>NC_086377.1:46015850-47333676 GCF_036588685.1 Mytilus trossulus
TCAGTAATTTAATTGAAACCGCTTCACAAATGGAAATCTAGATGTAAAAAGGGGGAGTGGTCGATTAATCCATTTCGGTAAATGAACATTAATTACGGCCACTGTAACATGTGTAATAAAGTATTTAGTTTTGGCGATTTGCCGACAAACTACCTGTACATTACAATTACATTATTTCTTTACTTTTTTAAGATCGAACGAAATACACCTTCAGAACATTCCTGCTATATGTTTGTATAAGAAAGGTAGACAGGGTTAGCTTTGAATGATTTACTTTGATGCAGACTCACAATATCATATGTTGACACAAACATGGTTTAAGCACAGTGATCAAACAGTCGATTCCTGCTTATATGTAGCTTAAATTAAGCTTGTTATAGTAAGTCCGATGTGGTCTAGTGGTTAGGATTTCTGGTTTCACCCAGACGGCCCGGGTTCGATTCCCGCATCGGAGCTTTAGTTTTTGGTCATCTTTATCACATTACTGTTGTTGTAATACATGCCATTAGAAAGAAAAGTTACAGATGAGAAGTGTATTTAGTTTAGACTTTTCCGACTTTCAACTGACATGATAGGAAATAGTTACATCATTTGGTATTCCTACATTTGTAAAAGGACATTTTCAAAAAGACTGTAGTAGTTGTTTGAATGTTGTAACATATCACCACAATTAATTTCAAACAACGTCCATAATTGTTACGTATTGAAACTATAAAACTGTGCTATCCTCACTCTACATTGCCAGTTGGTACTTTAGAAAGTGGCAAAGATAAGAAAAAAGAAATGCATCGGCCGGGAATCGAACCCCGGGCCGCCCGCGTGGCAGGCGAGCATTCTACCACTGAACCACCGATGCTTATAACACATAATGTCTAACTCGATCATATAAGGACAGTACATGATTACCACGTGTTACATGGTATGTATGATAGATGGCATGTTTTATTATTCAACATTGTCGGTACAACGTGTAGGAACACGAAAAACATGATTGACAAGAGACAACGATGTGCATTTAGTACTTACTTAATTGCCAATCTGCGACATAATCTCGTGATTCAAATTCTATGCTTAGTGTGTATATGCCGTCGGTTTCGCGTCAGTAATTTAATTGAAACCGCTTCACAATGGAAATCTAGATGTAAAAAGGGGGAGTGGTCGATTAATCCATTTCGGTAAATGAACATTAATTACGGCCACTGTAACATGTGTAATAAAGTATTTAGTTTTGGCGATTTTGCCGACAAACTACCTGTACATTACAATTACATTATTTCTTTACTTTTTTAAGATCGAACGAAATACACCTTCAGAACATTCCTGCTATATGTTTGTTATAAGAAAGGTAGACAGGGTTAGCTTTGAAATGATTTACTTTGATGCAGACTCACAATTATCATATGTTGACACAAACATGGTTTAAGCACAGTGATCAAACAGTCGATTCCTGCTTATATGTAGCTTAAATTAAGCTTGTTATAGTAAGTCCGATGTGGTCTAGTGGTTAGGATTTCTGGTTTTCACCCAGACGGCCCGGTTCGATTCCCGGCATCGGAGCTTTAGTTTTTGGTCATCTTTATCACATTACTGTGGTTGTAATACATGCCATTAGGAAAGAAAAAGTTACAGATGAGAAGTGTATTTAGTTTAGACTTTTCCGACTTTCAACTGACATGATAGGAAATAGTTACATCATTTGGTATTCCTACATTTGTAAAAGGACATTTTCAAAAAGACTGTAGTAGTTGTTTGAATGTTGTAACATATCACCACAATTAATTTCAAACAACGTCCATAATTGTTACGTATTGAAACTATAAAACTGTGCTATCCTCACTCTACATTGCCAGTTGGTACTTTAGAAAGTGGCAAAGATAAGAAAAAAGAAATGCATCGGCCGGGAATCGAACCCGGGCCGCCCGCGTGGCAGGCGAGCATTCTACCACTGAACCACCGATGCTTATAACACATAATGTCTAACTCGATCATATAAGGACAGTACATGATTACCACGTGTTACATGGTATGTATGATAGATGGCATGTTTATTATTCAACATTGTCGGTACAACGTGTAGGAACACGAAAAACATGATTGACAAGAGACAAACGATGTGCATTTAGTACTTACTTAATTGCCAATCTGCGACATAATCTCGTGATTCAATTCTATGCTTAGTGTGTATATGCCGTCGGTTTCGCGTCAGTAATTTAATTGAAACCGCTTCACAATGGAAATCTAGATGTAAAAGGGGGAGTGGTCGATTAATCCATTTCGGTAAATGAACATTAATTTACGGCCACTGTAACATGTGTAATAAAGTATTTAGTTTTGGCGATTTTGCCGACAAACTACCTGTACATTACAATTACATTATTTCTTTACTTTTTTTAAGATCGAACGAAATACACCTTCAGAACATTCCTGCTATATGTTTGTATAAGAAGGTAGACAGGGTTAGCTTTGAAATGATTTACTTTGATGCAGACTCACAATTATCATATGTTGACACAAACATGGTTTAAGCACAGTGATCAAACAGTCGATTCCTGCTTATATGTAGCTTAAATTAAGCTGTTATAGTAGTCCGATGTGGTCTAGTGGTTAGGATTTCTGGTTTTCACCCAGACGGCCCGGGTTCGATTCCCGCATCGGAGCTTTAGTTTTTGTCATCTTTATCACATTACTGTTGTTGTAATACATGCCATTAGGAAAGAAAAAGTTACAGATGAGAAGTGTATTTAGTTTAGACTTTTCCGACTTTCAACTGACATGATAGGAAATAGTTACATCATTTGGTATTCCTACATTTGTAAAAGGACATTTTCAAAAAGACTGTAGTAGTTGTTTGAATGTTGTAACATATCACACAATTAATTTCAAACAACGTCCACTAATTGTTACGTATTGAAACTATAAAACTGTGCTATCCTCACTCTACATTGCCAGTTGGTACTTAGAAAGTGGCAAAGATAAGAAAAAAGAAATGCATCGGCCGGGAATCGAACCCGGGCCGCCCGCGTGGCAGGCGAGCATTCTACCACTGAACCACCGATGCTTATAACACATAATGTCTAACTCGATCATATAAGGACAGTACATGATTACCACGTGTTACATGGTATGTATGATAGATGGCATGTTTATTATTCAACATTGTCGGTACAACGTGTAGGAACACGAAAAACATGATTGACAAGAGACAAACGATGTGCATTTAGTACTTACTTAATTGCCAATCTGCGACATAATCTCGTGATTCAAATTCTATGCTTAGTGTGTATATGCCGTCGGTTTCGCGTCAGTAATTTAATTGAAACCGCTTCACAATGGAAATCTAGATGTAAAAAGGGGGGAGTGGTCGATTAATCCATTTCGGTAAATGAACATTAATTACGGCCACTGTAACATGTGTAATAAAGTATTTAGTTTTGGCGATTTTGCCGACAAACTACCTGTACATTACAATTACATTATTTCTTTACTTTTTAAGATCGAACGAAATACACCTTCAGAACATTCCTGCTATATGTTTGTATAAGAAAGGTAGACAGGTTAGCTTTGAAATGATTTACTTTGCATGCAGACTCACAATTATCATATGTTGACACAAACATGGTTTAAGCACAGTGATCAAACAGTCGATTCCTGCTTATATGTAGCTTAAATTAAGCTTGTTATAGTAAGTCCGATGTGGTCTAGTGGTTAGGATTTCTGGTTTTCACCCAGACGGCCCGGGTTCGATTCCGGCATCGGAGCTTTAGTTTTTGGTCATCTTTATCACATTACTGTTGTTGTAATACATGCCATTAGGAAAGAAAAAGTTACAGATGAGAAGTGTATTTAGTTTAGACTTTTCCGACTTTCAACTGACATGATAGGAAATAGGTTACATCATTTGGTATTCCTACATTTGTAAAAGGACATTTTCAAAAGACTGTAGTAGTTGTTTGAATGTTGTAACATATCACCACAATTAATTTCAAACAACGTCCATAATTGTTACGTATTGAAACTATAAAAACTGTGCTATCCTCACTCTACATTGCCAGTTGTACTTTAGAAGTGGCAAGATAAGAAAAAAGAAATGCATCGGCCGGGAATCGAACCCGGGCCGCCCGCGTGGCAGGCGAGCATTCTACCACTGAACCACCGATGCTTATAACACATAATGTCTAACTCGATCATATAAGGACAGTACATGATTACCACGTGTTACATGGTATGTATGATAGATGGCATGTTTATTATTCAACATTGTCGGTACAACGTGTAGGAACACGAAAAACATGATTGACAAGAGACAAACGATGTGCATTTAGTACTTACTTAATTGCCAATCTGCGACATAATCTCGTGATTCAAATTCTATGCTTAGTGTGTATATGCCGTCGGTTTCGCGTCAGTAATTTAATTGAAACCGCTTCACAATGGAAATCTAGATGTAAAAAGGGGGAGTGGTCGATTAATCCATTTCGGTAAATGAACATTAATTACGGCCACTGTAACATGTGTAATAAAGTATTTAGTTTTGGCGATTTTGCCGACAAACTACCTGTACATTACAATTACATTATTTCTTTACTTTTTTAAGATCGAACGAAATACACCTTCAGAACATTCCTGCTATATGTTTGTATAAGAAAGGTAGACAGGGTTAGCTTTGAAATGATTTACTTTGATGCAGACTCACAATTATCATATGTTGACACAAACATGGTTTAAGCACAGTGATCAAACAGTCGATTCCTGCTTATATGTAGCTTAAATTAAGCTTGTTATAGTAAGTCCGATGTGGTCTAGTGGTTAGGATTTCTGGTTTTCACCCAGACGGCCCGGGTTCGATTCCCGGCATCGGAGCTTTAGTTTTTGGTCATCTTTATCACATTACTGTTGTTGTAATACATGCCATTAGGAAAGAAAAAGTTACAGATGAGAAGTGTATTTAGTTTAGACTTTTCCGACTTTCAACTGACATGATAGGAAATAGTTACATCATTTGGTATTCCTACATTTGTAAAAGGACATTTTCAAAAAGACTGTAGTAGTTGTTTGAATGTTGTAACATATCACCACAATTAATTTCAAACAACGTCCATAATTGTTACGTATTGAAACTATAAAACTGTGCTATCCTCACTCTACATTGCCAGTTGGTACTTTAGAAAGTGGCAAAGATAAGAAAAAAGAAATGCATCGGCCGGGAATCGAACCCGGGCCGCCCGCGTGGCAGGCGAGCATTCTACCACTGAACCACCGATGCTTATAACACATAATGTCTAACTCGATCATATAAGGACAGTACATGATTACCACGTGTTACATGGTATGTATGATAGATGGCATGTTTATTATTCAACATTGTCGGTACAACGTGTAGGAACACGAAAAACATGATTGACAAGAGACAAACGATGTGCATTTAGTACTTACTTAATTGCCAATCTGCGACATAATCTCGTGATTCAAATTCTATGCTTAGTGTGTATATGCCGTCGGTTTCGCGTCAGTAATTTAATTGAAACCGCTTCACAATGGAAATCTAGATGTAAAAAGGGGGAGTGGTCGATTAATCCATTTCGGTAAATGAACATTAATTACGGCCACTGTAACATGTGTAATAAAGTATTTAGTTTTGGCGATTTTGCCGACAAACTACCTGTACATTACAATTACATTATTTCTTTACTTTTTTAAGATCGAACGAAATACACCTTCAGAACATTCCTGCTATATGTTTGTATAAGAAAGGTAGACAGGGTTAGCTTTGAAATGATTTACTTTGATGCAGACTCACAATTATCATATGTTGACACAAACATGGTTTAAGCACAGTGATCAAACAGTCGATTCCTGCTTATATGTAGCTTAAATTAAGCTTGTTATAGTAAGTCCGATGTGGTCTAGTGGTTAGGATTTCTGGTTTTCACCCAGACGGCCCGGGTTCGATTCCCGGCATCGGAGCTTTAGTTTTTGGTCATCTTTATCACATTACTGTTGTTGTAATACATGCCATTAGGAAAGAAAAAGTTACAGATGAGAAGTGTATTTAGTTTAGACTTTTCCGACTTTCAACTGACATGATAGGAAATAGTTACATCATTTGGTATTCCTACATTTGTAAAAGGACATTTTCAAAAAGACTGTAGTAGTTGTTTGAATGTTGTAACATATCACCACAATTAATTTCAAACAACGTCCATAATTGTTACGTATTGAAACTATAAAACTGTGCTATCCTCACTCTACATTGCCAGTTGGTACTTTAGAAAGTGGCAAAGATAAGAAAAAAGAAATGCATCGGCCGGGAATCGAACCCGGGCCGCCCGCGTGGCAGGCGAGCATTCTACCACTGAACCACCGATGCTTATAACACATAATGTCTAACTCGATCATATAAGGACAGTACATGATTACCACGTGTTACATGGTATGTATGATAGATGGCATGTTTATTATTCAACATTGTCGGTACAACGTGTAGGAACACGAAAAACATGATTGACAAGAGACAAACGATGTGCATTTAGTACTTACTTAATTGCCAATCTGCGACATAATCTCGTGATTCAAATTCTATGCTTAGTGTGTATATGCCGTCGGTTTCGCGTCAGTAATTTAATTGAAACCGCTTCACAATGGAAATCTAGATGTAAAAAGGGGGAGTGGTCGATTAATCCATTTCGGTAAATGAACATTAATTACGGCCACTGTAACATGTGTAATAAAGTATTTAGTTTTGGCGATTTTGCCGACAAACTACCTGTACATTACAATTACATTATTTCTTTACTTTTTTAAGATCGAACGAAATACACCTTCAGAACATTCCTGCTATATGTTTGTATAAGAAAGGTAGACAGGGTTAGCTTTGAAATGATTTACTTTGATGCAGACTCACAATTATCATATGTTGACACAAACATGGTTTAAGCACAGTGATCAAACAGTCGATTCCTGCTTATATGTAGCTTAAATTAAGCTTGTTATAGTAAGTCCGATGTGGTCTAGTGGTTAGGATTTCTGGTTTTCACCCAGACGGCCCGGGTTCGATTCCCGGCATCGGAGCTTTAGTTTTTGGTCATCTTTATCACATTACTGTTGTTGTAATACATGCCATTAGGAAAGAAAAAGTTACAGATGAGAAGTGTATTTAGTTTAGACTTTTCCGACTTTCAACTGACATGATAGGAAATAGTTACATCATTTGGTATTCCTACATTTGTAAAAGGACATTTTCAAAAAGACTGTAGTAGTTGTTTGAATGTTGTAACATATCACCACAATTAATTTCAAACAACGTCCATAATTGTTACGTATTGAAACTATAAAACTGTGCTATCCTCACTCTACATTGCCAGTTGGTACTTTAGAAAGTGGCAAAGATAAGAAAAAAGAAATGCATCGGCCGGGAATCGAACCCGGGCCGCCCGCGTGGCAGGCGAGCATTCTACCACTGAACCACCGATGCTTATAACACATAATGTCTAACTCGATCATATAAGGACAGTACATGATTACCACGTGTTACATGGTATGTATGATAGATGGCATGTTTATTATTCAACATTGTCGGTACAACGTGTAGGAACACGAAAAACATGATTGACAAGAGACAAACGATGTGCATTTAGTACTTACTTAATTGCCAATCTGCGACATAATCTCGTGATTCAAATTCTATGCTTAGTGTGTATATGCCGTCGGTTTCGCGTCAGTAATTTAATTGAAACCGCTTCACAATGGAAATCTAGATGTAAAAAGGGGGAGTGGTCGATTAATCCATTTCGGTAAATGAACATTAATTACGGCCACTGTAACATGTGTAATAAAGTATTTAGTTTTGGCGATTTTGCCGACAAACTACCTGTACATTACAATTACATTATTTCTTTACTTTTTTAAGATCGAACGAAATACACCTTCAGAACATTCCTGCTATATGTTTGTATAAGAAAGGTAGACAGGGTTAGCTTTGAAATGATTTACTTTGATGCAGACTCACAATTATCATATGTTGACACAAACATGGTTTAAGCACAGTGATCAAACAGTCGATTCCTGCTTATATGTAGCTTAAATTAAGCTTGTTATAGTAAGTCCGATGTGGTCTAGTGGTTAGGATTTCTGGTTTTCACCCAGACGGCCCGGGTTCGATTCCCGGCATCGGAGCTTTAGTTTTTGGTCATCTTTATCACATTACTGTTGTTGTAATACATGCCATTAGGAAAGAAAAAGTTACAGATGAGAAGTGTATTTAGTTTAGACTTTTCCGACTTTCAACTGACATGATAGGAAATAGTTACATCATTTGGTATTCCTACATTTGTAAAAGGACATTTTCAAAAAGACTGTAGTAGTTGTTTGAATGTTGTAACATATCACCACAATTAATTTCAAACAACGTCCATAATTGTTACGTATTGAAACTATAAAACTGTGCTATCCTCACTCTACATTGCCAGTTGGTACTTTAGAAAGTGGCAAAGATAAGAAAAAAGAAATGCATCGGCCGGGAATCGAACCCGGGCCGCCCGCGTGGCAGGCGAGCATTCTACCACTGAACCACCGATGCTTATAACACATAATGTCTAACTCGATCATATAAGGACAGTACATGATTACCACGTGTTACATGGTATGTATGATAGATGGCATGTTTATTATTCAACATTGTCGGTACAACGTGTAGGAACACGAAAAACATGATTGACAAGAGACAAACGATGTGCATTTAGTACTTACTTAATTGCCAATCTGCGACATAATCTCGTGATTCAAATTCTATGCTTAGTGTGTATATGCCGTCGGTTTCGCGTCAGTAATTTAATTGAAACCGCTTCACAATGGAAATCTAGATGTAAAAAGGGGGAGTGGTCGATTAATCCATTTCGGTAAATGAACATTAATTACGGCCACTGTAACATGTGTAATAAAGTATTTAGTTTTGGCGATTTTGCCGACAAACTACCTGTACATTACAATTACATTATTTCTTTACTTTTTTAAGATCGAACGAAATACACCTTCAGAACATTCCTGCTATATGTTTGTATAAGAAAGGTAGACAGGGTTAGCTTTGAAATGATTTACTTTGATGCAGACTCACAATTATCATATGTTGACACAAACATGGTTTAAGCACAGTGATCAAACAGTCGATTCCTGCTTATATGTAGCTTAAATTAAGCTTGTTATAGTAAGTCCGATGTGGTCTAGTGGTTAGGATTTCTGGTTTTCACCCAGACGGCCCGGGTTCGATTCCCGGCATCGGAGCTTTAGTTTTTGGTCATCTTTATCACATTACTGTTGTTGTAATACATGCCATTAGGAAAGAAAAAGTTACAGATGAGAAGTGTATTTAGTTTAGACTTTTCCGACTTTCAACTGACATGATAGGAAATAGTTACATCATTTGGTATTCCTACATTTGTAAAAGGACATTTTCAAAAAGACTGTAGTAGTTGTTTGAATGTTGTAACATATCACCACAATTAATTTCAAACAACGTCCATAATTGTTACGTATTGAAACTATAAAACTGTGCTATCCTCACTCTACATTGCCAGTTGGTACTTTAGAAAGTGGCAAAGATAAGAAAAAAGAAATGCATCGGCCGGGAATCGAACCCGGGCCGCCCGCGTGGCAGGCGAGCATTCTACCACTGAACCACCGATGCTTATAACACATAATGTCTAACTCGATCATATAAGGACAGTACATGATTACCACGTGTTACATGGTATGTATGATAGATGGCATGTTTATTATTCAACATTGTCGGTACAACGTGTAGGAACACGAAAAACATGATTGACAAGAGACAAACGATGTGCATTTAGTACTTACTTAATTGCCAATCTGCGACATAATCTCGTGATTCAAATTCTATGCTTAGTGTGTATATGCCGTCGGTTTCGCGTCAGTAATTTAATTGAAACCGCTTCACAATGGAAATCTAGATGTAAAAAGGGGGAGTGGTCGATTAATCCATTTCGGTAAATGAACATTAATTACGGCCACTGTAACATGTGTAATAAAGTATTTAGTTTTGGCGATTTTGCCGACAAACTACCTGTACATTACAATTACATTATTTCTTTACTTTTTTAAGATCGAACGAAATACACCTTCAGAACATTCCTGCTATATGTTTGTATAAGAAAGGTAGACAGGGTTAGCTTTGAAATGATTTACTTTGATGCAGACTCACAATTATCATATGTTGACACAAACATGGTTTAAGCACAGTGATCAAACAGTCGATTCCTGCTTATATGTAGCTTAAATTAAGCTTGTTATAGTAAGTCCGATGTGGTCTAGTGGTTAGGATTTCTGGTTTTCACCCAGACGGCCCGGGTTCGATTCCCGGCATCGGAGCTTTAGTTTTTGGTCATCTTTATCACATTACTGTTGTTGTAATACATGCCATTAGGAAAGAAAAAGTTACAGATGAGAAGTGTATTTAGTTTAGACTTTTCCGACTTTCAACTGACATGATAGGAAATAGTTACATCATTTGGTATTCCTACATTTGTAAAAGGACATTTTCAAAAAGACTGTAGTAGTTGTTTGAATGTTGTAACATATCACCACAATTAATTTCAAACAACGTCCATAATTGTTACGTATTGAAACTATAAAACTGTGCTATCCTCACTCTACATTGCCAGTTGGTACTTTAGAAAGTGGCAAAGATAAGAAAAAAGAAATGCATCGGCCGGGAATCGAACCCGGGCCGCCCGCGTGGCAGGCGAGCATTCTACCACTGAACCACCGATGCTTATAACACATAATGTCTAACTCGATCATATAAGGACAGTACATGATTACCACGTGTTACATGGTATGTATGATAGATGGCATGTTTATTATTCAACATTGTCGGTACAACGTGTAGGAACACGAAAAACATGATTGACAAGAGACAAACGATGTGCATTTAGTACTTACTTAATTGCCAATCTGCGACATAATCTCGTGATTCAAATTCTATGCTTAGTGTGTATATGCCGTCGGTTTCGCGTCAGTAATTTAATTGAAACCGCTTCACAATGGAAATCTAGATGTAAAAAGGGGGAGTGGTCGATTAATCCATTTCGGTAAATGAACATTAATTACGGCCACTGTAACATGTGTAATAAAGTATTTAGTTTTGGCGATTTTGCCGACAAACTACCTGTACATTACAATTACATTATTTCTTTACTTTTTTAAGATCGAACGAAATACACCTTCAGAACATTCCTGCTATATGTTTGTATAAGAAAGGTAGACAGGGTTAGCTTTGAAATGATTTACTTTGATGCAGACTCACAATTATCATATGTTGACACAAACATGGTTTAAGCACAGTGATCAAACAGTCGATTCCTGCTTATATGTAGCTTAAATTAAGCTTGTTATAGTAAGTCCGATGTGGTCTAGTGGTTAGGATTTCTGGTTTTCACCCAGACGGCCCGGGTTCGATTCCCGGCATCGGAGCTTTAGTTTTTGGTCATCTTTATCACATTACTGTTGTTGTAATACATGCCATTAGGAAAGAAAAAGTTACAGATGAGAAGTGTATTTAGTTTAGACTTTTCCGACTTTCAACTGACATGATAGGAAATAGTTACATCATTTGGTATTCCTACATTTGTAAAAGGACATTTTCAAAAAGACTGTAGTAGTTGTTTGAATGTTGTAACATATCACCACAATTAATTTCAAACAACGTCCATAATTGTTACGTATTGAAACTATAAAACTGTGCTATCCTCACTCTACATTGCCAGTTGGTACTTTAGAAAGTGGCAAAGATAAGAAAAAAGAAATGCATCGGCCGGGAATCGAACCCGGGCCGCCCGCGTGGCAGGCGAGCATTCTACCACTGAACCACCGATGCTTATAACACATAATGTCTAACTCGATCATATAAGGACAGTACATGATTACCACGTGTTACATGGTATGTATGATAGATGGCATGTTTATTATTCAACATTGTCGGTACAACGTGTAGGAACACGAAAAACATGATTGACAAGAGACAAACGATGTGCATTTAGTACTTACTTAATTGCCAATCTGCGACATAATCTCGTGATTCAAATTCTATGCTTAGTGTGTATATGCCGTCGGTTTCGCGTCAGTAATTTAATTGAAACCGCTTCACAATGGAAATCTAGATGTAAAAAGGGGGAGTGGTCGATTAATCCATTTCGGTAAATGAACATTAATTACGGCCACTGTAACATGTGTAATAAAGTATTTAGTTTTGGCGATTTTGCCGACAAACTACCTGTACATTACAATTACATTATTTCTTTACTTTTTTAAGATCGAACGAAATACACCTTCAGAACATTCCTGCTATATGTTTGTATAAGAAAGGTAGACAGGGTTAGCTTTGAAATGATTTACTTTGATGCAGACTCACAATTATCATATGTTGACACAAACATGGTTTAAGCACAGTGATCAAACAGTCGATTCCTGCTTATATGTAGCTTAAATTAAGCTTGTTATAGTAAGTCCGATGTGGTCTAGTGGTTAGGATTTCTGGTTTTCACCCAGACGGCCCGGGTTCGATTCCCGGCATCGGAGCTTTAGTTTTTGGTCATCTTTATCACATTACTGTTGTTGTAATACATGCCATTAGGAAAGAAAAAGTTACAGATGAGAAGTGTATTTAGTTTAGACTTTTCCGACTTTCAACTGACATGATAGGAAATAGTTACATCATTTGGTATTCCTACATTTGTAAAAGGACATTTTCAAAAAGACTGTAGTAGTTGTTTGAATGTTGTAACATATCACCACAATTAATTTCAAACAACGTCCATAATTGTTACGTATTGAAACTATAAAACTGTGCTATCCTCACTCTACATTGCCAGTTGGTACTTTAGAAAGTGGCAAAGATAAGAAAAAAGAAATGCATCGGCCGGGAATCGAACCCGGGCCGCCCGCGTGGCAGGCGAGCATTCTACCACTGAACCACCGATGCTTATAACACATAATGTCTAACTCGATCATATAAGGACAGTACATGATTACCACGTGTTACATGGTATGTATGATAGATGGCATGTTTATTATTCAACATTGTCGGTACAACGTGTAGGAACACGAAAAACATGATTGACAAGAGACAAACGATGTGCATTTAGTACTTACTTAATTGCCAATCTGCGACATAATCTCGTGATTCAAATTCTATGCTTAGTGTGTATATGCCGTCGGTTTCGCGTCAGTAATTTAATTGAAACCGCTTCACAATGGAAATCTAGATGTAAAAAGGGGGAGTGGTCGATTAATCCATTTCGGTAAATGAACATTAATTACGGCCACTGTAACATGTGTAATAAAGTATTTAGTTTTGGCGATTTTGCCGACAAACTACCTGTACATTACAATTACATTATTTCTTTACTTTTTTAAGATCGAACGAAATACACCTTCAGAACATTCCTGCTATATGTTTGTATAAGAAAGGTAGACAGGGTTAGCTTTGAAATGATTTACTTTGATGCAGACTCACAATTATCATATGTTGACACAAACATGGTTTAAGCACAGTGATCAAACAGTCGATTCCTGCTTATATGTAGCTTAAATTAAGCTTGTTATAGTAAGTCCGATGTGGTCTAGTGGTTAGGATTTCTGGTTTTCACCCAGACGGCCCGGGTTCGATTCCCGGCATCGGAGCTTTAGTTTTTGGTCATCTTTATCACATTACTGTTGTTGTAATACATGCCATTAGGAAAGAAAAAGTTACAGATGAGAAGTGTATTTAGTTTAGACTTTTCCGACTTTCAACTGACATGATAGGAAATAGTTACATCATTTGGTATTCCTACATTTGTAAAAGGACATTTTCAAAAAGACTGTAGTAGTTGTTTGAATGTTGTAACATATCACCACAATTAATTTCAAACAACGTCCATAATTGTTACGTATTGAAACTATAAAACTGTGCTATCCTCACTCTACATTGCCAGTTGGTACTTTAGAAAGTGGCAAAGATAAGAAAAAAGAAATGCATCGGCCGGGAATCGAACCCGGGCCGCCCGCGTGGCAGGCGAGCATTCTACCACTGAACCACCGATGCTTATAACACATAATGTCTAACTCGATCATATAAGGACAGTACATGATTACCACGTGTTACATGGTATGTATGATAGATGGCATGTTTATTATTCAACATTGTCGGTACAACGTGTAGGAACACGAAAAACATGATTGACAAGAGACAAACGATGTGCATTTAGTACTTACTTAATTGCCAATCTGCGACATAATCTCGTGATTCAAATTCTATGCTTAGTGTGTATATGCCGTCGGTTTCGCGTCAGTAATTTAATTGAAACCGCTTCACAATGGAAATCTAGATGTAAAAAGGGGGAGTGGTCGATTAATCCATTTCGGTAAATGAACATTAATTACGGCCACTGTAACATGTGTAATAAAGTATTTAGTTTTGGCGATTTTGCCGACAAACTACCTGTACATTACAATTACATTATTTCTTTACTTTTTTAAGATCGAACGAAATACACCTTCAGAACATTCCTGCTATATGTTTGTATAAGAAAGGTAGACAGGGTTAGCTTTGAAATGATTTACTTTGATGCAGACTCACAATTATCATATGTTGACACAAACATGGTTTAAGCACAGTGATCAAACAGTCGATTCCTGCTTATATGTAGCTTAAATTAAGCTTGTTATAGTAAGTCCGATGTGGTCTAGTGGTTAGGATTTCTGGTTTTCACCCAGACGGCCCGGGTTCGATTCCCGGCATCGGAGCTTTAGTTTTTGGTCATCTTTATCACATTACTGTTGTTGTAATACATGCCATTAGGAAAGAAAAAGTTACAGATGAGAAGTGTATTTAGTTTAGACTTTTCCGACTTTCAACTGACATGATAGGAAATAGTTACATCATTTGGTATTCCTACATTTGTAAAAGGACATTTTCAAAAAGACTGTAGTAGTTGTTTGAATGTTGTAACATATCACCACAATTAATTTCAAACAACGTCCATAATTGTTACGTATTGAAACTATAAAACTGTGCTATCCTCACTCTACATTGCCAGTTGGTACTTTAGAAAGTGGCAAAGATAAGAAAAAAGAAATGCATCGGCCGGGAATCGAACCCGGGCCGCCCGCGTGGCAGGCGAGCATTCTACCACTGAACCACCGATGCTTATAACACATAATGTCTAACTCGATCATATAAGGACAGTACATGATTACCACGTGTTACATGGTATGTATGATAGATGGCATGTTTATTATTCAACATTGTCGGTACAACGTGTAGGAACACGAAAAACATGATTGACAAGAGACAAACGATGTGCATTTAGTACTTACTTAATTGCCAATCTGCGACATAATCTCGTGATTCAAATTCTATGCTTAGTGTGTATATGCCGTCGGTTTCGCGTCAGTAATTTAATTGAAACCGCTTCACAATGGAAATCTAGATGTAAAAAGGGGGAGTGGTCGATTAATCCATTTCGGTAAATGAACATTAATTACGGCCACTGTAACATGTGTAATAAAGTATTTAGTTTTGGCGATTTTGCCGACAAACTACCTGTACATTACAATTACATTATTTCTTTACTTTTTTAAGATCGAACGAAATACACCTTCAGAACATTCCTGCTATATGTTTGTATAAGAAAGGTAGACAGGGTTAGCTTTGAAATGATTTACTTTGATGCAGACTCACAATTATCATATGTTGACACAAACATGGTTTAAGCACAGTGATCAAACAGTCGATTCCTGCTTATATGTAGCTTAAATTAAGCTTGTTATAGTAAGTCCGATGTGGTCTAGTGGTTAGGATTTCTGGTTTTCACCCAGACGGCCCGGGTTCGATTCCCGGCATCGGAGCTTTAGTTTTTGGTCATCTTTATCACATTACTGTTGTTGTAATACATGCCATTAGGAAAGAAAAAGTTACAGATGAGAAGTGTATTTAGTTTAGACTTTTCCGACTTTCAACTGACATGATAGGAAATAGTTACATCATTTGGTATTCCTACATTTGTAAAAGGACATTTTCAAAAAGACTGTAGTAGTTGTTTGAATGTTGTAACATATCACCACAATTAATTTCAAACAACGTCCATAATTGTTACGTATTGAAACTATAAAACTGTGCTATCCTCACTCTACATTGCCAGTTGGTACTTTAGAAAGTGGCAAAGATAAGAAAAAAGAAATGCATCGGCCGGGAATCGAACCCGGGCCGCCCGCGTGGCAGGCGAGCATTCTACCACTGAACCACCGATGCTTATAACACATAATGTCTAACTCGATCATATAAGGACAGTACATGATTACCACGTGTTACATGGTATGTATGATAGATGGCATGTTTATTATTCAACATTGTCGGTACAACGTGTAGGAACACGAAAAACAAACAGGAAAAATTGACGATTGATATTTCCAGCTGTCCTGTGATTGAGTGTTTACGGATGGAACTATATTATCTTACATGTATGAATATGGAACTCTTTTACAGGATGCCGACCTTACATTGACCCCGCTATGTATGTATGTTCCGTATCTCCCTCCTTTAGTAGGAGCACCACCATGGCTTATGTTTATCTTGTAGATAGTATATTGTAGATAGTATATCTTGTAGATAGTATATTTTGAAGATAGTATATCTTGTAGATAGTATATCTTGTAGATAGTATATCTTGTAGATAGCACCTTGTAGATAGTTTAGCTTTCAAATAGTATTTGCAGATATCATCGATCAAATAGTATCTTGTAGATAAAATCTTGTAGCTAGTATTTTGTAGATAGTATCTTGTAGATAGAATCCTGCAGATAGTATCTTGTAGATAGTTTATATTGGAGACAAATCTTGCGTACTGGAAAAGTTTATTGATATTGAACTATGGTATAGACACCTGCATGTTGGTAAAGGCTGTATGGGAGGGGCGAAAGATACCAAAGGGACAGTGAAACTCATAGATCAAAAGTAAACTGACAACGCCATGGCTAAAAAAGTAAAAGACAAACAGACAAATAATAGAACTCAAGACACCACATAGAAAACTAAAGACTAAGCAACACGAACCCCAACAAAACCTGGGGGTGATTTCAGGTGATCCGGAAGGGTGAGCAGATTCTTTTCCACATGTGGCACCCGTTGTGGTGCTTATGTTATTACAAATCCGGTAAATAGTCTGATTCGGTAGGTCAAATTCGGGAAAATGGAAGGGAATTGTAGTTCCGAAATAAGGAACATAACTGATATCATCTGTGAAACGGTAATTCAATAACGGTCAACCAACTCGTGATGGCGTCCGTAAAATTTACGAAGGGAAGATTTGAACTTCACCATTTGGAACTCTGGGTTTAATAGCTTCATTGTGAGCAACAACTCTCTATCATGGGAATCATGATAGGAAACACAAGCCCGGGAATATCGTATCAATTGGGAGATATATATTTCGTATGCATGCGCTATTGGAATGTTGCTACATAGATATGGAAAGTCATAATTGGGAAACTGAAATCATCTCTGTGTATGTTGCCTTTTTGATGTCCTTCTGGTTAACTTTGCATTCTGTATCATGTACGTTTATCCTGCGTCTCCATCTATTCACATTAAAATTACAGTTCACATGCAATACACAGAAAATTAAAGGCTTACCAACACGAAACTCGCCAAAAAGAATAATCCAGTGCTCCAGTGGTGGCAAATTCAATCGGGAAAACCGAAGGAATAATCTATATACAAAACAATATAATAAAACAGATATGACAGACAGCAGCTTATGACAATCACAAAATAACAAGCTCAATAACGAGATGGGATTGGGGTTAAACATTTTTTCCAGTTCCACTGAAGTTACAGCACAACGTAATAATAAACTTTAAAACTTAATTGAAAAAGAAAAAGGCTGGACCCATCAGTTCGACACAAAGTACAGCAATAAAAAAGAAAATTAAGACTTAAAGTTCTGCTGTAAGGGTACTATTTGTCACTAAAAGGTAGTTAAAAGCATAATTAGAATGTTGAACAAATGCTTTATATTTTTTTTTACCTGTTTATTGACAAAGTTATATATTACAACACAAACTCCATTTAACCACCACTTTTTCAAACTGTTTTGAGCAATTAAACAGACAGCTAATACTTTTGTATGCCCCATTTATGGACATTAATTTTTCTGGTTTGTGCGTCCGTTCGTCCGTGCGTCCATCCGTTCGTTCGTTCGTTCGTTCGTTCGTTCGTTCGTTCGTTCGTTCGTTCGTTCGTTCGTTTGTTCGTTCGTTCGTCGCTTCAGGTTACAGTTTCTGATCAAGGTAATTATTGATGAACTTGAAACTTAGAACACATATTTCCTATGATATGATCTTTCTTTTTTTTATGCCAAATAAGAGGTTATATCCCATTTTCACGGTTCACTGAACAAAGAAAATGATAGTGCGGATTGGGCATCCGTGTACTATGGACACATTTTTGTTTTTCCTGGGTTTGATAGACTTGAACATATCATGAGTACAATACATATATGATTTAAACACTTATACACATATTTGAAGACAAGCTACATCTAAATTTCATTTTCATGTTTATTTGACATTAATACATTATAGAACAATCCATATTTTAACACTGTTTGTAACTTTTGATGAATGAATCTTACATAATATGTTTTTCTAATTTGATAGACACTATTATATTGTACAAAACATATATTGTTTAAAGTAGTACCAAACACTTTCACTTAAACTAATTTGGCTCGTTTAATTTTCATAAATTAACAAAAATATAAAAAAAATCAAAAATTTGGAATCAACCGTTTAGTTAGAAAAATTATACTGATTATATAGCAGTTTGACAAACACCATTTTTTTTTATTGAGAAGCTTAATATTCCTTTTACAACAAAACGTAATTAAAACGTTTACCTGACTTTACAGAGTTATCTCCCTGTAGTGTTAGGTACCACCTTAAACAAATCCGACATTTACTTTTCGAATTTTAATTAATATAACTATATTCTACAACATGTAAACTATTTTTAATAACAATGATTCAAACTATTTTTAATAACACTTACTCAAACTATTTTTGATAACACTGATTCAAACTATTTTTAATAACACTGATTCAAACTATTTTAATAACACTGATTCAAACTGTTTTTAACATATTCTACATATATTCTTCCCAGTTTTAAAAAAACAAGCATAACTGTATTGTAAAACCCATTCACTGAATAACACTGGTTCAACCTGTTTTAAATTACATTTGCAATCATACATACATACATACATACATACATACATACATACATACATACATACATACATACATACATACATACATACATACATACATACATACATACATACATACATACATACATACATACATACATACATACATACATACATACATACATACATACATACATACATACATACATACATAGTTTTACATACATACATACATACATACATACATACATACATACATACATACATACATACATACATACATACATACATACATACATACATACATACATACATACATACATACATACATACATACATACATACATACATACATACATACATACATACATACATACATAGTTTTACATACATACATACATACATACATACATACATACATACATACATACATACATACATACATACATACATACATACATACATACATACATACATACATACATACATACATACATACATACATACATACATACATACATACATACATACATACATACATACATACATACATACATACATACATACATACATACATACATACATACATACATACATACATACATAGTTTTACATACATACATACATACATACATACATACATACATACATACATACATAGTTTTACATACATACATACATACATACATACATACATACATACATACATACATACATACATACATACATACATACATACATACATACATACATACATACATACATACATACATACATACATACATACATACATACATACATACATACATACATACATACATACATACATACATACATACATACATACATACATACATACATACATACATACATACATACATACATACATACATACATACATACATACATAGTTTTACATACATACATACATACATAGTTTTACATACATACATACATACATACATACATACATACATACATACATACATACATACATACATACATACATACATACATACATACATACATACATACATACATACATACATACATACATACATACATACATACATACATGCATACATACATACATACATACATACATACATACATACATACATACATACATACATACATACATACATACATACATACATACATACATACATACATAGTTTTACATACATACATACATACATACATACATACATACATACATACATACATACATACATACATACATACATACATACATACATACATACATACATACATACATACATACATACATACATACATACATACATACATACATACATACATACATACATACATACATACATACATACATACATACATACATACATACATACATGCATACATACATACATACATGCATGCATTCATGCATACATACATACATACATACATACATACATACATACATACATACATACATACATACATACATACATACATACATACATACATACATACATACATACATTATGCTATAAACAAGTGGACTTAATTTGATAAAAGCTGTACCATAAGTGGATCAAACATATGCAACCATGGTTATTTGACTTATTATTAATTGCCCTTCCGTGGCACGTGATATCACCTCTACTTTTTGTCAGCTTATTTTAAACTTATGAGTTTAAATTTCCCTTTGGTATCCTTTGAAACTAAGGCTTTTCAACCTCATGAATAGATTACCTTACCTGTATTTGGCAAAACTTTTAGGAATTTTGGTCCTCAATGCTCTTCAACTTCGTTCTTTATTTGGCCTTTTATAACTTTTTTGATTGGAGCGTCACTGATGAGTGTTTTGTAAATTTATTCCTGGTATCTATAATGAGGTTTTTTGCCTTCTTCTTATAAAAACCAATACTACTAAGCAGAACGTTTCACTATGGTATTTTGATAAACAATGAGTATTTGTCGGAATCATGTCGATACTTGGTTTTTTTTCAAAGAGATTTTCCATATGTATGGCGAATAGAAAAACTAAGAAAATTCTGATGATGTTATACACTTACGATTAGAATATAGACACAACAAAACGATAGGCATTAGATAGATCTTGGTTTAGTCTGAAATTGTCTCGACCAAGGCTAGACCAGTGTCGACCAGTCTCGACCTATCTCGACTAGTCTTGACCTTAAATTGTTTTTGTCTTGACCGGTCTGAAGCAGCCCATCTCATTAAATTAAATATAGATGTTATAAAATTCTAGGTTATTTGGTTGTTTAATTCATTGCTGTTATATAAAAGAATTAAATCAATACATAAAAAAAATGATTAAATTTAGATAGTCATCTTTTGATTATTACTATAACTTTTTCAAGTCAACTTGGATTTTCATAAAACTCTACAGCTATCTTAATTATTCTTTGATCTTACAGAATACGAGGTTGTTTGGGGCTATTGGTACTTTACGGAACGGAACGGAACGGAACGGAACGGAACGGAACAGAATTTCATTTAAGGTATCCAAAGGGGGCATTTATCAAAATTTCGAAAAATCTTTAAAACAAAACAAACTTTAAAATTTCTGTGTTTTACGGTTTTCCATATACAAAGAACACAAATGTACTATAATCTCATCTTCACAGGTGAAATGTGCAATAATGTATAACATCGGGAACTATTCTGTAAATAAATATGTCGGATTGTCCTGATAAATTATCATGAAATTAACGCATTTGCAAGTCATGCATTATGATATCTAGACTGACCTCACGTCGTCCTTTCCGACGATGATTAGACACATTGGTTCTGATTTTAACTTTTTAAATTTATTATTCCGTTCCGCAAAGTACCAATTGCTCTGAGGAATTGGTATTTAACGGAATCGAACGGAACCAGACATTTATAATGAAATAAAAGTAGTATGATAAAAAAAAAATGTGTCTGACACCCCTTTTTGCAGAAGAAATAAGTGTTTTAGATAGCATTCCCGACCAGATAAATAATTTATTTACCAATGGAAGGAGTAAGATTTTTTGTTTTTGTCTAAGCTGCCTTTGTTTTAAATTCTTAATAATTAAGAATTTAAAACAAAGGCAGCTTAGACAAAAACAAAAAATCTTACTCCTTCCATTGGTAATTATATTTTTTAAAAGAGGCCTTCCACCTCTCGTGCCGACGAGAATTAGAAACAGTAATCAAGTTGAATCTGATTTAAACTTTTTAATTTATTATTCCGTTCCGTTCCGTTCCGCAAAGTACCAATTGCTCTGAGGAATTGGTATTTAACGGAATCGAACGGAACCAGACATTTATAATGTAATAAAAGCAGTATGATAAAAAAAATGTGTCTGACACCCCTTTTTGCAGAAGAAATAAGTGTTTTAGATAGCATTCCCGACCAGATAAATAATTAAGAATTTAAAACAAAGGCAGCTTGGACAAAAACAAAAAATCTTACTCCTTTCATTGGTAATTATATTTTTTAAAAGGCCTTCCACCTCTCGTGCCGACGAGAATTAGAAACAGTAATCAAGTTGAATCTGATTTAAACTTTTTAATTTATTATTCCGTTCCGTTCCGTTCCGCAAAGTACCAATTGCTCTGAGGAATTGGTATTTAACGGAATCGAACGGAACCAGACATTTATAATGTAATAAAAGCAGTATGATAAAAAAAAATGTGTCTGACACCCCTTTTTGCAGAAGAAATAAGTGTTTTAGATAGCATTCCCGACCAGATATATAATTAAGAATTTAAAATAAAGGCAGCTTAGACAAAAAGTCTTACTCCTTCCATTGGTAATTATATTTTTTAAAAGAGGCCTTCCACCTCTCGTGCCGACGAGGATTAGAAACAGTAATCAAGTTGAATCTGATTTAAACTTTTTAATTTATTATTCCGTTCCGTTCCGTTCCGCAAAGTACCAATTGCTCTGAGGAATTGGTATTTAACGGAATCGAACGGAAACAGACATCTATAATGTAATAAAAGCAGTAGGATAAAAAAAATGGGTCTGACACCCCTTTTTGCAGAAGAAATAAGTGTTTTAGATAGCATTCCCGACCAGATAAATAATTAAGAATTTAACACAAAGGCCGGATAGACAAAAAGTCTTACTTCTTCCATTGGTAATTATATTTTTTAAAAGAGGCCTTCCACCTTTCGTTCCGACGAGGATTAGAAACAGTGATCAAGTTGAATCTGATTTAAACTTTTTAATTTATTATTCCGTTCCGTTCCGTTCCGTAAAGTACCAATTGCTCTGAGGAATTGGTATTTAACGGAATCGAACGGAACCAGACATTTATAATGTAATAAAAGCAGTATGATAAAAAAATGTGTCTGACACCCCTTTTTGCAGAAGAAATAAGTGTTTTAGATAGCATTCCCGACCAGATATATAATTAAGAATTTAAAATAAAGGCAGCTTAGACAAAAAGTCTTAATCCTTCCATTGGTAATTATATTTTTTAAAAGAGGCCTTCCACCTCTCGTTCCGACGAGGATTAGAAACAGTGATCAAGTTGAATCTGATTTAAACTTTTTAATTTATTATTCCGTTCCGTTCCGTTCCGCAAAGTACCAATTGCTCTGAGGAATTGGTATTTAACGGAATCGAACGGAACCAGACATTTATAATGTAATAAAAGCAGTTTAATAAAAACATGTGTCTGACACCCCTTTTTGCAGAAGAAATAAGTGTTTTAGATAGCATTCCCGACCAGATAAATAATTAAGAATTTAAAACAAAGGCAGCTTAGACAAAAACAAAAAATCTTACTCCTTTCATTGGTAATTATATTTTTTAAAAGAGGCCTTCCACCTCTCGTGCCGACGAGAATTAGAAACAGACTGTCAGTAATCAAGTTGAATCTGATTTAAACTTTTTAATTTATTATTCCGTTCCGTTCCGTTCCGCAAAGTACCAATTGCTCTGAGGAATTGGTATTTAACGGAATCGAACGGAACCAGACATTTATAATGTAATAAAAGCAGTATGATAAAAAAAAATGTGTCTGACACCCCTTTTTGCAGAAGAAATAAGTGTTTTAGATAGCATTCCCGACCAGATAAATAATTAAGAATTTAAAATAAAGGCAGCTTAGACAAAAACAAAAAATCTTACTCCTTCCATTGGTAATTATATTTTTTAAAAGAGGCCTTCCACCTCTCGTGCCGACGAGGATTAGAAACAGTAATCAAGTTGAATCTGATTTAAACTTTTTAATTTATTATTCCGTTCCGTTCCGTTCCGTAAAGTACCAATTGCTCTCAGGAATTGGTATTTAACGGAATCGAACGGAACCAGACATTTATAATGTAATAAAAGCAGTATGATAAAAAAATGTGTCTGACACCCCTTTTTGCAGAAGAAATAAGTGTTTTAGATAGCATTCCCGACCAGATATATAATTAAGAATTTAAAATAAAGGCAGCTTAGACAAAAAGTCTTACTCCTTCCATTGGTAATTATATTTTTTAAAAGAGGCCTTCCACCTCTCGTGCCGACGAGGATTAGAAACAGTAATGAAGTTGAATCTGATTTAAACTTTTTAATTTATTATTCCGTTCCGTTCCGTTCCGTTCCGCAAAGTACCAATTGCTCTGAGGAATTGGTATTTAACGGAATCGAACGGAAACAGACATCTATAATGTAATAAAAGCAGTAGGATAAAAAAAAATGGGTCTGACACCCCTTTTTGCAGAAGAAATAAGTGTTTTAGATAGCATTCCCGACCAGATAAATAATTAAGAATTTAAAACAAAGGCAGCTTAGACAAAAAGTCTTACTCCTTCCATTGGTAATTATATTTTTTAAAGAGGCCTTCCACCTCTCGTTCCGACGAGGATTAGAAACAGTAATCAAGTTGGATCTGATTTAAACTTTTTAATTTATTTTTCCGTTCCGTTCCGTTCCGCAAAGTACCAATTGCTCTGAGGAATTGGTATTTAACGGAATCGAACGGAAACCGACATCTATAATGTAATAAAAGCAGTATGATAAAAACAAGTCAGACCCTTCTTTTTTGAATGAGTGGTAAGTGTTTTAGATAGCATTTCGACTTGATCAATATTTAAATAAACAGCTGCGCCATGAGCGCATGATACGCCCGTCGTCTTGTGAAAAAAACAGAAATCTTTTTTGAATAACACAGGGTTGTACAGGATGTCATGCTTAGTATATCCTGACTCCTTCCTTATTCCCGCTCAATAGGAAGATTCATCATTGTACAAGATGTATTTGGAAACCCGACGCAACATTAGCCTGTTAAGTTTTAAGCAATAGAGATACAGCGCAACATGTGAAAAAAACCTCTTTTTTTTACAAAAAACTCAATAACTCGAAAATATAAAAATGAATCATCACCAAAAAGTATACAGATCCTTAGATTAATATAAAGAAGTGTGTAAAGTTTTAAGCAATAATCATAAATCGTTTTTGAGATATGGTGCGACATGTAAACCCCCCTTTTTTTTTTTACAAAATACTCAATAACTCAAAAATGAAATTTTGAATCATCACCAAAACGTATACAGATTTTAAGATTAATATAACAAAGACATGTGTAAAGTTTTAAGCAATAATCATAAATCGTTTTTGAGATATGGTGCGACATGTAAACCCCCCCTTTTTTTTTTTACAAAATACTCAATAACTCAAAAATGAAATTTTGAATCATCACCAAAACGTATACAGATCTTAAAATTAATATAACAAAGACATGTGTAAAGTTTTAAGTAATAATCATAAATCGTTTTTGAGATATGGTGCGACATGTGAAAAAAAACACACCCCTGTTTTAGTTACAAAGTGCCGTAACTCAAAAAGTTGTAATCTTATTTTCACAAAAAAAACCTCCCCCTTTTTTACAAAATACTCAATAACTCAAAAATTAAATTTTGAATCATCACCAAAAAGTATACAGATATTAAGATTAATATAACTAAGAAGTATTTAAAGTTTAAAGCCATAATCAAGAATCGTTTTTGAGATACGGTGCGACATGTGAAAAAAACACACCCCTGTTTTAGTTACAAAGTACCGTAACTCAAAAAGTTGTAATCTTATTTTCACAAAAGAGTATACAGATCATTTGACCATCATAAGAAACAACTATGTTAAGTTTCATGAAATTTGGATAAGTCGTTCTCAAGTTACGGTGCGACATGTTTACACCGGACAGACGGACAGACGGGCGGACGGACGGACGGACACTGGACATTTGTATACCATAATACGTCCCGTCAAAATTGACGGACTTTTAAAAAATAACACAAAGACAGGTTAGACAAAAGGTCTTTCTACTTCCATTGGTAATTATAAATTAAAAAAGGGGCCTTCCGAAGATGATTAGAAACAGTGATCAAAACTTGACAGACAAAAGATTGACGTGCGAGTTTAAGACAATGTAATGTGATGCCTGAAACACTTCTCAAGCAACGTGGGTCCTATTTGGCACCACAAATAGCAGAGATCTACAAAAAGCTTGGCTGTGACAAAGAGACGTCTGCAGTACTCAAACTTTATTTATAGAACGAACAACATAAAAACAAGTACACAATCCCGAACCTTATAACCGTTACACTATCCCCCCTTTTCTTTATAAACAGACAGTTCTCAATAAGAATATCTCTTATTTTTTTGCACAAATGTTTTTGTCAATCTTTGAAACGTAAGGGTTGGTTTATTTTGCGTCCATATCGACTGATTTTAGGTGGGTGCTTTTCTTTTGTCATCTGATGATTCCCAGGTAAGCCTGGAGCCTGTGTCCTCGACTCACTGGAATCTGAACTGTCATCCATCTTGGGTGAAATCTTTGGATTTAAGGCATCATTGAGAGACCCTATCTTCTTGGTTACGTTTGCATGGGTCTTGCTACCACTTGAGACTGGACTCAGTGTCTCCGAATCACGTGATATAATCTCCTTCTGTTCTGATTCATCATCTTGTTTGGTTGAATTCTTGCCCGAATCTAAACTTTGTATCGTCTGTTCTAATGAACATATGATATAGTCTTCAAATAGTGAATTCTCTTTCTTTGAACTATCAGATTTATCGTCGTTAGCCGCATCATAAGCATCTGAAATTTCGACAACAAATTCTTGCGATAGCTTAATATTCTTGTTCTCAAACCAACCTGAGTCTGGAGCCTGTGTCCTCGGCTCATGTGGCACATTTGAACCAATCGCACTTACCTCGTCCATGTCTGAAACATTATCTTTTTCAAGATTATCCTGTAGGCGAGTTTCCACTAAAACCGACCCAGTGTTGTTATTGTCTTGTAAGGAAGCTGGGTCTAAAACATCAACAATACTTTCTTTTAGACTTTCAACTCCTCCATATACATCTGTCTCGTCCATGGGCTTTAAAGTATCTAAAGTGGGTTCCATTCCAGCCGTCACTCTTGATATTTGGCAATCATTTTCTGTTCGATACCGTCCTGGTATCAGCTCATTATTTATCAGCAGATCACCTTATTTGGCCATTATGATACCATCTACTTCTTTCAGTAAGTCTATTCCAATCAAAATATCATCTCTTATGGGGGCAATGCATACTCTCCAAATTATCTCCTTTTTACCCAGTTGAAGCTTTGCAACAATATTCATGTCAGCCTCCATTTCTTTCCCATTTTCTGCATTCAATAAGCAAGCTTTTATACCGGTAGTACCGCTCAAACCAATACAATTTGCAAAGGATCTTGAAAGTACCGTTACATCTGCTCCTGTATCAACAATAGCATCGACCTTATTGCCATTGACTTGAATTGGAATGAGTAAATCTTGTCCTCTGCCAATTTGATAATATATCTCCTTTCACAATCAGCACCAGTATCTTGTCTTCTCATAGGGCTGGGGGATCGTGATCTTTTTGGACAATCACGTTTGAAATGGCTTTTATCGCCACAAAAATAACATCCCGTTGACTGTGCTGTCAAGGTAGCTGGTTTTGAATCATGCAGCATGGCCCTTTCTAAAAGACCTCTTAGTGCTTTGATTTCATTCTGTAATGTTTGATTATCTGGTTTCCGAAATGAATTTACCAACTGCCTAACGCTGTCCATCCCTTCATATTGGTCAGTACTCTTTTCCTCTTCATCTTTCCACGTAACGCGTCTGGTCCTTTGTTTTGTATTATAATCAACATCCCTGCCCAACGTAGCATGATAATTGTGTTGTAGTTGTACAACAATATCTAGTGCTGAAGATACAGTCTAAGGTTGGTGGTTTAAAGCTTCATATGCTATTTTGGCGTTCTTGTGGCCCTTCAAAAAGTGTTCCGCTGCAAGTTCCTCTTGTAACTCGATACTACTTGTTGGGTATGCTCTTGAGACTAATCGTCTTACTTCTTCAGCAAACTCTTCATTCTTTTCATTGTGTTGTCTTAAATCAGATAGTTTTTTTCGTGCAGTGGATGGGGGCTCTTTTCGGTTGAACCTGTTTTCCTTGTGACGCGAATTGGATTCAAAAGTATCTCTTTCCTGTCGAGGAATTGCGGTCATAAATTTACTCGCCTGTCCTCGCAGGCATTCAATGTACCTATCTAACTTTTCCTCCTCTGTCCATTCGTTTCTCCTAGCTTCCCTGTTGAATGGGATAATAAACCCCTCATAATCATCCTTCCCGTCGAATGTTGGAAGTTTTTGGTGCGGAACGTCACTATTTGGTACTTTTTGTCTTGTCTGCTGTGTATTGTTACTACTGTGCATAGCTTCAATATCACTAGAAAACGAAGGTTGTATGTTTCTTATCAAATCTTGTCTATTATTAGTGTTCATAGACCTCGACCTAGACTCCCATCTTTCTATAGTGCTTAACAACGGTTTAAAAGGGGGGAGTGTTGTGGTATCCCTTGGTGTTGATGACAATGGTGTGTGTGAATTAGCATTTAGTCTGGGACTGTTCCCGCGACCAAACTGCAAACTCCCGTTCTGTCTGTCATCATCTAAATTCTGTGTTGTTGTATCCCTTTGTGTTGATGACAATGGTGTGTGTGAATTTGCATTTGGTCTGGGACTGTTCCCGCGACCAAACTGCAAACTTCCGGTCTGTATGTCATCATCTGTATTCTGGGACGATGGCCTGGGACTGTTCCCTAGACCGAACTGCAAATATCCTATTGGTTGATTATCTAAACTAAATGAAGGTGGTCTGGGACTGTTCCCACGACCGAACTGTAAAACCGATTTCGGCTTGCTATCTTGACCGAACAGAGATTGTCTGTGACTGTTCTCTTGGTCAACCTGAAAACTGTCAACTGGTTTGTTTTCACCTAACTTAGGGTCTAGGTGTTCATTATTTCCATCATATAATCCATACTTTGGACAAATAGAAGACCCAGAAAAATCGTCAACTGTGTAACCGGAAGTATTAGTTCCTGTGCTCTTAATGTCGGATTTCGATGTCTCCCGGTTCTGCAAAAACGTATTGTTCATTTCTTCTATACTTCTACTTTGTTGGTAGAGTAGCTGCATTGTATTGGCAGAAACCTCATCCTGTTTTCTAAACATATGTCATGGTGTCAGCCAAGGTTCCCATGTCGTTCCCCATTCTTTCTAACACGTTAAGCATTTTTATGCCAAACTGATCACCATTTGGCGGGGAATCTTCGCTGACTTTTCGATCAGAACCCGTCTCTACTACTGTATCGTCATTCATGTTTATTATTAAATTGCAATTTATAAAAGATTGTAATTTTCAATCCTGTGGATCGACGTGTACTGAAAATGATTCCCTATCTAACCAATACTCTTGGCATATGTCAAGTGGTAATCTTCTAAACCACTTTTGTGCCCATATTCTTTTAGGATGAAGCCCGTCTCTTAGCAGGTGAAAATTAATATTTTGTCTGTTGTGTGATGACGAGTGGAATAGACCTGAGATAGTTGTGTAGAACAGTTTCACTCATAAGTCCTTTATTTTCTAAATTCGATCTGTAATACTTAAAAAACACGTATTACATGAAACAGTCTAAAAATATGCAAATTATTATGATACAAAATGCAAATCTTGACTAAAATAAAATAAAAAATAAAAAATAAAAATGTTTTTGTATGTCCAGTAATTTGGTGACGAGGTCGGAGCCACCGGAATTATTTTTTTTCAAATACAAATTTTCGTCAGCTAAATTTTTTGTAAAATTAAAACAATTTTCAGTATTTAAAGTATAAAAATCATACGATCTCACCGGAATAATTATGTTTGGGTTGTGATTGACGGGGATCCGCTTCTGGATCGCCCAATCGTCGACTCACGTGGTTTTCCAAACTGGCAACTTTCCGATGAATTTTCAAACTTCTCAGTCGAATAAATTCACAATAGTCGACACTTCTGACACCAGTGTGATCCCTGAAATATTTCTCAAGCAACGTGGGTCCTATTTGGCACCACAAATAGCAGAGATCTACAAAAAGCTTGGCTGTGACAAAAAGACGTCTGCAGTACTCAAACTTTATTTAAAGAACGAACAACATAAAAACAAGTACACAATCCCGAACCCAATAACCGTTACAGTAATTAAAAAATTGACACTGTCATAGTTTAAGTACACTTGTATTTCTACATCAAAAGCTTATGTCATTCGCACTGTATATTGTCAAAGTTGCGGACTTCTAATTTAATAAAAGGTTAATTTTGATATTTTCATTTGTAACCACTGTAATGACGCCGGGTATAATTGACGAGAGCTTTGTTTTTATTCAAGACATTTTTTTTCATTTTTTTTTTTAACTTAAATACACATGCATGATATTCATTAGCACAATTTAAAACTTACATTCAAATGAATTCCAAGAGGATCAACATTACTTTAGACATACAAATGTAGCAACTCATTCCGAACTGTAATAATTAACGACAACATTTTTTTGCCCATTTCATCATTTTTTTTCCCGAAAATTTTAAAATATAATAAGGAATGGATGGATTTTGGGTAAACCTGCATTTGTGTTAAATTATTTATTAATGATCAGGTCGAGAATGCTATATAAAACAATTACCACTCATTCAAAAAAAGAAGTGTCAGCCTTTTTTTATCATACTGATTTTATTACATTTGTAGATGTCTGTTTCCGTTCGATTCCGTTAAATACCAATTCCTCAGAGCAATTGGTACTTTGCGGAACGGAACGGAACGGAATAATAAATTAAAAAGTTTAAAATCAGATTCAACTTGATCACTGTTTCTAATCATCGTCGGAACGAAAGGTGGAAGGCCTCTTTTAAAAAATATAATTACCAATGGAAGAAGTAAGACTTTTTGTCTATCCGGCCTTTGTGTTAAATTCTTAATTATTTATCTGGTCGGGAATGCTATCTAAAACACTTATTTCTTCTGCAAAAAGGGGTGTCAGACACATTTTTTTTTATCATACTACTTTTATTACATTATAAATGTCTGGTTCCGTTCGATTCCGTTAAATACCAATTCCTCAGAGCAATTGGTACTTTGCGGAACGGAACGGAACGGAATAATAAATTAAAAAGTTTAAATCAGAAACAACTTGATCACTGTTTCTAATCCTCGTCGGAACGAAAGGTGGAAGGCCTCTTTTAAAAAATATAATTACCAATGGAAGAAGTAAGACTTTTTGTCTATCCGGCCTTTGTGTTAAATTCTTAATTATTTATCTGGTCGGGAATGCTATCTAAAACACTTATTTCTTCTGCAAAAAGGGGTGTCAGACACATGTTTTTATCATACTGCTTTTATTACATTATAAATGTCTGGTTCCGTTCGATTCCGTTAAATACCAATTCCTCAGAGCAATTGGTACTTTGCGGAACGGAACGGAACGGAATAATAAATTAAAAAGTTTAAATCAGATTCAACTTGATTACTGTTTCTAATCCTCGTCGGCACGAAAGGTGGAAGGCCTCTTTTAAAAAATATAATTACCAATGGAAGAAGTAAGACTTTTTGTCTATCCGGCCTTTGTGTTAAATTCTTAATTATTTATCTGGTCGGGAATGCTATCTAAAACACTTATTTTTTCTGCAAAAAGGGGTGTCAGACACATTTTTTTTATCATACTGCTTTTATTACATTATAAATGTCTGGTTCCGTTCGATTCCGTTAAATACCAATTCCTCAGAGCAATTGGTACTTTGCGGAACGGAACGGAACGGAATAATAAATTAAAAAGTTTAAATCAGATTCAACTTGATTACTGTTTCTAATTCTCGTCGGCATGAGAGGTGGAAGGCCTCTTTTAAAAAATATAATTACCAATGGAAGGAGTAAGATTTTTTGTTTTTGTCTAAGCTGCCTTTGTTTTAAATTCTTAATTATTTATCTGGTCGGAAATGCTATCTAAAACACTTATTTCTTCTGCAAAAAGAGGTGTCAGACACATTTTTTTTTTATCATACTACTTTTATTTCATTATAAATGTCTGGTTCCGTTCGATTCCGTTAAATACCAATTCCTCAGAGCAATTGGTACTTTGCGGAACGGAACGGAACGGAATAATAAATTAAAAAGTTTAAATCAGATTCAACTTGATTACTGTTTCTAATACTCGTCGGCACGAGAGGTGGAAGGCCTCTTTTAAAAAATATAATTACCAATGGAAGGAGTAAGACTTTTTGTCTAAGCTGCCTTTGTTTTAAATTCTTAATTATTTATCTGGTCGGGAATGCTGTCTAAAACACTTATTTCTCGTGCAAAAAGGGGTGTCAGACACATTTTTTTTTTTATATCATACTGCTTTTATTACATTATAAATGTCTGGTTCCGTTCGATTCCGTTAAATACCAATTCCTCAGAGCAATTGGTACTTTGCGGAACGGAACGGAACGGAATAATAAATTTAAAAAGTTAAAATCAGAACCAATGTTTCTAATCATCGTCGGAAAGGACGACGTGAGGTCAGTCTAGATATCATAATGCATGACTTGCAAATGCGTTAATTTCATGATAATTTATCAGGACAATCCGACATATTCATTTACAGAATAGTTCCCGATGTTATACATTATTGCACATTTCAACTGTGAAGATGAGATTAAGTATACATTTGTGTTATTTGTATATGGAAAACCGTAAAACACAGAAATTTTAAAGTTTGTTTTGTTTTAAAGATATTTCGAAATTTTGATAAATGCCCCCTTTGGATACCTTAAATGAAATTCTGTTCCGTTCCGTTCCGTTCCGTTCCGTAAAGTACCAATAGCCGTTGTTTGGTAGTTTGATTTATTGCTTTCAAATTTGAGAATTTAATTAATAGATAAAAAAAAAGCTAGAATTTTCAGTCGGACTGAATTCAGACAGTTAACTTTAAATTTGTTTATTATTTTTTCAAATTATTTTCGATTTTCATAAAACTGTACAGCTATCTCAGTTATATATTGAATGTCAGGTTGTTTGGTACTTTAGTGTATTGCTGTCAAATCTAATTATTTGATTGATAGGTAATTAAATAAGCTAGAATTTTTAAGTTCTGACAGAATTCTGATAGTCACCTTTAAAAAAAATCGTTTTCAAATTAACTTGGATTTTCATAAAACTATACAGCTAACTCAGCTGTATATATATATTAATGTTACTGAATCCCAGGTTCTTATGTTGTTAGTCATATTGCTGACAAATTTAAGGATTTATTTAATCAAGGTAAAAAAGCTAGAATAATTATTTCGGACTAAATTCAGATAGTCATCTTTAGATTCGTTTATAACTGTTTCAAAGCAACTTGGATTTCATTTTTGGCCTCACCCTATTGATTTTACTAAACATCTATGGAATCGTACGGGGTCAATAGCAAACCATATAATGTAAGGTATATTGTTTTACCCAAAGACAAAAATTAAAGAATGAAAAAAAATTGTAATAGTATGTGACACTAATATCCCGTACCGGAAAAACTGTCATGATACTATCCATAAATACTTGTTTTATAGGAAAGGGCAAACAGTTTATTAATCTTGCCTTTAAAAAAGAGGGACGAAAGATACCAAAGGAAAAATTCAACTCATGTACTCTTTAGGCATTTCTGATCTTTATGAGAATGTGTTATGTCACTTGCTTTATTATAACAGGGTTGTGAAGGGCGAACTCATGTATAGTCGTATTCTCATTTGAATTTGTTTATCTATCAGTGCTTCCTTGCAATGGGGGATGTCCATCTAACTCTGAGAGCTGTTTATATAAACAGTCATGTCTGATTGCAATTAAGAAGTTTAATTGTCTGCCCGAAATGAGGGAGAGTGCAAAATGAAAATAACACTAAATGAGTTTGTTGATATTAAAGACATTTTCTTGATTTACCTTCATCAAGTACAATCATACCAAATAAAATTGATATCCGACTACCTAAACACGCATATGACTATATTTCGTTGGGTTGGTGTATCGTTGACATATACTAAACATTTCCTTTTAGTCAATTACAAATTATCAGATAGACATGCACATTAAAGCAAAGAATTATTTAAAACATTCAAATATAAACATAGACCTGACACCTGCAGAAAGTTTTTGTCGAAACTGCTGACCCATCACTAGATATACTATAAAGTTCATTGCAAAGCCTATCGATAGACTAAGATGTCTGTATGGTATCAGCTTTCCGTGTAATGTCTCGTTTGAAGAAAGGAAATACAATATACAAACTGCACTGTTTAGTATTTCCGACAAAATGAAAACAATGCATATGAAAGCAATAGTCAATGCAGATATTCGATTTCTACGTGTTACAGTTGGATGATCTATCCAAGGTAAGTTTTTTCTTATGATAGTTAATTTACATATGATGTACATTGTACAGATTAAAACTAAGGACACACATAAAAGTATCAAGTTGGTAACGACTAGAATTGAATATCTGTATGTGCTTTTGAGTTGTTTTTTAATTCTAAATCTAGACAACAATGACCGTCAATCTCTCTCATCCAGTGAAGCGGCAACATAATTAAAAGTATGGTCAAGGCTGTAGCTAGCATGACTGACAAAATTATGCATATTAGGATGACCCTATTGGTTAGGTATTCCCTCCTCCATAATGGAAACATCAGAACTGCTGTTTTCTGTAGACAAGAGATTATTGTGATTAAAATGGACAATAAATGAAAACCATCAGAAATAATATTGACAATGCTATACCAAACACAGAACGGATAATCCAATAAAAGACGTATTAGTTTGCCATTTGTAAAACCCATTTGATGATAGTAAAATGAATAAGATATAAATTCTGAACCACACCAAATTAATGCTGATAAAGTATCTGATATTGCCAAAGCAGAAAGGAGAATGACCACTGGTGATCTATTTTCCTTTCGTAGAAATATCGATAGTACAAAAATATTAAAAATAGTTACAACTACGACTAATACCATTTCTGCATAGGACATTGGGGATTCTAGGATCGATATACTTATAATTTTATATGAGTCCCCTATACATTGGTAATAAATTTTAAGACAGTCGAATTCTGATTTAAATTCCATGATATTGCCTATACTTAGGAGATATTCTGTTTCATTTTTCTGGTAACCTTGTAATTGAACATACTGATAAAATGGTTTTATACACGAATCGTCTGCTAACAGAATTAGCTGATGCCGATGGTAACCTTGACTCATTCCCGATAACATTCTTCCTTCAAATAAAACAGGGTTGTCAATGTGATTATCATGTAGAGATATGATAAATACTTGTTGATTTGTAAAAGACAAATGCTCCCAGCAAGATGTCATGTTCAGAAGGAAAAATATCATATCATCTTGATTTAGACGATATTTTTTCAGGCATAAAAAATTTTGGAACTTCATCGTACACTGCTCAATTTCATCTGTAAAAAAAATATCCAAACCTTTGAAATATGGAACTTCAAAATCGTCTGTATAAGTGATATTGTATGTTACTAACGAGTCACAAAACAGTTTCCGGAAAGTCACGTCTGTACAGTATTCGAGTTCCTCCTTTAACTGTGAGACATGAAAGTAGACATCCCCAACAATCTTATTCAGATCTGTTGTTTAGGAACAATTATAGCCTAGTTCTACAACTAAAAGCGTTGAATCTTGAAATCTAGCCAGGAATGACTGACCTTTATCCAAAGATACCATCTTTCCTAAAACATGAGGGCATACAAGTTGGTATAAGTCGGTAGACTCACACATTGTCCTACTTTTAGGATCTGAAATTTGAAAAAGTTTCTATCATTTACTCAAATCCATTCTTATTCAAATAATTTGATAAAACTAATACTTATTCATATTAATACCAAAAAGCCTCTTTACGATTATGTTCAACTTTATATAAAATAAACACAAGCCATATTTATCATATGTATCGTTCTTTTAGATTGTTTCAATTTTGAACCAATCTGTCTGTTTTACTATATACGAGTATGCTTTTAAGTTGATATTTTGAAATCAGAACTTCGATTTTAAAAATGTAATCATAGATGCGACTGGTAGCCAAGATTCAAAAGATACAGTATGTTTGAAAGTTCCCGTAACAACTTAAACTTATATTATTTCATAATTATTTTAAATTTCTTTATATTCCTACTGCTTATGCCTTTCGTATCTAATGATCTTATGTCCATATTAACTGATCTGATATTCGAACGCTACTATTTAGACACTCGCGTTTGGCGTTCTCAAATTACAACCCTGGTATGTAAGACGATAATATAGTACTACATGCTGTATAAATCTGATAGATCAATATCACCCAAAAGGGCCAAAGTTTTAGAAGAGCTAATATCGAATGCGCGTTGGTACAGCACTCGGTATGTGAATATTTGATAGGACTTATTTGTAGTATGTATATCAGATGTTTAAAGGATTGTCAAGAATTGAATATACGATAAAGCTATTATCCCTGTAATATGCACATATTTCTAGTACTTCATTTGTCAAACATCGATCTAAAATAATTATCACTGGAACTTTTAGATTTTTTTTTGCCGAAGAAGAAAAACATCTATGCGATTCATAATACACACATTTTCATTGTCCACTGTTTCCGTCAACAATTCATTATTAGTTTCAATGTGGCATTGAATTATTTTTATTCGTAAAACTAAACTATCATTACATTATAGCACCACTAAAATCACAAGCATATCTTTAGTGAGATGTTTTTCAAATGTGAAGGAACTATGTGACAGAATCATGTTGAGCGTGTACTTGGTTATTCATATGACACCATGTTTTGTCACAGCTTTTATTGCGATAACAAATTCACATGGTTTTATTTTTATTCTTGTTTTTATTATGCTTTGTTTACTACTGTTTGTCTTTTCATAAATGTTTTTATTTGACTTGGAGTTGTCTGCTTTTCTACGTCTTTTTTACGAAGTCAATGAACATGTTTGTTTTATTGTATGCCCTTTTTTAAGAGTTATTTGTTTCCTTTCACTTGCAAACTGTTAAATTGGAACGCCATTGTAGCATATGATATCGGTTGAAATTACATATCTAACTATTATCGTATGTTGAGGTAGCCGCAATTTCCGTTCTTAACGAAAAAAATCAGAAAAAATATATTTTTTGTTGTGAAAGAAAAAAGTACTTACAACACAATGACTCATCTAAGCCATCAGGACAATCAAATACACAATCACACACCTTGCTTTGATCAATACAATAATCACCACATTGAAATTGTCCTTGGCATGCTGAAAAAAATCAAAAGTTTTTCATTTAATTAGGACTTATCTTGAACAAGATCTATTTATTGCATTCACAATATTTACAGCAAATGATCAGTCTTTTAACGCTTTATATTTAAACTGTGTTTGTCACTTGAATGCATGTAAAATGTTCATCAAACTTTCTGTTGTCTAAGACAAACAGCAATTAATTGCGGAGTTCTTTTGTAATCTTTTTTTTGGCGTTTAAAGTAAAAAAAAAATGTTATTATTTAGCTATTTAACTGTTTTGGTCATTATACATCCTCAGCTTTCATATATTTGGCTTTAGACGTTCTTGGAGAAGGTAACCCAGAAAAGCGCTTCGAACGCATGAAATTGACAACGTGCACGTGTTGTTCTTATTTGTTTTACAGCACTAGGTAGATACCACTGCTGGTGGACTATTGGTCCCCAAAGGTATCATCAGCTCAGTTGTCAGTACTTTTGTACTGACATGATTTATATCAAACCTTTTGCAAATATACCTTAATGTCTTATCTTTTAAAAAATAAAATCACAAAAATACTGAACTGCGAAGAAAATCCAAAACTAAAATTCCATAACCAAATGACAAAATCAAAAGATAGAACACATCAAAAGAATGTACAACAACTGTCATATTCCTGACTAGGTACAGTCATTTTCATTTGTAGAAAGAGGTAGATTGAACCTGGTTTAATAGTGCTTAACCTCTCACTTATATGACAGTCGCATTAAATTCCAGTATATTGACAACGATGCGTGAGCAAACAGACATAATAGGTACAATTGTCAAATAGGGGTACAGCAGTGATCACCGTGTCACCGTGCCACAATTACAATCTTATGTTAAAATATTTCAATTTGAATTTTGCTACATCATGATATTAACAAACCTTAATTTCCAACACTTTTCCGAAAAAATGACACAACTCTGTTTGTTCCAAATTCTTAATTCTTATTGATAGTTCGTATAGAAAATCAATAACATAAAGACTGAATGCGAAAACAAATGTGAAAATCTTGGCAATAGAAAATCGCTATTTTTTTCTTGCAATTTCGATATGTCTTTTTTGGAAGTAGTACATAGGCGATTACAAAAATAATAAATGGGGTTCCATGTGCTCATTTGTTATGTAGGAATAGAGAACCTTTGCTTTCTTTAACGCTAATGATAACAATTCCGTTTTTGGCGCTAAAAAGTAAAATAACAAAACTACCGATCCCCAAGGGAAATTCAGAACGAAAGTCACTTATCAAATGGCAAAATCAAAAGCTCAAACATATTTGCGAAATGGAAAACAACTGTGATACTACTGACTTGGTACAGGCATTTTCTTATGTAGAAAACGAAAATTACGTCGCAATGTATTCCAAATACAACAACGTCGTGCGCTATTCCTGCTATACACCAAACAGATATTGGAATTTCTGTCAAACGAATTTTCTCAAAATAAAAAGTAAACAGTTTACGTAAGCCTCGAGATTTATGCCCCGCAATAGATTTTGAATGCCTAAATATTCAAAATGTTCTTTGCAAATACCGATTTGATGACCTTAATGATTTTTCGCAACTTTTGAATGATATTCATTATCAAAGTTTAGAAAAATCAGCGTATTATATGAATGGATCATTATCTGGTCTTGCTTCTTTATCGTATGCTCCTAAATTTTATGAACTATGTCAAAGTATTATTTACAAGTTATAATGTTCTTTTTAAATGCTTCCGTTCACTTGAGGTTTGCACGCTACTGTCTGTCTAATGATGTAAAGTTTCAAAAAGTTGAGAGTACTCATATAGACCTCTCAGCGTTATTGAGGCAAAAAAAACAAAATTGTCACATCAACATATACTTGTTCTTTATATTCCTTAATGCGAACAATATTGTAATGCCACTATTTTTTGACGTTTTGACCAAGTCAGTGTTTTATATGTATACTAGGAGACAGCTACTTTACTGGTTTCTGAATTCTATATATTTATTTCTTTATTTGTTTGTATTGTATTGTTAATGACAATGGATATTGATTAAGGTGGCTCGATTTATTTTCATAAAATTTGACAAAAAAATTACTTTGACCTTTTGACAAAAATATAAAAATTTCAAAAAACTTTATCGGAAAAAAATAATTAAAAAAAATAATCACAGAGAAGAAAATCGATTTTTAAATTCGTACAAATAAACTCGTGTGCATTCAGATGCTTATGGAAGGTATGTAGTTCTAGCTACTCTAGAAGAATACCTCGTGTTGTTAAGATAAGGTAAGATAAGTAAAATTCTGTTGATAAATTGCATTCGGGGATCCCGAATTTTCAGAGACAGTTATCATGTATGTTTGAAAATAAAACCAAAGATAAGCGATTGCAACAATGAACTCTGGAAGACAGGGAGCATCTAATTAATACTATTATAGTTCATTTATGTTTTTATTTAAATCTCCTATGATTTTCTACCTCATAATCTGGTTTTCATTTAAGGTGGTACCCAACATTTTCTTTAAAATTAATTTGGCTCGTTTAATGTTCATAACATTTTGACAAAGTATTTACTTTGACCCTTTTACCAAAATATGAAAAAATCAAAAAATTTGAACCTAGCGTTTTATCAGAAAATTTAGAATGGTTATATAGCAGTTTGACAAACACTAATTTTGATCATTGAGAAGCTTTTACATTGCCTCCACAATGCAACGTAGTCAAAACGTTTAGCTGATATTACAGAGTTATCTCCCTGTAGTGTTAGGTACCACCTAAATGAAATGTCAGACACATAGTTATTTTACCATATCAGAATAACGTATCTGTATGGTTTGCTTTTATCATTACTCGATATCTCATTTTTCCATTGTTTATATTTCAAATTTTGTGGGTTTGTACAAACGTCACTTATCGGCAATTTATGAATTTTTAAATTAACATGCAGATAAAACTAGTCACTCGATATCATAACAATTTTCTAGTTTGTATACTATACAATATAGCGAAAATTCAAATGAAATATGCGTCGTCTGTTGATTTTATCATAGAGTGATGCAGTTTGTAATTAAAAGTCCTGAAATTTTAATCACGCACTTAACAAAACAGTTTCAAATATCTATAAATTTAAATAAACTTCTCATTTTGTTCCTCTTGCAATGAAATGATTCTTTAGATAGAAAACTTTGTTTACACACCTTGGGAATTTGTCGTCATATTTGAAAAATTTAATTTAAAAGATTGGTATTACTAATTAACTATTCTTGTCGATTTTGATAAAATCATTTATTTGATAAATTTTGCTTGTATTTCTATATGGACATTCAAATACTTTTCATATTGTAGAAGATCCCGTAGTCATACTTAGTTCCAAGTCAGGAGCCTGTAATTCAGTGGTTGTCGTTTGTTGCTGTGTTAAATATTTTTTTTTTTGTTCATTATTTTGTGCATAAATTAGGCCGTTAGTTTTTTTCGTTTGAATTGTTTTACATTTGTCATTTCGGGGCCTTTTATAGCTAGCTATGCGATATGGACTTTGCTCATTTATGAAGGTCGTATGGTACCCTATAGTTGTTAATTTCTGTATCATTTGGTCTCTTGTGGAGTTGTCTCATTGACAATCATCCACTGTTTCTTTTTAATATTTACATAGGAATATAAGAAACGTATTGAAATTGTGGCGATTTCAAATTTTCGCTTATTTGTTTTTGAGGCTTCATTTATTATGAATGTATATTTATATTATAAAATTTAGTCGTATACGTAGGGAACTCTATTTCGCGATTTTGTGTTACATGTTAACAGAGTAAAATGAATACATGCAAAATGACGAGTTTTCCAAAGTTATCTTCTTACACCAAAAAATCATTCATTTACATTGGCATACACGCTTTACATGTTTCTATAGCCATTCAATTTTTAGATAATGCCGATACTTGGTCGCCATGATCCTGCTCATACACTCTTCATACAGCAAGCGGTAGAAAGAAAAAAAAAACTTGTTTAGTCAATGTCGATCGGTCCTAATAAATTGATCAGGCTTTTAAACAAGTGAGACAAAACGACCACCAGTCTCTGCTCTTACACATAACTGTCGCTGGCTTCGCGGAGAAGCTGCAGATATCAATCTATACTTTTTTATTTAATCCGGTGAAGTTCGAACCCACGACCCCTCGCACTGGAGGCGAGGAAGGTTATTACGAGACCACCGAGATAACACATTGGCATATATGATGATCTGTTAAAAGGGAAACCCAAACAATTGGATCCAAAAATTCGAAAGAAGCACAATGACATTAACGCCCAATTCTGTCAGTAGAACGAAATTAGAAACAATTATCACACAAGTGTGAGGTTTAGCTGGCTATAAAACCAGGTTGAACCAAAAATTTTCTATGGACAATGCCTGTTCAGACTGGCAATTGTTTTTCACTAGTTCTGTTGAATAAAAGTGTTTGATTTTGGTAGCCTTTATGGAGTTCCCCTTTTTTTTAACTTGTCTTGTTGTTTGGTGTTTCTGCTATACTCTTTTATTGTACGATGGAGATTCTGAGAAATTTTAAGTAATTCTGATTGGGGGTATAGGAGAACTATATAGAAATGTGGTCGGTTATGTGCGGAAATGACAAAGTCCGTTTCGTTCCAAAGTAAAACTCCATAAAGAATTCAAATGGAGAAACGAAGAGAAGAAAGAGTTTAACAAATTCAGTTAAGCTGTAATGGGTAGTAGCGGATACAACATTTGAGCAGGATGACTGTATGTATTAAGACAAGATGTTCAACAATGGGTCAGTCTTTGCTCTGAATCGACTCGAATATAAAAAAAATACTCTTAACAAGAGATCACAAATTTATGAAAATAAAATTCTTTTAAGTAAAAAAAAATATATATAAAATAAGTTAAAGGAAGAGATACTCAAAGTTTTTATTTTTAGGAAATTAGAATATCAAAGCTAAGTAAAACGCAGCATTTCAAAATCACAATACAAATTTTGACTTTCGAATTATCAAGAGACTATCATCGAACGACCACATTATCCGTTGTTACTCAAACAAATAAAAGAATAGAAACAGCTATAACTAGTTTCAACCCTTCACGATGTAACTGACTTGGCACAGGTACACGGAAACGTTGCGGAATGGTTTTATTTCTGTTTATTTATTCTAAGATAGAGGTATATGAACAGCTATAACTATAGTTTACTTTGATTTGGTAATTGACTTGGCACCATGTGCACGAAAACGTTGCGGAATGTATTCTTAGATTTGAGCATCTTCACTCGATGTTTAAGTTTTAATGTCCCTCTGGTATCTTTCAGCTTTATAAATTAACTTCTGTTTTCAGATATATTAAAAGTAATGTACACATAGATGTTATTATAAATAAACAAATTACAAATATGACAACACTTACCATCTACGTACCAGAAATGCTGCATCAGAACAAAAGTTACAAAAAACCTAAGCATACTGAACTTTTCGGAATCAAAATTAAAACTAAACTGATTAACAGAGCAGCGCTGTAACAGATATGTAACGTAAATATCTTTATTAATTTTTAATGAACTGCCATTAGTCTGCTGTTTCAAAAATAATGGCATTGAAAACATATATAAGGTTGAATATTATATCATTATTCCACTGCATATAAATATTGATAGCTGAAGCAACATTTGAAATGGTTGAAAATGTTTCACCTGACGTTGAACACAACTTCATATTCACCTGTGAGTATCATATTCCCCTCTGAACATCGGGACTGTCTTGTGCGACGTTACACCCGATTAATGTATATAACGTTAAAAAAAAGAGATAAATTTTGTTAAAAATAAAAAAAATATGAATAATTTTTGTTGATAGATGCTGATTATCATGTTTAAGTTATAAAACAAGCGGATTAAAAAATAGTTAATATTCTATTTCACAGGATGAACAAAAGGTATTGACGCATTCCGTTTCCATTCTCAATGTCAAAGGCAGTGGAATAAAACATTCCTTATCATTGAGTTGTAAATTTGTTCACCCTCGAAAAGTCATATTTCCATCCATCGATGTCCTGGTGAAATGTTTTTACTTTGTGTGAACACATCTTCATATATCAGAAACGATGCATTCTCCAATTTTCTTTTGCCAGTTTAGTCTACTCATTATGTCATCCGTCTGAATTTCGCTTTTAATTGTTTGTTGTTAGTGTTTTCAGGATCTAAGCTGACAAGATGACGTCTTCTTCATTTATTTGTAACTTACAAATGATATCCCCCTTCCTGGTGTTAAGGGAGGTTCGAGGTCCTCGGTCTTCAGTAATCTATATTGTGTTTTGTAATTTGTTGTTTGACAAGATTACCAAGTGTTACACGGTATGTATGATAGATGGCATGTTTATTATTCAACATTGTCGGTACAACGTGTAGAAACACGAAAAACACGTTCGACAAGAGACAAACGACGGGCATGTGATACTTACTCAATTGCCAATCTGTATCATAATATCGTGGTCTTAATATATATATGCCGTCGGTTTTGCATCAGTAATCTAATTGAAACCGCTTCATAATGAAAATCTTGATGTAAAAAAGGGGGGGTTGATTAATCAAATTAGGTAAATGAACATTAATTTACTGAACATAGTTTTTAGTTATGGCAATTTTGCCGCAAAAAACATCCTGTACGTTACCAATGCATTTTATTGATTTATTTAAGATCGAAAGAAATAAACTTTCAGAGCATTACTGCTATATGATTGTGTAAGAAAGATAGAAAGGGTTAGTTTTGAAATGATTTACTTTGATGCAGACTCACATTTATATGTTGACACAAACATGGTTTAAACACAGTGATCAAGCATTCGTTACCTGCTGATATGACCTTAAATTAAGTGGTTAGGATTTCTGGTTTTCACCCAGACGACCGGATTCGATTCCCGGCATCGGAGCTTTAGTTTTTGGTCATCTTCATTTTGTCACTGTTGTTGTAATATATGTCATTAGGAAAAAAAAAAATACAGATGAGAAGTGTATTTAGTTTTCCGACTTTCAACTGACATGATAGGACATAGTTACATCATTCGATATTCATACATTTGTAATTGGCAATTTTGAAAAAAAAATGTACATGTAGTAGTTTGTCTGAATGTTGTAACGTATCACCACAATTAATTTCAAACAACCGTTCATTATTGTTAAGTATTGAACTTATACAACTATCCTCACTCTACATTGCCAGTTGGTACTTTAGAAAGTGGCAAAGATAAGAAAAAAGAAATGCATCGGCCGGGAATCGAACCCGGGCCGCCCGCGTGGCAGGCGAGCATTTTGTTGTAAGTTTTATTTAAATCTCACTTCTATATGCATTTCGAAGATAACAATTACACATATATAAAACGGGCCGCCCGCGTAGCAGGCAAGCCTTCTTCCACTGAACCACCGATGCTAATAACACATGATGTCTAACTCGATCATAGTTGGACAGTACATGATTACCACGTGTTACATGGTATGTATGATTGATGTCATGTTTATTATACAACATTGTCGGTACAACATGTAGAAACACGAAATACATGTTTGACAAGAGAAAATCGACGGGCATTGGTTTCATCTGTCTTGTGTTTGAATGTTTACGTATGAAACTATATTACTTAGATATATGAATATGGAACTCTGTTACAGGACGCCGACCTCCCTCTCTATAGGATTTGAAATACATTTCTTTTCCTTTCGTTAATTTGATCTTTTAATTTACCGATTAAAACCATGATTTCTTTCTTGTGTTTTTTTTTAAATAACCTTTTACTTCCACTTTAACTGACATTATAAGAAATGGACGATTGAAAAATATATATATTGTATCTACTAGTATATCATATTAGGTGTATGTATAGTCAATAATGATGTTTCAGACAGACAGACATGAACATCTTAAAATCTTTCCTTAAAGGTTTAAATAGACAATATACGTATAGTGTCTTGAAATATTAGATTTATTTGTATGAGGCTTAGAAACGGGAAAATGCGAGGTTCTACCGAGCATTTTCCCGGTTCGTGCCGAATACAAATAAATTTCATATTTCAAGACACTTTACGTATATTGTTTTTAAACTGAAATCGATATAAAACAAAATGAAAAAAATGAAAAAAATATGCAACAAAAATTGTTATAAAAAGTGTTTGGAATTTCCCTCTTGGTGTACCATTTTGGGGTATTTCCCTATGAGCGTAGTCCAGGCGGTAAGAAATTGTCATTTTAAGGAATAAGAAAGGGAAAATGAAATCAATTAATAACATTTGATAAACATGGTATGTAAATAACCAACATGAAGACATAACAATTTTAAATTCATAAAAGTTTGACCATTGTTACTTTACGTTGTTATGGTCGTGACGTGACGTTGTTAATGAAATACAGTAGTTCCGGTAAGTAGGCGGGTCTCATAGGTTGGACTTGGCTATACTTTTTGGCTATACTTTTTGGACCTTTTGGATTATAGCTCTTCATCTTTTATATAAGCTTTGGATTTCAAATATTTTGGCCACGAGCATCACTGAAGAGACATGTATTGTCGAAATGCGCATCTGGTGCAAGAAAATTGGTACCGTTAATGTTATTAGATGAGGTCATTGACATATAAAGCTGACGTTTATACGTATAGCTTTATCTGTATAGTAAAACAGCTGATTGCAGTATAATGCACCATTATTACATTAGGAAATGTCTGCATCAAGTAAGGAATATGGAAGTTGTTTTCAATTCGTTTGATTTGTTTGAGTGTTTGATTATGCCTTTTGAGAACGGACTTTCCCTTTTGAAACTTCCATGTAGTTCGACATTTTTTTTTATTTTACTTTTTAAAGGTAGTTTTTGATAAAATTTTAAGTCGTTTGCATGGTTCTATCAAAGACTTGGTGGTACTCAGTAGTGACTGGCACCTGTATGGCCATCAGCAATAAGAACAACTCATAATCAATAGTCAGCACTCAGACGAACTGACATAAATATGTGACACAGGCGTTACTTGGTGCAGTGATTATGTCGAAACGCGCGTCTGGCGTATTAAATTATGATCCTGGTACCTTTGATAACTATGTAACATTCCATGTGTCATAGCTTTAATCCCCTTCCAATTCACAAATATGACCTTTCGAATAAGTTTATTACCCGGGTGTAATAACATGAGAACACGACGGGTTCCACATGTGGATGAGGATGTACTTTCTCTCCCTGAAAACCTGATACCACCCCTAGTTTTTGACGGGGTATTGTTGCTTAGTCTTTGGTTTTCTATGTTGTGTCTTGTGGACTATTATTTGTCTGTTTGTCTTTAATAGCAATGACGTTGTCAGTTTATTTTCGATCTATGAGTTTGAATGTCCCTCTGGTATATTTCGCCCCTCTTTCACATCATAATAACAGGCTATAAATGAAGGCAACAGTAGTATGCTGCTGTTCGAAACTTATAAATCGATAGAAAACCAAACAAATCCAGGTTTCAAACTAAAACTGAGAAAATGCATTTAATATAACAGGAGAACAACGACACAACATTAAAATGTAACACACACAGAAACGAACTAAGCATTAGGCAAATTCCGATGAGAATAACAAATATAACATCAAAACTAAATACAGGAATTTGGGATAGAAAAGTACCGTGACAAGTCTTCTAGTAATGTGAATTCACACTCAAATATATTAGGAAACAAACGACACAGCAGAAACAACTTAACTAGAGTCTCTTAAGAGCCTGTGTCGCTCATCTTGGTCTATGTGCATATTAAAAAGGACACAGACGGATTTTTGAAAACATTGTGTTTTGGTGATGGTGATGTGTTTGAAGTTCTTACTTTACTGAACGTTCTTGCTACTTACAATTATCTCTATCTATAATGCACTTTGCCTATTAGTAACAGAGGAAATTATTTTGTAAAAATTTACAAAAAATAACCAAATTAATGTAAAAAAATTACTATAAAGGGTAATAACTCCTTAAGGGGGCAACTGACCGTTTTGGTCATGCTGACCTATTTGTAGATCTTACTTTGCTAAACATTATTGCTGTTTACAGTGTATCTCTATCTATAATAGTATTCAAGATAATAACTAGAAACGGCAAAAATTCTTTAAAATATACCAATTGGGGGCAGCAACCCAACAACATGTTGTCCAAATCATCTGAAAATGTCAGAGCAGATAGATCTTTACTTGATAAACAATTTTACTCGATGTCAATCGGGAGACAAAATTTAATAAGAAACAAGGTGATGAATAATAGGCTTTTGAAATGAATTTCTACGTTATTTGTAAATAAATCAATCTAAAAGCTTGAAATAGGTTCCATTTTGTATTTTCCACATATTATGTTCATGTTATCTAATATATTAATTTATCTAAATGAAAATTTCAAATTCTTTTTGTGGTTTATGCAAAAATATAACGATTTAAAAAAAAAGTGTTCTTCAATGTATAGGAAATACCAGGAAAAAAACTAGAAAAAATTATATATTATACAACATTTGTCCAAACTGTGCGTATCTTTCAATTTCGTATTTCCTTGTCTTTATAATGCGTAGTTATAATGTCAACTTCAAGCAAATTTAAGACTTTCTTTCATACTTATCGGTTGCGTCCTGGATTTTCTGGATATACACATTTAATCGCCAATATGCATCTTGTTTTTTCTTTATGTCCTTGATTTCTCCAAGAACTCTTTCGTTCGTAATGAGCAGACTGTTTAATAAATTTGGCAAAGAAATTTCAAAAATACTTTCAATCACCTTACCGTATTCAACACCGAACGAGTTTTCGAAACATTTCGTCAAATCAGACAATGACATCTGTGTAAGACATTCATCATATATATTATCAACCAATTGGCGGTGAGATTTCGAACTGTCGAGCAAAACCTTAATCAAGAATATAGGATAAAACATCACAACAAGGAAAGTCGCGTATATAATTGTTGAAGGTAGAATCAAACGTCCAACCAAAAAGGTAGTAACGAAGTTACTGTATTGCACCCTTTCATTTTTTCCTGTCAGAGCGAACTCAATTTCCTGTACTCTAGTACCGACTTCTTTGACAAACAATCTGATTTTTGTGTCTGCATCTTCAATGATTAATTTCACTTCATGTCCCCTGCACCATTGTTTAATTCCAGACTTAATCCGTGATCGCACTGCTTGCACAAGTGACAAGTACATGACGTTATTGATTTTTTCTTTACCAGGAGGATTTAAAATCTCTTCCCGTCCATCATCTGAACGTAGGTAAGCATACAACTTCTCCGTGAGAATTGCAATGGTCTCGGTTTTATGCATTTCTATTTCTGTTCTTTTCTGTGAATATGAATAAATACAGATATGATAAAATAAAAATTGATTTTTTAACTACTCTACGCTATACTGGAAATGTGTAGATTTTATATTTTTTTTATCTGAAATTCTGAAATTTCTTATTTCTTTTGTTGTATTTTCTAATCAATAATTTCTGCGATAAACAGTTCCAGAGTTTAATCGAGATTGTTTGGCTATGTTCATATTTTTGGGAATTACTTCTCTTTTCACAGTCCCATTTAGATTACGAAGAGATATCGTCCGCTTTGTAAAAAGAAAGATTAGAGATCCCTTTCTCCAAGATTTCAAGATTTCAAGATTTATTGATAACGCTCAGACACATAAATGTGTAATACATAAACAATTGAAAAACGAAATGAGCATGCAGTACTCTAACCACATAGACATATATTTGTAAATATTTAAGAATAAACAATCAATTTTCTTAATAAAAAATATCAATCGTTTGTAAACTTTCATCTTACATATGGACAATAATCCTTCCAATTTAATGTATTGCGAAGTAATAGTATATATATCTAGGTAAGTATTGATTTCTATAATTAACAATAAAATCATGTTGACATACAAATAAAACATGATATTCATCCCCAAAAAAATTATGACATAAAGTACATATTCTCTCTGGTCTATGTACATTTTGCCAACGGCCTGTCTCGATTGGAATACGCAAGTTCGATGTCCTTAATTTAGTTACCCACCCTCTGATCGGTTCAGATAGTCTGATCAGATATTTTTCTAGTTCAAAGTTCTTTTGAAATGTCCCATAAAATTGTCCCCGAGATGAATTTTCTATATCGCCAAACCAGGAATTAATAAACTGATCACACGATATTCGATCGAGATAATTTTTATAATAGAAGTCTGTACAAAGAACTAGTGAGTTAACTTCTATTATTTACAACTTTACACCAATACAAAATAATTCTACATTTCACTCGAATTTGCAGATGAAATCTTCACAATTCTCCATACATCATAAAATTGGGTGTAGTATTTCGAACTTTTAAAATTCTTTTGAAAAATTTCGATTGCATCTGTTCAATAAATTTTCAAATTCTCAAAACCCCAAACTTCAGAACCATATAAAAAAATTGGTAATCACAATACATGAATGACGATACGCTTTGATAAAAAAAATGTGCCGCATATTATTCACCATCAATCTATCTTTTTTTAAGTATTTACTTTCCTGTTATTTCTAGGTTCTTAAGTTAACGCAGAGACATGTCACTTTGTATTTCTAGTTAACGACATCAACTATATAAAGAACTGAATCTTATGGGACTTACCGTTCATCTCTGTCTTCTGTTTTATGTTTTGTTTTTCTTTTGGTAGGAACATAAACTTTGTTAGATATGTTTGGGGTTTTTTTGGGGGGGGAGGGGGAGATGGCGTGCTTGAGGTCAAGTCTATCGAAAGTTACAAAAGAGGGACGAAAGATATCAAAGGGACAGTCAAACTCATAAATCCAAAACAAACAGACAACGCCATGGCTTAAAAATAAAATAAGAGCGTTTTTTAATGAATTTACAAAAAATAATTCTGTTCGTTGATGAAGTTTTCTTTTCTTTTTCAGTTAAGTGATTTAAATTGAAAAATTTTGTGAAAATTTAAATCGTTCCGGCAATACACCATCAGAGACTCCTCTAAAATCTTGATTAGTCATACACTACAATCATTAACATTTTCTTTGCATTTATACATTCAGTATTGGTAGTAAATAACCTGAACATTTACCGATATAACAGAGCTACTTGTATATCACCTGTATGTGGTTAGGTGTCGTCCTATAAGGTCTTACGTATACAGTTTCACATTTATAGTGGTTTCTGATATAACAAATTTAATGACATTCACACTTCTTCATTTTTGTATACCACATTCGTATCTTATTTTCAGAAATTTAAGTAATTATCTTCCAGGAAAAATATTGAGGATCAAAGTATCAGTTTAATTTCGAGATGTTTTTCTTTCTTGGTATTTGATAACAGTAATTTAAAGATTACAAACTGCTTGTCCGCTTTGGGAGTATTCTTGTCAGTTAAAACAGCTAAACTTATAATTATATGTATATATATGTTGTGTACAAGATGTAAGTTTGTACAAGTTATAATTTGTACAGGGTTTTTGTACAAGTTATAAGTTTTTTTACACCTACCTTCTTGCAAAAGGTGATACAGGTTTAACTTATAAACTGTACCAGTGTAATGTTTTAAATTAAAAACAAAATACTTCAACCTAACATTTAGTGCTATTCTCCTTGTCTTCAAACTGGAAATGAGGATATCTGTATGGTTTAAATTCTATTTTTAATATTTTCCTTATACCATATTCATATCCATACAAAATCTTTGTGTGGTCTCATAATGTTTCAATGCTATTTATTAGACTGTATCATGAAGTTGTGAAATTATAACAGAAATATCCGAGGCAAAAGACTGTGTGCTTGCATCGTCCATTTTTGTTCAGCAGGTCATAAAATACTGATAACTTGTACACAAAATCTGTACAAATTATAACTTGAACAACATTACAACTTGCACACCTCATATATATATATATATATGTCTTTAGTATAGACATGGTTTATAAATGAATTATAAATCCTGCAAAAGGTACAATATATTAAACACATTAAAAAATGATTCCACCGGTCTGCCTGCATTCAAAAATAAGGAAAATTGACGCTAAATTGAATTGTCTTCTCTTTTTTTTTTACATCGTTGGACAAATACCTAAAGTTGTGAGACTTGAAATAGTTTAATAAGGACATTCCCAATTACATCATTTCTTTATGTTTTTTCACACATGAAAAGATTATGTTTTCGTATTTATCGATTTAATGCAAGAAGGACCTTAAATTTCATACGAGTCAAATTGTTAAACTCTTTTTCCAAATAGCTGATGTATTTAAACGTTTTTAGATTTGAAATATTACGATGACAACATTAATTCCCGAATATGTGAATAAATTTTGCCTTGGACGGACCAAAATATAGAATTGCAATTGGTAATTATCTATTTCAAATATTCAAGGTTACCAATTATAATTTGAAATAATACAATGCTCAGTTCATACTCTCAAGGTGATTGTTCTTTATTTATTTATTCAAATAAATTCATTCAGTATATCATGGTTACAAAGATAAACAGTGGTCATAGTTCATTTAAAACTGAGCTTACGCAAAATATGAAAATATACTACGTCTATCCAGTTATTGGGGCACCTTAGTACTCCCCCAAATTATCCTATTTTTTATATTTTCTATGTCTACACTCCCGTTTATCATTCATACGAAATGTTGTTCACACCTTGAACGGTAAACCATGAAGGCTAAAACTCATTGAGTGAAGATCAAAAGATTAGAATTACAGAATGTTAATCTTTTAACTACCTTGAGTTTTGCCACGCATTCAACATTCACTAAGTGTCACTGTACAAAAAAAAAACATTGTCTTACGCAGTACTAGCGGGAAATGTTTGCTAGACTGCTTTACAATGTCAAAATACAAACATGCATTTGTAAATACACTATCAATCTTGTCTGTTATATATGTTTGTTTAAAGCATTGTAAACAAAAATCATAAACATGTGTTATTGCTTGCAATTGATTAACTCGTATTACTATAATCATATCCAAAAAAAAATTAAAGGGTCACTAGCTGCGAAATATATGAAATATCTAATATATTACTTTTTATGGCTCAATCATGAATGAAATTCAAATAGTGAAATAATAATTTTCATTGGTTCATGGTTCAATTTTGTCAAAATAAGCTAAGAAAAAAACATTGATTATGATGTATTCACTTCCAAGTGAAGAATTCGACCTCATTGAATCCGTATTCATGTGAACTTTAATCTAAGCCCTTAGCTTGAGATGGATAACACGTGAATTGTATGTGTAAAGTTATTTAAAGAAAATGAATGTCAACATTGAAAGTGATACAAAGGTAAATCATTTGATTGACTGAGTTGATCCACAAAAATCATTCTCATACAGGTACTAAGGATGATAAACATTTGGGACAGATGTTTCCATTCGTTTGATTTCTTTGAGCTTTTGGTATTGTCACTTCCCTCTTGGGATTTCGATTAGATTTTGGTAATTATCATATTATTACTAAGTACTTATAATAAAAGAGTATTTTACATTGATAACAAAATGCTTCTTCAAGCAGTCATATAACCGTCAAAATGAGGTCAAGGATAATAGACGTATATCATACGGTAAATTTGTTCCATTACATTTATAATTATAAGGTATGAATCATCTAGGTCTTCTAGCGAATGAACTAATTATTTTTTTTACAATTTTGTAAGGCAATCGCACCCACATGGCTATTACCCTTATGTTTGCATTCTGCCTCTTTCTTGGATCGCGCGTATATTTTGTATTTTTCATATACGTGTACCTTCTTGCATAGAGATTTTAAATCCTTAATCATAGTAGTGTTTTGACTCATAACTCGGATATATTCTTCTTCTGACATCTCCAGAGCATTCAGCCTTGTGCGTATACCTCTTTCTGCATTTTGAATGAAGTGTTTCAAAAATCTATAAAAAGATGTGATCAAAGTCATAATTAGGCTTTTTGACCTATATTATTGTTTATCTTATAATGAATATGTAAGACATGGTTTGTATATGTTAATCAATAAACTTCATATTAAGCATTCATTCGACATTTCATCTTTCGAAATGCTTAATAAATAAAGCAACAATAGTTTATCAATTATATGGTCATTTTTATAAATTTTCTGTTTACAAAACTTTGAATTATTCGAAAAACTAAGGATTTTCTTACCCCAGGAGTAGATTACCTTAGCCGTATTTGGCACAACTTTTTGGAATTTTGGGTCCTCAATGCTCTTCAACTTTGTATTTGTTTGGCTTTTTAACTATTTTGATCTGAGCGTCACTGATGAGTCTTATGTAGACGAAACGCGCGTCTGGCGTATAAAATTATAATCCTGGTACTTCTGATAACTATTTACACCACTGGGTCGATGCCATTGCTGGTGGACGTTTCGTCCCCGAGGGTATCACCAGCCCAGTAGTCAGCACTTCGGTGTTGACATGAATATCAATTATATGGTCATTTTTATAAATTTTCTGTTTACAAAACTTTGAATTATTCGAAAAACTAAGGATTTTCTTACCCCAGGAGTAGATTACCTTAGCCGTATTTGGCACAACTTTTTGGAATTTTGGGTCCTCAATGCTCTTCAACTTTGTATTTGTTTGGCTTTTTAACTATTTTGATCTGAGCGTCACTGATGAGTCTTATGTAGACGAAACGCGCGTCTGGCGTATAAAATTATAATCCTGGTACTTCTGATAACTATTATCGCTGTTCGAAATTCATAATTCTATGGAGAAAAAAAACAAATCCGGGCTACAAACAAAACTGAGATCAACACATCAAATATGAGAAAACTACGACACAACAGAAACACAACATTAAAATCAACACACAGAAACGAACTATAATATAACAATGGTCATTTTCCTGACTTGTTTCGGGTTGTTTCTTATTTATTATTTGTAACTGTTGATGTAAATGTCTTTTGGTTTTGTGAGTCTTTGTTTACTCCTTGGTTTTGATATTTGTTGTGTTGGTACAGGACATTTTCGTCAAATGAATGTACTGTTCCAACGAAAAAGCTTGTTAACTTTGGCTTCGCCTCGATTGACAATGATTTCCCGGGGTTACATAAAGGCAACAGTAGTATATCGCTGTTGAAATTCATAAATCAGTAGAGAAAAAACAAATCGGGGTTACAAACTAAAACTAAAGGAAACGTATTAAATATAAGAGAAATACGACACAGCAGAAACACAACATCAAAATGTAACACACACACAAACGAACTAAAATGTATAATATAGCAATGGCCATTTTCCTGACATGGTACAGGGCATTTTTTAGAAAAAAAGGGTGGGTTAAACCTGTTTTTTTGGCATGCCAAACCTCCCGCTTTAATGTAATTCTAATTTTAACATTAAAACGACAACATTACATGACAGGACTACAATAAATAAATGGGAGAAAATATAGGACTGAGAAACACACGAATTTTAGCCAACAAAAGGTACCAGGTTAAAAAAATAATACGTCAGACGTGCGTTTCGCCACACAAGACAATCTGCTCTATCACCTTCTCAGCTATGTGTTATTTACATACTGTTAATCAGGATTTTTCTAGGTAGAATGTAAAAAAAACCAAGGGCAAATAGATTCATTATATAACCTTTAATAAGTAAACTGACCTGTAGTAAAAGTCCACTCTTTTATTTTTGTTTTTTTCTATAGCTCCCTTTAACGAGATTTTGAATCTCTCGTATTCTTCAGTAAAACAGTTATGAACTCCATTATCAACCTGTAAAAGTAAAAGCATAAATTAAAATAATATGCTTGAATGTATAAAAAAAATGGATCGGTACATCATTTCGTCAATCTTAAATTCATTTTCAAAAATGAATTTTAAACTTGAAATCTTTGATAAATATTTGAGTATTTAGGAAAATAAAGGTTTAAAGTATGATAGTTGTGTCAGCTTCCTAACCACCAATTCATAGCGATAACGTTAAGTCGAACCTGCATAGTGAAAAGTGAATGATACAGGTTATTTTCTTATAAATCTTTCATATTCTGTATGAAGATCATGTCACATGGTGCTATAGGTTTTTTCAGAGGGTTTTCTGGATGATAACTGCGGAACAAAAGTATTCACCTCTTTTAAGCTTACACGAAAGACGTTTTCAGCATCTATCAAACCCCATCCATTTTCCAATTTTCTTTGAATTAGTTTCCACGTCTGTGTATGTTGATCTTCTCGTTCAGTTATTCCATCGTTGTCTTCATCTGATGAGGAATCGTCATTTTCGATAATATCCCACTGATTTGTTAGAAACATGGCATCTCTAGGATCAAAACATGGCATTGTCTCTCGATTGTCCATGATGGTTTTCAAAATTCTTGAAAGCTTATACAGAAATCAATAATTGGATTGAGTATAATTCGATATCTTCTTAATATATTGATGTTTGCATGATCTAAATCATCGCTTTGGTTGTTTTGTTTTGAATAAATAGATAAATGAAATTCCTACCACCCTTTTCAGAATACTATTATTTTGTTTCTGTCAATCAAACATTAAAATCAATATTTGAATGCAAGGATCGTAGGTTTACCAAGCTGTTCGTGAAACAATAACGTCGTTAAAAAAAACTCATTGCTTTTGGTTAACTAATCTAGTACCCAGGTATATTTGTGAAGAACCACATTGAATCTAACAGAAAAAATACTGAAGATGATATTATCAAAAAGCTGGACTTTTTGATCGACAATATATTTGTTGAGTTTGAAGGATTTATGTTTCAACAGACAGTTGGTATTCCAATGGGTACTAATTGGTCACCCCTACTGACCGATTTCTTTTTGTACTCGCATGAAGCAGAATTCATTCAGAACCTTTTAATAAACAAAAGAAAATGCACCTTCCAAAATTCTATAATTTTACATTCTGATATACTGATGATGTTCTATCATTGAATAAACCATATTTCAGCAAATACTTACAGCTCATATATCCCAGTGAACTTGAAATTAAGGATACTTCTGCTACTAAAAGGACTGCTTCATTTCTTGATTTTTTTCCTTAATATTGACAGAAATGGAAGACTTCACACGAACATCTATGATACACAGGACGATTTCAACTTCCCAATTATCAATTTTCAATTTATCAGCAGTCACATACCCTCTGCCCCTTCGTATCGAGTTTACATTTCTCAATTGATACGTTATTCTCGTGCTTGCTCACACTATTCGAATTCATATACAGGAGTGTGCTCCTTACGCTGAAACTGCTCCAACAAAGTTATGAGGAATACAGATGAAAAATGACACACCTTAATTTTCACGGGCACCATCACGAATTGGTTGATCCATACGATGTGTATTTGTCCAGAGGACAGTTTTACGGCGTGTAAGATTGTAGTTTGACATAAAGTTGTCAAATCTTTTAATTACCGAACGTGACTTATTCCCGATTGTAACTATTTTGCTGAGTGTGAATTTGCATTGCTGTAAGACGTGTCACGGCACTTTTCTATCCCAAAATTCATGTATTTAGTTTTTATGTTATATTTGGAATTCTTATCGGATTTTGTTAATTGTCTTAACGTCTTTTTTGTTATATTCATGTGTTATGGTAAAGAAAATTAATCACCCCTTTATTTATTATATCTTAGTTTGGTTCCACGAAATTCATACGATATATTTGGTTGACAGTTTGATTCAGAAGAAACACCGATATAGCTAGATTATATAATTAATAATCTAATTACTACCACAATTTGATTTTAATCAGTATTTTAAATAAACTCGTCATAGATACCAGGATTGAATATATTATTTCATAATTACACCAGACGCGCGTTTCGTCTACCAAAGACTCATCAGTGACGCTCGAATAAAAAAATGTTAAAAAGGACAAATAAAGTACGAATAAAGTAATTTTCACTGTTATCAATTGTAATATCAGTATTACAAATCTAATCTTAAATCAATCATACTTTTATTTTATCTTTGGGATTTTTTTTTAGGAAATTCAAATGTGACGTTACTTTGCGTGCTTTTTAAGAATTTCAAATGTGAAGTCACTTTTATGTGTTTATGCTTTGGCTAATTTGGGTGTGTTTTTTTATGTGCTGGATTAAGTTGTTATGTAATGTATCCGTTTTTATTTTAAAATTAGTCAACACTTCGGTTTTATCATGTTATCTATTATAGTCATTTTTTTAAATTTACTGTCTGCCAAAGTATGAATTATTTTAAATAATAAGGATGTTCTTATCCCAGGCAGAAAACCCTTGCCGTATTGGACACTACTTTGTAGAGCTTTTTGTCCTCAATACTCTTCAACTTTGTACTTGTTTTGGTTTTCGAACTTTTTCATCTGAGCGTCACTGGTTAGTCGTATGTGAACGAAACGCACGTCTGGCGTATTAAATTTCAAACATGATACCTTTTGTAAGCTACTATTCGTGTGATTCTATGTCCTATATGTTCTCCCATTTGTTTGTTTTGTAGCCCAGTAATGAGTTTGTGTCATTTTAATTATATATTTAGCATTGTCATTAAAGCAGGAGGTTTGGCATGCCACAAAACTATGTTCAACCCATAATTTTTTTTCTAAAAATGTCCTGTACCAAGTCAGGAAAATGGACATTCCTACATAATAGTTCGTTTCTGTGTATGTTACATTTCAATAATGTGTTTCTGTTGTGTCGTTGTTTTCCTCTTATCTGTGATGCGTTTTCTTCAGTTTTAGTTTGGAACCTGGATTTTGTTTTTTCAATCGATTTATGAGTTTCGAACAGCGGTACAAAAATGTATACTATTGTTGCCTTTATTTGCCACCCATTAATTCGGCTCACGTTTTCCGAAGTTATGTGTTTCCAGTTTAAAAAAAAACCCGATTGGGTATATCAATAATGCTTGAATACGATTTGATCATATTAGGACGATCATAGGAGTGATGCTGCTGACCTGATTATGCAAATGACCTTCGTTAATATCATGGCCTCTATGTTTTTCTCTTTTCTTTTTTAGCCATGGCGTTGTCAGTTTATTTTCAATCTATGTGTTTGACTGCCCCTCTAGTATCTTTCGCCTTTCTTCAAATGTTCAGAAAACACATTATTAATATAAATGATACATTTATATTGGTTACCCTGTCTTCACTTATTCCACCGGCATTTTTTGCATTAATGATAAATACAATTGAAACAGCATGCGGTAGAAAATCTAGCAGGATTTGGTCAAGTCTATCATTTTCGCCTATTCCAGGTGTGTCGACAATTATGACGTTTCCCTGGAAATATATTGAACAAAAGCATAATGAACATTATATTGGTGTTTTACAAAACCTTTATATTACAAAAAAAAAAAAAAATTACATTGATAACACGTTTCGTCAATCTTAAATTTCTGTACTGCGATAGTCAATTTGATAATTCTATACATCATACATTACATAATATAATTATCTTTTTCCATGCAAATCATTTACAAGTAAACATTATCAGAAAGTCTTCCTTTGCAGTAACACTCTTATTTTAAAAATTTTACCATCTTATAAAGCGTAAGATTTATTTTCTTTTTTTTCTTTTCAAAATGATCCTTCATCATTATCTTTTTAATTTTTCAAAATGAATGCTGATTGAAAAGAACAACTTTCACTAAGTAACTGAAACACCCCTTCTGGAATTAAAAACAATTTAACGCAATATTGTACCTTCAAAATAGAAACTGGTAAGTATACATCAACAAAGTTTATGTCCTGTAGATCTTTTGGAATGTTTTTAATGCTAGTAAATCGTTTGATGAACGATTTCAATGTTTTGATATCTGGTGCTTCCTCTTCTTTCAACAAAGCTGCATCCTTTGCATAACATTTAATTGACATCTTTTCTGAATTCCGAATACGTGTAATTGTACCAGTTGTTGGTACATTGCCTGTTACGAAAAGTTTATTTCCAATAAGGAGATTTATTAGCGTTGTTTTACCAGCACTTGTTTCTCCTGAGAAAATAAACCAATGTAACATTATTTACATACATACATTTATTGGTCTCCGTTTTCATTTGGAAATTTAGATGAATTTTCAACATATGTGAACAAAATTTATACTAGGTTAAATTGTGTTGTTACATGTTTTTCTCCATCGATTTATGAATTTCCTCAGCGGTATACTACTGTTGCCTTTATTTATTGCAGAAAAAAATTCAAAGAAATATGAAAGAGATTTTCCTGCGAGAAAAAAACTTTCTCACTATTTCATTGCATACATTTGTCACGTAACAAGGTTTTAGTATTCAATGTTTATTAAAGATTGAAAAGATTAATCATAAAATTATTTTGATTTATTTAAAACAAACTGATCCCTCTGTGTTGTTCGCATTTCATTGATAATGAATAAATATACAACATATAGTAATTTTAACACCATGTAGACTGAACAAACATTGCCAAGATATATGTAAACATTTCAAAATAATTAGCGCTAATAGAAACACTTGTTTAACAGTATATGTATAAAAGTTAACCGAAGAAAAAGAGAGGTAAGAATCCTTTAAGGCGAACGTTTCGATAATTGTTTTAATAAACATACTGTAAATCAGTTTACAGATAATTAGCAATAACTAGTGATCTATCCTAAGTAACTAAAAATTCACCATGTTCATTTACAAAACTGTATCATAACACATTATGATTGATTTGTCCAAATAAGTAGATTTCCTTTACTGCGAGAAGTTGAATTGGTATCGTATATCGTATATGTATGATGTCTGATTAGAATAATCGATGTTTTGAACTTTTTATATACATATTTCATTTAATCTGCTTTTATTCACGTGTTTATAGTAGATTTGGGTAATCCAATGATGCTTTCTGTGATAAAGTGACTAAGTATAAATATGGAATAAGAGATACAACTAAGGACAATGCACTACAGAAGAATATTATCAAAGATCATGATTAATTGTTTGCTCTTCTTATTCTGCTGGTCTTCTCTGACTATTCGTTGTTCCTTGAACAGCTTATTTATTTAATGATTTAACTCAAGGCAAGTTTTGACATAATGTGTTAGACAATATCGCATATACGACAAAATTGTAAAACAAACAGTATTAAATAGACCTAAAGTTAATTGTGGTCAAAATTGGTTATGATTCCTTGTGGTTCCACCGGTATGTTTTTCAGAAAGAAAGTTACGACGAAAACAACGGACGCCAAGTGATAGCCAAAGCAAAAATATACGTGCGATTCAATGTGACTAAGAAGAACATTTTGTCGCTGATGAAAAATAAAAAGTGGCAACCAACCTGCCAAGACGATCCCACAGTCGTTTCTCAGTAAATCACGTTTTGCTGTTTGGAACACAGTCATGTAGTTTGGACATGCTAGAGACAATTCATACTGTAAGTATTCGTCATAATCCGGAGATTGCAGCATATATTCCACTGATTCGAACATTTTCCTCAAACTTTCAACTTGTTCTTCCGGAGAAGATTTTGTTGTCGAACTCCTAAAACATGATATTTGCATGACACTTGATTTTCTCATTGATTGTAGAGAGCAAATGCTATTATCTAGCAATATTGATTTCGTGAATTGCAATATGCCCTCCTCATATATTGATTATTTTAATATTTCACAAGTCAGAAAACAAAGTAATGAATAATGTATATTTTTAATACTTTCATTGCATTTTTAGGAGGGGCGTTAAACACTATGATAACACTGAATGTTTGTGTGTATGGTGACAAACGTAATATATAAAATGCCATGTAACTTACGTTTACTTAGAACTGCCAACTTGTATTAATATTTGATTATAAATTAAAAAAAATATTTACTTTGGTGGAAGCCAAACATCTGTCTTGTTTTCGTGAAATTTGTTTCCATCTGCAATATAGCAGCAAACATTACAACTTCTTTATTCATAATAAATGAACTAGTTATATGTCTTAACACTTCAGGTAGATAACTCTGTAAAATAATTTGAATGTTTTAATCGTGTTCTATTGTTAAAAAATATGCAGCTTCTCAATGAACAAAATTAGTGGTTGTCAGACTGCTATGTATCGAACCAATATTTTCCGACAGTGTGTCTTGTCCATTTTTAAAAAATATATATTTATGTCAAAGGGTCAAAGTAAATATTTTGTCAAAATTTTAACGAGTCGAATATCAATTTTAGTCAAGGTGTTAGGTGCCCCCTAAAAGCAAATGTATCCAAACAATAAACATAGGATCGTATACACTTAATAAAAGTTTGTGTGTTTTTGTATTACATGTATTATGTAGTGAGTGTTTTATTCACATTTTTTCTATTCAAATCTATTCGTCAATATTTGGTCATTAGCACTTTGTTGAAATTGTTTGTTTGTTTTGTCATACATGTTCAATATTCTGACTGAGAAACAATTTGGACCAGAAGACTGGTTCAGTTTAATTTGTTTGGTTTGTATAGAGACCATCACGTAAAATTGGCATCGTGTGTTTTGTCGAGATTGTTTTAATTGTCAGTCGTGTTCACTCGAGATGACGTTTTTCGATTAGTTAAATCAAAACTCTATCCAAAAATTCCATTACTGTGCTACCTGTTATTATGGTTGCAATGTATAATCTTGACCGTTACATAATCAAAGTATATTTTCTATTGTGGAATCGGCCATTGTTATTACTGAATGTGTTGCTGGGGAGTTCCACGTGGAATCTTTTTTTCAGGCCTTTCGAATCTTTTCATCATTTTTATCGATTAATGGCAATAAGCACAGGAAACTGTATCACATCAATGACTTGACATCTACGAGAAACGAATGTTATGTAAATAATGCATTGTCATATCAACCATGAAGGCGAACTTACGATGACAAATAATCTTGGATAATGTGAAGGTCCGGAATGTACAGTGCAATCATAACAAAAAGGTGTTTGATTCCGTTAATTCAAAAATTTCATCTCGAATAAATGCAGCTGATATTTAAAAAAAAAAAGACCAAAACATGGTGTCAATTTTACCTGACAGCGACTACAAAATGTTTTATTAAATCCTCAATATTGATTGCACTGTACTTTTCTTTGTTTCCTACCATCACAAATATCATCCTCTATGGGTGGTTTACCTATTTCCATGTTTCCTACAATAGTTTCTAAATCTTCCACCTTTTTTTCCAAATAGCTAGTTCTTTGCTCAAGTTTCTCCATTATGCTTGGTTTGTTTTCACCGAGTTCTGTGTTAGGAATTCCATCCAAAAAACGTGTAGCATCTACAAAAGAGATAATTTACATCAAAATACAATTAGAATCATATGCAATATGAACATATCAAATGCATATGTGTCAATCGCAGTTAACAATGTTTCCGTTGCCAGTAACCATCATAGAATAATGATTTAATTGTAGAAGTATCTATGTAACATTTGATTGGTTCCTTTATATTGTTAAACAAATGGTAGTTCTTTAGAAAGAAATTTGGGCGAACATCTAGAGTAGAGTATCGTTCTTAAATGAAATCTTGTGAGGGTTTTGTTTTCAGTAGATTTTCTTTTGAAATGTTTCAATTATTATGTTCGCTACATACATGTATCTTGGATCTCCATTACATGTAACGTTTACAAGTTTGACTGTCCCTTTGGTATCTTTCGTCCCTCTTCTTTTACATGTTTACATTGCCAAGAAATATACAACACGATTGTGTTCGATGCATTCAGTGTATGCTATACATTCATATTGCGTTTTGCAACTTTGACATATTTATGACTTTAAACGATTTATACCTTCTCTTTTTTTTTAAGACTTGATTGACAATTGCATGTTTATGAGATTTAAAAATAGGTTAACTACTGTTGCTTGTTGTTTACAATAGATTGCGTTATGTATCTCATATCTAATAGATAATAACGAGTAAAATCAATTGGTTTTATATACCAGAATCACATAACTTCGATGTGGCCATGTTTACCTCAGTACCATCAAGTGTGTACCTGAAAAAATAAAAAAAGTGACGAAATACCGTACAGGGAATTTCCTAAAAGCGTACAAAATCAAACATTGTCAAGATGTATATATTTGTTTATGTTACATCTAATATTTTAAAGATCGAACTTTCGTATTTTTGACTTGGTAGAAAATAGCCAATCATTAAACAATCTTTTCATTGTACGGTCATTCAATATAAATTCAAAAATGTGTATCGATGATTTTTTTTTTAAAATCCGTATAATAATTTATTGTACACAACATATATACAGGCATATCTATATCCTCTGTTTGAAGCAAATAGTTTCGTTTCGGAACCGCCATAATATATTCTGTACTCAAATATCAATATTGACAATCCATATTTGACTTTATAAATCGTTAGCACATTTAAATAAAATATGATTGTTCTCACTGTATTTTTTTCTACAGAAATACGCAGGCAGTTTCAATGGTGATCTTAATGTTTGGTAGCACAGCTACCGTTTTTGTTGATTAATAGGGGGAAAAAAATACTACACTTGATATCATACGGATTGTTTATTTCAAGTTTTGTTGGTATTGCTCCATAATTTGTTAGTGTTAAAAAGTGATACCATTGTATGTACAGCTATTCAACATTACCTGTGTTTAATGGTGAATTATTAAATACATGTGTACTACAAAATTGGTTTATAGTAATGGGTCATTAATTAGTTATGCCAAACAATCTGCTATAACGTATGAAGCTACACAGGGAAATCAAGACAAAATCTACATTTTGTAAAAGGGATATGATGGGGCAAAATATCGAAGTCTTTAATTCCAATATTCCTGAGATAGCACAGGATGTTTACACATAGCCATGTAACGATGGCAGTTGCTAAGCATACAATTATATTCAAATTCATTAGAGTTTTACCATGTTAAAAAAGGTAAATGTAAAAAAATCGAAACAGACCTGAATATTTGAACAGATACAGCATCACAAACTATTGAAGTCAGGCACACGTCAATTAAATTAATAGTAATGGATTTCGTATACATAACTGTTTAAATATCAGTGAAATTATATCAAAGTCCAGTAGACAACAACTGATTTCAAAGATAAGATGACAAGCTGAACTAAAATATCAACCCAGTCATGGTGAAAACACCTGTCATAATCATGATAATTGGTAGGATATAATGTTTGAAAGTTTAAAGATAGCTGCTTTTATAAAAGTTTCTAGTTTAAAAAATAAACACATCAAATAACATGAATAATATGGCTCCATGACACTCAATTAAAATCATCTGCTATCGCCTCAGTTGTTTTGACATTAATCCATCTACTTCATTTCAACTATATTGCATTAACAATCTTTTTTGCATATCAAATAGATGTCCTATTTCATCATATTAAATCCATGTGTTATCCTAATCCTAAAATGTTCAATTCGTTTACATAATCTTTTCTATAAGTAGAGCAGGAAACACGGTGATCTCCAAATTGTTTGTAGCTCTAAACAGTTTGTTAGTTATCTTACATATAGGTAATACTAAACATCAGTTCTAGTGATTCATTTCAACAAAAAAGGTATCAAGAACATACACTTCCAATGGACAGTATATCAATTAAAAAAACGTAACTTTGATGCGTTTTCCTCCTCGGCAGTTGACATGAAGGGGAGATTTACAAAGTGAAATCATGTAAAGATCGTGTGTTAATCCATTTAAGTGCTGTAGTTAATTTATTAATCATGAATTTAATTATTTTCAATTTAGCTGGATAAAATAAATAGATTTCTATCATAAACTAAAATTATAAACTCCAAATAAAAAAACCAGACCAACAGCCAGGTTTAGCAAAAACCCGGGTTTTATGAGTATTGCCCAGCCCAGTGGGAAATACTGGAAAACCCGGGTTTTACTGGGTTTTAACGGGTTTTAACGGGAAATACTGGGCAATATTGGGTAATATAAAATGCCACTGCTGGTGGAGATTTATTTCCCCGAGGGTATCACAAGCCCAGTAGTCAGCACTTTTTGTGCCGACATGAATTGTCATTGATATGGTTATAATTATAAATTAACTGCACATGTTAACAATTTTTTGATTATTTTGAAAAACTAAGGCTTTTCTACCTCAGACATAGATCACCTTAGCTGTATTTGGCAAAACTTTTAGGAATTTTGGTCCTCAATGCTCTTCAACTTCGTACTTTATTTGGCCTTTTTAACTTTTTGGGATTCGAGCGTCACTGATGAGTCTTTTGTAGACGAAACGCGCGTCTGGCGTATATACTACAGTTAGTCCTGGTATCTATGATGAGTTTCTTTACTGGACTGAATTTTATAGAGGATTCAGTGATCAAACACATATTTAAAACATTTAAGATATTCATTACCTATTTTGTTTATCTAGATTGGTCAAACTGTAAATATAAAGCAAACTTTTTCTTCAAATAAGTTTAACTCTTATTAAGAATTAACAATTACATGTAAGAAATTTCAATTAAATAATGTATATATACTGTCATTTATTAATAAGTAAGTATAATAAGCCCTTTTCAATTCTGTTATAGATAATGCATATTTTAAGGTTTTTCTTGTCGTAGAACACACCGAGGGGTGTCAGGATTGATCAAATGAAAGACCGACCGGAGGGAGGTCTTTCTTTGAACAATCCTGACACCCCGAGGTGTGTTCTACGACAAGAAAACCTTAAAATATGCATTATCTGACTTATATACCGTCAAAAAATATTAATTTTTTGAAGATTAAGTATCCTTTTTTACCGACAACACTAAAGTGGGATATTCCTTTCTAATGCGTTCAGGTTCAGGTTAATATGTCCTGCGGCTCATTTTAAATGTGAAATAAAACTCACTAAATAATTTAGATATAAACCTTTTAAAAATTGTTATCCATACACAATAAAAATATTACTGTAACTGCATGAAGTAAGACACAAATGTATTGTTACCATCCGATAACGGTGTATGACAAATACAAGACACATTGTAAGTTATTTTTTGTATCACTTAGCTTAGTGAAAAGGGGGAGGGTATATGTTTTTTTTTCGTTTTGTTATGTTATTTCTATCGCGGAAAAGTTGTTATTTATTTAACCATTTTACTTGAATCGAATGAAAAATTCAGAAAGATTGTCTTTCGAACAGCAATACATTTTATTAAAAGATAATCAGGATAAAATTATATATTACCCTCCGCACCGACCCTTTCGTGTTATTCAATAGAATATAAGATTATTTTATTAGTTGATCATGAGATAGAGTAAAAGGTATACATAAATTTTAAAAAGTTACGAACTGACACGAAGACGAATATAAATACATGTAGGTCACAGTATGATTTCCTATTCAGTGTGTATCGTTCTGAACATGCATGAAATATTTGCCACTGGACGTTAAGCAATCAACCTATTCAGTTTGACTCAATAAGATTTTCAAAATCTTACACACGAATATGTTAAATCTGGATTAATTTTATGAAAGTCTACATTAAAATTCTTCTGACCTATATGATAATGTTTCTTTATTATAGCGATAAATCAACAAAACTTCACGTTATTTGTTTCTAAAATTAAATTGCGGGTCTACAATGACGGTTTCTTTTACATCTATCATCGGTTGAACTTTAGAAAATAAATATCCAAATTGGCACCAAAAAACTATTAGACGAATAAAATTTTGAAGTAAATCATAGATTGCATGTTAATCAAGGAAAATAATGACCTTACACAGGTCATTATTTTATGCCTTGAAGCATATACCATTGAAACATGGTATCGTCCGGGTTGATTCTGAAAAAGAATGACCTGACGTTCTGAAAGAAAATAACTCCATATAGGTATATAAATCCCTTTAATGGCACGACCCCTAAGGGTGTTTATTTGGCAAGATGAATGTATAACAATGTCGACCTTATATACAAAGGTAACTCCGAAAAGACATCTTCGTAAGTTATTTATTGTAAAGATACAAAGCAAATCGCGAAAATATGTCATATTGAGAATGTATATACTATCAGGAGACATGATATGTTTGTTAATAAGCCAACTTATCCTCCAGGATAAAGTGTTATGTAGTCGATTGGCTTTATGTTTTGGTATACAGTGAATATGTTTTACAAATAAAACTTACGTAATGCATTTGATATTTCCAGTTTTAACTTTTAAACTGCTCGATTAAGGTATATTTATATCAATCAAATTTCGAGATTACATGATTAAAAACAAACTTTTATCAAATAACCCGACAGACGGATAACGTATAAATGACATTAAGGACATTGTCAGTGCATGGATAATGTTTATATATATTTTGTTCTTGTTATAGTGTCCCTTTCGTCTGTGTTTGTTTTTCTACATATTGGGAGATTCCAGTTCCGTATATATATAAGGGAAACGCATCAATCGTTGAATGCACTTATCTTTTTATCCATACCATGGGGAACAGTTGTTTGTAACCTAAATTGAAGTTCCCATAAAGGCAGAAGAATAACATTAACAGATATATTTGACCTGCTTAATAATTGGAATAAATCACAAACCAATTGAAATTGATTCACTTGATCTAGCATTATCCTTGTTCATTGAGTCATGGCATTGGAATCATAATTGTAATGTGGCATACAGTTTTAAAACTTCACATTATGATGAACATATATGATGCACACTAATATCGTTTACAGGACATAAAAAGAGTGAGGTTTCAGTAATCTAAATATGATTTGAGTGTCAGTGTCAATTAGGAAGATGACTGTTGGCTGGCCTTTTACTTCAATATCGTTTTTTTTTTTTTTTTTCTTTTTTCAAATATTGGTTGTTGATTGCAGATTCTATTTTCATTTCATCTTGTATTTCATTTAAATTTAAGCAATTGAAGTCTATTTTGGATAGTTGTCTCATTGGCAATCATTCCACATCTTCTCTTTATATTATCTGTATATATGTTTGCATTTTAAGAGGTTTACATGGTTTGGCTTGTCCATTGCTCTACATGATTTTTCTAGTGTATACAGTTATGCGTTGCTAGCATTTATTCCTGATCAAAATAAAGGTCCAATCCCTAACTCCCGAAAAAGTCCTTTCTCATCTAGGTACTCCTCTTTTATTTAATAAAAACCAAGGAAGAAATAAAAACGAACAACAAGCCTGGCAATGCATTTCCCATAGGGTTCTATGTTAAACTAAGTCCCCTGCTGGCGGCCATCTTGGATTATGGATCGGCTACAAAGTAACAACACTTGGTCACTAGCTCATAAGGAATATTCATACCATGTTTGGTTTCATTCCATTCAGTGGTTCTCTAGAAGAAGTTCAAAATGTAAAAAGTTAACGACGACGAAGACGGACGACAGACGCCAAGTGAGCTAAAAAAAACCAACAAAAAAACAAACAACCAATAAGCCTGGCAATGGTTTTATTATCACAGATTTACCATGGAATGTCATACTAGTACAAAATATTTATTGCCCAATTGGTTTGTTAGTTGTTCATAATGAACATAAGGAACATTAATAAATCATAAGTGTTTTACTGCAAATATAAAATTCTCATTTGTAGAACCTCACATGTAATATGTAACATTATTTAACTCATTGATATTTATTAAGTAAAATATCAGATGGAAGAGAATGTTATCCAGTACACCTCAGATGACCAACTTTTATCTAATAAAAATCAAATAAAAAACCTATATCATGTTCAAATTCAAATGTTAAAATATAATCCTTGAGAAATGGAGTTTATTTTTGCTGACAATATTAAAATTTAGAATGATAAAAAATATTTTTAAGTATATTACACAAATTGATAACATTACATCCAAACATTTCTATCTTTTAAAGAAAAATTACAAATCTAAGCTGCCATTATTAAATTGATTGTTTGTTTGTTTTATCAAAAATAAAAAATAAACACCCTCATAACATCACTAAAAGATTTTGGCCTAATTATTCATTTAACAAACACAATCTATGGTTTTGACAAATTGAGTTCAAAGGAGACATGGTGTTTTTGATTCCTCTTGGTATTCTGGATAACATCTTATAAATTGTATAAAGTCAACATCCTACATTCAAGTGATATTGCAACATCTACAGTGAGTTGTTAGTACATTTAACATCAGTATCTAAACCCCTAATACTGACAAATCATTTATATACAAGTTCAGGCTATTCTATTTAATTTGGAAGGGTAGGACAGGATTTACTAGAAGTAAGAGGTTTCTGAAAATCCCTTCCTAAGTGGGTCTCATTGGGGTCTAAGCATGACACAGGATTGCCGATTTTTTGTAAGCGTGACACGTGAAAGTCAAATTATTGTGTGGTGAAAGCGGGAAATGAGGTCTAGCTGGACCCCGGGAAATGACCAAAAAAAATGAGAACTGCTTACGTATATAGTGTAAGACAGGATAAGGGAATCTGACAAAACAGTAAGCGGGATCCGGGATCGGAACCCCCCAATGAGACCCCCTCCTAACCTCAATTAACTGAAAGTTAGAATATTGATTAAAGGGTTTCTGAAAATCCCTTCCTCACCCCAATTTAAATAGAGTAGCCCTTATATACTATCATAAATTACGCCAATATACAGCATTACATTGACCTACAATTTAAATATTACAAAATTATGTGACCTACTTTAATCTATGATTTATACATTATAAAAACTGTTGTGATTTAATATATAACATACTACATGTACTATTGTTAGAAATGAATTGTGCAATTCTAATTTTATTTGATCAAAAACTATCTTCAATCATTTTAGGGGCTAAATCAAATATTGGCAAGGTGGAACTTTGGTAAATCTAACTTAGAGAATTGGAATCACATATTCTTACAAGTTTCTAAATTAAGATAAGGAGAAATTATTTTAGCCACTGATTTTATAATACACAGATCAGTGTTATATTTATTTTTGAGTCAGTCTGTGAGCTTAATTTTTAGTTATAGACAAGTATGAACTAAAGGGCTGTACAAAATTGTTGTGCTAGACTGTATACTGTATATGTTTACAATGTATACTTGTATAAATGCAATATATAGGATTAGTACACAGACTAGACTTATCAGTATTTTATACTGTTTTCAGGAGACTAGACAACATTTAGTCATCTTGTATATAGTGATGAAATATTAGTTACAGCTATTTTACAAAACCTGATATATAGTTATTAATTTATTAGTTAAGCTAATAAACTTTTCCACAAAATATAGTGTAAAGTTACAGATATTCCCCAAAAGCTAATACTTAGCAATATGTTATTAGTTATAGCTATTGAAAAAAATTTGAATACTGTTATGAATAATGACAAACCTTAATATTTATGACAAAATTTTGAGGTCTAGTGCAACCTGGTTACACCAATAGGAACGCTATTCCTAAATATAACCAAAATTGTTTCTTGTTACATGTTATAGATGAAAATAGTGAATCAAATATGGACGTTAAAAGTCCAGTATAAAACTGATTAAGAAGATTTGATGACATCTTATTATCGGTGGGATTCAATTTACAAAAGTATAAAAAAGCATCTATAAAGGTGTCTAGTTTTAAAAGATATTTACCAGCAATCGGATATTTTTAGGAAGATAATGTTAGGGTATGAACTAAGATTGTTTGATTCAACAAAAATGGTATCATGAAAATACACAAATGAAGTGTCCATTGAAAAATTCTTTGGCAATTACAATCCATTTTCTTTTATGAAATAGGCGAGATGTTATGTCTAAATATCATATTTGATCACTGAATGGTCAAAAGTTCTGTATAGTATAAAGTCAGTCAGTAAATCTGTATCAAGTTTGTTTTTTTCTAACAGAGGAAAATACATCATACCATCCAAAATGCCAATGGGGGTTTTATGTGCAAGATGGCTGTTATAGTCCTACAAAACCCTTAAAGGGGCCTTCAAATTTATTTTATGTTCTTATTGCTTCTTCATACTTTTACAATGATAAAATTGATTGTTTTGTTTTAAATTGTGGACATTATTGCTATTTCAAAATTCCAATTGGGATCCTCCATGGGGAAAATCCCCCTCAAATAGTGACAGACGACAGGTATGAAACATTTATCTCATCTTTTGCAACATTGAGTAAAACATTGAACTTAATTTGAACCATCTAAACTGGTGTATACTCATATCACAGAGACTCAAGTATAAAATTCCATCAAACATCAAAATAGTTTGGTATAAAAAGTAACAAGGTAAAAAACTTGTAACTGAGAGGTACAAAAACTGCTCACAACCAAGAATTCTGATCACATTTGGCAGTTTATCGTTGGTTTTAAACATGTGTATGAAATACTTTAAACTAGTCCTTTTTTAAAATAAACAATTGATGCAAATGCAGAAATTAATAAAATTTGTAAATGTAAATATGCCATTAAGTTCATTTCCTTTAAAACTTCCAATCAAATCATGTTTACTGTGAATTCATTTATTTTTGTGGGTACCAATTCTTCGTGGATTGTGGAAAGTTTTTCCGTTTTATGGATATGTAATTTCGAGGATTCACTTAAGTCTGCATACAACATGATAGAAAATACTTTGTTGAACATTTAAATTCTTGGTTCACCTGTATCCACAAAAAAAACACAAAAATTGGTATCCAACCATATTTTTGTCAGTTTCACATTTTCAATGGAATTTGCCATTTCAGTCATCTTTGAATTGCATACACATGCATCAAGTTCTAAACTAACAATCGCAAGACAATATCAATGGAAACTTGTAAAGGAAAACTCTAAATCATTTTTTATAGTTAGGAAAGGATAAATTATTGTCAACAAGAAAAAAATATATACTGGAAAAACAGATAACAAATCTGGCAACAATGGAAATTAGATATCTTAAATTGTCTCCAACATGGAATATTTTGTCCTAAGACATAAACTAGACATAAGTAGCTTGACCAAATTATTATGCTATGTTTTTAACAGCACTATTTTAAACTTTAATATTTCAGTATACATATCTCTTTTTCATAACACAGTTACTTCCCTTTCATAGAGTTATTTCCCTTTTCAATTAAATACAATTGATGGTATTCAGGACCTCACAAAATGCATTTTTCTGCATGAGTGATTTTTTTTTCTTGTCTGCATGATGAAGAATTATATAGAATACTGATTTAATGCATTATAGCATGCATTAACCCTCACCAGAAAGGAGACAAATTCTTTAAAAAGGGGAGATAACAAATATATATGTTTGAAATTAAGGGAATAAAATTCAACAAAGTAATAAAGTTTGAGACAGAAATAGCGAGACATACCTTTCATGAAAACAATCCCTTCATTTTGACTTCTTATTACAAATAATCTTGGTATAAAACAGTAAAAAATATATAATAAATCTGTATTAATTTTTATGAAAGGTAAAAGATTAAATTCTGTGGAAAAATGAAAATATGATACCTTTTTCTGAGACTTCAAATGAAAGAACTAGCTAAATACTACTCCAACTTTCATCCATTTTGATTTGTACTATTGGCCTATAACAGTCAGTTTCCTTTAATTTATTTTTGAATATGAAACAAAATATGAAAAAGTCAACAAGAAAAAATTGTTACCCATCAAACCCTTCTTTAATTTCATAATGTTATAACATATAGTTTAAAAGGCTTTTTTGAAATCTAATAAAATCCTTGTTATTTTTGTCTTAGTTTTGCAAGAACGAAGTTTGATTTTTTTTTGTGTCAAATATTTTTTTTAATTTAAAAAGAAACCCTCAACTTTTTCCAATATCAAGATATTTAAAAAAACTTTTCAATTTCACTCCAATCTTACAAAATATCACATTTTTACAAAGTAAAAGAAACTCACAGCTTCAAGGGCCATATATAAATACAGCTTCAAGGGCCATATATAAATACAGCTTCAAGGGCCATATATAAATACAGCTTCAAGGGTCATATATAAATACACATATACCATATATGTACATCATGCCAAAAGATAAAAATAACGCTAATAAACTATCATATACTATACATAATAAATATATAAAACATATCATCCCTAAAAATTAACAAATAATTTACAATAACAAAAACATTAAAAATATGATATGTAAAACAGTCCGACAAACTCAATGAAAGGATGAAAAAATATGCAATTCCCAGCAAATTTACAGGCAAAATATAAATATGTTGTTGTGTAGAGGATGTAACCTTAAAAAAATATATTTTGTCCCTTAGGTCAATGAAATTAAGTTCTCCCCATCAGTTTTTTTTCTCTAAAATTCGGTTGTAAAAACCTTCATTGTTGCAAAAAATAAAATCTTAGCAATTTTTTTTTTAAATTGTGTTTTATCTAAAAAAAAAAAATCTTTTAATTTCTAAATGATATTCTACATGTTTACTCATCTTCAAGATCAACATATATTTCTAAGGGGCTAGTAATTCTAAAAACAGAATCAAATGGATAAGCTTCCTTTTGAATAGTTGAAGCAAGAAGAGCTATAATTAATAATAGATTTTGTAGAAGAATGTTACATCAACAAAGAAAGACTACACAAATATGTTTCCATTACATTTCTATTAATCTCCAAAAGCAAAAAATACTGTTTGTAAAATTAAAACCAGAATTCAGTGGTATATTTAGACCTGGTATAAGGGAGACTTCTTTTAATATCATTAATGCGTTTGAAAATAATCAAGTTTCATCAATGCTTTTAAAGCCCTCATGTGAAACAGATGTAAACTTGATCTGTGTTACTTCTAAGCTTACAAAAAATCTTTGAAAACAGTTCACACAAGCGCACAAGTGATTTGTAGAATTAGGTCTCCCATCTTAAATTAATAAATAAATAAACAAATTTGATTGGTTCTAAGTAGTTAATGCCTATTAAGGAAACCTAGATGTAGTTGTTCCGGAACATCTATTGTTTCCATGGCTATACTTGATGGATTGAACGGGAATGTTACTGGGAAAGTGTATTTTGTGTCCATTAATAAAGTGTTGTCGGCTTCCTGCCGTCCTTGTAATTTCTTTTGAATCTTCCTAATGAAACTGACAGGTACCCTCTCTTCAAACTCGTCAACTGGTGTATACAGATTCAATATCTTAACAATCTGAAAGAAAATCAGAATAATAAATAAATAATAAATCAAAATTATAAGGCGGCATAATATACAAAACAAGGACTTAACATAAGATATAATGAGCTTTTAACTGATATATGACCACAAGTAACAGATCAAAAAGGATTATTAAATTATTATCTTTCAATTTCAATAGATGATTGCAAAACTTTGAACAAAAAAGTAGCTCTGGAATTTAAGTTATGTTTTTATGAATGTTTTAAATGCTAATGCAGAGTGTGTCCCAGATGATGGCTTGACATAAAAATGTCATAAAGGGACATAACTAGATGACTGTTAAATCAACACATTTTTGTAAAAATTTCATTAATGCCAGTATTGTATTATCTTTGTGTTATTTAAAATACTTATTTATAATTATTATCTACATTAATTGTAGGAATTACAATACTGTCCCCTTGTCTCCAAATTAGAATAAATACTAGCTGTGTACTCACATGAGCAACACAATATATGCCTTATAAGGGGTAGGATCTACTTAGTACCTGTAAATACCCCTAGTTTTTGTTGGTTTGTGTTGCTCAATCTTTAATTTTCTATGTTTTGTTTTGTGCCAAACTTTTTTCTTTTTTTTTACACCTACGAAAATGACCCTCTATATGGTATACCCCACATGGCGTTTGAGGCAACTGACACCTACCTGTGGAGTTGTTAGTTTAGAACACATTTCACATATACTGTCCACATCAGCATCTGTTTTCCTGGCCTGTAATAACTGGGAGGCTTGGGTAATAGGTTCTAATGCTGACAGGGCACCAGATTCTCCTAATTTGTTGTCACGTAACCACTGTTCTAAATGACTCAGATTGTATCTGAAATAAAATATGAAAAAATCAGCAAAGTGCTTTATGCAACACAAATTATGGCAATAGCTTTATTGAAGTCTTCAATAACAGGCATGGGTTTTTATTTATGTTTGTGGTCAACTAATATTCCTGTATGCTTGATTTAGTGATTAAGAATAGTTTTCTAGCCCTTCCTCTCCTTGGTCAAAATCCATTATATTTTTTTTTAATAATTTCATAGAAAACCTTCAAAAATCAAATTCATCCTAACTGAAAGTAAAACTTGACAATTTGCTTCCTGCCATGACCAATTGTGCCCCATTCCCAATACTGACATTTTGACCAAATATTGGATCACATGATTGGTGATAGCAGAAGACCCTTACCATGTGGACAAACCAGTTCATCAGATTCCCTCTGTTTTAAATTTTTTACCTTTATTTGTATCTTCATAGGTGGTCAATTACTATTGGCCCTAATCACTGATAGGTAACAAGAATGCGTCCACAGTACATGGATGCTCCACTCACACTACCATTTCTATGGTTATTAGACCATGAAATTGGGGTCAAAACTCTAAATTGGCATTAAAATTATAATGATTTTATCATAAAGAACATGTGTACTAAGTTTCAAGTTGATTGAACTTCAACTTCATTAAAAACTACCTCAACCAAAAACTTTAACCTAGAGCTGGACAGAGACAAACAAACAAATGAAAGAACAAACAAACGAACGGACGCACAGACAGGTAAACATAATGCCCCTCTACTATCGTAGGTGGGGCATAAAAATGTAAAGTACAAGTATCTTATACTCTATACCATACCTGATCTGCATTCCTTTTGACCAATTGCACATATCTTTACGTAGAAGTAGGTTGTTTAGAGCACCAGAGGCAACAAAGTAATAAAGCTGTCGGAAGATCTGTTTAACCAGTTCTGGGTCCACAGCATGCTGGGACAAAATCTGACTGTATTTGTTCATCTGAAACAGGCATAAAAGATGTGAATAAAATAACTGTGTCTCTCTTCAATAAGGCAAAACTTAATATTTTCTTTTTTCTGCCTCTCTATTAACCCTTAATTTTGATACAAACCCTAAGATATATCATTGATGTTTTTAACTGTTGACTAATATACAGAATCACATTTTGACACATGACATATTTTCAGTGAATTTTTTCCCTTTATTTATAAAAGTAGTGTTAATAAAAAAATGCCTGCCTAAATAAGTTAGTTAAAAAGTAGCTAAGTTGATTTCATAACATAATTACATGCTTAAAATGTGATGTTTATGACTATAAATTCAAAACTTTAGCATGCATCAATTGTTCTCATTGTTTAACAATTTATTAACATGTGACAGTATTCTGTCCTGTGGCAAATTTTGCCATAGAAATAAACAAGTCAAAACTTCTCAGTTTACTTAATTACAGCAAAATGACTTGAGTGTGTAAGTAAAGGTAATATCTTTGACTAGCTTGCTTGCTAGTTGAACAATGAAATCATCATTAGGTTAGATATACTACCCTTCTTTAAAAGTAGACTAGTCCAAGCGATAACCAATTTATTTGTCTGTAGGACTATAGTACTTTGTAAGGAGGATAGTATACCTAACATGTGTGATGTAACTTACCACTTTCATAAGAGAATCAAGAGACAGTTCTTTTTCCTCCAGTTCGTTTGCATTACTGGAACTTCTTCCTCTCATACCAGAAGGTTTGGAGGCTGTTAGTCCTGCTATGGCTTCATGTTCTAATACTGCTGGCACTGAAATTGTACGACCAAAGGTTAGAAATAAGAAATTCATCAACTTCCCTTTATTCATTTTAATCATTGATGGGTAATTGGTGTTTGTTGTTAACTTAATGTCCAGTGACAAATTTTTTATACATGTTCAACCAAAGAGTTTTAAAGAATTAGCATAATAGGTAGATTCTCCAAGGCACAACCTATTCACATGAAAAATTATTTTCAGTAAGTTAATAAAACACAGCAATCATTAATGCCAGTATTGACCATGATAAAGATAAAATACAGAATGTTGGTACTATACAATTTTTAAATCATTTGTTAAATTTCCCATCTGTGCTGTTTCAAATTCCTGCTTTTTCTATCCTGTTGTTTATGAGGTGTGGTATGAAGTCTCACACTAAATAAACAACCACACAGACATGCAAATCTACAAACCTAGTGGCATGTAGAGAAGTGTAATTTCAGAGTGAGACAGAGACAGTATGAACACATTGGACATACTGATTGCTGCATATTTGCATTGGCTCTTATCACTATAAAAAACAAGAATGTGTCCCCAGTACACGAATGCCCCACTCGCACTATCATTTTCTATGTTCAATGGACTGTAAAATTGAGGTAAAAACTCTAATTTGGCATTAAAATTTAAAAGATCATATCATAGGGAACATGTGTACAAAGTTTGAAGTCGATTGGACTTCAACTTCATCAAAAACTACCTTGACCAAAAACTTTAACCTGAAGCAGGACAGACGGACGAACAGACGGACGGACGAAAGGACGCACAGACCAGAAAACATAATGCCCCTCTACTATCGTAGGTGGGGCATAAAAATGCTAGGACCTCAGAGGTCAATTAAGTTGATTTGTACACTATCTGTCCATTCTAAGGGTTGACAATGAAAAGTGACAAAGCCCATGTGACCTGTAACTTACCAATCATTTGCTGCACTGATTCCTGCATCTGTTTAATCATGGTTTGGTAGATCCACACGGCCAGATCACTGAACACTTGTCTGTACTCTGATAGGTCAAAGTTACGTAGACAATGTTCATTCTGCCTTGGTGAATTATCTGATTGGAAAGCCTGCAAATACAGTTTATCAAATTTAAAATTCTGGGGAAATTTGTTTCAGGAAACAACAGACATCCAAGAGCTCTCCAAAACCTGAAAGTGAGTTGAAACATTACAGAACAAAAACTTATATGTGAGTTTTCCTATGAAACTCTGAAGTGTTTCAGAAAAGTCAAAAAAAATCCTAATTATTTAACCCTCTTTTTCACAGTCCGTTAGTTCATTCCTGGCCTCAGGTGGAGTTCAAATTCATCAGTCTTTAGTTAGTATTTACATTTTGTAGACTTTTGTTTGTCTTTCCATCATATTTTTCCAGTTTCTCTTCAAATGTTCCTATGATATTTCCCTCCTATTTTTCTGTTAGTCATGAGTGATATAAAATTGGAACTGTTAATTGAGCTTGCACAAAGTAAAAGAGACAACATGAGAATTTTTATCAATCAGCATCAGGTTTAAGATCAACATCATTAGCAAGTAGAGGAAAAAACTCAATACTGTGGATTCATTATTATTCATTGGATACCAATTTTTGTGGCTTTCATGGGTACAGGTGAACCACGAAATTAAAAGTTCAACGAATAACAAATTTTCTATAGGCTTGTATGCAGACTTTGTCAAAACCACGAAATTAAATATCCACGATCATGCAAGTTTTCCTTAATCCTCGAAAATTGGTACCAACGAAAATAAATGAATTCACAGTAGTAGTCCTTATCAAAACTGAAAAGTATACAAATTATGGTACAAACGGAGTATATTTCTGAAAATTGTAGCAAATTTTAAATTGAAGTAGGAATTAAAAGGTCTACTCCTTTATGTGTTGGTTTGAAATCATTTTTGATGCATTAACAAATGAAATCAGATGGTAGGTAAACCATGCATGTTCTCAAACAAACAAAAAAGAAATAATCTATCTCACCTTATTTACCTATCAAGTCTGTACAAAGGGAAGTAATTCTAAATCAGCATGAACTTTTTTCATTTCTAAGAACTGACTTTATGTGTGTTTATAATCTAACATTAAAATGGGAAACAATTTTTTATAACACAGGTAAGGGGAAACAATGAATTTATAAAATGCTCTATTTTTATGTAACTTTAATAGGAGCAAATACTAAACTAAGGAATTAAGTAATGAAATTAAGTACCCTAATAGTAGCCATGTTTATCTTTAAGAATGTAATCTGTTCCCTCAAAATAGTAATTTTAAAACTGATATAAAATAATCTGCAGTACACAAATTCACAGATTCTCCATCAAGGGGAATACATGTAGTAAATTCATACAGTTTTCAATTGTGAGGTACTTACTTTTTCTCCACTGTACTGTTTGAGTGTATGCAGCAGACGACAGGTGTTTGTCAGCCATAGTGTTACTCTCTCAACATCACTATGATGTTTCTGTAAAAGTCAAATTCAATGATAACAATGATCAGAATTTTGTTCTCAAAATTTGAATCATTTGAAACACAACAGTTTTTAGTATTTATCTTGTGTCTGAAAAAAAACAATAAAGATGCCACAAAAAATCTTAAGAGTAAAATTTATCTTAAGTTTAAAATATTCCTTAACTGTTCAAGTAAATATTTTTATCGTAAGATTAATTTTACACTTATGATTTTTTGTAAAAAGGGCTACAGGCTTATAATTTGTTAAGTCAGATGTACATTTCAACTACGCAAGACTTATCACTTGCAAAGATTAAAATCATGAAACCAAAAACTAGAGATTCCACCAATTATGGCCATCTTTGTTGAAGGCCGTATAGTGACCTATAGTTGTTAATATCTGTGTCATTTGGTCTTGTGTAAAGAAGTTTTTTATTGGCAATCATACTATATCTTTATTTTTTTTATCTCGTTTAAATGGAAAAGCTGTTGTACATAAATGGCAAATTGTTTTTTTTAACCTTTTCAACCAATTTTTCTCCTGTCTCCTGACATCAGATCAAAATATAACTTGTAAGTGACCTATATTTTGACCTACCTTGACACATTTTTTTATTCCATTAATTGTGTTTGTCAGCAGACCTCTGACTTTCTCATCGTCATTTACATAATCAGTATGTCTGACACACATAAACAAAACATAGGCTGGTAACCCTGGTAACAAACCAACAGCTACACGAGGTTTTAAATCTGAAATAAAAGTAAGAAACTTAAGTTAACATGTTCACATACTCCAAGAATACCCAATGATGATTGTGGCCAAGTTTGAATAATTTGGCGCTGTATTTTCAGGAGAAGGTTTTTGGTAAAAGGCAACAGATGACAAGGACAAGGGACGCCAAGTGACGAGAAAAGGTCATTGCTTTTTAAGCCAGCTGAGCTAAAAATAAAGAAATACTTTGTACAATTTTCTTCCATGATCGTTAACAAGATTTTCTTTAAAGATTACAAAAGAATATTAAACAATCGAAGGCTGTAAAAAGCAGAGCAATGAAAATTGTATAATGTGTTTGAATGGCGCAATGGTATCTTTCCACCCTCTTTTTTGAACTACCCCATTTAATGCCTTAACTGTGAATTAAACCTTACAATAAAATAACCTTATATACTGCAAATTTACATACCCATAATTAGGTTTTTGATGAGAGCTTGCTCGTCCTCCTTACGATACTCTAACATGCCCATATAGTTCCTCTCTCGATGTTTTACGTGGGCAACATTGTCTTCACTAGATTTAGTATCGTCTTTATCCATCTCTGCAGCAATCTCAGCCGCTATAAAAATTGAAAAACATTTGAAAGGGTGGCCCAAAGAAGCAATTTATTGTTATTAAAGACCTCAATATAAGACCTTATACCAAATTTTACTTGTTACTAAACTTTTTATTTTTATAAGCAACAGAAGGGTGATTCTAGTAAAGCAGAAAACTGTTTACAGTGTCAGAGCACATAAACACACAATTATCTATTGAGATGTTGCTGAGATCTTTTGTCTTCTGTGTAATGAATTGTTGCCTATGTTCTTATATTTTATAATGTAGTTTTTTTAACATATTTTTTTTGAATTCTCTGATTAATTTTTGCATTCTTGAATTTCAGTTTATTGATGAATGATTTAAGTTTTGAATGTATGTGGTTTGATGTTATTTGAAAAACAACTTCATTTGTAAAACCATCTATAATTATAGATTACCATTGGTCATCTCAACAAGATTGATTTTCTCACTTGAGCCGGAACGGAGTAGAGATGAACAATGATAATCTGTTTATCTCATTTTACCTATTAGGAAGTTGTTAATTTCCTTAACAACACAATGTGCTCCCAAAGTGTCTAGCAATTTTTTTTAATTTAACTTTACTTTGCTGAGAAAGGAAATTATAAGTCAGTAAGATCAATTGGAAATTTCATAAATAGGGATAATTTATAATTATATGCAAGTTAGACAGAATTGTCTCCCTTTTAAAGGATTTTCTTAAATGATTGACACAAACTAACAAAAGCTCCACATACCTTCTCCATCTTTGAGACGTTTGGCATAAGTTTTTAACATTTTCTTCAGCTTGCGTATTTGGTCTTGGTTTTTGTCATTAGATTCTCGCAGATCCTAGCAAAGAAGAGCATAATTCATATAGATTATATTTATTTTTTACACACATGTATTTGTAACAAATGAAAAAGCTTGTCGCTGTTTTTTTATCTCAAAGTCTAAAACTAATTATTGACAATAATTTTTTTAATTTTTTTAGAAACTTTTTGTAAAATTCACATTAGAAAACTGTCAAAATCACATTTTCTATTTACATTCATGTTGATGAATAAAGGCCTTTCCAATTTTTTATGGGTAGTATTCTTAAAATAACAAACTATATACATCAGATTTAACAAAAATGCATACCATATTTTCAGATGTAAGCCTTTTTATTTCCTTCTGCATAGCTGCTTTACTAAATGAACTAATTCATATGTTACAATTGAATTTTCTATATGTCCATACTTGAAACTCTAAAAAATTCCCCAGATTGAATCAAATATACATACCAAATTTTCCGATGTAAGCCTTGTAATTTCGTGCTGCATGGTCGCTTCAATCTTAGCCTCTGGACCGAGCTGTAGATTCTGTAAACAAACATTGAGATATTTTTATCATTAAATATTTTGTCAACAAACATTTTCCTCATTGTTGAAGCAGATTCTTTAATTATAATTTTAACAGATGATTTGACACAATTGTTTGGACAAACTGGGTTATTGTTAATGTAAAATCTAAATAAGGACGCAAAGAATAATACCCTTGGGATATTTTGAATTTATGAGTGTGTGGATTGAAGTATTCATTCTGAAGAGTCTAAATTTAAATAAGATGTGGTATGAGTGTCAATGAGACAACTCTTCATACAAGTCCAAATGATTAAAAAAAAATATAGGTCAAAGTACAGTCTTCAAAGCAGAGCTATTTTTTCTATTAAATTTCCAATTTTGTTGACCATTATTCTTTATTTTTCATTTTTTGTTGCCTATTTTTTGTCTGATGACCCTCATTTATGAAGTCTTTGCATAAATATGGGTTACTAAATTTTAACCTTGCTTTTACTTCCAATTGAAAAATAGCAATAAGCTAGATAGTTTATCCAAAATTGAAGTCATCCATTCTGATAAAATATATAATTAAAGAATTGCAAACTAAATTTCAAAAGTTTCATTTTTCAACAATGTATAAGTTGTTTCAATCGTAAACACTGAATAATTTAAATGTGTGGCTTATTCTGATCATGATTTCTAGACCTGCCGAAATAATGAATAATGAACGTTTTGTACAAATGTAAATTACCAATGTACTAACATCTGTATGGTTTCTGATTTTTGCAAAGTATATGTAAAATGTAAAATGTAAAATGTAAAATGTAAAATGTATTGTTAAGTTTTAATTTATAAAATGTGATGTATATGGTCTATTCTAAAAAAGCAATTGTGAAAAATAAAAATGTATAAAAATGTATATAAATGTATTTATTCAGTTTTGATTTTTTATCTCTTTATAGGTGTGTGAGTGTGTGTATGTAAAATTTTTGTTAATATAATATATATTGTACATTTAGTAGAAGTTTTGCATTCCATAAACAAGTCAAACACAGAACACTAGCTCTACATCTCAGACTGAATAATAGTATCTAAAGGTAATCTTATAAAAAGGTAAAAAGAAAACCTATTTTCAGTTCTTGTCATAAAATAGTTACTATTGTGGAACACTAAAAGATCTAAATATTTCTTTTCTGGCTCTACTATTTAGTTTTAATAGAATACGCCACAATATTTTTTTTTCTTTTCAATCTCTTATTTCCGTAAAGGCAAAAGTTTGCTCAACTTTTTCTTTTCATGATACTATTGTTTTTTGGACCAATAAAAAATAAATCCAACTCAAAATTCTATTCAAACGTAAATAAAATATAAATACTGAGTTACAGTAAATGGGCTTTCAAAAAAAATTAATGCCTTTACAAAGAATTGCAGGAAAATTAAAAAAACAAATTGAACCAGATGCTCCGCAGGGCGTAGCTTTATACGACCGCAGAGGTTGAACCCTGAACGGTTGGGGCAAGTATGGACACAACATTCAAGCTGGATTCCGCTCTAAATTTGGATTGTGATTAAATAGTTGACACAGCATAGGTTTCTGACACAGAATGAATGTATTCAAATGAACTTAATTTTTTTGTTTTCTCTTAGAGCAATTCACTATGCTGTTGAATATTAATCCTCTCAAAAAAATGTTTGAAGAAATTTTCTTTTTATTTATGAAATTTCAAATGAGAAAAATTTAACCCAATTTTTTATTCACATCCCCCTTTCCCTTATTCCATAACTAATTTCAATTAAAATATTCTAATGGAGTTTGCAACAATTACTACTCATTTAAATACATGATGTAAAAAAACTGCTTGTTATCACTGAATGGTAAAGATTATTTAAATTTATCAGTTGGTAGTAAAAAGTGAATATACATTGTATATTGTATATAACAAAGATTTAAGTTGATTCTGGACAAAGAAAGATAACTCCAAATAAAAAAAATTCTTACAACTAGATATTTCTTGCTTACTATACTGGACAAAGAAAGATAACTCTTAATTAAAAAAAAATTTGCTATTTCACAATATTGTGAAATTAGATCTTTCTTGCCATTGCACAATACTGTGCAATTGAAAGGACTTGCTACTGCACAATACTTAATATAATAATTTTAGATCCTGATTTGGACCAACTTGAAAACTGGGCCCATAATCAAAAATCTAAGTACATGTTTAGATTCAGCATATCAAAGAGGCCCAAGAATTTAATTTTTGTTAAAATCAAACTTAGTTTAATTTTGGACCCTTTGCACTTTAATTTAGACCAATTTTAAAACTGGACCAAAAATTAAGAATCTACATACACAGTTAGATTTGGCATATCAAAGAACCCCAATTATTCAATTTTTGATGAAATCAAACAATGTTTAATTTTGGACCCCGATTTGGGCCAACTTGAAAACTGGGCCAATAATCAAAAATCTAAGTACATTTTTAGATTCAGCATATCAAAGAACACCAAGGTTTCAATTTTTGTTAAAATCAAACTAAGTTTAATTTTGGACCCTTTGGACCTTAATGTAGACCAATTTGAAAACGGGACAAAAATTAAGAATCTACATACACAATTAGATTCGGCATATTAAAGAACCCCAATTATTCAATTTTGATGAAATCAAACAAAGTTTAATTTTGGACCATTTGGGCCCCTTTTTCCTTAACTGTTGGGACCAAAACTTCCAAAATCAATACCAACCTTCCTTTTATAGTCATAAACCTTGTGTTTAAATTTCATAGATTTCTATTTACTTATACTAACGCTATGGTGCAAAAACCAAGAAAAATGCTTATTTGGGTCCCTTTTTGGCCCCTAATTCCTAAACTGTTGGGACAGAAACTCCCAAAATCAATCCCAACCTTTATTTTGTGGTTATAAACCTTGTGTCAAAATTTCATAGATTTCTATTAACTTAAACTAAAGTTATAGTGCGAAAACCAAGAAAATGCTTATTTGGGCCCTTTTTGGCCCCTAATTCCTAAAATGTTGGGACCAAAACTCCCAAAATCAATACCAGCCTTCCTTTTATGGTCATAAAATTTCATAGATTTCTATTCACTTTTACTAAAGTTAGAGTGCGAAAACTAAAAGTATTCGGACGACGACAACGCCAACGTGATAGCAATATACGACGAAATTTTTTTCAAAATTTGCGGTCGTATAAAAATTAAAATTAAAAAAATATAACAGTTTTGATATGACAGAAATTATGCAGAGAAAATAATCAGTCTGATGTATACAGCTTACAATAACATATCCCATTCCTCGTGTCATGCTTAACATAGGTGTAAATCCATTCCGTTCCTTAACTCAGGACAATGGACATTTGTTTATAAATATTTCTACATGTAAGAAAGGTAAAAGACAGAAATATTAAGACAGATCTAAAGGTATAATCTAATGTAATGCTTGAACAGAGTTATCCAAAATTTTAATGCAACAGAATTTCATTATGCTTCTTTATTCCTCTATACTTATCAATGTTAAATATTTTTAATTCAACAATATTTCACAATCAGATCATAAAAAATTCTCAATCACAAGAAAAATTTCAAAATTTAAGTCTGTATGTCTGATCACCACGCAAGTGTAAAAAAAAAGATACAAGAAAATTAAAAAAAATATAAATATTTCCAAAAATAAATGAAGTTTGATTGGAATACATTTCATTTTTTAAGATCTTAGTTGGCTTATGAACATGAAAATTAAAGGACCTCACTTATAAAATAAAGAACAAAGTTTTCTTCATGATCAAAGTTACCATGAGATAAAAATATCTATTAAAATAATTCTGTTGCATAAAAATGTGATTTAACTGCTGAAATTTTGAGTCAATCAATTCAATATTTTACAGTCACAAATTTCTGATTGTCCAACAAGAAAGATGTGCAAAAATATAAACTCTGCTTCAATATCTGTTTTCTATGACAACACATGAAAATGCATAACTGAAATTTTAGTAGAGTCTTGATTAGTATGAATATAAATGGAGGAATTACTCAAAATATTCTTGATTGCTATTTCTTCTTGTTTTTAGATATAAGAAGATGTGGTATGAGTGCCAATTAGAGAACTCTCCATCCAAGTCACATTTGTAAAAGTGAACCATTATAGAGATCAAAGCCTTCAACACAGAGCATTGGCTTTCACCATGTGTTAATTTACAGAATCTGGCCTATAGTTTAAATTGTATAATTCATTAAGAGTTTAACAATACTTAGGTGATTAAGAATTTTCAAAATCTTTAGAGCTTGGTTTAACTTTTATTTGACATCATTGGTTGAACTTTAAATAACAAAGAAGTTGTAGTATAACTGGCAACAAGATATTTCTTTACCAGAGACCAAATGATGGAGAAATTAGCAACCAGAGTTTACTGTAGGGCCTCCAAAGTCATGATAAATGTAAGGTTGATGTTGTGTATAGGGTTATCACAAAATACGTCCTATTAAAGTTTTCAGGGCGGTTAAAAGTTTTAAAACAATTTAAAATGGTTTTTTTTTGCTGCTTCTCACACAAATATTGTACATGAAACTACTGGTCTAACTATGCAGAAGAATGCTAATAATTGTATGTGTGTATGAAAATGTATAATGGTGGTTGATATGAAAGTTTTCAAAGCAGAAAATAAAACTAAAAAGACAGAATACTAAAAAGAAGTTATATCTGGAATAAAGCTGACGAAATTATTTTATGTCAACAATCAAGAACATTCTGAATAATTCCTGTAACCATGGTTACCTACACGAGTTATACTGTTATGCTGAAAGAAAGATGGCCACCATGATAACTAATATTTATATATTGAGCCACACAGTATTACGGTTTTACAGCATCTTCAGCCTTTGTCATACATTACACTATTTTATAATATTCTTATATATAGACAACGAAAATCCTAATCTTTTTAAAATATCTGCATATATCATATATATCAAGTAAAATATGTCTTAAACATGGCAAAGGAAACCTACATATTTCAAAAGAAAAAAAATAATTAAAAAAAAAACCAAGAAATTCAATTGTATAAATCAGATTCAAATAATAAAAAAAACATTTTAGGTTTCTTTTCTGAAAAATAGATCTTTTTCGACAATTCAAAAATTTCAATTTTATTGATCGAATTCTATTTTTGTACATGTAATTGCAAAATTATTTGGTCAAATTTTTTTATATAGCCTTACAGTTCTTAAACTACCATTTCTTTGGATGGTTGGTAAAAAATTTCTAGTTTCTGTCTCCAGAAATTAAAGAATTTTAACATTATTGGAAAAAATCAGAGTTATCTCCCATATTTCATTATAAAATGCCAAAAGGAGGCTTGTTATGTTTTTTGGGTTACAAACCTGTTGAATGATCTTTTGTTGTTTCTCATTTTCTTCCTTTAAGTCTTTCACTTGTTTCTTTAATGTTACTTCTTTCTTCTTTGAATCTTTTTCTGTTTTCTGTAACTGGTTTTCAAGGAGTCTGTGAATTATATATTGAAAAGAAGTTAAGACATTATTCTATTTTCCTTATTGATACACAATAAGTATTTAGAAAACAGAAGGTGAAGGTCAATATGTATTTAGAAAAAAAAAGGTGAAGGTCAATATGTATTTTGAAAACAAAAGGTGAAGGTCAAATACTTCCTCAAGCCCATTGTGATGGCATTGCAATGGAATATCTTATTTTCATCACATATATATACATTGGTTATATAGTTTTCTTGTATTTTGTTGGCATTTGTATACCATTAATTATAAAGAAAAAAAACTATGAAATTAGATCCCCCGCATAAAAACTTAAATCTCAAATAATTTTCAAACTTTCGTCACTTTTGACTTACTCCTCGCAAATCTCACACATTAAATCATATGGAGCTTCATCTGGACACATTGTACTTTTGTTTGCTGTGATAATTCTCTCAATACGTAAACGTCCCAAACAATCTGGACACCCACAAATGGAGCCATCATCCCAGTCTATAGTGTTGTCATGGTGACAATTTGTATACTGACAATCTTCAAAACTTTCTTCTGGACTTGGAACTTCTATATTTTCAACCTCCAACAAATCTTCAAATTGAGATTCAAGATGGCCATCATGGCTGAACACTTTGTCTGTTAAATTGAAATCTGATGACATAGTTTCTCCAAAACCTGATTCAGGCTGTGAATATCTCATACTAGAGCAATGTTCACCATGTTCATGTTCAGAACTTGTGCTATGTACATCTTGTTCATTATCAGAACATGTCAAGTAAGCACCATCCTCAACAGACATGTCGTCTGCAGAGTGATCTAAGTCAGGGAAATGTTTTCTGTTATGAAAATCAACATCACTCAGATGTTTGTCATATAAATCTTCTGCTGAGTGTTTATGAGATTGATTTTTGGATGATAGTTGTTGACTATGACAATGGCAATTATTTTCATGAACACAATCGGTCTGATCATCATGTGATTTGGTTTGGTGAACACATTTATCACATGATTGGTCACATGGTACATTTTGACTGTCTGGCAAGTTACACATATTGCATTTAGAATCACTTAATACTTTCAGATTGTCACTTATTTCTGTATGGCACGATTCATTAGGCTTTTCTTCTTCGAAATCTAGTTCCTCTGAATTAATATGCAACTTTGATAATGAATTTGTAACAGGTTTATCTATCATGTCTGTAGCAATGCCATTATCATGATTTGAATCATTTTTATGATTATCAGCAGACTGATGATCATGATAACTGTGATTAGCTTCATGCCAATCATGATTAGTTTGTTCATGCTCTACTTTACTTTCATTCTCCTTTTCAAATAAAGAATCATGGTTATCAGTTTTATCACAATCAATATGATTGTCATCACATTTTGTATGAGGATAATCATGAAATTGATTAGAAGGATTGACACTCTCTTGACATGATTCATTAATTGTTTCAAGTTTGTAATTGCCTGAATTTGAAGTCTGATTGTCTTTAACGGATAAATGATTTAAGTAATCACTAATATCATGATTACCATTATCAGTAAACAAAGCTTGGACAACTTCACAGTTTTTATGACAAACATGATGTTTAACTGATGTTTTCTGTTCATTTTCACACTGACAAACATCTTCAAGTTGTGGACCTTCAATTATAACATGTGCTTCATCCTCATCTTGTTCATTAATCACATGATCATGATGAAAATTTAAATCAACAGTTTCATGAGAGTCAAGTTCACAAATCTCTGTCATATTTTGTTCAATACTTTCCCATAATTTTTGTTCAAATTTATCATTTGACTTTTCAGCACTAAATCCCATTTCCTTACCATCTCCTTGAAATAATTCGGAAAATATTTTCTCATTATTATTTTCCACAACTTCTATCTCATTAATAGTGTACAGATTTTTGTTAAAAACCCTCCCACTAGTAAAACTATAATTTTCCAAGGCTCCTGTATTGCTTTCATCAGTCACATCATTGTTTATAATCTCTTGAACTTTTTCACTATTTACATCGCTAGAACAAACTTTAACCTGACCACAATCATCAGTATTTTCCTCCTCATCAATATCCCACGTTTCAATATCATCTATACTTTTTACATTTTCCCTTTTTTCAAAAGCTGTAATTTCATTTTTAGAAATATTGCTCCCATTTTCATTGTATATTCCTAATAAATTATCCAAAGGCTCCTTGCACGTGTAAACTTCATCCCCACTTAGATTTTCATCAGACATAAGTTGCTCACATTGCAAGTTTACATCACAAGTAATTTCAACATCGCCTTTGTTATTCTCATGAGTATCAATACATGTACTTTCACTATTTAATATATAATGGTCATTAGTTTTGTCACTTTCCTCATCTTTTACTGTGTAATTATCCGAACTTTGAACTGTCAAATATTCAAACTCTTGATCTATAATTTTTAATTCATCACGGTCATTAATATAAGAAGATGTACCACTTCCATCATGTTCATGGTCCGTTACATCAGCAGCCAAGTTATCAATGCCTTTAATCTGAGGTTCTTTTTCGGCTAACAATGAATCATTTTCATTTGTGTCTATATTTTCAGATAATGTGCCATTATCCATTGCTAAAACACTGGACATCTCACTTGCCACATCATCACCTTGACTTAAATCACTGTATATTTTGGTTTCTGCATTATGAAAACTATCATGCTCCCCAATTAGTAAATTACTATCACTTTTGTCTGTGTTAGTAATACTATCATTTTTATTTTCTACATCAATATCACATTTTGGTTGTTCAAAACAAACGTCTACAGGTCTAGCAATTTCAGATATATTTGCAGCCATGTTATCAATCCCTTTATGTTCTGATTCTGATTCAGATCTAGAAGTTATTAGTGAATCACTGTCAGCAATGTCAACTGTTTGAGAGAATTCATCACTTCCTGTACTGATACTGAATTTGACATTCTCTTCACTCATAATCTGGTTCTTCCCATCCTCAACAGGATAACAGTCACCTTCAAGACTAATATTACATTTTTCATCCTGGTCCCTTGTTATCTGGTTCTCTCCATCCTCATCAGTGCTACTGTCACTCTCATTTGCACTATTGCATTTTACATTGTCACTAACAATCTGGTCACCAGGGTTACTAGTTATATCACTGTAGGAACTCTCACAAGTTTCTGATGTCACATGACTTTCGTTCAAACCTGAATCACAAGATTCAACAAGTGTACTATCACTTAATTCTGACTTCGACTCTGTTTGATTATGTGACACAATATCTTTCAATTTCAATACTTTGGCAGTAAGATCATGTGATTCAAATTCTGCCTCATTTTGATCTAAGAGAACATGTGACACCCTGGTTTTCACCGAATCGTCAAAAGTCCAATATCCACTTGTTTCATTCATTAAATCTAAATATTGGACAGACACAGCGTTTGGATTGTCAATCAAAGATACTGATTTGTTATTGTTCCACAGAGAACTATTTCTTGTGGAGTAATTTGAGGTGAGTGATTTGTCATCCTCATCGTCTGATTGGTTGTCACCAGTTGATGCTGCAGCCCCCATTGTTGAACTTTGACCAGGCTGATCAACCTCTGTTCCACCTTTAATTAAAAGAAAAAGTCTTAGATTAGTAATTATCAAAACAATTTTCCAAATATTTCTAAAAATAAATAGACTATTAAGTTGTTGTCGCAATAATTATTCTCTACTTATAAACTTTCTATGGCAGGAAGTCTTCCTTGTAATCTTGTTGAACATGCATTGTCTGCTTGTAGAACAAGATAATGGTATGTAACTTTCAACAAAATCCCTTTCTTAAATCATAAATATGAACTCATGAAGCTCTTGGGCATATGAATTGAGACAACAACCTAACAACATCTAAACTCAACAGACAACTTATGATCAACATACAGTCTCAACTCTACAATTCATTTTTACTAAATTTTACAGTCCTGTGCCTGTTCAGAGTCCACAGTCTGAATTCATTAAGTTGTTGTATGATTGCCAATGAGACAACTCTCTGTCAAAGACAAAATGATATATTCACAAAAGTTTTTAAAGTAACTATTTGAAGCAAAATACAATTTACAAATGTACATAAAATTTAACAACATGTCTTACTTTAAAATTCCATCCATTTGTTTTAGATTTGTAGGAACAAGGGTTACATTCCATCAAATTGTTAAAGTGTTACATAGTCAAAGGTGGAAGCTTTTATTTATAAAATGTTGATAGATGTACGAAAACAACTGATTGTGACACAATAAATTCTATGTCTTGTATTTATAAAAAGTTATTGTCAAATCATTCTGTCTCCATTATTCAGAAACAACTGTGTCAAGGTCGCATATTAAAAATAAAATCTACATGATTTTTGTGTTTATGGTATTATGTTTAAATAGTCAATTACATTATTTTAAAACTTAGAACACTACATTGTGCTATAAAATATTCAAATTTTACACATTAAAGACCCCTTATGAAATCTCAAAATTAAAACACTGTGATGATGTGGCATGGTGTTTTTAAATCTACAAAATAATTTATAATGAATGACCAATTAAGGTATACCTAAATTTAAATCTCAAATATTTTTTTAAAATTCATCAAGATATACAGATTTTATTGAAGCTGTTTTTTTTTAAACAAAGAAAACAAAATTACAGAAGATACAAAATAAATTACACACCTGCTAGCTTTGTCCTTAAATTACCAACTTCAAAAAAGTAATATTTAATAACACATAGATAATAATGTTGACTAACTGTAACTTATAGACCTTATAATATCCCAGTATTGGTGAACTTATCTAACAATTGACATTTTGGTTTAGAGATTAGCTGACACTTTAATTTAGAGATTAATTTGATATCAAAACAGAATTCCTTTCTCTACAAAAATGTTTGGTTTAGAGATTAAAAAGTGTAGAAATCCTCAACTTGATATTTTCTTTCTTTCTTGTTAAAACAAACTTTGCCTTTGATTTAAGATTTCAATACAGCTCAAGTTTATATCTTATAAAACCTTTTTTGTGGGTTTAGATGAACAAGATTTAAGAAATATGCTCAAAGACTGTTTAACCCTGAGATCAGGACTTCTTTTATAATCTTCGAGTTTTTGGTCCTTCTAAGTTTTGTATTTATTTGGATAAGGATTTCTTGAATTTGTTTGATGTAACTGTATGAGAGTTTTAAATTATTTTTAATTCATATTAAAATAAAATAAAATATTGTTTGTTTCCACAATCCCGACCGACCGACCCTGCAAAATTGGTGCTACTCATAAAATTTTTATTGTCAAAACTAGGTAAAATATTATTTCATATATTTTGGATTTTCAGGCTTGCAGGATCGTCTGATAAATTTCAAGCTTTTTGGGAAAATATTTTTTTTTCCCTACCTACCTACCTGCACCTGGCTTGGCAGGGTCAGGATTGTGGAAACAAATCAATATTTCAATTTAGGCTTGATCATAAACCACAGCAAGGTTTAAATCACTAAAATTCAAATATCAAATGACATGTAAAATTGAAAGTTTTGGTTATCAAAATTATGAAACATTTCAAATGTTGGTGTTATTATCAGTATAAAATATTCTGTATTTATAAGATCATGCAGTTTGAAAAAGTTTTGTAAACTTTTTTAATACAATGAAACAATTAAAAGTTTCATACACCTTTTGTAGGGGGGGGGGGGGGGGGGGGGGGTAAATCAATCATGTCATGTGATAATTAATAAATCAAAAATTAATTATGATTTTAATTTCTATTTTGATATACTGCAAATTCAGAAGTTATTGCGGCCATTAATTATTGCGATTTTGTCATTTTAGACTTAAATGCTATTTTAATTTTTACAATTTTGGGAAAAATCCTGTTAGATTCATTTAAAATATTTCAAATAAAATGCGAGTTTAAATTATTGCGTTTACAACTCAGTCACATTTGTTGCAATAATAAAAACCTTACATTAATTTCTGAATTTATAGTATTGTAACTTACAGAACTTGTCCTATTGCATAAATTCCCAAAATCAAGTTCTTTCAGAATTTATGAGGTCAAAACCTCATCAGAACTTTTTTTCAATGTACAACTAAAACCATAACTTGTAAAATTATATATTTATTATTGCCTGGGAAAAGTTTTCTTCAATATTTTTCTGACAGTTTTTTTCTTTAAAGATATAATAAAAGATTGTGTAAATGTGAAAAAAAACACTTGTATTACAAGATGACCACCTGGTGTCATTCAGGACAATTGACCTGTCACATAAAAATATTGTTTTTTCAGCGACAATATTCTTGTACTCAAAACAAATAAAAGAGAACATAGTTGTGCAATGTTGTTGAAGAAAAAAAGATTTACATTTCTGATAACTCAGAAAATGTTATTCACATCAGAGATAGAAATAAAGCCATAAATGTCTAAATCATATGTTAGCCTTGACACAACAAATACAATCTTGGTTTATATAAGTCTAAATGTTCTCCCAAAAGGGACATTATTATCTCTTATTGGGGAATCTTTTTAAAATTTTGTTTCTTTCAAATATTTTACTTAATTATATTACTAATTTGTTCACTCTATAAATACTTTTGAACACCAGTATTTTGTTTTGAATAAAAAGATATCAAACATTGTTAAGATAACTAGATATCATTGAGATGGAAGCCATCTCTGTGGGCCCCGCTGTCAATAACGTTGGGTAAATAAATATAGTGTGAATCAAAATTGTAAGCGATGGACAGGCCAACAGATAGACAGACCTTTGACCTAGGAAGTTGTACATACATCATGACACACCCTCTGGTTTTGGTTAAAATGGATGTCAAGTATAATATTTGAAATCAAAACGGTTCCCAAGATATAGAGCGGACACAATCTTCAACTCAGGACACAGGGTTGTCAACTAAAACCCAAGTTTTTTTTACCTTGACCTTTGACCTAGGAAGTTGTACATACATCATGACACGCCATCTGATGGTGGTTAAAATGGATGTCAAGTATAAACTTTGAAATCATAAAGGTTATCCAGATATGGAGTGGACACGATCTTTACCACAGGACACAGGGTTGTCAACTGAAACCAAAGTTTTTGACCTTAACCTTTGACCTAGGCAGTTGTACATACATCATGACACACCCTCTGGTGTTGGTTAATAAACATGTTAAGCATTAAGTATAAAATCAGAACGGTTATCTAGATATGTAGCGGACATGATCTTCATCACAGGACACAGGGTTGTCAACTGAAACCAAAGTTTTTTTACCTTGACCTTTGACCTAGAAAGTTGTACATACATCATGACACGCCCTCTGGTGGTGGTTAATAAACATGTAAAGTATAAAGTATTAAATCATAACGGTTTTCTAGATATGGAGCGGACACAAAGTTAAAGTGTTACGGACGGACAGACGGACAGACAGACGGATGGATGGACAGACTGATCACTATAGGGCGACCCGACTTTTAGTCGGGGCACTAATTAGCAAAAGCTAAACTTAACAGACTTATCATACTTATGTAAGTGTTTTATATTTTGTACTGAGGACAAAAATAAGATTTTGTTTTCTTGTCTAAAACCTATAACTTATGGTGTTGGACCAAAGAAAAAAAAAGTTTTGCTAAGGGTGGCTCTTTTCTATACAGAAAATATTCAGCATGTCAAAATATTAAAGATCTCAAAAAATTACCTTTTCCAACAATTATCCAGTAAGCTTAAATGTAGATAGTTATAAAAAAAATATTTAACTTACAATCTGAACTGTTACCAGTATGTTTTTGACATATCTCATGTCCTTTTAAAATGTAATGGTAATTTAATAGTAATTTTATTTCACATACATGGTGTATTTTGTTCTCATTTATGAAATGACATTTCTTCTTCCCAATCAATGTCAAAAGTCACAACTCAAACAATTCAGTAAATTTATTAACTAAGAATTTATATTAGAATCATGACATTTTTATGTAAGCTCAGTAAATTAATCAAATATATCTGACTATTTTATATCCTTGAAAAGATACTTTATTTATTGACTCAAATTAACTCGATTTAAATCAGGTGGGTCTTAAAATTTGAAATCTATTTACTTTTCGGAAAGTTACAGCTTTGTATCTTTATCAAATAATTTGTTACATATAGCATGTTAACATAGCCAAGGAGGATTTGCTTAAAGTTTAGACTGTAAGATGTCTTAATTGTTAGAATTGGAGGTCTTCTTTTTATACTTCGCTAGTTAAAAATTTAAAATGAGCGTCAATTTATTTCTATTTTTCAATAAACTTGAGAACAACTACTGTGGATTCATTAGTATTCATTGGATACCAATTTTTGTGGTTTTAGTGGGTAACAGTTGAACCACGAATTAAAATGTTCAACGAATTACACATTTTCTATAGGATATGTATGCAGTGATTTACTAAAACCACGAAATCAAATACCCACGAAAATGCAAGTTTTCTTCAATCCACAAAAATTGATACCCACGAAAAAAAATGAATCCACAGTACATATATATACACTGACTCAGACGTACTTATGAATATAATTATTTTCTGTGACTGTATCTTACATTAATATGTAGGATCCTTTACTATAGATAATTTAGCTGATCTGTAACAATAACATCTTCATGCCTTATATATCATGTACTGTAGTACGCCGCTAGATTAAAACTGACGTGGAAAGGTAACATATGGCCACCGAAAGCTCTTTTTTTGAGAGCCCAGGTGGTCGTGTGGTCTAGCGGGACGGCTGCAGTGCAGGCGATTTGGTGTCACGATATCACAGTAGCATGGGTTCGAATCCCGGCGAGGGAAGAACCAAAAATTTGCGAAAGCAAATTTACAGATCTTACATTGTTGGGTTGATGTTTAGACGAGTTATATATATATATATATATATGGAAGCTTATCATAGCTAATTGGATCTGAAATCACTGTCCCCTTGATTAAACTTTACCACTTTCATTTTCAAAGTTACTAATTTCCAATAAGTCTATATTGCGACCGTAATTATATAATAAATAATTAATCAAGATCATTCTAAAAGAATTATTTAGAATTTAGAATATAGGCAGATTAATAAGACAGATCTTTTTAATATACCTTGAAGAAGGTACATTCAATTTTCCCTAATCTTTCAAACTTCAGCCCTCCCGTCAAACAATTTGAAATGTATTATGTAATATATCTACCCTGTGCCATCGACTCCATTGTCCCTGTTAACTATTCAATGTGAAAAATACTCCTATTTCCATTTTCGTTATTTAATACTATAATATTCGGTAATCGCAATGTGACGCCTTGAAAACATTTACAATGATTTATGACTACTGAATAATTTTATCTCTACTTTTAAAGTCTTTAACATGTTAAATGCACTTTCTATACATCAAGGAAGTCATTTTATTTCACATATATCTTGTCATGTAGGTGTATGGTCTTAAACTTTGACTGACAAACTTTTGTCAAAGAAATTTGTAAATACAACACAATAATGTTCAACATGGGTATTTAGTCATTTTACTTGGTTGCAAACTATCACTGAATTTCATCTCTCATCTTTAACGTCTTTAAAATGTAGAGGATGACTAAACAAGAATGTGTCCTCAGTACACGAATGCCCCACTCACACTATCATTTTCCATGTTCAATGGACCATGAAATTGGGTAAAAAATCTAATGTGGCAATAAAATTAGAAAGATCATACCATAGGAAACATGTGTAATAAATTTCAAGTTGATGTAACTTTAACTTCTTCAAAAACTACCTTGACCAAAAACTTTAACCTGATGTGAACGGACGAACAGACGCCCAGATGGAAGAACGAACGCACAGACAGACGAACGGAGGCACAAACCAGAAAACTTAATGCCCCTCTACTATCGTAGGTGGGGCATACAAATATAGAGTTCTGGATGTATAATAGAATTGTTGATTCTAGTATCAATTGTCAGTCGTCCAGAATATGCATGAAATATTTGCCACTGACCATTAAACAACCAATAATCAATTAATTAATCATTTGCAGGAAATTTTCACCAAAAAGGTGGACTACATTGTATAATGAACAGAGGAAATTAGGACTGCCATTGGAAATGAGGACATGTGGGCAATGTACAGAAACATAAATTATGTCATACCTAAGTCTGCTCTCTAAATGCACTTTCTATACAAGGAAGTCATTTTAGTTCACTTGTATGCATATATATCTTGTCATGCAGGTGTGTGGTCTTAAACTTTAACCGACTTTATAACTTGTGTTGTAGAAGAAATTTGTAAATACAACACAACAATGATTTGTAAAGTGCGTTTATTAATTTTACCTTATTGACAAACTTAGAGAATAGCTCTTTAGTCTTGTCCTTACAATTTCACAATAATGGTGGTAACTTTTGGTTGACACTGGAAAAGAAACGGAGGATGTAAAATTTTGCCATGCTACATGCCATATAGGATGCCCTCACAGAGTTTTTGTAAAAGGCGTTTTACATGCAAAGAGTAGCAATAACCCAAGATTACACCAGAAAGACATAATTCACATTTACAGTAATAGAAACTTATTTTGTATCAGTGTCAAAAATCGTAAACAAGAGGCAGAAAGATACCAAAGGGACACTATAAACACATATCAGTGGCGGGTCCAGAAATTTTCATGAAGACATAAGAGGTGGTCAGCTCCAGGCATGCTCCAGTAGACCCCTGTATAAAAATTTTCCCACAAAAGGAGGGGAGCACATTACCTCCCCCTTCCCCTAAATCTGCTCTGCATAAGGGAGACCTTAGGGACAAATATAATTATATGTATTACTGTGAATCCCATGAGAAATCTACAAAACCCATAACAAAAAATATAAATTGATCTATCACCTTCAAACTGTAAACAAAATTCCTATATAGACATCAAACAGGTTTTATATCTGTCAATCTGATCTTATCACCTCTTTCAACCCTAGGATCCTTCTAAGTGACAAAAAAACAAATTAACTCTACCTGTGGCCTGAGCTGTAATAATGTCCATTTCATGTACATTGCTATTCAACATCAAATAGTTGTAATTAACACTTATAATTTCTCAGGTGAGAGAAAATTCCCCCTCAAGGTAAATTTCAAATTTACTAGGTTAATTATTTGTAGCAGTTATGTAAATACTTTGTTCTTTATGATAAAGCTTTTAAATCTTCTTTTCAACAACTTTGTTAAGAAATGATCAACTTTGAGTGTCATTTAGGAAAAATTGGTTTTAAATTGTTAAATTGATATTTTAAAACGTTGATCTATAAATCTAGGATTTAGTTTTTATTATGCATAATCTTTTTCTAAATCCAAGATGATTTCATATTTTCAAGTATTATGTCAAAATCTTTAGAGAAAATAGATTTTAAATAGTTTGATATTTTGAAATGTTGATCTGTAAATCCTAGGATAAAGATATATATAATGTACATAAACATTTTCTAATCCAAAATAATTTGGTATCCCCAATTAGTGGGACTTGGAATTTGTCCTATTACATGTACACATGTGTGCAAAAGTAGACAAATAACCAAAAATTGAGCAAGAAAGAGAAGATCCCATTATGTATTTTTTTTCTAAGTCCTACTTTAGTTTAAATGCATCCCCTGTATTGACTGAACTTTGAGCTGTTAAACACAAATTTTTGTTAAAAAGAATAATGCTTCATCTAATAATGTTGGAAATATTAATAAATAAACTAAATCTATTGACCATGATGATGTTTGCTGTAAAATAACTTGAAACATCCAGTTTACAGATTAAATGTTTATATTAAAGAAGAACAACTAACGAAAAAAGGCATGACTTTCATTTGAACCGTATAATTATATCCATGCTTATTTCTTCAATATTACTCATTTCACCAAAATGTACATTAATACAAAATTATTGTCTTCAATTTTGTAATATTTTCTGTATAAATTTATAGTACTGAATAAATATACACCAGAAACAGAATTATTTCCCTTGAAATAAATATAATCAGTAGATTTCACCATATTCTTGTATTGTATAACAGTATCTAGTAGTCTCATAGACTAATTTATTAATATATAATCTAGGAAGTTGATTTTTTTTAATATATTCATCAATTCATCGACAATAAATACGTCAATTCAATTGTAAATAACCATTTATATGATTGTGTACTTTTCAAAAATTAAGGCAGCTCTTACTAAGATGAATATCCCCTCGACTTACCTGGTGGAAAGAGTTTATGGAAAAAACAACAGGTGCAGCTAGACATAATTATCTCCCTTAGTTCAGCAGCCTCAAGATAGTTATCTCCCTTAGTTCAGTAGCCTCAAGATAGTTATCTCAGCAGATTAAAGATGATAAAGAACCACAACCTATATATGAATTCCGCTGGACACATTTGTTACATTCTAAATCCTCATATTACAGGTAAATTCCAAAAACTAAAATTCCCAATTTATCAATTCTGATGACATTAATTGTTTGTCAAATTAAGAATAACATTAAAACATATGTCATATTTCCATATTATTAATATATTTATGTAACATAGTGCATTCCGCGGCACATGATAAAAATGTTATATTTTCCGAAACAATTAATCAAGATTTTTATAACAACATCTTGTGAAACCAAGTCATTGACTGACTAAGAATTCTAAAGATGACCTTAATCCCGTCAACATATCCATGATAATCTAATATTACGTAGGTTTCTCCACATGTGACCAGTACAATGGTCAGTCAAAAACTGGCCAGAGATGTCCTCTAACCGTGAGCCGAATTAATCTAGTCACAAGTACGTGTCAATTAATATTCATTTTACTGTTTCTCTCTTAATTTAGATTTATACTCCATCAAGTCAATAAATTACGATAACCTATTTCGTAACATTGTTTACATAAAAATACCAAACGAGCCATTCATTTAAAAGATGTTGTCTTTATAGGCAAACACTTAACTATCAAGTTTTGATGCTTTTAAAACACAAATAAAGCAAGACAGTTTTCTAACTTGCAAATTTTGTTGCTTTTCCGTCAGAAGAATAGCATTGTCATTTTCTCATAAATGTTGAAATGTTGGTGCACATTACGGTCAATAAAATATGCCAACACACAAGACTCTACCGGTATCCTAGTGAGCAATATCTTGCATTAAAAAAAATCCAACATTCTTCCATTTTACAAGTGTTTTCAAACAATAGGTACATATGCACTTTATACTACACTCTTTTTAACTCTGAAGACAACAAAATATGTGAAATATTTGTAAGACAAGTTTTTAAATTATTCCATTGTTATAAATCCATTCACATCATCAGTCATAAATAAAATCCAAATTTCTCCAAATTTACGATTTTTTTCACACACTAGTTCAAATGCACCTCATCTATCCAGTTGTCAATTTAACCTCTAAATAAAATCGGAAGACGAAAAAATATTTCAATTTTTTTTGAGAAAAGTTTAAAACTATTCCATTGTCAGCCAGATTTCACTACTATATCAAATGATAATCCAATAGGCTTAACCTTCCGAAGTATTTAACATGCAACAAAAACAAACACACCCTATCAGGTTCTCAAATATTTGTGATATAAATCGTAAAGCTATATTGTTGCAAAGTCAGTTTTCATAGTAACATTTAAATGTCACCCAAAATAATACACCCGACGTCCCCAATACAGGAAATATGATATTGTTCAAAGATAAGTTAACTGATAAAGACTGTCTTCATCTTATTCAGGTAGTTTTTGATCACGCTGGGTCATTTGTTACAAAGATTTTCACATTTAATACTATGTTCACACCGCATGGGTCACTTGTAACTAAACTTTTCACACTAACAGTGAATTGAGAATTGTCTTGGTTGACACAACAGTGAATAGAGATTGTCTTGAAGCTATGAACCAGAAATTAAAACTGCTTCTATCTTTGTCTGTTACATTCCTTTACAACTAATTTTTCCCATGTTCCCTTTCATGTACATATACGGCAAACAATACCATCATAAGAAACATTCAAACTGTGGCGTAAGAGTCAACAAGCATAAAGTACAAGTGGACAACACATGGTTTGAATAGAGACTAGAAACTGTCTTTTGTCTTTTAGTTATGATTCAGACATTACAATTGCTTCTTAGTTCTATCAGTTGTTTATGTTACATTCCTTTTATCAGTGATTTTTACCACCATTTTTTTCATAGATATAGGTAGATGAGGTATGAGTGCGAATGAGACAACTCTTCATCCAAGTCACAATTTGTAAAAGTAAACCATTATAGGTCAAAGAACGGTCCTTATAAACAGTATAATAGTTCCTAGAAATGAACATCTGCATTCATAAAGAGAAGATAACTATGTAATGACTATGTTAGGAACATTAACAATCCAGATAAAATCCACATCAAATTAACGTTTATTCACAGTGCATTCATAAACTGAAGATAAATATCTTCATTGAGTATGTAATGTCCATATAAGGAACATTAACAACTTGGATAAAGTCTAAAGTCCTCATCAACTGTATGTTTATTCACAGTGCATTCATAAACAGAAGAATCATAAATATCCTGATCGACTAAAATATAATAAGCATAAAAGTATGCAGGTGTATATTTTCATTTCTCTATTTTTTTCTTAGAAGAATGAACGCTAATGCTTAGAACTCATCAATCTTAACACATTGTTACAGTGCTAATTTATGTTGTTATTCAGTGTTCATGAATATTTAATAGTTTAATCAAATCCTACAAGAATATCACTGGCATTTCATGGCCAAAACACAAACAAAATCTTTTTAATAAGCCGCACACAGCTAGTTATTGTTGTCGGGTAAGAAATTTGTTTGATTATTTAACTCAATTTTTCTGTTTAACTTCATCAACATATATCACAATAAATTGGTAATATATATATCAAGCATTTCTCATAACATGATGGAATTTTCACAAAGTTCAACATCTTCAAATATCCGTCACTGTTTTGTAAATAAGTAAAAAATACAAAATCCTGTCTAGTTTTCGGTCAAATTTAGCAGTGAAATAGACAGAGAACATCAGAATGCAGCCAAATATCACTGTCACATCCAAAATCAACTTCTTATACACAAATGAAAATATTTAAAGCCTTTCCTTAAAGAAACTTCCATATGACTTTGTCAAAGTCAATTTATGCATAAACACCTTAACCTCAATAATACAATACCACCTTAGAATGTTTGTTAATCCAATTAATTTGTTAAGGGATTATCTCCTATAGTAAATCCTAGGAATAACTTATTTCTTATGTCTTATTCTTTAGAATGTTTTATTTGATGATAATATCACTTAAGTGAAAAAACATCAGATTGACAGGTGAAAATAACCTTTTGAGTGATAATAATTGCCTTTGGTGTCTTAAAAACTGACATGCTATTTTGACCTCAAATTAACTTTGTAAGTATAAATGATTTAAATGAAAATAATTTTTTCTATGATTAAAAACTTTAATTTAATCTTTGTAATCAATTTAACTATATAAGTATAAATGGGTTACATGATCATTTTACAATGATTAAAATGTTTAAATTATTAAATTCTTAATTTCTAAATTTTTATCAAGCACATGTATGCACAAAGTAACAGACCTCATGCTTCCTATAAAACTCTAAAATAACAAAGCGTTGAAATGATTCTTGATATGAAAATAAGAAGATGTGGTATGATTGCCTATGATACAGCTTTCTACCAAAGACCAAAATGACATCAATTACTTAGTAAACAATTATAGCTAGTTCAATGTGCAGCCTTCAACAATGAGCGAAATTTAGACCACATATAAAACTATAAGTATGCTGGGAGTGTGGTACATGCCAATACTGTCATTCTCTTAGATGAATTTTATTGGATTTACTATCACACTATGCTATTCATATAATAATTTCTGTTACAGCTAAAGTATGTCAGTAACATGGTAAGTGTCTTTTATATACCAGAGACAACTTTACAATTTATTACATAATATTTATATGCGCAATTTGTTTAACTGAATTTATACCTTTATATGTGACATGCCTTAAATTTTGACAATTTAAGCCATAAGATTTAAAGCTCATCTATCTTAATATATCTACATTTTCATTCACATTTATAATACCATAACTTTGCTCCAAAACTATTTGCTAATTGAATATATTTGTTGTTAAGTTTTAGTTTCAATTCAATTTTTTAAAATAAAATTTAAGGTCATAACAAAATATTTTTGTTATTTGCCTCCTGGCAGAAAATTAAAAGAAGCAGGTCATATGATTTATTTGTATGCCCCACCTACGATATATATAGAATCAGTGTATTATGTTTTCTGGTCTGGGCGTCTGTGCCGCTTCAGGTTAAAGTTTTTGGTCAAGTTTTATTTAATAAAGCTGAAGTCCAATCAACTTTAAACTTAGTAAAAATGTTCACTATGATATGATCTTTCTTATTTTAATACCAAATTTAGAGTTTTTACCTCATTTTCAGTCCTCTGAATATAGAAAATGAAAGTGCAAGTGGGGCATCCATGTACTATGGACACATTCTTGTTCTAAATATTTAGACTATATATATGGAAATGTTCTGGACTTTCAATCTTAACCACGTTCTTATAAATAAGAAGACTTGGTACAATTACCAATGAGACAACTTTCCACCACAGACCAAATAATATAGAAATTAGCAACTAATTAGGTCACTAAAAGTCTGGAGTCAATTTCACACTAAGATTTGTCGTAAATCATAAACAATTCAGTAAACTTACGACCAATCTTAGTTGTAAGTTTTTTTGTGAAATCAACTCATGGACTTTAACGGTATCAGTACTAAACCTAAAATGTTCACAACATGTGTTAGAGAAGCATCAAAGCTAAGAAAAGGAAAGGAGACAGAAAACACAACTGCATTTTAACTTAGCCTAAAACATCCTCAGAAGAAGTGATTTTCCAGACTTTTTTGGCCTTATGCATCTTCAAAGAATCACATGATTAAGGTGGTACCTAACACTTTAACTAAATTTGATTTGGCTCGTTTTATTTTCTTAACTTTGACCCTTTGACAAAAATATAAGAATTTCAAAAAATTTAAATCAAACGTTAAATCAGAAAAATTACACTGATTATATAGCAGTTTGACAAACATCTTTTTTGATCATTGAGAAGCTTAATATTCCCTTATGAACACAATGTCATTAAAACGTTCTGCTGATTTTACAGAGTTATCTCCCTGTAGAGTTAGGTACCACCTTAATTTACCAAATGACAAATATAGGCTGATGATTTTTTCATGCAACAAATACCTCACCAGAAATAAAACTATATTTTTGTCAGCCTAATACATTTTCAAAGAATCATCTGAGTGATTAAGCAAACTGTTAAATCTGCATGCAGCCATGTAAGGCTGCGATCTATGCTCAGTAATAAATACAGGCCAAAGATTTAAAAAAAAAATAATATGACAAAGACAAGCTCACAATGACAACCACATCACACAAGATATATTCTATCTAGCCTTATTGACTGACAGGGTATTAACAGTATGCATTCAAAACAACAAAGGAATTACCTAGACAACTGAAACTATTTTACCCACCATTTCACCCTGTGAATTTCACAGTTAAATATTGACTTAGAAGTTTGATAAACAAAATAACAGTTTTGGCTGATCCGTTTTACACCAGAAATTCTTCTTGTTAAATAAAAATGTTTCTTTTGTAATTGAAAATTAGAAAAATAATAACTTCATATTGTTACAATTACTTTTTCATCTTCAATTTACATAAAATGATGATATTTTTTTTTTTAAATGTTACAAATATTTCAGAAGTCTGTCGAACTCCCCTCCCCCATTATACAATATTTGAGGGGGGATAGGATTTCATATGATCTGCCCTGACTTAAGAATAATCAGGAAAAACATTTTTTTCTTTATTGTAAGATATATATGAGGGGGGATAGGACCTTTATCAGCACTTTGGGATCAGGTGTTTTTAAACTCGGGTTTTCAGGATTGACCCTTTCGGGATCCGGAATTTATTTATTTTTTTATTTCGGGATGTCTGGATTTACTTTATTTAAATTTGGGACCTTGGGATTTCGTATTTATAAGTCCGGGATTTTGGATCACTCACTCACAAATAGATTTTATTTATAGCATACATGTAATATTAGCCTAATTTCAGAACTGAACAGGAAAAACAAAACCACTTTACATCTTTACATGATCAATTTACATACAAAAATGTCATAAAAATCATGTAAATAAAAAGGTTCACCCAAAATATTTCACAACTCTGTCATGTTCATATGTCAAATCAGCAAACCTTTTTTTTTAATTCATAAAGAGAGAAAAAAAATTGACCTATAAATAACAGTCTTAATTTTAAATCTTTTAAAGAAAACATATGTGACCTTCAAAACAGCCCTTACATTTAAATATGAAATTATACCCAATTATATGATTTCATTTATAGAGGAATTTAAATATCTAATAAATTACTATACACTGGTCCAGTGAATTACAGAGTTCATAGTATGACATAGTTTGAGACACGCAATTATCCAATTTAAAACCAATAAAAACATTGGCTTATAATATAACTGTTCAGAACATAAAATGAACATTTCTATGAGTCATTTAAAAACACGTTCTATAAATTTTCAGAAATTTTATTGTATATTGACTAACAATTGTAGATTTTTCAATATTTTGGAAAAGTGTTCGACATTAGGCTTTTTGCAGTTTAATGATTTTGATTTTTTGATTGACAAACTTCAGACTTCAACTATTATCTATAGGGAAAAATGAGATCTGGGTAATCAGACAACAAGCCAACATCAACATACCCAAAAGACACCTTATTAAAATTAATCAATTATAACCTTTTTTTTTAAAACCTTCTCTGAAACACATATGCACAGAAATAGACATATTTATCGGTAATTCATATATTTTTCCTTTGACCTTACTGCCTAATATTTTCGAGTATCAACGTACTGGCTGTATCACTGAAATTATTAGGCAATACATTGTGTGACGTCATAATTACGGATAAACAGAATAATAGATAGTTTCATTTTAGATACTGACTATATCATGTGGAATATCTTAACTCACCCTAACGTGCTCGTCTAAATATTCCACATGATATAATCAGTATCAAAAACGAAACTACCTATTATTCTACATATATTCTATAAATAAATGTACACTTACTATGCTGTTTCTACAATTCTATCCATGCATGACAATTATCCACAGTGACAACAATGCCCACATATTAATAGAATGCTTTTTTCACGGAAATGTGCAATAAAATTCCAAAATCATCCACTTCAACTCAATTACTAATTCCCTTTAAACATAGCACCATTTAAATCAGTATTTAAATATTAAAGCTTATTATTTATCCATAAAACTTGAAAAAAAATCACTTTCACAAAGTCTAAATCCAGAATAAGGCTTAGCCACACCTTCACTTCAAAATTCTTTAAAAATCATGATTTGTTGTGATTATAATCAAATTTTTCCTCCATTATACAAATGTACCCAAATATACATGTGCTCTCAGACGGGTATTTAATTCTCATATTTTCAATTTAAAGAAGATCGCTCAGGTGTGACAACAATTATAGACTGAGGAGTTAAATGACATGAAATGTATCGCCAAACATCCTTCCGTACTAATCCAACTTCACCTGTATCAAATGTTGTTGTTTAATTTTAATGATTTCAACTTCCCGTCAATTGACGATAGTTGTTACATCAAAGATATTACACCAGATAAGGTCACTATATACTGATATATAGTGGCTCTGAGGTCAATTAATTTAAAAACAAAATTGATTTAACTTTTATCTCAGTCTTCAAGCATTTGTTCAAATTATTAAATATTTTGGAAATTGATATTGGAATTTATTGATAAAATTTTAAATCCATATTTTAACATTTTCAAATGTAATTATTTTAAGAGAAAAAAAATCCTTCTCACTCTTAAAAATATCTTCTATCAAAAAAGGGAAAATAAGGCTGTACACCACAAAAAAATAGGAATATTTAAGATTTCCTCCTATTAAAGGAAAATAGGGAAATATACTATATTATTTTCCTCAATTACTTTTACCTTAGTTTAATGGGAAACATGCAATATGATAAGTACTTGGTACATGTATTAACTTTATAAACAAAATATGATCGGTAGACAAGAAAAGAACAATCATCTTCAAGTATTCAACAATACGCAATTTAACTATAGGCCCGCTAATTAACTTTGGCAAAATCTTGAAATCAAGTTTCACTATAAAACATGTTAAAATGCCATTTATCAGAAATCCACAGAAATATTGCAGCTCTTTTCACAAAAAATCTTAAGAGGAAAAATGCACATTTAAGTATAACTTACCTATCAATTTTAATCATAAGATTTTTTGTGAAAAGAGTCACTTAGCAAAACATCCACATAACTGTAAATTAAGAAATTATTGCGTGCATTTATTATTGTGATTTTGTCATTCAGAAAAATCCTGTTTCATTCATATTAAAAATTCCAAAATATGACTATTAACTATTACGATTATAACCCTGTCACATTTTTCACATAAATACATAGCAATAATTTTTGAATTTACAGTATTGCTACAGCAGGATAAAAAGATAAAAAATAGAAATGATATTTTGCTTACCTTTGATTTCATTGTCTGGTACAGGGTAAGAAGTAGTTGACAACATCTTCCACATCCTCTTTGTAAGATATATCCTTGACGTGAGTCACACAATAGAGTAATCAAGAAATGGTGATGAATTATTGTTGCGGATGGTGAGGTTTGGTCCAGACCAATATATGACCCTTCAACTGGTCAATGTAATTGATAACACAGAAGTTGAGTTCTGTATATTTCCATTATGCTTCCTGATTGGTTCACAGATTTTGATAAGTATAGGATTCGCAGAATATTCATTTTTTCATCCTTATCATGTTTGCTTATCAGTATATCTTAAAATCAGTGATTCCATTTTGTGACTTTAAAGTTGACATCTTTTGATGTTGTATACTTGCTGAAGGTTTAGACCCATCTCTCACAAATTTTGTTTCCAAATATATAAATTTTCTATTTCCTGAATCACATGATCTCTGTCAACACTAAACTGTTGAATCCAATTACATAGATATGCGAAATTTGTTTCACATTTCGTTCATTTTATCACACATGAGCAGGTAAAATATATTGGCATAATGGATTTAGCATCAACTTCACTGTCAAGTGAAAATTGATCAAGTTATTTCATTTAAAACCTGATCATCTCCGGAAACAAATGAATTATGTAGTGCAATGAGATTTAGAATTTGACCTTCACCTTACATTTGCAATTACTTTGGAATTTGACTTTCACCTTCTGTTTGCAATTTCTTAATAGATTGACCTTCAACTAACGTTAGTAATTCCTTTAGAAATTGACCTTCGCCTTACATTTGTAATTACTTTATAATTTGACATTTACTTTATGTTTGTAATTCATTTATTATTTGACCTTCACCTTTAAGTTTGTAATTATTAAGAGTCATGTAAAATTCATGGTAAAAATATTATACTGATCAATGCAATTTCAGGGATTCTAGCTTAGAAAATCTACCAGAATTTGAAAGTTAGGAATAAAGGTTTCGAAAAAAATATGAAAATAAAACTTCAGGAACAGGCTTGACCAAAGAAATTGAGAAGCTCTACTCTGTACCATAGTTATTAAGTATTGCTTTCTCCTATCTCCATACCTGTTAAGTTCTTTCTGTGTTCTGTAAGCCATAGCTAGTTCATTATCCTCGTTCACAATATTATCATTACCACCATAGGACTCCTTAGCAATAGCATGTGTTGTGATACTCTTTTCGGCCATCATGGCGCGGAGTTGTAGACACTCCTCACGTCTTCTCTCTAACTCATCATTCATAGCCTCAAACTGGTCTGTAATTATTTGTAAATATAATTGGAATAGTTATCTGTTTTGATGTGCGATAAAAATTGTTCATTTATCTTTTTTTTATAAATTTATTTGAGTGAAAAAATATGAAAAAAGAATCCAAAACTAATACTTTCAAATTTGGAATGTACATATCAGGGAACCAACTTTTTAATATTGAAATCTTAAACTGGAAAATTATGTAGTTAGTAAGAAACACAGAGATCTGATTGTTCACCAAATATAAGCTATTTTACATTCAAAGAAACATTTATCAAAACATGCATATCACAGGGGTGCAAATTAACATGGGCTATTGAAATCTGTTATGCTTCAGCCAAGCTGTTTTATTCAAGGAAATTCTATTAAATAAGATGTAGGAAGGTAGGGAAATCCTAAACAACCATCATTCTCCCTTCAAACAATTTTGCATACATCAAATGTACTACCAACCATAAATTATCCTTGACCAAAGTCATGATATAAAGTTTCCCTTCTAACCCTCCAAATTGAATTGGAACAGCCCTCAGAAAAATTATTATTTGTATCATACCTGCCAACTGTCACTATTTGCAGGGGATTTCCCCCATGGAGGCTTCCAAATTCAAATTTTGAAAGAGCAATTCTATCCACAATTTAAACAAAACAATTAATTTTACAATGACATTAGGCTTATAAAAGTATGAAGTAGCCAAAAAACAACATTAAAATGTATTTGCAGCCCCCCTTGAAGGTTTTTTTGGACTATGACAGCCATCTTGCACGCAAAACCCCCATGGGCATTTTGAAAAGTTGGCAGGTATGCTGTATCCTTGAATCAATAATAACTTTGTTGTGTTAATGTGCTTTCTTGGTTTATATGTAAAGGGGAAATTCTGATATAATATGTGTAATAATTTGTTGTTTCAGGTAAATGCAGGTAAAATGGAAGATGGGAAAGGGAGTGTAACATTTTATCACAAATATTTATTGTTACATAACAATTCATAGCAAACTATCAACTTCTCAAAATTAACATAATAGTCAACAATGGCAGCCATATTTCCAGCATAAAAACACTCATAGTCTTAGAGGAAAAAATCTGAAGCTCTTGAAATTCAAAAAGCAAATTTTATATTTAAACTTAGACTAAATTGCAAGGGGAAATAATTTGATGCAATGCAATGTTAGACTGGATTCTTGTCATTTCCTTCACAGAAGTTGAAATTTTGAATGAAAATAAGATATTTCTTGCTTTTTTTAAATTTAAGTCAAATATTAAACTGTTTATTTTGAAAACATATGATTTTTTACATTAAGAAAAAAACCTCGAAATCTGCACATCATATTTTATCAAAATTAATATAGTATTTCATTATCATAATTAAATTAAAATCTGCAAGAAAGAATTCAGTCTGTGGAAGGTATTTTATCTGGAATAACATTTTGGTCAAAGGGCAGATAACTCTTGTCTTACCCAGGAGTATTCGGACTGACCGACTGCTGTCTTTACCAAGGTCTATCCAAGTTAGGGAGAATTAGTTAATTGTAACCATGGTGACCAGACCAGTCAGGGAGAATTAGTTAAAATAACCAATAGATGATGGTAAACAAACCATACAGGAAAACAAAAATAGAAAATTCTGTTTGTCAATAAAATATCTGTTCTCCAAATAAGATATTGGATACTTAACTTATGTGACTTCAATGATGTTTAACCCCGCCACATTCTTTATGTGCGTGTCCCTAGTCAGGAGACAGTAGTTCAGTGGTTGTCTTTGGTTCATATTTGTTTTTTGTTTTGTTATAACATAGGCCATTAGTTTTCTCAATGACAATTTTTCATATTTTGTATGTCAGGGCCTTTTGAACCCAAATATACAGTATGGCTTTATCTCATAATTGAAGGTTTTTTTTCTCAATTAAAGTTTTTCATATTTTGTATGTCAAGGCCTTTTGAAGTAGAATATACAGTATGGGTTTTTCTCATCTTTGAAGGTTTTTTTAACAGTTGCCTGTAATTGCTAAAATCCACTTCTTTGAACTTTAGTGGATATTTGTCTTAATTGCAATCATCCCTGAATATTTGTAGACACATTTCTCTTTAAATTCATAATTTGCCTGTTTTTGTATTTTGATAAATCCATGAAGACATATTACGCATTACTTCACGTAATACAAATAAGAAAATCATGAACAATAATGTTGTTATACAAGAACTTTGAAGTCTATGGCAACGCCTCTGGATTGAAATTGCAAAAAATGTAAAAACTTCTAATAAAATCTAAAATGAATACCAACATAACATTTAAACCAACTTACAGACACCTGCATAAATGATGGCCGATATTGCACCAACTTAATAGTTTTAGAAAAGAAATAGTTCTATGATAGTCTAAGAAAGAAACCTACCCATTAGTTCTTTACCAGAGGGGGACATTTCTTGTTGGGTGAAGTCAGTACTGTCAGTGATAGCCTTCATTAATTTACCAACTTCTCTCTTTAACTTGTCATTCTCATTCTCAAGTTCTTGCATCTGAAAATATATATAAATATCTCTTAGCAATGTATTCTTCAAAAATGAATATAGCAAAAGTGATGTCTGTCTTACAGGAGGTCCAGAATTATGTATATCTAACTCTATGGAAATTTATCCCTTTCCGAAGCCATTGTATAAAAAAATTTAATAAACGTGTGGTTGCTGGTGATTTCAGAAGATCATTGGATGATTTTGAGGGTCATGACCTTTTTGGCTAACTGAATGAATCAAAATATGATAACAGGTGTTAATGAAATGACAACTTCGTGCAATGTGAAAGGCACTCAAAGGGGATTTTCGGTTAACAAAAAAAAATGTCTTTTTAATCATTAGAGAAACAGATTCTTACATAGTTACTCGTGGATTATCGGATTTATCAAATCTCGATAGTTAAATTATAAATTTTAAAGTCCTCGCCGAGGCGGCTCGGACTTTAAAATTGATAATTTAACTATCTCGATTGGATAAATCCGATAATCCACTGGTATCAATGTAAGAATCTATATATATCTAACAAGAGGTCCTACATTATGCACATCTAACATTGAGTCCTTCATAAATATGTATGCATATCATAAGTTAGGCTTTTTTAAAAGAAGTCTTATGTAGGACTGATATAAACTTGCTATAATTTAATTCTCTTTTTTTTCTGTCTTTTGAATTAATACATAGAAAGTAAAATATTTAAGTCATCAAAAATTATAAATTTATAACATGGGCAAAGGGAGATAATTCTAACTGAACAGTAGGATCACATGTTTTATCTCTACCTTACAAAAAGGTATTTCAAAGACAATATATCTAAATTGTTTTCATTTTGAATTGTATGCATTAGTAAAATTATTCAAAATTCAACTTGTGTTAATACATGAAAACGTATACTAGATTAAATACTATTTGCATGATAAAAACAGTAAAACTTACTATACATAAACTTGTTTTCTAAAGTTCAAAGTAGAATTATTATCTATATAAAAAACTACGAGATGAAAATAGATAAATAGATAAATCCTGTCTCTTATAGATATACATAATATTTTATCATCAATCTTAATGACCTTGGATAAATTAAATTTTCCATTAAGATCTTCTTTATGATTTAATTCTGATACATGTACTGACAAACATTTTATGTATTTGGCATTACATATATAACAAGAATGTGTCCAAAGTACACGGATGCCCCACTCACACTTTCATTTTCCATGTTCTATGGACCATGAAATTGGATAAAAAATATAATTAGCAATTAAAATTAGAAAGATGATATCATAAGGAACATGTGTACAAAGTTTCAAGTTGATTGGACTTCAACTTCATCATAAACTACCTCGACCAAAAACTTTAACCTGAACATGCACTTTCATTTTCTATGTTCAGTGGAAAGTGAAATTGGGGTAAAAAGTTTAATTTGGTTTAAAAATTAGAAAGATCATATCATAAGGAACATGTGTACTAAGTTTCAAGTTGATTGGACTTCAACTTCATAAAAAACTACCTTGACCAAAAACTTTAACCTGAAGCAGGACAGACGGACGAACAGACAGACGAACGAACGGACGGACAGACAGACAGACAAACAAACGGACAGACGGACGAACAGACGCACAGACAAGAAAACATAATGCCCCTCTACTGTCGTAGGTGGGGCATAAAAATGACCTTGGATGTATGACTGATAAAATTATCATCTATACGAAAATAACTAATACTGTGGATTCATTTATTTTCGTGGGTATCAATTTTCGTGGATAGATAAAAAAAGACGTTTCGTTGTATACGTAAATTCGTGGATAGAGAAAAAAAGAAGTTTCGTGGTATACGTAAATTCGTGGATAGCTGATTATAAAAAAAAATCAGATATATAATTCGTGAATTTCTTTTTGATTAAGGAGATCATATAACCTCCTTGGTTTGATCAATAATAAAACAAACAAAAAAGAAGGAAGGAATCCATTGAAAAAATTTGAATTGTCAAAATCCTGGATTGGTCATTTTAGGTTAAAGAGTTCATTGAAAACTTCTATTGCAATAATGGACAAAGACAACTAATTATTTGTTTGTTTTACAATTTATAAATGCTTGTCGGAATTCTATAGGGCAATCAAAACTTTTTGATTGAAAGTTCATTTCCCTAATCACGATATAATAAACAGTCCTATGAGTAAAAGGTGTGAAAATAAATGTTCCTGTCATAAACAATATTACCTACGGGCAATATCTCCGTACTTAATCCTATTGATTTTCAATCACTAGTAAACCAAACTATGACACGGTAATTAACAACTTGCAGTTATTTTCCATGATCAGTTTTAATTGATTTTAAAAAGTAAATTATCGCTGATATTCGATATATTTATCATTGATTTAATTAAAATACTTGTATCTTCTTTCAATAAAAAACATGTGTTATGTTACAATGTTCATCGCTATTCAACACTATACTAGAACTGCATAACATAACCGGAAATAAACATCAGACTCCATACATATTTATCGGTATTATACTTCGTTGAATTCTTAAATTCATGGTTCTTAGTGACCCATGAAACCCACGAAAATTGGTATACCACGAATAAAAATGAATCCATAGTACATAAAAACAGAAAATAAATATTATGTATTTTATATCAACAATAGCATTTATTTTTGTATTAATGACCTTAATTTTGATTTTAACAATTTCTGCTTTGGTGTATTTTAATATTACAATTCATTTTCTAAAATAAGTTTGGTTTTAATCAATTAACCAAGACAAGTACAGTAAATAAATATATATATATATAGATCCAAACAAAAATGAAATTAATAACTGGTCAAGGGGAAGTAATTCACACTGAACCGTAATGTGTTGGTCTTTTATAATGGTTAGTTGTCTCATTGGCAATCATACCATATCTCCTTATATTTATAAAAGGAAGGTAACTCTAGAAATGTTTTCAATGTAAACATAAGCATCGTATATATATATTAACAATACATGGTGAACTAAAATGCTTTATAATATATTATTATACTTTAATATATTACAGTATATATTAAAATTAGTAAAATGATTAAAATATACATAAATCTATGTGGTAAATATCTACATGTACAGAGTTTACAATATTGTGTAAGTGTAAGAAATAGTAAAGTATTAAAAAATCTACACCTCAATCCATAATATGAACTACCACCATCTGTTAATCTAGCTAAGTTATAGCAAGCATGTTCTCCAAACATTAGTATGACGCAAGTAATTTATAGCAAAATTAAAAAAAAATAGAAAAATTAAAAAGTATGATAACTGCAATTTACATTAAAAAAAAATTATGTGATGTCTAATCATTGCAAAGATAGAAGGTATTAATGGTTTCACCAGGGTTTTTTTGTTTGAAAAAAGCTGGGTAAATTCAATCTTGTTGTTAGACAATGTTAGATATAAGAAATATCATTTTTTGTCCCCATCCTTTGGTTACAATGACAAATAGATGTGAACACTTATGAACAGAAATTCAAAGAGTACGAACAACATTTGTATTATAAAGAAGCACAAAAAGCAAGGCAAGCCAAGCTTTTACTTTTTGTCCTTGTGAGTAAGACTAAATAAAGGAACTTAATATTTTCCAATGGTGTATACATATTGTTAGTTCATCTATTAAATAAATTAAAGTAGTATGTGTCTAAGGTCACAAATGCCTCCTCTCAAGCTATTCAGCAAAAATGGGAAAGAAATGATTGACCATAAAGACAGACAGTCCAGCCAAGATTATTACTTTTTACTTTGCCTACAGAGGAATAATTAAAATAAATCAAGATATGATTCTCTGAAGTTTTTGCATTTTTTATATTTAATTATGTCAGAAAACATCACAGTCTCTAAAAAAATAACAAGGGAACTTATTTTTATTATTCAAAATACAAATTTCTGATTACAAATTCAAATTTTTCTGTGGTCCTATACCTATAATATCTTACAAGATTACATAAAAAGATAAAAATATACAATCAAGTGAATAAAGAAGAAAAGAAAAGAATATAGAGTGTATATACATGTATAGATGACCAACATGTATTTTTCGGTATTGAAGCCAAATTATCCCAAAGAAGAAGATTAGTTGAAAGGGCTACACACACTATAGTAGTACTACATCTAGAAAGTTAGGAGAATATAAATCCACAATCCACACACACCACCCTTTGTATACCTTCAAATTATTATAAGCAAATTCTGGTGTTGTTATTTGGAATTTTGTCAGTTCATCATCATCATCGTCTCGGTCGTCTAACTCGCTCCTCAGACGAGATTTCGTTAACTCTAGATCCTTGACACGTTTTTGTAGTTTAATGACGAGCTGGACATCGTCTGCGTTCACCAATTGTTTCTGTTTAAATTTGCATAGTAAATTTTAAAAAAATAAAACGTTTTCTTTCAAATGGGATTATCTCACCCAAAATAACTCTTCCATAAATTTGAGATCCACAAGGGTCTAAAAGAAGTACCAAAAGAATATAATTTTGGAAAAACAAAAAAACAAAATTTTCTAGGATCTGTAACTATTTAGTCAAAAAATTTGTATCTTCCATTATTTTTCATGAAGATTTTGGTAATTTTAAAATGAAGCCAAATCAATATGTTTTTTGTAAGTGAGTAAATAGTCTTAATAAATTCCCAACAAAACCTTCTGATGCAATGTTTGTGCTGTATATTAGTATTCAGCAGAAAGGAGTTGAAACATTACGTTATCATCATAATTTTGCCACTTTTCCATATCAATTTTATAGTTTGGTTTGTAACCCTCGCAAATCAATATCAATTCAGCATAAACATTGCAGTATAGAAAATTTGCAGTATAGAAAATTTTGAAACAAATTTGACTCCAGGCCTTTTTGTACATTTTCATTCATTATGGAACACAAAATAAAAACAAAGTTTACCCCAAAAAAACCTAGATACAATTCTTATGATACTCAGTAAAATAACAAGCATGTAACATAATGCCAATTATCTCCCTTAAACTACATCCTGTAAAATATATTTCACTTACTTTGAGTGCATTAAATGCTGAATCAGTGATTACATCACTACTAGAGGCTGGTTTTTGTTCTTGTTCTTCAGTTGTGTCAATTTCTCTCTGCATTTCAGCTTTTTCTTTTTCCAGATCTTTGACACGGTTTTGTAACTTAAGCAACAAGCCAACATCAATATCCTGTAATGAAATTAAAGTAAAAGCCATTAGTTTTCTCTTTTGAATTGTTTTACATTGTCATTTCATGGCTTTTTATAGCTAACTATATATGCGGAATGGCCTTTGCTCATTGTTGAAGGCTGTATGGTAACCTTTAGTTGTTAATATCTGTGTCATTTTGTCTCTTGTCGAGAGTTGTGTCATTGGCAATCATACCTCATCTTCTTTTTTTTTTTATAAATATGGAAGTGATGAATGTTTCTGATTAATCATTATTTTTCTAGACTGGAGACAATTTAAAGATTCATTTATTGTATAGACATCTGAAATTTTTTGAAACTGCATGTTGGCCTCCAGATGATTTTTGTTTTATTTGTAGCTGAGTTGCGGTCTCAATAAAAAATCAAAGAGCTGAAAGCTCTGATGAAAAATGACGCCACTGTCTCTAATATTGGGATAGTTTTTATGTAAGTCTTGATTTTCACATACTGTAATTAGTTTAACAATGCAACATGTATCGTAAGCATATAATTGATATTCGTATATGTGTGTGTGTGTGTGAAGTGAAGGTGACAACTGGCTGGTTTTTTAAGACAAATGAATAGGTCAAGACTAGCTGAATTGTACAAATAAATACCGTAGAAAGGCTTGTATATTTCTCACTGGTACATAGTCTGAATCTGAGTCCGTTCGCTTCCATTCACGTTTGCGCCCACTCATTTTCCCCCCTTTCACTTTCACACCCTACATGTTCGCACCCAATCTTAATTGGTTTTGTGTTTAATAACTATGTAAGCAAGTGTTTTCTTATAAGTATAATTGTTGTCATTGTCTCAAAATAAATTGAGACAGCAATTTTTTTTTTGTGTTGAATAAATCTTAATTATGTTTTGGATAAGGTATTGCTAAAAATAATAATAATCCTTTCTAAATAAAGTGGTATTTTGTCAACGTTTTATTTTGTGTTGAATAACTCTTAATCATGTTTTGGTTAGTGTATTGCTATAACTTGTTTCATTGACTTGTTTCAAAATGAAGTGAGATTCTGACTATGTTTGTTTCTGCATGTTGAATAAATTTTATCATGTTTTGGTTATATTAGTGGATTGCTATATTTTGGTTTCTATGTTTTATTGTTTCGTTGTTTCAGATCAATGGGACCAAGCTGTTAAAAACAATTATCTTTTGTGTTTTTTCCTTTAAAATCTTCAATGTTTTACTCATACCAAGCTATAAATACATTCAGTATTTACACCAAAGCAATTTAAAACAACAACCATAATTTTCCAAATATTCAACTTGAATTTGAATTAAAATTGGGCGTGAATGAGTAGAGTGTGAATGTGCGAACGTGTAGGGTGCGAAAATGTATTGGGCACAAACAGACCTGATGCCACACAGTCTGAACCCCCTTCTCCCACAAAATATTAAGTAAATAATCTTTTTGTTACTGCTATCAAAGGTCTAATGAAACTCAGATAGTTTCAAACATTTGTCAAAGAATTCTAGTCAAACTGGCACCTAGTTAAATTGGCACCTGAACGTCGTAGGAAGGCGTCCCAGAAAAATAATAAAATAGCCCTGCCAGACGTCATAATTATTTGGACTAATACATGAGATATTGTGTATTTTTCTGCATTATTCTAACCAGTTGAGCATTTTACAGGATTGTTGGTTTAATGCTGTTTAAACTTTACTGAAAAACAAACACCTTAAATTTGCTAATTATTTGGCATGAAAGTTTGATTTATTGAAATGGACTCATAGTTTTCCATTTTATTTTAATAATTGACTTGTTTTTACAATTACACAAATTGTCTAATTGTTAAAACAACAGCTTTGGTAAGGGCTTCGTTGTTTACCTTTATACACTACATATTCACTTTCGTTTCGTGGTTTACCAAAATACACAACAACATATTCACTATGTACTTGGTAACAGTAATTAATTAATTGATTAGAAAATATTATATCAAATATTATTGGATGCCGAATTGACGTCGAATAGGTGCCGATTTGACTAGATGCCAATTTAACCAGGTGCCAACTTGACTTGTACGTTTCAATTCCTCTGCGATCGTTTGCGGTATTTTCTTGAGAAAACCTATTTTCCATCATCAAAGAGAAGAAGAAACTGCTTTAAAATGATTCTGGAACGCTTCATGATTGTTAAAATAAGTTTAATTCACTCAAAAACAATTTTAAATCTTGCGATTAAACAGGAAGTTTCCAAAGCATGTGTAAAAGAAGAAATTAACCGGTGAGAGTGGAAATCCGTATACGACTTTGAAAGTAAAACAGTTCAATCCTTTTGTAAAACAATCTTTAATATACCTATCACATTAATGTTTGAATGGTCTTAAGCTTATTCAAACCATATAAGTCGATATGAAACACCAAAACGGAATGAACAATAACCGATTACGTTTTGTAGTTTACAAATTCTAAAACTGGTTCCCGTCAAACTACAACACTTTGTTCGAGTGTAGTGGAATACAAGCAAAAACCAGTGTAAACTGGGTCCTGGCTGGTTTAATACTACACAATGATGCATAATGATAACACAAGCAGATTCCAGTTTGTTTGGAAAATAGGAAATACGAAACCAAGCGCGGTAGGCAGAGCAATGTAATGAAGTTCAGGTCGGCAGTTATGGAACAATGACTGCGTCATTTTCCAAAAATCTGTTTATCCATATAGTCCACACAGATAAGATGCCGCAACAAAATTATAGGACTTCTGGCATCTAAAAAAGGACTTCTTACAGTTTAACCCTAGATTTCTGGTCAATATTTGCCTAATTTAATTGTGTGTAAGCTAATGCACAAAATTACCAGATTGAAATTGATAAAAATAGGCAGATCTTTAATAGCTTCTGTTAAAATTTGGAAAAAAATTAGAGGATCAAAAGCTTTACATATTGTTTAGCCTCCTGCTATCTATTGCTGAAGAGGTGATATTGCCCTGGAGATGACATTTGATTACTTTTGTTGGGTAGCTGTCTCAATAACATTTAACCTACAACTCCCTTTATCCCTACTACAACACCAACCTTAGTTTCTCCATTAACCGGTAGAGGAGGAGCTGGTGCTTTCTTCTTCTTTTTTGATTTCTCTGTGCCATAGCCTTGATCCTAGGAATACAAACAACTCTATTATTTTTATGTTGCATGATGGAAAATAAAAATTTTACATTTTGGAGAAATTATTGGCAATGTTTGGGCACACATATTTCAAGTCCAGTGCTTGTGATCTATGTTGTATTTTCATGTTAAAATAAATCTTCTTGTATAATGTCCTTTTGTGGAATGTAAAATTACTAGTAGTATTTTGGTTATGGGGACCTCATGGAAATTTTCCTTCTATTCCACATCTGTGTTTAATACAATACTCATTTTTCAAATCATATAAATATTTTTGGGTCAAACATTTTCGAAGGTCAAAGCAAAGCGTGAAATATCTTTAAAGTTCTTATTCATGTTTTTGTGTATATTAGGTAGTTTTGACCAAATTGCATACAAGCCTCAAGGAATAACTATTTATACACAGTACAAAAGCTATGAAATAAACATGCAAAAAAAATTATAGCAAAAAGTAGCCAATGCCAGAAGTTATCTCCCTTGATTTACCTCTTTTTCATTTTCCTCTTCCTCCTTCTTCTCATCAGGAGATACAGAACTGGTATAAGATTCTAGACTGATAGCGCTAATGTCTGACGGTGTACGTTTGTGACCTTGAGGACTTGTGAGGTATTCCATTTCTCCATGGAGGTTCTCTAATCTCTGTTGTAACCGAGCATGCTCTTTGACAAGTTTCTGATGGTGCTCTCTTTCGGAATCCAGCTCTGATAGCAACTGTTTCTTAGCTGCCTCTACTTTAGCCTTCACCATATCTGGAATTACAAAGTTTTATGATGAAAATTGTCAAATATTTCTTCCAAGTATTAATTTTATTTTACAAATACATTTTTTTTTATATATTTTAAAGTTCCATGTTGAACAATCTCAAATGTTTAATTATGTATCAAATTTAGTTTACAAATGCAATTTATTTAATGAGACAAATTTCATACAGCTTTCTTTTTAATTTCTTGTTTATCTAAAAAAAAATCTAAAAATAATCTGGATAAAAATGTGAAATTCTTTGATGAATATCCTCAATTGATTTATCAAGTATCAATTTTTGTTTACAACTGCGTATTATTTAAAATGTATTTATTTGTTCACTTTTTATTTCTTGTTTATCTAATCTGAAAATAGATAAACAAAATCAGGCCTTGCAGTCATAAAACTTTTGAGCACGATTTTTGTACTCAGACTTGAGATTCAACCAATCAAAATACTGGATTTCATGTTTCGAGCATGATTTTTGTGCTCTGAGAACTGAGCAAAGTTTTATGACTTCAACCCCTGGTTTTCCCTACATTATATATAACTAAACTTCAAAGTTCATATAAAACTTATTAAAATATTCATAATACAATATATCTTTTTTACATTTCCCTAATCAAAAGAAAAATTTCCATGAGGAAAACAGAATGCAAAAGCTTTAAAATATTTATCTTGGTGGCTACAACACATCTGATAGTAAATATTCAATATTTTCGATAGGAACTTTATAATTTTCTGCCATGTCTGGCATATATAGTATGAGGTTTGAAAGTAGTTCATGTATAAAATTAGTGCGTTTTTTTTACCAAAAGATATAAAAGTATAGATTTAAGGTCAAGGAACAGTAAATGGGCTATAAACTGACTTTGTGTTATAGATTGATATCTCATATTCGGGGTTTTTCTATTATGTTACAGATTTTTTTTATCTCTTATTTTCTGAAATATTACTGATTGAATTCTTTTAAAATCAACAAGATGTCCATAAATTTGTCGTAAAATCAAAAAATTGCAATATCTAAGAAAATCTGTGACATAGTCCTTTTACTTGAACTTGACTTTAAGTTAAATCTACAGTACCTGCAAGTTCCTTTTCTTGTTCATCCAGTTGAGTTTTGGCAAGTTCTAAATCAGCTGATAATTTGTTGTTCTCCTCTGTTAGTTTGTTTGCAATCTGTAGGAAGGAAAAAGACATAAATAACTTCTCCCTTATCAATGATTGTATTATTGTGCTTGCTTAATTCCAATTGCAATTATTTCATGCATATCCAGGGAGAGAAAAAGCTGATAAAACGGCAGTAAAATCTAGTGGTCATTACAATTATTTTGCAAAAAGGTACAAAACTCTGGAACAACATAATTTGAAATTTTTAAAAACTTGTCCTTCAATCATCAGAAACAACATATTCTTGATCTATTGCACAAAACAGCTAGGAGCTTGTACAACAAGGCCAGATATTTAAAGCTGGATTATCTACTGAAAATCTCATTTCAAGATATAGTAAAACAATACTTAAATTGTTCTTGTTGATAAAAACAAATTGGGTACATCATTTTATTCTCACTACAAACCCCAAAAATATGGACTAAGCCTGTTATTCAGTGGTTGTCGTTTATTTATGTGTTACATATTTATTTTTCATTCATTTTTTTACATAAATAAGGCCGTTAGTTTTCTCGTTTGAATTGTTTTACATTGTCTTATCAGGGCCTTTTATAGCTGACTATGCGTTATGGGCTTTGCTCATTGTTGAAGGCCGTATGGTGACCTATAGTTGTTAATGTTTGAGTCATTTTGGTCTTTTGTGGATAGTTGTCTCATTGGCAATCATACCACATCTTCTTTTTTAAAAGCTACAGAAGAAAACGTTACAGGTATGAGAAATCAATTACACCTCCTGACCCAGCTACGCAATCACAGATTGTGTTTCATGACCTAAATATTGACACAGTACCTCCACTTTGTCTTTCCTCATTATTTCCTTCTCAGCAATCAGATCTTGTTTTTCTATTTGTTCTTTCTCTAACTCCATTTTCAAAGCCTTAATCTCGGCCAGCAATTCTGTAATTTTATTAGATGACTTTTCCACTTGACCTGACGACCCTCGTAATTTCTCCAGTTCTACTTTCATTTTGTCCATTTCTCCTTCTTGTTGTTTGACAGCATTCATTTCTTGTTTCTAAAAATAGTTTATAAACATGATGTATTTTATCTTCAGTAATGTGGTTGTCATCAGTTTGTCTCTGTCATATTTATTTTTTCATTAATTTTTTTTTTTATGGGTTAGACCTTTAGTTTTCTCAATTGAATTGTTACTTATTTTTTAAGTCAAGACCTGTTATAGAGGACAGTATGAATTTTTTTAGTTGTTGAAGTCTGTATGGTTGCCTATAATTGTTTACTTCTACTTCATTTAAAAGTGATTGATAGTTGTCACATTGGCATTCATAAAACATCTCCTTATCTTTATATTATCATGATATAGCAGTCTAGAGTGTAAAGCAATAATAAAGCAATCAAGCTCGAGAAAAACTAGTCTAAAATATTTACTTTTCAATTAAGTCTATTTAAAAAGTCCAAAAAAGTTGTAATTTTATTGTCCATGTAGGAAATTTTCTTGATTATTCTTCAGTCTTTTAAACTTACAGTTATTCAAAACACTTTATATATTTCATGAAACAGTACTATAGATAATTCGAATTTGTTTCTAAAATAAACTAGAGGCTCCAAAGAGCCTGTGTCGCTCACCTTGGTCTATGTGAATATCAAACAAAGGAAGCAGATGGATTCATGACAAAATTGTGTTTTGGTGATGGTGATGTGTTTGTAAATCTTACTTTACTAAACAGTCTTGCTGCTTACATTTATCTCTATCTATAATGAACTTGGCCAAGTAGTTTCAGTGGAAAATGTTAATAAAAATTTACAAATTTTATGAAAATTGTTAAAAATTGACTATAAAGGACAATAACTCCTTAGGGGGTCAATTGACCATTTCGGTCATGTTGACTTATTTGTAAATCTTACTTTGCTGAACATAATTGCTGTTTACAGTTTATCTGTATCTATAATAATATTCAAGATAATAACCAAAAACAGCAAAATTTCCCTAAAATTACCAATTCAGGGGCAGCAACCCAACAATGGGTTGTCAGATTTATCTGAAAATTAAAGGGCAGATAGATCTTGATCTGATAAACAGTTTTACCACCTGTCAGATTTGCTCTAAATGCTTTGGTTTTTGAGGTATAAGCCAAAAACTGCCTTTTACCCCTATGTTCTATTTTAGCTGTGGCGGCCATCTTGATTTGATGGTCGGGTCACCGGACACATTTTTAAAACAAGATACCCCAAAGATGATTGTTGTCAAGTTTGGATTAATTTGGCCTAGTAGTTTCAGAGGAGAAGATTTTTGTAAAAGATAACTAAGATTTACGAAAAATGGTTAAAAATTGACTATAAAGGGCAATAACTCCTAAAGGGGTCAACTGACCATTTCGGTCATGTTGACTTATTTGTAAATCCTACTTTGCTGAACATTATTGCTGTTTACAGTTTATCTCTATCTATAATAATATTCAAGATAATAACCAAAAACAGCAAAATTTCCACAAAATTATCAATTCAGGGGCAGCAACCCAACAACGGGTTGATTGATTCATCTGAAAATTTCAGGGCAGATAGATCTTGAACTGATAAACAATTTTACCCCATGTCAGATTTCCTCTAAATGCTTTTGTTTTTGAGTTATAAGCCAAAAACTGCATTTTACCCCTATGTTCTATTTTTAGCCATGGCGGCCATCTTTGTTGGTTGACCGGGTCACGCCACACATTTTTTAAACTAGATACCCCAATGATGATTGTGGCCAAGTTTGGTTCAATTTGGCTTAGTAGTTTCAGAGGAGAAGATTTTTGTAAAAGATAACTAAGATTTACGAAAAATGGTTAAAAATTGACTATAAAGGGCAATAACTCCTAAAGGGGTCAACTGACCATTTCGGTCATGTTGACTTATTTGTAAATCCTACTTTGCTGAACATTATTGCTGTTTACAGTTTATCTCTATCTATAATAATATTCAAGATAATAACCAAAAACAGCAAATTTTCCACAAATTTACCAATTCAGGGGCAGCAACCCAACAACGGGTTGACTGATTTATCTGAAAATTTCAGGGCAGATAGATCTTGACCTGATTAACAATTTTACCCCATGTCAGATTTCCTCTTAATGCTTTGGTTTTTGAGTTATAAGCCAAAAACTGCATTTTACCCCTATGTTCTATTTTTAGCCGTGGCGGCCATCTTGGTTGGTTGACCGGGTCACGCCACACATTTTTTAAACTAGATACCCCAATGATGATTGTGGCCAAGTTTGGTTCAATTTGGCCCAGTAGTTTCAGAGGAGAAGATTTTTGTAAAAGTTAACAACGACGACGGACGACGGACGCCGGACGACGACGGACGCCGGACGACGACGGACGCCGGACGCAAAGTGATGGGAAAAGCTCACTTGGCCCTTCGGGCCAGGTGAGCTAAAAATATAACTGGTTTTCACTTTTCAAGGGTATGTCTTTTGGAGTTCGCACTGGAGCTAGCCTCATCACATTGGTCCAGTTTAAAAAAAAACATTAATTTTCGATTTTGAAATTGTTTTTTTATCTTATATTTCACTATCACCATGGTAACAATCTTACCCTGACATCCAGTTGTTGTTGAAGTTGTATAATCTTATTCTCCAAGCCTTTGTTTACATTCTTGATATGGTCCACTGATTTAGCCTCAATCTAAAATACAACACATTCACTAGTAATGATCTACTACACATAAACAAGTACAAAATTTATCAATGAATTATCAGTGAAAAACATGTGATTTATTTTTAGATAGGTGATATCAATATAAGTGATTTCTGAATAAACAACCACCTACATGTATAGATAACATTGTAATCTGTGATGCAACGTGCATTTTTTATTTTGGTAAACCTGTCTTGTGCGGTTGCTGTCTCATTGGTGTTCATCCAACATCTATTTTATCATATATTTACTTACAATACAAATCATTATATAAAAATATCTTAACAAGATTTTTACAGATATACTGTAAATTCAGAAATGTTTGCTAGTATTCATATTAAAGTCATTGTTGTACCATATATATGCATGAAAACATGTGCGAGATTAATTAAAAGTTGCACAAGATAATAGACAACATTTAAAATTCATTTTTGTTTTGTTTTGGTTTGTTATTTAAGAATCTGTACACTTCATTGCCAAAAACAAGGAAACAATATATGAGAAAAACAAACCTTTAGTTTTTGAAGCTCCTTCTTGGCCTTGCGTCTTCTATAATGACCTTGTAATTTGATGATACCTCTGATAACACGACGATATCTGACACGAGCCAACCATCCACGGGCATATCTCTGTATAACCACAGCTCTATGAGTATGAAGGGCTTTCTCAAACTCTCGTCTTCCAAAGAAGCCTCGTATACTGGCCTGAAAATATATTTTTCATAATTAACCAGACAGATTATAATGTTGCCTACTCCGCCAACTATGTACAGCATATGTAAAATAACTTATAATGGTTATTTTTAGAAAATCTATTAATCTTCGATCAAATAGTTTTCTGTGCAACTAAAGTTATACACATATATGCATCATTTTTGTTATTCAAATATTTGAGTAAAAAAAAAAGAGAGAAAAAATGAATAACTGATAAAAACAAGAATGTGTCCCCAGTACATGGATGCCCATCTGCACTATCATTTTCTATGTTCAGTGGACCGTGAATCTCTAATTTGGCATTAAAATTAGAAATATCATATAGGGAACATGTGTACTAAGTTTCAAGTTGATTAGACTTCAACTTCCTCAAAAACTACCTCGACCAAAAACTTTAACCAAAACTTTAACCTGAAGCAGGACAGACGGACGAACGGACAGATGGACGGTACGACAGACACACAGACCAAAAAAACATAAATGGGACTTACAAATTATTTTTAATGATATCTAACCTAAACATTTATAAAATCCTTCCTAACTAACCTGTAATATAAGTACTGCATTCCTGACATGCTCGTAATGACTCCTGGCTTTGTAACCCTTCCATCTCTTTTGAATTGTCTTTGCTGCCCATGTTTCCCGCAAATGTCTGGCATATCTGTAGTAAAAATAAAACTGTGTATCAACCTTTAAATATCTGGATTTCCGATTTTTAATAGATACCTCTCTCTAGAAGGTAGAATTGGAATCGAAAAAGGGTTTTATACAAGTGTAAGTAACAGTGCTCAAACTTATTAAAAATTTACTATGAATTTTTCAGAATAAGTGAAAATTAAAACATATTTTTATAGCCTATCGTAGGCACTTCATAGGTGACTTATGAAAAATTCAAAACACATGCAACAGTTATCCATGATTTACACAAGACAGTGATAGATTCCTTGATGCTGACCTAATATTTACCTATGATATAGCAAGAGGGGAAACAATACAAAAGAAGTAGCTCTTAGTTTACAAATGAACAATTTCCAGAAAAAAAGATGAACTTTTTGCCAATATAAGATTATTTGATAAAATTAGTTAAAATTTTATATTTAAGCTTTGATAGAATAAAAGATTTACAATTTCACTTATTTGAATAAACAGCTGCGCCATGAGGGCATGATACGCCCAACGTCTTATGTGGAAGTTATATGCAATAATCATAAATAGTTTCTGAGAAAGTTTTAAGCAATAACCATATATTGTTTTTGAGACACGGCGGGAAACCCCCCACCCTGTTTTTTTTTTACAAAAAACGAAATATCACTAAAACGAAATTTTGAATCAAAACCAAAAAGTATACAGATCTTTAGATTAATATAACAAAGAAGTGTGTAAAGTTTTAAGCAATAATCATAAATCATTTTTGAGATAGGGCGCGACATGTAAAAAAAACCTCCCCTGTTTAACAAAATACTCAATAACTCAAAAATAAAATTTTGAATCATCACTAAAAATTATACAGATCTTTAGATCAATATAACAAAGAAGTGTGTAAAGTTTTAAGCAATAATCATAAATTGTTATAGAGATACGGCACAACATGTAAAACCAGATGCTCCGCAGGGCGTAGCTTTATACGACCGCAGAGGTTGAACCCTGAACGGTTGGGGCAAGTATGGACACAACATTCAAGCTGGATTCCGCTCTAAATTTGGATTGTGATTAAATAGTTGACACAGCATAGGTTTCTGACACAGAATGAATGTATTCAAATGAACTTAAAATTTTTGTTTTCTCTTAGAGCAATTCACTATGCTGTTGAATATTAATCCTCTCAAAAAAATGTTTGAAGAAATTTTATTTTTATTTATGAAATTTCAAATGAGAAAAATTGAACCCAATTTTTTAATCACATCCCCCTTTCCCTTATTCCAAAACTAATTACAATTAAAATATTCTAATGGAGTTTGCAACAATTACTACTCATTTAAATACATCATAAAATATTAAAATGTAAAAAAACTGCTTGTTATCACTGAATGGTAAAGATTATTTAAATTTATCAGTTGGTAGTAAAAAGTGAATATACATTGTATATTGTATATAACAAAGATTTAAGTTGATTCTGGACAAAGAAAGATAACTCCAATTAAAAAAAAATCTTGCAGATATTTCTTGCTTACTATACTGGACAAAGAAAGATAACTCTTAATTAAAAAAAATTTGCTATTTCACAATATTGTGAAATTAGATATTTCTTGCCATTGCACAATACTGTGCAATTGAAAAGACTTGCTATTGCACAATACTTAATATAATAATTTTAGATCCTGATTTGGACCAACTTGAAAACTGGGCCCATAATCAAAAATCGAAGTACATGTTTAGATTCAGCATATCAAAGAGGCCCAAGAATTTAATTTTTGTTAAAATCAAACTTAGTTTAATTTTGGACCCTTTGCACTTTAATTTAGACCAATTTTAAAACTGGACCAAAAATTAAGAATCTACATACACAGTTAGATTTGGCATATCAAAGAACCCCAATTATTCAATTTTTGATGAAATCAAACAATGTTTAATTTTGGACCTCGATTTGGGCCAACTTGAAAACTGGGCCAATAATCAAAAATCTAAGTACATTTTTAGATTCAGCATATCAAAGAACCCAAAGGTTTCAATTTTTGTTAAAATCAAACTAAGTTTAATTTTGGACCCTTTGGACCTTAATGTAGACCAATTTGAAAACGGGACCAAAAATTAAGAATCTACATACACAGTTAGATTCGGCATATTAAAGAACCCCAATTATTCAATTTTGATGAAATCAAACAAAATTTAATTTTGGACCCTTTGGGCCCCTTTTTCCTTAACTGTTGGGACCAAAACTCCCAAAATCAATACCAACCTTCCTTTAATAGTCATAAACCTTGTGTTTAAATTTCATAGATTTCTATTTACTTATACTAACGCTATGGTGCGAAAACCAAGAAAAATGCTTATTTGGGTCCCTTTTTGGCCCCTAATTCCTAAACTGTTGGGACCAAAACTCCCAAAATCAATACCAACCTTCCTTTTGTGGTCATAAACATTGTGTTTAATTTCATTGATTTCTATTTACTTGAACTAAAGTTATTGTGCGAAACCAAGAATAATGCTTATTTGGGCCCTTTTTTGGCCCCTAATTCCTAAACTGTTGAAACCAAAACTCCCAAAATCAATCCCAACCTTTCTTTTGTGGTCATAAACCTTGTGTCAAAATTTCATAGATTTCTATTTACTTAAACTAAAGTTATAGTGCGAAAACCAAGAAAATGCTTATTTGGGCCCTTTTTGGCCCCTAATTCCTAAAATGTTGGGACCAAAACTCCCAAAATCAATACCAGCCTTCCTTTTATGGTCATAAACCTTGTGTTAAAATTTCATAGATTTCTATTCACTTTTACTAAAGTTAGAGTGCGAAAACTAAAAGTATTCGGACGACGACGACGACGACGACGACGCCAACGTGATAGCAATATACGACGAAATTTTTTTCAAAATTTGCGGTCGTATAAAAAAACTCCCCCTTTTTTACAAAATACTCAATCACTCAAAAATGAAATTTTGAATCATCATCAAAAAGTTTACAGATCTTAAGATAATTATAACAAAGACATGTGTAAAGTTTGTAGCAATAATCATAAATCGATTTTGAGATATGGCGCGACATGTAAAAAAAACCTCCCCCTTTTTTACAAAATACTCAATAACTCAAAAGTGAAATTTTGAATCATCACCAAAAAGTATACAGATATTAAAATTAATATAACTAAGAAGTGTTTAAAGTTTTAAGCCATAATCAGGAATCGTTTTTGAGATACAGTGCGACATGTGAAAAAAACACACCCCTGTTTTAGTTACAAAGTGCCGTAAATCAAAAAGTTTAAATCTAATTTTCACCAAAAAGTATACAGATCATTTGACCATCATAAGAAACAACTATATTAAGTTTCATGAAATTTGGATATGTCGTTCTCAAGTTACGGTGCGACATGTTTACGCTGGACAGACAGACGGACAGACACCGGACATGAGTATACCATAATACGTCCCGTAAAAATTTTGACGGGCATATAAAAACCACAAAAGTCAAACACATTAGCCTCGAAACATTGAAAAGTTCGCAATAGGAAACTTGAAATCATCTCCTTTGTCCTAAAGTTTAGTTAAGCAGTCTAGCCAGCAGACCTCAGCCATATTTTTTATTCTACACAGAAATGGAAAGTTCACTGTAGGAAAATTGAAATAATCTTTTTGTCTTAAGGGATAGTTCTACACACATAGAACCTTACCGTCTAGCCAGCAGACCTCGTCCATATTTTTGTAGAAGTGTAATAGACTTGGTGATCTTCCTGTATCGTTTCCTCTCTAACCACCCTTTGACGTGCTTCTGTATCATGATGCCACACGATCGTAACTTGTCAGATCGCAGCTTTTCTAAGTAGGCCACTTGTCCTGCTCGGAAAAATATCTTTGTCTTTCCAAATCTGTATTTGTCAGGATCCTACAACATTAATGGAAATATGGTAAAAATACATCACATTAAATACTTTTTTAGTTTATTTCTGTTCCTTTAACATTAACTTTGCTACCCACCCATCTCTTCTTTTACAACCTCTTAGGACCAAAAAAAATCTCTTTGTGCATACACAATCATGTCAGGTATATACAATGGATAGTTTTTAGACTTAAAAATATATAAATAGTTTAAAATATAGAGTGACAAAAAGATGAGAGATTTCCTGAAGCAAAAAATAAATAATTGAAAAATAAATTATGAATCTTGCATAATATCATATGAACATAGTATATAAACAAATAAAAATAACATGCAATAAAATTTGAAGAAAAAATATAACATGAGTTTGTGACACATTCAATTAAGGAACAGCCAATAAAGAATCTTTAGTAAAATTAGAAAACATTTCAATATTCTATATATTTACAAGTATATAATTAACTGGCTAGTACATACTCTATATATAGACAGATCTAAAGAGAAACAGCAGGGATATTACATGCTGTATATTAAACAGAGTCATTAACGTGAAATAATAAATACATGCTAAACATAGTGAAAAATATAATTTAAGAGATGAAATTGAGAGATATATAATTGTTTAGGATGTGAACTTCAAAAAGAAAACTATATTTTTTGCAAAAACTATAATGTAAAAAATGTTTTCTAATATCTTTCATGTGAGCTTAGTTATTATTGGACCTCAAATCTTAATAAAACATGAATTCCAAAAGTTACTCAAAAGTTTAATTTCATAGTTATAAATTTTTAAACAGATACTTTTTGGGGTCTAGAAAACAAAAAAAAATATGTTTACATAAAAAATCTTTTTAGTTCTACCCTGTCGTACTATGTTGATTTTTTTAATGTTAAAAAGATCTAATAAAATAGATTAATAAAATGGCAATTATTTCATATGTATTCAACGAAGACTTTTAAATATATATTTCAAATGATAATTTTCTCACATATTTTCTTTTATATTATTATTCTACATTCCAAATTATATTAAAAAGACTAGTTTCCTAATTACCTAGGTAAGTCAAAAACTAATTTTGTTCAGATTCTTGTACTTTAATAATGTATTTATTTCTTCTTATTCTAAATTTAATATTTCTAAAGTACTCAACCTTAACCTTTTATAATTTGTGATAGCAGAGCTTAAGTTCATAGTCACTACTTATATTGACGTTACAGATAAAAATAAGAAATACAATTCTGATCATGGCAATCATGCATTTCCCTGATATCACAAGGAAAACATCTGTTAGTTTAAAAATTAAAATGGAGGAAAATGGTGGATTCTTCTTGAGGATCTTTGAATCCATCATTTTTCTTTTTAAACAGAACTAAAGGTAAAAATACCAGTGGCAGAAATCTTGACGATGAATAATTTTTTTGAAAAATTGTTACTATTATACAGTGTTCTTGATTGTCAGAAAGAGATACACAAAGGATAATTTTAACATCTGAGAACAGCTTTTTTCAAACCACAAATGCTACAAATACAACAAAATTACATTCATTTTTCAATTATTTTAACTTTGTATCAATACAAAATTGAGAATGGAAATGGGGAATGTGTCAAAGAGACAACAACCCGACCATTGAAAAAACAACAACAGAAGGTCACCAACAGGTCTTCAATGTAGCGAGAAATTCCTGCACCCAGAGGCGTCCTTCAGCTGGCCCCTAAACAAATATATACCAGTTCAGGCAAATTAATATGTCTTTTTTCCAAACTTTTATCTTGAAAATGTGCCCCTGTGTCCTTATGTCCTTAAATCCTAGCAAGAACACTGCTACAATATCAAAATTTTCGCAAATCAAACCACAGATTTTGGTTTTGCCACTGGTTACAAATGCAACTTTTCATTATCATAACATGCCAATGTCTAATAACATAATGACAATGACATAACCGATATACTACCTCTATTGGTTGCTTGTTTTTACGATGTTTTGTCGGTGACGATTCCTAGAATATAGCATAGTACTATATATGTCTATATATACTATAAATATTTAATAAATATTAAATTTTAATATGTATATTTATATCATAATTTATAAGATTGCTTTTGATACCACTCATTTTTCTTTGTTCATTGCTTAGAAATATACAAAAGTGATCTAACATCCAGCTTTGTACTGTGGATTCAGTAAGGTCATTGAATACCAATGTTCGTGGATTTCGTTGGTACAGGTTATACTCGAATGTAAAGGTTCAAGGAATCTTGAATTTTCCAATTGCATTTATGCAGACTTTGGCAAAACCACAAAATTATATATCCACAAAAGTACCAGTTATCCTCAATCCACAAAAATTGGTATCCACAAAACAAAACATACAGAAGATTTGTCGATAGTGTTTCATAAGAGGCCAAAAAAATACAATTTCCGTAAGTAATGCAATGCATTATAGTGTGAAAAAGTTGTTTTCAACCCTACCTTCTCTATTTTGAATTCAACACATCTTCCATCTCCCGAAAATATTATACAATTACTTTTGGAATAACCCTAAAGTTAATTTCTACTTTTGGAATAAACCTAAAAATAATTTCTAAAGACCTATTAAGTAATATTAGAGGTTTCAGAAATCCCATTCAATACTCTTTAAACCACTGAATCTTTTCTAAGTCCTGCTTCCCTAAAAGACAAAAAACTACCATTCTGACTATGTAAATAGTTTCTACACAAAAAAAACTTTTTTCCCAAAGCACCTCTTCCTTTGGAATTATAAAATTGTGCATACAGAAAAAATTCACTTTAAAATAAAATCTGTGTTTAACTGTCACAAGTTTAAGTTAAATTTAAGTATAAAATTAGGTACCTGTATAACTGATATCAGGACATTCTGACATGTCTTTCTTGGGTTAGCTCTGTCTATGTCCTTAGATCTGGCTAATACTCTGTATCTCTGGAAAAACTCACTGTACGTCCATCTGTAAGGAACACATCAAATATATATATTTATTTATCGCTATTTTGTGCATTTTTCCTTTGATCTTTTTTGTGATAATTTTCATATCATGCTACTCACTTGAGATGGAAAATTATTGCCCGAAACTAAGGAGTCATGTGGCGTTGCTAAGTGCGAGTGCTGCCTTGTAGCGGCATTAGCCTACTCTTTTTTCGAAATCTACAAGGGTGTCTTTAACGTGCAAGAGATATGGCTCTCTCTTAACACAGGTCAGCCATTTATCGTCCCCGTCGGACAGACTATCATCGTTTCCTTAAGACCATACTCGCAAATGGTGTCAAGGGAGAGCAGAAAATTGAGTTCCTGAAATTTTCATCCCAAACGGGAATCGAACCAGGAACCTTTGTGCTAGTAGTCCCATGCACTAACCACTACACCACGGCTCTCTTACAGGAAGCAGGCTAATTGTATTAAGAAGTTCCATTAGTATTTAAAGTTGTGCATGCACGAAAAAAGTTATCGACAAGGTTAGAGACCATCTAACCAGTAGTGTGTACATTTATCTGTGTATAGGAAGATTAATCTCCAGTGTAACAGTTTATGCATTACACATGTAGTGTTCATATCTTAATTGTGCACTTCTCTTTTGCAGATTGCCAGTGATATTGTTGGCTTTTTTCAAAACTACCTCTACCTTTTTATATTTGAAATATATTTGTCATTTTCATCAAATTGGGAAATTTAAAATAAACCATGAATTTGACAGAAACTGTAATTTATCCCAGGCATAGATTACCTTAGCTGTATTTGGCACAACTTTTTTGAATTTTGGATCCTTGATCCTCTTCAACTTTGTACATGTTTGGGTTTATAAATATTTCGATCTGAGCGTCACTGATGAGTCTTATGTAGACGAAATGCGCGTCTGGCGTACTAAATTATAATCCTGGTATCTTTGATAACTATTTACAGACCCATTTTCAAGAGTCAAACCCTGCTTTAAAATAAGACTCCATTTTGTGAGTGATGATACATAAATAGACCCTCAAATGTGCACATATAGGCAATTTAGGCAAGAACATTGTTTAAATGAGTGTTTTTCAGTTTGTATTCATGCACAATTACTACTGAAACAGCATTGTTTGGGAAAAAAGTTGTCTTTTTGGGAATAATTTTAAGCCATTTTAATTCAAATTGGGATTCTTCTCCACTAATTTAAGGTGAACAATTGCACTAATTGCACTTCAGAGGGAAAAATAAATCTAGACTAGATTTTTACAGAGTACTTTTACATACAAAATGGTAATTTATGTTGAAATTTTAAAAATTTACCAGTGACTGAAGAAAAGACAAGAAAAATGTGTGAATAGCTACAGAATCTTCACTGTTGCAAACCTCAGTAAAACCTCAATATATTGTATCAAGGTTATTTTCAGTTGGATTCAGTTTTACATTTTGGGAATAATAGATTATCATACATATTGAGGATTCATTATTATACATTTGATACCAATTTTCATTGATTTCATGGGTACAGGGTTGGGGGTACCATGAATTCAAATATTCAACAAAATACAAATTTTCTGTATGAAAGTATGTAAACATTGCCAAAACCTTTTACATGTGACTTTTATTTAAAAGAGGTAATCAAATCTTTGTCATGATCACTGTTTGCAATTAATGCCTAATGTATTTTAAAAGACAAACTTAGCTAATATTAAAACATGCAACAAATTCCAATAGATTGTCATACATAATTTGTTCCTACAAACCTTGATGGATAACCAGCTGCACTAATTCTGATAGTTTCCAGTACACCACAGGCTCGCAACTGTTCTACCCCTCTTTTAGGGTCAAATCTGTAATACAAATATATATACATGATGGCCATACAAATTTTTAGTAGATTTCAGAACATTTAATCAGATGTCAGTAGTATTTTTCACAGTGAACTATTTTACAAATGTGATTATTTATATTTAAATGAATAAAATAAATACCTTTAAATATTTGTTTGTTAATTTATAGTCATATTTCCATCTCTGAATTTTTAATAAAGAATTATCGCATTTCGGGACCTTTTATAGCTGACTATGTGGTATGGGCTTTGCTCATTGTTGAAAGCCTTACGGTGGTCTCTAGTTGTTAATTTCTGTTTCATTTGGTTTCTTGTGGAGAGCTGTTTTATTGGCAATCATACCACATCTTCTTTTTATATAATCTCCTTTAGACAGGTGTTCTGTGTTCCTGATGAAAAAAACTTACAATTCTGGAGCACCTCAAATTTTTGGTGGAGTTTGTGTTTTCAAGTTTGAATTTTGTGGATTTGTTCATCTTTTAATTCTTTTTCAATTTTTACCAAAGTGTTGCCATTTTTTTTAATATATCCTTGAATTCTTCAACCTCTGACTGTATATTTTACTCCACCAACAAATATACAGTGAAATCCTACTGTACTGTATATATAACTCTTCCCACAAGTACTTACTGAAATGCTTCTTTCAAGTCATTAGGTTTTATACATCTGATATAATGAGGTGTTGTAGCATTCAGGGTGGTCATTAACATAAACAGTGAGTCTCGGAACTGTAATGAGAAAATATAATAAAATTAGGCAAAAACTAAACGTAAATAAAGGAAGAATGTGTCAATGGACACAAATGCCCCTGCTCACACTTTGCAACAATAATGGATTGGACAGACTAAAAAACTATAGTAAAACTATACTTAATGCTCATGTTGCCTACAGGTTAGGGGAGGGGGCAGGGGGATTCAAATTTAATAATCAACAATATTTATAAATTATCATATATGGACACATGTTTTGTCAATTTTTTGGAGGTCTTTTGACAATGTGATGTTATATTATGTAGAAAGGTCATCTCTGCACACATCTGTAACAAGTTTTGTTGATATAGAAATTGCCATTAGATAACAACTAGATGTCTAGCAACTTGATGGTCTTTTTTGGTGTCTGAAGTGCTTAGTTTTTAATATTGTATGATTTTTTTTTGCTTGTAAGTAGTTATAGTTTTTCTTTTCTTTAATTGGCCAAGGTGAGGTGCTAGGGGTTTTTGATTTTCCATTTGGTGTCTTTTGCCTCATTTTCATTAGATTCTTGTCTCATTGAAGCTCATCTTCTTTTTTTTTATAATAAAGAAACTGTCAGGTTGTATAACTTATATACTGATATTCACGAAGAATTTATTTAGATCATAATATTATACATAATTCAATGTCAGCAAAAAAGAATTCAAATACTTTTCAGTGTTGTATAATGAATAATAAAAGCAAGTTATATTATCTTGACATTGCTCGAACTGGTTCTAAAAGATTATTTTTCTGTTAGAATTAATTCTAGCTCTATTTCTATGTTCTTTATAGAATACAGTGTTAATTAATATTCATATCTTGAGATCCTAAAAGTTAAAACAGCTACTGTAAATTCAGAAATTATTGCGTGCATTTATTATTGCGATTTTGTCATTTTAGATTTAAATGCGATTTTAATTTTTACGATTTTGAGAAAAATCCTGTTAAATTGATATGAAATATTTCAAATTGTGAGTTTAAATTATTGCGTTTACAACTCAGTTGCATTTTTCGCAATGATAAAAACCTCGCATTAATTTCTGAATTTACAGCTATCTGGTAGGGCTATTCTAGAAAACATTTGTAGCATTAGTTCAGGAAGGGACAAATTGATCTTTGTTGTTTCAGTATAGTGGGTCTTTAAATACAAATGGGCAGAAAGAATGACAAACATTTCTACAATCAAATAATATTTCCAGAAAAGCCCTTTATATCTTGCAGAAACTGAAATTAGCAACTGAAATATTTAGTAAATAAGTTAATAATTCTACAGACACAACCAAACTTAAATAACAAATCTATCAAAGTCTTCAATTCAACATGTCTTAAACCTAAACAACTTAAATATCTAAATTGCCACAACTCACTTGTCCTTTAAATATCTAAATATTATTAACCTCAAAAGAGTCAGTCGCCATTTACTCAAGGGGACCTGGTATTAGAGATAAAATTCTCTTCAGGATTACTGTTATGGTGTAGGTTTAGGGCTAGTGTAAGGCTTCAGTATAAGATAAGGTTAGGTTAAAGTTAGGATAAGATTAGGTCAATGTTAAGGTTATGGTTGGTTGAGGTTAGGTTAAAGTTAGGATAAGATTAGGTCAATGTTAAGGTTACGGTTGGTTGAGGTTAGGTTAAGTTAGGTTAATGTTAGGTTAACTTAAGGTTAAGAGTTAGGGTAGGTTTAGTATAACCTTTTACCGGCTAGGTCCCCTTAAATAAGGGCAGGCTTAAGAGTCTTTCATCCATATTCTTAAAAGTCTTCAAGAATTGTCACAATAAACTTTTAGGAAAAATTGTTAATTACTTTCATCTCAAGTTTCTGTGATGTTTCTAAACCATTAAAAGCAGTTTTTGGTATTAAAATACAATTTGTTAATAAGTTTGGCTGTGTTTAAACATAAAACAACATAAATTAACAAATTAACATTCATGCAGATATATATTGTTAGATAATATTATAACCACACTCCTGTATAAGAAATGTTAGATATTAAAGCTTCAAGTTTCCTCTGTCAATAATTCAACTGTTCCAATTATACTCAACAACATAAAAACACACCACTTTTTCCATCAAACTAGTTTCATAATTTCTTTGGTTTTGCAAAATAAATTTTAAACTAATGTATATTTTAAGCACAACCTTGAAGTTAATACATAGATTTACATAGACATTTCTTTTTAGTGGCAACAATGGGGACTTTATCCCAAAAATGTCATTGACAAAATAATAAAAAAAAAAATCTAAGAAGATTATTGAAATTCAGGGAGCTATTAAAGAACCCATAACTATTGACAGAAGAAACAACTAAACGTCAGTATTAGATTAAGCTAAACCACTCAAAGCTTTGTTATTTTGGTTACCTGATCTCCAACAGTTGCTTTGGTAACTTGCTATAGCAACCAGAAATAATGAAATATTATACTAAATAAACATAAAAATCAATAAAATTTATAAAAAAAAAAAAAAAAAAAAAAAAAAAAGTTAAAATGTGTTGTTTCTCAGTCCCATTAGTATTACATGTCCCACAATTGAGTATTACAAAATATTTAATAGGAGTAATTAGTAATCGCCAATAAAGCAAATAACATATGTTTTTTCTAAAAATATAAGATTCTAAGAAATAAAAATACACTTAAAGACTGAGAAACACAGTTTTTGACATGTTGTAGAACCTTAATTCTAAACATTAATAAAATACACAGTAAAACAAAAATATTATAATTTGTTAATATAATTTGTTAATACTTTGATAAAACCTGCCTCAGACTTTCTATCAATCTTATTAAATAATCTAAGATTATTATTTTGTGTACTCCAACTATTGTCAGACTTGCTTGGTGTATTCATTTCAAAATATTACCCATAATGCTTTAGATTCTAAAATAGCTAGAAGGTGAGTCATTCCCAAATCATTTCATTTTTTATACAATTTTGATGCAAAAACTCCCTTTTAAACTGAAGCATAACATAATGAAAACTAATTACTTCAACAACATTGACCATGCAAAATGACATGCATTCTTGACTAGGCCATCTGAAAAATGTTATAAATCCAAAATAATTAAAATTTGTTACAGAACAGTTATAAAATATATTAAAACCCAACATCTTTTTATAAAACAAAAGTAAAATTTATAAGTCTGCACTATCGATATTCTCCTTACCTGTGAACCGACTGTTTTCTTGGTACTTTTACTACCTTTAGGGTTGGCTCGTAGGGGCTGAGTAGGGTGGGAACCAGCTCTCTGCTTCTTTTCATTGGGATCTGGTTTGTCTTCAAATAGTTCTGCCACCAATGCATGCTGGTACAATGAAAATAAAACATATTATTTATTTTGTTAAAACACATATCTTAAACTCATTTTCTACCATTATAACTAACGTCCTTGATTTTATTAAAAGCATTTGAAACCATTTGTTTTTCCTGAAAAGGATATTTGCCAAATTTAAGGTTAAACCAAATTGCTCTTACTATATCATAAATGGCTATTCAAAAGTTAAATGTAAAGAATTACAGACTTGAAAGTAATATTTCCAAGACTGCTCCATACAATATTAACTAACAAGAATGTGTCCTCAGTACACCAATGCCCCACTCGCACTATCATTTTCCATGTTCAGTGGACTGTGAAATTGGGGTAAAAACTCTAATTTGGCATTAAAATTAGAAAGATCATATCATAGGGAACATGTGTACGAAGTTGAAGTCCATCAAAAACTACCTTGACCAAAAACTTTAACCTGAAGTGGGACAGACGGACGAACGGACGAACAGATGAACAGACGAACAGACGCACAGACCAGAAAACATAATGCCCCCTACTATCATAGATGGGGCATAAAAATGTAATGTGTTAGTTTCTATCACTAAATAATATTAACTTTTCAATCTTTGAACTGGATTTTAACTAGTATTTTCAATAATTTGCACCAAACTTCTGTGTAAAAAAATTTAGCTGTCTCCTTTGAATAATGTTAGCTATGCCTTTATAATTTTTTAAAATAAAAAAACTGAATATTTCAAAGTCTATATTAATAATGGTCTATCACAAACTGAGCTAAATCCTTGGCAATATACCTCACTAGCTCTGAATACTGTAAATTCAGAAATTATTGCGTGCATTTATTATTGCGATTTTGTCATTTTACACTTGAATGCAATTTTAATTTTTACGATTTTGAGAAAAGTCATGCTTAATTCAGTTAAAATATTATAAAATACGAGTTTTAATTATTGCGTTTACAACTCAGTCGCATTATTCGCAATAATAAAAACCTCGCAATAATTTCTGAATTTACAGTATAATGATTATGGTCTAAGTGACTTGTCAGAAAAAGAACTAAAATCTTGACCACATACCTCACTAGCCCTGAGTATATTGATATGGTCTTCTAATACTGTATCCCTGTTCTTCTCCAGGAATCCATCAGCCTGGTATTGGACCTTGTCAGCAAAGTGGTGTATAATAAATGCCATGTTAGACATTCTTGGTTTGTCAAAGTGTTGAGCTTTGTTGTAATGTTTATCATATAACTTCTGGCACCAGTTCTTATCGGAACCTTTTGGCATCTGTAAATGTAAATTATTAAATTTTCTATACCATAATTAAGTATTCTGTAAGTTCTCAAGAACCTTAGTTTGATGATTTCTTGAACAACATGATGAGTGCCACATGTTGAGTAGGATCTGCTTACCCTTCAAGAGCATCAGAGATCACCCCCAGTTTTTTGGTTTGCTTTGGTTTGCTCTATCGTAAATTGTCAATGTAATATTTTTTGCCATGGCAATGTCAGTTTGTTTTCCAAGTTTAATTAGTTTCTTTTAGTATCTTTCGCCTTTATTTTCAGGGTTAGATTGTTATTCTCTCACCTAACAATATGCTTCTTTAAAGGTTACAAGCAGTTTCTTTTACTGCCTTGTTCACAAGTACCTTTAATCAAATTGAATTCGAATCGAATGCGAATCGAATTTGCTAATCGCGTTCACACACTCTTCTTTAATTAATTCGAATTGATTCCAATTGACTAATTCGCATTAGAAATATGTTTTTCTTAATCCGAATTAAAAGTTAACGTCGTTAATAGGACAGTAAAGCGAATTTGACGCCCATTCCAATTCAAATTAGAATTGACGTTAGGACGTTAAAAGTTTCGAATGCGAATTAAACTAATTCGAATTACGTGTGAACTCAGCATACAATGCTACATACTCTTCAACCATCATTGTTGAAACCAAATCAAAATTGTTTTCTATCTCTTTTGAATTATTTTATAGTTTTCCTGACAGAGCCTTTCTTAGCTTAATCATATTCCTTTGGTCTAACGACTGATAATTGTCTTATTTGAGATTATGTACCCCATTTTCTTATACTTTATTTCTCAAAAAATATTGCCCTCTTTCTTTTTTTAAGGAAATATATTATGAATAAAAATGTTCATCTAACTTCTAAGTTAACTGATAAACCATTTTGAACTGGTATCCAGTTTAATTGAAGTCTGGAGCTGGCATGTCAGTTAACTGCTTGTAGTCTGTTGTTATTTATGTATAATTGTCATTTTGTTTATTTTCTTTGGTTACATCTTCTGACATCAGACTCGGACTTCTCTTGAATTGAATTTTAAATGTACGTATTGTTATGCGTTTACTCTTCTACATTGGCTAGAGGTATAGGGGGAGGGTTGAGATCTCATAAACATGTTTAACCCCGTCGCATTTTTGGGCCTGTCCCAAGTCAGGAGCCTCTGGTTTTTGTTAGTCTTGTATTACCGGTATTTTAATTTTAGTTTCTTGTGTACAATTTGGAAACTAGTATGGCGTTCTTTATCACTGAACTAGTATATATTTGTTTAGGGGCCAGCTGGAGGACACCTCCGGGTGCTGGAATTTCTCGTTACATTGCAAACCTGTTGGTGACCTTCCACTGTTGTTTTTTTAATGGTCAGGTTGTTGTCTCTTTGATACATTCCCCATTTCCATTCTCAATTTTACTGTTATAATACCGTACCCTACATTCTTCATCCAAGAGATCCAGTATACCAAGTTTACTTTCAATCAGATCAATACAGGGCTGGTTGTCATAGAAATCAATAAACGACCATTCAATGGCTTCTTTTACATATTCTTCTTGTTCTAACTTAAATACATGCTACAAAATACAGAAAAAGTTTTTATTTTAAATTCACAATTTTTTGTGATCTTTGTATTATTCAATTTATTTTAAAAACATTGCAGAATTAGTATCAAGTTAATTATTATAACTCTTCTTTCAAAATAACAGAGACATAATTGTCATGCATAGCACTTCTTGAAATTCCATTAATGTGTCACCCCGGGCTCTCCCCCTTTTTTCCACTATTGATCAGCAATAACATTTTAAGGGAACATAATAATTGACCTGTTTGTTAACTTAAGTATATATTTTAACTTTTCTTTTTTTTTCTTTTTTTTCTAGATATTACGGATGTTAACTGTTGACAGAAATCTGTTTTGTTAGTGTTGTTATGTGTATGTCTTGGGTCAGTTATCTAATATTCAAAATAAATATATAAGGGTTCAAATACATTATACTTACACTATTAAAAATTTGTTGTAGTTTTTCATTTGCATAGTTAATACAGAACTGTTCAAAACTGTTAATTTCAAAAGTTTCAAATCTGAAATAGAAAAATCACATTTAAAAACATTATTTTGTAATACAAACAACCATTTAGTTTTTTTAAGCTTTGCTCTTTGAGATGTATTTGAAGTAAATAACTTCTTCTGATAAGAATACAGGAAAACATAGGATAAATGTCAAAGAGACAGCATCAAAATTAGAAAAGTTATCAGGTAACAATCATTTACAATTTAAGGTGGTACCTGACACTTTAACTAAAATTAATTTGGCTCATTTAATTTTCTTAAAATTTTGCCAAGTATTTACTTTGACCCTTTCACAAAAACATAAACCAGATGCTCCGCAGGGCGTAGCTTTATACGACCGCAGAGGTTGAACCCTGAACTGTTGGGGCAAGTATGGACACAACATTCAAGCTGGATTCCGCTCTAAATTTGGATTGTGATTTAATAGTTGACACAGCATAGGTTTCTGACACAGAATGAATGTGTTCTAATGAACTTAAGTTTTTTGTTTTCTCTTAGAGCAATTCACTATGCTGTTGAATATTAATCCTCTCAAAAAAATGTTTGAAGAAATTTTCTTTTTATTTATGAAATTTCAAATGAGAAAAATTGAACCCATTTTTTTAATCACATCCCCCTTTCCCTTATTCCAAAACTAATCTCAATTAAAATATTCTAATGGAGTTTGCAACAATAACTACTCATTTAAATACATCATAAAATATTAAGATGTAAAAAAACTGCTTGTTATCACTGAATGGTAAAGATAATTTAAATTTATCAGTTGGTAGTATAAAGTGAATATACATTGTATATTGTATATAACAAAGATTTAAGTTGATTCTGGAAAAAGAAAGATAACTCCAATTAAAAAAAAATCTTGCAATAAGATATTTCTTGCTTACTATTCTGCACAAAGAAAGATAACTCTAATTTAAAAAAAAATGCTTTTTCACAATATTGTGAAATTAGATATTTCTTGCCATTGCTCAATACTGTGCAATTGAAAAGACTTGCTATTGCAAAATACTTAATATAATAATTTTAGATCCTGATTTGGACCAACTTGAAAACTGGGCCCATAATCAAAAATCTAAGTACATGTTTAGATTCAGCATATCAAAGAGGCCCAAGAATTTAATTTTTGTTAAAATCAAACTTAGTTTAATTTTGGACCCTTTGGACCTTAATCTAGGCCAATTTGAAAACGGGACCAAAAATGAAGAATCTACATACACAGTTAGATTTGGCATATCAAAGAACCTCATTTATTCAATTTTTGATGAAATCAAATAAAGTTTAATTTTGGACCCAGATTTGGACCAACTTGAAAACTGGGCCAATAATCAAGAATCTAAGTACATTTTTAGATTCAACATATCAAACAACCCAACCGATTCATTTTTTGTCAAAATCAAACTAAGTTTAATTTTGGACCCTTTGGACCTTAATGTAGACCAATTTGAAAACATGACCAAAAGTTAAGAATCTACATACACAGTTAGATTCCGCATATCAAAGAACCCCAATTATTCAATTTTGATGAAATCAAACAAAGTTTAATTTTGGACCCTTTGGGCCCCTTTTTCCTAAACTGTTGGGACCAAAACTCCCAAAATCAATACCAACCTTCCTTTTATGGTCATAAACCTTGTGTTTAAATTTCATAGATTTCTATTCACTTTTACTAAAGTTAGAGTGCGAAAACTAAAAGTATTTGGACGACGACGACGACAACGACGATGACGACGACGCAGACGACGACGCCAACGTGAAAGCAATAAACGACGAAAATTTTTTTCAAAATTTGCGGCCGTATAAAAATTCAAAAAATTTTAACCAACCGTTTTATCAATAAAATTACACTGGTTATATAGCAGTTTGACAAACAATTATTTTGATCATTGAGAAGCTTAATATTCCCTTATGAACACTATGTCATTAAAACGTTCTGCTGATTTTACAGATTTATCTCCCTGTAGTGTTATGTACCACATTAAAGAATTTTTTTTTGCAAGTACCACTTTTTGTAGAAAATCAATATACTGTGGCTTTATTTATGTTTGTGGGTACCCATATTAGATTTCAAGGTTCCCTTTTTGTATTTTCTGCCTTATTTTAAATAACTTACCCATAAATATCTAATACTCCTATAAACCTGTGGTGTTTGGTTGTACTATGTAAACTGAGATTTACTTTCTCCACGATCCAGTCAAACATCTTAGCATAAATATGTTTAGCGAGAGCATCCTGAGCATTACTGGCCTGGAAAAAATTAACACATACTTAGACATCAGGATTTTTTTACCTCTAGGTATAAAGAAGATAAAAGGATTATCTTCAGATGACAGCAAATTAACAATAAAATATCTAAAATAACATTTAGAGGTAAGCATAGGATCTTCAACAAAAGACAGATGACTAAATATTTAAGTAGGTACTGTGAAATGTTTATTTTTGAGGCTTAAAATCTTTAAAATTTCTCGCAAATCCTATTACGGATGTTTTAGGATATTTTTTCATTTCATTTTCTCTGATTATCTTTATTCTTTAAAAGTAAATTGAAAAATTCATACAAGGAGACATTTCAGAAGCTGATCTTCGTCGCAAACTAATTGTAAACAAATGATACTCAAAAATTTCCCAATTTGCAGTATTTTCAAATTTTCTAATTAAAATGTTAGCCTTGTTATCATTATTATCATTTAAACATAAAGGGCCATCTACTTTTAATGTGAATAACTTCCTATTCTCATGCTGCAAGCAGGAAAATGAATCATAAAAGTTAGAAGATATGTACAAGGGAGAGGTTAAGCTAGCTATAAAACCAGGTTTAATCCCCTATATTTTCTACATAAGTAAAATGCCTGTTTGAAGTCAGGAATATGACAGTTGTTACCCATTCGTTTGATGTGTTTGAAATTGTGATTTTGCAATTTGTTTAGAAACTTTCCGTTTTGAATTTTTCCTCGGAGATCAGTATGTTTTGTGATTTTTTTTATCATATGACTATATAAAGTCAAAAGATATTTGTGCCCATTTTCTGCCTAACACTTATCCAAAGTTAAGTTATAATATATTCTCTATGTACCTGTTCTGCTGTTAGAGGTTTTGTCAGAACTTCGCCAACTGTTGTAAATTTCTTGTTACAGAGCCACATCCTCATCTGTGATTCCTCTATACCTAGTAACTGACACATCAGCTGTAAATGTTTGTCTTTAGCCTGAAATGTAAAATAACATGAATAGAGTGAAGCTAGCTTGCAAATATATCATCATAATTTGACATAAATATAAACTAAAGTTAAAATTCAATATGGGAATCCATAATTATGGTAACATATATAGTTTTTGGTGAGCAAATTTTTTATATGGTGAATGTATATAAGACAGCAAACATTTACAACCACTTATAATATAAAATTCATTTGGAAATATTTTGTTGTATGCAGCATTTTACTAAATTGCAACTTTAAAATTGAACCTATAGAACAATTATAGAATTATATTACTATATGAACATGAGTGTTATAATTCTGAAAGTGTTGAAAACCATACAAAACAGAAGATGTGGTATGATTAGTTTAGTTTAAACATATTTATCTATAGTGGATTGGGAAACAAGTTTTACAACTTACATTAATCCCTTTCCACTTTGCGGGTGCGAGTGCTGCCTTGTAGCGGCATTAGCCTACTCTTTTTCGAAATCTACAAGGGGGTCTTTAACGTGCAAGAGATATGGCTCTCTCTTAACAAGGGCCAGCCATTTATCGTCCCCGTCCAACGGACTATCATCGTTTCCTCAAGACCATACTCGCAAATGGTGTCAAGGGAGAGCCGAAAATTGTGGTATGATTGCCAATGAGACAACTCCCACAAGAGACCAAAATGAAACAGACATTAACAACTATAGTTCACCGTACAGCCTTTAACAAGGAGCCAAGCTCATACCACATAGTCAGCTATAAAAGGCCTTGATAGCTTTGCATTATAATTTTACAAATGATATATCATATGACTATTAGGGACGACATCAAAAGATCGATGTAGGATAAAAAACTTAAATCAAATAGTTTGGGGGGGGGGGGGGGGGGGGTCAACATTGCTGCAAGTTTTGTTAATCCAAAATCGATTTTACACATATCCATATAGGTAAATCATTTTTTCCCAAATTAAGTTAAGAAGGGGGGTAAGGGGGTCAGTGAAAAAACTATGTGAATTAAGTTTTTATCCGACATTGAACTTTTGATGTCGTCCCTAATGCTGATAAATATTTAAACTGATATGGAGTACCTCCTACGCCTAATGATGCTTCAATTACAAAAATGAAAACAGAAATATCATGAGAACTTGCCCTATGCATAATGATGCACCAATTATTGAATTAATGCAGAAATGTCAACATGGCTTTCATGCATATCTCTGCACCAACAGAACACAATTATATAATATGTCATTCAGATAAAAGGATTATTCAAGTGTGATATTGCATGTTGCAACATTAATTATACATATATTAAATACATAAATGTATGTATCATAAACTATATCTCTGCAAAATGGTTGAATTAATTAAGTACTGATGATTCATTTATGTTCATACTTAGGAATTTTCTTGTATTGAGGAAAATATGTAAATTCATGTAAATTCAAATTCATAGATTTGCCATATATATTCTCTAGATGTATAGAGACCAATAAAATATTATAAATTTTTTAAGCATTTAAATTTGTTATTAACTCTATACCAACAAAATCCAAAATAATTATTAACCAACAAAAAATGATGAATCCACAGTAAAATGAGGTCATCTCACAAGGTTCTGTAAATTCATGTCAACTTGTGAAAATGTACATATTCAATAAATATATAAATAATTTTCTAAATTAACAGTAATTTGAAACTTCTTGAAAACATGTCTGTACGATTTTGTTCAACCAAACTTACAGAAATTTCTGATGTTTCCCCTTCAGCCTCTTTTATTCTCACATTTCCAAAATGTAAAATGGCTGCCAAAATCTGGAATATCATCATCTGATCTTTAGCAGAAATACCTAAGTTAGAAAGAAACAAACATTTTTAATTAATATAAGTCTAAATATCATAAACCTTATCACTATTTGAGATTGTTTGAAACTGGACATCATATTTAGTTTGTCTCATTGGCAAACATACAACATTTCATTATTTTCATATACTAGAAATTCTATAAAAATTAACTGTCAAATGAAAGAACTGATGATGACTAGATTTACAGCCCTAGCAAGGTCCATGCCAGGGCTGACAGACATTCATACAAACGACCTCTTTCAGACTAAGGTAATATATTGAATCTGTAGATTCACCAAGATCTTACTAATTACCTAAAAGAAGTAAAGCGTCCCGGGTGTCACCGAGATCATCAGCATCGTCCACACCATTGATAATTGGATCTCCTCCATGGGCTGTGTAAAAAAAATCACCAGCTGACACTGCAAATATAAACACAATGAATTAGGGCTTTTCCTTGGAATCATTTTAAATTTTAACTTTTTAAAACAAAACAATGATTTCTAGACTCAAATTGGGAATCATGATTATAAAATGAGTAGCTCCATTGTAATTTGCATGAATGCAGGCCTAGGACTCTTGGACTCTTTCTCAGGCCTAGGACTCTTGGACTCTTTCTCAGGCCTAGGACTCTTGGACTCTTTCTCAGGCCTAGGACTCTTGGACTCTTTCTATTTGCAAATCCTGACTGATCATAATACTTGATTATTGTTGAATTAAAGACCAGTATATCAAGTTCTTCTGAGTCTTGTATCCAAGACTTAATAATAAGCGTTTATTTTTAGCGCAAAGAAATGAAGTTCATAAATTCATAAATATCTGATTCTTAGAAGGACTTACTTAACTGAAACTTTTTAAATTCTGGAAGATCACTGGATGCACACATCTGATAGAATATATGATAATTTCTCTCGTCGGAGGCCTGGTATACCACTCTGTAATGAAATAGGATAAATTTAGTCAAATCATAAATATAGTAAGTACAAGGTCATTTAAAATTGTTTCTTAACTAGTTTTATATTTGCAATTTGTGAAACTGAACAATTTTCATACTCAAAACAAATTATATTATGTATTTTACCACATTATTTAGCCCTTTATCATAAGAAGAAGAATTTCTGTCCAATGCAACACAATTTTTTTTATATACTGTGGATTCTTATGTTATCAAGGGATACAATTTTTATAGATTAAAAGAAATGTTTTGGTTGATATTCATTACTGAATTTTGTGGTTTGCACAAATTCTTTGGGAATTACACCCAAGTATAATCCCTGATTAATGATGAATTTCTTGATTTTTCCAATAAGCACTTTCCATGGTACTAAAAAAAAACTTTCATCTTGATTTTTCCAGTAAGTGAGTTCTCATGTGAGAAGTAACAATTTCCATAAAGATATACAATGGTGTAAGACCTCATGTGAGAAGTGAAAATCTCAATCGAAAGATAGACTGGCCAAACATTTACCTTGATTTTTCCAGTAAGTAAGTTCTCATGTGAGCACCAATGATTTCGTTTTTCTTGTTGAATGAGAGTTCTATGTATTTTCCAAATCTACTACTGTTGTCATTTCTTGTTGTCTTGGCATTTCCTATAGCCTATAGTTTATAAATAAACACAAAAAAGTCATATATCCTATGCATAAACATTGATAAATAACCAAAAAGAAAAAAACTCTTATAACACATGTAATAGTATATAAACTACATTTTGGCATGGTATGAACAAAGTTCTGTCATTTATGATTTTTCGCCCATGACCTTGGCACAAAAAAATATTCCAACTGTTGACAAAAAGATAATGAAGATATGTCTCCTCTGTAGGCATAAGATACAATCTGATGGACAGAAACAAACAGAAATGGAACTTTATATAAAAAATCCTTATCAATTGCTAGTTGTCCATATCAATATAGCTAAAGCAGACAAATTACATAAAAAATTGCTAATTAATTCAAAGTCCTAGGTGGCAGGGCCTCAAAATAGTCAAACTGATATGATCCTTACATCTTGCTTTCCATGACTTTCATCGAAGGCAAAACAAGTACCATCTTATATCTACATTGCCAGAATAATACCTACCTCCATAATTGGATTGGAAGCCAGTACTCTTTTCTCTACTTGTGTCTCAGCCTGTGATCCTCCCACCATGGCAAAGTATCTCATGGCATACTTAGCTGACACTGTCTTACCAGCACCAGACTCTCCACTCACAATTATACTCTGGTTCTGCTCAAATCTGTAAAATAATATTTGTATAATTCTATACAATATTCTAGAATTTAATAAAGTAAATTCATATTTTTTTTCAGATGTTTTTTTTTATTTCACAGAAAATGTGATTGGATTTAAAGAACAGTGTGTCATTCTTTGTTGTGATGTTAGACTGCTGTTGATGGTTGGCACCTTTTAAAACTTTAAACCCTCTGCATTTGTTTGCACCTGTCCTAAGTCAGCTATTCAAGGTTTATAAGGGTTTCTAGTTTCTCTATTTTTATATAGATTAGGCTATTGCTTTTCCTGTTTGAATGGTTTTACAGTAGTAATTTTTGGAGCCCCCTTCATAGCTTGCTGTTTGGTGTAAGCTCCATTTTGAAAACCGTACCTTGACCTATAATGGTTTACTTTTATAAATTGTGACTTGGATAGAGAGTTGTCTTATTGGCACTCATACCTCATCTACCTATATCTAAGTATTATACAATTGTTTAAATATTTTTAATCCTATAAATTCAAATAAATTCTTTTTAATTGATGCATTGATTTAAAACCCAACATTATTTGTTTATAAATCTTTATTTATCTATGGATTGATTGATTGATTCCTGGTGTAGAAATCCAATTTCAGAACTCTTGGGCTGATCATGGCAAATGTTTACAGAAGAAACCAACTGTCAACAGAAATCTGACAATCCTAGTCCTTAAATATAAAGATCAAAAGCACCTAGCCATGCATTTGGTTTCAAATTCACAACCTCCACAGACAGGTGAACACTACAGATAGTTTTTGTATCATTTGGTCTTTTGTGGAGAGTTGTCTAATTGGCAATCATACCACATCTTCTTATATCTATTAGAACACTTGGCTACTGGACTTATCTTTATATCAATCACGGAAAACTCAAAAAGTAGGTAAAAATCTTCAGTTCACCCCTTTAAAAAAGGGTCTTTACCTAGACATCTTTTTGTAAGCTTCTTCAGCGACAGCAAATATGTGAGGGTCCATGGCTCCCATATCTTGTCCACTGTAGGCCTGGATGATCTCATTTCCGTAGATGGGTAGGTCAGCATATGGATTGATAGCCACAAGTACAATTCCTACAAAATATAACCATGACAATGATTTTGGTCAAAACTAAGAGAAAATAAATGTGTGGTTTGTTTAATCAATTTTTTTCACAGCTCAAAATCAAATATGACATCTCATAAAAAAAAACTTACAAAAACTCTTATTATCATTAAAAAAAATGTTTTATGTTCATTATACAATTTAATGATTAGCGTGGAGTGAAAATGAATTTTGTTAGCGTCGAGTCTGATTGAGTTATATTACAATATGTATCCCCGCAATCTAGTTTACATTAGTTATAAGAAGAAGTTCGGTCTATCATAAAACAAACAACACCAAGAACAACTACCGGAAGTTCTAATAAAAACATATTCCCAATTATCCAAACCATTTAAAAAGATTTATTTCACATTTATATCCTTATGGTAAAAAGCTGACACACAATACATATCCTTGGAGGATATTGCAGTTAAAACACTTACCACAATATGTATATATAATGTTTTGGTCCATGAATCTGACCTGCAGATTATACAAAACTGAAAAGATAAAAAGATAAATCTACATTAAAATCTTAAAAGTTAAAAAAAACATCCATAACAAGACATGTTGCATCAAAACATCAAAATCAAAATAACTTCTACATAATTTGGTTTCTGAGTTTGAGAGTTGTCACAGTTGCAATCATACCACATCTTCATATTTTTTTTTATATTGGCATACATTGACAAGCAAATTGAGAGTTTTGGGTGAATGCTGTTTCAATATGAAGGCTGGAGATTTCATATGATGTGATTTATGTGTGTAAATGAAACAAGTCAACTGGACAATTTTGGCACTGTTGTGAGTATACTCAATCAAAGTATACATTTTTCAAAATCTCTGATTTTTTAAATGCAAAAATTTGAATTGGAATTTTGATTTTTTTTATTCATTTTAAAATGAGAAAAAAACTTTACAATTGATCAAATTTTTCATCGAAATAAATCACTAGCCAGTCAACACTGAGGTTGTGGGTTCAATCTCCGCTCCTGCAGGTGCACTCGACTCCAATCTTAATTGACTATATGATTTGCCAGATACTCCTGTTTCTTACATCAATAAAAACTGACTGACACGAAATAGCCTAAATGTGATGCTTAAAAGTGGCGTTAAAACACCAAAAATCTAAATTAAATCATAGAAACATTGATATGAACCAAGGATTATTTCTATTATTCAACCCTAAAATCAAATGTCACAAACATGCATAAGGAACAATAGCCTATCACTCAATATACTGTAAATTCTGAAATTATTGCGAGGTTTTTATTATTGCAAAAAATGCGACAGAGTTTGAAACGCAATAATTTAAACTTGCATTTTGAAATTTTTATATGAATTAAACAGGATTTTTCTCAAAATCGTAAAAATTAAACTTGCATTTAAGTCTAAGATGACAAAAATCGCAATAATAAATGAACGCAATTTCTGAATTTACAGTACATGACATATCTAAGTATAATTTTACCTTCTGGTTCATTGAGATAACTTAGAGATGTCAAATCATTTTCACCAATCAAAATCTCTGGATTTCTCAAATGTGGCAGGTTGTTTTTATCTTTGATCGCCAGAACTGAATCCTGCAAAAAAAACATATCAAATGAGTAGAAAATGTCTCCATGGTAAACAAATGATGCCCTCACTTGCATATAAGGGACATAACTCATAAGAGCAATGAAAAGGTGATTCCACCAAAATTTAAAGCTTGATCTGTATTTAATTGGTGAAAAGTATTGCGTTAAAAAAAATATTGTGTAGTTATAATTAGTTATCAAAGTTCCCAGGATTATAATTTAGTACGCCATACGCGCGTTTCGTCTACATAAGACTCATCAGTGACACTCATATTAAAATATTTATAAAGCTAAACAAGTACAATGTTGAAGAGCATGAGATCCAAAATTCCCAAAAGTTGTGCCAAATAGGGCTAAGGTAATCTATGCCTGGGATAAAAAAAAAATCCTTATTTTTTTCGAAAAATTTAAAGTGTTGTAAACAGGAAATGTAGGAGAGAAAAAAAAGTTTCATACTCTAAACCTTTCAACTTTTTACATCTGACATTTAAATCATCTTTATTCAGATTTTCAAATTAAACAAAGTTTCATAACATTACATTTGGTTGAGGCAAACTAAAGTAAGAGAAGAGAAACTAGGTACCAATGGACATACAGACAGCCATGGGTAATACTAATGCCCATTCCCTGCAGCAGGGGAATAATAAAATTATTAGCTCATCTATCATGTCTTATCTTCTTATGTTTGAGCTTTTTATTTCAGTCAGGTGTGTTGTGTGTCTGTGTTTTTGCAGTTTTGGCAGGAAACATAAATACCCACTACTATAATAGGCATAGCAAAACAATATTTTCAGTTTGAGTAAACAATTCGCCAGTGTTGTATTTCTGCAATTATAATACATGTTCATTTCTCATTTCTTCGCACCTGTTAAAACTATAAACCTCTCAATTATTTACATTTGACATTTAAATCATCTTTATTCAGATTTTAAAATTAAACAATCTTCATCAAATACCTAGATACATATTAAACTTTTTGCTAAAGTTAAACAAATTAAAATTTAAACAAGTGTCATAAAATACCTAGTTAAATGTACATATAAAACTTTTTCTAAAGTAAAGCAAATTAAAATTTAAACATGCAATCTCTCAGTTTATTGATATTAATTGTGAAACCTGAATGACATTTTGCTTTCAAAAAGACTTTGTAATTTTTCAGTAGCCTGTAATTTAGTAGTTGTTGTTGGTGGCTGTAGAGCTGTATAATAATATTTTTTCTTTATTGTTGCAGTCTGCATCAAAAACTTTTTCATCTTCTAGTTTGGAAAATAAATATAAAGACATGTCCTTATATATATGAATTATAAAATTTTGAAAATTTTTACTTGTCCGAATCAATATTTTCTAGTCTTGGGCATCAGACTAGTTGCTAATGGTGCAGACAAATTATTGTGTCATCGGTCAAGCCTTTGTGTTGTTTTTTTTATAAATCAAGCCTTGTTTTTTTTTAGTTACTTCACATTATAGGACTGTATATACAGTATGGATTTAGCTTATCGTTAACCCTTTCCTCCTTTAAATATTTATTTTGCATACTTGATTCGCATAGTGATTTTTCAATAAAATGCTTAAAATATGCTTTAAAGTATTAATGCATTGTAAAAAAACAAATATTTCATCAAATAAATTAAAGTCGGATATTCCTGCAATATTCCTTTTCATATTGGATACAAATTTTATTAAGTCTACTGCAGACACTTTGTAGTCAAAGCATTTCAACTGAGGTACTACACAGAAGTCATTGTGGCGTAAAGGGGGTGGTGTCAAAAGGCGTCACCATGGAGGAAAGGGTTAAGGGCTGTATTGTTCCTTCAAATTCTTAAATTCAAGTTTAAAAACTCTATTGAATAGTTGTTCTGTCGGCAAACATACCACATGTACTTATTTCATAAAAATTGTTTTTGTTATGTTTAGACTTTATAAACATCTTTAATTTTCCAAAGGCTTATCTATCAATGTAATTTTGTATATGTAATAAAATTTTGTGATAAATTACAGTTGGATGGTTAAATTTCTGTCTCATGTCAAATTAACATGTACAACATTGTACAAGGTCTTTAGTTCGCTGTAAAATTTTCTTTGTAAAATTTCAACGTTTTTTTATCTTAAACATTGTTTGTATCTGCTCAAATTTTATGTTAAATTGTGTTACACTGGTTAAGAAATGACTGAATTCAAACTGAGTTTAAAAATACCATTGAAAATTTCTGATATTAACATAAATTTGCATGTGACTCAGTGCAGTTGTAAAATGTATCAAGATTATTACGACTAAATCTAGTTTCTAAATCTTAACTTATTCAAATTCTGTATCCTGACTTTCTGTATTTAATAACCCCCCTTTTCAAGCACAGATCTGTATGTCAAATAATCAAAATTTTACTCCAGGACTTTTAACTTTTAAAAATGTTTATGCATAAGTAAAATTTGATGTACTTATGCCAGATTGCTGTCTAGTTATCATGTATCTACATCTGGTTTTTGCTCATTATACAATGTCATAGAAAGTATAAAAAAGAAGATGTAATATGATTGCCAATGAGACAACTATCCACAAAAGACCAAAATGACACAGACATTAACAACTATAGGTCACTCTACAGCCTTCAACAATGAGCAAAGCCCATACCGCATAGTCAGCTATAAAAGGCCCCGATAAGACCATGTAAAACTATTCAAACGAGAAAACTAACGGCCATAGAAAGCCATGGTTTAACCTATAGTTTTTAACTTCCCCATGATTTGGTCTCTTGTCAAGAGTTGTCTCATTGGCAATAATATTAGACTATAAAAATAAAATTTGATGTACTGATTACCAGATTGTAAATTGTCAAATTACATGTATCTATAAATACACATGTGCATGATGTACATGTCACTTATTTAAAATATGCACTTAAGATTTTTTTTACCCCAGGACATTTTTAAAAACTTCATTATCAATTTTATTTTGATATACATGTATATATAGTGATATAGTGATATAGATCACCATATTTAACTACACAGCAGCCCGACAACAGTTACTGTAAACCTTATCAGTAAACATCAAAATATATGTACATGTATCTACAATTATATAATTGTCACTTATTCAAAATATGCATTTATAAATTTCATACCCGTAGCCAGGGGGGTTCAGACCAACCTTCCCCTTGGAAACAAATAAGCACTGTTAAAGTCCATGTTCTGTTCGAATTGTGACTGTTAAAGTCAAGTCTGTGAGTCCAATTGTACATGTACTTTTTTAAATTTGTCATTTCGGTGAATTTTAAAGCTGACTATACAGTACATGATATTTTTTTTTATTAACAATAATTTTTGTCTGGCTACTTTCTTACTATCATCAAGATATCTACATATCACTTATTCAAATAAAATAGAAAATGGAAAAATCTGCTTCGGTTTTTAAAAATTTGACTCCAGTACATTTTCAAAAAATTTTAAAACATCATTTATTTCATTATCAATTTTATTTTAATATACATATATATATAGTGATATAGATTGGATCACCATATTTAACTAGACAGCAGCCCGACAACAGTTACTATAAACCTTACAGCACTTCAAAATATAGTGTACATGTATCCACAATTATATAAATGTCACTTATTCAAAATATGCATTTAACTTATTTTGTTTTAAAAATTTGACTCCAGGACTTTTTCAAAGATTTCATTATCAAATATACATGTATATATAGTGACGTAGATCTCCATATTTAATAGACACATGTCATTGCCTGCTGGTCATTTATTGATTTATCAATCCAATGACAGATTTTATTGTTGCTTCAGAGAAACAAATTACATGTTAATTTCTTATTATGTTGTCAATTACATGGGGTACACTTGTATATACATATAGGTAAACATGCTAGGTCTTTATTATCTACCATGGACATGACTTACAATCCATATTTGTACACAGGTCCATAAAGTGAAAATTAACTGTTATAAATTGGAAAAGACAGGATATAGTCAAGGTTTCTACTACTGGGACTCCCATTATATATTTAACTTCTAAATTAATACAAATTAAAGAAAAGGATAGAGGGTGCCTTAATATGAAACAAAAATTCCCTAGGTTCTAATCTAGTGTTCTAAAGGGGGCCTTAAAGCACTGTTGAACCCTCAAGTGCTATATTTTCATAACTCTAATTTGGCATTTAAATAAGAAAGGTCATATCATAGGAAACATGTTTACTACGTTTCAAGTTGATTGGATTTGCACTTCATCATAACCTATCTTGAACAGAAAATCTAACCTGATTTGGGACAGACAGAGGAAAAAACAAAGGAAGTTCAAACTGAAGAACATAATGCCCCAAAGATGGGCATAAAAAATCTTGCTTCTTGTTTATGATCTTCAAAATTGCTAATAAAAGTTAACTACTTTGAAACTGAGAAGTGAACTCCCTTAAATTAGTGTTCTATAAAGAAGCATGCTTAAATAATAAGTTTATCTGAGTAATTCTGAATATTGGAGTGAACTCAATTAATGTATTGGGGGTCTCATTTAGGGGTTCCTATCCCGTATCCTGCTTATTGTTTTGTTAGATTCCCCTATCCCGCTTACACTATGTGCGTAAGCTATTCTCATTTTATTGTCATTTCCCGGGTCCTGCGAGACCTCATTTCCCATTTTCTTGACACAACAATTTGACTTTCACGTTTCAGACTTACGAAAAACTGGCAATCCCACATCACGCTTAGACCCCAATGAGACCCACTGTATTGGGAACTATGTTTTTTTTAATTTTACACTCTAATCTAAAGGAAAAAGATGTACATGTAACATGCAGTTAGTTTTCCATTTATTTTTTTCTACCTGTTTTAGACTTTTTTCTACCAGTTCACTGGTGAATATATCATGTATATATATAATTTCTAACATCATTAAACAAATACAAATTATAAACAAACAATCCAGTAAAATTTAGTTTCCTGTCATATTGAACTTCTCATTGTCTTCTGGGAATGTCAACAATTTTGAATTTCCTAAATACAATGTAGTTGAATAACCACAAATAAGCTTGATAATATTATGGCATTTAATTTAAGTGATGTATCAATTTAATGCTTATTATATAAGCATTTAACTTCAATGGACTATAAACATGAAAAAGTATTGATTTTTTTTTCACTGTTTTGGGTGTATTCTGTTTCGATGCTTTTCATTTTAATGATGCAAACAATTTATTTGTAATTTTTCTTTTTAGTAATACTGCATAAACCGTTGTGTATCTAAAAAAAATATATAATGTACATGCATGAATTTGATGTTGATAATTTAACTAAAACATGCATTGACATGTACAGTATGAAATACAATTAATCCTGTTGTTGCTTTTCTTTTCTTCTTAGTTTTCTATTGTATAAAAAAATGATTATTAAATAAAACAAATTTTTCAGTTACTACATCTTTGTATTTTTTGTATGGTTTCAGTGACCAAATAATCATACTTTATTGAATTGTATACTTAAAACAGAAGTTGATTTCAGAGCTTGATAAAGATTATACACCTATGTGACCATGACTTATATATCTATCATCATAAACATGACATGATTGCTGATAACAAATTAATTGTATTAATACTCATAAAAATTACTTTGTTTTACTAATTTAAAATATATTTACACCAATTTGTCGTTAAATGCATTTTATCATGCTTTTTTTTATCAAATTGTCAAAAGTGCTAATAACCCCCCTCTTCAAATGTGGATTTAACAAGCATCCTGCATTGACAAAAAGGGACAACATCAAAAGATCGATGTAGAATAAAAAAACTTAAATCAAATAGTTTGGGGGTGTGGGGGGTCAACATTGCTGAAAGTTTTGTTAATTCAAAATCAATTTTACCTATATCCATATAGGTAAATCAATTTTTCACAAATTAAGCCAAGAAGGGGGTAGGGGGTCAGTGAAAAAACTATGTGAATTAAGATTTTATCCTACATTGAACTTTTGATGATGTCCCTAATATCTTTGTGTATATTAGATACACCCAATAAAAACTTTGTATTAATATAAAAGAGAGATGAAAGATACCAAATAAACCGAGATAGTCAAACTCTTAAGACGAAAACAAACTAACAACAAGAACAATGTCAAGGAAAAAATGAAAAAAAAAAACGATCAAAAGATTATAAATAATCTAGTATTATTACTTCCTCAACTGATTTATCACACCTTTTATCAAATTTAACAGCCAAACGATAAAACACTGTAGATGATTATTTGATTAAATAATATTTTTTTGGAAAAAGATGTTTAATTTCTCTGCATCTCCCTGTCCTTGTCTGACCTTTGACCTGCCCATAATAATAAATAAAAATTCTTCACAAATGATTAGAATTAATAAATAACTTCAACAAGATTTCCAAATTTAACTAGGGATTGAACATCCATCAATTCAGAGCAATAGTTATCTGAATTTCTAAATTAGAATTTGTTCTTTGATTTTTATTTCATTGACCATCAGGACTTTTTAATGTAAATAAAACAGAAAATACAAAGAACTTTGAATACACATTTTTTTCTACACATTATCTAATTCATTTTTATGCTAGGTCATGGATATTATTTTGACAACTGTTGTTTAACATGTCTAATGACATCAGAGAAGTGAAATAATTGAACTTCACATGAAAAATTATATATATACTTATCACTCTTTAAGGAGATATGAACCTAACAATTTGAATTTTCTGCACAACTTGAACTGTTGGATGTTGGTAAAATACAAAACTAACAATTGTAAATTAACTGGGAAATAGCATTATTTCATTGGAATCAATGTTATACAATTACATATTTACTCTTGGGGTCAGCTATAAATAGGTCCAGATTTGCAGATAGTTAAATCGGGACATCCCGAATTTGGAATAAAAAATACCAGGATACCGAAATCCAGTAATTTAAAACTCCTTGATCCCAAAGTCTTGGAAAAAGGTTCTGCCCCCCTCTTTACTTGTTCAACATTATGTTTATAATCATGATAAACATGCATGATAATAGTAAATTAAATCAAAAACACCTAACATAACAATATCTAAACTTGATGTATCTCACCTCGCCATCTTCATACCGAACTTTAATCTGTCCGGGTCCTTTGTAATCTTCCAATAGTTCAGCTCCTCGCCAAATAGCTTCTGGGTCGGAAATCCATATCCTGGCACCCTGAAAAACAAACAAATATAAACATGATAAACATTAAAAGATTCATAACTTTATAAATTATATATGTTGTTTAATAAATAACACAACACACATGTGTACCATAATTTCTGGGGAAAAAACGCACCCCTAAATAAGGGGCAAGGCTGATTTTTTGGGAAGACGTTTTTTTCCTTACATAAAATGCACCTGAATATAGCATGTATAGAGTGCACCCAACATGTTTATTCAACATCAACAACCACTCAATTAAGGGCTCCAGACTTCCGACAGGCATATATATATAGAATGTTGTGGGATTAAACATATTAGCTGGTGCCTTACCCTCACCCTATTACCTGGGACAGTGGTGAAGGCATATATAACTGTATTCTGTTTGACAGTACATATCTGTCGAATCTGGTCAATGCAGCATCTTCATAAATGATAAAAGATAAGAGTTTACAATTTAAAGGAAAAACAAAAGGGATTAAGTAGATTCGTCCCTCTTTTATGTCCATTCCTATGGTGGACAGCTGTTTGAAATAATAAAATCCACATGAGCTTTTGACATGGAAGTGATGCTAATCCACATTTGTCCATTACATGATCCTTTTTCAGACATATATTTCAAATTTTTCAGACAGCAAATGTACCAGGGTTATCACTTTCATTAAATATCACAAACAGTATGGGAGTAAAGGTAAATTAACAAAAATACTGAACTCTAAAACCAATTCAAAACAAATATTAAAAATGAAAAGTCCTTTATAAAATAAAATCTCAAACACATAAAAAACAAATGGAAACAACTGTCATATTCCTGAGTTGGTACATGTACACACATTTTCTTATGGAGAAAATAGATAAACAGATGTTTTCAAACTATCCACTACCAGACATTAAATTCTTAATTATAATATGTTCATTCCATGTTCCCTATATTAGTTATACAGAAGACCCTAAAGTTACAGACCTTGGTAAAAAGCTCCTGAACATCGGAATCTTGCAGAAAACTTTGAAAATTAAATCTCCTGTAAATGCTATCACAATTCTTTAGTTGATTCATAGTTAATACACACAACTATATTTAATAATAGCCGAGTATTTAAATAATCGTTAAATAATTATCCAAAATGTCAAATTTGTAATTTTATTTATTAGTCATGATGTACCAGATACTTCTGTTAACAGCAGCAGATACAAAATTCATTAAATTTGTTTATTTATGTGTGATGCACTAGATACTTATGTTAACAGTAGCAGACTCAGGATTCAATAGCTTTTGTTTATTTGTGTAAGTGGAAATCTGCAATAGATTTCTGATTGAGTTTATTTTTGGAACAATTAAATTTTGAAGGGGGTTTAATTAATTGTTTAGATACCTTGTAGCTTCATCTTTCATGGATTTAATTAATACTGGTAATTTTATTTCTGTGTGGGGAAATATTTCTTTTAATCTTTTTAACTACAAATGTATATATAATAAGGGCTATTCCAGAAAAAAATATGAGAGAATTGGACATGCCATGATATTTCTATCTATGGGTAGTGTATAGTGGATGTTACCAATTAAAACAATAGTTATGGGTGTTGTGGTAGGCTGTTATCACAGCAATGTTGTCACAACCTTACATGTACATTTTGTACGTTAATTGTATGCATTAATTAGATGAAATTGATTGTTTTGAACACCTTGGCAGCTGCAAAATGGTTTACAATGTCTACAACTTCGTAAATTATTTAGCCTTTTAACTTTTGTGGATTCAACAGTCATCGATGAATCTTTTGTAGACGAAACGTGCATCTGGCGTAAATAAAAATATTAATCCTGTATCAATGATGACTTTATTAAGAAGTCAGAAATAGGTTAGTCTCCGCCCTAGCGTCCTAGAGGTCAGGATGATATTAGTTGCATGAGGCTTGTCTGTGACCTCAACTATACATGTAGCTAAGCGCAGATAATCTTTGATGTGCAGAAGCGACTAAAGCAAGATATATGACAGTTGTATTGGGTCAACTTTCATGACGAATAACGCCAAAAAATCTTGCAAAATGATGTTAATGGTTAATTTTGATACATGACCATGATGACGATAAAATGTACACATTTTCTTTAAGAATATAAAAAAAAATCGACTGATTTTGATGTCATGTTAAATTCTTTCCAAAATACTACTGTTACAGATAATTATTTTTAAGACCTCTGATGAATCATTATCATGATAACATTTCAACCAATTTTTACCATGTTTACATTAGGGGGAGTAGGAAAGGGTCAATCATGACATCTAAAAACACCTGATCCCGGAGTCTCGATAAAGGTCCTATCCCCCATCTTCATTCGTAACAAAAAATTAATGATTCAGGCCTAATGGTAAATAGCATTCATACCCTCATATATTGATAAGGAGTATTGTACATGTATCATAGGCTTGTTTAAGTTTTGATGCAAAAATATGATTCAGATTTATTTGTGTTTGTGTATACATCATTACATGTGTTACTGTCAAGCTTCAACAGAATAAACGTTTCTAAGAATTTTAATAATTTATTGAATCGTTTGGTGACCAGATCTTTTAAAATCAAATACCGGTAGCTTGGGGTATTGTCCACAATCTGTCAATATATAAACACAACAGTATATATCCTGTTTAAATGGGCGTATTTACCTTCACATAAAGTTCATTTGCCGTCATTTTTCTGACTAGAACTTCTTTTGAGTCAAAAGGTTATTCTTCAGGGTTTTACATATTCCAAGTAATTTGTCTGATCCATTTGTTTTGATGGTGCTATATTGTCTTTAAAAAGATGACCTCCTATTCCACCCACCGAATATTATCAAGATATCTTGATTATGTGCAAACTTGTTTTACCTGTGACAATATCTACATTGACCAGGTAACGATCAAACGCTTAGATGATAAAGAAACTCTCGTGTTTCTTCGGGCAATTACGTTGATTAAGTTGTCGTGAATAAACTTGCTAAAAATAGATTTCTCGTTGCTTACTGATTTTTCAACTCGATAGTATTCGTTTGTTGGTATTTGGGGTTTAGGGGGGGGCATATATTAAAGCCCATGCAGAGTTACTTAAGGGTGAAGGGGAGCGTAATAATGAAAAAAATAAATAAAAAGGAGTTGTACTCAGTGACGAGAAGGCGCTAAAAAGTCAGTGTATACAGAACCGGTGTATATGTAAAGCAAAATTATATCCGGGTGAAATTTGATCCGGAGGAAAAAATGTCACAGTAGTTGTTGTTATTTTTTTATCCGGAGGAAAATATTTCCCTGGGATATTTTCTCCTTTGATGTAAAATTCCATCTGGGTAGTTAACTTATTGAATAGTTATGAGAAAAAAACGTATCATTTAAAAATACTATGAAATAATGATAGAGTATTTGAAATAAAGCGAAATTCTTAAAAAAATATGTGTTATAATGGAAAATAATTTCACAGATTATCCTTGTAAAAATTTCCTGAAATATTCAAGTCAATATCATCCTTTTAAAAAAAATTATCATGAAACATAGGGAAGAAAACCAGAAGTAATTTCAAAGATCGTAATTGTGAAAAAATATCATGATTAAATATTATAAGGTTAGTGAAATACATGTAAAAGTGAGTTGTTTTCAGATCACAGTACAAATATAAATTTATAAGTAAGGTAGAAATATAGTTGCATTGTTAACAGTAATAGAAGAATTTGATTATGATGATATTTTTAACTTTATAAATAGAGATGTAGTTGTTGATTATATGGACATCACTCATCAGATAAATCATAGCATAACAATATATTGGAACAAAAGCATGTTTAACAGCTGGATAGTTTTGACCTGTGAAATGTTATCTGTCTTATTAAATCAAGTTGTAAGTCATCTTTTTATATGAATGAATATATAAAAAATAAGATTCAAGGAAAAATTTCACTTTAAAATAGATTCAGAAATATATTATATTAATATCTTTAAAATATAAATTGCTCATAATTGCCTCCCTTTGATAAATTATGCAAATTTGGTCTACCTTTGTGAAACATTTATAATTATAGTCCGGTATATATTGATTGTGAGTAATCTACATAGTAGTAAATGGGACGCTATTTCACACGGTTCTGTGAAATATAGTACGGCAAATATATACCGGTACATACTATCCACATAACACAGATAGATTTTCACTCCTCTGGAAAAAAATCAACCTGTGAAATACCAGGCCTGGAAAAAGATTACCGGGACAACTTATCCTCAGGACAAAATATCACAGAGGAAGAAATAAACCGTTACATATACAGAGGGGGGCAAGGGGGTCCCAATAACAGAAAACCAGCAAATTGATTTGGCACCTGACAGATAACAAGGAATTAAAATGGACAAAAACAGATAACAGTAGATGAAATATCAAAATAATTCGGTCTTTGACCTTTGACCAATCAGTATTTCTTATTACGGATATAATTCTGTGTAATTTAAATAATTCCATTTTCTACGACTATGTTTTAAGTATTAATTTATGTATCTAGAATGTGTTTAAATTACTACTCAATACATTAAAAAAACAAACCTAGGACAACACATCGCAAGAAAAAACTGTAAAATATCAGTTGCAATTCGCGTCCCTAAAAATATGGGTACGGTGCACAATAATCACTTACCTTACATAAAACAATAGACTCAAATCACTGAAATAAAAGTACTCACACTTACCAAAAGCTATTTCAAAGCTAGTGAAAATGTAGACGAACCAGTGGACATAGACGGACTGGTAAATATGTATAAACAGACGCGGGTGAATGTAACAGACTTATTCACATACATTCACATATAGACAAACCTGCAGTCGGGAATGTAGAAAGACTAGGGGAAACGCTTAGTTACGCTTCACGCACACCCAATACACGCTTTAAGCTCGTTCACAGATATTATTGACAGATTGAATACATCAAAATTACTACCGTATTGGTAGCGTGCATGATGTTTTTACCACGGCCGACGTACGTCGGAGCTATACGTTGATGTGTGAAGCCGGTTTCTAATTCTTATGCATAACAAAAGTAATATAAATTAAAACATGATCTTTATTGAACGATTATCTAATATATAATGCCAAACAAGCATTTGGGTTTACGATTGCATTTCTTTTTTTAAAGAAATCAACTTGTATAGTTTGTTAATAAACCCGCCATAGATACCAGCGGCTTAAAATTGTGACGTTCTTTCCATCCGCCTGCATGGCTCAAACGTCCAACAAGAAGACGACCAGATTATGACGTTACATCATTTCGTCGTCCGGGCAATCTTTCCCTCGCTACGTTAAGACGTCCAGTAAGATATTTCTGAGTAGCAGTGTTTTCAAAAGATTTCAAAGAAAAGGAAAATGGATTGTATTTATTTTCCAGATATTTACCACATAATTACTTCAGTTTCAAATAAAAGTTTTTTTTACTAGAATGTTGTCCTTTGATTGATACTGTTCTTTCTACTGTACATATATTCTATATTCATGATCTGCTTTTTACAGTTTTTCATGGTCAGATTTTTTTTTGGGGGGGGGGGGTGGATGTGTCCGTAATAAAATTGTTGTTTCATGAATTGAGTTATTTGACTGATTGATCTAAACATATATCTTCTTATATCTAATGACTGAATAAATAGTCAACGATAAATCTTACGGGGCGATGGATCATATAAACATGATGCAGTACACTACACAATATAATATATAACAAGTCTAAAAGAATACAACATCACCAAAACACAATAAAACGAACAATATGTTAGATATTTAGGATAACAGATATCCTTCTTCGGTAATTGCACGATGAAAAATGAATCATGTCAATTCAAATAAAGACTCTATCAAAATCTTGATTTATACAATTTAAGCGAACGCTGGAACAATTTTAAAATTTTCAAACACACCGCAAAGACTACAAAAATATGCCAAAAATAAAAAAAAGTTATTGACGATGTGAACTGGCACAACTCTAAATTCCCAAAGGTGTTGACAGTTGAGATGTTAAACAACTGCGTGGAAATACAGTCCCAATAAACAGTCCTGACCGATCTAAACTGGTATGATATTTAAAATATGACAACGGTAGGGCAGTTGCATCAGAGACTGCGTATTTAAACATCTAAAAAATATAGTAATTTGATGATAAGAAAATTGAGTAATAAATGTTTACTAAGGTTAAGTAATAGAACGTGGCTGCGTACTTACACATCCTTGCCAACTGTAATCAAAACTAATATAATTCAAAAATTCCTGAAAAGTGTAAGGGTCCAGTACGGAAGCCGTAGTAACTGGCCACAAGTGATGAGAGGAAATTAGTGATGGAGGGAAAAATGAGTGACTCTTCTATGTTTTTTCATTAATGCCCTCTGGGGAAACTGTCCTCAGCTTTCTTATCCAAAAACTTTCCCGAGCAAGTCTGTCGGCCTTTGACCAATCCTCGTTGTGATCTATGATAGTAATGGTAAGTTTTTTAAGATCAGCTTGGGCGTGCCCATGTGATCTTAAATGACGACTTACGGGGAGGTCGGGCTTGCATGTGTAGTCGCTACGATGACCATTCATGCGTTTGTTGAATGGCTGTTCTGTCTCGCCATCATACTGCATGCCACATCGACACTGAAGAATGTATACAACATTCTGGGTTTTGCAAGTTACATTACAAAATATTGTGTACACAGACCCAGTGGAGTGGCAAGTAAATGTTTGAGTATTCATTATTTGTTGGCAAGTCAGACATCGTTTGTTACCACACGATTTGCACCATCCTGTAGTTGAACAGCTTTTATTGGAGGAGACGGCAGCTTTTACAAATAAGTCTTTTAGACTTGCTGGTCTCCGAAAAGCTAAGACAGGAGGATCGGGAAAGATTTTGGATAATTTTGGGTGATTGGCAATACTTTGCCAATTGGCACGGATCAAACGTGAAAGGTTTGAAAAAGCGGGATTGTATGTTAACACAAATGGAACTATTTTGCTGCGCCTCTTCTTTTTGTACTGTAACAGGTCTTTGCGGCTGTTATTGTTAGCACGCGCAAACCCCTTATCTATGTCCCATTTCTTATAACCTCGTTTGATTAGAAATCCGCGAAGTTCCTGTAACCGCTGAGTGACAGCCTCCTCAGAGGAGCAAATCCGCTTTACTCTGAGAGCTTGACTGTACGGGATACTTTTTGTACAGTGTTTGGGTTGACAGCTTTGGGGAGAAAGGTACTGATGTTTATCTGTAGGTTTACAGTAGAGGTCTGTTGCTATGACACCGTTCTTTATAGATGTAGTTGTGTCTAAGAAAGATGTCTTAGAGTCGGATATTTCATATGTAAATTTAATTGACTGGTGGGCGTTGTTTGCATGTCTGATCAAAGCATCCAATTTTTGTTGGGATTCGATCCATTTCATGTCAACATCATCGATGAAACGGAACCAAGACAGAGGTTTGGATAAAGATGATGAAATAATATGTTTCTCTAATTTGCCCATGAAAATATTGGCGTAAGACGGTGCCATTTTCGTCCCCATCGCTGTCCCGTTTATTTGAAGGTAATTATCACCATTAAAGGTAAAATTGTTGCATTTAAGGACCAGAGTAAGCAGCTGGACTAAACATTCGGTTGGTGGTTCTAAAGTGTTGCGAGAGTCCCATATTTCCCTACACGATTGTATTCCGTCATCATGAGGTATGTTGGTATACAAGGAGGTGACATCTAAAGTGACAAGGAGGGTTTCCGGAGGAAGAGGGTTCATGGATTCCATTTTGCGAAGATAATCTGTAGTGTCTTGAATGTGAGAAGGAAGATTTTGTACATGACATCTTAAATGAAAGTCTACAAATTCCGAGATTTTTTCAGTCGGGTGGCCGTTAGCGGATACAATGGGTCTACCAGGATTGTTAACCTTGTGTATTTTAGGAAGAAGATACAATCGACCAGGCTTGGCGTTCACTGGTTTTAAATATCCAATTGTATCCTCATCTATGTGACCGTCATTGTGCATGGTTTGTAACGCAGTGATAATTTTGGAACTAAACTCGGAAGTAGGGTCATAATCAAGTTTCTTATAAAATCTCTCATCAGAGAGCTGACGCTCTGCTTCCGCAATGTAGTTGGCTTTGTCCATTATCACAACGGCACTTCCCTTGTCTGCTGGTTTTATAACAATATCATGTCGGTTTCTCAGCGATTGTATGGCTTTTTTCTCGTCAGGAGTGGTGTTATAAAACGACGAGTATTTGTTGCTGGCGAGATGAACAACATCCGATTTGATTTTGTCAATAACATCTTCCAGTGTAGCAGATTTGCTAGGCTTTGGAATCCATGAACTCTTCTTAAAATGCGGAATTATGATTTCGTCCTCCGAGTTGGACGTGGCTGTGTCTCCCTCATTATCCTCCTCTCTATCCTTGTTACCAAAGTATTCTTTAATTCTGAGGGTTCTGTTAAAGTTATTGAGGTCATCCTCCAGTTTCATATTATCTATGTTACTTGGAGTAGGGCAAAAATTCAAACCCTTAGATAAGACTTTGGTTTCATCCTCAGTTAAAGAGACTGTTGACAAATTGACAACTGTGTTGTTGGGATTGGCCGTAATATGAATTTTTCTTCGAAATCTACGGTTGCGAGGCTTTTTACTAGACTTTTTTGAAGGACTGTTTAAAGGGTGGGTAACTTGCACGCCGTCACGTTTAAATTTGTGTATCTGCTTGACATGAAGCTTATGTGACTCAATACGTTTGATATCACTAAGGCGTACTTGAATTTCGTCAAGTTCAAGACCAGATAATAGGTCACGAGATCGGCAGTGCAAGTCATCACTAAGTTTGTATAGATTATTAACTTGATGAATTGCTTCTTGACGTAAAAGATTCATCAGGCTAAAGGAACTATTGTATAGAATAGTGTTCCATCTATGTAAAAATCTGTTTGACTTATCGCCTGTTGTAAGTGGCGAAGCTTTTAAAACTAACCCTTTTGGAATAATTCCTTGGTCAATGTACGTTTCTAAATTTGAAATATGATGTTCTGTTTTGATAATTTTGATAGTAAAAGATCTTAATTTCTTAAAATAAAATTGCAAATGCATGATGGAATAAGCAGTAAGAATATCGGATCGATTGAGCACACTCAATGCAAACTACAAAAAGGTAAAAATATTAAATGACTGAATAAATAGTCAACGATAAATCTTACGGGGCGATGGATCATATAAACATGATGCAGTACACTACACAATAAAATATATAAGTCTAAAAGAATACAACATCACCAAAACACAATAAAACGAACAATATGTTAGATATTTCGGATAACAGATATCCTTCTTCGGTAATTGCACGATGAAAAATGAATCATGTCAATTCAAATTAAGACTCTATCAAAATCTTGATTTATACAATTTAAGCGAACGCTGGAACAATTTTAAAATTTTCAAACTCACCGCAAAGACTACAAAAATATGCCAAAAATACAAAAAAGTTATTGACGATGTGAACTGGCACAACTCTAAATTCCCAAAGGTGTTGACAGTTGAGATGTTAAACAACTGCGTGGAAATACAGTCCCAATAAACAGTCCTGACCGATCTAAACTGGTATGATATTTAAAATATGACAACGGTAGGGCAGTTGCATCAGAGACTGCGTATTTAAACATCTAAAAAATATAGTAATTTGATGATAAGAAAATTGAGTAATAAATGTTTACTAAGGTTAAGTAATAGAACGTGGCTGCGTACTTACACATCCTTGCCAACTGTAATCAAAACTAATATAATTCAAAAATTCCTGAAAAGTGTAAGGGTCCAGTACGGAAGCCGTAGTAACTGGCCACAAGTGATGAGAGGAAATTAGTGATGGAGGGAAAAATGAGTGACTCTTCTATGTTTTTTCATTAATGCCCTCTGGGGAAACTGTCCTCAGCTTTCTTATCCAAAAACTTTTTCCGAGCAAGTCTGTCGGCCTTTGACCAATCCTCGTTGTGATCTATGATAGTGATGGTAAGTTTTTTAAGATCAGCTTGGGCGTGCCCATGTGATCTTAAATGACGACTTACGGGGAGGTCGGGCTTGCATGTGTAGTCGCTACGATGACCATTCATGCGTTTGTTGAATGGATGTTCTATCTCGCCAACATACTGCATGCCACATCGACACTGAAGAATGTAAACAACATTCTGGGTTTTGCAAGTTACATTACAAAATATTGTGTACACAGATATCTATATATATATAACCTCTTGTGTCTGTCGATTTAAACGAGTTCGCAATGTTTTCTCACGATATGCAGTGAAATTTGGCAAAACGTTAATGGAATTGTTGGTCTTCAATGCTCTACAACTTCGTACTTTATGTGGCCATTTGTACATTTTATTTTATTCGAGAGTCACTGATGAGTCTTTTTGTAGATTAAACGCGCGTCTGGCGTAAATATAATTTTTTTAAATCCTGGTACATGCATATATGCATGATGAGATTATCTCGAAAAAGATATAAACCAAGATCATGTCAAAGTTGATGTCAAACATAATTCGGTTATTTTCTTCCTCTAAAGAATCGAGGTATTTGCTACTATCAGCGAGTTTCTTGAGGTGAACTTCCATTCGGGAACAGATTTCCCAAGACAACAATTACATGGCATCATGCATGAAATGGTGAATTACAAACAGAATACGGATAAGATTTAACATATAAATGCAATTTCAAGACTTCATAAAAAATAATAATAATGTGTTATCTTTTAGTTGAAACTAAGACTAATTAATTATGTCTGTTGTGTATTTTTTTACTCTCAAGCATCATTGTTCTTTGAAAACTAAAATTTCGGATGAAGGTTTTTTTTATAACAAATATTTAAAGGAATACAAAAATTAATGATAAACAAAAATAGCATAGCTAGGTGTGACCAAACAGATTTTGAGGTGAAGCGAACAGAAAAAAACATTGACACTTATTATTTGAAATTTGGGTTTCCCCCTCTTTAAATGTTATTGTGATTGTAAGTGTATTGTATCTATTTATTCATTAAGTTGCATATTTTTTTTTTGTTTTCCAGATTTTCCGGAAATTAACAAATTGCTTTATCTCCTAACTGAGATGGTTTTAGGTGTTGTCGAATCCCACCAATCAAGCAGTTTTGATAGTAAGAAGTCCTTCCTTCAAAGATCATCTCTGATACATTTATCGAAGTTAATATTTCGAATATGCAAACGGTTTGAGTATCACATTACATATTTCAGATTTGATCATGTAAAAACTGAGGAATATTATACAGATGTCGATGAAATGTATAAACTGATGAGAACACACAAACATATATACAAAGACATACAAAGACAACAAGAGGTAATTTCAAATAGCCGAAATTTTGGTAAACTACTATCTCTGCATGTGGTAAGTGTAATTACTATTATTTTCAAGAGCTTTAATTTGCTATCGATTCAGAAATACATGATATTATTTATGTGACTGTTATGGTGTTTTCTCCATGTCGAAGACCGACTTTCAGCAACTTCTTTTCTGAGAACTACATTTTATTAATGACCGTTTTAGAATCATCGGTATACTTTTAACCATTTTGCATTGTTTTTCACACAAAATGTCTAGCGTTTTCAAATATTCACCTAGTTAAATAATGCAGTGTGCAAACAACCATGTTCACTCATTTTCATTCTTCGTTTGTAGACTTTATGAATTACTTCCAATCATTGACGATTTTGACTGCCAACTACAGCTGTAGCTGCAGAGTCAATTATAGAGAAGCTTAGCTCCAAAAACCAATACAACTCACCACAGGTGAGCAGGATTGTTCTTATGAACATTACCTTTTTAACTTATGAAAGAGGATTTTTGTCAGAAAACACGGTCAAACATCCAAACATACAATCCACATTGATCTGTGTCCACACTTGTTAACTTATAATATTTATAGTTCAATCGCTAAATCTTGCCTAAGTATTTCTTTCACAACAGCTTTTTTTGATGAGTAGACATATATATGCTGTCATGAATTGTCATTGATATGGTTATATTTATAAATTAACTGTTAACAATTTTTTGAATTTTTGGGAATACTAAGGCTTTTCTACCTCAGGCATAGTTTACCTACGCTGTATTTGGCAAAACGTTTAGGAATTTTGATCCTAGCTCAAAGCTCTTCAACTTCGTACTTTATTTGGCCTTTTTAACTTTTTTGGATTCGAGCGTCACTGAAGAGTGTTTTGTAGACGAAACGCGCGTCTGGCGTTTATACTAAATTTAGTCCTGGTATCTATAATGAGTTTATATACTCCGTCACCTCTGAATCTTTTAACATATTTAAGTTCGTTTTCTTTTAGAGAAAGATATGTCAGAGGAACGATTTCTGTCACGGATATTGTTCAACCAGTGATCATGTTTATTTCATCAAATGTTAACGGCGAACGAACGTGTCAATGAGACAACTATCCGACCAAAGAGCAGAAAATAGCACAAGACTTGTTTTCACATCTTTTGATACATAAATATATATATTTGCGAAACGCCTTTATAATGTGTAGAATAATTAATATATTTCCCATTTTTATTTAGGAATTTCACATTACAAACGGATTTAATGCCAAGTTACCAGATAAACGATTTGTAAGTTGCAAAGCATCAAAACAGATACAGAAGGAACAACCACCAGAGCTTCATTCTGAACAGACAGAAGAACAACGTAATAAATTAATAATAGTAAGTACGTTATCGATTTCACATGTACATAGTTCATGTTATCATTTTAATCATTTTTATATCTGTCGTTTTTTTAATAGGAAGAAACCATCAATTTTGAAACAATTAAACAACAAGTATCACCAAAGATATCTTCACCGTGTTTTCCTAGCATGGATGAGAGATATTTTTTAGCAGATATGCCAATATCACCAATATAAATACTCCACCACTTTGTATGTACAGTATCACAAACCAGCTATTATTTTTCAGTAACTACAAGCTTATTGCAACACAATTTCATATAGCAGTCCTAAGTATGAAATTGTTCAAATTATTATGGTAAATTATTTCCCAAAATTGATCGCCCTGAAGATCATAAAAAACATTTTATTAAAATTAAGTATGTCAATAAAGGCTTTGATTTTGTAAATATTGCCGGTATATTTAACGGCCATTCTGTTAAAGAACCAAATTCCTGGTTATTTTGACAATTTTGAGCTACCTCTTATTTGTTATATTTACAAGAAATCTACACGGAAATTTGTGTTTAATTATAGTCAATTGTGTAAAGATGTTAATATCAGTGAAAATACACCTACTTCATGTAATTGCAGTAATTCTGCATATATTTATGGACCCATTTCCCATGTTATAACAGGAGTTCTTAACATCGTTCAAGACCGAGAGTTAAAATCATTCCTCAGTAAAGGACCTAAATATCGTCCCCCGTCAATTATTAATTGGAATGAGTGTCGTAATATCATCCACGACTCACTCCATACCTACTGTATGAAATGGATAAAACGGGAAAAAGCTGACAAAAAATCTTTGGACTCTTTTTTTAATTCAGTAATGAAGATAGTTGATATACGTATTCAACATTTTAAAGAACATTTTACTATTAACAATAACCACAATAAACCTATTTCTCGTATCAAACATAAACTAAAAGAACTAGCCAAGGAATTTGTTTTTGTCCCGGCCGATAAAGCTGCTAATAATATTATTATTGTTTGACGTAAATTTTACATTGAGGTTCTGAAAAAGGAAATCACCAATTCACCAACATTCCAACTGACTCCATTTTCAGAAAACGAAATCTGTAACAAACATAAACTTTTAGCCACCGCTTTACAAGTAGAGCCAAATACAATGAAAGTCCCAACTATGTATTGGCTTCCGAAGCTACACAAAACCCCTTACAAATATAGATTTATTTCGTCTTCAAGCCATTGTTCAACTACTAAATTGTCTATTCTTCTTACCAGCACACTTGGTACAATTAAAAACCTTATAATAAATTGTTCAAATAGGGCCTTCGAAAATAGTGGAATAAATTACTTTTGGAGTGTCAAGAACTCGTTGGAAGTACTTGATAAATTGTATGCTCATATTGGTGATTTGAATCTGTTCAAAGTTTTGATTTTTCTACCCTGTATACCACATTGCCTCACATTCTCATTAAGAAAAAATTCACACACCTAATTAAATGGGCATTCAAAAAATCAGAATGTGAATATATATGTTCAAACTCTTTTAGGTCATTTTTTAGTAGCAATAAACAAAAAAACTATGTTAATTGGACATGCTTTGATACTCTATATGCCCTTGAATTTTTACTAGATAACATTTTTGTTCGCTTTGGGGATTCCGTATATCGTCAGATTATCGGAATTCCAATGGGGACTTACTGTGCACCACTTATTGCGGACCTCTTTTTGTATTGTTATGAGTTACAATTTATGACAAAAATAAGCAAAGACCCATCAAAACAACATCTGATAAACAAATTTAATAATACTTTTAGATATTTGGATGATATTTTGGCTCTCATTAATGACGACTTCAGTATGTATATTAATGAAATTTATCCTGCTGAACTTACTTTAAATAAAGCTAATACTAATAATGACCACTGCCCTTTCCTCGATCTTGATATCTATATCACTAACGGAAAGCTGAATACAAAAATTTATGAAAAAAGGGATGATTTTTCATTTCCTATCGTTAATTATCCGTTTTTAGATGGTGACGTTCCCTTGTCACCATCTTACGGTGTTTATATATCTCAACTTGTACGATTCGCTCGTGTTTGTAACAATGTTTTAGATTTTAACGAGAGAAATTTATGTATTACTGAAAAATTATTACATCAGAGTTTTCGATATCACAAACTAGTCAAAACTTTTACTAAATTTTATCATCGGTATAAAGACATCATTCGTAAATATAGCTCAACATGCAGACTTTTTATACGTTCAAGTATTTCACATCCAATTTTTTATGGAAATATTCTTTATAAAACACAAAGGTGTCAGTATTCACCTCAGAAACTTACAAAACCTTTAAATAGACTGATTAAGAAGGGATTAAATTACGATACTGTTGTCAATTCATTAAAGATTGCATATTTTGGCGTTAATATTGAGTCACTGATAAGGTCTTTGCGTCGGAACTAAAGACATTTATTCTAAAAACAGTTGTTGGCATGACACGGGTTATGTTTTTCTCATATATGTTATGATGGTATGATACTAAACCCCTATTGGGAAGGATTGTGCCTGATGTTCATATGATGAAATCATAATCTTTCAGTCAGTTTAATTGAAGTCTGGAGCTGGCATGTCAGTTAACTGCTAGTAGTCTGTTGTTATTTGTGTATTATTGTCATTTTGTTTATTTTCTTTGGTTACATCTTCTGACATCAGACTCGGACTTCTCTTGAAATGAATTTTAATGTGCGTATTGTTATGTGTTTATTTTTCTATATTGGTTAGAGGTATAGGGGGAGGGTTGAGATCTCACAAACATGTTAAACCCCGCCGCATTTTTGCGCCTGTCCCAAGTCAGGAGCCTCTGGCCTTTGTTAGTCTTGTATTATTTTTATATTAGTTTCTTGTGTACAATTTGGAAATTAGTATGGCGTTCATTATCACTGAACTAGTATATATTTGTTAAGGGGCCAGCTGAAGGACGCCTCCGGGTGCGGGAGTTTCTCGCTACATTGAAGACCTGTTGGTGACCTTCTGCTGTTGTTTTTTATTTGGTCGGGTCGTTGTCTCTTTGACACATTCCCCATTTCCATTCTCAATTTTATTAGAATTTATCGAATTAATAACCAATTTGTTTACATGGTAACGATTTTTTTTATATGTCGCAATGAAAAATGTGCTAAATGTGACAAAGAAAATGATAAACTCGGCCTTTGTAACTTTCAGGGATGATCGTCAAGTTGAAGATTGCCACAAACGTTGGTTGGTATAAGTCAAATCCATGGAATCAGAAGAGATGGGGATTCTTTTGCAAATTCACTACAACATAAAGAGGACATAAGCATTGATGAGATGATGATTTGTCCAATTTTTTTTATGATCGGATCTTAGCTACGCGTGCTTTGATTATGGTTCATTGTTATTATTTTCATATGTTATCATATATATATACTTGTGTGTTTCTATATGATTGGGAGAATGAGGGCATATATGCCTGTCTTATACTTGGGAGTTTCCGTGTATAGGGAAAACAGGCTTAAATTTATAGAGGTTGAGATAAAGTTGTGTCTTTGATGTGAGAGGGAGAGAGAGGTCTTCAGTGTTAATGAATGAAAGAGTATGTATGTTTATAGAAGCTATAGTTTGAATAGTTAATTTTAAGAACTGATCTTATTTTTATCATTATTTTCGAATTATATAGAAATGTATGTGTTTAAAGGAAAGGGGGGCTTAGTGTGTAACATGTTTATGAGCGCCCAAACATCCATCCATATGGGACATATTGTAACATCACAGCATAATAAAACACCTAAATTGAGTGAAAAGTGAAACTCATCAGATCGATACAAAGCAGAAAAAAAAACACGGACCGGTCGTGATAGGATATATCTATATCCATTACAACAACAAAAACACAAAGTATAAATCTAAAAGTATTCTCGCTAATACTGACAGCCAGTTACTGCATCAAAACAGAAAAGTTTGAAAGAATCTCAAAAGTAACAATAAAAATATGATAATTCCTATATCATTGAATGAAATTAAGTTGTCAATATTCATTAAAATTTCTTGTATTTTTCTAAAATTCTTATGTGTTTAGCACCTGACCGTAGATATTATACCACCTTATAGATAAACATGTTTTGTTATTCATAAATTATTTTATTTTAGTTACGATAATTTGTCAAAGACTAAGATATTTATCAGATAGATGATTGATTTTTAGTCGGAAGTATGGTATCTGTGATGAGTTTATTAACAACCACTGGTTCGATGCCACTGCTGGTGGAGTTTTAATTCCTCGAGATTATTACCATACCAGAAGTCAGCACTTATGCGCTGACATAAACTATCAATGATATGGTCATATTTATAAATGTTTACAAAATATTTGATTTTTGAAATATTAAGGCTTTTTTACCTCAGGAATGAATTACCTTAGCTATATTTAGCAAAACGTTTAGGAATTTAGTCCTCAATGCTCTTCAACTTCGTTCTTAAATTGGCCTTTTGAACTGTTTTGGATTCGAGCGTCACTGGTAAGTCTTTTGTTGAAAAAACGCGTGTGTAGCGTAAATCCATAATTTAATGCTGGTATCTGTGATGAGTGTATTTGCATGTATATTCTGGACGAAATTAGAAATAATAATACATACATTAAGTATGTCCATGTAAAAGGCGTCGACCGGGATGATGGAAAGGAAATTTTGAATGTCACTAGATATGTTGGTAAATTGGATAAGACCGGAAATATTGCCTTGCAAAAGGTCACCAACGGGTCCCTCAAGGAGTTGTTGCATGAAGAGTTAGATTTGTAATGTGCAAGAGTAATTAGATTTGACTCGACGTGACTTCGAACTCAGTTCATTCCCACAGTCAAACTGGCATTTCACATTGGTATGGGTCTTACTACCGTTCGCAGTAAACCAAGGGTGACCATATTTCTATTCCTCAGTCAACAGTTTTTTCTTCTAACAAACAGAAAAAGATTTTAGATGAAATTAATTCATTGCATATATTAGTATAAAATTGACAATTCGCCTTGTAATTCATTTAGAAAATTAAGCTTACCTTGGTGCATTGAATTTGCGCCAATCTTTATAAAATTTAAAAAGAAGGTAATATTTCCTTTGCGTCAAAAACTGACAACTTCATTTGCGCCATAAAACATATAGCAGAGAAGATTAAGATATTCACTGCTTCATCGTGAAGAAGTCGTTTTTAAAAATCCCCCCTGGATAACCAAGAAAGTTCATACTCATTTCTACTATAAAACTCTCAGTCACTTAGGTTTAAAAATATATAGTATTCACATGTTTGAAATTTTAATATGGACATTGTCAATTGCAAGACAAACAACTGTTAGTTTTCTTAGTTGGATGTTTTTATATCTTCCATGTCAAGGCAGTTTATAGCTGACTTTACGGTATGGGTTTGTCTCATTTTCGTATAGTGCTGACACATGGTTTATGCAATGATTGATTGAACCTAAATGCTAACAAAATCACAGTGCCATTTTTGAAAAGGAAATAATGAAGATAAACTTTGGCTTTTAGATTTCTTACCTCAAGCATTATTCTTGATATTTATGATTAAAATAAAGACAATACTGTGGTTTTGGTTCTCATTTGGTTTTATAATTCTTTTAGAGAAAAGCAACCGCCTAAAAAGTAGCACAACATATGTATAAGGAACTCATTCAAATTGCCTAATCAGTTTCAACACCATCATTGAAAATCTGAATATAGTATATACACTTAACACTTGTTTTCAATATAGACAAAGTCAATGTAGCTGTTTTAAATCGAAAAAAAACCCGAAATAGATCGAAAAAAATGTTGTTTGACATGAATGCAGGTTTCTAAGGAACTAACACTAATAAAATTGCGAATGGAAATGGGGTATGTTTCAAAGAGACAACAACCCGACTATAGAACAGACACCAGCAGAAGGTCACCAACAGGTCTTCAATGCAGCGAGAAATTCCCACACCCTTCAGATAGCCCCATAACAAATATCTATACTAGTTTAGTAATAATGAACGCCATACTAAACTCCAAATCGTACACAAGAAACTAAAACTACCAATAATACAAGACTAACAAAGACTAGAGGCTTCTGACTTCGGACAGGCGCACAAATATGGCAGGTTTAAACATGTTTATGAGATCTCAACCCTCCCCCTATACCTCTAGCCAATGTAGAAAAGTAAACGCATTACAATACGCACGTTGACTAATTCAGTTCAACTCCGAGTCTGATGTCAGAAGATGTAACCAAAGAAAATAAACAAAATGACAATTATACATAAATAACAACAGACTACTAGCAGTTATCTGACATGCCAGCTCCAGACCTCAATTAAACTGTTTGAAATATAATGTCTTCATCATATAAATAATCCTTCCCGTTAGGGATTTAGTATCATACTATCATAACATTTTTGAGAAGAACATAATCCGTGTCATGCCAACAACTGTTTTTTAAATACACGTGTTTAGTTTAATGTTAAATAAGATTGGTTGATCGATTGTTGGTTGTTGAACATCATTTCGCAAATCGTTCATGAATGTTCTTGTAAAAAACATTAAGGTGGTACCCAACACCTACATTTGGGTGCAGACCAAGCATTACATGTAAACGGGCGTTTACTATCGCGTTTAAATCCGCGTTAACACGAAAATCGCGCGTCTTCTAATTTTGTTTAGAGTAAACGGGCGTTTACTTTGACGTTCACTTCGCGAAAAGAGTGTCTTCTATTTTTGTAAAAAAGTAAATGCTCGTTTACTGTTTGTAGTAAACGCGCGTTAACGCAGATTGTCCTCGTATCCTGGATACACTGACCTAATATATCACATGATAAGGTACATCAAAATATCCATCTGTCCATGTTCGATCAACATATTGACGATTGCATTTAATGAAATGACACCTCTTTAATTAATTTATTGAAAATTAATCATTGCATATAAAAACAAAAAGTTAACGCGAAAAGTAAACGCGCGTTTACTTTTAAGTGCACGTAAAAATACAATTGAGAAATCTGTAACAATACAACGTGATTAAAACGTTTAGATGATTTTACAGAGTTATCTCCCTGTAGTGTAAGGCAGCACCTTAAATAGAGGGCGTCCATTGGAGACATTTGGAGTGCTACTAAAAACGAGAAAATGTTCCCTTGCATCTTCAAAATACTCTATGTTATTTACATGCAATACAACTATTTGTATCTGAAACCGGGACCTTCACTAAGATAGTTATGTCAGTGGAGTAATTGTTAACAACGTGTGCTATACTGTTGTTGAAGAAAAAAAAAACTAATTATTTCTTTATACACTGTTCATTTGGCAAAGTGAACTGTGTTATGGGCTGTTTCAACTATAATTTCGCAGATAGTTAACTCACAAGAAATCTTTTCAAATATCCTTATTTTTCAAGGACATAAAATCTAAAAAATAAGATTTGTTCGGAGAATTGTTATATCATCGTGAAACCTGTCTAAATTATCGCTTCCATCTTGACCTCACTTGCAATAATGGTCTCCTCTATTTAGCAATCGACTACACATAACGGTGACTCGCCGACCCTCCTTAATGTTTCCACGATATTATTCAACTCTTTACAGCGGGCACTTAACTAATGCCGTAATATTTCACCACATTCAACACACTAGTCTTTTTAGCTTGAAGCAAGGGTCACTGTATTTGATTTATCTACCAGGGAAAAGAAATGTGTCCAGTATCCAAAGGTAAAATGAGAAACCGACATACCCTAAAGTGACCTCTTAAACAATGTTTGACTTTATCTTGATAAAACGTTATGAAGTAGTTATTTTGATTAGAAATATAAAAATTAAATCTAACAGTGTTTATTTAGTATAAGGTTTTATGCTTACAATTTTTTTCGTCCGTTAACTGGATTTGAACTCACACCATTTATAAACAATAGCTTATTTGCCTACCCTCATGTCAGGCGCTCTAGACCACTCGACGAGATCCGCTGAATACAAATATAACTTACATAGTCTTAGTGTTGCAATGTAAGGTAAAGTGAATCAAGAGATAGGCATAGTCATGTTTTCAAGCGTGTAAGTATATGTAGATATGTACATGTATGTGTAAGGTTAGGCATCAAACGCAAATTCCTTACTTATTTCATAAAAATTTCCAATCATCCATTAGGTAATGTTAGAAACTGTTTACCAAAGGACATAAGTTATAGATATTAAAATGTCTGGGCCTGAATTCATGTGTCGGTCTTAACATTACCCAATCAAAGTGTGAGTATACCTGTTCTACCGTAGAGAACTTAATACCGATGAATTGTTTGAAAATATATAATATACGTAAGACTTCAATTTATTTACATGAAAACAACACAACCTAACCTTTTTATTTGTATTTTTATTTCCAGACAAAAGACATTAAAAATCAAGAAACGGTTATTTCAATACATTAAGCTAAGTTCTCCCTTCCAAAGAATAGTAACTAACTTATTTACAACCTTTTAGGTGGTTGATCTATTTTAATTGATTATTAACAGTACATGTTGACATTATCTTCCAAGATGTGGTAAGCGTTGACATATGTTGCTTAAACATTTTCATTTACACATTATTTTGCTAGATTTATTGAACGGTTTTCCTTTAAAATAAAACTGATCATCATGATCATTGTTTACTTCTTCCTCCTGTTTTCGTACGCGAGGAGGACGCTTGTGTATCGCAATTTAAAATTACACAAAAACACGTCATCTTTAGAGTATATGTTTGGCAAAAGCAGTTCAACAATCTTTACTGTGTGAAATCTCGCTCGAGTAAAGTATCGAGACTTTTACCACATATCAGCTACTCTAGGAACCGTTTTAAACGTAAGTTAGGATACGACTTGTATTATGATTACCTTTCTGTGTTCATAGCATCTAATACATGCGATAGATATATGTTGAAACATGCAATACATGTAACTTGAAATATGCGATAAATGTAAATTGAAACATGCGATAGAGGTAGAGTGAAACATGTGATACATGTAGAGTAAAACATGCGATACACGTAGAGTGAGATTTGCGATACATGTAGATTGAAACATGCGATACAGTTAGAGTGAAACGTGTGATACATGTGGATATAAACATGCGATACACGTAGATTGAAACATGCGATACATGTAGATTGAAACATGCGATACATGGAGATTGAAACATGCGATACATGTAGATTGAAACATGCGATACATGGAGATTGAAACATGTGATACATGTAGATTGAAACATGCGATACATGTAGATTGAAACATGCGATACATGTAGATTGAAACATGCGATACATGGAGATTGAAACATGCGATACATGGAGATTGAAACATGCGATACATGTAGATTGAAACATGCGATGTAGATTGAAACATGCGATACATGTAGATTGAATCATGCGATACATGGAGATTGAAACATGCGATACATGTAGATTGAAACATGCGATACATGGAGATTGAAACATGCGATGTAGATTGAAACATGCGATACATGTAGATTGAAACATGCGATACATGTAGATTGAAACATGCGATACATGTAGATTGAAACATGCGATACATGGAGATTGAAACATGCGATACATGGAGATTGAAACATGCGATACATGGAGATTGAAACATGCGATACATGTAGATTGAAACATGCGATGTAGATTGAAACATGCGATACATGTAGATTGAAACATGCGATACATGGAGATTGAAACATGCGATACATGTAGATTGAAACATGCGATACATGGAGATTGAAACAAGCAATAAATGTAGATTGAAACATGCGATACAGTTAGAGTGAAACATGTGATACATTCAGAGTGAAACATGTGATACATGTAGATTGAAACATGCAATACATGTAGGATGAAGCATGCGATACATGTAGATTGAAACATGCGATGCATGTAGATTAAAACAAACAATACATGTAGATTGAAACATGCGATACAGTTAGAGTGAAACATGCGATACATGAAGAGTGAGATTTGCTATACATGTAGATTGAAACATGCGATACAATTAGAGTGAAACGTGTGATACATGCAGATTGAAACATGCGATACATGTAGATTGAAACCTGCGATACATGTAGATTGAAACATGCGATACATGTAGATTGAAACAAGCAATACATGTAGATTGAAACATGCGATACATGTAGATTGAAACATGCGATGTAGATTGAAACATGCGATACATGTAGATTGAAACATGCGATACATGGAGATTGAAACATGCGATACAGTTATAGTAAAACGTGTGATACATTCAGAGTGAAACATGCAATAAATAACCTCAATTATCGTTCTTGATACTTTTGATAATGATATAGAAACAATAATGTTGTTTTGGTTTACATTGGATTTTTAAACATACATATCAGAAAAAAATAACTGTTTCCAATCAAAGTCAATGTATATTTGTGTATGGCCTATTCACATAATACAATGTAAAATACACGAACCCCTACGAAAACCGGAAGGGTATGCAAATATTGGTCTACATGTGGGTTACTCACAATAAAATAGTAGCAGCAAAAATTGTGTTATGCTCTAATGCGATCCCTATATAGCTTTAAAAAGCTTTGTTTGAAGTCATATCTAGATTATTGCTCTTATGTTCCAATTCAAAAATTCCGAAGAACATAAATTATTTACTAAACTAGCTCTCAACACCTTTGTTGTGGATCACCTAACCGGACAGTGTGCAGCAAAGATTTAATTTTATTTAAGATAAATTCAAAAGAAAACGTCATCATCACTGTCTGTCTAGGCCGCTGCAGGTAACAAGCATAACAATCCAATCTACAATAAAAGAAACAATTGTTATTTTGTACGTTAATATAAATTCTGAATCGATTTATAAATTCAATTTAAAAAAAAAATTAATCACATGAAAAAGGTATAACATAAAATAATAACTTATTGTTAGACTGTACCACACCAATGTCGAACATAGAAATACAATATCATAAAAGCATATTACCGCCTAAATAGTAGCAAACTATATTTATAAGGAACTCATTCAAATAGTCTAACCAGTTCCAACACCACCATTGCAAACCTTAACATAGTATATACACTTAACACTTGTTTTAGATATAGACAAAGTCAATGTAGCTATTTTAAATCGAAAAAAATAAATATATAGAAAAAATGTTGTCTGACATGAATGCAAGTTTCTAAGAAACTAACAATAATAAAATTGAGAATGGAAATGGGAAATGTGTCAAAGAGACAACAACCCGACCATAGAACAGGCAACAGCAGAAGGTCACCAACATGTCTTCAATGCAGCGAGAAATTCCATCACCCAGAGGCGTCTTTCAACTGGCCCCATAACAGAGATACATACTAGTTCAGTGATAATGAACGCCATACCAAACTCCAAATTGTACACAAGAAACTAAAATTAAAAATAATACAAGACTAACAAAGACCAGAGGCTCCTAACTTGGAACAGGCGCAAAAATGTGGCAGGTTTAAACATGTTTATGATATCTCAACACTTCCGTTATACCTCTAGCCAATGTAGAAAAGTAAACGCAAACCAATACGCACATTAAAATTCAGTTCAAGTCCGAGTCTGATGTCAGAAGATGTAACCAAAGAAAATAAACAAAATGACAATAATACATAAATAACAACTGACTATTAACAGTTATCTGACATGCCAGCTCCAGACCTCAATTAAACTGATTGAAAGATTATGTCTTCATCATATGAATATCAGGCACAATCCTTCCCGTTAGGGGTTTAGTACCATACCATCATAACATATATGAGAAGAACATAACCCGTGTCATGCCAACAACTGGTTTTTAAATAAATGTGTTAAGTTTAGTGTTATATTAGATTGGTTGATCGATTGTTGGTTGCTGAAAATCATGTCGCAAATCGTTCATGAATGTTTTTGTAAAACATTAAGGTGGTACCCAACACCTTGCCTAAAATTAATTTTGCTCGTTTAATTTTCATAAACATTTTGACAAAATATATACTTGAAAAAAAAACGTCTAAAAAGAACCAATTACCTTCTCGGAAAAAAACGGTTGGATATATAGCAGTTTGACAAACACTAATTTTGATAATTGAAAAGCTTAATATTTCCTTAACAATACAACGTGATTAAAACGTTTAGTTGATTTAACAGAGTTATCTCCCTGTAGTGTAAGGTAGCCCCTTAAATAGAGGGCGTCCGTCGGAGACATTTGGAGTGCTATTGAAAATGAGAAATGTTCCCTTGCATCTTCAAAATACTCTATGTTATTTACATGCAATACAACTATTTGTATCTGAAACCGGGACCTTCACTAAGATAGTTATGTCAGTGGAGTAATTGTTAACAACCTGTGCAATACTGTTGTTGAATAAAAAAAAATCATTTCTTTTTTTTATTCACTGTTCATTCGGCAAAGTGAACTGTGCTATGGATTGTTTCAACTATAGTTTCGCTGATAGTTGACTCATTAACAATCCCTTCAAATATCCTTATTTTTCTAGCACATACAATCAAAAAATAAAATTTGTTCGGAGAATTGTTATATATCATGGTGAAACCTGACTTAATTATCGCTTCCATATAGACCTCACTTGCAATAATGGTCACTTCTATTCAGCAACCGAGTTCCTATCACGGTGACTTGCCGAACCTCATTAACGTTTACGGGATATCATTCAACTCTTTTCAGCGTTTCTACTCTAGAGATAGACAAGTGTTTTAGCCTGTGTGAATATAGATATGTAAATATGTATGTTAGCTTAGGCTGTAAACACAAATATAGCAACATTAATCGATTACGTAATGTTAAAAACATTTTTCCAAACGGACATTCATTATAGCTATTTAAAAAGTCTGAGCCCGAATTCATTTGTCGGTTTTTAACATTTCCCAAACCAACTGTGCAAGGGTTGTATAGCCAATCACATTCGTTAAAACTTCCATTTGTCGTCCACTCAAAGTGTGCTAGTTATTTTAAATTGTTCTACAAGAGAGATCTTAATCTCGATGAACTGTTGGAAAATAGATAATATACGTAAGACTTCAATGTATTTACATAAAAACAACACACCCTACCTTTTGGTATTATTCTGTCCAGACAATAGTCGAAAATAGAAAAAAACCCGGTTATTTCAATATACTAAACCAACTTTTCCCTGGATAAGAATAGTACATTTCTTGTTGGCAACAACCTTTCAGGTGGTTGAACTATCAATAGCACATGTATACGTGATCGTACAAGCTGTGGTAAAATTTGACGTATGCTGTTTAAACATTTCTATTTATACATTGATTTGCTAGATTTATTGAATCGTTGTCCTTTAATGACGCGAGAATCCCTATGTAAGCAATTTAAAAGTACACCAGAACACGTCATCTTTAGAGTATATGTTTGGCCAAAGCAAATAAAAAATCTTTACTTTGTGAAGTCTCGCTTGAGTGTTGTATCGAGTCATTTGCCTCAGTGTATATCAGCTACTAAAGGAACCGTTTCAAACGTAAGTAAATATACGACTTGTATTATGATTAACTTGCTGTATTCACGGCGTCTAACATTTTATTTTAACAACGTCGGTTTACCAATTAAAACTTATACTTATATGAATTACTTTTAGCTTGAAACAATGTTTTTAAAAGAATCATGTATTATAAAATAACCTTTTATATATAAAATGCAGCACAGATATTTTAATTTTGCAAAAGTGTGTTAGTTTTTTGGTCCGTTTACTGGATTTGAATTCACACCGTGTTTACACTACATCGCATTCGCTTAGCCTTATGTCAAGTGCTCTAGACCACTCGACCACATCCACTGTATAGAAATATAACTTTAATAGTCGTAGTGTTACATTGTAAATATTATAGCTGACTATGCACGTTCTGACTTCGCTCATTGTTGAAGGCGGTACGGTGACCTATAGTTCTTAATTTCTGTGTCGTTTTTGGCTCTTGTGGAGAGTTGTCTCATTGTCAATAATACCATCTTTTTTTTTTTTACTTGTCACAATGCACGAAAATATTTTTTTTTTAAAAAGTCGAAAACATCCAAATGGTAACACTTCTGCTGATGATTTATACAGTGTATGTATCGTATTATCCGTCGATAATTCGCCGTTTCAGAATCTAATAGATATAGGAAGATGTGGTTAGAGTGCCCATGAGACAACTCACCATCCATCTAATGCATACTTGGTAATAGTTTCAAAAGTATACACCAAAACATTGTGGTTGGTTAGAAATGTCATAATCAATGGAAATTCAACCTATGACGTGACGTCATTTTTTGTTTGGGTGACGAACAATAAAATAACTCATGATCCTCAAGATTCTGTAAAGGCGAATTGCAAAAATCGTATTTTTATAATAATGGAATCGGAAAATTTAAACACCTTTCTGAGTAAAAAAGGTGTATATTAGTTCAATCACATTAAATATTAATACATTTAAAACACGACTCATTGGATGCAGCCATATCTATAAATTACACCCACTTTGCTACATAACTACTGAGTAAATTAAACATTATGTGTGGTGTGTTAGACATACAATTACACCTTATGTAAGAATCCTGGGTTTTGATTGGTTGATAGCAAGTGTATAACACGACTCATTGGATGCAGCCATATCTATAAATAACACCCACTTTGCTACATATCTAGTGAGAACATTATACATTATGTGTGTGTTAGACATCCAGATCTATATATAACACCAACTTTAATACATAACTAGTGAGTAAATTATACATTATGTGTGTGTTAGACATATAATTACACCTAATGTAAGAATCTCGGGTTTGATTGGTTGATAGCCAGTGTATAACACGACTCAATGGATGCAGTCATATCTATACATTACACCCAGTCTGCTTAATAATTAGTGAGTAAATTATACATTATGTGTGTGTAAGACATATAATTACACCTTATGTAAGAATCCTTGGTTTTGATTAGTTGATAGCCAGTGTATAACAATACTCATTTGATGCAGCCATATCTATAAATTACACCAACTCTGCTTCATAATTAGTGAGTAAATTATACATTATGTGTGTGTTAGACATATAATTACACCTCATGTAAAAATCCTGGGTTTTGATTGATTGATAGCCAGTGTACAACAAGACTCACTGGATGCAGCCATATCTATAAATTACATCCACTTTGCTTCATAATTGGTGAGTAAATTATACATTATGTATGTGTTAGACATATAATGCCTTCGTAATGGACTTTTGGAGATGGCCGTGATAGAATCTCAAGCATCATTGGTAATTTAATTTTTCGTACCCCAAAATGAAAAACGCGTCACGTCATTGGTTAAATTTCCATTGTTTATGACATTTCTAACCAATCAGGACGTTTTTGTGTACACTTTTGAAAATATTACCCATGATGCAGTAGATTCTGAAACGGCGCATTGATTACACTAACAAACCGATCTTTCTTCTATTATTCAAATAGAAACATAATCACTCTAACAAACCTGCAACTCTTTTCATAAACACACTTACGATAAAGGGAGTTCGCATAAAAGTTTCAAAATAGTTAACTTTTCAAAAAACTAGTTTATAATGATAAGGGGATTAATGTTATTAATAAAGGAGACAAAAAAAATGATGCATGTCAATGTGCTTGTTTTCAATATATTAGCCATTGAAATTTTGTGGGAAAATATTCTCTCTTGATTTTTTTAGCTTTATCATTGACAAGTCTTAGACTTCACAGATGGCTTATTATTCATTTTACAGTTAAAGGTTTATAAAAGAAAAAATGGGGGGTCAATCAGCAATTTTTTAAGGTATTCAAATGGATAAAACCAGAGGATTCCAAAAATCTGACAAAAATCCTAAAAGATGACAAGTGAACATCCTTTATATTATCGTAAGTAATACTGAGATTCTGAAACGGCGCATTGATTACACTAACAAACCGATCTTTCGTCAATTATTTAAATAGAAATATATCCACTCTAAAAAACCTGCAACTCTTTTCATAAAAACTATTCCAAAAATCTGACAAAAATCCTAAAACATGACAAGTGAACTTCCTTTAAATTTTAAAGCTCCAGTGCATTAATTCATTTTTTTATGCAATAGAATAGGAAAAACGGTTTCGTAAGTTTATTTTTAATTTCAATGGGAACACAACGAAATCGACATAATGTTAACTCACTTGTAACGACACATGTGGATTCACGTGGGAGTAAAATAGTAACAGTCACCAATATTTTCATCTCTGATGCTGAGCTAAATATAGATATATCGTGATTTTTTCACCGGGGTTTTGACAAAGCGAAAGAAGCATACCTTATTTAAAATGTCCATTCACTCATATTTGGACTTATTTATCTCGCTGTTTAGTTATCAAACGTACAAGCAGAAAAAAACTTTGAAAATTATGATCAATGCTATGTGCAAAAAACAAGTAAAATCACAAAAATACTGAACTCAGAGAAAAATCTAATCGGCAAGTCTATAATCACATGGCAAAATCAAATGACAAAACACGTCACTGACTTGGTACAGGCATTTTCAAATGTAGAAATGGTTGATTAAACCTGGTTTTAAGAAGTTTTAGAACATTTTCGCTTGCACAAATTTTTTCAATAACATGCTTTCGAAGCGCTTTTCATACCCCAAAATTTAAATTACATGTTCACATATGTTAGATATCATTCTTAATACACAATAAAAAAAGGGCATACGATTGAATACACATTGGTTAGAATAAGATTGTTAAGAAATGAAAGATAGAAAACATTTAAGGAGGTATGGGTGTCTTTCGCCATCTTGGATTGTAAAAAACAGAGAATCTAAGGTCCATATTTTCTATCAAATTAGCAAAATTTGATGCAAGAATGCAGATATTTCATGTGTTTCTACATTTAAAAGATCCAATTTATAAGAATATAACTTATAAATATAAATATATGTACAAGTGTAGATTATTTTTGGTTGTTTTTAAATATTTTGAAATTGTAATTTTAAGGGGAGGTAACTCTAAAACAGTGCATTTTCTGTTGGATTGTTCATGGAATTTTCCTACTTTGTATTTTAGCCGGAAAAAACGTACGGTGACCCTATCTTTTCTTTTGATATTATCAAAGCATTGTTTGAAAGCAATATTTTCCTAATTTATTTTACAATTCTATCATTTCGTTTAGTTTCTATTCACAAAATGGTGTTTTTTCCTGTATAATCCATACAAAATGTGTCATTTTGTCACGACCCGTAGCTTGAAAAAATGCACGGTGACCTATCATTTTTATAATATTTTTTAACATGTATCAATAGATACTACATTTTGGCAAAGTATGAACAAATTCTATCATTTCTATTTTAGACTCCCATACCACCTTAATCATATTTTACCAAATGTCAAACTTTCTACTCTTATTAGTTACAAATTTAGATTTAAACTGCAGTGAAATTTAAACATATCCAATCAAATTTAAATGTGTATTTAGATTGTACAGTTGCAATAACAAAAGTTAAAACATGATAAGCATATCTCGGAAAACCATAGTTTTTCACACTGCGTCAAACCTGGTTAGGATAATTCCAGAAAAGTGCTTATTCGAAAAATATTTATAACGTGCTGTTTTCTTATTTTTCAAGGACAAGCATAGACAAGTTTGTACTATGGCGAATATTGGGATACTTATTGCAATGGTCAGTTTTTTACCAGAAACATATGCTCAAATTTGTACTGTACCAGAACTGTCGCAGTGTATATGTCTTCACGGAGGAACAGAGGTAGACTGTCGAGGAATCGGTTTAACAGAAATACCGAGAAATATTCCGAACACCACAAAAGCGTTGTAAGTAATTTTGTATTGTAATAATATTTATAGTACCAATTCGTCTGCACCTGAACCATATTCGTATATTTCTACATGTCTCTTCAGTGATTATCGAGGCCAAAGTATTTGAAAATCAAAAGATAATTAGAAAAGAGCAATAAACAAAAAAGGAACAAAAAGTTCAGCCATAGCTGGGCATGGAATCAGAGCTTTGTATGAGGGAGAGACATTATATGATTCTATATATTTTCCAAAACTTTAGTGCTTTGGTTAGCTATCTTAAAAACATGTACCAGGCTTATAACTTGATTCGCTAGACGCGCGTCTCGTATACATACGACACATCGCTGATGCTCAGATCTTAATATGTAGAAAGCCATACACGTATGACGTTGAAGAGACGTTGCTAGACTCACAAATACTTGTTGACTCAAACTAAATATGCATATATGTCATTGTGGAGAAATGGCAAATTAGTGTACCTTCTTAACTTTTCCATTTTCAATTTAGGATAACATATGTATCAATTTTATGGTCATTTTAAAAAATTTCCTGTCACAAAATTTTGAATTTTTCGAAAAACTAAGGATTTTCTTATCCCAGGCAGAGATTACCTTAGCCGTACTTGAAACAACTATTTGGAATTTTGGGTCCTCAATGCTCTTTTACTTTGTACTTGTTTGACGTTATAACTATTTTGATCTGAGCGTCACTAATGAGTCTTATGTAGACGAAACGTGCGTCTGGCGTACTAAATTATAAACCTGGTACATTTGATAAAGTTTACATTATTGTAGCTCTATCTAGTCATTCATGGCTTTTCAGACTTTATTCACTGTGTAATGCTGTTGTTGTTGTTGTCCCCACTTGTTTGTAATATTGCATCTGTTTTAGCAAGCTATTTAGGGTACAGACGTGAGGCTACGGTTTGAAATCCTCCTCCGCAAAAAAGATACGTATTGATTGATGTAAAAATATCTACCCATTCATATATTTCACAGGAAAATTATACCCCACTAACTTGTCCATTCCGGCTGTTTGATTCTGTGTATGTGTTATAGCCGATATACAGTCGGAAATTACATGTGATACACAAATTGCAGGTCACGCTTACTCAGCCAATAAACCGTATATAGCTTAATTGAGCATTAAAATTATTCTTCAGTTATTTTCACTAGATATGTATACACAATTGATATGCAAATATAGTAATGGCGTTTTACTTGACTAGAAAAGAAGAACATTGACCTATATATGTTTGCTCTTTTGATTCCTTTATTAATCACCTGTCAATATAAGTTAGTGTTTTGAAAATTTAATTATTTTGAAACTGAGAAACAAACTCCCTTAATATCGCTACAATTTCTACATTGGCTATAGATAAAGGGGAGGGTTGAGATCTCAAAAAACATGTTTAACCCGGCCACATTGTTATGCCCTTCCAAAATCAGGAGCCTCTGGCCTTTGTTAATCATGTTTGTTTTTTAATTTTATTTCAAAGGTTTTTGAGTTTAGTATGACGTTCTTTTCCTCTGAACTAGTACAAATCCTTATTTAGGAGCCAGCTGAGTCATACCTCCAGGTGCTTGTTTTCTGGCTGCAACGAAGACCAACTGTTGGCCTTCGGCTGTTTTCTGCTTTCTGATCGGATTGTTGTCTCTTTGAAATATTTTTCATTTTCATTTTCAGTTTTGTCCCATATAAAGAATTTCATTTGTTGATCTTTGTACATGAAAAATAATAATCTGATAATATGTTGGTTAAGAGATAGGTAACACTGACTGATTGGCGACTAGTCAAATGTCAGTCAATATCTTTACTCGCGTATGCTTCTTTACTACTAAAATAACAAAAATGAGTAAAAAAAAACATGGCAGCCTCATTCATACACTAATTTCCCAATATTTAGTAGACCGTAAATTGGGTTCAAAAATCTGATATGGAATTACTATTAGAAGTATTATATCATAGGTAACATATGTACTAAGTCAGAATTTTATTGTATTTCAGCTTTATCCAAAATTACCCAGACCGAAAACTTTAACCTGAAGTGGAATAGACGGACGAACAAACGGACATACGGATAAACAGACGGCCAAACGGACAAACAAACGGACAAACGGACACACATATCAGAAAAGATAATGCCCCTCTTCTTTTGTTGGTGGCATAAAAGATGTAGTGGTCAAGATATATTTTGTTTTTCAATCTACCACTTGGTTTTGAATGTTGTCATTGGCAGTGATATCTGTTTAAATTAGGAACACACGGGTATATCAAGGACGTAGTTAATAATCGTTTATGTCAATGAGTTTATCTTCCTAGTATATCAACCTATATGCTATATATATATATATATCCTATATATTGACTCTTAAAATTCAAGAGTTAATCTAAAAATGAGGGTACTTTCTCTATAAATGAGGTTACTTTTTATATGGCCTTCCAAATACCGTTTCGATCCCTAACATCACTGAAGAGACATTTATTGTCGAAATCCGGATATGGTGTACTAAAGAAATATTGACACCGAATGTTTGTGGCACAACATCCTGTCCACAAGTTAACAATTTTCTTTTCTTTCTGTGACGTATTAAATTTATATTAGGATCCATTTTGTTACATCTTTTGATCAATTTTATTTGGCAATCGCCAATGGCAGTCAGCAGGGTTAAAGAACATCAGTTGTTCGACCTGTTAGTCAAATGCGTTTTGTTTAAATATACTTTTTCACTCTTTTGGTCTTTTGGGAAATGTTGTTTGTGCTGTTTTTAGACCCTTCTACAACGAAATTTGTTTGACATGCACACGTATAAAAATTGCGGTTTTTATCCAACGCAGTCATAGGTTTGAACGTAGTTTTCAATTTAGACTCGTTTATATATATATATATATATATAGATATAGGAAGATGTGGTGTGAGTGCCAATGAGACAACTCTCCATCCAAATAACAATTTAAAAATTAAACCATTATAGGTTAAAGTACGGCCTTCAATATGTATATTTAGCTGATCTGTAACAATAACATCTTCATGCCTTATATATCATGTACTGTAGTACGCCGCTAGATTAAAACTGACGTGGAAAGGTAACATATGGCCACCGAATGCTCTTTTTTTTGAGAGCCCAGGTGGTCGTGTGGTCTAGCGGGACGGCTGCAGTGCAGGCGATTTGGTGTCACGATATCACAGTAGCATGGGTTCGAATCCCGGCGAGGGAAGAACCAAAAATTTGCGAAAGCAAATTTACAGATCTAACATTGTTGGGTTGATGTTTAGACGAGTTGTATATACATTATGTACACAGCCATGTATCACCATCATTGATGGCGATCCGATGGATACATCTGTTGTAGGGTTGTCACTGACTCAGACGTACTTATGAATATAATTATTTTCTGTGACTGTATCTTACATTAATTTGTAGGATCCTTTACTATAGATAATTTAGCTGATCTGTAACAATAACATCTTCATGCCTTATATATCATGTACTGTAGTACGCCGCTAGATTAAAACTGACGTGGAAAGGTAACATATGGCCACCGAGAGCTCTTTTTTTTTTGAGAGCCCAGGTGGTCGTGTGGTCTAGCGGGACGGCTGCAGTGCAGGCGATTTGGTGTCACGATATCACAGTAGCATGGGTTCGAATCCCGGCGAGGGAAGAACCAAAAATTTGCGAAAGCAAATTTACAGATCTAACATTGTTGGGTTGATGTTTAGACGAGTTGTATATACATTATGTACACAGCCATGTATCACCATCATTGATGGCGATCCGATGGATACATCTGTTGTAGGGTTGTCACTGACTCAGACGTACTTATGAATATAATTATTTTCTGTGACTGTATCTTACATTAATTTGTAGGATCCTTTACTATAGATAATTTAGCTGATCTGTAACAATAACATCTTCATGCCTTATATATCATGTACTGTAGTACGCCGCTAGATTAAAACTGACGTGGAAAGGTAACATATGGCCACCGAATGCTCTTTTTTTTGAGAGCCCAGGTGGTCGTGTGGTCTAGCGGGACGGCTGCAGTGCAGGCGATTTGGTGTCACGGTATCACAGTAGCATGGGTTCGAATTCCGGCGTGGGAAGAACCAAAAATTTGCGAAAGCAAATTTACAGATCTAACATTGTTGGGTTGATGTTTAGACGAGTTGTATATACATTATGTACACAGCCATGTATCACCATCATTGATGGCGATCCGATGGATACATCTGTTGTAGGGTTGTCACTGACTCAGACGGACTTATGAATATAATTATTTTCTGTGACTGTATCTTACATTAATTTGTAGGATCCTTTACTATAGATAATTTAGCTGATCTGTAACAATAACATCTTCATGCCTTATATATCATGTACTGTAGTACGCCGCTAGATTAAAACTGACGTGGAAAGGTAACATATGGCCACCGAATGCTCTTTTTTTTGAGAGCCCAGGTGGTCGTGTGGTCTAGCGGGACGGCTGCAGTGCAGGCGATTTGGTGTCACGATATCACAGTAGCATGGGTTCGAATCCCGGCGAGGGAAGAACCAAAAATTTGCGAAAGCAAATTTACAGATCTAACATTGTTGGGTTGATGTTTAGACGAGTTGTATATATATATGTATATATATGTATAGATTATAACATGCCCTTTTCCATACTGGCCCTGGTATTATCCCGAGACTCCCATATCGGCCTCTAGGCTTTAGCCGAGGGCCGATATGGATCGAGGGATTATACCTGGGACAATATGTTACAATCTTTTTATCACATATTTAAGTTCTGCATAAAAGAAAAAAAGGGTCAATTATAACAATGTAATGAAACATAACAGGTAAAATTATAAACATTTTATCCCAAAGGTGTCGTTAAGGATGCAATGACGTGACGTCATTTGGAATCAGGGCACAATAACTAATAACCTCTGTTTTGCCCCATTAATTTTGAGGTTATTACATATGCAAAACCCGACGTATTTGTAACAAATATGGGATATATATATATATATATATATATATATATATATATAAAACGTCTGTATAGTAGTCAACGATTTTCCCCACGTGGGCGCTGGATCGTTACGAGTAACGATACATGTACACAATAAATAAATTATATAAACGCCTAAAAAAGTGTACACAACAACTCCAAATACAAAAAAAGGTAACTATAAATGTAATTATTTATAAATATTTCGGATAACAGATATCCTTCGTCAGTCAGATTCTGATGTGAAATGAATCATCGTTGAGTCTCGTTAGATTAAACTTTTACTAAATCTTGAATTTTATACAAAAAAAAAAGTCAAACCGAACATCAGTAAAGACGCTTGCACCATTCTAAAAAAATGTTAACATGACATAGGTTATATGGTTTATTACAACAGAGAGCTCATATATATGCTTTAAATACAAATAATAATGTGCGATTTGAACTAGCACAATTCTAAAACTGTATCGGGAACGACAATTATGATGGTATAACATGTATACGCATGATAACGTCTGTAAAATTACCAAATAGACAGCTCTGCTGTACGATCTAAATATTTGAAATTGAGAGTAAAGTAGTTACAACAGAGTCTGAATATATAAACATCGTGAACAAACGGCCGCAAAAATGTAATAATATTTTTTACTAAGTATAACTAGAAGAACGTGGCTAGGTACTTATTTATCCCTAGCCACGTTCTTCTAGTTATACTTAGTAAAAAATATTATTACATTTTTGCGGCCGTTTGTTCACGATGTTTATATATTCAGACTCTGTTGTAACTACTTTACTCTCAATTTCAAATATTTAGATCGTACAGCAGAGCTGTCTATTTGGTAATTTTACAGACGTTATCATGCGTATACATGTTATACCATCATAATTGTCGTTCCCGATACAGTTTTAGAATTGTGCTAGTTCAAATCGCACATTATTATTTGTATTTAAAGCATATATATGAGCTCTCTGTTGTAATAAACCATATAACCTATGTCATGTTAACATTTTTTTAGAATGGTGCAAGCGTCTTTACTGATGTTCGGTTTTGACTTTTTTTTTTGTATAAAATTCAAGATTTAGTAAAAGTTTAATCTAACGAGACTCAACGATGATTCATTTCACATCAGAATCTGACTGACGAAGGATATCTGTTATCCGAAATATTTATAAATAATTACATTTATAGTTACCTTTTTTTGTATTTGGAGTTGTTGTGTACACTTTTTTAGGCGTTTATATATATATATATATATATATATATAATTAAGTTACTGAAAAACTAACTCAGTTATTAACAAATATGTATGTAGCATTTATATTGGACCAAACCTGTCTTTAGGATTTTTATACATTGATCAACTGCACTTTATTTGACCAGATACCTTGATAGAAATGCGATAACAATAATAGATTCAGCTTCGTTATTCGGATTGACATCCCTCGAACTATTGTAAGTAGCTTTATAAATACAGATTTCAAATCATTATTTATTCAACCATTTTTTTAAATATTAAATACTATATTTTTTTTTATATAACTTTTGAAGATTTGATGTCCAATCATAACGTTTAACTTGACTATTGCACCATAATTATAATATTTATATAAATGTGCAAGACGGTCATATTTTTAATTACCGAAAATATAATATAATTCTATTCTACTACAATGTATTGAAAACATTTCATCACACATCGTAGACATTCGGCAATCCTCGGTAGAATCCGCTACTCTCCTTCTATCGTTAGATGAGGGTACGGAATTTGCCGAGTTGAGACAAATGACATCCAAGATACATTAAAACTGACCAATAGCTGTTAATTTCTGTGTCATTTTGTCTCTTGTAGAGGGTTTTCACATTGGCAATCATACCACATCTTCTTTTTTATACGAGCAACATGATCATCCTCCCGCAAACAACATTTGAATTTCGTATGCCCGAGAAGGGTAATCAGCGTCTACTATAATTCTTGTATCCACCATTTTGGTTATAGTGTAGGATTTAATAATGTACTCCATGAAAAAATGTCCACCGGACACATTTTGACAATATTACCTATTTAAGTTTTTTATATGATTAAAGTATTAAACTGTTAAATGATATCCATTGCCTTGTTATTACTGGACGCATTAATAACGAACTTGAATTAATTGTTACTTTGGCATACAAATTGTCTCATTGGCAATCATACCATCCTTATCTTCATATCCATATTTTTTAATATTATATAAAAATGTATAATTCAAACTCAAATAAGTAACAGATGCTGTTCAGTTTTATTTTCCTTATTGAACACACTTTGATAACATTGACTACGAAAATTTGTTCTGCAGATGGACCATATTTCATAGCTATTGCTGTAAAATGCTGTACACTTAGGAGACAATATTTTATGGCAATGGACATTATTTATTTTCTATTGCCTTCTTCTCTGACATAAGTAATATAGTAAAGTTCTTCATATTTAATTTTATACTTCCTTCTTATTGTTGTTCTTTCACTGTCATTACCATTTGCTGGGTATTTCTTAGAACTTAAATTTCTCTGTATTCACTTCCATCCATTATTTCTATGTTTACATTTGTATAGTGATCAATTTCTCATCAATCCTTCATATTTTAATTAAAATTCAAGTATAATAAAACTTTCGTATGACCTTTGTATTACTTCCCTTGGAGGACACAATTTTATAGCAACTACTATGAAAATTTGTCATGTGAGTGGACACTATTTCATATTGTTAGCAGTAAAAATCTGTCCTTTTGAGGGACACCATTCCATGGCAATGGACATTTTTAAATACCAAATTTCAATAAAAAACTGTCCACGTGCACACTTTTTCACAGGACACTATTATGTCTTACATTAGCTCATGTGATTCCCTCCGTATTGATTTGTGACACGGGTGTTTCATGACTATTTAACAAGGGTATACTACTGTTGCCTTTATTTATATAGTTTTCTCTATCTCTAAGATTTTGTGAAAATGTGATTATTAAATGTTTCGTTAGTAAAAATAGTTGTATATTAGGCATATCTATGAAGGCATAATGTAAAAGCTTGTTTAAAGTAATATATTGAGACATAAATCCAATATCAAGAAATAATATGAATATATGTTTACCTTATATGAATATAATCTTAAATATTTTTCAGAAGTTTAACTGGTAATACAATTACCAGTATAGAAACGGGTGCGTTCGATTGGCTTTGGTCACTGACTTATCTGTGAGTTTTTTCTTTTAAAGCATGTAGCGTAATGACTTCTATAAAAGGGCTACTTTCAGACAATATGTTTCGTGGGGAAAAAAGAAAAAAACCCAGACATCTTGTTCGGCTAATAAATATTTGATAGCTTGCTTGGAGACATACTAATGCGATCGGATCTTGTAAATATTGATAACTTTGCCTTAACAAGAATATTTGCAGGGCCGTTCATAGGGGTGCCAAAGTAATCACATAATCACAACTGATTTGCTTATATAATCACACAATTATTAATATTTTTGTTAAACAAGATAACCAAATAAACAAAAATAAAGTTCTGGATTATCAAATAATCAAATAATTATAAATTATGCTGTCTGGTTATTTTCAAAACACTATAAAACGTCTAAGTGAACACATAATAAACAAGAACTATCTTTAAAAAAGATATCCGACGTATTTAAATTTGAGTATATGTTTAAAACTATAATTTCGATAACCTTCAGAAGCACAATGACTTAATGATGCAGGACCTCTTTAATTAAATCTCAATCTGAATAACGTTTTCTCTGTTTGTGTTCAGTATTCTCGGTCCTCGTATCTTTCTGTTTACATTCACCAAAACCCCGCGGAAATCTCATATGCGTAGGTGCGTTCTAAAAGTCATGTACGTTCGTACAACAAAGTTTACATTAAAAATAATATAATTGTCCCGAATAAACAGCTGTCATGGATACACAGAGCTATTGGAGAAACAATTATTTTAATAAAAATATAAATCTTTGTAAGATCTAGTTCAAATATTTATAGTTTTTCACTTGCTTTCCATCACGATATAATTATTGAGACGTTTTTTCAGACACAACCAAATCACCCACCATGACAGCATTTTTTCCAATCACAGAAAGGATTTTCGAGCAACGTATTCTGTTGCCATAGTTAAGCGTCCTTAAGTTCAAAGGGCACAAACCGAAACTATACCGACTACGTCGGAGAAACCTCATGAGGAGACACATACGCATTTGGAAGACTCAGTTTTGCAAACTCAGATCTAACAAAATAAATCACGGTTGATAAGGTCTTTTGTCCTTCTTGGCATGTCACTAAAAATTAATATTAGCTGTTATTTAAGGAATGACTGTAATATTTTTCCTATCTATGAAAATAACATCAAAAATGGGGTGCACACTGAATAGTGTGTTATTCTTGTGTGCGCACCACATATTTTTTATGTTAGTTATAATCGACAGAAAAAATAGAACAGTCATTTCATATAATTCAGTTCTAAATTCCATTGTGAACCGGAGTAAACTATGAAAAAAAAAACGTTGATGGCGTCACGGTCACATGACATAATTATGTCTATTAGCTGATACACAAAACAACGTCAGCCAATCGGAAGACGCGCAAACATATAAAAAATATAAATAACTTCAAATAGAGGAATCATCTCACTCATGCAATCCTCTAATGACTAAATTATATCAAATTGCCTTGACCATAACCGACGCGCTTGACCACTCGTTCACCAATTACATTTAGATTATTGTTAAAGAGCACAAAAAGGAACTATAATCTATATTTCTTTTTATAACATCAGTTTTTCTTGAGCATTATATAAATATCATATTATTGGGGTCATTAGTTTGGATATGCATACAAAGTCGACAATAAGCTGACGCGAAAGACGAAAAAGTCAAAGAAGCCAAAACAAATTACAAGATGGGATTGATGAATAAACGTTTTTTTTTTTTGCGCTATGAAAGGAATCGGCTATTCTTGATAAACAAATTTAATAAGAATTCGTTAAAACCAATTTTCGTGAATTTCGTGGTTATCTGGGAAGCAAGAATTCCAATGCCCAAAGAATAACAAATTTTCTTTAGGAATGTTTGCAGACTTCAGCTAAACAACAAAATCAAATATCCAAGAAAATGCAAGTTTTCCTCAAGAAACGGACATTCATACCGAGGAAAATAAAATTAACAGTAAATCCGTTGGTTTTAGCTTATTAAAGGGATCACGTAATTCTTTGACATATTTTCTTTTGTGTAGGACCAAAAAAAATGCATAATATTCTTTATGGAATTACAATCTTTTAATAATTAGTTTTATTTACAGCTCCCTACAAGGAGATACTGAACTTGATATTCCTGGAGAAGTGTTGACTGCAATTAATTCATTTACAAACCTTTCATCTCTGTAAGCATAAATGTATCGTACTGGTTTAGTCACATTTAATAACAAATAATCCAAACCATGAAAAGTGAAAACATTTTTTATCATTATTCATAATCATTCTGTATTATATAATCATTAAGATTATATAATTACTTAGACTTATATCTAATAGGTAAAACGACAGCACAAACAATAGGAACAATACCAAGGTGAAAATAATAGGACGAAAATGCAATACACTACATAATAAACGAAAGATTGATAGAGTCTTAAATCTGGAGGTATCTTCATCAGTAACATGCGTTTTACAGAGACATCACATTAGAATGTGATCAAGCATTCCTACAAAAAAGTTTATAGGTACTGGACGATGTGGTATGAGTGCCAATGAGACAACTCTCCATCCAAACAATAATTTATTAAAGTAAACAAGTATAGGTCAAGGTACAGCCTTCAACACGGAGCCGTGGCTCAAACCGAACAACAAACTATAAGGGGCCCCAAAATATCAAGTGTAAAACAATTCAAACGAGAAAACAAACGGCCTAATTTATATAAAAAAAATATTCCTACAAAAAAGTTTATCACTAGATTATAAGTATTTCTATGGACACCAATTTACATCCCTTTATAGCAGACGTGCTATTTCGTTTAATCTACATTAGTATGTGACATGTGACACATTTATAATGGAGTCCTGCATCAAGGTATAACCTGCCATCTAAAAAGTACAACATACTGCCCATTGTTGATCGCCGTACAGTGACCTATGACAGCTAGTTACTGTGTTATTTGGTTTCTTGTTGAGAGTTGTCTCATGAGCATCCATAGCACATTCTTATTTTATATCTGATGTGAAATAAACAAGCTTGCCCTACTGCTAATATAAAATATGAAATAGAAACATTAAAACTAATAAGCTGCTAATGAATTTAATATACATGTCCAATGTGTAATAACACGTAGGCTTAGTCTGTTATTCATATATTTGTTTTACATGGTTTTGTCCATACGTTTTTGATGTGTTTTGTCATTTGATTTTGCCATGTGATTATGGACTTTCCGATTGGATTCTCCTCTCCGTTCAGTATTTTTGTGATTTTACATGTTTTAGTCATGTTCAAACTGGAAACCCGAACCTTTCCAATAAGTCATTCTTAAATTTCAATTATAATTCATGAACATACTATATAGGTATTTTATTTGCAATCTTGTCATTAATTGTTGGTGTACCAAAGTATATTGAATAATATACAAATTTAGTTGCTTGCTAATCGCCAATTGTTTAATTTTATGTTGACATATGTGTTTGCTTTGGTTTGCAGATCACTTATAAATTGTAGAATTTCATCAGAAGATATCAATTTACTATCTGGATTACAATCCCTTAAGACTTTGTAAGTATCACAGTATATACTGAAAAATTATATTTCATTTAAAAAACACATTATAATTCCATGCGTGCGAATATTTGAAAGCCAAGGAGTATAAGAACTGAAAAAATTGAAGAGTCATATTACTAAAAATAATAAAATAAAAATTAACCTTATTCATCTGAGGTCAACATGGTCAACTTTGCCTGTGGATGCTGAAATAATAGTTTCCAAAAATTTCAAAATTGTAAATGGACAATTTGCCTTTACAGAAACTAGAGGACTATGGGTAATCTCATTGTTCGTACACCGAGATTGTTGTTATTGGTTTTGGTAGGCGGCTTACTTATGTAGTAACTACGCAAAAATGAAAATGACATTACGTCATTGGTTGAATTTCAATTGTTTAGAACGTTTTTAACCAATCACAACGTTTTTTAATTTTTTTTGTTAAAAATCACGTCAGTTCAAATGTACCGATTCAGTGATTACAAATTGATTAAAGTACGTTATAAGTTGCATGAGTTCGAAGCGCTTTAATGCAGTTATCTAATTAGGAACGCAAAAAGCCTCATATTTGAAAGACAAGAATGTTAAACAACCGAAACAAGTGTTTTTCCTAAAAACAAATTAAATTTTGCATAAATAATATTATCATCGCTGTTTTGTGAATTTTTCCTTTAATTTTTTTTTGTGTTATTTTTTCATATCATACTACTCGCTTGAGATGAAAATTTTCGCCAGAAACTTATGAGGCACGTGGCGTTGCTAATGACATTGATATAAAATTGACAACGTGGTCATAGGTAAAACAGCGATCAACAGATTATCATTGGTCATCTCAACTCGATTTCTTTTACTCGCTTTCGCCGTTCCTGCTCAACCGAGAAAATCAATCTCGTTGAGATGATCAGCGATAATCTATATATCATTAAATCTCGAGATATATTTGATATGATATTATCAAAAAAAATTATGAAATTATTTTTAATTTAATTAAAAATTGTGCAAATGTTTTTTGATTTTCATCAAATTTTGAGGGGTTACTATACACAGTTTTATAATTTTCTAATACTAGTTGCAAACAAGCAACACTTTCACAAAAAATACATTACATTAAAAAAGATAAATAAATGCAAATGAATGTATTGATTAAGGTCTTATTACCGTTGAAATTGATAACTTCATGTTCATTATTTTTAGGTTTATGTGGGCCGTGTAAGGATGTATAGGCTCTTAAATCAACAGCAAAATTGAAATACGACATCCTGATTGTTAAAAGGCTTCCAAATGTTCAGTTGTGTTTAAATGAGTTCACTGCTGTTATATAAAACAAGTTTTAAAGCTGTCTTTGCATCGGAACTAAACACATTTATTTAAATAAAAAAACCAACTGGCATGACATGGTTATGTTCGTCTCATATATTTTAAGATAGTATGATACTTAACCCCTTACGAGAGGGATTATGCCTGATATTCATTTGATGAAGACATAATCTTTCAATCAGTTTTATTGAGGTCTGAAGCTGGCATGTCTGTTATCTGCTAGTAGTCTGTTGTTATTTATGTATTATTGTCATTTTATTTATTTTCTTTTGTTCTTTTCTTCTGACATTGGACTCGGACTTCTCTTGAACTGAATTTTAATGTGCGTATTGGTATGCGTTTACTTTTCTTCATTGACTAGATGTATTGGGGAGGGTTGAGATCTCATAAAAATGTTTAACCCCGCCGCAAATTTGCGTCTGTTCCAAGTCAGGAGCCTCTGGCCTTTGTTAGTCTTGTATGATTTTGAATTTTAGTTTCTTGTATATAATTCGGAGTTTAGTATGACGTCCATTATCACTGTACTAGTATACATATTTTTAAAGGGGCCAGCTGAAGGACACCTACGGGTACGGGAGTTTCTCGCTACATTGAAGACCCATTGGTTGCATTCGGCTGTTGTCTGCTCTATGGTCGGGTTGATGTCGCTTTGACACATTCACCGTTTCCTTTCTCAATTTTATTGAAGGCGATAAGAACTCAAACTTAATAATTTACCAGTTATACAAGGGTAATAACTATTGAATTTGAAATGTTAGTTCAGAAATTAGCGTGGCTAACGAGTCAGTAAATGTCCACACCGTAAGAAGGTATCTAAAGAAAAATAAAAGAAAGGACTACTAATATTGACAATATAAATCGTGTTTTTGTCTTACATGTTGTGATTGAATTTCAAATGATGTTTTTGTCTTAAATAATTTGATTGAGTTTCACGTGTGAAAATCATAATTTTAAAATCCAGTAATTGAGAGATGTATTTTAAAAATGTTCATATAAGAAATAAAGAGCATAATTGGTTTATTTAAATCAATTGAGATACTATCTGCACCCCCCCCCCCCAAAAGCAACAAAAAAAATAAAAATAAAAAATAAACAAGAAAAAAAGACAAAACAATCGCAACCAAATGTGACAAAATATTATTGATGTTATTACATGTATTTAGTGAAAAGGGGATTTATTTGTTAATACATTTTAGATCCCTACCTAACAACGATATTTCCTATATAAAAGCTGGATTTTTCAACGGCTTTTCGTCGTTAGTAAATTTGTAAGTATGTCTTTATATTTTTTACAAAGTAACTGGAAAATACAGGTGACATTATCAAATTTAAAACATGATATATTGTGTGTAATGCTAAAACATTATCTCATCGATCTATCCCTTTGCTATCAATTTGTTACTATGGAAAATTCATTATCTGCTTTGTTATCCTATCTTTTTTTCACGTTTACTCTTTAATAGTTCATTGCATGTTTCAAAGGAGATGATATCAGAATTATTCCAATCAATCAACATTAAAATTGCAAAACGGAATGATATTCATCATGCTCTACGAAATCAATTGATTTTGTTCAGAAAAAGTATACGTAATAACATGAGAGACTGTTAAGAAATTACACTGAACAAACTAACAATTATAGACAAGAGTTACAGATAACAAGCACCAGAGACTGAATGATCAAATATTTATCTGAGCAGGCATATTATAACTGTACAATAGATCAAGCTACACAAGCCCAGGCTAAACAGGCAAGAGTCAATAATAGTAAAGCCACATTAAAGTTATACAACGTCTTCATTAGGAAGCCACCAAGGACAACCTCATGTCCCTCGATGGAGCCCGGTAGGATAAGAGTTGCTATCGCTAAATTGTTTTAATTCTTTTTTTTGGAATTCATTATAGGTATGTTTTTGTCGACATTAATTGTGAGTATTTTCTTTATTTCAGACAACTTTGGGGTAATAACTTGACAACTGTATCAGCGAATATATTTAACACAACAACAAACATTTCCCTGCTGTACGTATTATCCAAATGTGTATATCCACTCATTGTCCTGTATACTGAAATAATCATATCATCCAAATATAGTCCCGGTTTATTAGAGCGATATAATTGCGATCTACAAATTTAATAAGGCGTTTCTCTGGTTTAACATTTTTTTTGCCAGATATTCGGAATTCCTTGGTTTTACAAATGTAGCGACACTACAAATTATGCCCGCTAAACCCTTATTTGCTTTTCATAGTTTCATAACATATAGTTTAAAAGCTATGTTTTAAAATCCTATCAAATTCTTGTTATTTTCCATTGTTTTTAAAAGAAAAAAAAGTAGCAATTAAAAACCAATTGTTCAGAGAACAATTGAAGGTCTTTCCATCAAAACAATGTATTTTGATATGAAAAGTTGTGAAACTAAGTTTAAAATGTCATTTCAATCGTCAAATGATAGCTTCTAGTAAGCTGATTCCAAAAATATATTGTTTCCATACATTTTTTTTAAATAAGGGAGATAATTTGTTACTTCCGGTTTGAAAAATGTTACTTCCGATTATATTTGAATATTTACTCGACACTGATTCCAAAAATATCTGGTTCTATATACTTTTATATTAATAAAGTACAAAAATAGCTACTTCCGGTTTACAAAAAGTCACTTCCGGTTGTTTTTTTCAAGGTTAAATGGTTTGATACCTTTTTCTAAAAGTTGTATATCTTTATCATGTTTACATATAGAATAAAAGCAAAGGTCAAAATCTAGAACGTCAAATTAAGCTATGACCTGGAGATCAATTTCAAGGTCATAAACCAAGGACCTCAAATCAAAAGACCATAGGTCTTAATTATATTTAGTTAATGAGTTATATCACCAATTTTAAATACAAGAGGGGAGAAAACTCCCTTTTACATTCAACGTACGCTTGCAATCAAAATTTACATCTTACGACATGTCGCAACTAACAATTTAGTAAAAATAATTTGTTGATATCTTATACAGTCTTTGGATATAAGTGACAATAAGCCAAATTCAAATATTAGAATATGACCTTGACCTTTGACCTTGACCTAATTTTCATTTTTTGGGACCAAGGACCTCAAATCAAAAGATCCTAGGTCTCTATCACTTATGGTTTATAAGATAGAAATTCATATCACTTATATCAGATGCATAAGGGGAAATAACTCTCATATGGAGCGGTCATATTGCTTCGGTCAAAATAGGACAAATCATGCGAAGGATATAACGAGCAATTTTGTAAAATAAATTTGTCATAATCTTTAACGGTTGCGAAGGAGATGCGATAACAAGGAAAACAGTGTTTGGGGAGATAACTCCTACAAAGAAAAGTATTCGTTTACGCAGGGTAAATTTCAAAAGCGCATAAACTGTTCGATATCATATACAAAATATCTAAGCGACATATTGCGAAACAAATGTTTATCGCAAGAACAAAATTAGGCGGAAGAAAAAAAAAAATAATCAGAAGAAAAACAATAGGTCTTTCCACAGAAAAGTGGAAAGACCTAATTATAAGTTGTATGAAAATCTACAGAGAAATATTTGCCGCCAAATTGTCAATGGCTTATAACTGTAAAACAAGAACACAAACCCTTATTTGTTTCATTTCTTTTAGTTCCTTTATTACCATACTATCAATTTACAAGACGTAGAAAGCTTGTTATTTTGAAACAGGGTAGCAAACTTTTCTAGGAAGATAAATATCAACAAAGTAAACAAAAACTTACTGAACCGCAATTCGTTTCTTATTAGGTAATAAAATAAACAAAAACAAAAAAATTATCCAGATAAAGATTGGTTTCCGTAGCTATATATCGTAGTTTATTTTAATGAATATAAACGATAACGCTATTTGCGAATGAGGAAATCTTTTATGTTACAACTATGAATGTATTCAGATATTTAAACCAATGTCTTTTCTTTGTTAATTTCACTAAATATTCTATCTGGGTATGAAGTGGTAATTTAACAGGGATACTTGATGCAACGCTGTACACTTGAAGCTGGACATCGGTGTCCCCTGATCTGAACTTGGCAAGGATTTATAGAATCTAAATTTTATCATGTCATGTCATTGTTTATTACTTCTTATTAGATTTCATGCTACGTAATGTCATTATTGTATTTGATATAAGAAAAAAGACTCGCTTTCAAACTTAGTAAATCGCTTCAAAACTTAGTGATTTGCAAAAGAAATTAAGTTATTTGCATTAACCATAGTGAATCACTTCAAAACTCAGTGAATCGATTCAAAACTTAGTGACTGGAATTAAAACTTTAATACCGGTCGCGTCGAAAGGGTGCGTGTATTTTGCTTTGTGTATATGATCAATCATGAACATTTCAACTCGTTCAAAGTGTCACACTCGAAAATAAAACACTATCTGAAGCATCACAGATCAGTCTATTAAACTGCCGATGGAATCAAACGATATTAGACCACGCAAACGTGTCGCCATTTTGTTGCGACATCGGCACATTATGTAGGTCACTTGATAGTGAATAAAAATCATTTGTAGGTTTGATTCACGTCCTTAAAGCTCTGTTTGAGCAGGTACCATAAACAGATGACTTATCCTGTAAACAAAAATTACACTGTTTCACGATTATTTATTTCCACAAAATTAATTCAATCTCTGTTAGGGTGGTACCCATCACATTGACTAAAATTAATTTGGCTCCTTTAGTTTCCATATGTTTTTTTAAACATATTTACTTTAACCCTTTGACAAAAATATATATGATTTAAAAACAAATTAACCAACCATTTCATCAGAAAAAAATCTTTTGTTATATAGCAGTTTGACAAACACCGATTTTGATCATAGAAAAGCTTTATATTTCCAAAATAATACAGCGTAATTAAAACGCAAGGCTGATTTATTTCCTTGAAGTGTAAGGTACCTCCTAAAGAAGGGAAGGGAATGTTCTTTATATTCTTCATATTGAATATTTTGTATAAAAACAAGACAAGTAACTTAAAGTGATTTTTTAGGGTCTTGGCAGATAATCCACTGTTGTGCTGTACGATGACAGATTTTTTTGAATGGCGACCGAATCAACCCAAATTAAGAAATCTATATGGAACATGTAACGATTTTAACCGGACGACAGATATCAATTTATTTAATACGTCACATTGTACATTTCCCGGTAAGTTTCCTTGTTCTTTCAAAGAGTTAAATCAAAGAGTATCTAGTCTGCTGTTGTGGTGTGATTTCACATTTCATAAGTATTATTTCCCATCAAATATTCAATTATTTCCAAAGGATAAGAAATATTGTAAGCTAAGGTTGGTTTCAAAGTAAAAAGTAATAAGGTACACAAGGCGCATAAATTTGAACAAGGCTTGTTTACAAAGATAGTATTGCTTTCAATGTGGGCGCTATTTTAGTTTTATTTCATCGTTGATCTTTATCGAGGTGTCTTTTTCTACTGTACTATAGCGGAGAGTTTCAACTCCAACTTGTAGTTTTTGGATTGATTTGAAGAAGTAAAAGCAAATGCTTTCTAGACTGCTGATTGGATAATCGTCTTACGCGTTTAGGATTTTAACCATGTACTGCAATTAATGATGGTTTGTTAATACTTGGTATATATTTGTTTATACTTTTTGAACTCATTGGAAATTATCTAAAACATCAGCTATAATATTGTTTTTAAGAGTTTTCCACCTTCACATAATTGAAATGAGTGTGTGGGACCTAGATATAAATCAACGAGTTCATAAAGATTGATATAACAAATATTTATCAAATTTATAATAAAACAGTTTGCAGTAGTAAAAGAAGTTTACTCATCTTCAGTTAACATTTCCATTAATGAGATATAAATCATATTAAAACACTCCAAATGTAGACAGTGTATGTATGCACTATTCACAATACTGATGCACCCACACTGAATAAAACTAACACAACGGTGAAATACTGATGAGACGACTGAGGTACTACTGTAAATCAACTTATTTTCGCGAATACAGTATTTCGCATTTAGCCCTTTTTAGTCCATTTTCCGGTGATTAAATTTTGCAATTTTCAAATTTAGTTGATATGGTTAAGTGAGGACATGTTTTACATATTCGCTCGGGATTTAGATTTGCGATATTTTTCTACTCGCGAAAGTCGCGAAAATTAATTACTCGCGCAAATTATAATTAGTTGTTTAAAAATATGTTACTGAATATGTGTTGATATTTTACAGAAATATGTCAATGAAAATTTGTTTTTCGAAGTTTTTCATAGTATAAACTTATTGTATTTTGACTACAGAAATACAAAAAAAGAATCAATTTTGGTCCAAATTATCAGAGAATATTGTATTAAACATATTGATAAATATCATTTTTAATAAAAGTGGACGGCCAATGGGGTTCCTGGTCTACTCCGACGTGTTCTGTCACATGTGGTGTTGGTACTGGATTAAGAAATAGGAGTTGTGACAGTCCACCACCCTCTGACAATGGAAAGGAATGTGTTGGACCTAACATGGAAGCAATTAATTGTAGTTTAGAAGTTTGTCCAGGTATATATTGTCAATATAACTTAAGTATCGCTTCTCCCTTCTGAAAATATGTCAACAACCATTTGGGATACACTTTCTATATAAAAACAAACCTATAGTTTTGTTTTCCGATCTCAAAAGTGCCATTATTGAAGCAATAATTGTAGTTTAGAAGTTTGTCCAGGTATATATTGTTTGTAAAACTTAAGTATAGCGTCCCCTTCTGCAAATATGTCAACAACCATTTGTGATACACTTACTAAATATAAACAAACCTATAGTTTTGTGTTCCGATCTTTAAAGCGCCACTATTGAAGCAAGTAGTTGTAGTTATGAGTTTGTCCAGGTATATATTGTCAATATAACTTAAGTATCACTTCTCTTTAAGAAAAATATGTTTACGTATATTTATGAATCCACTTCTACATTACAATTACCTATTATGGTTATCTGGTCAGATTTCGAAACGTGACGAAATATTGATTACGATTAAAACTGTCTGTCTACATAGTCTCGTAAAACAAATGTAGGAATGTTCTGTTAAAGATAAGTAAACACAACAATGTGTTTTATCTTGACTTACTATGTTACTGAATAGAAGCTATCACTTGAAGAAATGTGCCAATTACCATTTGTGATATACTCAATGAAAATATTTCCTGATTTTGTGTGTTTTGTTCCCACGATTAAAACCGCAAGAAAAAAAAGCATTGTTGGTTAAAAACAACATACTTAGGAGAATATATCCTTGACCTCTCAAGACTCGCTGAATAAGCTATGCATTTTATCGAAAGTCTATATCAACTACATCTGAAAGGTTCTATAATAGAAAAGGTAAATATCATACTTACTGTTTGTATTTCTTGTAACACGCATCTATAAAAGAGGAACGAAAGATACCAAAGGGACAGTCAAACTCGTAAATCTAAAACAAACTGACAACGCCATGGCTAAAAATGAAAAAGACAAACAGAAAAAACAATAGTAAACATGACACAACATAGAAAACTAAAGAATAAACAACACGAACCCCACCAAAAACTAGGGGTGATCTCAGGTGCTCCGGAAGGGTAAGCAGATCCTGCTCTACATGCGGCACCCGTCGTGTTGCTTATGTGATTACAAATCCGGTAAATAGTCTAATTCGGTAGGTCAAATTCATGAAATGGAAGGGGATTGTAGTTACGACGTAAGGAACATATCCGATATCATTTGTGAAACGGTTATTCCATAACGGTCAACCAACTCGTGATGGCGTCCGTAAAATTTACGAAGGGATGATTTCAACTTCACCATTTGGAACTCTTGGTTTAAAATAAATAAGGGAAACATAATGTGACATGTGTCTTCCTGTAGTTCATTTGGCTATCGTTTTTATTTCCGATTTTCCATTTAACTTATTTTTTTACAGTAATCATACTTATAGAATTGACTGCAGCATGTTTTATGAAATATAGGGTCATATTTTTTTGGGGGCCATTTTTATTTGAAGCAATTTTGGTAAAAAACACTTATTAAGAATATTGCCTTCAAGACTCGCTGATTAAGCTATGCGTTTTATCTATATTCTATATCAATTATCTTTGAAAGTTGACGGCCAATGGGGCTCCTGGTCGACCCAATCATGTTCTGTCACATGTGGTGACGGTATAAGATCAAGGAACAGAAGTTGTGATAGCCCACCACCTTCTGACAATGGACAAGAGTGTGTAGGATCTAGTATGGAAACTATGAATTGTAACTTAAAAGACTGTACAGGTATACTTATTGCAGACCATCTATACTTCACTAACTTTGTATATGCCCGTCAACATTTTGACGGAACGCATTATGGTACACAGACGACTGGCGTCCGTCTGTCCGTCTGTGTGTCTGTCTCGCATAAACATGTCGCACCTTAGTTTGATAAACACTAATCCAATTTTCATGAAATTTAACATAGTTGTTCCTAAGAATTGTCAAACAATCTGTATACTTTTTGGTGAAAATAAGATTTAAAACTTTTGAGTAAGGGCACTTTATATCTAAAACCGGTTTTTTTTTTACATGTTGCGCCGTATCACAAAAAACGATTTATAATTATTGCTTAAAACGGCACACACTTCTTATTTATGTTAATCTAAAGATCTGTATACCTTTTGGTTTTTGCTGAGGGTTCAAAATATAATTTCGAGTTATTGAGTTTTTTTTAAAAGAATGGGGAGGGGGTTTCCACATTTTATATATCTTTAAAACGATTTATGTTTTTTGCTAAAACATTACACACTTCTTAGTTATATCAATCTCAAGATCTACATACTTTTTCGTGATGATTCAAAATTTCATTTTAGAGTTATTGAGTTTTTTTTGGGTAAAAAGAGTTTTTTTTTCTCAGAAACTATTTATGATTATTGCATTTAAATTCACACAAAAGATGACGGGTGTATCATGCGCTCGTGGCGCATCTGTTTATTTATCATTTAAAGTAAAGTAATGTAGATCAAATCAGTAGGAAAAGTAGTAAAAAGAATGTAAAAATTCGGAGTAAAATATAATCCATTTTCTACTTTCTGAAACGTTTGTGTTACACTGGTCAGTATAACACACGTAACTACATTTGTGCGTTTGAAAAATAATTTGAAAAAGGCTTTGAATAAAAGAGTGTGTTATACATTTGCATAGGTTTGTAAACTATATCAAATGTCATGAATAAAGCTGAAAAAGTTCAAATATTATCGAAGCATAGCTAATGGGTACGTTTTTGAAAACTTAACTAACGAAATCGCAGTTGACCAAAAGGGAGCACACGGACGTCCAAAGATTTATCCAACAGAATGAACATCTGTAGGCTTAAATATCGCTAAAGACCAAATAATTGAAGTATACCACTTTTGATAAAAAATTGTGACACGTTTTCTACATAAATGGATACTATACAAGACCCATATAACCAGTTTATCCTTAATTTATTAAATTTGACAAAGGAAACTCGATTAAACAAAATCGAAATTAATCATTTTTAAAGGAAATGACTATTAAAATACTTAAACCTTGCTTAAGTTACAAGTAAACATAAAATTAAACCTATCAAATTAAATATAATTTATTCTGATATTCAATGACTTATTCATTTACAGAACCGTACAGAAAATTTTATAAAAGAAAAGGTAAATATTCTAATACTGTTTGTATTTCTCGAAACACGCATTTATTCAAAAGTAAAACATGATATGACTATAGTTATCAAAGGTGCCAGGATAATGATTTAATACGCCAGACGCGCGTTTCGTCTTTGTAAGCCTGATCAGTGAAGCTCAGATCAAAATGCCATGTGTCTTCCTGCAGTCCATTTGGCGATCGTTTTAATTTTCGATTTTCTTATCGCACATTGTCCTTATTTGTAACAGTTTACTAGTCCATGCTTTCAGAAATTACTGCAGCATGTATATGGAACATGGGGTCATATTTCCTTTTATTTAAAGCATGCAGAACTTTGTGGATTGTTCTAAGAAGAATAAAATAATCTACTTGTATTGTCTAACGTTCTGTTGTCCTATTTAAACGAACATAATATTTTGATAATTTGAAAGTGATTGTTGGTTGCATAACGTCCAGTGTTAAGTACTTCATGCACAGTAAGGGCGAGATATATTGACAATAAATACAATTTTATAGGTCATGTAATACAGGATGAATGTCGGTGAAATCTGAACTATCACTGGAATATGAGAGTACATTGAATAAGGGACACAAATTTGCCTTGCAACATGCCACTTACGGACCTCTCAAAGAGCTGCTGCAAGGGTGATTAACATGCAGAAAGCATTGCACTCTTTTACCTTTAAATTCCGCACAGCCAAACTTTCGGTTTGATATTGAAATAAAAAGATGTGGTATGATTGCTACTGAGACAAATTACCACCAAAGTTCGCCCGGCTTTCAACAATAAAAAAAACCTCATATAATATATAGTAAACTTTTTAAGGCCTGTAATGCTATTCGAAGAAGATCAGTTACCATATGTCTTTACCCGGTCTACTTTTTGTAAAAAGTGTGTTCTGACAAAAAATTAATATTGTTACATGCAGTTCCAAAACTAAGGGAAAAGTCAAACAATTAAACAAGCAAACTTTAATACAGTATGTATAGATAAGCAAATTATATAAGAAAAAGTTTGAATTTTAAACGGAAAAATTTGGAAGTAATATTATTTACTTTGTATTTTTATAAATGTAGGATGTAAGAGAGGAAACAGAAGAGGAAGAAAATAGAAAGTTTTTTATCATTGACGACTGAATTCAAGAGAGGATACACTCACAACAACTGACGTGTACAACATGTTCTTGTGTAAAATAGAACTGTGCATAAGTGCGGGAAAAATTTGGTTTATTTGATCAATTATATATTGAGGGATTGTCACTATTTGAAAGTTGAAATATATGTTATACAAATCGTTTCTTTCGTGCACTGATGTTTTTGCAGAGCTTAACTGTTAGTGAGGTAAATAAAACTTTATTGAAATGACATTAAAAATCAGATTTACTTGTGGTGTAATAGCATATTAGTACATGATTGTCCTGCAATTCTTTACCGTGCTTTTTTTATAATAAATATTGGTATTAAGTTCATGTTGTTTTTTTATGTATGTTGATACAATAAACAAAACAATACGTACTGAAAATAAATTACATGAAAAAGAGATGAAGAAATGATAAAAAAAAACATTGAAAAAAAGAACAAGCAACAGTTTACAAATGAAAATACTTGAAACTCCTTTTGTAGCCTTTGAATCAAAATTAAGACTTTTACCAATGGACGTCGAATAAACTCTATCGAGATCTGATGCGACTTCCTACTAAAATAAATTGGTCCAACCTAAATAGGACGCAATCAATTAATTTACTTCTCATGTTATTTTGTGGTATCGAAATGCATACGTCATGTCGTTTATGAGTTGAAAAACATCGTATTGGTCATCAAGATCTTTTTCTTCGTATGTTGAAACCTTTTAAGATTTTTTCTCAGTTCCGTTTTGTTTTTATAAAGGGACGTAACACCACTACTAACCGTGTATGAAATAAGCCCAGCATCCCTACTACCGTATATGGAATATAAAGGGACGTAACTCCACTACTAACCGTGTATGGAATAAACCCCGCCTCCCTACTAACCTAATATCAAATCTTTTAACCAATCACATTCCTAGAAATGTATAGGAGGTAAGATAAACATGCAAACCCCATGTAGTTTATGGGTTGAACACATCGTATTGGTCATCTGTTTCTATAACGTGCCTTTTTAGCTTAGGTAATATTGGTGTCATGCGTTCTCCCGTATATCACTGACGGTCAAGTGTTTCAGGTTATATCAACAACCACAAATCAAAGTCGATCAAAAGGTTCTGCACCTGTTATATCCCGTTCTTGTGTTTGTTGTGGGAATCCGGATGATTCTTCATGAAGTTAGATTTGGTGAACTCGACTGTAAAAAGAAAAATCACAAAATTACTGAACTCAGTTGAAAATTCTAAAAGGGAAGTCAAAAATGAAATGGCAAAATCAAAAGGTCAAACAAATGGATAATAACTGTCATATTTCTGATTTGGTAAAGTATTTTATGAAGAAAATGGTGGATTGAACTTGGTTTCATAGCTAGCTAGACCTCTCACTTGTATGACAGTCGCATTTGATTCCATTAGATTGACAACGATGCGTGAACAAAACAAACAGACATAATAGGTAAAAAGGTAAACTCAGCTGTAAGGCAAACTTTCAAATACCATTCATTTATCTCCATTTATATGCAAAATAATCAAAATGTTGTTGTAATTCCGGGTATATCTAAATACATATAAATACCTTGAATGGTCGTTCCTGCAGTCAGGATTGGCCGGATTGCTCTACAAGTGTAAATAGACGTCTGTATAGCCATTAGTTTTAACTGGAAGATGATGATTTCTGGGCAGTTCTTCGACATCTCTTGATGATCTATCTGATGACCTAAAACTAATCCTACGCTTTATTGATAAGGCCCCCACTACTGAGATGGGCCTTGTGTATTTCGCCCAAAATCAACAAAATTAGGAAATCATACCAAATTTAATGAAAATATACAACAAAAGCATACAACCTATCCCCCTTTCCCCCTAACAATTTAAAAAAGTACACAACCTATCCCCCAAAACAGTTCCGTCGTATTCATGGGTCTACTGATATACTAAAAAATTGGTACAATGGGTACCAAACATATTGGGAACCCAGCCAACTATGGATTGGTCTTCCCTGGATCGTATGCAAACCTTCCCTCCCTAGCACTTAGTAGCTGCAAGTTCTCTATATAGTTGGACCCAAGATATTGTGCTGATCCATTCGTCGTCGTGAAGAGTTCAGTCTCGTTTTTCTTCACTTGTACTGTATGTATACCTTTAGGAAATTCCAGGGTCCCAGTGTCTTCTGTTTGTACCTTATCTAGCTGTGACAATAGTCACACAAAAGACTGGTGTCTACCGGGGACGACTGCAGATTAAAGTTATAAGTGGCCATATAATCTGCTTTAAAAAGTGACCCCAAACTCAAACTTGGATTTTCTGGATTAAGGGATCAGGAGCGTAGGTGCCTTTTGAGGATTTCCTCCACCAACACATAATCGTCAGGGAGGTTTCAAAATGCCTAAGTTGCAATGGACAACACCCGAGCAGTTTTGTCCTCAAGGGACTCTTCTTGAGGTTGCCAGGCATTGTTAAACTGGACTCGTGTAGTCCCAGGGTGCACCTTATACAGCCTCTCAACAAGCGTCCTTTAACTCACCTCCCGGTATCTTTCTGTTATGAGGGCAGCATATACATTCGCCTTTCCTTCAAGACACCAGCAAAGTCGATTCTTGCATTCTTGTTGACCCAAATAACAAACCACTGCAAACATTGCAAATTTTGTGAACAAAGCCTGCCAGTTGCCCTTCCCTTCATACGTAGTAATTTTCGAGCAATGTTGACTTTCAAGACGCTGCCTGAAGTTCCTTGTGACCCACCTCTGCTTTCGAATCCCCTGTATTTTTTCTAGGCCTGACCTTGATATATACTAATGGGTAGGCCTACTGTTCAAAGTTCCCCTTAGCACTAACCCTATGAATATACTGGCCCTATAGGTACGGACTGAGGTTTGTTTGGTGTCCTCGCCCCTGTTGTCTTGCATATCTACATAGATGCGGGCTTGTGTATGCCTTGAGCTTTCGCCCCTTATGCCCCTTATGTCTTGCCACTGGTCATGCCTACTACGGGGTGTTCCATACTGCCCCCATAAAAATGAGCTGCTTGGGTATAGGGTGCTGACCCCTGACTAGTATGATTGCTTGCTTGTTCGCTTAAATATGAAGGTATGACCCCTTTGGTTGGGGAATTCTTATCCCAGGCTGTGTTCTCACCTGCAGGCCAATATGGCTTGTTCACAATACTACCCCCGTGTAGTGTGGTGGATTATCTTGGTAGTGGTCACCAATATCGTTTCTGCAACTGTTCCTTGTAGCCCTAGTACCCCGAAGATATGGACCTCAGTCAAAGAAGGCAGAATCCATCTGGCTGAGCCCTCCCAGGGGGCCGTGACTTTGGCCCTGGTGCCATGCTTTTTGCTTAAATGCAGATTGACAATGCACTCGGAATGATGTACCTTGTTGGGCAATGTGGCCCCCATATAATACAGTTGTAATTCCGTTTAACATCTCATCATGCCTGCGTTTGGACCGAAGTCCAGTCTGGATTAGAGGGCCATTGTTACTCGGACATATTGGGGTTGAGGTCTTGAGGTTTTAAACTCGGAAAAGACAAACGTGGTTATCATTTCAATAAATACCCCACATGAACAAATAATAGATAGTTATCAAAGGTAACAGGATTATGATTTAATACGTCGGGTAATAAACACTACGTAACACAAATTTTTTTCTTCTACATCATATCAGCTGGTGTTTGATCATTTTTATATATTGCCGAAAAATCGATCGACGCCTTTACATGCACGATGAAATGGTGGTTACAAAAAGACAAATAAATGAAACCAAAACACAAAAGTACCCGAATGACATCTAAAGACAACATATACTGCAACAGTATACTATAGTTATCAAATGTACCAGGACTATAATTTTATACGCCAGACGCGCGTTTCGTCTTATCAGTAACGCTCAGATAAAAAAAGTTATATAGCCAAACAAGAAAAAAATTGTAGATCATTGAGGACCCAAAATTCGAAAAAGGTTGTCCCATATACGGCTACGGTAATCTACTTCTGGAAATAAGAAAATCCTCAGTTTAAAAAAAAAATTTGTTACAGTAAAAATTAGATGATGAGATGTTAAACAGGGTTACTAATGTTAAAGACGTAGACCACATGGCTTCACCGTGCACACCATCTCGAGTACATGGCTAATCTGTATTTAATCAAGAAGCATGGCACCAGGGGCAAAGTCCAGGGCCCTTGGGAGGGCTCAGCCACATGGATTGTGCCTTCCTTGATTGATGTCCATATCTTCGGGATGATAGGGATAGGCCTAAGACCCCTTTGAATTGGTACGGAGGCTTTAGGGAACAGTTGCAGAAAAAAGAGAAGAGTCACCACGATATTAATGACCAATTCCAAGATAATCCACCACACCACGGGGGTAGTATTGGGAACTAGCCATATTGGTCTACAGGGGAAGACACCGCGTGGGATCAGATTTGCCAAACCAAAGGGGCACCCCTTTCGTATTCAAGCGGTCAGACAAGCAACTTAGTCGGGGGTCAGCACCCTATACCAAAACAGCTAACACTTGAGGGGCAGTATGGGACATCCTGTAGTATGAACTACCAGTGGCAAGACAATAGGGGCTGGCGAGGACATAAAGCAGACCCCATCCCGCACCTATGTAGATTGGCAAAACAGCAGGGACAATGACACAAGACAAAGCCCAGCCCGTACTTATGGGGCCAGTATAACCATAGGGTTACCGCTAGGTTGAACTTTAGACAATAGGCCTACCCATAGTATATAATGAAGTTAGGCCTAGGTTAAAAATACAAGGGAATCGACAGCATAGGTGGGTCACAGAGAACTTCAGGCGGCGTATTGAAAGTCAACAATGCCCCGGAAAATACTTAATATATAGAAGGTCAACTGGCAGGCTTTCTTCACAAAATTTACAATGTATGCAGAGGTTTGGTAGAGGGGTCCACAAGAATGCAAGTATCGACTTTGCTGGTGCCTTGAAGGAAAGGCGAATGAATAACATGCCCTCTTAACAGAAAGAGACTGGGAGGTGAGTTATATGAGCTTGTTGAGAAGCTGCACAGTCGTTTTTGTTTCAAGGCGATCCCGGGTCCAGTTCAACAATGCCTGACAAGATCACGAAGACTCTCTTGAGGACTGGCTTGATCGGGCGTTGTCGCTGGCAACCTGGGCATTTTGAAACCTTCCTGACGATTATTTGTTGCTCGAAGAAATCCTTAAAAGGCACCCAAGATTTACCGGGTACTCTTTTACAGAATATTCATACGTTGACGGAGGAATAACTGACACCACTGAACAGGGTCATACACCCCTCACTTTTGTGGACCTTTCCTCAACTGGAGAAATGAACAGCAAGGCTCAATGGTCCTCAACGAGAGTAATTGGCAGAAAGGTTTAAGTGACAACAACAGTTCAATCTTCAAAGGAACAGTCATTAATGTAGAATCTTTATTCGACAAGGAATCCTGATCTCCTAATCCAGAAAATTCAAGTATGAGTTTAAGGTGACTTTTAAAAGCAGATAATATGGGCACTAATATCCTTAATCTGCAGTCGTCTCCAGAAGACAGTGGAACACCAGTCTTTTGTGTGAGCATTTTCACAGCTAGATGGGGTCCCAACAGAAGACACTGAGACCCTGGAATTCCCTATCTTAACACATGTATACATACAATACAAGTGAAGAAAAATGAGACTGAACTCTTCATGACGAAGAATGGATCAGCACAATCTCTTGGGTCCAACTATATAGAGGACCTGCAGTCACTAAGTGTTTAGTCTGTATAAAGAAAGGGGAAGTTGGTATACGATCTAGAGAAGAGCAATCCACAATTTGTTGTGAACCCATTTTACCAGCTTTTAAGTGTATCTGTAGACCAATGAATACGAAGGGTCTGTTTGGGGGATAGGTTGGGTGCTTTTTTAAATTGTGAGGGGGGCAATATATAGTTATCACAGGAACCAGGATTATAAGTTAATACGCAAGACGCGCATTTCATCATGCGACTGTCATACAAGTGAGAAGTTTGGCTAGCTATGAAACCAAGTTCAAATTGTTAGGGGGATAGATTGTATACATTTTAAGAGTGATAAAATTGAGAATGGAAATGGGGAATGTGTCAAAGAGACAACACCCGACAAGAAAACAGACAATGATGCATATTTTCTATAAATTTGGTATGATTTCCTTATTTTTTTGATTTTGAGTTAAACTAGCAGGGCCTACCTCAGTAGCGGGGCCCTTATCAATAACAATTGTGTTGAGTTGTATTCGTAGGGTTATATTTACACTTGACGTGCAAACCGACCGATCCTGACCGCTGGAGCGACCATCCAAGGTATCTACAGGTATTAGATATACTCGGAATTACAACAACATTTTGTATATACATAGAGATAAGTTTGTCTTACATTTGAGTTAACCTTTCTACCTATTATGTTTGTTTTATAATCGCATCGTTGACAATATATAGTTATCAGAGGTACCAGGATTATAAGTTAATACGCAAAACCCGTGTTTCATCATGCGACTGTCATACAAGTGAGAGGTTTGGCTAGCTATGAAACCATTTTCTTCATAAAAAATACTTTTTCCAAGTCAGGAATATAACTTTTATTGTTCATTCGTTTGATCTGTTTGACTGTTTATTTGCCATTTAATTGTCTTCCCTTTTAGAATTTTCCTGATAGTTCAGTATTATTGTGATTTCCTTTTTACATTCAAGTTCAACAAATCTAACTTCATGAAGAATCACCAGGATTCCCATAACAAACACAATAAACATGATATAATAAAGATGAAGAGCATATTGGTCGACTATACGTTTGTTTAGATTTGTGGTTATAAATATAACCTTAAACACTTTACCATCAGTGATATACGGGAGAACGCATGCCACTAATATTACCTAAGCTAACAGGACAATACAGTGAGAGGTTTAGCGCATTTAAAAACAGGTTCAACCCACCATTTTGTACATTTAAAAATGCCTGTACAAAGTCAGGAATATGACAGTTCGTTTGATGTATTTTATCCTTTGATTTTTCTATTTGATTAGAGATTTTCCGTTTTGAATTCTCGTTCCATACGTTTGATGTATTTTATTCTTTAATTACGCCATTTGATAAGGAACTTTCCGTTTTGAATTTTCTTCGGAGTTCGGTATTTTTGTGATTTTACTTTTTACAGATCTTGATGACCCATTCGATGTTTTCAACTCATAAGCGACATGGCATATGCATTTAGTTACCGAAAAGTAACCTGATATGTTAATTGATCGATTGAGTCCTATTCTGGTTGAGTCAAATGATTTTAGTAGAAAGTCAACTCTGATCTGGACAGAGTTTATTCGACGTCCATCGGTTAAAGTCTTCATTTTGATTTATAGGCTGCAAATGGACTTTTGACTTTGATCATTAATAAAAGGTTTATTCTTTTTTATTTGTTTTTTTTGTCATTTCTCCATCTTCTTTTCAGGTATTTTGTTTTCAATACGTATTGTTTTGTTTATGGTAACAACATGAACAAAAAGCAACACGAATTTCATACCAATATTTATTAAAAAAAAACCACGGTGACGAATTACAGAACAATCATGTACTAATATGCTATCTGATTTTTAATGACATTTCAATAATTGCTTAGTTACCTCATTTACAGTTAAATTCTGTAAATTGATAGTCATCTAATCCTATATTGAAAATGGAAAAGTTTAGAAGGTACGTTAATTCCCAATTTCTTCACAATGACAAATATATGCATATGCAGTTTAAGTTAACAAGTAGTTGTTTGTCTATCAACGTCTTTTCAACGTTATACGTGTTTGGCTTCTTACATATAAAGATCTAAGCGTCAGCAACGTGTCGTATGTATACGAAACGCGCGTCTAGCGAATCAATGTATAAGCCTGGTACATGATTTTAAGATAGCTAACCAAAGCACGTAAAGTTTTGGAAAACATATAAAATCATGAAATGTATCCCCTCATACAAAGCTCTGATTCCACGCCTAGCTATGGCTGAACTTTTGGTCCTTTTTTGTTTATCGCTCTTTTTTAATTAGTTTATGATTTTCAAATATTTTGGCCTCGATAATCACTGAAGAGACATGTCGAAATGCGAATCTGGTGCCAGTGCAAACAAAGTGGTACTATGCATATTATAACAATACAAAATTACTTACAAATATGTAGTGGTGTTAGGAATACTTCTTGGTATTTCTGTTAAACCGATTCCTTCACAATCTACCAATCCGGCAAAACATTTACACTGCGACAGTGCTTGTACAGTACAACTTTGAGCATATGTTTCTGGTAAACAACTGACGATTGCAATAAGTATCCCTATATTCGCCATAGTACAAACTGTTCTATGCTTGTCCTTGAAAAATAAGAGAAAGGCACGTTATAAATGTTTTGCGCCATAAGCACTTTTCTGGATTTATCCTGACCAGGTTTGACGCAGTGTGAAATACTATGGTTTCCGAGATATGATCATCATGTGTTAACTTTTGTTATTGTAAGTGTACAATCTAAATACATATTTAGATTTGATTGGATATATTTGAATTTGACTGCAGTTTAAATCTAAATTTGTCACTAAGAATAGAAAGTTTAACATTTGGTATTAGTTATCAAAAGTACCAGGATTAAAATTTAGTACGCCAGACACGCGTTTCGTCTACATTAGACTCATCAGTGAAGCTCAAATCAAAATATTCATAAAGCCAAACAAGTACAAAGTTGAAGAGCATTGAGGATCCAAAATTCCAAAAAGTCGTGCCATACGGCTAAGGTATTCTATGCCTGGAATAAGGAAATCCTTTGTTTTTCAAAAAATTCAAAGTTTTGTAAACAGGAAATTTATAAAAATGACCACATGATGTATATTCATGTCAACACCGAAATGTTGACTACTGGGCTGGTGATACCGTCGGGGACGAAACGTCCACCAGCAGTAGCATCGACCCAGTGGTTTAAATAGTTATTCAAAGTACCAGGATTACAATTTAGTTTAGACTCATCAGTGACGCTCAAATCGAAATATTTAAAAAGCCGAACAATTACAAAATTGAAGAGCATTGAGGATCCAAAATTCCAAAAAGTTGTGCCAAATACGGCTAAGGTAATCTATGCCTGGAATAGGAAAATCCTTAGTTTTGTAAACAGGAAAATTTACAATGACCACACGGTTTATATTCATGACAACACCGAAATGTTGACTACTGGGCTGGTGATACCCTCGGGGACGAAACTTCCACCAGCAGTGGCATCGACCTAGTGGTTTAAATAGTTATCAAAAGTACCAGGATTATAATTTAGTTTAGACTCATCAGTGACGCTCAAATCGAAATATTTAAAAAGCCAAACAATTACAAAATTGAAGAGCATTGAGGATCCAAAATTCCAAAAAGTTGTGCCAAATACGGCTAAGGTAATATATGCCTGGAATAAGAAAATCCTTAGTTTTGTAAACAGGAAATTTACAATGACCACACGATTTATATTCATGACAACACCGAAATGTTGACTACTGGGCTGGTGATACCCTCGGGGACGAAATTTCCATCAGCAGTGGCATCGACCTAGTGGTTTAAATAGTTATCAAAAGTACCAGGATTATAATTTAGTAAAATATGATTAAATGTTTTCTATCTTTTATTTCTTAACAATCTAACCAATGTGTTTTCAATCGGATGCCCTTTTTATTGTGTATTAAGAATTATATCTAACATATGTGAACATGTGATTTATATTTTGGGGTTTCAAAAGCGCTTCGAAAGCATGTAATTGAAGAAATTTGTGCATGCATAAATGTTCTAAAACTTCTTGAAACCAGGTTAAATCTACCATTTCTACATTTGAAAATGCCTGTACCAAGTCAGGAATATTACAGTTCTTATCCTTTCGTTTTTGATGCGTTTTGTCATTTGATTTTGCCATGTGATTATGGACGAGTTCAGCATTTTTGTGATTTTACCTTTTTGCACACAACATTGATCATAATATTCAAATGTGTTTCTGTGCGTAAGTTTGATAACTAAACAGCGAGACAAATAAGTTCAAATATGAGTGAACTGACATTTTAGATAAGGCGTGTTTCTTCCTCTTTGTCAAAACCCCTTTGAAAAATATCCCGATATATCTATATTTAGCGCAGCATCAGAGATTAACATATTGGTGGCTGTAACTATTTTACTCCCACGTAAATCCATACGTATCGTAACATGTTTGTTAACATTATGTCGATTTCGTTGTGTTCACATTGAAATTGAAAAAAAAAACACTTTCGAAACCGTTTCTCCTATGCTAATGCATAAAAAAATGAATTAATGCACTAGAGCTTAAAAAATAAAAAATAAAATGAAGGAATAAAATTTCAAGAACAGCCGTGGTGCAGTCATGTCTTAACACGACGTTGTACAGTGTCAAAAACAGAGATGACTATTGTAACCATATTTTAAATATTTTCCCGATTATGTTTGTTTTTTTCACGCATTGTTGTAAAAATAACAGAATTTAATGCGGCTGTCGTAAAATTGAGAGGTTAAGCGCTATAAAACTAGGTTAAATCCACCATTTCGTACATATGAAAATACCAAGTCAGGAATATGACAGTTATTGACCATTCCTTTGATGTGTTTTACCCTTTGATTTTGCTACTTGATTAGGAACTTTCAGTTTTGAATTTTCCTCGAAGTTCTGTGTTTTTGTGATTTTACTTTTTTTCATATGGATGAAAACTCTCAAAATTAAGGTTTTCCGTCCCGTAAACACCCTCATTTGCTATGTTATTGCATTATTTGCAACATTGTAGATTTTATTCTGATTTGAACACGTCAACATGGGGGCTCACAACTTAGATATAGGAAGATGTGGTGTGACTGCCAATAAGACAACTCTCCATCAAACAACAATTAATAAAAGTAGACCATTATAGGTCAATGGACATCTCAGCTCTGAAGTTGACAGTAAATAGTAGCCAACCAAAAAGGGTTTGTTTTTTTTTAATCCGAAATTGAACATATTTTTTCATTTTTGTTTTTGAGAAATAATTCATGTAAGACTTAGATTTGTTTTAAATTTGAAATTTAAATATGACATAGGGAAAATATAACAGCAATACACACGTCAATCATACCTTCGCTTCAGTTTTTGAATAACCGTGTTTACCCTAGAGGAACCTCTTTTAACCAAAAAAAATCGTATACTAAACATACCTCAGTATTACTTACGGTTATTTTAAGGATTTTTGTCAAGATTTTTGGAATCCTCTGGTTTTATCCATTTGAATGTCGTAAATAAATTGCCCATTGACCCCATTCTTCCTTTAATAAATCTTTTACATGTATAATGATAAGCCATCTGTGAAAGTCTTATATGCAATTTTAGTTATTTTTTAAAAGTTTTTGAAAACTTAGACTTGACAATGATAAAGCTATGAAAAGTCAAGAGATAATATTTTCCCGCCAAAATTATAAGTATAAACTAGTTTTTTGAAAAAAGTTATGCATTTTGAAACTAAGAAGCGAACTCCCTTTATCGTAAGTGTTTTTTTGAAAAGAGTCTCAGGTTTATTATAGAGGATACATGTATGTTCCTATTTAAATCAATAAAAAACAGGTGTGTTATAGGGGATGTATTCTTTTATGAATAAATGTTAAAAGATCGGTTTGTAAGTAATCAATTCCAAAAGCCCTATACGAAGGCATTTTATGTCTAACACACACATAATGTATAAATTGGTGAAAAATACACTGGCTACTAACCAATCGAAACCCAGCATTCTTACATAAGGTGTTACTAGAGAAAACAACACAAGCGACATAAGTATCTACTTTATACGTTAAATGTTACTTAACAATGGTATTTGTACGTAGGAAGCGTCAACTTCATGTTATTTATACCTTCCAAGCGTCATTTCAACATACATTATACATATGAAAGTGAAAATTATTAATTTGGATTGTCTTTCTTTTCCCAAAATCATTATTAGACCGTTAAACAGGTGATAACGTATATATTTGCATACGTAAGATGGTAAGTCGGTGATTGTTTTTACAGATTTATATTTTTTTGACAGTAAGCTTAAAAAATACGATTTTTATAGATAAAATGAGATATATCAGTATCTTTTTTTTGAAGTTGACATATTTGATACCTTTTTTCCAAATTGATTTATTTAAGTTTTTGGTGAAGACGACATTAATTTTGTATCTTTACAGTTGTTATGTTAATGTGCAATGATATTTATCAACCGATGAACACTTATTTAGATTACTAGAAGATCTTTGTAGAGCCCCCAGTCATCAATTTCAATTTTTTTAAATGCGTTGCAGCGCATACTACAGGAAATCGAACAAACTTTGAAGTTTATGCAAGGAAATAAATCAAGATTTTAAAATTATAAGGAGTCAAAACAGATAACAGGAAATGAAACTGATGGCTGCAAAAAAAAATATTTCTTTTTTGCTCTCTGAAAGTTTATCCTCTTTCATGCAGAAAGAGCAAGAGCCATTACACGATATGAAAAGTAAATTTGAAGAAATTTCAGTCATACACTGCTACACACGATTTCATATTACTTTCATTTTTTTTTAGTCTGAGTAAAGCCGTTTTCAATTAATATTTTATAGTGCGTTTTTTTCTGTTTGTAATGTTAATATACTGCTGTATCAGGTTTAGGGTGAAGGTTGGCGCCTGTTAAAACGTTCAAATCCGCTGCATATATTATATGCACCTGTCCTCAGTCAAGAATTTAAGTCAGGAACAGTGCTTGTCGTTTGTTGGTATGTTTGATAAATGTTTCTCGTTTTGTAAAATAGATTAGACCGTTAGTTTTCCTGTTTGAATTCTGATACAATGGTCATTTTGGGGCTCTGTATAGCTTGCTCTTATGCTCATTGTATTCTGCTGTTGCTTAGGGATAGTTATGATGTTGCTGTTGCTGATTTTAAGAATCAAATAAAGGAAATCAAATTCAAACTCATTGCATGCTTTTTTTTTCTATATTTATATGTTTATGAATTTAAAGAAAAATCCCCTCTGTTCGTTCTTCCCTAAAGCAACAGCAGCAGCAGCATAACTACTAAGAAGTGAAATGAGAACGACAAAAGTTGCAGGAGCATTGAAAACAGTTTATTAAAAAAATCATAATATGAGTATTTTTAGCAGCAGCACCAATAACAACACTCTATCCTCAAGTAGCGACAGCAGCAAATATAAAAAAAAAAATGTGGTATGATTGCCAATGAGACAACTATCCACAAAAGACCAAAATGACACAAACAAAACACACACATGAAGGTAGTGAGCAGAAGAGCTGTAGAGGAAGTTGAAGCATTACATGGAAACACCTTGTATATGACTCAACATGAAGCAACAGCAGCAACAATACTTTAAAGTGTGAAATGAGCATTACTACACTAGGCCGATATTTAATAACACAACTTGAAAACGTCACAAAAAGCACCCAAATTTGAATTTTAACCTATCAATATAAATAAAAAGATGTGGTGTGAGTGCCATTGAGACAATTCTACATCCTAGTCAAGTCAATATATGAATTTGAGAACGCGGACCTTATAGAAAGCACCCCAACCCGTAAAGCCCTGTCTCGTAGTTGTACCGTTATAACTAGACTCCCAACATTGATCGATTCTGTTCCGGAACTACTTTAATTTACTCAATCTTTTAGTGAAGAGTTGGTCTGAGCTGGAACTGCCAGTGATTTTGCATTGTAACCCTAGATAAAAAAGACTACCTAGAACTGTTTCTATACAAATCTACCCATCCGAGAAATTAAGAACCAAAAAGGCGGAAAGATGTTGGTACTCCCAATCGGCACTCCAGTGACGATAAAGAAACTAACCTCGGCTGTATAACGTAATCCAACATTGAAGTTTGAATATATCTTCTCACAGATAAGATGAAGTCTTTTTTTCCTACAGATTCCATTTAGTTTCGCTAAATGTTGCACAATTCTGAAGCGCAAATTCAATGCATGATTTCTCGAAAAACCTTTTGAAATTAAATGATGCGGTTAGTATTCCTATCATGGTAGACCAGTTGCCGCATCACAATTTAAGGGGTATATTCATATAACTTAATGTCATACATCTGATATTTCAGGAAGCTACCATTTGATTGTATGGGGGGGGGGGGGGGGGGGGGGGTACGATAAAAAAAAATTGTGTCCTGCATTTTTTTTAAGGTTGTAATTTCTGTCCTGCATTTATATTTTTCACTATATTTGGTCTGGGTTTTTTTTGCCCAGTTGCTCATCCTGCCTTTATTTTTAATCGAAACTCATGTCCTGTATTTTTAAAATCAAAATTTCTGTCCTGCCTTTTTTTTTTTTAAATTTCATCCAACCGGTACTTGTACAACCTTATCTAAAAAAATGTAATGGTGAAACAAATGTTTTAAGCTCTTTGATGAAACAAATGTTTTAATCTCATAGATAATATCCGTTTACATGGTGTCAACAAGGGGGAAACATCGAGGTCCATGGATAAAAGCATCAAAAGGGGGATATAAATAAAACATATAGATCACAGAAAAATATTTCTTATAGGAAATTGTTGTTTAATAACAAATAACATTCTTTCTTCGTATCACTAGTTTCCAATTAATTCTTATCTGTCAAGTTCGTAAGCCAGTCGTAGCTATATAAGTTAAAGTGACTTTACGACAACAATTACATGAACCGTCAATGAATTGTAGTCTATGCCTTTTATCCGCAATATAGTATTATAGATATAGGAAGATGTGGTGTGAGTGCCAATGAGACAACTCTCCATGCATTTTCTACATAAAATGTAAAGCTCTGGATCGACTCAGTTTTGAAGAGACCAATAATTTTGATAGACTCATCTTTTAAAGATTAACAATAAAATATTAAAATCCTAATTAATGTACAAAAAAATGAACGAAAAAAAAAATATGAAACACGGCAACAAACGACAACCACTGAATTACAGGCTCTAGACTTGGGGACAGGCACGTATGTACGTAAAACGGGGTTTAACATGTTAGTTGAGTTCCAACCCTCCCCCTAACTTGGAACAGTGGTGTTATAGTACAATATAAGAACGCAATGTAAAAATCATTTGAAAAGGCTAATATGTAGATATTCGATCGCCACAGTATTTCATGTACCTTTTAGGAACCCGCAAATATATTTGCTATTCTCTTTATTTCATAGCAACGTTATGTTACATATTAATATATGGCGTTTAAAGCCAAGACGCAAAGATATGCTAATTAAGTTTAACTTGGGTTAATTAAACTAAATTGATTTGTGTGGGACTTGTGCTTAATTAGCTAAAAACATTTTGTTGATTGATATAGATCGTTACTCATCTAGAGTTAACTGGTTAAAAAAGTTCCTGACCTGTGAAGTGGAGCTGTCAGTTTATCTGGTGTTCTTATCCGTCTGTCTGTTTATCTGGTGTGTCTGTCTGTCTGGTGTTTTTGTCTGTCTGTCTGTCTGTCTGTCTGTCTGTCTGTCTGTCTGTCTGTCTGTCTGTCTGTCTGTCTGTCTGTCTGGTGGTATTTTCTGTCTATATGTTGGTCTGGTCTGGCTAGCTGTCTGTCATGTTATCTTGTCTGTCTGGCTGGCTGTCTGTCTGTGTCTGTTTGGTGGTCTTGTTTGTGTGTTTGTCTGGTGGTGTTTTTTTATGTGTCTGTCTGGTGTTTTGTGTGACTGTCTGTGGTCTTGCCTGTCGGTCTGTCTCTCTGATGATCTTGTCGGTCTGATAGTCTTATCTGTCTGTATACCTGTCTTTCTGGTGGTATTGTCTGGCTGGCAATGTCTATGATTAAATCCAGACCAAGTTCGGATTTTTTTGGGTCTTATGAGTTTGGCCGTGTAGTTCTTTATGTGCTGGATACTATCAACGCTAGCCTGTGTCCACACTTGTTTCATTCGATATTTCATAAACGTATTTGCAAGAAGTTCTTCCCAAAAAATAAACTTCGTTACTTAAGTGTTCAGCTTTTCTGTGGATACTCGTTTAAAGAGATGTTTGGTACACTATGACCAGGAGATAGCCACTCAGATGTTCCGTTAATTTTCTTTCTAATGTTAACATCATAGAAGGAACGAACACTCTTTTTATTTGTTTAAAAATTTGGTGCGGAGGGGCATTTTATTTCGAACAGACAATTTAATGAAGTATTATATATGAAGCAATAAAGAATAAAACTTTTTAAAAATCCTTTTGTTTAACCACAAAAGATGAATGGTCGATATCTATCAATATTAACAATTGGGGGGGGGGGGGGGGGGGTAATGTTGATTTTAAGCAACTATTGGTTACCGTATGACCTTCATTATTGAGCTTTAGTCCAGACCCAGGGCTCAATTTCAGTTTGCCTTAATTATGAACTGACGACAATAAACAAACAGGCTGACTATATGCGGTATGGGCTTTGCTCATTGTTGAAGGCCGTACGGTGACCTATAATTGATAATGTTTGTGTCATTTTGGTCTTTTGTGGATAGTTGTCTCATTGGCAATCATACCAAATCTTCTTTTTTATAAGAACTATCTTGATATAAGATATACGACACATTTATATGTTGGCGTGAACTTTTGTATCAACCATAAATATTTATCATTAGATTTTTTTTTTATAATTCCACACATGTTTATTCTGACTTAACTATAAGGTATATCTGAAGGTTTTTTTTCGTGGAAAAAAATCCTTCAAATTACTAGTTATGATAACTATACGTCAAACACAACTTTACGTCAAACACAACTTTAAATGAAAGATACAACCTATTTTGGTGTGAATATCGTGGATAGACGGTCAACAAAGTGAGATGATATTTGTATTTTGAATTTTTTTATTTTAATTATAATATTATAATAATAATATGCTTTGACTTATTTTATTAACCCTTGGCATGTTAAACAAAGAATAACAGATGTATAGCAGTGTCTCCAGTTATTGAATCCTAAACTGGATATCAGCTCTTTATACCTTCCTTTGCTTCCATTAATTACGATTATTTTTCTTGCGATTTAATGGTCAATAATTTTAAGTTATCAGAATCACTAAATACTAAAAAAGTCAAAACTGCTTTTTCAAGTTTAAGTCGTGCATGTTAGCTTAAAGATCGACTAATTGTGCACAGACGAAATCTCTTTTTTTTGGAAAGGGAATTTAAACGAGAAAGCAATCATGTGCGAACCTAACCTAAATATTATAAGCAGCAACAAAGTCAAGCACTGATACTAGTAGCACATGACCGAGCATAAATTATGGCGGTGGAAAAACATGTTTAACGACTCAAAAATTCTCTCCTAAGTTTAGAAAGCGATGCAACAGCAGTCGGTAAAAATCAGTTTATAAAGACAGTTGCAACAATTCACAATAGATAACTCGTAAGAAATAGTCTTAGCTAGGACATAGATTAACGATCTGAGATATTAATTAAAGCCCGGGATGATGAAGTATAAAACAAAATGAAAGACAAAAACATTTCAAAAAGACCACACCAGACCATAAAGCAGAATCCAGCCGATTAATGGCATTGGGCTGTATCTGTTTTTTGATCGGTTTGTTTCTATCAAACAAAAAAGACTTACACGTACAGTATCAACCAACAAAAGATTGTTTAATTGACCAATATATTCATGATTCCCTAACTGAAAATAAACGTCTTCCACTAACGTTGTCTTAATTCAAATACTAGTATCCTAATTAGATTAAGGAAACATATGAAGATAAATGCGAAATTATGACTGAATGCATTTTGGAAAAAGGGAGACAATTCAATCTCAAATATAGTCTTAATTGTGATTTCTTACGTATACTTTATGTATGACGTTAGTAAAGTCAGGTATCGAGAATTCTCTACTATATGTTTAACATACATATAATGTATAATTTACTCACTAGTTATGTAGCAAAGTCGGTGTAATTTATAGATATGGAAGTCTTACACACACATAATGTATAATTTAACCACTAGTTATGAATCAAAGTGGGAGTAATTTATAGTTCTGTTTAACACACACATAATGTATAATTTACTCACTAGTTATGAAGCAAAGTGGGAGTAATTTATAGTTATGTCTAACACACACATAATGTATAATTTACTCACTAGTTATGAAGCAAAGTGGGAGTAATTTATAGTTATGTCTAACACACACATAATGTATATTTACTCACTAAGTATGAAGCAAAGTGGGAGTAATTTATAGTTATGTCTAACACACACATAAAGTATAATTTTCTCACTAGTTATGAAGCAAAGTAGGAGTAATTTATAGTTATGTCTAATATACACATAATGTATAATTAACTCACTAGTTATGTTTCAAAGTCGGCGTAATTTATAGATATGGATGTCTTACACACACATAATGTATAATTTACTCACTAGGTTTGAAGCAAAATGGGTGTAATTTATAGTAATTTCTAACTTACACATAATGTATAGTTTACTCACTAGTTATGTTTCAAAGTCGGTGTAATTTACAGATATAGATGTCTAACACAAACATAATGTATAATTTACTCACTAGTTATGAAGCAAAGTGGGAGAAATTTATAGTTATGTCTAATACACACATAATGTATAATTTACTCACTAGTTATGTTTCAAAGTCGGTGTAATTTATAGATATGGAAGTCTTTCACAAACATAATGTATACTATACTCACTAGTTATGAAGTATAGTGGGAGTAATTTAAAGTTATGTCTAACACACACATATTGTATAATTTACTCACTAGTTATGTTTCAAAGTCGGTGTAATGAATAGATATGGATGTCTTACACACACATAATGTATCATTTACTCACTAGTTATGTTTCAAAGTCGGTGTAATTTATAGATATGGATGTCTTCCACACACATAATGTATAATTTACTCAATAGTTATGAAGCAAAGTGGGTGTAATTTATAGATATGGCTGCATCCAATGAGTCTAGTTATAAATGTATTAAAGAAATAACTAATATTAAATGTGATTGAACTAATATACATCTTTAATTCTAAGGAAGGTGTTAAAATTTTCCGATTCCTTTATTATAAAATACGATTGATGCAATTCGCCTTTTCAGAACCAAGAGTATAATTTGTTGTTTCATTGTTCGTTACCAAACTAAAAATAAATCACGTCATTGGTTGAATTTCCATTGATTATGACATTTCTAACCAATCACAATTTTTTGGTGTATACTTATTTAAATATTACCAAGTATGCATTAGTTCTGAAACGGCGAATTATCGATGGTGATAAGAAACATACACTTTATAAATCATTAGCAGAAGTGTTATCATTTGGATGTTTTCGACTTTTTCAAAACAATATATGTTCGTTCATTATTACACGTAAATATAAAAAAAGATGGTGTTATTGCAAATGAGACAAATCTCCACAAGAGACCAAAATGACACAGAAATTAACAACTATAGGTCACCGTACGGCCTTCTCCAATTAGACGAATTATAGTTATATGTCTATGCTGCGGATTTGGTCGAGTGGTCTAGATCACTTGACATAAGGCTAAGCGAATGCGCTGTAGTGAAAAAAATAGTGAATTAAAATCCAGTTAATGGACAAAAAAACTAAGCACAATTTTGCAAAATTAAAATATTTGTGTTGCATTTTATATATAAAAGATTATTGCATAATACATGAATTTTTAAAACATTGTTTCAAGCTAAAAGTAATCCATATAAGTATAAATTTTAATTGGTAAACCGACGTTGTTAAAGAAAATGTTAGACGCTGTGAATACAGAAAAGTATTCATAATACAAGTCGTTTCTTTACTTACGTTTAAAACAGTCCCTACAGTAGCTAATATACACTCAGGCAAATGACTCGATACACCACTCAAGCGAGACTTTACACAGTAAAGATTGTTGAATTGCTTTGGCCAAACATATACCTGAATGATGACGTGTTCTGGTGTACTTTTAAATTGCTTACACAGGGATTCTCACGTCATTAAAGGACAACGATTCAATAAATCTAGCAAATCAATGTATAAATAGAAATGTTTAAACAACATACATCAAATTTTACCACATCATGGACAATCACGTATATATATACTATTGATAGTTCAACCAACTAAAAGGTTGTTGCCAACAAGGAATGTACTATTCTTCGCCAGGGCTTAGTGTATTGAAATAACCGTTTTTTTCGACTATTTTCTGGACAGAATAATACCAAAAGGTAGGGTGCGTTGTTTTCATGTAAATACATTGAAGTCTACGTATATTATCTTTTTTCAAACAGTTCATCGAGATTAAGATTTCTTTTGTAGAACAATTTAAAATAACTAGCACATTTTGAGTGGACGACAAAAGTTTTAACGAATTTGACTGGCTATACAACCCTTGCACGGTTGGTGTGGGAAGTTTGAAGAACCGACAAAAAAAATCGGACCGTAATGTTCGTTTTGAAAAAAAGTTTCTAACTTTACGTAATCGATTAATGTTTCTATATCTGTGTTTGAAGCCTTAGCTAACATACATATCTACATATCGTTATTCACACAGACTTAAACACATGTCTTTTGTCTATCTCTAGATTGTGAACGCTGAAAAAAGTTGAATGATATCCCGGAAACGTTTAGGAGGGTCAGCAAGTCACCGTGATAGGTAGTCGATTGCTGAATAGAGGTGACCATGATTGCAAGTGAGGTCTAAATGGAAGCGATAATTTAGTCAGGTTTCGCATGATGTATAACAATTCTCCGAACAAATTTTGTTTTTAGATTTTATGTGCTAGAAAAATAAGGATATATGAAAGGATTGCTAATGAGTCAACTATCCGCGATAAAATAATACAGTACTGTAGTTGAAACAGCCCGTAGTACAGTTAACTTTGCCAAATGTACAGTTTATTAAAAAATAATTGTTTTTGTATTCAACAATAGTATTGCACAAGCTTTTAACAATTACTCCGTTGACATAAAAAATTACAAACAGCACGTTCAATAATTTCTTGCGTCCGAAGAGCTTTTCTGGATTTACCTTCATCAAGAACGCTGAAAGCCAAACATTTGAAATCCGAAGATCGATAAGTACCGAAAATCGCTGAAGAGCAAAATGTCAACAATACCAAAAGTAAAAACAGTCAAATTCATCTAAAGCCAACTTTGCCTGAGGGTGTTGAAACCTTAGTTCCATAATAATTACAAAATTTATTAACGGACAATTTTAGTAAAGTTTGTTAAATCATGTCAGTACCAAAGTACTGACTACTGAGCTGGTGTTATCCTCATTGACTGATAGTACACCAGCAGAGACATAACTATTTCAGTGTAGGTCCATGTTTAAGATACAAATATTTGTATTGCATGGAAATAACATAGAGTATTTTGAAAATGTAAGGGAACATTTCTCATTTTCAGTAGCACTCCAAAAGTCTCTGATGGACGCCTTCTATTTAAGGTGGTACATATCAATACCTACAGGGAGATAACTCTGTGGAATCAGCTATACGTTTTAATCACGTTGTATTGTTAAGGAAATATCAAACTTTTCAATTATCAGAATTAGAAATTGTCAAACTGCTATATATCCAACCATTTTTTCCGAGAAAGTAATTGGTTCAAGTTTTTAGAAATTTTTATATTTTTTTTCAAAGAGTCAAAGTATGTTTTTTGTCAACATTTTTTTATGAAAACTAAACGAGCAAGATGACTTTTTGGCAAAGTGTAGGGTACTACCTTAATGTTCAACAAGAACATTCACGAAAGATTTGCGACATGATATTCAGCAACCAAAGAAGGATCAACCAATCTTATTGTTAGTTCTTTAGAAACTTGAATTCATGTCAAACAACAGTTTTTTATCTATTAGTTTTTTTTAATTGAAAAATGCCGGATTAACTTGTTAATCATCAAAACAGGGTGTTGATTTTTATTAATTGAAAAACGCCGGATTGACTTGTTTATCATCAAAACAGGGTGTTGAGTGTATATAAAAGGTTAGGATTTTAAATGGTAGGGGATGAAACTGATTATGATATTAGAATAAGTTCCTAATAAATATGGTTTGCTACTATATAGGCGGTTGTATGCTTAAATTATATTGTATTTAAATGTTAGTCATTGATGTTGTTCAGTCTAACAATATGTTATTGTTTTATGTTGTACGTTTGTCATTTGATTAATGATTTTTATAAATTGAATTAATAAATTAATTCAGAATTTATATTAACGTACAAAATAACAATTGTTTCTTTTTCTTGTAGATTGGCCTAGACAGACAGTGATGATGCCGTAACTTTTTGAATTTTTCTTGAATAAAATTAGATTTGTACTGCACATTGTCTCGTATGGTGATCCACATCAAAGGTGTTGAGAGTTAATTTGGTAAATAATTTATGTTCCTTTGAATTTCTGAATTGGAACATAAAAGCATTTAACTACACCCGACTTCAAACAAAGCTTTTTAAATCTATATAGGGATCGCGTTAGAGCATAACACCTTTTTTGCTGCCACTATTTTATTTTGAGAAACCCGCATGTAAACCAGGATTAGCATAGCCATCCGGAGCACATGAGATCTTACAAAGTGTTCGTAGCGGTTCGTGTATTTCACAACGTCGTATGTGAATAGTCCATACACAAACATGCATCGAATCTGATTGGAAACAGCTATTTTTTTTCTAATATGTTAGTTTAAAAATCCGATGTAAACCAAAACAACATTATTGTTTCTATATCATTATCAAAAGTATCAAGAACAATAATTGAGGTCATAGGTCTAAAAGTTTGTTTTTATCTTCAATATTTAACGATTTGATAGTTTTCAAAAGGTGCGCTGTGATATTTCTTAACATGTAGGTTCAATCAACTATTGCATAAAATAAGTGTCAGCACGATACGATTTTCAGGTAAGAGGTAAACTATATACATGCATCGCATGTTTTAATCTTCATGTATCGCATGTTTTAATCTACATGTATCGCATGTTTCAATCTACATGTATCGCATGTTTTAATCTACATGTATCGCATGTTTCAATATACATGGATCGCTTATTTTACTCTACATGTATCGCATGTTTACTGTACCTGTATCGCATATTTCACTCTACATGGATCGCATGTTTCAATATATATGTAAAGCATATTTCAATCTACATGTATCACATGTTTCACTCTACATGTATCGCATAGTTCACTCTACATGTATCGCATAAATCACTCTACATGTATCAGATATTTCACTTTTCATGTATTGCATATTTCAATCTACATGTATCGCATGTTTCACTCTACATGTATCACATGTTTCACTCTACATGTATCGCATAAATCACTCTACATGTATCAGATATTTCACTTTTCATGTATTGCATGTTATACTGTACCTGTATCACATGTTTCACTATTCATGTATCGCATGTTTCACTCTTTATATTTCTCGCTCTGCATGTATCACATGTTTAACTTTAACTGTATCAAAGATTTCAATCTACATGTATTGCATATTTCACTCTACATTTGTTGCATGTTTCATTCCTCCTGTATCTCATGTTTACTGTACCTGTATCGCATGTTTCACTCTACATATATCAACGTTTCACTCTTCGTATATCGCATGTTTCACTTTTCATGTATCACATATTACACTCTTCAAGTATTGCATGTTTAACTGTACCTGTATCGCATGGTTCACTGTACATGAATCGCATGTTTCACTCTTCATGTATCACATATTACACTCTTCAAGTATTGCATGTTTAACTGTACCTGTATCGCATGGTTCACTCTACATGTATCGCATGTTTCACTCTTCATGTATTGCATATTGCACTCTTCATGTTTTGCATTTCATACTGTACCTGTATCACATGTTTCACCCTTCGTGTATCGCATGTTTTACTGTACCTGTATCGCATGGTTCACTCTACATGTATCACATGTTTCACTCTACATGTATCGCATGTTTCACTCTTCATTTATCGCATGTTTCACTTTTCATGTATCACATATTGCACTCTTCATGTTTTGCATTTCATACTGTACCTGTATCACATGTTTCACCCTTCGTGTATCGCATGTTTTACTGTACCTGTATCGCATGGTTCACTCTACATGTATCGCATTTTTCACTCTTCATGTATCGCATGTTTCACTTTTCATGTATCACATATTGCACTCTTCATGTTTTGCATGTTATACTGTACCTGTATCACATGTTTCACACTTCATGTATCGCCTGTTTTCACTATTCTTGTATCACATACTGCACTCTTCATGTATTGCATGTTACATTATAATGTATCTGTATCGCATGTTTCACTCTACATGTATCACATGTTTCACTCTACATGTATCACATGTTTCACTCTTCATGTATTGCATGTTACATTATAATGTACCTGTATCGCATGTTTCACTCTATATGTATCACATGTTTCACTCTACATGTATCACATGTTTCACTCTCCATGTATCGCATGTTTCACTCTATATGTATCACATGTTTCACTCTATATGTATCGCATGTTTCACTCTCCATGTATCGCATGTTTCACTCTCCATGTATCGCATGTTTCACTCTCTATGTATCGCATGTTTCACTCTCCATGTATCGCATGTTTCACTCTCCATGTATCGCATGTTTCACTCTACATGTATCGCATGTTTCACTCTCTATGTATCGCATAGTTCACTCTACATGTATCGCATGTTTCACTCTCTATGTATCGCATGTTTCACTCTCCATGTATCGCATGTTTCACTCTCCATGTATCGCATGTTTCACTCTCCATGTATCGCATGTTTCACTCTCCATGTATCGCATGTTTCACTCTCCATGTATCGCATGTTTCACTCTCCATGTATCGCATGTTTCACTCTCCATGTATCACATGTTTCACTCTCCATGTATCGCATGTTTCACTCTACATGTATCGCATGTTTCACTCTCTATGTATCGCATAGTTCACTCTACATGTATCGCATGTTTCACTCTCTATGTATCGCATAGTTCACTCTACATGTATCGCATGTTTCACTCTCTATGTATCGCATGTTTCACTCTCCATGTATCGCATGTTTCACTGTACATGTATCGCATGTTTCACTGTACATGTATCGTATGTTCCACTCTACATGTATCACATGTTTCACTTTAGCTGTAAATATGATGTGTTTTGGTGTACTTTTTAATTGCTATACACAAAGGTCCTCCTCGCATACAAAAAAAGAAGGAAGAAGGAAACAATGAATATGATGATCAGTTTTTTTTTATACGAATCAATAAATCTAGCAAAACAATGTGTAAATAAAAATGTTTAAGCAACATATGTCACAAATTTTACCACATCTTGGAAGATAATGTATACATGTACTATTAATAATCAATTAAAATAGATCAACCACCTAAAAGGTAATTGCCATCAAGGAAGTTACAGTTCTGTTTAATCATCTTTGTCAAGGACATATTGGTGAATGTATTGAAATAACCGTTTTTTTATTTTCGTCAATTGTCTGGACAGAAAGATACCAAAAAAGGTTAGGTTGTGATGTTTTCATGTGAATACATTGAAGTCTTACGTATATTATCTATTTTCAAACAATTCATCGGGATTAAGTTCTCTATGGTGGAGCAGGTATTAATTAAAACGGATGTAAAGTTGGTTCAATATTATACATTCAACATTTGAAATTATTTTTTCAATTTTTTTTTGGCATTCATTTTCAACATTTAACATTCGATTTCAACATTCAACTTTTAACATTAATTTTTTTTCTTGCCTTTATTGTTCAAATTCAACATTTGATTTCAACATTCAAAATTCGAATTACACATCGTATGTTTACATTAAAATAGGAATAAGAAGGAACGGATATTGTGATACTACAATCAAACAACTGTTTTAATGTGATCATTACATAAGGTGAATAAGAACAACTGAAGTGATCAAGACTTTGAAGTCGATTTGGCTTTACTCATAATGCGATCATCAAATACCATTGACGTGAATTATTTATAACAACAAGTAAACAACCACACTTTCGCTTAAACACACATTCACGCACTCTTCACGACAATCTTCATTATTTAATAAATAATGTTTATCAAATGTGTATTGACCAAACAACATCTAAACATGTACTTTTCGAATCGTATCCATTATTCATATACAACAAGTAGCAATTATGTTCAAAAGGACAACGCCGCTGCATATATACACACCGAATAAAACGGAAACATCATCTACTTATGAGTTCAAGAGCAGTTGAGAATAGGTAAATAACTTTTGTCTAATATATTATTCTTTCTACTTTCACATACATCTCTTTCAAGCCTTATCCCCTTAATAACTTTTGTCATTTTTTACTGATGAAAGTGTAAATACGCCAATTGTGTCATGGATTAAAATCCTAGTGAAATCAACCATTGAGGTCTTTAAAGAAAGACAAATGCCCTATGTTATATGCCCTAAGTCGATTGACATTGGACGGAATATTGGTCATGACTGCGTTCAAAATATGAATTATTGATAAGCATTGTTATGTTATGATATATAACTCATTGTGACAGTAAAGTTCGTGGTTCAAAGTTTATAACCAGATTCTTTACTGGTCAGCATCACTAGGGCTTAAAGTATGACGTGGCTGAAAAAAACGTAATTGCAAAAAAAGAAAAATCAATTAATTTCCTCTCCAAAAAAAATCAACGATTGTTACAACTGATCATGTAAAACATTTAAGCCAACGTTATGATAGTATATAATTTTACAAAAACAAAATATCATAGTACTGTAATTATTATCTATGCCGAAGACGAATATCTGCAGATGACAATTGTATTTATCAGTGTGTGATCATACCCCACCTCAACAATCATGAACACAATATCCTTTCGTTCATACAAACATTTACATCTTACAGTTTACACGACAACCTTTATTATTAAATAGAAAATTATACTAAATATGAATAAACTCATCATAGACTCCTCAGTGACTGTCGAATCCAAAAAATATTTAAAGGCAAAATAAAGTACGAAGTTGAAGAGCATTGAGGACCAACATTCCTAAAAGCTTTGCCAAATTCATCTTAGGTTATCTTTCCTGTGGTAGAAAAGCCTTAGTATTTCAAAAATTCCAAAGTTCTGTAAATAGTTAATTTATCTACATGATCATATAAAGGAAGATACCTGTCAGCACAGCAGTGCTGACCTCTGGGCTGGTGGTACCCTCGGAGAATTAAAACTTCACCAGGAGTGGCATCGAACTAGAGGTTGTGAATAAACTCATCATAGATACCAGGATTACATTTTGTATTTACGCTAGAAGCGCGTTTCGTCTACGAAAGCTCATCAGTGACGCTCGAATCCCCCAAAAATTGTTTGTGATCTAACAAAATCCATATACTAATCATAGTTTTCAATGTTTTCTCATGAATTACAAATGTACGTTGAGCTTACTGAAATTCTGTAAATATTTAGATATAACAGTTAAAAAGCATTGTATTTCACAACCCCATCCTTACTGGATATACACCCGATAAACTGAAAAACACATTTACATATGAGTTTAACAGCTTTTGATTATCATAATTGAATCATTTGCGTCGTATATCAGACTTACTTAAACATTTGGTTTGTGAAAGCCCCCCCCCCCCCCCCCCACCCCCTTAATGTCGTCAGTCATGCTACAATTCATAAAAGTGTACAATCTTTGTGAAATTGTTAAACAATATTTATAAATAAAGACAATTGTTCTCGGTTATCTTCTTTTATTTATTATTTTATTTATCTTTTAGATCTTTTAGAGTACATACAATCTAACTCTCTTTCATCTTGTAACAGCATTAAACATTTGAATTTTCTACTCTTTACACAAGTATTCCACATTTTAAACTAAAAGACAAATTGAAAGAGTTGATATTACTTTGCTTCATAAAAAAGAATGGCCAACGTAGATACAAGTATCTTGTCTTAGGGAGGGATACATCCTACTTTGTAAAGAATCACTCTGATTTAAACAAAAAATTCTCTGAAACTGATATTATCAAGACGCTTGATTTCTTGATTGACAATGGGAACAAACTGTGCCCCTCTACTCGTCGACTTGTTTCTTTATTATTATGAGGCTGACTTCATTCAGGAACTTCTTAGGAAGAAAGATGAGAAGTAAGCAATATCCTTTAACTCTACTTTCCGCTAAATAGATAATGTTCTTTCACTAAACAATTCAAAATTTGGTGACTATGTGGAACGCATTTATCCCATCGAACTGGAGATAAAGGATACTACAGATACAGTTAAGTCGGCTTCATATCTTGACTTACATCTAGAAATTGACAATGATGGTCGGTTGAAAACAAAAATTTACGACAAAAGAGATGATTTCAGCTTTCCAATTGTGAACTTTCCATTTCTACGTAGCAACATTCCAGCAGCACCTGCATATGGGGTATATATATCCCAATTGATACGATAATCCTGTGCTTGCATTTCCTATCATGATTGTCTTAATAGAGGGTTACTGCTCACAAGGAAGCTATTAAACCAAGAGTTCCAAATGGTGAAGTTGAAATCATCCCTTCGTAAATTTTACGGACGCCATCACGAGTTGGTTGACCGTTATGGAACAACCGTTTCACAAATGATATCGGATATGTTCCTTACGTCGTAACTACAATCCCCTTCCCTTTCATGAATGTGACCTACCAAATTAGACTTTTTACCGGATTTGTAATCACATAAGCAACACGACGGGTGACACATGTGGAGCAGGATCTGCTTACCCTTCTGGAGCACATGAGATCACCCCTAGTGTTTGGTGGGGTTCGTGTTGTTTATTCTTTAGTTTTCTATGTTGTATCATATGTACTATTGTTTTTCTGGTTGTCTTTTTTCATTTTTAGCCATGGCGTTGTCAGTTTGTTTTTTACTTGATGAGTTTGACTGTCCCTTTGGTATATTTCGTCACTCTTTTAACATAGGTCAGCATAATTGATTTTGATCTCCGTTCAAAAATAAGAATCATTGATAAGGTTGGGTATAGTATGCTATCTTATTCAGTGTGTGGCATATCCTATGACAGGTAAGATCTTTGTTCAAAGTTTATGCTCCGTAGATGACCTTTACATATATCTACGATACTAGCGTATGAAGTGGTAGAAAACAATGTTAAGCATAACAGGAAAATAATTTTCCTCTTCAGAAAGAAAATTGTATAATGGGCATAATTTGTAAATAAAGAATGTATCTCGTTCACCCTCCATATCTATAGGGAGTTATCGCCTTTCGGTTTGGCCATGTTACAGTGTACTCATGTAAGACTTAATCATTTATCATTTTCGGCTTTTATTTACCCTCATCATGTGTGGTTGTAAATTCAAAGTGTTTTTTTTTCGATTATAAAGGGAAATAGTTTATTGTTTCACAAGAAGCGGCGTTTGCGCTGAGGTTAGGGTTAATTATAGATAATGAATAAATACATCGGCGTGATCAAACTTTAGAAAGAGTTTATGTTTTATTCAGGCTAATGTTGTCACTGATACATTTATTATAAGCAACAGTCATGCGGTTCCCGGACTGTTCGTGACGTCTTTCCACTAGATTCGTTGCGTGTTTACAAATTGATATTCCCGTCTTGGAGATCAAGATGCCTGTGTAAGCCCTCACATGCTACCCGAGCCCCACATTTAATCCTTGTTACAACTGATCATGTGAAACATTTCATTGGGATAAAAAAACGATGTGATAGTATATTATTTACACAAATCAATTATATTCAACTGTGATTATTGTCTTATACGAGAAAATACTGAAAATAGCAATTTAATTCATCAGTACGTGATCACGCACATTTTATCAACAACATGATTAATGAATAACAATCTTTAAACCGGCCACTTTTTGCTCACACAACCATTCACATCATGCACTATGCACGACAATCTTCGTTGTAAAATATAACACTTTACATTCAATGTGTTTTGACCTACATGTAGCATTGATACATAAATATGCACTTTACCAATTATAATTTTCAACATGCTCTCTAAATTGCTTGAATATCTAAAATTATTGTTAAAATTAGGATTACATTTCACATCCCCATGCAAACGGGACATAGCTTCATATATATACCCCCAATAAAACAGAAAACTTCATTTACTTCGGAGTCCATTAGCCTTTTAGAATCATATTTGAATCACTAATGTATCGTATACCAGGCTTTTCATTTTTACATTTTTTTATTCCCCCTTAGTGTATTCATTCCTAATATTATTCATTAAAAGATGAAATTGTTCATTAAAATCTATCGATAAATGAATGCAAAAGTAGTATACCGCTGTTCAAAATTCATAAATCGATAGAGAAAAAACTAATCCGGGTTACAAACTAAAACTGAGGAAAACGTATCAAATATAAGAGAACTACGACAAAGCAGAGACACAGCACCGAAATGTAACATACACAGAAACGAACTATAATGTAACAATGGCCTTTTTCCTAACTTGGTACAAGAAAGACATGTGTCCTCGGTTTTATCCCCTGATACTATTGACATTGGACGGAATATTGGTCATTACCTAAGTTCAAAATATAGATCATTGATAAGGTATTGGTATATCATGCTATCTTAGTTAGTGTCTGTAATATATATATCCTATGACAGGTAAGATCTTTGTTTAACGTTGAGGCACTGACGATTTTACCATTCCAAACATCTAGGAACTTCAAGTATGAAGCGGTTATAAAACATTTATTAAAAAAGAGGAAAAATAATTGATTTCCTGTCGAAAAATAAATTGCATTTATTTAGTGAACATATTTTCTCACAAAAGTATTATTTCACTGAGTCTGACAATTCGTACCAAACATGGAAGTTAAACTAGTTGCAACTGGCTTTTTATTCTTTTTCTAACGTTTTGGCAAATCATGATGTTCTGTGAAAGAATCTGGTCAGTCATTCATGTTAATCGTTTGTTGTTTCTTGTTAGCCATGGTTCACGTTTCCATGCAAGTGCTTTTTGTAGACAACTATCAGGTTTGAGTTTTCCAGACTGTCGACGACCGTTAAGTGGCCTATACACTTGCGTACAATCATTGTATTTGAAAGGAGTAGGTTCAGTAAGACCCCTTTTTGGCTCCAAAATAGAGCAGTTTTACAAAATTGTGAAAATGTAATATCTTAGCTATTAACTGGAAAGTAGAATGCTTCAGCTACATAATTATGGGCTGTTTTTGACAATACAATGCACATATATCGAGAACTTGCATCGTTAAGTCATGACAAATTACTGAAAATCCGTCTGAAATGAAAGTGACCGCATTCGTGTTCATTCATAATATTGAAATGCAAGTTGTATTTGATGATAACACTGACTAAATCAGTTAAAATTTTTCACATAAACTAATTGAATCAAATGAAATAGACACCTAAGTGTTTAAAAAGTGTCCAGAATCGTTCGTTAGATGAACCTATAATTTAAAGCCAAAATCGGCCCTTACCAGACCTACTCCTTTGTATTTATTTGTTTGGCTACAAGAACACTTCTTATTTATAAGTAATGACCCATGTAACAACTGCAAAAAGACTGGAAGGTATATGTAGATGTCTTATTGATAATCTCTTCTATTTTGTAGCATTACAGTACGGCATGCATATAGATACCAACACAATAACAATATAGGAAAAGTTTAATTGATAATGTATGACTAATCATTCAGTTAAATATTTTGACGCTAGATTTATATGAAAAAAATAACTGTTAGTCATTCGATCCTTATAAAATATTTAAGACTAGCTTGTTTATAAAGACATGTAGCTCTGGAAATTTTCTTTTATATAACTTCTGAAACTCAAATATACTATTTGTACAAAGAGTAAAAGTAGTATACAATGTATCACTGAATGAATTGGTATTGAAACAAAATAAAATACAAAAGTTATCAATCATTAATACGAGTAACTCATATATATTGAGTGAAATGGAAAATGTTCTCCATTTAGGGTATTTAAAAGTATGCTGTATGTTTGAGGAACTTACTAATTTTAGAAAAAAATAAGATGCTGATTCGCTGGTTTTGTGTTCTGTCTGTCATAGTTGGTGTACTTGATGCAACTCCTATGGTTCAAGTGACAGATAAAGGCAATGGAGTATTCAAGGGTCACTTCATATTCAACCTAACTGAAGATTTAGTCGGATGGAAAATGCAGATAGACTTTTCCAAAGCAGTCACAGGACTCACGGTAAGCTAACATCTAGATGTATCTTGTTGTTTCTAAGTTGTTGTATCATGGACGTTTTTGTTTTTCTTTCACTGGTAAATGAGAATAATGCTGATAAGGTTTGAAAAGTCTGATCAATACATTACGTTATGTTCATTTTTTCAGTTAATTTTCAATTAGGAAGTTTTTGTAATGTTGAAACTGATTTCCCGCAGTCAATTCAGTTCTGTTCAGTAGTATTTGTAGACAATTCAGTATTTCTAATGAAACAAATATAATAAATTTGATGTATTTTGTCTATTTCAGTCTCCAGTCGGCCTGGAATTTGTAAAAGATTCGAACAACGAAACAGTTCATTATATTGTCAACAAAGATCACACTGGCATTCAGACGACTAAACACCAGTTTGATATTATGGTAGAAGGAAAAACAAAGGACGGAAGTGTTCCATCTGCGCAGGCGATTTTGCAAAACATGGGGCACGACACTTACAATGTACCAACACCACCAAATAGTACGTTATTATCAAATATCAATGATACCATATTGTGAATATGAAGAAAAATGTTCAGGGTTTCAAAAATCTGTTGTTTTTTTTACAAGCATAATGAATGGATATGAACCAGTAACATAGCGAATAGTTTAAGTTTGAATTTTTGTCAAATGTCAATAGAGTTACCAGTTTTTCAATAATATGGAACATTGTGTGTTAAATCATTGACACCAATAAGCATACAATATATATGATATGCTACGTCGAACATATCTAAAATATTAGCAAGTTATAGAACTTTTATATTAAGTCATTTTAGATGACGTCATGATCCTTTTTTAATGCCTTTCAGTTGTCTATCCTATAGCCGATCTTAATTCCTTCTTAATAGATCAAACTTTATATTATCGATTTATTTGCCTATTTGCATAGCAGAAATTGTATTTTGATGTCAGATATTTCAATACACATAAACATTTCTAAACGATTAAAATGCAACATTCAAATTCATAAGTTTTATAAAAAAAAATGTTCGCATATATCTGAATTCTTAACCGCAAATGTCCGGAATATGAAGAGCGTCCTCTGTCTGTGGTTTTGTATAATAGATATTTTTGCAACGTTTAAGGTAGTTCTCCTGCACAAAGCAAGAAAACCTCTATCATTATTTACTTTTTAATTGTATTTGCAGATGATGGAACAAAATACAATTACGATGAAGTTTTAATGAAATCTATTATGTTCTATCGCGCTCAACGGTCGGGCAAACTTCCTGCTAATAATAACATACCGTGGAGGAAAGACTCGGCACTCAATGACCGGGGACAAAACGGAGAGGATTTAACAGGCGGATGGTATGATGGTAGGTTCATTACCGGAATCATTTTTTTTTTTAAATATTTGTGAATATAAATGATTAAGACAAAAATACGGTAAGCACATTGATTTACTATTGTCTGTTTTACACCCATGTGTGAGTCTTCTTAGTTTGTAATTTGGTACTCAAGACGCGTTTTCGTCTTCTTTGTTTCAACGATCGAAACAAAACGTGGAAAAATTCATTAGCAAAGTGTAGCGAAAGACAAGTGAATCAAACAGTTATCTGGTAATGATATTCATAACTATATGTGTCTGTTTTAAAACAGATACTTTCTATCAAAAATCAATGACGTTTGTTTTTAAGATGTAACACATAGTTCGTTTTTTTGCGTCCGTAGATAAGCTCAGTTCGTTTTTGTTAAACAAAACTACAATAAAATGCAAAATATCCATATTTCCTTTGGTTCATGTTTTACATGTTTACTAAGGCTTCGATAACTTGTAAATTAAATAGGCATTTTCAGCACCAGACTGATGCAGATTTTTTGCAACACTACTTATTTAAAGGAGTAGGCAAAGTAAGACCCGTTTTTGGCTCCAAAATATTGCAGTTGTATAATATTGTCAAAATGTAAACGTTTAGCTATTTATTGGAAAGTAGAAAAATTCTGTTATTTACAGTGTATATGTATGGACCTTTTTTGACAGTACAATGCACATTTATCGCGTACTAGCATCCTAAAGTCATACTAGATTACTGAATAATTTTTAGACGATTTCCGTCTGCAATCGAAGTGGCCGCATTTGTGTTCATTCTTAATGTTTAAATGTTAATTGTATGTTATATTATACATAACATTTATAACGATTGAGAATGTAAACGGATGCGGCCACTGTTATTCTTGGCAAAACCCACCTAATGAGTGACAATTTGTGCCATATTTGATAGATTTTACATATCCAAGCTTGAATTGGGGCGTCTTTTATGACTAAATCAGATCAAACATTTCACATACACTATATAATTAGACTGAAGTAGACACTCAAGTGTTTAAAAAGTGTGCACAATATTTCATCAATTGAACCTTAACTTTGAGGCCATTGTCAAACCTACTCCTTTGACTAAAATGCAAGTTATCCTAAGTCAACGAGAGTTGGAACCACGAAAATAAACGAATCCACAGTATTTGTGTTTAGATGTACGATAATTGTCTTGTAATCGTTTTTCGAATCTATTACGGCATTATCATTTTGTTTTTTACCTTTGTGACCTCATGCATTACCAACTGCGTGAGGGCGTTATAGCCTGTCAAGATCATCAGAAAAACAACTTATATGTTTTCTTGTATTTGTAGCTGGTGATCATGTAAAATTTGGATTTCCACAAGCCAGTGCTGTTACTTTAATAACATGGAGTCTCCTACAATACAAAGACGCATACAAAGCCAGTGGACAATTGGATGACATGTATGACTGTATTCGTTGGCCTCTAGAATGGTTACTCAAATGTCATACAGGACAAAATGAACTTTATTTTCAGGTACAGCTTTATTTTGTTTTTGATTTTTTAAATAAATGAAGAAATTTTTATAAGTGATCAATTCTCATCTTAAATAAAAGAAGAAATAAAAAGTTATCGTTTGTTAAAAACACATGCTTGAAGATTGGAAAAATAAACTCACCTTCCTCATGAAGGTTAGAAAAGCAAATAAACATGACGAACGGCTTCGAATCAATCAATGTTGAACATACTGTAAAAACACAAGTCAATTACCATGTACAATCAACATGTTTCTTAGTTTAAGATATTTAATTAAGGAATGACTGTAATATTTTTTTCTGTCTAAGAAGAATTCGAAATAACATAAAAAATTTGGTGCACACTGAATAACGCGCGTAGCGGGTTGATTAACAGTGTGCACCACATTTTTTATGTTATTTCGAATAGACAGTAAAAATATTACAGTCAATTCTTATAATTTAATTCTAAATTCCATTTTAAACCGTAGAAAATCATGAAAAAACGTTGATGACGTCACGGTCACATGACTGAATTATGTATATGGGCTCATAACAAAATGACGTCAGCCAATCAGGAGACGCGTTACATCCAAAATTAAATTATTGCAGGTTGATTGAAAAAAAAGGTATGAAATGGTAAGCCCATTTGATAATTGAAATCATTCTATATGGCGGTAGTACTCCAGTTCCGCATTTTACACAACCATTGTTTCAAATATAAACAAATGAAATAGTGAACTGATCTTATTAACGGTCTTGTAAAAATAAATATAATTCTATATTAAGGTAGGAGATGGAAATCTAGATCACAATTTCTGGGGAAGACCAGAGGACATGACAATGGCGAGACCATCATTTAAAGTGACATCTGATAAACCAGGAAGTGACATAGCTGGGGAGTACGCAGCCGCAATGGCTGTTGCATCAATGGTGTTTAAAGATAAAGGTTGTTAATACTTAAGATTTCAAATGTTAACCTTGCTGAAATTCAGTGATATATTACAAAATGCCTAACAAAATATATATCCTAGAAAAACTTTTAACATTTCACAAAAGCTAAGATCTTGTTGATCTAGGGACAACGATGAAATTTGCAAAGGATATTCCAAAAAGATCTTTATAAGAAGCTTACAAATCTATAGTTGAGACTAGTTATATTAAAACGCCTTGATTGCAATCGTTAGTTTATTAACATGATAATACATTGAAGACTGTAAAGTTTATACATGTATGAACGTCAGTGTGACAAAGGCAAATTGGAAAGAGGACATATCCCCCACCCCCTTAATGTGTTTTGTATATCTGTTTTTATTTTTTCTATTCAAGAGGATATTTGATGAACCTGCAAAGATGTAAAGATAATTAGTCATGTTACTATATACACATAGGTATTTGAAAGTAGACTGAATCTTGAGAAAGGAATACACAACCGAAAAAAACCCATTCTCATTGAAGTATACGCAATATATTTGATTGTTCATCTTCATCTTTTATTATCATATCCTACTTTAGCTTACATGGACCATTGTAAAATATTGTCATCTTTGCCCGTACAATTCAATTTACTCATTATACCATTAAACAACGAAACTTGTTTTCTACCAAAAGAAACCGTATAGGTAAAACTAGTGTAAAAGTGAAAGGTTTTACATATATATATATATTAAATTGTAATATGGCAGACAAATTAGACATGCATAAATTATATGTTTATGCTTTTAGATCCTGCATTTTCTGCCAAACTTTTGAATCATTCAAAGCAGATCTATACATTTGGAAAGACTTATCCAGGAATATACAGTCAAAGTGTTAAGGAAGCCGGCCCCTTCTACGGGTATTATATTAAATAAATTAATATCTTAAGAATATTTTTGCAATTGACTAAAGTCTTGTAGGTTTGTTTGAGATCTTTCGTACGCGTTTTTTTTCCAAATTTGTGAGATGTATAAAATTATAACAAACGTATCAATATATTCTTATTCCAATGAGTTTGTGTTTTCTACTTATTAAGCTCTACTTCTGTTTGCATTCGGTTTCCTCAAAATATGAACCTCAAATCCTTTATTTAACCATATAAAGTGTCACACAAAGTTCCCTGACCTCATCCACATATCCTTCTTCAAATTTCTATATATAAACTAAAATGATTGCTTACTTTTTTGCATATGTTTGGGTCCGAGCGGCAGCAATGCGTTCTTTGTAGACGAAACACAAGTCTGGCAATCATTGCAATACATTTTCAAGTCTGATGAAGGTTTAGTTTCTAAATAGTTCTTCCTCGGATACATATGTTCTAATGATTTTATTGGTGAAATTCTTTGGGTTTTCGCCACTGGAGTCAATTTGAATGATAATGTACGCTATGTTATATCAACACAAAATGAAAAACAAGATGTTCTACTTGCAATTGAAACTGCGTCTGTACTGTAAGCTGAAAATTGGAATGTGAACTGAAACGGTGATGTCGTATTTTATATTATACAACGAAACGAGTCCTAATGAGTACATAGACGCCAATTTGTGACGGCGTTTGCGCATATTAAACAAAAATGCAAGGAGCTACATATTCTCTGTTGAATTATGTGAATTGGTGGTGTCGTATCATATTATACGATGACAACATGTCCCCGTGAGTACATTGACACCGATTCGTGACGGCGTTTACGTATATTGACAACCAATCAAAATTGCATAGACATAATCATTGTTTGTGAAAGATGTGATTATGAAATTAAATGTGGTTTACAGATCAGATGAATATCAAGATGAAATGGCAGTTGGGGCAGCCATGTTATACTTAGCAACAAATAACACCCAGTACTTGACAGATGCTGAATCTTATCATCAACACGGAAATCAATGGGGACAATCGTGGGGAAGCAAGTTTACTGCATCTATGGTAGTTATAAAATTATTAGAAAAACTAAAGCTCACCTTATCCCAGGATTATATTACTTAAGCCGTATTTGGTACAACTTTTTGGAGTTTTGGGTCCTCAATGCTCTTCAACTTTTTACCTTATTTGGCTTTATACCTATTTTGATCCGAGAGCGTCACTTAAAAATGTTGATTAATCAAGCTTTTCGATGATTTAAACTGGTAATTTCAAACATCTGTATGTATAATGAAATGTGTCCTGCTGTTGTGTGATTTTCAAGTTTACCTTGCAGGTAATGACAAGATGTCTAGATTTTCCTAATTATTTGCTATTCGTCACATCTCTACCATTGAAAGTTTTCTGAAATTTTGTGGTTCAAATTCCTTGAAATTAATTTTTTGTTGTCAACAGGTAAAAGTAAAGAGAAGTCTTCACAAAGTTAACATTACAATTTTACTGTTTCAGATTTTGCTATATCAGATAACAAAGAAAGATGTTTACAAACAAGACATCGAAACTACATTCACTAATTGGTTACCTGGGGCGACAGGCCCGAATGCAGTTCCCTATACACCAAAAGGCCTGGCATTCCGAACTAAATGGGGTTCTCTCAGACATGCGGGTAATGTTAAATAAGACATTTCGTATTTGCTAAAATATATCCTAAATGTTAATTTATAGGCTTATATTAACTCATCAAAGATACCAGGACTAAATTTTATATATACGCCAGACGCGCGTTACGTCTACAAAAGACTCATCAGTGATACTCGAATCCATAAAAAACATTAGAACTGCTAAAAAAAGTACGAAGTTAAAGACCATTGAGGACCAAAATTCCTAAAAGTTATACCAAAAGCTAAGGTAATCTATGTCTGAGGTAGAAAAGCCTTAATATAGACATTATAAATACATTCACACGGATTTCTTAAAGTAAACTGTAAGTATACATTCCTTGTTTTTTAGTTCTCGTACATATTTTGGTTTCGTATTTTTAGAGTGTCTGATAAAAGTAAACAAACAAAGATGTTTGAAAAATGTTGATTAAAAACGTGTGTTTTTTTTTTATTAAATACTCCAGGTGACATACTTAGAAAAAAATGTTTTACCGAAGTACATTTTGTTTGTTTTTAAATTTAAAAAGTCGAATATTTTTATTCTAAAACAAATAAACTATTTTCTATTTTTTTCTTAGCAAATAATGCTTTTATGGCACTTCTTGCTGCTGAATCTGGAATAAATCCTACAAAATATCGAAACTGGGCTAAAGGTCAAATAGGTTATATCCTAGGTGATACCGGAAGAAGTTATGTTGTAGGATTTGGTGTTAACCCTCCATCACATGAACATCATAGGGCAGCGTGAGTTTATATTGGATTATTACTGATTCACTGTTTGAATTAATAAGTCAGGTCGTTTAATGTGTTCGTTTAGTAAAACAGAGGCGAACGATATCAGACGGATATTCAAACTCACAAGTTAACAAAACAAAAAACAAAAAGGGCAACGAGAAATTAGCCAGTTTATTGTCTCATGTTTTCCCAAATACTGACAAATTGTTTAGTTAACCCTAAGACAAAAAATTAAAAAAAAGAACAGTGTTCACTTCTGTTCCAATAAAAATGTTTACATGTATCAAGCACATCAAATATGTGTAAAACCGCACGTCAAAAATGAATATCCCTGAAAATATGCGTGTAACTTTTAAGTAAAGCAATTTGTTTACACTAATATCATGAAGTACTAATTTTGTAACAGCTTATAACAAAATTAATATTTTTTTAGCTCATGTCCGCTAATTCCAGCCTCATGTTCACATGATTTTTATGAAATGAAGTATCCGAATCCACACGTTTTGTACGGGGCAATAGTTGGAGGTCCGGGACCAAATGACGAATACGATGACGTACGTTCGGATTATGTCCGAAACGAAGTGGCTGTGGATTATAATGCTGGATTTCAAGGCGCCATTGCAGGTAATCACAATAATTCAAAAATAATATAATATGCATGATGGGTAATATTTTCAAAAGTGTGCACAAAAGTGTCGTGGTTGGTCAAAAACGTCATTTACGATCAACGTTAGTTTCATTATGGGTACGAACAATACAACTACCCATAGTCCATTGGACTGTGCAACGGCTCATTGTGCTCTTTAAACACGGTTATTTCTACTGAATTACAATAAGTTTTTGACCGAGTTTTCTGTGAACCAAAAATTACGCCCAGTAGATTGTGATAAAACTAACCTATTAAAATCTAGTCAAAAACAAGTTGAGTAAAAATAAAGATCAACGAAAGAAGTTAAGACAAACAAAAACCCAGCAAAACGAGACATTAACAATTAACTGTTCTTGAAACAACTGTTTTTGTGTAGCAATAGCGAATACACACACATAGAAAACTATCATTTACATTAAAATAGATATAGGAAGATGTTGTGTGAGTGCCAATGAGACATCTATCCATCCAAATAACAATTTAAAAAGTAAACCATTATAGATTAAAGTACGGCCTTCAACACGGAGCCTTGGCTCACACCGAAAAACAAGCTATAAAGGGCCCCAAAATTACTAGTGTAAAACCATTCAAACTGGAAAACCAACGGTCTATTCTATATAAACAAAACGAGAAACGAGAAACACGTATATATTACATAAACAAACGACAACTACTGTACATCAGATTCCTGACTTAGGACAGGTGCAAACATTTGCAGCGGGATTAAACGTTTTAATGGATCCAAACCTTCTCCCTATATTACTAAGTACTATAACATGATTGATTGTTAGTTGATTAACGTCCAGTGGCAAATATTTCATGCATATTTAGGACGAGAACAAGTTTACAATAAATACAATAGGTAAGTTGTGACAATACAGGCCATCTGGGATGATGGTCGGAGATAGTACTTTTACAAATTTAAATAATATGAGTATCGACTTGACCTTTAGTATACATCATTTGACTGTCGTTATGGTTTAGACAGACACATATTTAAGATATGATTTTTAAAGTCGCTAAACCCATATTCTGCATTACAACATTCTGTCAGAGAGTATGAACTTTGATTTCTTCTAATAATATGTATCATGTTACTTATTTGTTCAAATACTTTAGATTTCTTTTTCAGACAAATTTCAATAATTTCAAATTTATTATCTGAATAGAAAACGATAATAAGTAAATCTAACTGAAACTCATAATATACACACACACATATAATTTATATAATGACTTGTTGATAATTAAAACTTATTAGGAGGAGTTTTGTTTTAGATATTTTGCATTAGAAATATGTTAGACTAACTTATTCTTTTACAGGTTTGAAGTCACTACACCTTCGAAACATTCTGGATTGAAAATTGTGTTCTCTTGAAAATAAAGAAAAAAAAATGTCATATATTTGACTTATTTTTAACCTTACCGAATTAATCTGATAGTAAACACACAAGCCTGATCTAAATTGATCTTGATCTGGTCTCAGAATTTTCCTTATTTCTTAAACATAATAATTAAAAAAAGTAAAGGAGTGTATTATAATCACACTAGATGGAATAAAACAAGAAACTACGAAAATTATATAACCGCTGAACATTTTATTAATTAAAAGCTGGCTTATAATTATAAATCACAAAAAATTACTGGACTCCAAGGAAATTTCAAAACATAACAAACCAAATCAAATGACAAGCTCAAATGATAAAACACATCAAACGAAAGGACAACAACTGTCATATTCCTGATTTGGTACTTGAATTTCTAAATGTAGAACATGGTGGATTAAATCTAGTTTTATAGTGCTAAACCTCTGAGTTGTGTGAATTGGAATACATAATAGTGAAAAAGAAGCTACTGTTTACTTCCATCCTCTTACACAAAAAAGCAAATGATTTTTTTTCTTCCTGAAAACATGTACTCATGGTCAAACGATTAACGCTGATTTTTGAATCGTTTCTGGTTATTAACTATTGATTTTAAGACAGAAACCGTAATAGTCAAATCATATACAAAACCAAAATGAATTTACCATTGCTTGAACCCTTAGATTCGTCATTTAATCTACAAAAACAGAATTGATGAATTATTGAGACCCATATATATAGTATTGGCTTTTAATTGTTTCCATGACTAACTAGGAGAGAGCCATTTATTATCAAACGGACAGCTGATTTTGAAAATGATTAATCACTTTCAAAATGAAAGCCGTTTATAAAGTTTCTGAGTGATTTTCAACGTAAGCATGTTTGACTTACCCGTAAATGTGATCAACATATTAAATCAATAAAAAACGTAAAATCACTAAAATACTGAAGTCCGAGCAAAACGGAAAGTTCGTTATCAAATAGCAAAATCCAAAGCCAAATCACATCAATCGAATGAATTATAACTATCATTTTCACACTTTGAACAGGCATTTGCTTATCTAAAAAATGGTGGATAAGACCTGGTTGTATAGCTAGCTGAACCTCCAACTTCAAGTTCTATTATAAATTTGATTAACTGTTGTTTGATTCTTTATTAACAATTTCAAAGTGTATTGTTCAATTTCAAAAAATATAATCAATGAAAGTTAAACAGCATCGACACATTTGTAGGAGCAACCCTGCTTACAGCACTTTTTCCCTTTAGGGCACGATGAATCATCTTTACAGTATCTGTGGTAATGTCCGTAACAGTGGAAATAAGAACCTTGATCAACTGGACAACGGCGATCTGAAAAAGACAAGACAAGACCATTTATTACAAGTTAGGCACACATAGGATGAAACGCAGGATAACATTTATACATTAGCAATTATGTATGTCATTATACATTTGCAAGTAAGAACGAGAATACTATTCAAGTTAAGGATTTAAAACACTTAAGAAACAGAGAAAGGACGGACAGCTATTCAACACACTGTGTAAACAAAATGTTCATTTATATACAGATATGAATTAATTGGATTTAACTGAACATTTTCTCGTAAGAAACATTCTCTAAACAATATAGGTAAACAGTAAAAAAACCAAAATACTCAACACCGAGAAAAATTCAGAATGGTAGGCCCTAATTCATAAATAAATTTATCACCTTTATTCATAATAAACTAGCATAATATTTTTTGTAAAAAAACACGATAGATTCCTTGCTTTTGGGGATATATTTTGTTTTTTCTATTGAGGAGTTATTTGATATGTATATGTAAATTCGAATAATACTTAAAATTGTGATGTTTTTGTTAATGCGAATACAGACAACAGAGTTATAATTAGCAAAAAAAAATAATTCAAATTTTATTCTTTTTTATATGAATCAAACAGAATGTTTCTAAATATTAAAGAAATAAAATAAATTTTTAGTGTAAAATGACAAAATAGCAATAACAAATGCACGCAATAACTTCTGATTTTTTCAGTTATTTCCATTGCATTCAAGAATATAGTGTCTTACCCAGACAGCATACACCGAATCTATCCATTGGGTCGACGTTACAGAAAGATCCTGCTGGACATTTGTCAGGGTTTGGTATAAGTCCACAGTTAAATCCTGGTAATGGAAGTCCAACTGGACAATCTGGAACGGTATTTAATATTCAAAAAAATACAACAACTCCGGTTCATTGCATTTGTTCGAATTTCAACATTGAGGTGTTGTGTTGATAAAGATGTCATATTAAATAAATATAAAATTGAGAAGGGAATAAAAAAAATGGAGAAAGGAATTTCTTAGTATGAATACATCTTAACATTGCATGGAAACTACCGCATTATACATTTACAAGACAAATTCACATAGTATAATTTATGTTTCTTTCAATGTAATCTTTTGATACATTTTTAGTTGAGAAATATATACAACTTTTGTTTCCGCTAGAAGATGGTTTTGAAATGCCCTTCAACTTCGTACTTTAATTTTTTTTCTTTGTAACTTTTTTTAATTCCAGCATCACTGATGAGTCTTCTGTAGACGAAACACGCGTCTATCGAAAATTGACCCTGTATTTGTTTAAATAATACACAGTTTATCTAAATAAATGCTGGGATATACACTTACTTCCCGGTGGTGTTCCTGGAGGATTTAAAGGAAAATCGTGTTGAACTGCTGCTCCAGTTGGTTTCCCTGGACACTACAATATTATTTAACAATTGAAAGTTACATATGGTAAATGCGTTTTCATATATATTATAAGTTTTAACCCGGATTGCTGTAGGGAATTTCGACTGAAAGAGATTTGTTTAATTTAAACATATTTTGACAATAGTGTACGCATGATTAGGACGAGAACATATAAACAATATAAACGACTAGAGCAGTTAGTAAAAATTTTTAATAACGTTCTTTTTGTAATATTGGAAAAACATATAACCTTATAACACACAGTTGTTGGAAAGTTTCTAAACGCTAATTGCACCTTATATCATTAGAATTTTCCATTCTAAACAGACTTGACTTGGAGTAATCACACCCAGCAAAGCAAAACATACGTCCTCTTTATGGAAGCTGTTTACTGTCGATAGGCAATAAAAAGGAATTGCCAAATTTCCTTATCTTAGTGAAACTTTTTATTCCAATTGAAATATTCTGTAAACATTTGTATGACCATGCAAGATCAAAACATTAGTTGATAGCATCAAAAATTAAGTAAAACATAAATAATTGCTCCCTATCTTCCTATTTACATACCCCCGTTGGTGGACACGGATCGCCTGGTCTACCAGGGAGTGGTGGAAGTCCACGAAAACAGTTGACTCTACATGTTATGCCATCTAGAATTCTATTTTGGTATATACACGGTCCAGGACAGGACGGATGCGGTGAATTTGGCAGAGGACATATAGGTTCTTGAGGACACGGTATGCCTGAAATACCCCAAAAGTGTAGCACTTTTTTAATGTTGTCAATCAGATACATTTGATCAAACACAGAAACCATTGTTGACAAGTGATACTTGATGATTTAGTAGTTGGATGTAATCTTATATCTAATAAAATAAATAACAATATAAAAATTCAGATAATTTTTTTGTATATTCCAACCTTTCATCGCGTTCGCACTTCTTTATTGTATTATTGTAATTGTTGGTCTCGTCCTGGATATACATACAACTTTTGGCTCTGTGCGTAATGGACGCACCAACCGATCAATGTATTGATCATATTTCAAAGTAAGGTCAACCATTGTTGAAAGATAACAGAAAACCGAGAAAAAGGTCTAACTGGGAAACATTTTAGATATTCAGAATGCCTACTTTTATATTAACAATGGTGTACGACTTATGTACCTTTTGAGCGTAATCATAGATATTATGATAAAAGTGTGTGTAACATTTTAATAGTGCATTTAAGTTTTTCACCAAAGTGACGAAAAATAAAGATATCGAACAGAGCGATACCATTAAACATACGTTAATAGGTAACTATGCACATATTTTTGTCATTGGATTATATTCAGAAATGATATACCATTACATTTGATAACACAGGGTTTGATATATATATGAAAATTGATAAACGCTCGGACAAAAGTGAATACGATTTAATTGATTTACAGCAATACAAATCGAACATGCAAGAATGACGTATCATTGAAGTCGACAACTAGACACTGTTAACTTGTCACTGCACTAAATTATGGAAACAGTTGTATTTTTTTTTAGTTATGCCATGTTTATTACATACCGCGTCTACAATCACAGGTCTGGCAGCTATCTTTGCCAAGTTTATATTCTTTCGGGCAACCCCATGGGCAAAGCCTTTGAGGACATGATCCTATAAGAAAAATCAAATATGTCATTTCAATCATTGCATAAGTATATCATCAGACTAGTAGACTAGTCGCTGAAATCCTCCGTTATATATATGTCGTGTACAAGTTGCGATGTTGTACAGGGTATAACGTGTACAAAAATATTGTACATGTTATAACTTGTAAAATGCAAAAATACAAGTTATAACATGTACAAAAGTACCTTGTTCAAAATCGAAAAATAGGGATATGTTTCTATTATCGTAACAGACGTTATAAACCTGAAAAATATTTTCATAACTTTTTTATTATTCCTTCATGTTAGTGTGTTTTGTCCTTTTTTGATATAGTTAATGGCCAGGGGTTGGTATTACGAAGCATTCCTAAGACCTGTCATACGATATATCAAAGGACATATCTTAGAACCTGTTATGTCTATCTATGGTCATATCTTTATTTGATGAATTATAAATGTGAGTGTCCACTTTGAAGGCAATAGTAACATACTTTCATTCTAGTTGACACTAAAAGACACAAGAAGATAGCCAGAACAGATGTGTCTACAAATACAATTGGGAATGAAAATGGGGTATGTGTTTGAAAGATAACAACCCGCCCATGGAGCAGACAACATCAAAATGCCACAAAAACATGTTTTCAAAGTAGAGGATATATATTTAAAACATGAAAATGACATTCGCCTCATGCAATTATCTTATAGTTTATAAAAAAATGAGTTATAAATTTACATAAGTGACATGCTGAAGGCCAAAAATGTTGAAGAGTTGAAGAGTAGATCTAAAGACATTGATAATGAAGCGTGGTCCAATGAAAACTATTTCAGCTATCTCTTGCTTTTACAGGTAAGCATATAAGACATCGTTTAAGTCTTTGCATGCTATACAACGAAAGGGAGGAATATTACCCAAAATTATTAGGCATTGTTCTTAAATTTTTTGGAAGAATTTAGTTACTAGAACTAGTATTTAATGTAATTGTCATTTAGGAAATGCAAGCTTATAGTAAATAGTGTCACACTTATTTAAGCCAAGATGGACTGCATAAAACATACAATTACATAAAAACACATTTTGCCAATATAAGTCATGAAACATATATTCCTGAAATTTTGTGATCATTGTCCTCTACAGAAAAAGACAGGTTCTGACCCTTTTTATTGTTGTTCTTTATGCATTGGTGAATTTAAATGTATATTTTACTTTATTGAGATTTATATTAAATTTTGTACAAGTTAAAACCATTTTTAAGCAATAATTTGTACAGGTTTTAACATGTATGAGGTACTTTTGTACATGTTTTAACTTGTATTTTTGCATCATACAAGTTATAACATGTACAACAATTTTGTACATGTTATAACCTGAACAAAATCGCAACTTGTACACGACATATACATCGTCCATTCAAATTTGAGGGTTCATTTCCTCTGGTAAAAGTTGTCTAAATTAGAATTGTGTGTATTACCGAAATAAACGAAACACAAGGGTGTTATTGACTTGAAGTCAATTTACGCGGAAAGAACATACAATAATATTGTGTAAAGGTTAAAAAGGTTATTTCGATTTAAATAAAGATAGCAATCTGTTAATCAAAATCGGTGACAACATGAATTTACTTTAAAATAATTGTAAAACTACGGGTGTTTACAGATTGTCATTTTATGTGTTGTTGTATTCAAAGTAATCCGAATTAGTCTATTTGTATATATATTTTTAACTTTATGGAGTTATTATTTAAAAAAAACGGGTCGCAAAATTGTAAAACAACAAATATTCTGACGGAAAATGTCTCGTTTTTTCTCTCTCTGAGAAACAATTGTTAATCAATCAATCATAGTTGCCATAAACGTTTGGGCATAGCGTTAAACACACTAAATAAAGCATGTCATCATTGTGAATGGACGCAATATTTTATAAAACTGTATATCACATGACAACATGAAATATTAAAATAAAAACAAATGTGGTATGGTTAATATTGCTAATGAGACAACTTTTCACAAAAGACCAGATAATATAGAAATTATAAATCACCAGACAGCTTTAAACAATGACTTACGTTGATTTATAAATAAAGTGAACATTGAAAAATAAGTTGCGTAGAAAAAAAAACCAACACATGTTTTACTTACTTTTTCTACAATCGCAGGTCTGACAGCCTGTTGAATCATATATAAAGCCATATTCACATGGTCTGTGACATATTGCTTTTGGACATGCTAAAAAACAACGAAAACCAAATTAATGGACAAATGTCAATGTATCATATTATTTAGAGTTTTTTTTGCAATGGTTAACAAGATAAGTAATAAAATACCGGAAATACCGGACTTTAGCGTCAATCATAACACAGGAAAATCAACAAAAACTGAAAAAAATCAAACATTATATCAGCAATGGAACGAGTGAAATCTTAGAAAAGTCATTTTGAGAAGAATATGGTAGTTTGAATCTGGTTTAAAAACATTTCAAAAAACAAAACTCTTCAAAATTATTTCATTGTCTAATATTATCAATTTGCATGTCAGACAATTATCGTCGTCAAACTTAAAGCCATATCGGCACGACGTAAAACATTGTCATACCTTGTAAACATTTACATGTCTGACCATTCTTGTTGTTAAACTTAAATCCATATCGGCACGGCGTAAACATGTTTCTTTCCTGGTACACATTCACATGTCTGGCAATCCTTGTCGTCATACATAGAGCCAGACAGTCATGCCGTAAAAATATGTCTTACCTGGTAAACATTCACCTGTTTTCCAATCCTTCTGGCAATATGACCATAACGTAAAACAATATATAACCGTTTAAACATTTGTATGTCTGACAATCCTTGTCGTTAAACTTAAAGCCATTTAGGAATGACGTAAAACAAACTTAACCTGATAAATATTCTCATGTCTAACAATCCATGTCATAAAACTTAAAGCCATGTGGGAATGACGTAAAACAAAACTTTACCTGATAAATATTCACATGTCTGACAATCCATGTCGTTTAACTTAAAGCCATGTGGGAATGACGTAAAACAAAACTTTACCTGATACATATTTACATGTCTGACAATCCATGTCGTCAAACTTAAATCCATGTGGGAATGACGTTAAACAATACTTTACCTGGTAAACATTGACATGTCTGACAACCATTTTTGTCAACTTTGAAGCCATGTGGGCATGGAATAAGACAGAGCAATTGAGGGCATTCTAAAACGAAAAATGATTGATAACAATTGTAACAGTTACATCCACACTAATACATGTTAACACACTATTACAAATTTATTGCAATAAAGTTTTAAATAGTTGAGAGGGGTTAACATATATGTTCACAGACAACAATTTGAGGACAGCAAAAGGATAAGCTGAAGTTTGTAATTATGACATTAACAGCGTGGCACCAAATGTCTGATTTTATAAATAAGCCAAGTTAGTCAAATAGTACCAACCATAAAAAAACACGTTTAATATTTTTCGCAAAAAACGTGTTTCTGCGTTTATCGTTACCTCTTGGTTGAATGTTTTAATAAACAAATTTTCCACATTCAATTTAAATTGTCCAACTTCAAATATCCAAAAGTACGTTGTGTCAAATAAAACATATGGCCTAGTCCACCATACACTCGTACATATAAGCACATCATTTTTTGGAGACTACGAATACGGCTAGACATATGTTGTCTATTTACTGCTTTCCAGTAATGATTCATATCATAGAGACACAACTCACCAGTATATATACTGTTAGAAAACGGACCAATTGAATTTCTATAGGACTCAGGAGTAGAGTAGAATGTAGGACAAACTGTTGGTAAAAAAATCAGTCATGTGAGGTGCAATGCATATGCAGGATGTACATTTGAGCCAAAAAAGGAAAGACTTTAAATCTAATTATAGAGAGAAAAGGCCAGTAGATTAAAGATTACACGTGTCAAACCACCTCTTCACATCGCAATCCCCTGTAGATGCGGGTTTATATATCCACTCTGCAAAACATGCCTCATAAATTTTGTCGTCGTTCGTATACCATAGTCTACATATGGTATTTGATTAGTAATTTTAATATCTAATAACTTTTAATGCATTTATCGGGCGAGCACAAACATTTCAAAAGACCTACCAACTGGACAACATTCTCCAAAGGTCCCTTCGCGATTAATAACACACTGGTAACTAGATGGACAGCGTGGTCCCTCCGCACAGTTAACTGGTGGAAACAAAGGCTCTGAATTTCCGATACAACCTTGAAATAGTACATACTTATTGCTCAATATTGTATTCTTCTTTGTTTGTGCAAATGTCTACAAATGATCACTTTTTGTTCGAGGTTATTATTTTTTTTTTCGAACATGATTAACAAACTACAGCGGTATACTACGTTTACTATATGTGTTCATCCCTCATTTTATTGATGCTGTATTTACATTGTATAATAGATCAACGTTATTTCTTAAATGTATGTTAATTTTTGTGTTAATATGTTTTTGTTTGATATTTCATAGAGTGTATTTTGGTGTTTTGATGTAACACTGTTGTTCCAGTTAAGCACGATAATGATGAATGTTGGTTACTATTAAACGTCTTAATCTGTTGCATTTGTTTGCATCTATCCGAAGTCAGGAATCTGATGTTCAGAAGTTGTTGTTTATTTACAAAGTAGACCGTTGGTTTTCCCGTTTGAATGTTTTCACACTGCTCATTTGTGGAATATGCTGTTTGGTGTAAACCAAGGCGCTATGTTAAAGACCGTTATTTGACCAATAATGGTTTGTAATGTTTCAAATTTTGACTTGGATGGAGAGTTGTCTCATTGGCACTCATACCACTTCTTCCTATATCTACTTGTCGTTAAAATTAAAATTTACACTATATATAATGTGTTACCTGTTTTACATTCACAAATAGGACAGTTGTTTTCATCTAGCACAAAACCAAAAGGACATGACTTGTCACAAGCAGGCGCACAAGTAGGTATCGGTCCTTAAAAAAGAAAATCCAGATTACCATTACTATGTGTAATTTTCTCGTTTGGGAATATCGTTTACAAACGAGAATATCCGTTGTTTTTGTTGTGGATCAACTCCAATACCTTCACCCAGATCTCAGACGCGTCAAAAAAGATTGTACACCTATTTTGAAGATATTGTTTGAAGATATTTCTCGTCATTTTTATTTAAACTTATGGCGACCGAAAAAAAAAAACATGTAATTGTCATAGTTATTGATTGAATGAATCTTAAATGCTTTACGTCATGAGAACATGATATCCGTAAATCTTAATTGTTCAGTTTCTTTTGTTCGCTTATTTCAAAGTTATCGTTAGTTTTACCGTCCATATTATAAATTCAATTTCATAGATAAATTGCAATTTATGAGTTTACCCACTTCAAATCTTTCAAAAACACAGCGTTAATGTACCATGTCCAATGACTATCTGATAAGCATATACAGTCATGAGATTGGGAATGGTTTCAAGTAACACAACTGACCCTACATGAACATAGATCTTATCAACTAGTAGTCATCGTATGGTCAATATAAATGCAAATTCTTGTAAGTTACGTTATATTTGATTGGTTATCAAGGGTACCAGGATCATAATTTAAGACGCCAGATGCGCGCTTCGTCTACATTAGACTCATCAGTGACGCACCGACCAAAATAGCTATAAAGCCAAAGAAGTACAAAGTTGAAGAGCATTAATGACCCACAAATGCCAAAAATTTGGCCAAATTCGGGTAAGATAATCTGTTCCTGGTATAAGAAAATCCTTAGTTTTTCGAAAAAAGTTATGTAACAGGAAATTTAAAAAAAAATACAATTTAATTGATATTCTTGTCAACACCGAAGTGCCGATGGTGAAACCCTCAGGGGCAAAATATCCTCCTGCCGCGGCATCGACTCAGTGGTGTCAATAATTATCAAAGGTACCAGGATTATGATTTAATACGTCAGACGTTTGAAACCTATAACTTACCCGGATATTGGCAAATATGTCCACAACCACTAGAACAGCACTTAAGTTTCCAGGGACAATCTGAATCTGTTCTGCACTTTTCAACACAAGTTCCTCCAGAACCTGGCGGGAACACTGGGCATGTGCCCGGTTTCGTACGTTCTCCTTAATTACAAAATACAATTTGTTCGGTCGTTTACCAAAAAAATGCCGTTATATACCACTCGTTCAATGTACTTTATTTCGTTTGAAATAGGGTTTTTCCTGTTTCCTATTTGTAGTTATTATTTAAAGATGGGAACTAGTATAACTAGTTCGAATACTGGTTTTGTAACAGTTTGTACTATTTATAAATTTGATGGTAGGTGCAGGAGGCACGAGGAAAGTTTTGGCGGTTTTTATGGGTGGGGTTTAATGGTACTATATAAAGTTTGGCATTTAAATGTATTAGTATCGAAGGTGGTGCTCACAGTAGCGTCGAATTGAAGTTGGTCACATATGTTTATGTGCAGTTGCTGCTATGTTTATTGTTCGTACAGGCGTTGGAGGTATTAGCCAGGGGAAAAGAAACGATGCGAAAGAGGAACAATGCTATGTGTCATGTATTTATAAATTGTTTCAATCGAAGAAATATGTACAATAAAGTAAAATAAAATATTGTATCGCTAGAGAAAATAATATGTTACTGCGAGCAACTTATCCTGTATTTGTGATTGTCTTGTTTATAGCCTATCGAATTTAGAGATTAAATACTTTAAATTCGGACGAGCAGGGCGAAGGAGAATTTTATAGAATATTTATTAATTAATATCGGATGACAGATGTAATGTTTTGTAATACCAAGTCGTAAATGAAAACAAAAAAAAAACACCAAAAAACACACGAAATAGTAGAGGACACAATGCGGTTTACTTTTTAACTCGTAATCTAAAATCTCTGAAAGTAATGAGTGTTTAGTCAAAGTTTTGAGAAGATTGTTCAAATTCTGGGTAAAAGTATTGCAACTTTCTCCATAAACGTTTTACTTTAAAACGTTGTACTCTGCCTTATATGAATACAACACCAATTATATTGTTTATCTTGGTTCGTTTCGTTGGCTTTTCGAACAGTATTTTGATATGAGGACATTTTTCAAATTTGTGTAAGTAATTCGACCTTGAATACATTGTTTTACTTGTTAATGAGTCGTACCTCCTAATATTGCTCCAGAGAAACCTTGTTGAGCTGCCGGCGGCTCTGGTATTCCTGCACCGGGACACTAAAATTATTGTATACAAGTACATATACCATTAAATAAGACTGAAATTACACATGTATGTCTGCAGCGATTAACGCATTTGATGGAATCTAAATGATACATCGTCGATCATTTAAATCATTTTTAATTTCATTAAATCATGAACTATGGCAAATAATTTAAAATAAGTATACATGTATACTCCATAAATAAGTTTTATCGATTATTTTCGATTTTTATAGTCTTTTGCTTTATTTCAAGTATCGAAACATTACTTAGCTAAATCTACCGTAAAAAACCCCTTACATTTGATGATTTTACAATATTATCAAAATATATAATTTCTGTAAATATTTTTTGGGATACTTCATTAAATCGCTTAATGTTAGTTTACTCGGTTATACATTTGACATTTTCTTTTTGACCAAGTTAACGCAATTTTGTAATCGTGCATTTACTGGTAGACGTGAAAATTGGAGTAAATTTACATGAACACCTTCAATAAATCAATATATAAATATGCTGCTATTAACTATACGTCACTCCCTCTAACAGTAATATATTATTTTGACTTATTAGGTTGCTGCATGGATATATTAAATATTTAATTTTGAAGACTTATTTCACTCTATTGATGCAAGAATATATGAATGTTGATCTATAATTTCTGATCTTGTCGATTTGAAATTATTAAAATGAATAATGATTTCGAAATTATTTCACTGTATAAGACACGAATGTACAAACAAAATCATTCCCAAAAACAAAAAATAAGAATTCAATTTACGGTTAATTGAAGATTAGTTCAAAATCATTTTCAAAGAAAGGAAGCCAACAGTGACAAACACAGTTGCTAAACGCATAGTATCTTCCCTGACTCATACATTTTGTTTATAATATTTGTATAACCACAATACTGTTGGTTTTAAATGTCTGTGTGAGCAATCGATGACAATATTTGATAAGTTATAATTTCAGATTTCAGAACTACTTTTCTTTCAAATGAGAACAATACACCACCATATATGTTTAAACCATACATAATTGATACTCATCCAACCACTGAATTATTTAATTCTGGTCGCGTTCTATAGGTACCATGGTTACATGGTCGATTATGAAATACATAATTTAAATCAAAGTGAATAAGTTCTTACCCCGGTTGGTGGACAAGGTGGTCCTTGTGGCCCTTGTGGACCAATAACACACTTTACTCTGCATCGGAGTCCATTGATAACGTTGTACTCAAATTTACACTGCGGTTTGCATGTTCCTGGAGGACCATTTGGAGGTACTGGACATTTTGGTTCAGGCGGACATACAGTGACTAAAATGATAAGAAATTGTTGCTATAATAACCTAACACATTCATTAATAGTAAACTTATAATCGAGGTATGTCGAGTGATGAAAGAAGTAAAATATGAAAGGAATATTTTCTCAAGTTATGTTTCAAGAATACAGTGCTGATTCCTTCTACATAATATGATAGATAAAGACATCAGTATTATACTGTTGTTCAAAAGACATACTTCGATTGAAAGAAAACAAACCGGTTTACACACTTTGACCGTGGGAAACAAATCAATTATAAGAAGAAAACATATGATCACTAACGGGCAACAAAACAAACACCAGCATATATAAACGAGATATTTGATAACAAGTGTAATATTTCTGATTTGGTACAGGATATTTTAAGAAAAATGTGGGTTGAATCTGTTATTATGGCTAGTCAAATCTCTCAATTACATGACAATGCTAAGAATATTTGTATAAATGACACCATTTATGAAAGGAGGAAGATAATTGGTGACCATATTGCCATTCCCTTTGGAGTGACACACTAATGACATTAAATAATCAAACGTATTTAACCATCATATTCTCTTCCATAATGTTTAAAAAACATTATATAAATAACACATAGCTAAGAGGGTGATAGGGCCGATTGTAACCCGAGAAAACATTGTCAACCGCGGCGAAGCCAAGGTTGACAATGCCTTTTCGAGGGGTTCCAATCTGCTCTATCACCCTCTCAGCTATGTGTTATTTAATTTATCATACTGAATGTCCTATCATTATTGGCCTTTACAGATTACTTTTATTTTAAAAGCATTTTCTATGACGTCACGTTCATAACAACGTTACGGGCATTAGAAAAAAACAATCTGCTCTATCACCCTCTCAGCTATGTGTTATTTAATTTATTATACTGAATGTCCTATCATTATTGGCCTTTACAGATTACTTTTATTTTAAAAGCATTTTCTATGACGTCACGTTCATAACAACGTTACGGGCATTAGAAAAAACAAAAAAAGTCAAGCAAAATGTTTTATTTTATTTATTTGAAAAGTCGATAATAAAATCTGAGCCAAAACGTAGAACTTAAGCATTGTATTTAATTCTTTGATGTAAATTCAATTCATTGTTCTTTGAATTATCGATTTCTGATTGGTCTAGACGAGAGGGTAACATTCAACAAAATTGTCACCCGCTCAGCCATGTGATAGAGTAAATTGACACCCATTTCTTAGCCAATCAAAATATGGCATTTTAACGTGAAGCATAATAAACATATTTGAAATATACAAATATGATATGATCAGAAGTTAATAAACTGTGTTCTTATATGAATAAAACACTCTCTTTGTATTAAAACATAAGACAGTAGTATTAAGAAGGGAAAACAATGTATGTCTACATTATTTTTCAAATAACAATTAGTCTACAATATAAAAGATCGAAACCTTATCAGATTACTTTTAATCTGGTTAAATTTAAACAACAGTATCATCAGCATTGCTTCCTATTTTGACAATGCTTTAGGTCACTGCTTTTGTTCATATACGTGTCTTATCTGGGGAGGAAGAACTGTGTCCGCAACCATGAGCACAACACTTCTGATTACGTTTCTTACCTGGAGAGGAACAACTGTGTCCACAACCATGAGAACAACACTTCTGATTACGTTTCTTACCTGGAGAGGAACAACTGTGCCCGCAACCATGATAACAACACTTTTGATTACGTGTCTTACCTGGAGAGGAACAACTGTGCCCGCAACCATGATAACAACACTTCTAATTACGTGTCTTACCTGGGGAGGAACAACTGTGTCCACAACCATGAGAACAACACTTCTAATTACGTGTCTTACCTGTGGAGGAACAACTGTGTCCACAACCATGAGAACAACACTTCTGATTACGTGTCTTACCTGTGGAGGAACAACTGTGTCCACAACCATGAGAACAACACTTCTGATTACGTGTCTTACCTGTGGAGGAACAACTGTGCCCACAACCTCAGAACAACACTTCTGATTACGTGTCTTACCTAGAGAGGAACAACTGTGTCCACAACCATGAGAACAACACTTCTGATTACGTGTCTTACCTGGAGAGGAACAACTGTGTCCGCAACCATGATAACAACACTTCTAATTACGTGTCTTACCTGGGGAGGAACAACTGTGTCCACAACCATGAGAACAACACTTCTAATTACGTGTCTTACCTGGGGAGGAACAACTGTGCCCACAACCTCAGAACAACACTTCTGATTACGTGTCTTACCTAGAGAGGAACAACTGTGTCCACAACCATGAGAACAACACTTCTGATTACGTGTCTTACCTGGAGAGGAACAACTGTGCCCGCAACCATGATAACAACACTTTTGATTACGTGTCTTACCTGGAGAGGAACAACTGTGTCCGCAACCATGAGAACAACACTTCTGATCACCTAAACAATCGCTGTCCACAGTGCAAAGGTCAACACATGTCCCAACAGTATCAGGTGGAAGTGTTTGACAGGTACCAGGCTTAACAGTGACTTAGAAAGAAACATTGAAATAGTATTTATTTGTACACACCTTAGCCGTATTTGGTAACTTTTTTGATTTTTAGGTCCTCAACGCTCTTCAACTTTGTTCATATTCATTTTTTTGATCTGAGAGTCACTGTCTTATGTAGACAAAACTCGCGACTGGCGTTTCAAATTATGATCCTGAAAACCATTGTATAATATTTGAATCGTTAAACATGATAAACGTCACTCAGATCTTTGTACACACTAAATGTAAAGATGAACTGTTCTAAAATGTCACGACGAAATTTAGCAGAAAAATGGCAAAAAATGTTCTCTTCCATATCAGGAGAAACATGAATATAAAAAAAAGACAAGAGTGCACACGCTGAAATGTCTCGCCTTCTTTACTAATCATTGAAATGATGTTAATAGTCTTAAGTTTAAGTATCTGTTTATAGTATCTGAGATATGGACTTGACCGCCAAAAATTAACCTTGTTCACTGATCCACGAAATGATGTCAGGGTCAGGTGAAAACTGTCTGACGGGCATGAGAACCTTGTAAGGTACGCACATACCAAATATAATTATCTTTTTACTTATAATAAGAGAGAATTCAACATTACAAAAAAAACTGAACTTTTTTTTCAAGTGGTAACTGAACCATGAAAATGAGGTGAAGGACATTTGACATATGACTGACGGAAACTTCTTTACATGAGACATCTATATACAATGCATGAAGCATCCAGGTCTTCCAACTTCTAAAATATAAAGCTTTTAAAAAGTAAGCTAACGCCGCCGCCGCCGTAGCTGCCGCCGGATCACTATCCCTATGTCGAGCTTTCTGCAACAAAAGTTGCATGCTCGACAAAAAACCTGTATCTAGTATCTATTTATTTTGTCATCATATGTATGACATACCTGGGAAGAAGCAATCGTGTCCACAACCGTTAGAACAACACTTCTGAACATCCTGACAATCGCTGTCTTTACTGCAGTGCTCAGCACAATGACCGCCGCCACTAGGGGGACAGATACCAGGCTTTGGATCGACTAAGATAGAGATGTTTATTCAATAAGTTGGACAGATGCATAAAAGACACTAACGATATCAAATTGATAAGTAATAAACCATTTTTATTAGTGTCAATTTAAATCAACTTTATATCGAGAGGTTAAGCAAACTACAAAACCAGGTTTAATTCATTTAGGAAAAAGTTTGGGCTCGTTCGTTTGATTCGATTGAGCTGACACTTTTGACATTTGATTGATGACTTTCCGTTTTTAATTTTCCCTAAAGTTCAGTTTTTTTTTGTTATTTTGCTTTTTCTCTTCATTTACATGGTTTTAACCCTTTAACGTTACTATCGGTCAATCTGACCGATAAGTCATTTTTTTCGAGGAGTAGTTTGCATGAAGTTTGGTAGCGTTGACAGTTTTTGACGTACATATGTGGTTGTTGGCTCAAATTAATGATCAGAATACAACCAACCTGATTTTTAGTGACTGAAAACAACAAAATGCAGTGTCAATTTGCCCTATTGTGACAAGAATGTTTTTAGGGAAAACTGTTTTATTTTTACTTTTAAATAGAATATTTTCACAAATTGCCACAAGACAAATTGTTGCTGTTTTTTGTTTTTAATACGGCAACTTTGATGACTGTGTCGTGATCATTTACAAGAATACTATCAGAACTGTAATCTAAACCCATACACAAAAAATCTGATTGATAGAGTATCAACACTGAAACAAAACTCAAATTACAAGGATCCCTCATTTTCCAGTGGCAGTCCAAATTTTCCCGACCATCATCCCAGATGGCCTCTATCGTGTCAACCTACCTATTGTATTTATTGTGAACTTGTTCTCGTCCTGAATATGCATAAAATATTTTCCACTGGACGGTAAGCAACCAAAAATCAATCAATCAATCATGTTTGTTTTTGTCAGTTTTTATAGCAAAAGAAATGAGTACATCTAAAATGTCTTAACAAGTGTTAGCCAAGTCGGAATAGCAATAACAAATCTTTGTTTCTAAAGTGTCTAGTTATAGGGATGTTAGATATCGTATCGCTAAGATATAGAAAAAGTAACATATCGACGAATAACACAATCATTTCTGAATATCTTTCTTACATATTTGCTTGACAACATCGTAATTTTCAAAAACTAGCTTCTTAAGAAAAAGAAGTTGGATTATGTTCTCTCTCTCAAAAAAAATCTATTCATACAGAGAAGGTGACTTACCCCAGGAGTAGATTACCTTAGCCGTATTTGGCACAACTTTTTGGAATTTTGGATCCTCAATGCTCTTCAACTTTGTATTTATTTGGCTTTTTAACTGGTTTGATCTGAGCGTCACTGATGAGTCTTATGTAGGCGAAACGCGCGTCTGGCGTATAAAATTATAATCCTGGTACTTTTGAATACTATATGCTAAAATTTTATTTGGTTTCCAATGGTTTCTGTGGCATAGTGGTAAGATGTACAATCTGACACCAGAAAGATCGTGTGTTCAAACCTCACTGCCGGAGGGTGAAAAAATAAATTCCTATATCAAATTTAACTTAACTTTACTTTCAATTTCAATTAAGACAACTGAAATACATGATTTAATTAAAATGATAAATTTTACCCCCCCCTTTCTCTTCTCTCTCTCTGTTTTTGTTACATTCTTAGCCTGGGCACTCAATAATACAAGATTTTCATTAAATATTCACTCAAAAGTCTTTCCTAAAGGCTCATTCTGTAAGCAGTTATGAATAGTACATCTTTATGATAAACTTGGGCCATTTATTTGACTTTTACAAAAATTCTCAAAAAAACACTATTTTTCGGTATTTCTACCAATCAGACAGGTTTTACATATTTCTGTATAAAGTTTTTACCTATAACGTTTCCAAAAGTCTTCATGCATTTTTTAACACTCACACTATGCTCTATTTTTGTCACTAAATATCTGTACAACCGCTTTTCTGCTTTAATTGTACATTTTTGTCACTTAATTCAGCATGTCACGTTGCTTTTTGAGAGATATCACGTGACCAACATAAGCATTATTTTCCTTAAATCAAGTTTTCCTGAAACCTTCATCAATTATCTATCAGATGAGTCTAAATTGTTCTATGAGTGAGCTTTGTATCGAAATGTACAATTAATTGAAAACAGATATCCTTTATTCGGGTAAAAAAGGCGAACATCCTTGAACGTTAATTTAGTTTAATTATATTTCTATAAGACTCACAATTTCCTTTAAAATTTGCCTTGTAATACATTGTATTGTTAACATCGGAATGAACGACGGAGATAATGAAAAAAATAAAATGTATATCTTACCTGGAAAAAGGCATTCATGTCCACAACCATTTGGACAACACTTCTTTACACCGTAACAATCACTATCTACACTACATATTGGTAGGTCAACACATGTACCTTTTGGATCTGGTGGAACGGCTGGACATCGTCCAGGTTTTCTATTGTCTAATAATAATAATAATAATACTTTATTCCGAAAGCAATACAGCTTATAGGATACATATACACAATTTTACACCAATATAAGAATTTCACAAGAGATATATAGTAAATATAAATATAAGGTGTGCATGAAAGAACATATAATACATATCTAAGTCTAAGATATAAGCTTTACTATGTTAATTGCTAGTGTATTAAAATACTTCAAGATATATGTGTTATATGCGCAGATTAATTATCGATGGAAACATGGTGATTAAAGAAGTGTCAGAGTACGTAATATTGCAGCTAAATAATCATGATCACCGTTTAATGAGATGTTAATATTTGTCAAATACCTTCTTTATATTTGTTGTTCTTGAAAAAATATATATTCGATTTCTGGATCACCTGTAGTAGTTCGGTTGAAATATATTTCCTAGTAGTATTGTTTATTAACATCGTCGGCTATTCTTTTTAACTCTTTCAATGTTAATAGTTTACATGAACATCTTTACCATGTTGTTAAAATACTTCTATGCCACGGTCAGCCTTGGAAGGATAGGAAAATAAAAAAAAATTAAAAGATTCACCTATTACGAAAATTGTTTACTTTGTAAAGGAAGTTTTTATTTCAGATTACATTTTTTTATATATATAAACATATTCATTTATTGTGGATTGGGAAACAAGTTTCTATTAACCACTTTCTTCTTTGCGGGTACAAGTGCTGCCTCGTAGCGGGATTAGCCTACTCGTTTCGAAGTCTACAAGGTTGTGTTTAACGTGCAAGAGATATGGCTCTCCATTAACACTCTTAACAGCCATGTATCGTCCCTTTCCAACTGGCTATCATCGTTTTCTCAAGACCATGCTCGAAAAAAGTGTCAAGGGCGTTTTTTGATGTTTAATAACAAGAAAAAGTAAAACGCACTCTGACCTAATAAAATAAGCGATAAGGAGCTCCGGTGTTCGCGTCGGGGTGATCATCTATATAGAGTCTCATTAAACATGGATGATAATTTCTTCAAAACAAATATTAAATTTCTTTATCATTACACATCATACAGTATATGCCTCACAAACAACAAGTTTGATGCTCTCTACAAAGTTTTTTCATCATATCGACATCAAATAATTCAATGTACTTGTGTTTTTAAGAATTTTCCTTTACCTTATTGATATTTTATTTTATGCTGGCAAACATCTACAATTTCATATTTCTTGTAAATCATGAGGCTATATGTAGCAATGTTTCAACAATGAAAATATCTTAAAACAAGAGGCTCTCAAGAGCCTGAATCGCTCACCTTATTTTTTTTGGTTAAATCTCTGGATAAATCGGCTGAAAATTTCGGGACAGGTAGACCTTGACCTAATACATACTATAACTTCTTCTCTAATTTGCTCTAAATGCTGGATTTTTTTAGATATAAGCCTTTGTTCTATTTTAGCCATGACGGCCATGTTTTTTGACGAAATAGAAAATAAAACACAAACTTTATTTTATACACCCTACTGATCATTCAGTTGAAGTGTGGTTGAATTTGGTTGAGTAGTTGAATGTCCCTTTGGTATCTTTCGTCCCTCTTTTAAGAGGAGAAGATTTTTTTAAAGTGAGCAAATATGATGAACAAATTGTGAAAAAATTGTCATTAAAGGACCATCACCTCTGAAGGGGTCAATTGACAATTTTGGTCATATTTACTTATTTGTAGATCTTACTTTGCTGATTATTTTTGCTGTTTACAGTTTATCTTTATCTATAATAATATTCAAGATAATGACAAAAAACTGCAAAATTTCCTTAAAATTACAAATTAAGTGGCAACAACCCAACAATGGGTTGTTAGATTCATCAGATAATTTCAGGGCTGATAGTTATTGACCTAATGAACATTTTTATCTCCGTCAGATTTGCTCTAAATGCTTTCGTTTTTGAAATATAAGCCAAAAACTGCATTTGACCCCTATGTTCTATTTCAAGTAACGGCGGCCATGTTTTTGACGTATCAAAAATCGAAGCACAAACTTTGTGAAGGATAACCTCAGGAACAATCATGCTAGGTTTCATCCAAATCCATTCAGTAGTTTCAGATGAGAAGGTTTTTTAAAGTTAGCAAATATGATGAAAAAATTGTGAAAAATTGTCATTAAAGGATAATAACCCCTTAAGGGGTTAATTGACAATTTTGGTCAAATTAACTTATTTGTAGATTTTATCTTGTTGATCATTTTTGCTGTTTACAGTTTATCTTTATCTATAATAATATTCAAGATAATGACCAAAAACTGCAAAATTTCCTTAAAATTACCAATTAAGTGGCAGCAACCCAACAATGGGTAGTTTGATTCATCTGAAAATTTCAGGGCTTATGGATATTGACCTACTGAATATGTTTACCTCGTGTCAGATTTCCTCTAAATGCTTTCGTTTTTGAGATATAAGCCAAAAACTGCATTTGACCCCTATGTTATATTTTAAGTAACGGCGGCCATGTTTTTGACGGATAAAAAATCGAAGCACAAACTTTTTGCAGGATAATCTAAGGAACAATCATGCTAAGTGTAATCCAAATCCATATGGTAGTTTCAGATGAGAAGATTTTTGATAGATTGTTAACGACGACAGACGACGACGACGGACGCCAAGTGATAAGAAAAGCTCACAATCGCTTTTAGGAAAGGTGAGCTAAAAATCAAAAAGTTGATTGTAAAGCTTAGTTAATACTTCAAACAAAGAATTACTTTCTTTGATTTGTGTTTAAGAAATTGAATAATTTTCTTTTCATTTGATTATGTCATTGCAAGTGACTCTGCGTGGACTAAATGGCAATAAGATATAATGATTAATTCAGGTAATACAGAATACTAGTTCTCACAACAAATAGTTAAAATCGTAATAGGATTAGGAATTAAGCTGTTACAATATATAAACCAGTGCAAATATGGATTTCATATGTTAAATGCATACGTCGGTATGAATAAATACTTCCCGTGTATTTGAAAACAGACATATGAAATACTGTAATGACAAATCATAAACCAATAAAAGTAAATATCATCCGTTTTCAGTTATGCATTCATCGATATTGCAGTTTGTAATTAAGCAAATTTTTTTTGTATCATGTCTATTAAAAAAAAGGTTACTGATCGTCTACTGAAATAATTGAGTAATGATATTAACGTTTGGTAATATGCATCTAATAAATGCGCATTTAATGTTTGACATATATTTCATACATGATACAAGTAGATGAGAATATGACTTTCCTACTTACCACCGTTGTTGCGTTGACTAGTTGCAACCTGATAATAAATAAGAAAAATTAAATTGGTTGAAATATACATGTTCTGATTTTGTACTGTAACACCACTCTCCAATGTAAGGGAAAAGGGTGGGATCCGGCTCACATGTTCAACCCCGTCACATTCTATATGTTTGTGCCTGTCTCAAGTCAGGAGCCTGTAATTCAGTGATAGTCGTTTGTTTATGCATTTCATATTTGTTTTTCGTTCCTTTTTTTTATATGTACATTTGGCCGCTATTTTTTTTATCGTTTAAAATGTTTAACATTGTCATTTCGGGGACTTTTATAGCTAACTATGCAGTATCGGCTTTTCTCATTGGTGAAGTCCGAACGGTTACCTTCAGTTTTGTCTTTGTCAGTTTGATCTCTTGTGGAGAGTGGTCTCATTGGCAACCATACCACGTTTTCTTTTTTTATATATCCAACAGAATCAACAGTTAGTATATTATGATAATAATGGGTCACCGTTCGACCTTTAACAATGATTAAAACCCGAAATGGGTAGTCAGCTATGTAATACACCTTTATAAAAAAACATATAAATCTTGTCAGACGAGGAAAAAACAAAAGCATTAGATTATGTATTGAACAGCAAACAAAAGCAAAAAGATAGCAAACAGGAAAGCATGGCAAACACTAAATTATTGTTCAGACGTGAATGATATATATTCGAATAATTGATTTGTCTTTAAAAGAACGTTTGATGTTATTTTATTAATGATAAAAAAAATAATAATATAGTTGAATACATGAAATACAAGCATGTTGAAATGAACCAAAAAATCCAACAACGTTCAAATTAAGTACATTTTTGCATGGTTTACCTGCATGAACAACGATCGAAACACAAAATTTGTTGTAGGTAGTCTGATATTTGCTACCATCACGATGAAATGTAAATTATTTTAAACTAGAAAAAAGCCTTTTATGTATGAATAAAACAAAAAAACAAGAAAAAAAAACCATATACAACGTACACGGACCAATGACAAACACAGAATTTCACATTTGTTCACTTTTGACCAATATATATTCGAGAGTTTTGTATGTCTTTAAAATAATATATAAAATAGTTGTTTTTTTACACAATAGAATATGTTTCTTAAAAAAAATTTCCATTTTAGATAACATTTTGGAGTAACACAATTATATACACTTTGCTGATGCAAAATAATATATTAAGTATGTCGTGAACAACAGTTGAAATTTTCTCTAATTGGTAATCTCTGTTTTCGAAAAGTTCAATGTAAAATATGGGGGGAAGCTCTTCTTATAAGAATTTATATTAAATTTTCCGTACCGAATGATAACGTCGATATCAACGTTAAGTGACCTATCTATATTTTGTATTTATTACGCATAACACCTTGGTGAATACATCGAGTACTCGTTGGTAGTTAATCTATAATAAGGAAACACAAAAATACTAATGTCTTGTTCAACAGACTTAAAACCATTGATCCAAAAGGGTATGGCTTTTGAATGTAAATAATAAAACTTACTTGTAGATAGTATATACCTATCGTTACATATATCCAAATATACGTCATTATGATCAGCTTTGAATATTGTTCTGCTTCCAGAGTTTAGTAAACGTAATTACTTTTATATGGTCTACAGCTTATAGATTTTGGTTAATTTTTCGAAAAGTTATGTTACAATAATTACAAAATGTGAAAATCCTATCATCCAAGATTTAATAAATTTATGAAAGTGAGCATATTTAATTCGCATACAAGAAGTTTAAGTATTAACTGAACAAATCATACATTAAAAACCAATTATTCCACATATGATTAATCTAGATTGACGTAACATATTGCATTCCTGACATTGTTATATAACTAAAGTAAAATAAGAGAATATTTGCTATATATATATCCTATTACATTAAAGTGAAAACATATAACCTCAACATGTTTATTTATGGCTGGTTTGTTTCTAGAATATTCTTCCAGAAATTACAAATCTCCGTTGCTGTTTAAAAGCAACTTGGCATGTCTATAGAACATCAAATCACTTAGTCGTAACACATCGATAGTCTATATGACCCTTTTAATAGGTTTGAATGTTTAGAATCCTTTGATTGTTTTAATGTATATTTCAATATTTTGATTGTTCTTTATCACATGTCGTAGCCATCATGTTCCTTGTGGAATTCTAAAAACACAAATTAAGAAATGAAAGGTATCTTTTAATATACAAATGTAATCGTGTTTGTATTCGTATGGGACAAGCTACAGAGAATAAAATTGGTTTTGATCAATTCGGTCAAGTTTAATGGAACAAAACTATTGAGTTGATATCCTCAATTTGAAACATGAAATTGTTAACGCCAAACAAACAGCTAAATACAAAATATGGTCGTCGTTGAGCAACTGGATTAACAATAATAAAACAAAGTTATACCTCACTTTGTCATGAAGAAAAAGGTGTCCAATAAAAACTTCGATAACCAAGGTGGACATCGTCTGCTAATTATTTCTCATTTTATATTTATAATTACTTGTTTTTATCAGGTTTTGAAGGCATTGGGTGTGCACGAGATTGACATTTGATTTGATTTCCTTAAAAATAATGGCGACTTAAAGGAAGATAACCAGAAAACTTTTAATGTTTGAAGTCCAAGCTGGAATCCAAGGTTAAAACAGTTATACACTTAATTCGACTAATATGTGTACATCCCACATACCATAACGAACACCCCTTCTTTGCATTGACTTTGCCTGATTTGCGGTTCTAGAGACAATATTTTTATACTCAAGCTTCCAATATAGAAACACTGATATGATCCCCCTTTTTAACCATACGTTGTATCGAAGATGTTTACTATAATACATTTATTATTTAGAGCCAGCGAATACTAGGCGAATTGAAATTGTGAACCGTACCAGAATAGTGCGTGGAAAACTCCCTGTTTATAATACTTCTTCAACTCTTCTCCTTTTTATATTTGAAAAAATAAGTTGTCTTTTTTTAAAGTATTGAAGTAACACATATCTTACCATGAGTGGTCCATATGCTAGTAATTAAAGAGAGGAAATGAACATTTTGATTTGATAATATTTGTTTTTATAAAAAAAATCAACGATCGTTAAAAACGTGACCAGATTGCACAAATGTGTTATATTATAAGATAGATTACAGTAGAACCGATAAATCTGTCTAAATACTTCCTCATTCAAGCTCTTTTTACGATGATGAATAACTTTCATAATGAACAGTTAAAACATCAAGTTACAAAAAAACCCCGATTACGCTTTCAATTCTTTTTCAGTGATGTGTGCCGTAAGTTTTTACTAGGTTTAAACATTTATACTATAGTTACGGATGTCCATATTTGCATGTCGCTCAATCAACAATATAAAGTCCAAAGACAGGCATAATTGTGTATCGATCGTTAGGCTTGAGAGTATAAGATATCTATTTATCAACTATCTTAACTTGAATTTGAAATGAAATTGTTTTCTCAAAAGGTATTCAGAAATACTGTGAAATTGTTTACAAGCTTATTCGAATATTAATTTATGAATTATACAATTCTCTAAAGAACTTGTAGATTATTTAAAATATCAATCTTTCTCTGAAAATAATTCCTTCAAAACTTTTGATTTTTCAACTCTTTATATCAATATTCCCTATAGAAAATCGAAAATTTTCAAAAAGAAATAATTGACAATGTTTTTAATACAAAATGGTACGCTTAAAATCTATTGCTGCATGTGTAAACATGCTACACCAAAGAACAAGTAAACAGTATGCCTGATTATCTAATTTACCGCTTTTTAAATATTTTGAGGTAAAATTATTAAAAAAAATAGTTAGAATACTTATGGTAACTCTTATTTCCTAAATTTCAGATGATTCGGATTTCCATCAACTTCTTTACAATAACAAAAAGTTCAAAAAGGCCAGGTCTTTCAATTTCACATTGAGATATATAAGCATAAAAAGGCTATACCAAAGCGAGATCTATTTTAGATATTATAACAATATGTATTTATTCTTTTTCAAAAGACAACTAGTCTGTCAATTCATTCATTTTACGTAAACGCTTTTACCAAAAGGGAGAGTCTATTTATGAATACAAATTATCAAAAAGATACAGTTTCTATGATAAAGACTTTAACTAATCGGTTCGTTGACGAATAGTATGTTCAAGTAGGATTGCGTGATTGATTTGTGATTGCTTTACGCCGCACCAGCACACACAGGCTTCGTAACGTAAGCCTTGTAAGATATTACAAGACGGGATCACAAGCGAGGCAATAACTGCATCCCGGTCCTGATGTCACTTCATACTATTGGTGTTGTTAAGTGTTTCTACATCTTTAGTTTTCCGTTTTGTTCTGTAGACTTTCGTTTCTTTCAAACTCGTTTGCTTTTACAATGATGGTGACTACTTTGACGTATGGGTGATAACATTCGTTTGAAATTGTTTGCCTATCTTCCTTGTTATCGCTTACACAACTTTACATGATTAAATATTAAATATTGAGTCATTGTGACTTACATTAAGTGTTAATAATGAAACTCATTTCTCATTTTAAATGACTTTCTGACAACCATAGCAATGTTTATGTAATGTTGGAATAAAGCGTGTAAAATACATGTGATTCATGTTAAATGAAGTAAAAGAGTTAATTTATAAAGTGTAAACAGTTTGTGTGGTATTGTCTTTAACGGTATTTGTATTGGTTATTGTTTATTATTATTCGACTTAAAATATTCAATCCATAATCATTTCCTCCCTAACGTAATTGAAAGTATATTTACTTTTTTAAAGTGGATAAACATGGTATTTCTTCCTCGTGACCCTATTAACATCTTCCTGTTAATCTGAATATTTCATTTTCCAAAACAACATTTTTAAAATGTCTAAAGATACCAACAGACCAAGGAAATGTTTAAAAACTTAAACGGAATGAATATGGAAATGCCATTGCGAAATAGTAAAAGTCAACATGCTTTGCAAATACACTACATAGAAAGTTTAAACGATAAACCCCTACAATAAATAGGGAAATGACAGGTAATCGGGAAAGGTTAGAAGATTATTTTTTAAATTAATCCTTAATTCTATATACAGCATTTGAAAACTCACGAGGTAGCTATAAAATCTATAGATCCAAGTAGTAAAGTTGGAATTACCTCTTCGCAAATTTTACGAACGCCATTACGAGTTGGTTGACCGTTATGGAAAAACCCGTTTCAAAAATGATAATGGATATATATGTTCCTTACGTCGTAACTACAATCCCCTTCCCTTTCATAAATGTGACCTACCGAATTAGACTATTCACCGGATTTGTAATCTCATTAGCAACACGACAGGTGCTACATGTGGAGCAGGATGAGCTTACCCATCCGGAGCATCCGAGATCACCCCTAGTTTTCGATGTGGTTTGTGCTGTTTATTCTTTAGATTTCTATGTTATGTCATGTGTACTATTGTTTGTATTTTGTCTTTTTCATTTTCAGCCATGGTGTTAATTTTTATTAGTTTGATTGTCCCTCTGGTATCTTTCGTCCTTACCATTTTCACGTTCATGTCCACTTACATGTGTAATATATGTGGTTTTCATTCTTGAAAGTTAACACCAAAATAAAGAAGCGTTTTATGTTTTCTGTTAATGAAACATAAACTGTAAACTAAACCTTTAACATAATGAGGGACTAAAGCACACAAACACCAATGCCAAAACACATAATGTCTCTTAATATAATAGACGGTATATTCAAGAAAAGACACATACAACTGTATCTTGAAGATAAGAGGCGAAATAACAACGACAAATACATTGAGAAATTTGTTTTTATGTTTACGTTAATACATCTTGATAACATATGTATAAATATCAGAGCTGCTCTTTGGTCGGATTGTTGTCTCTTTGAAATATTCTACATTTTAATTTTCAGTTTTATTACAGACATAACGTTTACGTGAATAACACTAACTTCTCATGCATAGGAGGAACAAACACAAACAAACAAATTCGGATCAACAAAGAGGATAAAACGGGAAAACACAAGGTGGATAAATTCCATTATCACTGGAAAATACGTTATTATTGGTACAAGCAAATTGATTGCCTCCTACAACAAGTATTTGTGTTCATCACACCATGATAATGTTTTAAATGTTAACCATACAAGAGACATCGAAATATATGTAGAAAATAAACTTAAACGTATGTCCAAATGACAACGAACGACAATAAGTAGTGCACATATACTGTACATACATGTTGTATAATTTATAATGAGTTATCATCTACTTAATTGACAAAAATTGTCAGTTTTCCTCCAATAAAAACTGGCCGCCACGAAATAGCCCAAAAGTGTCGTTAAAACACCAAAAAAATCGAATCAAATTAAATCATCCACTTAAAGAAATCAGATAGATATAGGAAGATGTGGTATGAGTTGCAATATCATATTTTATTGAATGCTTGAAATGGCGTCGACAACTAAAATCATTGATTTATGTTTTACTCTCCAAATGGCATTGAAATAATTAGTGATATTCTAAATCGTTAGGAAAACGTTCACATCGTCATTTATGTATGTAAGTAGTAATGTATTAATGTGTTGTTGCTTGGTCTTGCATGGCAAGCCGTAGTCCTAAACGCACGAAATGATGACAATATAACATGATAAGTAGAATCGGATAAACAGATTCATAAAAATGTTAGCTGTCAAAGGACTTGTGTCATCAACCGTGTATTAAAATTTAAAAATTCATCCATGTTTTTTCCTACTCTAAGCGAAAATAAAAACGAGAACAACCTTTCTTCTGAAGTTAAACAAAATTGTTGACGAAAGTGAATGACAGAGTACAGTAGTCACATCAAAGGAATATCAATTGCTCAAAGTTCACAGAAAATTTCAAGGTAAATGTATCTCTTAATGATGTTCGCTTCTTTGTTTCAAAATAACAAGCTTTTTAAAATTATGTCATTTAATTGATTGTATGTACAACAATGACATTGAAATAGCAGAAGAAAATGAAGGGTCCGTGTGCTTGTTTTCTAAATATAGGACATTAAAACTTTGGCGAACAAATTACCCTCTAGACTTTTCATACATTAAACATTGGCACACTTTTCTTTAAACAAATATAGAAAATAACAACGATTTCATAGAATTTTTTCAAATATGGCTTTTTAAACTATATGTAATAAATTTAAAAAAAGAAAAGTAGGGATTGATATTTTTCGTTTTGGCACTACATTTTTAAATCCGGAGAATTTTGAATATCTGGCAAAAATTCAAAAACAAGAAGAGCGAGCATCATTAGCAAACGACATCATTTGTCATCTCCTTTTCTGATCAACTTCAAACTAAAGATATATAAACCAATTTGGAAATTTGCATTAGTTTTATGATCCAACTTTCTTTCTGTTGCTGATCAAATCCAAGTGTTTCAATGAACATATATTTATCTATTTGAAAAGAATGGTCTACTTGTAAATAAGTTTTTTGTTCCAAATGCCTTTTTTATTTTTTTAAAATATTTATTCGTATTAAGGATGTACAAAACAAATTGAATAAAACTAATCGGACTATTTTATTGTTCACAATTTTTTTTACACAATATATACATGTTTACCCCCGCTGTATTTTGCACCGTCCAAAGTTAGGAGCCTCCGGTCTTTGTTAGTCTTTTATGATTTTTAATTTTAGTTTCTTGTGTATAATTCGGAGTTTAAAATGACGTCCATTATCCATGAACTGGTATACATATTTGGTAAGGGGCCAGCTGAAGGACGCCTTCGGTGCGAAAGTTTATCGCTGCATTGAAGACCCATTGGTGGTTACCGGTTGTTGTCTGCTCTTTGGTCGGGTTGTTGTCTCTTTAACACATTTTATCGGAACATTTCATTGGTAAAATAGCAGATTGACAAACACGTATTTTGAACATTAAGAAGCGTATTATTTCCTTAACCATATAACGTCAGTAAAACGCTCTGTCGATTTTTACAGACTTATCTACGTGTAGTTTTCGTGTACCACAATAAATGTTATTGGCACAATGCTTCGTCTATTTTCTCCCAGAATACAATATTTCCTTGTTCATCATTTGGATACTCAATATAAGAGTCTTTTTGGACAAGTTCCAACAATATCAGGGGCATATTTTGAGGTAGGATTTGCTCTAAAAATATCAGAAAAATAATGTTCCCTTTATCCCTTGAATACATGCTTTCCATTCGGGCCATATTAAACTCAAACATACAATAATAAGAATCAAAAAAGTGTTTCGTTACAATGCATATAGTCTTTTTGCTTTCATGTATTGCATTTGTTATATTAGTCGTAATTTCTTCACCTGGTAAAAAGTCGCGTTGATGTAAACATAGTTTGAAGTTTCTGTTCATTTCTAAATTTTGAATGCAATCATTTATAACAAATAAATTGTCATGTTCACAGTAAGAAATAAAAGCATCATACACATATTGTTTAAAATCAGTGCTTGCCTCTTGTCTTCGATGTTTGCTTTTAGCAAGGTAAAACATATATCTAAGTTTCCATCTGTATTTATGAACAACGGCAACAACGATACAAATTAGAGTAGCCATCAGAACACTTGAAGCAATGATGATGAAAATGACATATGATATGCACTCTTTTTCTAACTCCTGAATTCTTTTATGTATAGACATGAATCGAATAACAACTCCATCCTCCGATGAACATTGTTGGTCGTAGAATACATTAACACGAGTTCCGACTACCCATTTCCAGAATATCAATGTTTTGCATGTGCATTGTAATGAATTATTCCTTAAATAAATCGTAAGATTAGAAGTAAAAGAAATATAATCAAACATTCTCATTGAATTCGGATCAAAAGCTGAGATTGAATTGTTGGATAAATCTAAGAAACTTAAATTATTTGACCGTGACACGTCAAATAAAACTTGTTGTAAATGGTTGTTACTTATATTGATAAATCTTAATTCTTCCTGTCCCTCGAATATAGAGGGTATCAATGTGTAAATATTATTCTCAGATAAATCAATATATTCTAGTTTGGAATTGCTTTCCGACCGTTTGTTAAAAGATTTCAAACGAAGAAAATTCCCAAGATTATTGTCTCGTAAAACTAGTTTCTGTATATTTGTCAAATCCAATGCGAACCGGTCAAGTTTGTTACTTGGCAGTTTCAATGTTAGTAAAGATGGCGGAGCTGGGTACCATTTTGATACTGGGAAAAGACAAACTGGGTTGTTATCTGTAAGTTTTAAATGTTTTACTGACGAACCGTTTAAACCCAATGCCAGGGCGCTCCACATGTATAATGGATCCTCTCTTCCATGCGAACATGTCTTCTTAAAAACGATTGCCTGGACAGGTGTCAGACTTAATTCTTTAATTGCATCACGAATTGGAAAAATATCATTATTGTAGAAAAAATGCATTTCTATTTTGTGCAGTTTTTTCAAACTATAGTGTGCTCCAGGTAGAATTGAAATCACACACAATATGTCAATGTATATGTTCTTCAAATGAACCAGATGGACAAAAGTGTCGTTTTTAATAGCAAAATATAGGCATTGACCAACTTTAATGGTTTCAAGATGTTCTAAAGAGTCTAAACGTTTCCCGAAAATTACTGTGCGTGGCGTTATTGATAACGGAATATCTATTTCTAATGATTCGAGCAATTTCAAGTTTGATAGCGCTACTTCTGGTAATGAACTACCAATTGGAGTAATATGTCTAATACATATATGTTTCAGGGAAATCAACGATTTAAAAACTTCAGTTGGAATTGCGTTTTTACTGTACATTAAGGGATTATTGTTCAGATTCAAGGTTAGGAGATTCGACAGTCCGTTGAAAGAGAATATATTTAGACGTGTGATTTTGTTAAACGATAAATCCAATTCAGAAAGATTTCTTAATTGACTAAACGTGTCATCGTGTATCACTTTAATATTGTTCTTTTTCAAACTCAAAGTATAAACATTTGATGGTAAATCTGGTATTTCCTTTAATTTTCTATTTGAACAATCGACATTCAGCATTTCTTTTCTATCCCTTTCAGCATGTTGTGGAATACTGGTGCAGCGACATTTTTCATTGAAATCACATGGTAACCAAATTGCAAGGACAACATTCTGGCAAATACCAAGAACAATTGCAACATGTGTGAAAGTAATTTTCGAAGCCATCATGTACCTTGTGAAATTCTAAAATAAATAAATAATATCATGATATATACAAATGTAATTTAAAAATTGAGAAAGGCAAATTGGTAATGTGTCAAATGGACAACAACCCAACCAATAAGCAGAAAACAGCAAAAGTCCATATAGGTAATCAACACAGCGATAACATTCTGCACCGGTGGCATTTATGCATTTAAATGTGTATAACAAACGTTCACAAATGGTATGTACAACTTTCAAGGATGGCTTCTAAACAAATTAGAGTGTTTGGTATGGCAAAATAAATCTATGCACTAAGCACAATTTATATAATATTTAGTTCTGTAATAGAAGCGTCTGCATCCAGCATACAATAATGAACACATCGCCTCGATAAGTAGACTCGTTGACTATGTGTTTCCCCCCTATGAGGTAAAACGATACAGATTTTTAACTTAAATGTATGAATGATCAAAGTTACTTTTATTTACCAATGGTATTTTGGATTAAAATGAAATATGAACACATGTAAATCGAAACTAAACATCGTAAGAAAATTCGTGCTTTACAATCGCATTAATAGTACTTCTATCTATGCCTTTTAAAATTTGGATTTCGAGATAGTTTGGCCTCAAGCATCCCCGAAGAGACACTTACAGTCGAAATAAGAATCTGGGGCAGAAACATTGGTACTGCTAATATTATTTTACCAGTTTGAAATTAAATAATCTAATAATTAAAGTCTAACGTCAATAATTTAATAGAGAAATACAACTATAAAAGAGGGACGAAAGATACCGAAGGGACAGTCTAACTCATAAATCTAAATCAAACTGACAACGCCATGGCTAAAAATGAAAAAGACAAACAGAAAAACAATAGTACACATGACACAACATTGAAAACTAAAGAATAAACAACACGAACCCCACCAATAACTAGGGGTGATCTCAGGTGCTCCGGAAGGGTAAGCAGATCCTGCTCCACATGCGGCACCCGTCGTGTTGCTTATTTGATTACAGATCCGGTAAATAGTCTAATTCGGTAGGTCAAATTCATGAAAGGGAAGGGGATTGTAGTTACGACGTAAGGAACATATCCGATATCATTTGTGAAACGGTTATTCCATAACGGTCAACCAACTCGTGATGGCGTCCGTAAAATTTACAAAGGGATGATTTCAACTTCACCATTTGGAACTCTTGGTTTAATAGCTTCCTTGTGAGCAGTAACCCTCTATCAAGAAAATCATGATAGGAAATGCAAGCACGGGAATATCGTATCAATTGGGATATATATACCCCGTATGCAGGTGCTGCTGGAATGTTGCTACTAAGAAATGGAAAGTTCACAATTGGAAAGCTGAAATCATCTCTTTTGTCGAAAAGTTTTGTCTTCAACCGACCCTCATTGTCAATTTCTAGATGTAAGTCAAGATATGAAGCCGACTTAACTGTATCTGTAGTATCCTTTATCTCCAATTCGATGGGATAGATGCGTTCCACATAGTCACCAAATTTTGAATTGTTTAAATCAATCTTACCTGATGTAGTTCAATTTTTAGAAAATAATGGAAGACAATGGAGATGTGTTGATTTATAGACTTATTGCAAATCAATGGTCGGATATCACGTGATCATATTATATAGATTATTGTCATAAACACTTTAGACCTAGACGTTGAAACTTTCGGAAATGATTCATAATTGTTTGTCAAACTTGTGATATCTTACTAACATATATATTAAAAATTCAACCATCAAAATTTATTGAAATTATAAATTTGATTCGCTTCTGAGCTCAGTTGGCCCGAAAGGACCAACTGAGCTTTTTCATCACTTGATGTCCGTCGTTCTCGTCGTAGTTATCTTTGACATTTTGGACCTCCGTTAGGAAACCAATGGATGGCATGAAACCAAACATTGCATGAATGTTCCTTATGAGGTGTTTACCAATAGTTGTAAATGAGACTACGATTAAAAAAAAACAACATGGCCCCCAGCCGGTGACTTAGTTTAACAAATGACCATATGTGACGTACAAACATGTGTCTTCTTTATGAGAACCACTAAATGGAATGATACCAAACATTGTATGCATGTAACTTATGATGTGCTGAACCATCGTTCTTACTTTAAAGCTGATCCATAATTGCAGATGGCCGCCAGCTTGGTTGAGCATAAGACTATATGAACATATATATATATATATATATATATATAAAATGACTGAATAAATAGTCAACGATCAATCTTACAGGGCGATGGATCATGTAATATGATTCTGTACACTACAAAATATAATATATAACAAGTCAAAAAGGGTACAACATCACCATAAAATAACTATAAAATATACAAATATTAGATATTTCGGATAACAGATATCCTTCTTCAATAATAGCACGATGTCAAATGAATCATGTCAATTCAAATTGAGACTCTATCAAAATCTTGATTTATACAATTTAAGCGAACGCTGGAACAATTTTAAAATTTCCAAACACACCGCAAAGACTACAGAAATATGCCAAAAATAAAAATAGTTATTTACGATGTGAAATGGCACAACTTAGGATTTCCAAAGGATGTTACAGTTGAGATGTAACAACTGCATTGAGGGCAGTCCTCAAACAAAAAAATCAAAATAATCAAAAATGTCCTTACCGATCCAGGATGGTATAAATTAGACAACGGTAGGGCAATTACAACGGAAACTACATATTAAAGCCTTCCAAACGAATAGCAGTCTAATTAATAGTGATTGAAAAAAAAAAAAAAAAAAAAAAAAAACAATTTTGTATATTGAGCTTAAATAATTACATCCTTTGGAAATTGAGCTTAAATAATTGAACGTGGCAACGTACTTATACATCATCCCGAATCAATGAAAACCTGTAATTTAAACGGTAATTTTAAAAATAATTTCGAACTGTAAAGCCAGTACAAAATCCGGCGTTGTTTGAAACAGGTGGTCACAGGAAAATGAGGGACTCGTTCTATGTTTTTTCATTTATGCCCTCTGGGGAGACTGTCCGTAACTTTCTTATCCAAAATCTTTCCCGAGCGACTCTGTCGACCTTCGACCAACACTCGTTGTGGTCTATGATCGTGATGGTAAGGTTTTTGAGATCAGCTTGTGTGTGTCCAGGTGATCTCAAATGACGACTTACGGGTAGGTCGGGCTTGCAAGTGTAGTCACTTCGATGACCATTCATGCGTTTGTTAAATGGCTGCTCTGTCTCGCCAACATACTGCATGCCACATCGACACTGAAGGAGGTATACAACATTCTGGGTTTTGCAAGTTACATTGCAATATATAGTGTACACAGACCCAGTCGAGTGGCAAGTGAATGTTTGAGTATTCAGTATTTGTTGACAAGTCAGGCAACGTCTGTTACCACATGACTTGCACCATCCTGCAGTTGAACAGCTTTTATTTGAGGAAACGTCAGCTCTAACAAATAAGTCTTTCGGAGACCAGCAAGTCTGAAAGACTTATTTGTTAGAGCTGACGTTTCCTCAAATAAAAGCTGTTCAACTGCAGGATGGTGCAAGTCATGTGGTAACAGACGTTGCCTGACTTGTCAACAAATACTGAATACTCAAACATTCACTTGCCACTCGACTGGGTCTGTGTACACTATATATTGCAATGTAACTTGCAAAACCCAGAATGTTGTATACCTCCTTCAGTGTCGATGTGGCATGCAGTATGTTGGCGAGACAGAGCAGCCATTTAACAAACGCATGAATGGTCATCGAAGTGACTACACTTGCAAGCCCGACCTACCCGTAAGTCGTCATTTGAGATCACCTGGACACACACAAGCTGATCTCAAAAACCTTACCATCACGATCATAGACCACAACGAGTGTTGGTCGAAGGTCGACAGAGTCGCTCGGGAAAGATTTTGGATAAGAAAGTTACGGACAGTCTCCCCAGAGGGCATAAATGAAAAAACATAGAACGAGTCCCTCATTTTCCTGTGACCACCTGTTTCAAACAACGCCGGATTTTGTACTGGCTTTACAGTTCGAAATTATTTTTAAAATTACCGTTTAAATTACAGGTTTTCATTGATTCGGGATGATGTATAAGTACGTTGCCACGTTCAATTATTTAAGCTCAATTTCCAAAGGATGTAATTATTTAAGCTCAATATACAAAATTGTTTTTTTTTTTTTTTTTTTTTTTTTTTTCAATCACTATTAATTAGACTGCTATTCGTTTGGAAGGCTTTAATATGTAGTTTCCGTTGTAATTGCCCTACCGTTGTCTAATTTATACCATCCTGGATCGGTAAGGACATTTTTGATTATTTTGATTTTTTTGTTTGAGGACTGCCCTCAATGCAGTTGTTACATCTCAACTGTAACATCCTTTGGAAATCCTAAGTTGTGCCATTTCACATCGTAAATAACTATTTTTATTTTTGGCATATTTCTGTAGTCTTTGCGGTGTGTTTGGAAATTTTAAAATTGTTCCAGCGTTCGCTTAAATTGTATAAATCAAGATTTTGATAGAGTCTCAATTTGAATTGACATGATTCATTTGACATCGTGCTATTATTGAAGAAGGATATCTGTTATCCGAAATATCTAATATTTGTATATTTTATAGTTATTTTATGGTGATGTTGTACCCTTTTTGACTTGTTATATATATATATATATATATAAATAATAATTGTTTTCATTTAGAGGACCGTTGAATTGAATGCAACCACACACACACCAAACAGAGAAGATGCAGTATGATTGCTAATGGGACAATTGTTCACAATAACACAGAAATTTGCAACTATAAGACATCGTACGGTCTTCAACATTGAGCAAAAGCCATACATCATAGTCAGCTATTAACGGCCCCGAATTGACATTGTAAGCGATTCAAATGAAAAAACTAACGGCCTTATTTATGATTATTGTGCGGTGCTGATCATGTGTTGTTTAAATTTAATTCAATCCTTATTCCACGACGGACGCGAACGGGAGGACTTCGTTTAACATAGGACCATATTGACAATACATTCACAGCTACTTTTGCAAAGGTACTATTGCTGTACTAAAATCATTTAGTACTGGAAATTTACTTTTAATGTTTAGTACTATTTCCTTACTTTAAAATTATTGTAATATTTGGGTATTTGTATTTTACAGTACTTGATTTGTACTAAATATTTTGGTACAGAAATAATACAATATTCCCTGTTTGAAAATCATAATTTTAAGAGATTTGAATAGAAAAAATTACATACAGCTAAACGGAATGTAAACAATGGCCCTGGAGAATACACCATAAACTCTGTAAAGCGGCTGGGTTTTCCATCGAACCAGGAAGTCGTACTGCCCCACGCCTGAAAAATATTCAACGACACAATGAAAATAAGAATTATATAAGCAGTCAAAGCAGTACACAGACAAGAGACGCTCACAAAAGCATGAACTTTATGATGAGAATCAAGAGGAAAAATACACTTTATATTTCTTAGCAATTTGTGCATGAAATCGAATCATTAAACTCCCTAAATCTAGTCCAGCCAATCAAGAAGAAAACAATTGTCCAGAAAAACTATGAATTAGACATGCTATAAAGTTTCCAGATTTCAAGATTTACAAACAGCTTAACACAATGTAAATAATGGCCCTGGAGAATACATCATAAACTCTGTAAAGCGGCTGGGTTTTCCATCGAACCAGGAAGTCGTGCTGCCCCACGCCTGAAAAATACTCAACGACACAATGAAAAATAAGAATTATATATGCAGTCAAAGCAGTACAAAGACAAGAGACGCTCACAAAAGCATGAACTATATAAAATATAGGATGAGTATCAAGAGGAAAAATACACTTTATATTCCTAAGCAATTTGTGCATGAAATCGAATCATTTAACTCCCTAAATCTAAAGTAAAAGAACCACCCAAATTCGTTGACAACTCTTTATGTCTGGATTTATATCAAGACAATAGCCAAGAAGAGTTCTATTAATGTTGCCATGGAAGACATATTCCTAAATAACATACACTAACCATGTTGGCTAAAAGTTGAATATTAAAAGTTGAATATCGTTAAAAACAAATGTACAAATAATCTAACCACTACAATAAACATCACAGATATACACATAATTAATAAGATCATAAACCAGAAAACACATGTGTCAATGTAAAGATGTACATAGCATCAAGATTATTTGTAAATCCAAATAAAGGTACAACAGTCAGCAACCCCTTAACTTAGATTTATATACGATTGAAAAGAACATAGAAACCTTGAACATTACAAATATAAATGTAAAAGTTGATTAGAATTACAGTTAACATTTATTAATTTTTCGTATTGCCTTGCTGCCTTGCTTCATTTGCATTTACAACACTCATTGCAAAATAAACCAATAAATTAGTTAAGAAAAGGCTGACTTCTTGACCTTTTAATTACCGAAAGGATATATAAGCCTGATATGTATACATCAGAAATAAAAAAATAAAACTTTGAAGATGGAATTTCTACAGTTAAAAGACAAAGTTGTAAATGCTATGGAAAATATTAACCAATTCGATATGATGCACTTTCCTTGTGGGTTGTGCGAACATAATGTTGATATTAAGAGTGAAGTAATTGCTCTTTATGATTGGAACTATCTGAACACTTCATCTTTCGATACGGAATTGGTTGCTCTATACCACACATTGATACATAGTGATGTGATTACCAGAAAATTAACATTACATTTTAAAGACGCAACTACTGTACTAGCTTGCTATCTTTAAGCAGAACAGCTGAATTAAAAAAAATCACAACATGGGATACTGATCATGGTGATTGCCGACGGTATACTCACACAGAGGTAAGTTCAAAGATTAAGTCTATTTACACGGTTACGGATTCTTTGCGACCTTCTTGGTTGTTGCTGAGGTTGAATGGATTGCCCCTGATGTTGTATGGGTTGCTCCTGAGGTTGAAAAGTGTACTGCTACTGTTGTAGATGTATTGACTCATTTGACCCGGGTTGAGACTTAAGTTTCCACTATTGCTGGTACTGCTACTGTTGTATTGACTCATTTGACCCGGGTTGGGATTTAAGTTTCCACTATTGCTGGTACTGCTTCTGTTGTAAAATTCATAGATTTTCTATTCACTTTTACTAAAGTTAAAGTGCGATAACTAAAAGTATTCGGACGCCACACAAGACGACGACGCAAACGTGATAGCAATATACGACGACAAAAATTTAAATTTTTGCGGTCGTATAAAAATGTATTCTGAAAATGGGAATCAAATTTGATTGGACTGCTTTATATATTTTTTCAATCGAGATCGACTCTCCCCCCAAGCTTTTAAAAGTTTATTTCACACTCCTCCTCCAAATGAAAACTAACACATTCAGATTTACATACATGTAGTGGGGAGGGGAAACCTCCATTCAAAATAATGTATATCCAAAGTAACAGAAGTTTGCTGAACATTGCTCTTCAAAGGCTTTTCCAAAACACTACAACCATGGATTTTAGGTTACGATATGACAAGATCACACTTTACGATCTACCAGTTATACACACACCATGCGATTTGTGTAATAGATATATTAGTACTAAACATGAGATAGAGAGCATGTTAAATAGACCAGACAGTAAATCTGGATAAAGTCCTTGCTGGAATTTATTACAACTTAGCTCATTCTAGCACCCAAGATGGAATTGGACTGCTGTACTGGGTGGATTCAGAAAAGCTTGTGTGGTTATACGAGTTGGTGAGATGCCTGGACAACAACACTGGGCAAGATTGAAATTCAAAATGTAGCTGATATGGCTGATATAAGAACTGAACTAAAATCAATAAATAAAATGCGGGGTCATCCAGAATCTCATATTGATGTTGAAGGCGATGGATGTTATAATAATCCCCTATACAGCGGTATTGGTAAAACTCCATTTCAGTGAGCAACCCAAATTTATTATGTTGTTGTTGAAAACATGACAAATAAAAAGCTAGTAATCAATCTTGTCACAAAAAATGAACTATGCAGTCATGGGAAGGATCATAGTAATGAAAACATCAATAAAAAAATTGTGAAAGTACACAAAACTTACAGATGGTCGAAAGCATAGGAAATGAGCAGCGGAGTGCAAGTGAGAGCTTATCCAAACTGTACAGGCACGGTTTTGAAGTAAGACATATTACTACATATCCTGACAGCAGTGTCTATAGAGCAGCTGAGCAGTAGGCATCTAATTATCATTCAAAAGTAACACCTGAGGATTAATAGATACGCGACACCTTTCTGACAATCACCGAAAACAGATAAAGAACAAGCTTTAATGCTCCTTCTAGACTATAAGCTTGATGATGTTTAATACTGCAGATTTTTTAAGGAATATTTCTTATCTGCGGTTATGCTTCATTATGTTAATATCTCAATGTTTAAGGTTTCATGGTCTGTCGACATCAGAACAGTATAGCTCAATATGTGATGATGATTTAGATCAGCTACTGCAGTCAATTATAGAAGATAATCCCCATCTAGACTACAGATCTATTCAAAAAGGTCTAACTAAAAACTTAATATTAGACGCAAGACTGAAAACAAAGAACGTGATTGCACAAAGGTGAAAAAATGAACATTAAATTCCAGTTAACCAGCCTGCATGGCGTTAGGGTCCTTGTGTTACATTAGCGCTGTGTTTTGATTTTATTACTACCAGACATACAACTATAGTATTGGTCCTATGGTGTTATGATAATTTGACATAGGATATAAGTGAAACCATTATAAAGGAATCGAGTGCAAATAAAAAACCTATTCATCTTCTTTTTTTTTAAGAAGCTACAAAAAAATAGGCATTTAATATTCACCTTTATGCGAACTTGCTTACTTTGATCCAATTCGTTTGTCCGTAATTGATCAATCGCACAATTTATACCAAGGACCGCAACAAAGGTAAGTAAACCTTGGTCACAGCTTGAAATTTGAGAAAGTGACAAATTGTGATCGCACTTACACGAAAGATGTAATCGTAAATTAGACTCTTGGAAACACTGGTAGTTTTTATTTGAAAATAATTGTGTCTTTTGACATTCCTTTAACACGGTCTTCAAATTTAAAAGCTTATATCGACCAGAAGTCAGAGAAAAAGTGTTAAACATACAATTCGTGAATTAATTTTATTTTTGGTTTACCAAATTCTCAACATAAAATCAGGTAGGAAAAATTAAGACAGGCTATCACTTATTAAAAATGATACGAGTGCGTTATCTATACAACTCCGCCTATATTTCTCATGTTTAATGATTTTGAAACTAAAGAGATGCTCATTTTTTTTTTTATTATTTTTGCTTTGCAGTGATAATGCTGATCATGATCGTCAACATCAATTTATTTGCAACCCTGAAACAATATACAATAAAGAAAAAGAAAAGAGTAGCTTTTGGTTTCGGGGTTATTTCTAATAAGGTATGCACCAAGGTTTTAGTCAAAGTACGATGGCTTCTCAGATTATTTTAACAAATTTGTTAGTCTTGTATTATTTTAATTTAATTTTTTTGTACAATTTGGAAATTTGTATGACGTTTATTATTACTGAACTAGTATATATTTGTTTAGGGGCCAGCTGAGGGACGCCACCAGGTGCAGGAATTTCTCACCTGTTGGTGACCTTCTGCTGTTGTTTTTTGTCTATGGTCGGGTTGTTGTCGCTTTGATACATTGCCCATTTCCATTTTCAATTTTATTCTTGATATTGTTAATAAATGCTATATGCAATATATATATACACACAATGAGAAAAACAAAAGTAAAAACTTTTACGGAAAAGGGACAACCGCCGTAATCAGTTTAAACAACTTACAAGTGAATAATTCAGGCAAGAGAACAATTCACCGTTTTTTGTTTCTTTGCCTAATTTAAACATAGTGCCATCTAAAAGCAAATTACTATTTCACTTTTCACTTTCGTTAATGATTGAAAAAAAATACCTTATATTTTTTTTCTGTTTCTCGTAGTTATAACCCCTTTTATTATCATGCAGCACTTGAAACAGAAGTTAAAAAAACAAGTTAAAAAGCTTGAACACAGTTGTTGAAATTGATTTAGATTAATATATGGGCAACACTTCGTATAAACGTTTCAACCTTTGTTTCCATGTAATAACAATTAATTTCAATTTTAATTTATTAAGTTAACTATGAAAGTTGAACACATAAATAGAAACGGCATTAAAAGTGAATGCTTCTCTCTTTTCCGAGAACTTCACTTATCTGAACTCAAATGTTTCGTATCTTGACTTGTAAGCTATTTTACATAAAATTATTGTCTAAATGTTCTATACATTTTTCAAGCGTAGGACATTTCAAATATGCAAATGAGCACTATTATAAACTATTGAACTTGTCTGTACAGTGAGACTTCAGCAGTTGCCAAATTATATTTATATGTCCAGTAGAGTTATATAGAACATCTTAAGAGTTCGGACAAAGGTCAGCCTTCGTCAGCACATATTTTGTTTGTTACAGTCCGTTAAGGGTTACTAGGATTGACTGATTGTTGGTTGCTTAACGTCCAGTGGCAAATAGTTCATGCATATTCAGGATGAGAACAAGTTCACAATAAATACAATAGGTAGGTTGATACAATAGAGGCCATCTGGGATGATGGTCGGAGAAATTTGGACTGCCACCGGAAAAGGAGGGTATATTGGATAGGGACAGAAATTTTGACCTTGCAACAGGCCACCTACGGACCCCTCAAAGAGTTGTTGCAAGGGTTCTTAACGTGCAAAGAGCGTGGCACTCCCTTTACACGAGGCATCGGATTTAAAGTCCCCCTTCTGACCGGACGTGACTGCGAACTTGATACATCCCGCACAGCCAAACGGACGCCCCACTTCGGCAAGCGTTTTACTGCCGGTCGGGAGAAGACCAAGTGCCTATATTTCTATACCCCAGTCACCCTTGGGGATAGGGTTACTAGGACATTCAGAACTTAGTATATAAACTGATCAAGCCGCTATGATATTGATAGCGAGTTTCTTGATATTCTAGGCGAGTCTCTTGGTTTGGAAAATAATTTAGAGTAGGGGCTATAATGGCCTCAAATGGCCCCAAATTTACAAGATAATAAAAATTCGAACAGAGCAGATTTTTCTCCATAAATTATCAGAATATGAGTCAATGATTTAAAAAAAATGATTTAATTTAACAACAAAATGTTCAATGACGTCACAATGGTAGGTGCAAATGACGTCATAATTGAGAAAATAAGCAAAAATACAGAAATTTGGATGGTTTTTCCAAATTTTGACCACCGCATCATGCTTGAACCAATTAGAAATTTTCACATTTTGACAAGTTTATACATATCAAACTTCGGATAAAATATTTTTTTGGTGCAAGGTTGGTGCGATAGTTTATTTTTATATTTTTCATAGCCAATCGGAGCAATAAAAAGCTGAAATATGCCGTTTAAATTGGACATATTCATCTGACAAAGTTTAGTTTATACATTCTTATGCCTATAGGAACTTTATTTTTTTGGTTATGAATGTAACATGTATTCCTAATATTATTTCCATAAGTATATCTCGGTAAATATCTTTAAAAAATCCGAATGCAATAAACTACACCTGTAAGGGAGTCAATAACAACTTTGAGAACATTTTTTTTTTATTGTGAAAATTTAGATAGACCAATATATAACAACATCTTTACATTTCTTATGTTTCTGCTTATTATCAATTCAAAATCTAGTGTTTGAATGGGGCAATCTTCACTCTCTGGTATTAGGGTCGGATCCATGATTTATATTAGGCAAATTAAAAAGATTATTTTGCTTAAATTCATATAATTGGCAAGAAACACAAAATTTATTTTGAAAATGAAACTACCTATATTCCAATTGCATGCGTCTTTGTTGGTAATGCGCATAAAGTTCTGGAAAATTTGATGGTAAGAGAACAGTAAACTATCCATATATCCGTACATACATGCATAATATATATATATGGTTATTTGACCGTCCCATTAATAGAAAAAAGTGCCTGAAGTCTGTAAGCAACTGACATGTCTGTTACCTTTTTAAAGGTTATGTTTTGAATAGTTTTATAATCATGTGTAAAAATAAAGTGAAATTTAAAAAAATGGACCCAGTTTTGTTGTTGCGCCCCATTTGTGGGCATTATGTTTTCTGGTCTGTGGTCCATTTGTCTGTTCATCCGATCGTCCTTGTGTCCCACTTCAGGTTTAAGTTTTCGGTCAAGGTTGTTTGTTCTGACATCAGACTCAGACTTCTTTTGAACAAAGCTTTACTGTGTGTATTGCTGTGTGTTTGATTTTTTTCTTCTTTGGCTAGAGGTAAAGGGAGAGGGGGTTTAAGATTTTAAAATAACATGTGTAAGCTTCCGATTTTCGCGCCTGTCCCAAATTCAGGATTATCTGGCCTTTGTTCATGTTGTTAGTCTTGTGATTTGGGCATCCATGTACTAAAGACACATTCTTGTTTTCAACTATTTTGATGTATATGAAATAAATATTGTCATGATATTAATCACAGACCAAGTCATACGACACTAAGATTAGTGAAGGCGAAAGATAAACTAGTAAACTTGACAAGAATTACAATAAAACAAATAATATATATAAGGAATATAGAAACTTTTTAAGAATACAGCAACAGGAGCAGGACAAGGACAAGCAACATTACCACCAATAAATTCTTCAGGTAGGACAGTACAACCTTCTACAAACAATTTTAAAAATTGAAAAATGTAAAGGTGATACTACTCAAAATCTTGACATCTATCAAACATACAGTGCTTGGCCAGGTTTGAGTTGAGCTATGATGCGTCAGAAAAGGAAGTGTCAGACTTATATTCTACCCAAATATTACATAACCATTTTGTATATTTCTGTCATTTTGACAGAGGGTAAACAGCTTCTAATAAGGTTGGTGTATTTGAACAATACAAATGGACTAGAAAAGCAGCAACTGAGGTTGACTGCTTTGAGTGGTATCAAACAACAATTTAAAAGACTAAAAGAATTGAAACATTTATATGTGTTCGTGTGCTTCGATTTGACACTACAACGCCAAACTATAAAGAGAGATGGGAAAGGAGCCTAATAATGATAATTTGCTAAATCGTAGACCTTTTGTAGATGAAAGGGACATACAATTACATATCTGACCAAAAGGCAAACAGAGTCCATGTTTTCTCTATTTTTCCTAACGAGTGCAATAAAAAAGGAATGTTCGACTAATAAAAGTTATGTTATATGATTTTTTACAAAACATATGGACAGTCATATCAAGTAATATTATTTAATATATATTTGATGTTTAAGTGTATGTTTACTATGACTCTTACAACGTCATTGGATATTTTGCAAATGACATGTAGAAAGATTCACTGGTTTTTTCTATGTACAATACAATCAACTTGCCTTATGACAGGGGGACTTTTTTTGGGTTAACGTAATCTTAGGAAACTGTTTTTTTATTATTTTTAAAGACATTAATACACCAGTTATACTTCAAGTCAATAAATATATTATTTATGTTATATATATTTTATATGGATACAATCATGCACATGTAAAAAGTATTCAATGTATTTTTCTCATTTAACTAAAGGTTCTTGAAAATTAACTAGGCAACTTAAAGCAAATACTAATTGATTGGCAATTGGAGACAATGCCAAAGGTATATTTCCACTTAATAACTTAGTTCTTTTCACACGTTCTATGACACGTTTAACGTGTTCATAAACAGATCTAGACCATACCCTTACAGAAAATAGATTGTATCACATGATTGTTTAGTTTTGTGGAATTGCAAAGTTTCACATATTAAAACTTGAAATTTATTAAAATGCCTATATCTCACAACAGAAGACAGGCTCATCATTTGAATTAAGAAGAACAAAAAGACCAATTTATACAGGCAGTAGGTAATATTTTAACTTTAAAGGGATAGTAGCTACGATTTTGACAAAATTTTGGGAAAGTTTTTAAGTGGCCAAGATGAAAGATACATACTTTAAAGAAACTATGAGAACACTGAAATGTTTATACAAATCGTAGAAGTGTTAGCAATATTTTGATCAAAAAGAAAAGAAAAGAAAGAATAATTAAAACATCATTTTCCTCCCAGCAAAACTGAATTCTCGTTGTTTATTCTTTTACAAAGGTCGTTAGGCAGATTCCAAAATAGCACTTTTAATTTTGAAAAAAATATGTTTTTAAGCAACTATCATTTTATTTTAGAGGTTTATTTAAACAGTATATAATATTGTTATTTTTTAATATGAAACCTGAATTGTTGTACTATTTTATCATTGTTTTAAACTTACTTTGACTTCAAAATGTGTACTTTGAAATTATATTGTATTTATCTTAATGTTTTCATTGTTAAATTAAAAGCCAGTTTCTTGATATTCTAGTTTGGTTTTCTGTCTCGTTGCTGGTTCCGGCCTCCTACCGTGAGCCTCCTCCTAGATTGTGCCATAGCGCTTTACAATTGTTGGGATACAAAAACACCACAAAACATCAACACAATACTTGATTCTACCAGCAAATTTAGTTTCTTATTTATTTCATTAAAAGGGGTTCGCAGGGCGCAAGTCCCACTCTCGCTGCCAATCAAATCCATAACAACGACATGTAGTTCCAAGATGTCAAGACATATTTCTAACTACAAGAACCGTAAGAGAACTTAACGAACTAGAGGATGGAAATAACCATCATGTTTATCAATATAAAATATCATCATAGACATCCATAGTCCCAACATAACAACTGATACCCATGAGAAGTACACAGCAACCATAATAATTCGGTCTCAACAATTGGAGATGAGACGAACATTCTAGATGACTAGCTAGCGAATGTCCATACAAGGAGATGTGTTGACGAACATAACTAAATCAATGATTCCGTTCTTATTAACATCGTATTCAACTTTTTCTCATTTGGAATACGACTTATTAAATATTGCCTGCAATATCACATGTTCGTGTCCTTTTTCGTGTCAAAATATTCATTGTTGTCTGTTGATTTCATCACACATCCCATAACAAAGTGCTCATGATCATAAAATAATAAAATAATGTTGATGCGATCTGCATAGGAGCAATTCCATCATTATTAAATATGTTTGTTATTTGATGTACATCATATACATTCCTTTGCAAATGTAAAAACTATTGTTTTTCCTTGCCAACAATAGTAATGTTTCTTGTTGTACTGATTTTTGAAAAAAGTTTTTAAGTAACTAATATTTTAATTCAGAGGTTTATTTAAACAGTAGTTTTTATTGCAATAATTTAATATGAACCCTGAATTGTTGTACTATTTTATCATTGTTTTTAACTTACTCTGACTTCAAAATGTGTACTTTGAAATTATATTGATATTCTAGTTTGGTTTTCATTCTCGTTACTGGTTCCGGCCTCCTACCGTCAGCCTCCCCCTAGATTGTGCCATAGCGTTTTACAATTGTTGGACACATCACCACAAAACATCAAGACAATATAATGGTAGATGACCATGTTTAGCAACGAAAAGAAGACAGCGAAACCTGGAAAGACCCCTGATAACTACAAACATCAGGTTCACTACAAACTAGACTCTGCATTTGAAGGCCTTGATATAGTAATCAAATGTACCATGAGATTCTCATTTAGTACGCCAGACGCGCATTTCGTCTACATAATATATTTGCAGACCAACAGGACGACATTATTAGTTTCTAAAAGGGCTATCCGATTGAACACCAAGTTGCCGAAGACGACCAGCTTTTTCGCAGTCTTCGCCTATAAAATCCAATCCTTTCTTTTCATCGTGGACAGGACCGCCAACTCTTCCATCAAGTATCGCGCCGGTACGACCATCTAGCATACACCGGCCATAATTCCTACCACGCTTTACAAAATACCGACATATGTTGCAGGTAATTCACGGTTACAGTCACCACAGCATTTTGATGCGTTGTATCCCAGTTTGACAACAACTGACACAACAGCTATCGCTACTGCTGAAACAAGTGCATTAACTACCACATCGTCAGTTACAACAACAGGAACGTCAGGAACAGGACCAGGACAATCAACATTACCATCAATAAATTCTTCAGGTATGACGGTACAACCAAGAGTGACTGGGGTATAGAAATATGGACACTTGGTCTTCTCCCGACCGGCAGTAAAACGCTTGCCGAAGTGGGGCGTCCGTTTGGCTGTGCGGGATGTATCAAGTTCGCAGTCACGTCCGGTCAGAAGGGGGACGTTAAATCCGAAGCCTCGTGTAAAGAGAGTGCCACGCTCTTTGCACGCTAAGAACCCTTGCAACAACTCTTTGAGGGGTCCGTAGGTGGCCTGTTGCAAGGCAAAATTTCTGTCCCTATCCAATATACCCTCCTTTTTCGGTGGCAGTCCAAAATTCTCCGACCATCATCCCAGATGGCCTCTATTGTATCAACCTACCTATTGTATTTATTGTGAACTTGTTCTCGTCCTGAATATGCATGAAATATTTGACACTGGACGTTAAGCCACCAACAATCAATCAATCAATTAAAAATTGAAAAATTTAAAGGTGATAATACTCAATATCCTGAGACTTGGTTAACTAATTTTAATCAATATTGTAGTTTTTAAAGCATTCATTTGCCGAACAGGATATATGGTCCTGCTTACAAAATATTGAAGAGTTATTGGTAAACTTTAGCTGTTGTCTTCTCTATGGTCATGTTTATTTATTTTGGAACATATTCTCTCTTTCCCTTTTCACTTTTATGAAAATGTTAGTGTTATATTTTTACTATTATGAATATAATAGTTAATATGAAGATTTTGTTTTATATTACAGGAATTGTGGATATACATGCAGCAACAGAAAAGTTAATTTAAACTGTTAGTGAGAGAACAGAGGTTTCTTTTAATTGTGGTGAATGTCAGCGTCGAATGTATATATTACATAGGAAGGAAAATGCTTTGAAACGGAAGGGGTTGTTTTAAAAGACATTCATGAATAGGTGTTGTTTAGCTAAGAAAAACAAGTCAGTGCAGTATGAAGTTGTTGGGGGTGAAACTGCAGCTTCTTAAGATGTAGAGAATGTTTTCCTTTTTGATTGTGTATCATCACGCACCCATCAAAAGAAAATTCATATATTTGCAGAAGTTAAATCAGAAAGACTTTTCCAAATGGCAGATGTAATAAGTACAATTTAATGTCAACTAATGAACAGACATAATTTACTCATGCACTCTATCGTTTTCTTGAGACCAAATACTTTAAAATCGATCTCAGAAGTCACTGATATGTCTAGATTTGAATTTAAAGTTGAACAAACTTGAGGTAATTTTATAACAGAACATATTCTTGAAGATGATCAAGAAGTTGAAAGTGCAGAGGAAGAAAGAAATGGTGACAGATGCTTTAGAAACAAATGATTTAATCAAAGCGCGAAAGCGCTGTAAAGGCAGTTAATTACAGGTTGTGTGTATTTCTAGTCCAGTTATATCATTATCTTCCATAGAACAGAGATGGTTTGTAGAATTTAAGATTTAGAGTTCTTTTGTACCTTAGTTCACCTATACATGTATCTATAGTCTACTGTTTACAGTATATTTTCTGTGCCTCGCCATGAAATGCATTTTTAGCCATGGCCTTGTCAGTTTGCTTTAAATTTATGAGTTTGACTGTCCCTTTGGTGTCTTTCGTCCCTCTTCTTTAGATATATAAGAACTTTTCCTTTTCAATATAAATAGACTATTTTTAATTATTGATTGTATACGCATATTCTATGACTCCCATAAAAAAATAGTTCACAAAGATTGACTAGTCTCTGTACTGTGTGTATAGCAAGAACATCAAGTAACATAATGGTAAATGTACATAGTAACATGTCAACTTTTTTGATGACCATACCTGCCAACTGTCAGTATTTGCAGAGTATTTCCTCCATCGAGCTCGAGGCTCCCAAATGGAAATTTTGTAAGAGCAATTTTGTCGACTATTTAAAGAAAACAATTAATTCAACAATGGCTATAATTTGTTAATGCAAGAAGAAGCCAAAAACCACATTAGAATATATTTGAAGGGAATCCATGACAATCGCCCCATTAGCAAATAGCCCCACTTTTTCACTATCTCGCCCCACTTTAAAAAAAACCTGCCCCAACCTGGATTACCAAATCGCCCCACTTGTGAACTGTGTTAAATCCCGTTAATATTACTCCTGCCAACTCGCCCCACCTAATAGAAAACGATAATATCTAGATAAATATATTATTAACCAGGAAAAATTAAGTAATGCCAACTCGCCCCACTTATGTAAAAAGATGTTATCCCATTGTATATAAGTTAAATTCTGTTAATATAACTCTTGCCAACTGGTCCCACCTAATGGAAATCGGTGAAATCTAGATAAATATATTATTAACCAGGATGAATTTAGTAATGCCAACTCGCCCCACGTATGGAAAAAGATGTTATCCCATTGAATATAAGTTCAATTCCTTATATTGCATTATGATACAATTAACAGGTTTCTTTTCAATTGTTATGCAAATAACTAAGCTTCAAAACTTACATTTATTCTTCAGTATATATCAATAATAGTAATTAAATTAATTTTCGGTTTGTTTGTATTCTGTGTAGATTAGTTTTCATTAAAGTGGTGCAAGTTTTTATTTTTAATTATATATATATATTAATCTAAAAATTACCGTTTTTTTATAAGTAGGGCGAGTTGGCAGGAGTAATATTAAACAGGGTTCTCGCTAAGGCGAGTCCATGAGTCCTGGACTCAAACAAAATCTGTCTGGACTCACCATTTTCAAAACTGGTGAGTCCACAAATACATCAATATTGAAATATTTTGTATAAACTGAACACAGTTACCATGACTCACCGTGGCCAAAAATGACGAGTCCCTGGGCTCGCCTTCAAAAATCCTTAGTGAGAACCCTGATTTAAAATGATTTAACCAATTTCACATGTGGGACGAGTTGGCAGGAGTAATATTAAACATGATTTAACCAATTTCACATGTGGGGTGATTTGATAAATCAGTTTGTGGTGTTTTTTTAAAAAGTGGACCGATTTGTCCTGCTTCCATTTGAAGACCCCCTTGAAGGTTTTGTATGACTACATGTATATGAACCATCTTTCACGTAAAACCCCCATGTGCATTTTGAAAAGTTGGCAGATATGTTTCTTACTCCAGGCAAAATCTTATTCTACCGGTATGAATGAAAAAGAAGTTTTCAATTAAGGCTCTGTGGCCATAACAGCTGTCTCATTAGCATTTTAACCACTTCCCATATTTGCAATTAAAACAATAGAAGAAAATTGTTCAACGCAAAAACAAAACTTACTTGTAAATATGAAATTCTCTTTACGGTATGAGTTTTTCTCCTTGTTTGAGAATGTACAGTAGTACCTGTAACTGCTTATACCTATTTCTTATTCACTTTTGCTTGATAAACTCACTAAATATCATATACATTGTACCACATCTCCTTATTTTTATATGCATTCCAATAACATGAACAATTGTAATTCAATTCTATATACCAAAGCAAAATGAACTGCACCACTTTCATTCACTAGTATGCATCTTTTGGTAAAATACAAGACTTTGTTCTTAGATGACACAATTAATATAATATATATTTATTGATAAAAAAATAAAATTTGGAATACAACTCTTTAACGGTATAAAAAAAAGCACAGCTGTGTCATAAATTGTGAAATTTGTGCTGAAAACATAGACATTGATGGTATTTGAGTAATTCCATATGTGAAGCTCAACATTAGCTCGTCAGTTGGTGGTGGACAGTTATAGTTCCTTTCTGCAGGCTAGGATGAATGACTTTTCAGGAAAACCAATTTCACAAATCAAAACTTTCCTCTAGCATGTCTAGATTTCTCCTACAATATTCATCCAGTTTAGTTCTTTTGTTTTAATTGGACACCGTCCTGATTTTTAATTTTGCAAACCATTCAGTCTCTTGCTTGCAAATGGTGCATGAAAATAGGATGGGTATGGCAGTAGACAAGTCTCTTTAAAGTGGGTTTGTGCCCTGAAAAAAAGTTTTATAACTTAAGTTTAATTGAAACTTGTGCAACACATATACCTAAATAACTATATAACATAGAAGAGAGCATCATTTGTGTCAATGTTTTGTTCCTGTTTACATTGTCATTGATATTTTTTCAGAAAGCCTGAGGCATAGCTCATGAATTCCTGTCATTAGACATTACATCCTAAATTAACATAATTACTGCTAGAATGATTATCAGTATGATATACGTACACTATCATTGTACAGCCCAAGTCTTCAGTATATATAATTGTTGCATTCATTCACTCCTGTGTTCAGTCGTTCAAAAATTTCTAAACATCAACAAATGAACTTTAATAACAACAAGAAAACACTAGAAAAGATACGTACATACAACCCGTGTTTTAGTGTATTTGAAAGAGAAATAAATCTGGTTAAACGATGTAAAAAGGAGAAATATATCTGGTTAAACGATGTATAAAGGAGGAAAAATTGTAGATATTGCATTACGATGCGTTCTACCTAATAGCCCGTGGATATGTGTTTACATATTTAGACTTGACCCAGTATGACCCGTACCTTGTAGGTCACCGCCGTTGTTTAAACACTTGACTACAGTCGTGTATAAGCTAGACAATAAAAAGCTTAAGCCTGTACTATTTGTGTGAAGTAAATGTGTTTGTTCTGTACATTTAAATTGTTTTACCTGATAGCAAGAACGTATATCTATCCGTTTCCTTCTCAATTCACTTTGTCAAATTCTTCGAGCTTCTTCAAAACATACGTTTTACTGCGCCCGGAAGTGAAAAAAATATGAGAAATCCTCGTAAAATAATGCTATTTTTAATTTTGTGGAATCCATTTTGTTATATTGATTATACAAAGATAAAAAAAAGTTACGATTAATTATGAATTTGCATATCATTATACGGAACGTTTATGGACTATTTTTTAAGTCGGTCATTTTGGCGGTAAATCATGTACACATACACACGTAGATTGGCTGGTACCCGATTGTAATGTTACACATCAAATATATCAAATAGCTAATACCCGGAACGGAGTACCGGGAACCAGGATAATACGTAGATAACATACATAACTAATACCGAAATTGAAAACGCTTTACGGTTTCTCGTTCATAAACCGAATTCCGCTTTGAATTATAGAAGATGCAATATTAATCATGTTCAGTCGACTTTTCATTGTTATATCAACGTCTGAACTAATTAAAGAATCTTTAGATGTCAGATAACACTTGAAATTGACCCGACCTCTTTCCACACGGAATATACAAATAATGATAGTTTATAGTCAGGTTGACTGCTTATAATGCAAAATACACACTTATAACAAGTTCTATAAAACGAACAATACACACTGATCGTTTCTTTAGTCCCCAATGTAAATGAAAGAAACAAAAACCATATCATACCATAAAAAGAAGAGGAGAAATTCGAACATTTCCGGATCTATTTCTGGCCAAAAGACCCCCAGCATGGATTGCGTATGAAAAGATGAACCTCATGACTTAAAAGTCAGGCCTTAAAGCACTGCCTTTAAAAACCACTACGTTGGAAGTCATTCAATATTATACAAGAATGGACAATGGATGTACCTTTAGGTGTTCGATTTTTGCTTGAAACAAGAAACATGCTTGGAATGTTATGTTTGTTATTATTCCGATAGTGGGGTCAATATACCAGCGTTTGACTCAAGTTCTTATCCGCCTTCTTGTTATGTACTTAGGATTAGTCTATAGAATTCTAAGTGAATGACACACATGTAGACGTTACGGGAAATTTTAATACACCTTCTTGGACACACATATGAACATTGATAACATAGATTAAACAGTAATTAATCCATTAGAATCAATTGACACGCTAGAATCATAGAATATAGCTTACAAATTCCCAACAAAACGATTTAATGGCATTTGTCAAATTATTACTAAGAAAGTATGACTTTGAATTCAATGGACATTTAAAATCAAGCGGTTATTTAGACATGAGTGATTTTATTTTATTCGATATCACAAATGCCAGGGTAGGTGGTTTTTTTTTGTTAACTCTTCAATTCAAACATTTGTTTTTTCTTAATTAAAACAATTGACTATAGCATGCACTTATATATATTCGTAAACTTCCCGAATCGCAATGATTTGTAAAAGTTTGCTGCTTTAATTACTGCTAAACAAGAGCTTATGATCATAATATAATTTTGCTGTTATATGTACAGTGACACTATTATTAATCCCATCACTATTCAATATGTTTGTTATTTAATAATGTATGCTTCATACATTTTTCTGCATGTTATACGAAATGTCTGATACATTCTCTAAATAATATAGGAATATTGATGAAAGCAAAGCTAACTTTAACTGAACTAATTTTATACTTAGATATAATGAGTAGACTAGCAAAGCAAATGTCCATATATGGAGATTCGAGGACACACAACGGTTCAGTTGCTTCCATGTTCTATGTTAACGACTATTCTGACTTTTGCTTGTTTTTAAATTTTACAATTAACCGTTGCAAGCTGTTCAGTTAAGTCGTGTTCGTGTTAAATCAGATGTATAACTCATTCTTTTCTGGTGTGTTCATTGCTGCTGGCTAACACACAGCTTATTATCATAAAATGTTTTTGGTGTAATCTGTATATAAGCATAAAATGTTTTTGGTGTAATCTGTATATTAGCATAAAATGTTTTTGGTGTAATCTGTATATTAGCATAAAATGTTTTTGGTGTAATCTGTATATTAGCATAAAATGTTTTTGGTGTAATCTGTATATTAGCAATTCCATTACTGATTAATATTTTAGTTTGTTCAGGTATATACAAGTTTCCTCCAAGGGAACGTCCATCTCACTGCAATGGGGGTTTCGTTTGTTGTTTTTTTTGGCAAACGGACAGCAAGTTATAGGATTTAAAGGCACAAATATAATATGACAAAAAGTCACAAATATTTTTTTGTCGATTCTTTTCATTCCAAAGTTTTCTATTCTCAATTCTGTTCAATTTGAAATAGATAATCTCGATATCCTTCTTTCTACAAGGATCATAGGATAAATTAGCAAACTAGAGAGGTAAAATTACCACCATGCGTATCACTATCACTATAACCAAGTACAATCATCTAAATTGAGAATGGAAATAGTGAATGTGTCAAACAAACAGCATTGTCCCTTCTTAACAAAAGATTCACCTGTAAAATTTCCTTCAATTATTTCAAAAAGAAAATACTAAAAAAATATCTATTGAAACAAAATTGTAAACTATGTTCCAACTTCTTTAAAAAGTAAGCAAAATGTGTAATTGGAACACTATTGAATAAATTATACATATTATTGACATTGAAATGCTTCCTACGATTATCAGCAATGAAAATAAAATTGATTAAACCATGTCTGATAGTATACTTGTAGTTGCGAGGTATACATTGTGGTTCATCTTATGTCTTCAAGAGATTTTCGTGTCATTCTAGTGTAACCATTAACTAAGGATGACTCGTAAAGCAAAATATATAACCACAAATACCAAAACTGATCCCTTTTTCTCTTTATTATGTAAATCAATATAGCCATTGGACGATTAAAGTCATGATCGGAAAGCCATAAAATGCCACTGTAGGATGAACTTATAATCATTCTATACTTTGACTTATTAATTATGATGCATTGCATATTAACTTAACATGCATTTGTGGGCAATGCAGGATGAACTATTAATGCATGCTGACATGAGAAAGATTATTGCAGTAATGAAGTAAATACAAATCAAGAGGAAATTGGTGATGATTTTATTGACGACCCCTTTCTAGGAGACATGTCAACTAAGATTATATTATTGACAAGCCCTTTTTAGGCGACATTTCATGTGATATTATGTTATGGTATTGATACACTCTTTCTAGGAGCCAAGTCATATGATATTATATTATTGACAAGCCCTTTCTATAAGACATGTCATTTGAGATGATGTTATTGACAAGCATTTTCTAGATGACAAGCCATGTGAGATTATGTCATGGCAACCATATACAGCTAATATAATTATAAAACCATATTGAGTAATGACAAAACTATATCAAGTCAATACGGAACCATATTGTGTAACATCGAAATATCATTAAGTAAGGACTATTCCATATTGAGTTATATCAAAACATCATTTCGTATTGTCAAAACCATATTAAGTAAAGACAAAATATCATCAAGTAATAATAAAACCACATAGAGTAATATCGGAGTTCCACATAAGATAGCTGTGGCGTTCAATACATGATCAATCTAACAAAGACCAACCTAACCATGTCCAATCTAACCAAGTCTAATCTCACCAAGTCCAACCTAACCCAGTAACAATTAAGTCTACCAAGAAAACAAATATTCAGCAGTGGTTTCAAGCCAAATGACAAATATAGAAAACATTAATACTTAGATTCGCATACGATTAAATGATTAATTAGAAGTGTAAGATTTCAATTAGTAAAGTTGAGTGAAACCTTCTTAGTATTTTAGGCTCTAGGGTGTGTGATATGTGTGGATCACGTCACGTGACTTTTTTTTTTTATATCATTGGATATATTGAATTAGTTTATTCGCCTGTTTTATCGTTTGTTGAGCTTCAATTCGAAAATAGTTATTTGTGCACTGGATTTGCGTGCTATATGCTGTCCTTCCTTCTGTATTTCACAAGAACCAAATGACATATCGCAATTTATAGTTTGAAATTAAAAACAATGTTAATGATTACTAAGTATACTACACAATCCACAAACATTGCTTTTGCAACCATAGGATTTATTATTTCTTGCTGAAAGGTATTTTTTTTTAATCATAGGCAAATTTAGAAAACAAAATAGCAGAAATAAAAAGACAGGAGACGGCATCACAAAACTTTATGGAGATATTCCTTACGTCGTAACTACAATCTCCTTCCCTTTGATGAATGTGACCTACCGAATGAGACTATTTACCGAATTTGATATCACATAAGCAACACGACGGGTGCCACATGTGGAGCAGGATCTGCTTACCCTTCCGGAGCATATATATATATATATGAAATTGAGCCTTATTTAATAAAAAAAAAATAACTCTGAAATCAGGAAATGTTTTACTAAATTGAAGGTAAGTGACCATATTTTGGAAATCGAAAGGGGCAGATACAGAAATATAAAAAAAGTAGAACGTTTATGTCACCATTTGTTTTAAATAAAATAGACGATGAAGAACACTTTCTGTTTGTATTTAAAAAAATGAAAAATTGAGACTTGAATTTTTACAGAAAGTTTAAAATACTTATTCTTATATAGATATTGTGGAGAATTTTAATAGAAATTGGTAGTATGTCTTTCGTGTCCGTTAATTATGCAGTATACTGCTCCATTTGTTAAAAAGTCATGGTCACTGAGGAGGGTGGACTCGACAGCTGCATGATATGTACATATGTATATAATATGGATGTCAAAAGATCTGAAATTTAATACTCGGATACTCGGTCATGATACTCGAGTACTCGCTAGTACTCGGATGAATCTGTTAAACGTCTATTGAAAAGTTTGGATTTGAGGTTGGTTTTTTTTTATCACCTTTCTTAAACATGTTAACGAAAGACAAACGTATTACACACATAGCTTGCTCCTTTTTTGTTGTGTGTTCACAAGGGGGGGGGGGGTATAGTATCAAAAACAAATTTTCTCCAAAAACTGGAAACAAACTCTTTTTTCCAAAAAAAACCATAGCCCCCCCCTAAAAATCGAATTGTTGCTGCCTAAGGAAAGGATGTTACTGGTGCTACTAGTAATCCCATGATAAAGTTAAACATATGTTTGTTGTTGATAAATCTTATTTAATATTACGAAGGGGATGTTTCAACATAACTTAAGTTTGAAGAGAACTACATGTATCTGAAAATGTATAACAAGCAAACGAGTATCCGAGTACTAAAACTGTACTCGAGTACTCGGCCTTCCGATCGAGTACCCGAGTACTATTCGGGTACTCGTTGTCATCCCTAGTATATAATGTCTTATTAATTTGTTATTCTTTGTTTTTTATGATGTACTGTTTAAGTAATTGTTAATTTGTATGTCATGCCTTCAACCCCATTGGGGTATAACTGTGCATTTGATTGTTTAATAAAGTTAAATATATCTTTATGTAAGGTGTTGAGTCAATGGGGGCTGGTTGCATTCAGTATCTGATAATAGGTTTAGAAAGGTTCATGAGCACTTGTCTCGGGCCCACAATCTTACAGACACCTCGTGAAAAGCCCTTTATATACTAACTGTCCCACCAAAATCGTTGAGATTTCAAGGGCAATGATTGGTCCCACCGTTACAATTGGTCCGCTCCAGTTTCAGAAGGTCGTCTTTAATGCTTCTATACACAATCGAGTCAAAATTCATAATCGGTCCCACACCATAGACTACTAGGCAGTTACAAAATATATCCCTTAGTTGAACGGCAAATTACAAAATATGAGAAGGGGTGTATGACAATGTGTTTTATCCAACTAAAGACTGGCACTCTTACATCTGGGGAAAAACAATGAGAACGAACTCTGTATTACACTTAAAATCCCAAAATGTGGCATAATAACAATATACATAGGTCATAACAATAACAATTTTCTCATTTACAACCATGTGCATACACGCTTAAAGTTTGCTCAGGCGGAAAGCAAAAAAAAAAAAACAAGTTATCAGAATCTAAGCAGGTACTCTCAAATAAAAAGGATAAATAATCATGTGTACATCAAGTTGTATATAACTCCTAATGAAGCATCTAAAAGAACAAGTCTAAACACAATATATATGTATACCAAATATTAAATCACTATGTTTAATCATGACACAAAAAGAGCAGAAAATTGATAATTAACTTGATCTGTAATTTAACACGGTTAAACTCATATCACCATCTCCAAGCATAGTGATAAACAAGCATGTGTCCATAGTACACGGATGCCCAACTCGCACGATCATTTTCTATGTTCAGTGGACCGTTAAGTTGCAGTCAAAACTCTAATTTGGCATTAAAATTAGATATATCATATCATAGGGAACATGTGTACTAAGTTTCAAGTTTATTGGATTTCAACTTCATCAAAAACTACCTTGACAAAAAACTTTAACCTGACACGGGACAGACGAACGAACGGACGTACAGACCAGAAAACATAATGCCCCTCTACTATCGTAGGTGGGGCATAAAAATGTTGAAAACTCATTAATTAATTACGCAAGTCCAAGGGTCATAACTAATAAATATCAGACCGAAACAGAATTTAAACTTTATCTGTAACTTGTCATAGTAAAACTAAATTTATTGGATGGACAGACAGACGGAAAGACAGACAGTCAGACGGAAAGCTAAGATCAATGTGTGTCGTCCCACACATAATTGTAAAAAACATAGTATTTAATGTTGTGCTGATCTAAAATTTCTTTGTGTCCTTCCTTCAATTGTTCTTTAATTTCGTTGTGTACTATAACATGTGTCATTTCAAATCCTGGTACTAGTCGACGTGCACATTCTGCACTAAAGTGAAAGTATGTGCTCTGCATGTTCTAAGACGTTTTTTGACAATTTGACTTAGGGTTGAAGTATGATCTGAAGTCATACCTTTTTAAAAGTAAATCATGTGGCGACTTTCCATGTTTCTTTGAGAATTCCTGGTTACAACCATAACATTTACGGATTAAACCAGCACAAAATGTCAGATGAAATGGTTGATCTTGAGTTGGAATGTCTTTTTCCACATATTCCTGTAGTTCAATACTGGTTTTATTTGCAGCACCGTTTCTCTTTGTGTTGCTTTAGAGGCTTTCTTTCCTCTGTTTGTGGCCATATTTGCATTTGCCAAATTAGTGACATCACATTTATCTTTATATTTTTTTTCTGTAGCTATTAAGATAAGAATTAAATATGCCAAGATACTGACTAAGTGTTAAGGTGTGATGGCAGAGGTTTAAGCTGCAGTACCTTGAGCATTTCTTGTCGCAACATATTGTGACAGGTCCTGCTTGATATTTTAAAATGTGTGGGTCATTGTTTATTATGAAATTCGCTACCATAAACGATTCCCGTCTTTGCATCCTGGTAATAATGTAATGTTTCCGTCTTCGCTCAGTAATTGTTTCGCACAACGGTGTATGTCACTCAAAATCCTAAATGGAACATTTACAATTTGGGATTCCTCTTCTGACACAGGAAATATTATTGCACTACTTGTCGCAGTTAGGTCTTCGTCGTGTTCAATTCCTGATATCTTTATAGGTTGTCTCTGAAATCTGAAAAAGGACATTTTCAAATATATGGATTAATCTGACCGCATGAAGGTATTCATTTATAGTTACGCATTGCATTTCTTTATTTAAAGAATTTACTAGACAACTTTTCATGATTACATGTCCTTCATCTATGAAACAAGTGTTGAAAAGTTTGTAATTGCATTTTTATGTTAAATAATTGCTTTCAAATATTCTAAGCTGTTACTTTAATCTCCCAAATGTAAAGTTTGGTCATACCTAATCTTATTTTTTTCCGATTTGGCAACTTTAAACAAGGCCATGTGAATGCCCAAAAATGCCGCATGACCCTATATTTTTATTGTTGCAAAAGATAGGGCTTCATTAGTACTTTCATGAATGATATATGGAAGTTTTAATTTTAAAAGGTAAATCAGGTATATATTTATTTCCACACATAGATTAGCATTAAAGTCAATGGGAGATTTTTTACTGAATTTACCCCTATATTGTCATTCAACATTTTCACTTAGCCTTTTCTTTCATGTTAGTTTAATAACTACTTTTTAAAATAGTTTGTTACTTCCAATTGAAAATATATAAAAACAATGTATAAAGCCACCATCGCTTGTCCATAGAACCTGTAAAACTGTCATTACTATAACCCCAGAAACTAAATCAGTTAAATAAATGAGAAATGTTGTTATTTTTGATTAATTTGATACAAGAGGCTGTCACAACGACAGCAAACCGGATTTATTAACATTTGTTTGTGTTCTGGCAATATCACAAGAACCATAACTGATGAATGGTGAAAGTGAAAATCGTCAATATCAAAATTGACCTCCATATTGTCATCTGTATCAACATATTAAAATTTGAAAAGCTTAGATTGAATGGTTCATGAGTAAATGCAACAACGTGAATGGAAACGCCATTTTATGATCTTTCAAGAACCATAACTCCTGAACGGTAAAAGTCAAAATCGTCATTATTGAACTTGACCTTCATTTAGTTGTCAGTAACAACATATTAAACTTTTTTAAGCCTTGGTTGAACAGTTCATGCGTAAATGTACGGACACGACTTGAAAATTATTTTTTTCAGTCTTTCAAGAACCGTAACTCTTGAACGGTTAAAGTCAAAATCGTCATTATTGAACTTGACCTTCATTTTGTTGTCAGTAACACCATATGAAAATTTTAAAAGGTTTGGTTGAATGGTTCATGAGTAAATGCACGGACACGACATTTTTTAAACTTTCAAGGACCGTTACTCCTGAAAGGTAGAAGTCAAAATCGTTTTATTGAACTTGACCTTCATTTTGTTGTCAGTAACAATATATTAAAATTTTAAAAGGTTTGGTTGAACGGTTCATGAGTAAATGCACGGACAACATTTGGTGGACGCCCGCCCGGCCGCCCGACCGCCGTACATCCCCAAATCAAAAACCGACATTTTTGTCACAAAAATCTGGTTAAAAATAAATAGATGTTAAATCAGTTCAAACCACACACTATACAGGTTATGCATATATTGTAAATATAAAACTAAAAAGAATAAAATAATTAATATATACATGTTTATATTATATATTTTTTGAGATATACCGTAAGTATATAAATCAATAATTTTAACAAATTTTATTGTATAATGAAAGCTTAATTCAGTGTCGGAGCCAGAACTTTTCATAAAGGGGGGGGGGGGGGGGGGCACTGACTTACCCCAGAGAGGAGGCCCGCTCCAGACATGAACCAGTGATTCCATATATAATCAACCAAATGCGCATCTGATAAACTTTGCTTTATTTCATTATGGATTAAAACATCTTTGAATTCAAACTGAAGATCCTTGTTTGGTGCACAGTCAACTATTAGATAAAAATATGTGTTTTGTAGAGAAACAGATTGTTTCAATATTTTAGATCTTGGACTGAAATACATTCTCTGATCATATTGTTTTAACACACCATTTCATTTGGAACATTTCTTTGCTTATCTGACAATGATTGTTCACAGCCGTATACTTTCCTTATTATTCCAGCTATGACAGTAAGGTGGAATGTTGCAATTGATGCCTTGGTTTTTTTTTATTTGACATAACGTATACTGTTCGTAAAAATGTTCAAAGATGGGAAATTTAAACAAGAAATCATGGTTTAGATATAATAGTTTTAGGAAAGATATTGAATGGTAGTGTATCTGCCCCTGTTTATTCTATATCATCAATGAGTGCACATGCTTTCTTGTAAATGTCACACTAAACGCGTTACACTCCTGACATTTTGGGGTACATTTTTGGACACTATTTTTTATACATAGCACATACAGCTAAAATCTTTGGTAGTAGGAATTAACTTATCATAATACATTATCTGATAAAATTAATCACATATATAGTATCACACAAGAGACTGACAAAGATTTGAAGCCAAGGCATCATTTTTTTTTAAATATCCCATATAGTGGTTTTTATTAGCTGTATTCCCCATGTTAAGTAGTAGAACAAGTGGTAATCTTCAGCCTTTCTTATAAGTATCATTTAGCATATCATACTTATGTTATTAAAAGGTAAAAACAGATAAATTGTATATTTGTGTAATTGCCAATGTAATATAAAGAATAACTATCAAAGAATTCAAATATTGAAAAGAATATTCAACTGGTGTCTGTTCAACACTGATAATTTACCTGATGAAATGAATAATTTATTTTTTTGTTTAATTCTTTGTAGGGGCATTAAAAAAGGCAACACAAAATAGGTTTCCGGCCAAAGAGTATGAGTTTGAGATATCCGAAGTATTAAGAAACGCACCTTTTTATCCAGGAGGAGCAAACTTTGTGAAGGTATTAAACATAATTTTTTTTATTCTTCTGGAAATTTCCATTTTAATAAATTCTCATTTTTATTAATGGATTTTGTTAGTATATATGTATAAACAAAGTTCAATTGAGTCATTTATTTGATTGCTAATTTTTAAATATGTTTGTATTCAGACATGTGCTGAACCATGAAATCAAATATCTGTGTTATGAGCCTAGCAAGTCTATAATAAATCCATAAAATATTGGGGGTTATTTTGACAAAATTATAATAAAATAACTGCTAATTGCTTTTTGTAATTTTATTTGTGTGAAAGAGCGTTAACATATTGTATGGAGTACAAATCATGTTTAAACCCATGTTTTGTTCATTCCTACTGATTTCATTTCATCCCGGAAACTATTTAGCTTGTTGAGAACCATTGCAACACAATTCAAATATGATGCTAATATAACAGCCAGCCAACAAAGAGCTCATTATCATAAACTATTTTTCACGTTCAAAGATATGCCTCCCTACATGAGTGTGTATTTGAAATTCAATTTGAAAAGACACACCTGATTATTTGTTGGTTACCAAAGATAACAAGTTCTATACTAAATTGTCTAAGTTTGCTATTCAACAATGTGAAAGAACAACAAATATACGACATTGCGATGCCAAACCAACTTTCAACAACATCGATGAAGAAAATTCCGAGTGCATTATAGACATATTTCTTAATACGAAAGAGAGAATTAGGAAAACTGTAACTTTAAATTTCTGGTAACAACATTCATCCCTATTTCTTACAAATTGCGCCTAATAAAATTCTTGTCTATAATATACCTAATTTCACATTGAATTGCATTACAGGTTCATATGTACGCTCAGGTTGTGATTTTTGTGTCGTAAGCATACCATGTTATTGTGCAATTATTACATCAACCACCCGTCACATGTGTATGATTGTGAGACAAACTCCTCTCAGATAACCAAACTGCATCTGGTAAATTTGGCTCTACTTCTAGAATGATTTAATTCATCAACATTAATCGATATTTTACAAGAATGATTTAATTCATCAACATTAATCGATATTTTACAAGAATGATTTAATTCATCAACAATTATCGATCATTTGAGGAAAAACTACTTTTGATGACCAAGTCTCGGTCAATTTTCAAATTTTTTAAATTTGATTAATATAAATTTCAACATATAATAGCTACCGACTAACATAGAATGATAAAAATAATGTATATGTTTGGGTCATGTTAATGTGATATGTTTTTTTTACAGATTATGTATGGATTTCACAATCAATAGGGATTGGATGAATATCATGGTTAAAAATAATTATGGCATCGATTTTCATTTATATACAGATGGGTGCACTCCTAACCTGTACAGCAAGTTAACTTGATAACCAGTCATTTGGACTGGTCAAAGTTAACCTGTGACCGAATATAGGACTGCTCTGACCAGTCCTAGGACCAAAATCTAGTGAACTTGAAAAGCGGACTTGGTCCTAGGACTGTTTTTATGTCTGCCAAAAAGTTAACTTGGAAACAGGTCCGCTATTGATATAAGTTAACTTCGAACCAGTCCTGTCATAAGTTAACATAAGTTAACTTCGGAACCAGTCCTGTCATAAAGTTAACATAAGTTAACTTCGGAACCAGTCCTGTCATAAAGTTAACATAAGTTAACTTGGAAACCGGTCCTGTCACAAAGTTAACTTCTGCTTGGACAAATCCGATCAAAACCAGACCTGTTCCCAAGTTAACTTTTGACTGGTCTGCTCAATACTAAGTTTACTTGTAACCAGGACTGCTCTTCGTTTTAATATCTTTGTTTCGTAGTATAAACATCGAAAATAAAGTAATTTGAAAATTAATACTTCATTTTCATGAACAGGATTAAATACAAATATGTGAAAATAAGTACGCACAGAACGTAACACAAATTTATCTGTGATCTGACAATCTATCTATTATAAAAACGATCTCGGTTACAATGATAACAGGCACTGAATATACATATATTCCGAGATCAAATTCAATCATATTATGTATATTTTTTAAAAGAAGTATATTTGATGTTAGGTGTATACGTCCTTGTTAGTTATACATCCTTAAACTATGCAGCCACAATCAGCAATAGTTTAATTCATTTAAAAAATCACTACACATTTTTGTTTGCCTAAACTACTTGTACAACAAAATTATTTGACCGCATCCACCAAAACTGACCATATATGCACTTTAATTTGTAAATCTATATACCCGCATAGTAAATCAGCCATATTTTCTATGTCAGGATTCAATGTATAATACATTCATGACAATGGACAGCAAAATTGCAATATAATAACAAAAAATTTTGGTTCTCATAAATTTAGGATACCAGCATGTCCTCATTTTATTCAAAATATTGATACGAAACAAAATTTCAGTAGTTTTGATACCTCCAGCTAACTTGTACAACAAAATTGTTTGACCGCATCCACCAAAACTGACCATATGTGAACTTTAATTTGTAAATCTATATACCCGCATAGTAAATCAGCCATATTTTTTATGTCAGGATTTAATGTATAATACAATCATGACAATGGACAGCAAAATTGCAATATAATAACAAAAAAATTTGGTTCGCATAAATTTAGGATAACAGCATGTCCTCATTTTATTCAAACTATTGATACGTAACAAAATTTCAGAAGTTTTGATACCGCATGATGACTTGTACAACATAATTATTTGACCGCAATACCAAAACTGACCATATGTGAACTTTAAATTGTAAATCTATATATCAGCATAGTAAATCAGCCATATTTTCAATGTCAGGATTCAATGTATAATACAATCATGACAATGGACAGCAATATTGCAATACAATAACAAAAAAAATTTGTTCGCCTAAATTAAGGGTGCCAGCATGTCATCTTTTTATTTAAAATACTGATACGTAACAAAATTTCAGTAGTTTTGATGACTCCGGTTGACTTGTACAACAAAATTATTTGACCGCATCCACCAAAACTGACCATATGTGAACTTTAAATTGTAAATCTATATACCAGCATAGTAAATCAGCCATATTTTTAATGTCAGGATTCAATGTATAATACAATCATGACAATGGACAGCAATATTGCAATACAATAACAACAAATTTTTGATCGCCTAAATTAAGGGTGCCAGCATGTCCTCTTTTTACTTAAAATACTGATACGTAACAAAATTTCAGTAGTTTTGATACCTCCAGCTGACTTGTACAACAAAATTATTTGACCGCATCCACCAAAACTGACCATATATGCACTTTAAATTGTAAATCTATATACCAGCATAGTAAATCAGCCATATTTTTAATGTCAGGATTCAATGTATAATACAATCATGACAATGGACAGCAATATTGCAATACAATAACAACAAATTTTTGTTCGCCTAAATTTAGGGTGCCAGCATGTCCTCTTTTTACTTAAAATACTGATACGTAACAAAATTTCAGTAGTTTTGATACCTCCAGCTGACTTGTACAACAAAATTATTTGACCGCATCCACCAAAACTGACCATATATGCACTTTAAATTGTAAATCTATATACCAGCATAGTAAATCAGCCATATTTTTTATGTCAGGATTCAATGTATAATACAATCATGACAATGGACAGCAAAATTGCAATATAATAACAAAAAATGTTGATTCCCATAAAATTAGGATACCAGCATGTCCTCAGTTTATTCAAAATATTGATACGTTACAAAATTTCAGTAGTTTTGATACTTTCAGCTGACTTGTACAACAAAATTATTTGACCGCATTACCAAAACTGACCATATGTGACCTTTAAATTGTAAATCTATCTATCCGCATAGTAAATCAGCATTATTTTTAATGTCAGGATGCAATGTATAATACAATCATGACAATGGACAGCAATATTGCAATATAATAACAACAATTTTGTGTTCACATAAATTTAGAATTCCAGCATGTCCTCATTTTATTCAAAATATTGATATGTAAGAAAATTTCAGTAGTTTTGATACCTTCAGCTGACTTGTACAACAAATTTTTTTTACCGCATCCACCAAAACTGACCATATGTTCACTTTAATTTGATAATATATATACCCGTATAGTAAATCAGCCATATTTTTTATGTCAGGATTTAATGTATAATACAATCATGACAATGGACAGCGATATTGAATAATAACAAAAAAAATTGGGTTCGCATAAATTTAGGATACCAGCCTGTCCTCATTTTATTCAAAATATTGATATGTAACAAAATTTCTGTAGTTTTGATACCTTCAGCGGACTTGTACAACAAAATTATTTGACCGCATCCACCAAAACTGACCATATGTGCACTTTAATTTGAAAATCTATATACCCGGACAGTAAATCAGTCATTTTTTATGTCAGGATTTAATGTATAATACAATCATGACATTGGACAGCAATATTGCAATATAATAACAACAAATTTTTGTTTGCATAAATTTATGATACCAGCATGTCCACATTTTATTCAAAATATTGATATGTAACAAAATTTCAGTAGTTTTAATACCTCCAGCTGACTTGTACAACAAAATTATTTGACCGCATTACCAAAACTGACCATATGTGCACTTTCATTTGTAAATCTATATACACCATGACGTACCCGCATAGTATTAATCAGCCATATTTTTTATGTCAGGAATAAATATATAACATAATCATGACAATGGACAGCAATATTGCAATTTAATAACAACAAATTTTTGTTCGCATGAATTTAGGATACCAGCATGTCCTCCTTTTATTCAAAATATTGATTCGTAACAAAATTTCAGTAGTTTTAATACCTCATGCTGACTTGGAAAACAAAACTATTTGAACAAAACTGATCATATGTGCACTTTTATTTGCAAATCTATATACCCGCATACCATTGTACCGAGCTCCTTAATGTCTGCTCCTGGTGCTCCTGTTCGCATTTTAGTAGGACCGTAAATGTACACTTAATCAATAATATTGGAAAACTATTAATGCAAAAAATATTCTGAATAAATTGAGAATGTCAGAATTTCATCTCTTTATTCATAATAAGTCACATCATATATAGGAGTTCATGATGGTGTACGGGTAAAACAGAACTATTATGCCACACCATCAAAGTACCAACACTGACATGTCTGAATTCCTTTGTTATATTTACAATGATTTAATAAACAAGAGGCTCTCAAGAGCCTGAATCGCTCACCTGAATTGTTTTGGTTTAATCTCTCATCAATGATTATTTTGGCTTTTCAATTTATTTAAATGTTCTTTGAATCGTCCTATTTTCTTCAAAAGCAAAAAAAAATTCATTTTCTCCTATGTTCTATTTTAGCCATAGGAGCTATGTTTCTTGACATACAAGGAAATGAAATATAAAATTTATACTAGATACTCTGAAACTCATTTAGCCTAAGTTTGGCTGAAATTAATACAGCAGTTTCAAAGGAGAAGATTTTTTAAAGTAAGTCAACATGATGAACAAATTGTGAAAAAAGTCTTTAAAGGGCAATAACTCCTTAAGAGGTTAATTGACAATTTTGGTAAAATTGACTTATTTGTAGATCTTACTTTGCTTAACATTTTTGCTATTAACAGTTTTATTGTATCTATAATAATATTCAAGATAATGACCAAAAACTGCAAAATTTCCATTAAATTACCAATTAAGTGGCAGCAACCCAACAATGGGTTGTTTGATTCATCTGAAAATTTCAGGGCTGATAGATATTGACCTAATAAACATTTTTACCCCATGTCAGATTCGCAACAAATGCTTTCGTTTTTGAGATATAAGCTAAAAACTGCATTTGACCCCTATGTTCTATTTTAAGTAACGGCGGCCATGTTTTTTGACGGATTAAAAATCGAAGCGAACACTTTGTGCAGGATATACTAAGGAACAATCATGCTAAGTTTCATCCAAATCCATTCAGTAGTTTCAGAGAAGAAGATTTTTTAAAGTAAGCAAATATGATGAACAAATTGTGAAAAATTGTCACTAAAGGACAATAACCCCTTAAGGGGTCAATTGACAATTTTGGTCATGTTGACTTATTTTTGTAAATCTTACTTTGCTGATCATCTTTGCTGTTTACAGTTTATCTTTATCTATAATAATATTCAAGATAATGACCAAAAACTGCAAAATTTCCTTAAAATTACCAATTAAGTGGCAGCAACCCAACAATGGTTTGTTTGATTCATCTGAAAATTTAAGGGCTGATAGATCTTGATCAAATGAACATTTTTACCCCATGTCAGATTTGCTCTAAATGCTTTCGTTTTTGAGATATAAGCCAAAAACTGCATTTGACCCCTATGTTCTATTTTAAGTAACGGCGGCCATGTTTTTTGACGGATCAAAAATCGAAGCGCACACTTTGTGCAGGATATACTAAGGAACAATCATGCTAAGTTTCATCCAAATCCATTCAGTAGTTTCAGAGAAGAAGATTTTTTAAAGTAAGCAAATATGATGAACAAATTGTGAAAAATTGTCACTAAAGGACAATAACCCCTTAAGGGGTCAATTGACAATTTTGGTCATGTTGACTTATTTTTGTAAATCTTACTTTGCTGATCATTTTTGCTGTTTACAGTTTATCTTTATCTATAATAATATTCAAGATAATGACCAAAAACTGCAAAATTTCCTTAAAATTACCAATTAAGTGGCAGCAACCCAACAATGGTTTGTTTGATTCATCTGAAAATTTAAGGGCTGATAGATCTTGATCTAATGAACATTTTTACCCCATGTCAGATTTGCTCTAAATGCTTTCGTTTTTGAGATATAAGCCAAAAACTGCATTTGACCCCTATGTTCTATTTTAAGTAACGGCGGCCATGTTTTTTGACGGATCAAAAATCGAAGCGCACACTTTGTGCAGGATATACTAAGGAACAATCATGCTAAGTTTCATCCAAATCCATTCAGTAGTTTCAGAGGAGAAGATTTTTTAAAGTTAGCAAATATGATGAACAAATTGTGAAAAATTGTCATTAAAGGATAATAACCCCTTACGGGGTCAATTGACAATTTTGGTCATATTAACTTATTTGTAGATCTTACTTTGCTGATCATTTTTGCTGTTTACAGTTTATCTTTATCTATAATAATATTCAAGATAATGACCAAAAACTGCAAAATTTCCTTAAAATTACCAATTAAGTGGCAGCAACCCAACAATGGTTTGTTTGATTCATCTGAAAATTTCAGGGCTGATAGATCTTGATCTAATTAACATTTTTACCCCATGTCAGATTTGCTCTAAATGCTTTCGTTTTTGAGATATAAGCCAAAAACTGCATTTGACCCCTATGTTCTATTTTAAGTAACGGCGGCCATGTTTTTTGACGGATCAAAAATCGAAGCGCACACTTTGTGCAGGATATACTAAGGAACAATCATGCTAAGTTTCATTCAAATCCATTCAGTAGTTTCAGAGGAGAAGATGTTTGAAAAATTGTTAACGACGACAGACGACGACGACGACGGACGCCAAGTGATGAGAAAAGCTCACATGGCCTTTTAGGCCAGGTGAGCTAAAAAAAGTATACGTGGCTCTCTTCTTGGAATCTATTATGTCGGTTGATTGATTTTGTTTTTATTTAAACGTCAAGTGGCAACTATTTCATTAAAGTGCGCATTGAGTATAATTTTAGGACGTCCCATATAAATATCGGCAATGACAAATCTCTCGATAAATCTGACGAATTTGACGAGATTGTTAATAGTGTTACCACACCGTATGCTTAGGGATACTGTCTAATTTCTGTTAGAATATTCTGCGGGAAATAGAATAGTAAATCCAATGCAAACAAGTTGAGTATCAATGAAATATCCATGCAAACAAGTTGAGTATCAATGAAATATCCATGCAAGTATAAATTTATGCATAAAGTAAAATTTAGGAAGGAACAGGTAAACAACGGGGAACGAAGTAACGTTGCCGATATCCCGTGATATAAGAATATTGTTCCGATGCGTTGGATAACCTTTCTATCCGCCTTTTAATAAAAGAAACTCTGTGTGATCGTATAGCCATTTTTTTTTATTAATATAAGAATACATGTATATCAAATAAAAGAGAGCATTTGTATAATATCTAAATATCAAAAAATAAATGATATCTGTGAAAAAAAAATTGCGAATGTTGTTTACATATTTTAATTAAAGCTCAAGTCTGATATGAAAACTCTTATAACGATAATCTGTCATAAGCAGACCTATCCTCAGGTCTGGTCAATAGCAGACTTGTCCACAGGTCTGGTCAAAAGCAGACCTGTCCTCAGGTCTGGTCAGGAGCAGACCTGTCCTCAGGACTGGTCAAAAGCAGACTTGTCAACAGGTCTGGTCTGGGGCAGACCTGTCCTCAGGACTGGTCAAAAGCAGACTTGTCCACAGGTCTGGTCTGGAGCAGACTTGTCGATAGGTCTGCAGCAGTCCTAAAAAAGCAGACCGTAGGTCTGGTCCACCAACGACGAAGTTAACTTGCCTGACTGCTTAAAAATTCTCAAGTTAACTTAGAAAGCAGTCAACAAGTTAACTCTAAGTTAATTTTTGTCAAGGTTAGGACCGCACCCTTCTGTATAAAAAAAAATTGTATAAATAGGTTTTGCAGATAAGTTGTTTGTTCCATTCTCAATTGTCTTATCAATAGTTTTCTGAAAAAATTGAAGGTAAATTCGTTGTTTTTATTATTTTAATTTTATTTGATTTAATTTTGTCATTATTGTAATTTTTTATATAAGTATATTTGTTATGAAATGGTTTTAAGAGGTTACATTTTTAAATGCATATGTTTTATTGAAGGGTTGTTAATGTTTAAACAGTTTCAAATATTAGTAAATTCTGTTGAATTGGAATACGAATGTTATAGTTTGTAGTTTAAGAAGTTAGTATTGGAACTGGTATGTGTTTAAGTGTTGTTTTTTTTTATAAATATACAAGTTTTTAAAACATTGATTAGAGGTATTAGGGGGGGGGGGTTATAGTTCTGAGGAACCCGTTAAACTGTTTTGCAATGTTCACTTGTTGCAAGTGACATGTTTCTGGACTTTTTTTTATTTTTCAAGAATTTTAATTTTCGTTTTATTGGTTTAATTTGAAGTTTAATACTTCATCTGTTAGTGCTGAACTAGTATACATATTTGTTTAGTTTCTAAGTATATGGAAAGTTTTTTGTTACATTGAATATTTATTGATAACCTTTAGCTGTTGTCTTCTCTATGGTCATGTTTATTAATTTTGTAACATATTCTCTCTTTCCCTTTTCAATTTTATGAAATTTTAGTGTTATATTTTTAGTATTATGAATAGTATAGTTAATATGAATATTTTGTTTTACAGGAATTATGGATATAAATGCAGCAACAGAAAAGTTAATTGAAACAAATGACAAATGGAATCCTTCAGATTTTGAAGTGGAAAGAAAAACTGAATGTCCATGTATGTTCTTCAATTCATACTGCTGAGTTTGTCAATACGGGAAGGAATGACCGAATCACTGGTCAAGCTATTCAGAAGCCAGAATCTATTACGGATTATACAACTACATGGGAGCTGTTGACAGATGTGACATACCCTGCCTGTAAGAGACGAACCCTGAAGTGGTGGAAGAAAGTTTTCTTCAATCTTTCGATGTTGGCAACTCTCAATGCATACCTTTTATATGTTAAATTTTGTCGCAAGAAAAACAGAAAGCCAGTCTTGTTTAGGGTTTTAAAAGAGAAGTTTTTAAGAGTTAAACAGTGCAACTGTCCCATCTCTACCGGTTGTACGCGGAGCAGCAAATGCTCGTGATATGGAGCGCCTAACTGGAAGGCATTTTATAAGCAAAATTGTCCAGAAGGAAGGTCTGAAGTCAAAACCACTTAGAACATGTCCAGTTTGCAATTTTCCTACAGGGAAAAGAAAGAAGGCTGCCGATGGGAGAAAGGTTGTGAGATTCTATGATTGTAAAGACTATGATGTTGGACTTTGTGTTGATCCTTGCTTTCGTTTGTGCCATACTTACAAGGACTTCAAAACTGCACATGTTATAAGAAAGCCTTCCGGTGTGTTATACAGACACGCAATCGAGTACTCGAAATAGTTCTAAAACCCAAAACATACTCGTTGGTTTTAAACTGTGATATTTATTGTAACTTTGTATCAGGTGAGATAGGTAGAGACATTATCTATGATCGTGGTCAGGTTGGTGGTCTAGTAGATGATATTATTCAAGAATCCGACGAAAGTTAAAATGAAGAATCGGACAACGAAAAATTACTGTATTAACTAATATATTAGTATATGTGTCAACATTATTTTGTTTTCATTATTTTAAGATATACAAAAAATGTACCATGCTATGCATATTCATTTTTAATTGATACACAAGTCAAAGTAGTGTCAATTGATTTTTCCCATCATAGTTATACGATTTATAGATAGTTCGTGTTTTAGATAATTTGTAGACAATGACTCAGGCCGACTTTATGAAGATCATACAGATGATTGCTGAGCATACATACATAAATAACATGACTTTGATAAATGATCTGGTCCGATCAAATTGAAAACTAGGCGAAAAGATAATAAGGCCAATCAAATTCAAACATATAATCACATGACTTAGATCAGGTCAAATGTAAAAGAAGAAAGTACAAAAGCAAAGATGGAAAAAAAAAGATGTGAAATGTTCTAAAAGTAATTGCTGAGGAATGGGATAAATTGATGATAATTTCGAACGAGCAAAATATGACAGCATTTATTGTTAGTAAGTATATTTTTTTTTCCATTTACTTTATAAGATATTTCAATAAAACATTATTCTGTAAATTTATCTGTTATATCTAATTATGTAATAACATTATACTAATGAGTCAAATATAAATGTAAAGAATGCGTATCATAATATTTATATGTATATATATAAATTATTATGTATGACTGAAATTTTATTAAGAAAAGAAATGTATAAAGATAAAAGTGTCTAAAAAGGATGAAAGAGAAAGTACTTCTTCAAGCCAAAGAAATATTCAGGATGAAAGTGGTGATCGAGATGACAATGGTGACGAAGGACATCCAGATCCAGGTGATGAGGACTTTGAATTACGAGAGGGACAATATCCTTATTGTATCACCCGCCTATGTGTTGCTACGGCAAATATGACTGCTCCATGGGAGGAAATGGCCAACCACCCTCAAATGCAAACCCTCAGATACGAAAAGGGATATACAGAAGATTTTGGAAATGTATAAACAATATATATGGATGGTTACTTCCACAGTATTTGGATAAAAAGAAAAGACTTGGTGGTGGCGAATGGGTTGTTATGCACCAGCGGGAAATTATGCTAATAAGGAAACGCACATAGGCATGAGAGGTGAAGACTTTTTGGGTAAGGAAGAGGACTATTGATTTTTGGTGTCAGCAGTTATATAAAGACCAAAGGTCATTGTCACACATACTGACATACAAGTAGTCATCTGAAAATTTTGAACTTTACCTTGAAACATGGTCATTGTTGTATCTCAATTATTATTTTAGCATAGATGCAAATTTGAAAATTGGTTTCCGATGCATAAGTTTTTTAAGCCTTTGTTACACAGAAAATTAGTTCTTGACTATTATGGCATAAAGAAAATATTCCACTTACTATCATTCTTTTTCTATATAGTTCTCTTATTATATCACTGAATAAACTATAAATTACTTTGGGAAAGTTATAGTAAAATAATATGCTTTGTTCTGAATTCTTGAAATTGTTTTACTAGTCATTCAAGTTCATTCTCTTCATTAAAATGTTTTGCAGTCATACATTTTTGCTTATCTAAAAAGAAATGATATTAGATACAAAAGTAGAATAGTTCAATTTTCAGTTCTAACAGCCTTCATCATGCTCATGACTAATAAGAAAACTTGCATATGCATGATAGGTGAAGACATTTTGGGTAAGGAAGATGACTTGATTTTTTGTGTCAGTAGTTATATATAGGCCAAAGGTCAATGTCACACATACTGACATACAAGTAATCATCTGAAAATTTTGAATTTGACCTTGAAACAAACATTGTCATTATTGTATCTCAATCATTATTTTCTAAACAAATGGGAAGGTTTGTCAATGATGGAGTTGGAGCAGATGGGAATACTTTAATGAAAAGAATGATTGTGGATGGAAGCCCACATTTAGTTTTATTTGCCAGAAGAAATATATATATTTAGGAGATGAAATCCGGTATGACTATGGTGATGAAAGTCAAAACCTGCCATGGAGAAAGAGACCATTTATAGAAGAAAAAAATACGGTAATTTCAACTAAAAGTGAAAAAAAAGGTCCCAATAAAACAAATATTTAATGTGCAACAATAACCATTGTCAATCCATTGTTCTGTGGTAGAACTTATTGACCACAAAGAGTGTCGAACTGACGGAGATAAAAACTTATCAAGTGCATTTCAGGCTAGTTTTCCCAACAGTAAACATATATTAATTTGACATTTACATGTTCTTTTAAGAATGAAACAATATTTGTTAATGAAACAGTATCATACACATACTTGCCAACCTCTGACAATGGAAAATCATGTCATGACATGACATGTCAAAAAGCGTGTGAAAACGCATGACGTAAATGTGGAGTTTTTATAATGAATGTGGTAATGTTCATAATTTCATATACAAATTTGTTTATATAAAACAATATATACTCTACTGTTAACTTTTATTGTATTAAGTGGTTTGTTATGTTGCTTTTAAAGCACCACCACTAGGCACATATTTAAAACAACTGCCAGTTTCAAGTTAAGCAACATTTATTTGATAATTTCAACAGCACACAATATAAATGTAACATAGTCAAGTTCTGATCAGAATTAAGTGTCAGTTCCTTTATAATTGAAAAGTGCGAGCAGGACTCAGTCAGTAAAAGAGGTAGTGGCACTCAATGAGTGGAGTTTCTTCAATACTTCCCTTGTTGTTAGAAAATTGGCGGCCGTATACCACACACTGTTGCATTTTAAGGACGCAAGAACTGTTTTGTCGGTCTATTTGCTAGGTAATCAACTGAATGTAGTAAATGAACAACATGGATTAAGGATCATGGTCATAGCAGATGGTTTACTATATTTATCATCAAATGAAAGAGTCCATTTATCTGGTTGTGATTTTTTTTTACCAAGAACATAGATTCGTAAGGTGACATCTGCATAAAACGTTTTTTTTAGGGGGGGGGGGGCAATATGTTCTGATCCATGATTGAACCGGACTAATAAGTGGATAATCAACTTACTTTTTCTGTGAGCAGAAACCTCAAACTAAAATCTGTCAACTGTATGGAAGTCCGAGTGAATCGTTTATTCACTGTCTCTCTACGAACAGAACGGGGATCTAATCCAGAATTGCACAACAACGGTTTTGTTCCAAACAACTGTTTTCCCAAGTGTATTTCCAAGAAAAAGATCTTTAAGACCAGAAACAAAGTACACTTAGGTACATTTTAAGGAACTATCAAAAATACAAAGCGCACTAAACTCTTCAGCCAGGGAGAATTATTCAACCTTTTCCTCTGTAATGCTGTCAACTTTTGAGGAGAAAATAAAAGAGCTCACAAACATCTGGGACAATATCTCTGATAAAGAAAGGCGTGCTGTCACTGAACATGGACTATGTTACACACGTTCTTTTTAAATGTCCATCGGAGAGAAGACTGTCAGAAGAAGGTAGCGTTTTTGTAGCTGGATCCTTCATACAATGGTAGGGAAATACTAATTACTGTGGATGGATAGCTGATATGGATCATATAGCAGATGAACTGTGGTTGATTATGGCTGGATATCTTTTAGTTCCGCTAACTTTCCTTATTCCGACACTTCGTGACAGAGAGGGATTTTATAGTGGAGAAGTCATCATCCAAATTATCGAAAGACGGTCATATGTTGCGACGAAGGACACAAAATTTCCGTCACAACAATATTGTGGAGGACCCAGGCGTGTATAACAAATAGGATGAAAGTAATTCATAAGTTAACATTAGCAATATTTGAAATATAAATGCATGTGTTAAAGTCAATTGATGATGTTATATATTATTAATCTGTATGATTTATGCACTGCGATATTTTATGATACGAAAGGAAAAGAATAACATTTCAATCCTTGTTCCTTCCAGCAAATTGAGTTGTCTTATTTATTTCATTAAAAAGGGTAAGAAGGCGCGAGTCCCACTCTTGCTGTCAATCCAGTTCATAACAACGATATGTAGTCCCCAGATGTAAAGACATAAATCTACCTACAAGAACCGTAGGAGAACTGAGCAAATGAGAGAAGGGAAATACACACCCTCCCTGTAAACAACAAAAACCATAAAATCCCCGTCAAAACAATATGGTGGACGCAGAAAAATACAGTCTCAAACGAAGATTATTCCAAATATGCACATGATACTATAAAATTAAAACAAAAACTATGCAATATTTGTTACAGATTGATGTAAGATATTTTTTTAAAGACTTTCATTTTTATTTTACCTACAAATCTGAAAATACACCAACAGAACAGTAACAATCAACAAAAACACAGAACTGTGGAATGAGGTATTTAGGGAGCATTATAATGTATCCCTACATTAAGATGGCATTCTTGAATGGGTTTTTTCAATGGAGGACAGAGTGGGCAAAATGTACATACAAATCTAAAATGCTAACTGAAAGTCTTTCAAACGTTTAGGTAGCGACAGAGTGTCACAATAAATCTAAAAAGTGATCAACTGAGAATGTGAACCTTTATGGAAAGGCTTGCTAGACCATTAGCCATTGCTAGATTCTAATCCAAAACAACATGTCGAAATTCTTTTTACGAAAAAGCTATGCAGAAGCTGTAAGAGGAGTATCAGAAGAAAAAGATCAGGCGACAAATTAGCAAAACTAAATACAGCTGTACATGTCAGCCCGAGTCGGACACTGCAGGCACAAGCAGCACCATTTTGTAGTGGTAGGAATGAAGCTGTTCGAATATCACCAGGGCATTGACAAGGATAACCATCGAAAAGAAAAACGCAAGATTGAGAAGTAGCAACATGTAAGTATTAATAAGATGTATGTAAACAGATCGTTAGTACCGATTTTATATAGTACATGTGACTAATTAAAGTCCTCACTCAGGTTGAATCACACCAACCTAACTTTTATACATAAACAGATCAATAGCTTGTTTATACAAAGATAACACCCTGATATAAATATTGAAGAGGCAGCTGTCACAGCTAATTGGAGCCAACGTAGATGTTGTGGCACCATCGTGACAGAGGAATATAATTGAGGGTAATGACGCTAATTTAGGCGCTTTCTTCTTTCCAAATTTTGAAGCTCCTCTGATCTATATTATACTAACCGATTCGTTACCGTTTAACATGGCCAACACAGACGATCCTAGATTAAATAGGCACCTTTCCACCTAATATTTCATCCAAAATTTAGGAAATTCAAATGAATAATATATAATGCATATATCCAAACCGTAGAGAATAATCATTATTCACAACAATTGTTTGGTTTTCAAATATATTACATAGTACACAATCTTCTACTTGGATCGGTTCAATTGTAAATTGATCGGCCTTTGTCGTGAAAAAACACGTGACCTCACTGTTGCCAAAACTGATAACATAGAAATGTTTGTTATTGTTTAATTTTAAAATATTCTTTAAATTTAAGTTCTAGTTACACAAAAACATGATCTAAATAATTTTATTACATCATTGTGTACTAAACACTAATTACTAAGAGATGCATATTTATATAAATTTTAGAGCAAATTGCACTTGGTCGCACATTGCTAGTAATGTAATTTTCCATTAGCTGCTGTTGCAAAAGTATAACTGAGTCTTTTTATATGGACATGTGTTCTATAGTATTAGAGTAAACTTGCGGTTCCCCCAAAAATGTAAGATGTATGCACATCCGTTTGGATTTTGGTGTCAATCTCATGGACTTTCACACCATCCTGTGTACTGTGCTGTGGCATTCAAGTGGTAAAGGTAACACTAATGTGAAGATATGGAGTCAAGGCTTTTGACAGTTTATAACCTTTGATGTATAAAGATAGCATGAATTTAACAATTGAATACTTCATTTATTCTGAGAAATTTACACACAATGTGTGTTAATCAACTTTATGAACAAACAAAAAACACAAATATAACAACTTAACTTCAAACTTGCTCCTACCAATGGTCCATATTACCAGTAGAAAAGAAGTTATACCTTTCTTTTACGGACGCCGAAACAAGTTGGTTGACCGATATGGAATAACCGTTTCACAAATGATATCGGATATGTTTTTTACGTCGTAACTACTGTCCTCTTCCCTTTCAAAAATGTGACTTACCGAATTAGATTATTTACTGGATTTGTTATCTCCTTAGCAAAACAACGGATGCCACGGTATAACACCCGTACCAGTATCAGCCGCCAAACAGGCTCACTGCTTAGTGGTGTTTTGCTCGCCCTAGCAATCTGGTTCACCATAACGACGGTCCTCCGCAGAACAAGAGATACGCGGAGATACAGGAAGGTGTACGGAATGCCGTTGAACACAATTAGGCGCTGCATCTCTAGAACAGAAATATTATAATAAATAATTCGCTGTCGCACATATGGAACAGCCATGCACTCGGATACCTAACAATTTGGAGGAAGCATTCATACTTGACGATAAATATAATCAGCAATATCATTCCAACTTTAAAATGGTTTATACGCCGGCGAAATTAACGAATCATAAAATTAAGGTAATCTAACTGTTTTACCCTTGAAAAATAACCATTGCCCATTTGAAAGAAGAAAATTGAAGAGTTATCCAAGAAAACTTCAGCACAAAGCAGCTTCTATGCCAGGTAAACAAAAAATCATTAGCAAGTTTCTAACTTAACAATTCAAATATGTAGATCTGATGAACAACCTTATAGTAGACATCGACAGTGAAGCATACTTGTCTGAATGTGAATGTCAGAAAGATGACCATTGCCAGTGTGACTCGTACGCATCACCAATCACATTTTATCTTTATAATAATAATAAGATATGACAGAAAAAAAACTAATGAATAGTATTAAGCAACGAAAGGGGGAAGCAGAAATGTCACAACCAGACTGCCTGTTTGACAAGAATACAACAGAGATTTACAATGTGTGGTCAATTTTATAGCATCATTAGATGTTTACACTTTAATTTTTGGTCATACATTTACTAAGCGTCAACATAGACTTATTATTACATAACATAAGAGTTTGTATTATTGAAACTAATCAATCGTACCATACGCTGAGAGACTTACTTACTATTACAGTTGTCAGAGAAAACTGTTAAAAATACAATTCGCGAATTAAACATGAACAAGAGATCAAAAGATTTTTTTTTCACAATATTAGGAAGTTCATGTGGTATTGAAAATTTTAAATCCGGGTCACAGAAGCCAAGAGATATGCAGCAAGTATATACATTAAACCGCACAGAATCAAATGACAAATATTAGAAACCATTGAAATGCAAACAAAAGAAGACACAACATTAAAAAGACATACAGAAATAGTTTTCCTAACCACAAATAACCATCTATATGAATTTGAAATGGGTTGTACAAATATCGCGAATTCCAGTATGTTAGGTGTCGATATATCATTGTTACTAAAGATGTCAGTTTTATTCTCTCTACTGTAGAGTTGTAAAAGACAAATGTTAACCATTCACTTTTATTTAAGATATTGGGAACATGTAGTCTTTTCTTAAGAAAAAGGGGAAATATAGACGTTATTGAAAACGAGAAAAATAGACAAATAGCAGGAACAAAAGGAAAATATAGTGTGGATAACTTTTCCGTGAACATGTTCATTAATTTGTGTTATATATTCTGCAAAATCAGTCAAAGACTAGTCATGTCAGACTGATAAAGAAAATATCAGTGAGTCCAAGTTATTTTCCTCAGAATTAACCTGATTGGTATTTGATAATTGAAGCCTTGTATCTGTTAACATGTTGACATGCATGCAACATACTAATTGCATGTCTTAAACATAGCTAGTTCCTGGAACAATTCAATTATGTTGCAAACACGCATCAAAATTGTGCAAAGTGATACTTGCACACCTATACTGTTATACATGACATTTTTGAAATCTGCAGTAAAGTGGAATATCATTTAGAAAATAATACAGACAACAATACTATTGCAACGGATGAAATTGAGCACCCTGGTCAAAGTGGGTCATATCAACAAAGTGCTGGAAATGATACCAATGATGGAGATATGTATCAGGATTGTTTTAGTAGTCCTTGTGTAACATAAAATTTAAAACGTTGGTTTGATGTTGGACAGAGAGCACATGCAAGAAATAGCGGGACAAGAAAACTGAAATATAAGTTATTTTGGAGAATGATGCAGGAAAGAGGAGCACGTATCAGTTCTCACTATTTCGCGAAGAAATGCAGGCCTTTAAATAGCGATAGGGTTGATTAAACCGTCGTTATCGTCAGGAGAGAGGTTAGTCCTGATTGTGTGTCAAATCTGGTAATGGAATTGTACCCGAACCCTTAATCTAAACCCTACATGGGACATATATGGTACTTAGTAATCATATCCCTTTTTAATTTCAACCGTAGTGACTAAAACTTTTATACTTTTTTTACATATTAAATCAATGACCTATAATACTATAATCTGGGACAACACCAGTGCCACATCATCTGTTTATTGTTTAATGTGGTTCTTATCAGAATTATAACTGCTACACCTTTGAGAAGAGAACAGAATATTCAAAGAGACAGTAATGAAGAGATGAAGACGATGATCAGCTTGAATTTTTCATACATCAAAACCCGTTCCAAGAAGAATGCAGATACTGCTTTTATTAGCCATGTATTACTGATCAACAAAACAGACCAATGTGGTGGCATGGTCAGTCAGAATTAGCCCATCAAAATAATTCAAGTTTGAGAAAAGAACACTACAACAGATTTAAAACTATGCTTTTCCAACGTCGTGCCTGGAATAATGATAGATATATGCTTATGAAAGTAGATGCCATGACCAGGGGTCACATAAGCAACACAACGGGTGCCGCATGTGGAGCAGGATCTGCTTACCCTTCCGGAGCACCTGAGATCACCCCTAGTTTTTGGTGGGGTTCGTGTTGCTTATTTTTTAGTTTTCTATGTTGTGTCATGTGTACTATTGTTTTTCTGTTTGTCTTTTTCATTTTTAGCCATGGCGTTGTCAGTTTGTTTTAGATTTACGAGTTTGACTGTCCCTTTGGTATCTTTGGTCCCTCTTTTTTTAATTACCAAATAGAAATGCTGAATTACACAGAATGTATTTATATTATAATTCTTGATGTCTTTTAGTATTGCTCAATAAACAATTAGCTACAATTTATTACTCTCTAACTACTGATACTAAAACAAACACCTGTTGTTTACAACTAAAATATACACATGCACAATTTTATATCTTCAACATAAATTTACTGTCCTATATTTCCCTTTTGCTTTAAAAAAATTAATTCAAATAAATAATATTCAAACGTTATTAGGAAAAAAAAGTATAAAAATTTAAGTTTAAAATCATCAATAATTATAAAAGGAAAAATAAAATACAATATTAAACAAAACACAATTATCAAAGAAAATGTTAATTCAGTTTCACATTTTAAAGCACACACACACACACACTGTCAGTGCACATATTTTGTGAAATGACATTTTTAAGAAATAACTTAGGCATTGGTAGTTTTGAAGGAGAAAGGAATGAAATAGGAGGATATTTTTCTCTTAGCTTGGATTGATGGACATAAATGTGTAATGTGGTCACCATGCATGATGCCAATCTTCCTAATTTTCTAGAATAAAAGAGTGTTTAGTTAAATTCTCTGCTGGAAATGTAGCATATCATTTTAGAGAAAATATCAAAGTAAGCGCCCCTAACGAAATAATAGAAAATCTGATGATACCATCAAACGGGTTATCATCGGAAAAATTAAATACAGTCATTCCCAAGTAATGAATAATATAGTGAAACTGTAAAATGTATATTCAAAATAGTAGTTATTAATGAGCACTTTGAACTGGCTTCTATTTATAAGACTATCATAAGTCAATTATTCATGTCGAAGTGAACACAATTTGAGCAACAATATTTAGTGACCAGTCAGTGGTTATAAAATGTTTTTTTTTTTAATTAGAACATTTAACTATAGCATGCAGTTAGATATATTCGTAAACTTCCAGAATCGCAATGATAAATATCTGCTCCTTCAATTACTGCTAACATAGAGCTTATGATCATAATATAGTTTTGCTGTTATATGTACAGGGACACTATTATTACTCCCATCACTATTCAATATGTTTATTTTTAAATAATGTATGTCTCATACATTTGTCTGAATGTAATACGAAATGTCTCATACATTTCGTTGAATATTAAAGGAATATTGATGAAAGCAGAGCTAACTTTAACTGAATTAAAATTAAAATTGTATTCAGATATAGTGAGTAAACTAGCAAAGCGAATGTCCATATATGGCGATTCGAAGACACATCACGGTTCGGTTGCTCACATGGTCCATGTTCACAACTATTTTGACTATTGCTTGTTTATAAATTTAACAATTAACCGTTGCCAGCCGTTTAATTAAATTGTGTTCATGTTTTAACAGATGAATTACTCATTCTTTGCTGGTGTGTTCATTGCTAATTGCTAACAAACAGCTTATTATCATAAAATGTGTTTGGTGTAATCTGTATAGAAGCAATTCCATAACTGTTCGTTCAGGTATATGCAAATTTCTTCCAAGAAACGTCCATTTAACTTCAATGGGGGTTTCATTGTGTTTTTTTTTTGGTAAACAGACAGAAAGTCACAGGAATTTTTAGAAACTTTGGATTGTCACCAGATTAAAAAAGGACAGCCCTTGGCCACTGGCCAGGAATTCAAAATTCCCGAAAAATCCAGAAATTTCACAATTATCACTGAAGATATTTGAGATTTTGAAGATATATTGGATGATTATTTAATAAATTCTTTAAGGAATCACTGTATGGCAATTGCCGTTTAGGAACATCCCATCTAAATCAAAACTTTCTAGAGACAAGTAACAACGTTTGGGCTTTTAAGGATGGTCTGGGTATATATCGTGGTTACGTCATGTTTGATGTTCAAATGAGTAGTACCTGCAGAGATTGGATGAGATATGTGCGTGCCTGTTTCCGGCCAAAACTCGTAACATTAAGATAACATTTTAAGAGGAAAAGTAACCTGAAGATCATGCATCATTTTTATCTATGTTGTTTCTCTACACTCACAGAAGAAGCCATTTACGTTATTGAAATCACAATAACGAACTGAAAATATATAAAGTGACAAGTTGAAAGGTTTTTGCAGTTTTATTTATTGATTCATTAATAAATGTTTATGCATTCTTAAAATTTATACTTCAAAAACGTTAAATCTTTGTATAATTTATTTCTTAATGAAAAACTTTGGTTCAACATAAATAAATGTTCGAACACGCTCAAATATTTAAAACTTCGAAAAACTGAAAAACAATTATTTTAAAATAGAGTTTTCTATTATCTTGACACAACAGTTAATTGGCATCGTTTTAAACATGATATGATGAAATTAATCTGGATATTTTGATATTACTTTAAAATAAAATAATCTGCCTTTTTAGATAAAGGTTCTTTGAATTCGATGTAAATTTTTCAAAAATTTAACATTACTTATGAAAATGCTTTTTATTATATACGTACAATTGTAAATTTAAAATCAAGTGGTTATTTAGACATGAGTGATTTTATTTTTTTCGATATCACAAATGCCAGGATAAGTGTTATTTTTTTACTCTTCGATTCAAACAAACATTATGTTTACATTGAGTAGAAAAGTACATACTTTATCTACGTATCAATTTAATCACAGAACTAGAAAATTAATGTGTCGATGCAAATGTCTGAGAAAAATCCTTATTAACTATATAAATCAAATAACAAACTAATTCTTTTAAAATGTAAAATAAATCTTTTTATTATTTCTTTATTTATATAATATAGAGTTCATCAAATAAATTTCGATTTCAACACAAAAAAGATTACATGTAATTTTGGAACAGTGTGTGCAACGGGGCTTGCAGACAGATTTCTGCCACTTTTCCGGGATTGTTTCGTTTTGGCGGGACACATTTTACTTTATCATATTTTTCCTTAGAGGCCTTACGTTTCATCAACAGACGGGTTAACGCCTTGGACACTAATTTGCCAAGTATTAAGGAAATAATCGATGACATAAAATCAGCTGCCTTTTTAAATATAGATTTTTTGAATTTGAAGTACATTTTTCAAAAAAAATAACATTAATTATGAAAATGCTTTTTATTATAAACGTACAATTGTACATTTAAAATCAAGTGGTTATTTAGATAGGAGTGATTTTATTTTATTCGATATCACAAATGCCAGGATAAATGTCAATGTTTTAGTCTTCGCTTCAAACATTATTTTTACATTGAGTAGAAAGGTACATACTTTATCTATTATCAATTTAATCACAGAACTAGAAAATTAATGTGTCGATGCATTATATGCAAATGTCTGACACAAATCCGTTTTAATTATTTAAATCAAATAAACTAATTCTTTAAAAATCTAAAAAAATACTTTTGATTATTTCTTTATTTATATAATATAGACTTCATCAAATAAATTTTGATTTCACCACCAAAAAAAAATTATATGTAATTTTGGAGACAGAACAGTGTGTGCAACGGTGGCTTGTACACAGATTTCTCCAACTTTTCAGGGATTGATTCGTTTTGGGGGGACACATTTTAATTTATCAGATTTTTAACAACCGATACAATCGCATCAACACAGAATAAGTGTTATCGATCAAATCTGGTCAGAACAATTTAATGACATTTCTTCCACTATTAATTTTCAGAAATATTCGCAAGACCCAACCTTATAAGTGAGAGAAAAGACGAGTGGCAAAAAGGCGAAAAAGTGAAGAAAAAGTAAGGCCATTTCATAGTCAAACATTTAAAATTAAAACTAAGGATAATGTTGAAATAAATAAAAGTAATCAGGTTGGAAATAAATCAGTTACATCTAATTTAAAAAGTCAATATAAACTTCTCAAGGCAGTTTTAATCGTTTTTTTTATACGAAGGAATGATTACATTAATTCTTGAATTAGTCGCCATATAGTGTTTAGTCATACCCAACAACACAAGAATACAATAAGATTGAGAGATTTGTAGAAAATTGTCCTTCCTGTGAAACAAAAACAGATATTGAACCACAAACGTACATGTTTTAACAACTTTAAAGAATGGCAACTTGATGTTCCACTGCACATGCAGATATTATTTGACACTTTTATCAATAGCAATTCCATAAAAAGACCAAAGATCTTAAATCCAAAACACATAGGAACTTCTGCTGAATTATAGAAATCTTACAGACAGTGTTTGATAAAACATCTGACACAGGTACTACCCTAAGTTCAAAAGAAGCAGAACGACAATTGAAAAAGAAAGCCGACCCTGATCTTAGCTACTACAACACATCTATTCTAAATAGTCTTTCGCAGTCGTCTTCAAGAAATTCCTGTTCTTCATCTGAGGAAGTAAAAAATTACCAATCTCATATCAGTCTTTAAAGAAATTAGTCTTTTTCATATTTTACAATATATGGAAACCAAAGAAATGAAATGGAATGTCAAAACTTCAAAAAGTAAATTAAAGATTGTTGCAGCGCAAGGAAATTGAAACCTATAAAAGAAAAATAATAAGGTTTGCACTAACATTATTTCCCTACCAACAGAACTGAGTTTTCGTTGTTCATTTTTTTTTAAGTTAGACTAGTTCTATTTATTTAAAAATTAGATAACGCATTGAAGATTAAAACGAAAGACGAAATGATATATAAATAATTGGAAAGAAAATATTGTATTATATAGCTAAACAAATATTTATCAATTTAATAGCAGAATTATATAAAATACTAACAACTCTGCCGTATTCAGAACATTTTAATAAATAATACCCTGGGGTTATTATCTCCACGAACAATAAATAGAATGAACATAATTAATTAAAAAAAAAAATGTTTCATGTGAACTGCATCGATGTATATAAGTATCATAATTAATTGACAAGAATTAATTTCAGCCAATTCCGAAACAGAAATACTTGTATTATATCAAAGATCATATTATTTAATGTTATTATGTTTAATTAATGTATTGTATATTATTTTGATAACAAAGAAATGAAAAGAAAACTTTGTAATAACAACATTTTCCTACCTACAGAACTGAGTTCTAGTTACTTCTTCTTCTTTTTTCTATTAAAACTAAATATTTCCACAGATGATGTAATCGAACCTGAATTTAAACAACCAATGTAATCGCATCAATATAGAATTAGTGATACAGATCATTTATTGCCAGAACAATTTTATGACATTTCTTCCACTATTAATTTTCAGAAATGTTCGCCAGACCCAAACCTTTTTTATAACAACAAAGGAAGAGACGATTCAAACGACCTCCAGAGTTGGAGACAGATATTTATCAACCACGAAGAAACAAACAGTACCCTACACCAATTCATAAGAATTTACCTATGTGATGTTATGAATAATATCATACCGGTCAATCGCCACTTGAAAGATAGCTACTACAGAACCTCGATTCAGTGAGCCCGAATCTGAAAACGATATATGACGATTCGTCCATTTTTGGCGGATACAGATAAAGTTGATTACTAAAACAGAATTGTTTTAAATTGAAGATATATATTTAATGTTTGGACTTTTGATTTTGCCTTTTGATTTTGGACTTTCCTTTTAAATTTTCCTCGGAGTTCAGTAATTTTGTGTTTTTACTTTTCATTGTGGTTTTTACCTATTTTAAAGGATACCATACGTAATTTTTATTCATTTGATAATCTTAATGTCATAACATTACATTTTACTTAAGACCAAAGATCCAAGGATGATCGTATGGTAAGACCTGTAAATACCAAACACTCTGCTGAAATTTCTACATTTTACATCTATTTAAGGTCAAATTTTGTCGGGTGTGATAAACTTTATAAATACGTCGATAGAATCGTATCCTGCTTGAAAAAAATGTTGACATAGAATAAAGATAACAGACATATCACAGTATTGCCATAACAATACGAAATTAATGACAATGATGAGCACAATAAAGTTGACTATTTTTTATTTTTATTTAAACATTTGACTTTTGCCTGCAATTAGATTAATTAGTAAACTTCTTGAATCTCAATGATTTATGTCTGCTTACAAAGAGCGTATGATCATAATATAGTTTGCTGCTGTATGTACAGTAACAATTCCGTTACTATTCACATACATTCCTCTGAAAATATTACGAATATTGATGAAAATAAATGTTGCATTTAGAGAGTCGATGACTGTGATGCACAAAGAGCTAGGCGAATGTCAATATAATGTTATTCGATGACAAATAATTTATCGATGGCTTGCATGTTAACTATTATGCTGACTCTTTTCTTATTTAGTTTTAAACAATTGACCGTTACCTGCAGTTTAAACTGATCATGTTCATGTTAAATCCAATGATTTACTCGTTCATTTCTTTTGTTTTCATTGCAGCTCGAAAACAAAGAGCTAATCATCATTGAATGTTTTTGGTGAGATCTGTACAGATGCAATTTCATCACTATTTAATATTTAAGTTACTTTATGCAAATCATAAATACCATCAATGAATCATTCATTTAAGTCCGATAGGGGATATGTTTTTTTTAAACAAAACTATTATTCTTATCCCAAGCTTGAAAAAAAAAACAGTCAACAGATGCAAAAACCTTTATTCTGAATTACAATTTTCTCATTACATTAAATTGGTAATTAAAAATTCGATAGATAGCGTCGAAAAAAAAATTTGTTCTCAGTGAAATAAGAACAACATACCTACAACTTCTAAATTATACGTTGATGTTTCCTTTATCAGCTTTGATCTTTAGGATGAGTACAATGTTGTATTAGATAAGTTACTTGATGACATTCTTATTTAAAAGATGTCAATGCTAGGGATGATAACCCTATGTCTGCTCCAGATTATAAAGGTGCAAAAAAATTACTTAAACGTATAGCCAGCACAGACAAGTTCACAGTGTTCATTCCAAAGTTTTCTATTCTAAATACTGGTCAATCCAAAATAACTTATCTAATATCCTCATATAAAATAACAGGACTACTTCAGGAAAGAATTGAACTAAGCATGTTTTATAAGGTAAAAGTTGCTCTGGACGAGGACTAAATAGAAGATATTCTATCACTTCGTTGAGCAAAGCTTTTAGACAATTTTGGACTGTAGATCAGCGCCACAGAGGTACTTTTTCAGACATTTAGCATGTTAGATTTATAATTCATGTCTGTATACACAGCATCAACTTCTCACAATTTTCTACATGAAGATATGTTTTCGCGTCACATCATTCTTAAATGAGCAGCATGTGTTGCAGATGATTAACTATATTGATTATTCGTTTTATTTAGGTGTGGAGTGGGAATAGAAAGCAAAGACTAGGAAGGGTAGAATGGCACCATCTTCAGTAAGAAGAAGGCAGTAGTAAGGAGACCATGTGCATACACTTTGTTTTCAAAGCAGTTTACCATCTGAAGATCTATTGGTTTAACGTTCGTGATGGTTGCACCAAGAGAACATGAGGATCCCTACTTGTTTGGTACCAACAAAGGACTCGAGTAAATTGGGAAACCCCAAGTACTGGAGAATAAAAAAAAATCAGTGTTTGATATGATTAGAAGTTTACTTGAATCAATAGTGTACTGCTTGAAGAGAATGCGGGCAGAAAATAACGTTAATGTTCACATCACTAGTTCATCTGCATTTTATTTATCATTCTTGGCAAAACATTTCGACATGCATTAACAATGAAAAAGAGATCAATTGACTCAAAATGTTAACAGAACTAACATAGCGAATATCCATATAAGGAGATTAGATGACGAATATATCTATTTCATTGATTGCTTTCATTTTAAAATCGTTTACGGCCTATTATAATTTTAGCATAACAATAAACATTACAATTGACTGTTGTCTGCAATTGATGTGATAGTGAACATCTTGAATCCAATTCAAATTGTTCTACTGCTTTCATTTCAACCTGGCAACAAAGAGCTTATTATCATAAAATATTTTTGATATGATCTGTATAGTAACAATGTTTAATATTTTTGTCATTTATTGTATATTACATATATTCCTTTAAGAGATCGACAATTTCCAAAAAAAAAAAACAATAATCAGAACACTATTATACAACGCTAATTAAAGTATAGTAGACATGTCAACTGAATCATTCATTAAGATAGTAAAGGGAAGTTGAAATAGTTACTAAACTGTCAACATCGACATTGACTAGTATGCATGTTGCGTGTTGTATGATCTTGGGTCATTTATTTATCAGTTTTTGTAAAAATGGAAGAATTTTTAATTACAAATACTTTTGTGAACATTTTTTTATCAGTCATTGTATTTTCACCCTTATGTCTATGACACACATCACACAGTCTGCAATTGTATCAATGTTTGTCTTTTATTTAACGTTTAAAATACTGTTCTTGAGCTAAAGTGTGTAAACAATATCTTATCTCTGATCAGTATTTAATTGCTGACATTAACTTTACTATGGAGTTTTGAGATAACTGAGTAATTGTTTTTCGTGTAATTTAGCTGACTGACCCATTGACTGTTACATTTTAAGTATGGTGCACCTATAAGTTGTTAGGCAAGAACCATTTTCTTATCTGGGGAGGGGGGGGGGGGCTGCGATAATTAATGTGTTCATATTTTATTCAGAACCTTCCTCTGATAATTTTTTTTTTGTTATGAGAAGGAAAGCAAAATATTTTCTCTCTAAAATGTGGAACAGAAACTCATTTTTTTTTCTCACAAAACCATAAAATTAACATTACATTCATTTAATTTTTTTCATTGACGTAAAATGTAAAGTGCATGGTTCTGTCTATATCCTGGCATTGGCTGTTGTCTCTGTGGATTTGTTTTCGTCCACTTCCTACATTATGATACTCTCCGAGTCTGTCAGACAGGTACCGCAGTCATTGAATTTAATACTGAAATTGAAGTGTCCATCATTGCCATATGTAATGGCAAAGAGTGAGTAGCTCCAAATCATAAACATCCACTGTTTCCAACTCTGATAATTTATATTCCATTGAAAAAAGAGGCATAAACAATGATACAAACGGAAAATACTACCGGTATACGAGTCTGTGTCATACACACTCGGGGCTATCTTAAAAGACTGCTTATGATACCATATCTATTCCCGTTATAAAATGACCATTTCATGTTTAAAATAGTTGTAGTTTTAAGTATGGTATTAACGTAGTAACAAATGTGCGCGAGACTTGGAATGCCTTTAAATATTTCTGGATCAAACACTTTTACAGGAACAAACAAAAAGTGATAAGGTTTAAATAGAAATCTTAGCTTAATCAGTAGTAGACTGGACAGATGTTTATAATCTGCTATGTCACTGTCTCAACTGTTATTAGTTTGTTTGCAATGCAAAATGTCACTTTTCAGATGGTTTTGGTCAAAAATGAAAGTGGCCGCATGTATATATATATATTATGTATCATCGTCAAATACAACTTGCATTTCAATATAATGAATAAACACGAATGCGGCCACTTTCATTTTACACAGAAATCGTCTAAAATTTAACTAAAATGCTAATTTTGTGAAGATTCCAGTAATTTAGCATGACTTTATGATGCTGGTACCCGATATATGTGCAATGTATTGTCAAAAACAGCCCACATTTATGTAGCAGAAACATTCTACTTTCCAATAAATAGCTTCATGATTACATTATCACAATTTTGTAAGACTGCTATATTTTGGGGCCAAAAAGGGGTCATTCTGAACCTACTCCTTTGTGTAAACAATAACCTCACATTTTGTTTATAATTATTAAGTTTGATAAAACAAAATAGCTCAAGAATTATTTTTTTTTCTTTAAAGTTTATCTTTAGTCACATGCCGACGAAATTTAAAGAGGCCGTATATTAACACTCTGTCTGTCTGTTCATCAGTCAGTCTGGCAAATCACTTGTCCAAACTTTTTTCTTTATGCTTGAAGATATTGATTTGATGATTGGTGTATTGTTTTATTGCGGAAAAATACTGATCGAGTTGAAATCATGTTCCTGTTTGATGATTTTGTGCAGAATTATTGTCCTAAGACTTTGAGAATTCATTAAAAAAATCAGTCTTCTCACTTTTTTGGTCATGCTTGAAGACATTACCTAATATTTGCTGTATAGTTTACACCATGACAAGTTACAGATCACGCACTTTAGAGACGAGATCAATGGTATACAGAAATCAACTGTATAGAAGTATGGAAATACCAGATCATGGTTCAGGAACTGTTGACCAGCAATCAGATATCATCACACAGAATACTTCCCCTATGCTGCTTGTGATTCTGATTAATCACCTGGCGTAGTACCTTTACATTTTAAGAAGCTATCAAAAATACAACGCGCACTAAACTCCTCAGCCAGGGAGAATTATTCAACCTTTCCTCTTTACTGCTGTCAACTTTTGAGGAGAAAATAAGAGAGCTCACAAACATCTGGAAAAATCTCTCTGACAAAGAAAGACGTGCTGTGTCACTGAACATGGACTATGTTACAAACGTTCTTTTTAAATGTCCGCCGGAGAGAAGACTGACAGAAATAGCTAGCGTTTTTGTTGCTGGATCCTTCAGACAATGGAAGGGAAATACCAAATACTGTGTGATGTTAACAACATTATTTGAAAAAGAATACTAGACAAATTGGCCTAGTGATCGTCGTATAAAATGTGACCTTATTACACAGACTAAATGCCAATCAAGAAGGTGAAAAAGGATGATCTGGTTACAAAAGTATTTCTAATCAAATATGTTAAAACAAAAATAAGAAGACTAGACCAAAATATATTGGGTAAGGAGAGATAAGGTTAAACGAGCTGAACCAGCTCTCAACAACGGGGTCGACATGGTGTTTCCAACACATGAGGATATAAGTGATTTTTAATTCAAACACCAACTGTCCAATGACACTTGATCAATTGGTTAGTATACTTTTAAAATATGTTACAAGTGTTGTTTACGAATACCATTTCGTAAATGAACTTTTAAGTCTGATCATTATCAAAAATAGTCATTTAATTTTATTCATTGCAATGCAGCTGTTCTGTTCTATACTTTAAAGTATTAATGGACACACATTGTGTCGAATGATTATATGAGAGCGTAAGTTGATCAAATGTAACCTTCAAGAAATGAATAAGTCAGAGATAACATATAACGTTTTCTAATTGCATTGATTACACTAATTCAGCAGGGAAATTTGAAACGTTGTCTGCGAGTTTTATTTTTGTCAGAAAATCTCTCATAAATTTTTACATGAATTGTGGTTAGTAACTTTGTCCAATGATATTTGACATCATGTTTTATTGGTGTTACGATCATCTAGTTCATGTAAAATAAATATCACATGCTGATATATTAAAGATAAAGAATACTTTTACTTATTCATAAATTTGGAACTATAATTAAAGATTGTCTGCGGCTTGACCGCAAGTATTTAAGTATCCGTTACCATGTTTATTTTAACCATGTGCACTATGAATATGTCAGTATTGTCCAATAGGTGAAATATTGCACGTGTTGTCATGTATAATGCAGCTCAGTTATAATATTTGACTTGAATAGTGGACATCAATAAATAACAAAGTCTGGATTATTAAGGTTCCTAATTGAACCACAGAGTTAGGAATCTCAGTTGTTCCCAAGTTATGACCAAAATGTGCCACCCAAAATCTGGTGGGGGAACCCGACGTCGATCAACGTAACGCAGTGTTCTGAATGAATTATAAGTATAATTTAAGAAATGCCAGAGGAATAATGACCAAGAACGCAGACGTTTCAATTACTGTAGAGGACGAAGCCACAGTCCAAATAAATCAACAGTTTACTGACGGTACTGCGGGTCCTGTCTATGGGTGGTAACGACTTTTTGCCAAACTGTCATGGGATTTCTCATGATCATTTATCATAAGAGGTCTTAAAAGATGAAGACTTGCGCAGCAACTTAGTGACTGTGTCTAGAGAATAACATATTATCAAACGAATCGTTTTTACGCAAACTTATACATCTCTCATGTACTGTCCCTCAAATTAAAAAACCAATAGTTACTATTACTAGAGGAAATACGGTAACTTACAACAAAACCTCCCGATAAAGACTTTCGACATCCCCCAAACTGGATGACACCAAAGACAGCCGTACAGCAATTTGGGGAATCTCGTACAATGTCAACTTGATTACTTTAAAACAATATGACATCATGACGCATCTCTACCCAACTGTTTTTTCCAAATGTTGATGAAGCAAACTGGATGATGCATCTATTCAGATTGAAAATCTGTATGTCTAATAGCAAATTACCAAACTGCAGAGGGAGTTGGTAGCCCAAGATCAAAAGGAAAACTTTTTGAAAGAAACTCTACTAAATCAATCAGGTAAAAACAGACAATGACAAACAGTAAATCGCCAAGCCAACCTATCTCCCAAATATTGCTGGTCCCTCCGCCAACCAATCAAGTAATTAACGGACCGTGTCGCAAACTTAATTAACGATAGGTCAATCTCCTACTTATAATCCTGGACCGTCAGGATAAACATCAATTAATCACCCTGATCAATCACACTGTCCCGGTTAAGCTGTATATTCTGCTGGATAAGCGAATATTGTACATATCAATTGTCATTATTTCTTTTTATTTAGATAGGAAAAGGATATCAAAAGGGAAATTTGAGTTAAAAACCGCCGGAACCCAAAAATAGATGGAAAGAAGGAGGTGACGCCGGGATAAATTGACAAAGGCATCAGTTGCTGAGAGAATGCCTATCGTACGTTTGGGTGGTGCACAGGGAAATGGAGATCAGTTTTCAGCCATTTATGATTTTAACCAGAATTACATCAACAATAAGACCATATTGGAATGAAAAGACATTTTGGTCGAGACAAGAAGGCAGTCTGCGTTAAATAAAAGAGAACTGCATAATAATATTGTACAAATTTCAAATATCTTGATAACATGTGCTTCGTGTGACTATCTTAAATACAAAGAAACACATTTTATTCAACTTATATGTCATAAATTAACATGAAAGTACAAATGTATATATAAACAAATGTGTTTTTTACAAATTTGAGAAGATACGGTGTTTCCATCATATACTAGTATATGTGGATTTCACAAAACCAATTTAGGGAACATTTTCAACCGATTAAGTATGCTAGCGCTAACCTCGTCCACTGCATGTGGGTATTGAATCTTAACTCATATCTAATGTTTGGTTAAATAAAAACAATAATCTCAAATATTTACTTAATTCCAAATCGTGCACACATACATCAATTTATATATATATCATCACCAGACTTACATAGGGTAATGGTATTGGTACCGTACATCACCAGACGCTATGACAATTACAGTGTTTGTCCAATACTATATCAAGAAGAAGAGCATGCAGTCTTAGTTCAGTCACATGGCAACTAAAAGCAAAACCGTTCAAAAGAACAAAGAAACCCTTCCCGAATTTAACATTAACAAGAGACCAAAGTATGTTTTTCACACAATACTAGAAAGTACTGGAGGTAATCAAAATCTTAAATCCGGGTCACAGAAGACAAAAGATATGCAGCAAGAATATAAATTAAAACGCAAGGAATCAATTGAAAAAAAATTAGAAATTAAAGCATTGAAATGCAAACAAAATAAGATATTAAAATCATAAGACATACAGAAATAGTTCAATTGTTTTCCTAACCACAGACACCAAGCTGTATGAAATTGAAAGGGGTTGTACACATATTGCGAATTACAGCAAATTAGGTGTCGATACACCATTCAACATTGTCAATATTAATGTAACATTAACTTCTTGAAGAAACTATGCTTGAACATAGAAACACGAACCAGCAATGAAATGACCAGTATTTATTCACCAGAAGAGAACATACGACAGTTTTAGTTTATTTTTGTCATTATTTATAATAAGAAAATAAAACAACTTTGAACAAGATTTTAGTATATGGAACAGATGGGGTACTGCATTTACAACATCCATGTCTCTCTTTACACCGTTTGCAAAGTGCCATCTTAAATCGATGACCTGTAATACATACATTTGAGAAACAAAAACTTCCGTACCGACAGAAACACCAAATACTGTAGAACTCTCAATGAACACATACAATTTAGTTAGCGAGCGCGAAACAATCGAGAAGGAACAAAAGCACGTTGAACCGATAACTAAACCAACACGTACTACCAAAGAACCAGCCTATTTGAAAAACTGTGTGCGTTAAATATATGACAATTTTAATTTGTTCAAGTAGTTTATTTTCTAGATAAAAAAAATTAGTTTCTTGTCTTTTCATAATTTTAAGGTTATATACCAGATTGTAAAGTTATTTTACAATGCATAGCAAGATGCATACTTTACACACCTATAAATATAATTACAGAACGAAAAGAGTAACGTGCAGATGTATTGTTTACAAATGACAAGTACGCTTACATTATCTAAAACAAATATAAAATGGAATTCTTAGATAATCTAAAGTATATATTCTAAGTATTTCTTTATTTGAAGGGTTCATCAAATACATTTTTATTTCCATACAGTAAATAAAGAATGTATCATCTGTTATATATCAGTATTGATGGTCAAATTATGTTTCTGTATTTGAGAGAGATGTTATTTTTTGATTTTGCCATGTGATTATGGACTTTCCAAATTGATTTTCCTCTGAGTTCAGTATTTTTGTGATTTTACTTTTTACCCTTTTGTCAGTATTTTGTATTTATGTTTGTAACGTCATCTTTGTGTGAGTAAAATGTAGAAATGGAAGCTGATGAGTTTCTGATGAATCCTGCCATGCCGCCATGATGCTGAACACTTTTGATTGTTTTTAAAAATTTATATTCTGAACGTTTATTATAATACCAACATTTAAATTGATTTTTGGAAAGAAGAAGAACATACCATGTCTCGCCTCGTGTACTTTCTGTTTTTGTGAATTATTTATGAATGTATGCATGTGATTTGTTCGCAACCAGAAAGCCGTTGCATCATACTGCTGAGGGGAATAGAGTGTAGTGAAACGTTCAGCCTCTAGTGATGTTACTCCCCAAAAAGACTTTGATTTGGCACCAAATTGCATTATTTGCAGAGAGGCTCAAATTTGAACGGGGGAAAATGATGTCAGGTGTTATTCGGGACCTATAAAAGAAAACATAAAAAGGTTTGCGCTAACATCTTTTTACTACTAGCAAAACTGAGTTATCCTTCTTTTTTCTTTTACAAAGGTAAGCTAGTTTTATTAATTTAAAATTTAGATATATGCATTTAAGATAAACATGAAATAGGAAATAATACACAAGTAATAACAAAAGAAAATATTTTATTATACAATTCAAAAAATAATATATCAATTTGATTCTTTTTTAAATAGCATAGATTATATAAAATATTAACAATTTATTTGTTTTCGGATGTAATATTATAATAAATAATACCATGGGGTTATTCACTCCACATACAATAAATAGGATGATCGTAAGTAAGTTAAAAAAAAACAGATGAGTCATACGAGTGCATAGATGCATATAAATAGCATAGTTAATTGACATAGAATTCACGAAATAATTTCAGCAATTTACATTATGAAAACAGGAAAACTTTTACTTTGTCCAGAGATCATCTTATTTATTGTTATTGTGTCTGCTAAGTATATTGTAAACTATTTTGATCAAAAAGAAAGAAAAAAAGAAAGTGTAATTAAAAACATCATTTTCCTCACACCAAAACTGAGTTCTCGTTATTTATTCTTTTACAAAAGTCGTTAGGCAGATTCCAACCTTGCACTACCGAGCTTTCCCCAGAACATCAAAAAGGTTTGCTGCAGACATGAGTGATTTTATTTTATTCGAAATCAGAAATGCCAGGATAAGTCTTATTTTTTTTACTCTTCGATTCAAAAATTATCTTTACATTGAGTAGAACAGTACATACTTTATCTACATATCAATTTAATCACAGAACTAGAAAATTAATGTGTCGATGCATTATATGCAAATGTCTGAGACAAATCCGTTTTAATTATTTAAATCAAATAACAAATTAATTCTTTAAAATGTAAAATAAATATTTTTATTATTTCTTTTATAAACAGTTCATCAAATAAATTTGGATTTCACAACAAAAAGTAATAAATATGATGTTTATTTTCAAAGATTGAAATAACGTGTTTATTCAAAAATTACCATATTAAAGCAACCTCAGCACTAATCACCAAAGCACTGGTATTTCAGCGACTACTGCGGTTTCGGGAAAACGAAATTAATTTATCTGAGTTTTCACTTCAGCCTTCTATTTATATTAATAAAACATTTCAGTCAGGTCAAATCAAAGTGTTTTTCGTCAAGGAGATAATTGATACCATTCATCTATCTTCGTTTTTAAATATTAATGCACATGATGTGATGTGAAAAATTAACAAATTTCACACAAGTTATGAAAATGCAAGAAATCACATAAATCTTTTGTACATTTTAATTCAAGAGATTACCAAGAACTAGCCACAAATGTAAGATATGGAATTATTCAAAGTAGGATTACCATAAATTATTATAAGAAACTATTTTCAATGAGCAGAGACGTATATATACAAAATATGTATATATATACGATTATAAGAACAAACGCGTGCTAACATGTATATTTACAATCTTTGTAAATGTTATAGACGTATACGCATAATATGTAAAAATAATAAAGTTTAAAAAAACAAACCCCGTATTTTCTTCTAAGTTTTTTTAATTTAATACATCTTCGTTATATTCAATATTTTAGGTTTATAACAGAACAAATACAGAAGACAATATAATGTTTTAATTTATGTTAAGCGAGCAATAAGCATAACGCATTTTATACATTGTGATTGATTTTAATTTACTTGTGATTTTTGCATTTTAAAGCATGCACACACACTATCAGTGCAAATATTTCTGATATGAGTTTTAAGACATAACTTAAGCATTGGTAGTTTTGAAGGAGAAAGGAATGGAGTAGGAGGATATCTTTCTCTTATCTTGGATTGTTGGACAAAAATGTGTTGTGTGGTCAACATGCATGATGCCAATCCTACTAATTTTATAGAAAAGGGTTGTTTAGTTAAAGACTTGGAAATGTTGCATATAATTTTGGGGGAAAATTTCAAAGTTAGCGCCCTTAAGGAAATTATACAATGTCTATTGGTGCTATCAAACGGGTTATCATCGGAAAAATTAAGTACAGTCATTCCCAAGTAATGAATAATATAGTGGAACTTTAAAATGTATATTGAAATTTGTAGCTGTATATGAACACTTTGCACTGGCTTCTTCTATTGTAAGTCAATTATGTCACGTCAAAGCGGACTCAAATTTGAGCAACAATATTTTGTGACCAGTCAGAACATTTAACTATAGCATGCAGTTAGATATATTGGAGAACTTCCAGAATCGCAATGATTTGTAAACGTTTGCTGCTTTAATTACTGCTAACAAAAAGCTTATGATCATAATATAGTTTTGCTGTTATATGTACAGTGACAATATTATTACTTCCATCCCTATTCAATATGTTTGTTATTAAATATTGTATGTTTCATACATTTGTCTGAATGTTATACGAAATGTCTCATACACTTGTCTGAATATTATAGGAATATTGATGAAAGCAAAGCTATGTTTAACTGCATTAAATTTGTATTCAGATATAGTGAGTAAACTAGCGAATATGGCGATTCGAAGACACACATCACGGTTCGGTTGCTCTCATGGTCCATGTTAACAACTATTCTGACTATTGCTTGTTTATAATCTTAACAATTAGCCGTTGCCAGCCGTTTAATTAAATCGTGTTCATGTTTGAACAGATGCATTACTCATTCTTCTCTGGTGTGTGCTACTTGCTAACAAAGAACTTATTATCATAAAATGTTTTTGGTGTAATCTGTATAGTAGCAATTCCATAACTGTTTAATATTTTAGTTCGTTCAGGTATATCCAAATTTCTTCCAAGAAGCATCCATTTTACTTCAATGGGGGTTTCATTGTGTTTTTTTGTTGTTGTTTTGTTTGGTAAACAGACAGAAAGTCACAGGACTTTTTAGATACTTTGGATTGTCACCAGATTCAAAAGGGACATCCCTTGGCCACTGGCCAGGAATTCTTAATTCCCGAAAAATCCAGAAATTTCACCATTATCACTGAAGATATTTGAGATTTTGAAGATATATTGGATGATTATTTAATAAATTCTTTAAGGGAATCACTGTATATCAATTGCCGTTTAGGAACATTCCTGCTTAATCAAAACATTTTAGAGACAAGTAACTACTTTTGGGCTTTTAAGGATGCTCTGGGTATATATCGTGGTTACGTCAAGTTTGAAGTTCAAATGAATAGTACCTGCAGAGATTGGATGAGATCTGTGCGTGCCTGCTTCCGGCCATCACTCGTTCTCCATCCATATATATCAACCAGCAAAGGCAATTTAGATAAAATTGATCAAACCTATTCATTTAAACAGCTAAAGAAAAGCTAAACAGATAAAAAAAAAAAAGAAAAAAAAGTGGCATCAACAAAGTATGAGGGGTATTGCAATTGTGGTAATTGGTCTTCGAATTATTAATACCACAACAGCCTTTTCTAATGAAGTATGAAAAGACTTCCGTCTTACCCTTATATGTTAAGTTATAATGCAAATAAAACTTTTTTATCTTTTGTTTTAAAAGGAAATCTGGAAAGTTCTAAAACACAACTTGTTTTTTTAAAGGATACCATCCCTTTTCCTGCATTGTTCAAAGTATATGCATTGTGTTTATTCAATTAAAAACTACATACCGCTTCAACAAACTAAGAATAAAATATATCTGTAGGTTGTAAATTGAAACAGAAGATGGGAACGACTGAGAGGTCAACGACAAAGACAATATGATTGATAATCAAAACGTACACATTCTGTGAGAACTTGAAAGTGGAAATAATGACAAGTCCGAAAGTTTGAAACTAATGACCGGTCAAACAGTTCAACACTTGCAATTTAAAAAAAAACAATAGTGAAAATAGTGTGTACTTATTCTATATAGAAAACCCTAACTAATTATTTTTTAAACAGCTAAACGGAGAAGTTGACGAACTATGGAAAAGTGACTTGGAAGATGCTGCACTGAACACGGTTTTGCATTTCAAAACTATCATTTATTAATTAGCAATTTTATCAATATAGAAATACAGTAATAAGGTTTTATTTGCTTCACAGAATAGAAACCGATAGCTCATAGTTCTTCAATACCATTCGAAGTTCGTTTGATCAATGTGAAAAATGCTTCTAGTGTTAACATATTCTATCTTTCGTGATCACACATTTAAGTAAACATTGATACATTTTGTATTTGAAACGTGAAAACAAGCAACTGATGTTGATAGCAATCTCTGGTGAAAAATTTGTTATAGCTTTATGTTAGTTAGATTTTATGTAAAGCATTATTATGTCCGGACAATAATCACATCAAAGTTGTGTCTTATTTATTTAAAAGCTTTAAAAAATCAATGATGCCCACGGTTTTTGAACTAGTGGTGGCTGCTATATTACAATGCGTGAACGGCCTTCAACAATCCGTCGATACCCTGATGACAGAGAGGCTGTATGATAATAGCAAACCATATAATCTACACCAGTGGCACAAATCCAGCAATACGACACCGTCGATACAAAACACACCGGGTGCGTTACATCATGGATTAAATAAAACAGGAGTTCGTTCGGATGATTTTACCAACGTAGACATAGTTTATACAGGATTACCGAAAAAAAATAAAACAGGGTAAGGACATTAACTTAGCTTCTCTCCTTATTCCTAGGTTTGAGAGTCCCAAGTCACATACCATTTTGGCAGACGGTATGGAAATTAACGTGGGTAATAAGTCAGACCTACGCTTCAATCGACAACTAACGCCATGCGTACCATTTAGTTTTGTTGCTGTAGATGTTTTTGGAACATGGACCTTAGTAACCAGTCGCACTAGAGGAGATGCAGCAAATTCTAAAAGAAAGGCAGTCTTATTTACATGCTTAGTATCTAGAGCAGTCCACATAGAGGAAATAGAAGAAATGAGTTACTCTTCTGTCATCAACGCTATACGCCGATTCTATGCACTTCGAGGCAAAGTGCAAGAACTCCGTTCTGACAGACGTTAGAACTTCGTTGGATGTACCAATGCCCTGCAAATCGATGCATTGAACGTTTAAGATGGCTAAGTAAATACACTTCTCAACAAGAATAGGACAATATGGAAATTTAATACACCTCACTCTTCTCACATGGGTGGCTCATGGGAGCGAAGTATTAGAACGTGAAATTCTAAATAACATGCTATTTGACGTGAGATACAAGGATTTGACTCACGAAGTACTAACAACATTTATGGCAGAGGTAACAGCCATTATAAACGCCTGGCCGATTGTACCAGTCTCCACTGATTCTGAGAATCCTACAAATACATGCAAGACTACAATTCTATTTAATGAAATTTCAATTCGATTAACGGGGGCATAATAATCCCCGTCGACTGCAGTGTGTTGCTTTATTAATTGTAAGTAACACCTTCATTGGAATAAGTGTGTTCATTAGTTTCACTTGTGCATTATAAAGCATGTCAGAAATGCTTTGTTTTTATGAGGTGGAAGACATCATAGGTGCTTAACAATCCATAGTTATATAATATGTTACTCAAATAAATCAAAACTCATGTTAACACTATTATTCTTTCTTCAGCAATTGTATACACTTTCAATCACTTTGATGACTGCAGAGTTTGTCACGAAAAATCCAGCAGATATCACCTGCTTTCATTTCATTATTTTCTTAATATTTTATTTATTTGCTTTATAAATCTCTTAAAATTGAACACAACACAAGTAAATTGAATACAAATGACAAAAGTACCAAATAGAAGACACAGTCATCATGTGATAGAACAGGATACGAGAGAAGCTTTTGTACAAGCAGTCAATGAGTGTGGGTAAGTTTAACATATTACATAGGTTCAATCAATTGAGATCCACACAGGAACTTTCTTAAATATAATCAAATTTTCAATTTATATATACAATTTTATGGAATTTAAAGATATAACTTACATTTGTAATTTATTTTAAAGGGGCAACACCAGACAATAATATGTTAGCGGCGCCCAAAAAGAGCAGAATAATTCTTTTGTTATGTACAGAACCAATCAACATACTGATATTTACTTTCCGGCAAATATTACAATATTAGGATTTTCACACAAAGTATAAAGTGAATTAAAAATAGGTTTGATAAAGTACATATTAAGGTTGATTAAGATTGAATTGATGTATAACAAATATTAAAAGCAAATGCAGTAAGCAATTTGTAATACTAAGAATATATAATATAATATGACCCAATGACTGTTACTTTTGTCCCTTTATTGGACAGCACATATCATAAGATACATATAATTCATAAAATGTAAAAGAAATAACTAATGGAAATGCATATATGATAAAAAAAAATGACAGTGTAGAATATAGGTGAAAATTCTGTTGTTTTACTATTTATGGAATGCCAAAAGGGAAATACACATACATTTAAAGGTGGAAATGTTCCTTATAACAAGAACAGAAAGACTGTGAAACAGTGACTCTTACACATGTAAGTACATTAGACTTACCAAAGCAAAACACAATTTAGTAATGAATGATCCGTATACTAATCCACAGGAGAAATCCAAAAGGGTTTGTCGTGCTGCAAGATTACTCCTTCCAATGAGTGATGAGGTGCTTCGTACCAAACCAATCTGGAAAAATGCTAAAAAGGACAAAAGGTAAGTTAACAATTGAAAAATATTTTCTCATTAACAGTTTAAGTGAAATATTTTTACCAAAAAAGACAATAATTTGGAAATAATGGAGTAAGACGTACAAAAATTGCGCATTGTGTGCCACTATGCACCCTTTTTAATTAAAAAAGAACAGTATAATCATATTGTATGATTATAGTGTTCAGTTGTTTTATATAAACTGTTATTTTTATGAATTTAACAACAAATATATTAATGAAAAGAAGCATCTTCATTCATATTGCAAGATTTAAAAGTCTGTGTACCATCTAAATTCAGAGAAAAATATCTGTCAACTAAGGGGCAGGTAAATCTATTTTCAAAATCATTAAATAGGAATATGTACTTTGCTAAGTCTAATTATTTTTTTTTTTGATATTTTGTAGACCGAATTACAATTCAAACATAGCAATATGTATATACAACATGGAGGAAATGTGGAATGCAAATGGATGGAATGTACAATAATCCACTGTATTCAGGTGTAGGCCGCACTTCATTTCAACCGCCAACAGAAACAATTTATACACATTTTAGTCTTGACGTAGACAATGACACAGGCCAACTTGAACAGATGATTGCAATGCAAATATACCCAAGGTAAAAAGTATAGGAGATGACTATACCTGGGCCAGAGGATTTAGAGGAAGATCAACTTGAAATTGAGCATTTAAAAGTGATGCCAGCTACAACAAAACTAAAAAGACAAAAGCTTTTGAATATTTCTCTGTTGTGCTGACTGAGAGATGTAACAAAGAACTATTACTAGCCTATAAATTTTATGCTAGAGACTTTTACAAAGTGAAAAAAAAATTTCTCCCACTGTGGATGCCATAGCTTACTGCTACATGGGAGATCATGCCAGGTGTAGAAAAAAACTCCTTTGCCTGTAAAGGATTTTAGGGATCGTGGTTAAAAGGCCGTCTTTTCTTACCAAATACTTTTAAAATTAGTAGCTGCAATGAGAATTAAGACTCGCTTCGGAAACAAATAAATAAGCATCTAGGTTCTAAAGTTCTCGACAAGACACGGTTAAACATGATCACCAATTTTGTTGAGGAATTTAATAGGTGTTTAAAAAGATCATTACCTTCAAATGTTACGTTCAAGAAAAAACATGTCTGGTCGTGCACAAGCAGCCACTCACAGCGTTAAAAATTGTCCAGGGGAGTCTATATTAGAACTCTGTAGTGCTCTAGATTGTGATATTCCAGTAGGCAGTAGTGCATACAAGGCTCTAAAAAATATTAAAAAAACTGACAATATAACTTTATATTTTACAGTTCCAATGCCAGATATGCCACAAATTTTTCCACAAGAAAAGCCATTAAGTATTTTAAATGAAAAGACATACCAGTAACACAAATTAAGTGTAGTTTACACAGGAGAATGATAAAAGCTGTTATTTGGCCCCTGAAATTGTGAAAATAGTAAAGAACTTCAATCTGAAAGTCTTATGTCACGAGGCAAGAAAATCAAAAACATAAAAGTTAATGATTGTTAGATTTATGTCTAATAAACATAAAAAAAATGCTATTTTTAGATTTAGGATTCTCAAATTGAAGGGGCAAAAACTGTGGCCTCGTCATACCTTCTTCTTTGACTTTTTCAAAGTATAACTACTAGTCCAATCATTAAGTTTAGTCTTGACATTTTATGTTTAGTCTTGGTTATTGTTTTTATATTCAAATCAAAAACTTTGTCCAACCTTAATATTATTTTTATAAATTAACATCTATATTCTTTTAATTGTCAAGTTTTTTAGACATTAGTTTCTTCTTCAGACCTCCATTAAGTAAACTGCTTCTTAAATCCCCCAAAATTTATGCTAACTCATCTTCAGAGAACTTAATGATACTTTTGCAGAAGATTTTTTTTTATGTAGATATAATGTTAAAAGCAAAATGTTAAAAATATTTATTTTTCCAGTAATCTGATAATGATTTTGGATATTTTAGGAGTTCAACACATTAAAGACGGTAGTTAAGAAAAATGACTGGAGATTAATGAAAGGGGAAACAAATAAACATATTATACATTAGGCGTTGCACAGGAAATGTAGATTGGTTGATTGATTGATTGTCATTTCATAATAATGACAACGTCCAGTATCAAACATTTCATGCTAGCTTAGGTCAAGAACACGTTTACAATAAGTAGGTATAGTAATAATAGAGGATTGTCGGGAGAAATTTGACTGCCACTGAAAAATGAGGGTACCATGGACCCCTAAAAGAGTTGTTGAGATGGTTCTTAACCTGCTAAGAGCGTGGAAAACTCTAAACACGAGAGATCGGAGTTAAAGCACCATTCAGACCGGACGTGGTCCAAACTTGATACATCCCGCGTATCAAAACGACGCCCCATTTCAACAAGCGTTTTATTACCGATAGGAAGAAGACCAAACGACCTAAATGAAAAGTAAGTAACAATACAATTTATTTTATACTTCAATTCTTAAATTACATTGGTGGATTGCATGGTCATAAGTGTCAAGTACAGCGGTATAAGTTTTATAACCTCCAGATTTGATGTAATAACATATCATATGTGAAATTGGAAAAATAAACACTACATTATATTGTTTTAATAATCAAAGACGAGGTTGTACAAATATTGCGAATTCCAGCATGTTATGTGTCGATGAACCATTGCACATTGACAATATTAATGTGACACTAACGTCTTGTTGAAACTTGATGCTTGAACAAAGAAACAAGAACCAGTAATGACAGGACCAGTATTTAGTCACCATCAGCGATCATTTGACAGTTTCTATGTTTTGTCACTAATTATGATAAGGACAAAACCTACTTTGAACAAGATTTTAGTATATGGAACAGAATGGGAACTTCATATAAAAACTTGGGCCAAAGAATGTATTCTTGATCTAAAGGCAGACAACATTGAGGTTGAGCACCTGGTGACAGATCTGTATACAGGGCTGCACAAGACTTGTACTAAGAAGGTACAACGAGTACTCAGCCTAAACATTGCCTGGATACAAGGCAAGTGACTGAGAACATACATAAAACGTACCAAGAATGATAAGAACCTATTACAGATCATGCCAACAAGAACTCAAGTTAAGAGACAAAAAGTACTGAATTGTTTTGACAGAAAAATGTAATGTACAGCTGGCTCAGGCAAGAAAAACTTACAGCGGAAACTTTTTAAAAATCAAATGTAAAATTTCACACGTCGTTGACGCAATCGTTAATTGTTAGTTTAGTTTAAACATATTTATTTATAGTGGATTGGGAAACAAGTTTTGCAACTTATATTAATCCCTTTCCACTTTGTGGAATTGTTACATAGGAAAACATTTGTTGTGTAAAAATCATTCACTGTTATGTATTGGATTACAGAAAGTATGGCTTAGAGGAAGTTCACTACTACCAAACACATTCAAAATTGCACACTCACAGCAAACTATAGACTTTATAAGAAAAACAGTCAACCTGCGTCTTAGTCCAAACATGCTAGAGAAAACTAGACTTAATATGAACACTAAGTTTGTTGAGGGATTTAACCATAGCCTGAGTTTAGCAAAAGTTTGGTTTGTGACAAAGATGTTATGTTTTAAGTGTTGAATCTAACTACAAAACTAGTTATTAAACTATTCAAGGATACGAACATTGGTACATTTTAAGAAATTGATGAAGTTTCTGATGAGGAACCACTTTACGAGAAGACCCTTATACAACATGTCCTCCCCTATCTCATATAGTGATGTCTCGGACAATGAAATTTTAATAGATGAAGAGGAACATTTAGATAATTTGGACAAAACGTTTTGTGATATCTCAAATGACTTCCAGCTTGCTGAGGACAGTGCCAATAAATCTGGCGACAAAGAAGACGACACTGGGGATCATATTATTTCTTTATCAGATACTTTGACATTAGGTGATATGAATAGTTCCTCTCATGTTATTATAGATGAAACAATTATAATCATTACAAATATACTTTTCTTATTTCAATGGAGTAAAAGAAACAGTACGTGAAAACCGTATCCAATACTCCAACGGGATTGATCCAGAGAAAATAGACTTTTCCGCCTTGGCAGCAAATATTATGTTTTATTTTTTTTTCATATGTTGAATTGTATTTTTTAAAGTAAGCTTATATAATATCTTTAAATGTCTCTTGAAATTATAAATCAACAAGTTATGAATGATTGTCAATAACATATCCTTTCTTTATGTAAGTAAAAAAGACATCAATTTCTGACTGACTATTTAAAACATTAACTTTGTTTGAATACAACAATCCAATCAAAATTAAATCAACATCTGGTGACAAATAAAATCATCATATGATTTACACAAAAGTACGCATAATTCATTTATCAAGACAGTAAAACTTGTATAAACAAGAGCACAATTAATAATATGATAGAAGGGAGGTAATTCACATTTAAATTAAATATTCTCACAATACATTTTGGCAATGCTGTTAAGTACAGCGGCGACCTATTCTCACTTTCAGGGACACAAGAGAAAACAGAACAAGTGCCACCTGGGAAAGAGAAAACAGATCAGTATGTCCATATTCACCAATGCAGTAATGTGGAAACAGCTTTGAAGGAACAAGCCAGTATATCCCCAGTGTGTAATGGATCTCTCTACTGGGATATGAAGCTAACAAACCATGCAGGAGATCAGCCGAGGATAACGTTGAACTTGCTGTTGGACTGAGTAAAACATCAATGGCTGGAGCAGGTCACATCCGACTCTGCTTAAGTACAAATCTGCCACCACCATCAGCTCGAGGTATCCAGGATGCGTGTAATAAAATACTCTCTGAAATAAAAGAAATAAATAAGAATGATATGAAAATGAGACGTGATAGAATTAAAGATATACAACAACAGAACGGGAAGTCAAATCCAAACGTTATACCATGAACGGACTCCCAACGGATAACAGTTTTGTCAACGTAAGGCCGTTAGGCGTCTGTTCGTGCAATTCGGTAAAGAGACCACAGTTGAAGAAGTCGTAGAGCAAAACAAATCAAATAAAATATGAGGGAATTTTATTTAAATGTCTGAAGTGCAGAAGAAAATATAAACAGTATGAACTTTGTATACATCTGTTTAACCTACAGCAAGTTTTCGCTGTTTCTCCTAAATGTTGGGCGCTGGGGAAACAAAATAGTTCTGAAGCTATTAAAAATGGGGTAGGTGGTCGTCAAGTGCATTTGAGCGTTACATAAGGATTCCTTGGTGAAAATAATTTCAATTTTCAATTTCTTCATATGTACATATAGAACATTAGTAATCAACATTTTAACAAACTCCTTAAATAGTTTTCGGTTTGTAGGTCATGAGCTGCAGTCATCTGTTTCGATAATGGGATCTTCTATTACCCATTGGACTGGCATAACAGCTGCTAACCGATCTGGTGGGAAAAACCTTAATTTAGATAGGCAAGGAGTACAAGTTAAATGGATAGCTAAATCAGGAATGAAATGAAAAGATCTGGATTCATCTTTTAAAAGCGAAATTAAAAAGTGGCCAGCCCCTAATTATTTATTTATCACCTAGGTGCGAATGATTTGGTATTTATGAAATCAAAAGAGCTTATAGAGAACATCAAATGTTCAAGGTTTTTGCACCTGACATCAGAATTATATGGTCAGACATTTTGCCAAGGCCCCATTGGTATGGAACATTAAGGTCAAAGCGAGTAGAAATATCCAGAAAAAGAGTCAAGTGTGCCGTAAGATCGTTTATAAAGACCGATGGCCAATATATTTCGAGGTATCCAGAAATTATTTAGACATGACGGCTGCCACATTTCACAAGTAGGTATTGGCATTTTCCTACATAACAATCAGGCTGCCATTGAAACTTTCGTACTCGGTGTTGCTGAGGTTTTCCCACCAGATAAATATAAAAGTGAATTATTTTGAAGCTTAATAAAATTATTATTTTTTTAGACATACGTATAGTGAAATATCCAGGAAGGTTGGTGACAGACATCAACTTGGTATTGGCTGATGTGGTACAACCATGTGCACTAGGAATGGCTGAATGATTGAATTTAACTTTCCAAATTTTTATATGACAGATGCAATAAAGAATGTCTGACACACACCTTTGCTTGGCCTATACAACTGTCTTGTTTTTTTCTACAGTATTCACTCATGCACCTCCCACGACCTCTGCAAATGAAACAAGTTCCATATGGTGCAAACAAAAATTGTTAATATCATGAGAATACAGACATTAACAAATCGAAAAGGGAAGTTAAAAGAGTTGAAGGAAACCAGTTTTGCCGTCACAAATTTAGAACAGACATACACTGGAGTATTTGCCCATTTGGAAGAAGCATTTATACATGATGATAAAGATATTTAGTCATATCGTTCAAACTTAAAAGTGGTGTATTTGCAGGCCAAAAATAACCAAGAAACTAATTTACAATATTATATAAAAGTTGCAAACAATTTGCATTTAACTAAAATAGATGAAATCTTTCATCATAAAACAAAACTTAATTCAGATAGCAACAACAATTCATCCTTTCCTTCAATACTATTATATTTTATATTATATATTTTACTCTTTTCCGGTGGCGTTATAAATATAATAAATTTTCATTATTAAATCTCATTAAATACATGTCATTAAATGAAGATCACACCGATGATTATTCATCATTCGACCGCTAACCGGGTATAAAAAAGAAGATATGGTATGATTGCCAATGAGAAAACTATCCACAAAAGACCAAAATGACACAAACATTAACAGTAGTAATAAAAATGGGTAGTTTGAATAATTCTGAAATGGCGTATGTACTTCGGACGCCTAGCATCAGACCACACTTAGCAAACAAGGAAAACCAATAATTAACAAACGTAAAACTAGGCCACCATCAACACGCCCCAGATAAGACACTACAATGATGAAACATTAGAAAGTATGGGAATACAGACCTTATTATTTAAATGTATGATACATTTTTAATATATATATATATTTGTCTACACGATTAAATAACAACATTTTCGTATACTAACATCTTATATCAGTACCGTTGTGCAAATTGTTAGACTGATATATTTTTACCTGATCTGCATAGTATCGCCTATTCTAGACGATCTCAGTCTCACAAAAAAGAAAATACTGCAATTATCATGTAAAATTTCAACACTAACAATGTAAGCTAAAAGTTGAATTTCGTTAAAAACAAATGTAAAAATATAACTTACTACTTAAAATCACAGATATACACATAATTAATAAGATCATAAACAAGAAAACACATGTGTCATTATAAAGATACACATAGCATCAAACAATTTGTAAATTAAAGTAGAGACACAACAGTCAGCAACCATTTAACGTAGATGTATATACTATTGAAGAGGACATAGGATTTTAAACATTGCTAGTCAAATAATATGAAAGTTGATTAAAACTAGTAAACATTTTTTTTTCATATGGCCTTGCTTCTGGCCTTGCTTCATTTGCATTCACCACACCCCAATGCAAAATAAACCATTTAAATTTAGTTGAGAAAAAGTTGACCTTTTAACCTTTTAATTATGGAAAAGATATATAAGCCTGGTACCTGCACATATAATCGCTAGATATGCTCTATGTTCCCTGTGCGAGTATGACTCAGTAAGTAAACGAGAGGTAGTGGCACTCAATGAGTGGAGTTTCTTCAATACTTATTGGCGGCCCTGTACCACACACTGTAATTCTAGGCCCTGTAGCACACACTGTTATACATTGATGTGTTTGTTTACCAGTAGGTTGATGTTGCACTTTAAGGACACAAGAACTGTTTTTTTTTCGTGCAATTTGTTAGGTGAACAACTCAATGAAGAAAGTGAACAACATGGATTAAGGATCATGGTCATAGCAGATGGTATACTGACGCACATGTTAGTTTAAATATTTAGTCTATTTACACGGTTGCGTATTCTGTGTGGCCTTCTTATGTATAACATAGTGCATTAAACACTAAGCTAAGATACAAACCACAGAACAGAGCAGCACCTGTAATGGTCAAACCTTAACAAAAAATACATGCCACAGAATCTTGAAAAAAGTCACTAGAAAGCGAGGAGTACCGGGAAATGAAATAAACAAAACTGTAGATGCTAAATACAGCAGACACATAATTGTTAGTAAATTGAGTCCGGATGGAATGCCACACAAAAATTCGCACTAAAAATTGATAAAAATTACGGATAGAAAGTTAATTGTAGCAACAACGTACATGACACGATGTGTAAGACAGTTAAAAGATGTCAAATCCAGTGCTCCCATCGGAGTGTTACAAGATATTACTTTACAACATCAACGTATATTATATCATATAAAATCAAAGATGAGAAAATTGAGGATTTATTTTAGTTACTCTTTGGCCTTATTTAATAATTCATTACAAACACAATGCATAAAGGCTATATGCAATAACATATGGTGGTTTGCTAGCAATTGCATCTGTGAAAGGGAATAGTTTAGAGGAAAGTTGGGTTTCTATCGTCAATTATGTGATAAACCAGCACACATTCGAGGGCAAGGCAGTCACATCACGTACACATGACAAAATAACACCAGATATAGCCGAGATGACTTGTGAAAGATTCGAACGCTGACAATGCTTTGAAGAAGTTATCCCTAATAAACGTTTAAGGAAAGACATTTTACATTTAAGTGAATATCTGTAGCTTAGAACTTGGATGAGTCTTTTCTCAGAAAAAGAACAGCCAAGTTTTATTTGTATGTTCTTACAGGACAACCAAATAAGATTCGCAGGTTAGTTTTTAACTTGTGTACTATTAACAATATTATGTAATTTTCTTATAATTTAACATAAAAGGCAAGTACATAAAAACAAACACACTTAAAATTGATTGAAAAATCTTTGTTTACAATTTGACTTTCTAAGAATAGAAAATTTTCGTCATATGTCAAATTGCATTGTAAATACTACTTTTATAATTAAACTTATTACTTTTAGATCTTAAATTTTTAGAATAGCAATAAGAGAATATTTTCAGGACCACCTCACATGGAGGCTTTTTGCAGTGACAGAGTGGTCCAATTAAAAAAAACAGTCAAAATATTGTGTACTTATTTTATATAAAAACGTTAACTGGTACAATATATATATACATGTACAAAATGTAAATAGATATACATATATCTGCGAAACAAAATACATTTCTTTTAACAGGTAAACGGAGAAGGTGACGAACTATGGGAAAGTGACCTGGAACACCCTGCTCTTGACACGGTTTTGCCTTTCCAAACTATCAGTTATTAATAAGCATTTTTGATATATATATATTTATATGCATGCAGTAATAATGTTTTATTTGCTTTACAGAATAGAAACTGAGAGCTCATAGTTCTTCAATACCATTAAACGTTCGTTTTATCAATGTGAAAAAATGCTTCTAGTGCTTACATTTTCTTTATTTCGAGGTCACACATTTAAGTAACTCTTGAAACATTTTGTATTTGAAAACGTTAAAATTTGATGGAAACAAGCAATTGATGTTGATGGCAATCTCTTGTGAAAGATTTGTTATAGCTTTTTGTTAGTTTGATTTTATGTATAGCATTATTAAGTCCGTGCATTAGTCACATACCAGTTGTGTCGTATTGATTTCACTGCTTATAAAAAACAATGATGCCCAAGGACCAGAGGAAGAACTGGATTGCTGGAATTAAATTTGTTATGTGGTCACCATGCATAATGCTAATCACCAAAAGGGTGTTTAGTTAAAGAAGGAATGTATCATATAATTTTGGAGAAATATCAAAGTTAGCGATCCTAAGGAAATATTGGAATTGTCTGATGATGCCAACAATCTTTGATGAAGACTGCCGAGAAGAGGCATATATCAAATCATTGAACAACAACTAAACTGAGAAAGTTACGCAGAAATCAAACAAGCATATCATTTGATAACGTTCTTAGTTTGGGAAGTTCTAAACTAAAGCCATTATAACAACACATTTGAAAGAAAATGTATCTCACAAATCGGGGTGCTAACGTTTCTGATTTTGAGAAAAAAGATTGCGGAGATTGATTTGATTGAGATTGATCAATAAAATCAACTATCAAATCAGCAAAATGACCAGCATAACAATGTCTGATTAAAGACAAATGCCATGCAAATACTGTGTTGAAAGGGCACAAGTAAACAATGTTTCACGCGACTATAGCAGTTTTGCGAAATAATTAGTAGCAACTATCATACGCTGTTACACATAGACATCAGTAGTGGGCTACATTTACTATATTTTTAAGGCATTGAATACCTAATTGGCATAGCATTAATTGCCAAAAGGTATAAAAGGTATGTTGACCAGGAGGATAGCACCATTTATTCAATGGTGACAGATATCATCAACAAGAGACAATAAAATTATCCGATGATGAAAGTCGAGTATTGTACGATTTTTTACTACTTGTAGGCACAATACGATTGGATAAATATGTTGGTGTCAGTTGGTGTTTTGATTTATACATTAATTGAGACTTTAAAATTTTATATTTTCAATAATCTGGTTTAATTCAATCAAATTCTGGTGTGGTTGCGTGGGAGTTGCAGCCTGTAGCTCAATGCCATATTTGGCATGGCCATAGCGGCGCTCGCAGCATGAATCAGAATTTTGGACTTCCCGAATCAGCTTGAAAAGAATTTTGGAATTCCCGTATCGGGCACATGTTTATTTGCTGTCGACAAGAAAGCAAGTGTTACGAAAATTAGTAACTTTCAAAAAAGAAGATGTTTTACAAAAGAAATGCCGTATGATCGCCATCAAGAGCCGTGGGAACAAAAGAAGAACGACCAACAGGACAGAAGACAAGAGAGTGCAGCAGGAAGAAATTGTCCAAATGAAAGACAGAGCTGGCCGGAGAAGACCTGCCACGAAAACAAAAGAGGTCGGACATGTGGTGGCAGAAGTACCTGAGGAAACTACTGATATCTCATCATGTAATGAGTCGGAGGAAGATGAATGGGCTTTCTCCTCTTTAAGGTACGAAATAAATCCTTCATTATTTTTCCTAGCATTTAAGTTTTCCGACACACGCTCATATTTAATTTTTAACCGAACATTATCTTGTCTCCAGAGAATTTCTAATAAATGTGTGTTGATTTGATCTTTATCTTAATCATTACCATGTATATGTAACAAGGATTGCTTCCTAATTCAATAATGTATCATCTATTTCAGAGATAGAAAAAACGTGCTTTACGTGCCCCTTTGACCGGACGTGACTGCGAACGTGATACATCCCGCACAGCCAAACGGACGCCCCACTTTGGCAAGCGTTTTACTGCCGGTCGAGAGAAGGCCAAGTTACCATATTTCTATACCCCAGTCACCCTTGAGGTCTAGAACAAAACTACTACTGTGTAGATATATTATTTGCAAATATCTATATGTATCAAGATATCATTGACACAGTACTGAACACCTTTATATGACAGAAAGTTGTGCATAAAATTGAGAAGAAATGCTTTTAAAAAACTGAAATTGTAAATATATATATCTATATATTTCTGTATCTAACATTTTCCTGAAATTTGTGACAACGTTAACAAATCAAGAAGCCAACAACTTAATGCAAGACATTATATCAACTGACATGAATGAACTGTGAACGCAATGGTAGTACCGTCTCGGCTTTTTTAGCTCACCTGACCTGAAAGGTCAAGTGAGCTTTTCTCATCACTTGGCGTCCGTCGTCCGTAAACTTTTACAAAAATCTTCTCCTCTGAAACAACTTGGCCAAATTTAACCAAAATTACCACAATCATCCTTGGGGTATCTAGTTTAAAAAATGTGTCCGGTGACCTGGCCATCCAACCAAGATGGCCGCCATGGCTAAAAATAGAACACAGGGGTAAAATGTATATTTTGGCTTATATCTTTGAAACCAAAACATTTAGATCAAATCTGACATGGGATAAAATTGTTGATCAGGTCAAGATCTATCTGCCCTGAAATTTTCAGATGAATCAGACAACCCATTGTTAGGTTGCTGCCCCAGAATTGGTTATTTTAAGGAAATTTTGCAGTTTTTTGGTTATTATCTTGAATACTATTATAGATAGAGATAAACTGTAAACAGCAATAATGTTCAGCAAAGTAAAACCTACAAATAAGTTACATGACCAAAATTGTCAGTCAATCTCTTAAGGAGTTATTGCCCTTTATAGTCAATTTTTAGCAATTTTTTGTCAGTTTTTGTAGCTTGTACAAAAATCTTCTTCTCTGAAACTACATAGCCAAATTAAACCAAACTTGGCCATAATTATCATTGTGGTATATAGTTTAAAAAATGTGTCCGATGACACCGCCTACCAAACAAAATGGCCGACATGGCTAAAATAAGAACATAGTGGTAAAATGCAGTTTTTGATTTATATTTTTAAAGACATTAAGGGCAATTATTTTAAGATTTAAATGTCCATCAGACTAAGATCTATCCCTCCGCAAAATTTCAGATGAATCTGACAACTCGTTGTTCGGTTGCTGCCCTAAAAAAGGTAATTTAAGGAAATTTTGCAGTTTTTGGTTATTATCTTTAATATTATTATAGATAGAGATAAAATGTAATCAGCAATTTTGTTCAGCAAAGTAGGATCTACAAATAAGTCAATATGATAAAAATTGTAAGAGTACCCCTTAAGGAGTTATTGCCCTTTATAGTCAATTTTGAACAACTTTTCGTCATTTTTGTAACTTGTACAAAAATCTTCTTTTCTAAAACTATGGGCCATATTAAACTAAACATGGCCACAATCATTACTATGGTATCTATTTAAAAAAAAGTGTCTAATGACCCCAACTACCAAACAAGATGACCAACATCAGTAAATACAGTAACAGGTGAGCGACACAGGCTCTTGAGAGCCTCTAGTTATGGTTAAGGGGCGTCAAATTAATTACACATTTGATTTAATACAGCATTTGGAATAAGCATTGCAGAGCAAAGGTGTGATCCAGTGGTTACAACCTTCTTTTTGAGGTTTGTGAAATAATCTTCATTATCATTTGTTCTTGAAGAGCGAATGGGTGGGGCTCCAGTGGTTTCAGCCTTCTTTGTTGTGTGAAATCTTTATTGTCATTCGATCTTAAATGGTGCCACATCATACATGTATGCCTCTTTTCGTACTAATTAACTTTAATTTCAATACACAGCTAGAACGTGCTACCTAATAAGGAAGCAATGCTTGTTTCATTATACACGCGTGGTCAACAAACGTAAAACTGGGGAACCATCATTTGAAAATACTGATGGTTATACCGTTCAAATGTCCATAGTGTATTTAATCTGCTGCTTCAAACAGACAACTTCAGATCGTAAAATATATTTGACGTGATCAGTAGAGTAACAGGTTCATCGTTTACCGAATGTTTAGTCATTTCAATGTTAATTTTAGTAAAGTTGATTTAAAATGTTAACCTAACCCTACATTGAAATAGTCAAGGGAAGCCCAAATTAAGGCGGTTCGTTGACAATCATAACAAAGTCAATGATTCCTTTAATATTAACGTCACTTCCGAATTATTCTGATGTAGATATATAATAACTGATTATTGTATGTAGGTTAAATGGTACTTGCAATCAGGAACACATATATTGATGGATCCATTGTTCCAATCCAAGATTCATTTATTCTGCTGCTGCAAACAAAGAACTTATGATTGAAAAATATATTTGACGTAATCAGTACAGTAATAATTATATCAGCTCATTTTCTTTCATCTACGGGAACGACCAAATTCAAAATAACTAAGTTTCCAGAGCACTACGAAATATTAATAAAATATTAATTGAAGTAAATTTGATTTCAAGTCTAACTTAACCCTACATTAAGAAATTCAAGGAAGGCTCAAATTGATACACAAATTGCACATCATACGGCCATATAAGGCGAACTGATAACGAACATAACTACATCACTGATTCATTTTATATTTACGTCGTTTCCAACTTATTATTTTCTAGATATATAACCATTGACTATTGCATCCAGTTTGAATTGTTCCTGTTCTATCAAGATGTTACCAGGAACACATACATCGAAAGATGATATGTTCAGCGATCCATTGATACTGCTGATTCAAACAAAGAAATGTTCATTGTTAAATATCTTTGCCATTATTGATACAGTAACAATTCCACCAATATTTTTGTCGTTTTATGTATCACAGTTACATGTCTCTCTATGAATGTGGTACAGAAAGTCACAGGACAAAAAGTCACAATTCATTTTTTCTAAATATTTTCTTTGAATAAAAAACGCTAAATTCTACAATTTCTTTTTGTTTTTTTTCTTGAAGTTTTAATGTGGCGTCTTGGGGAAAGACTATTTTCCTTGAAAGGACCCGAACTGGACTTTATATATTAGAAGGACTTAGGCTTAAGTTCTGTAATTACCAATAACTTGGGCGTTGTAATGCTGTGGTGTACGTCTACCTTCGTTGACCATTAGATGTCACTAAAAGAGACTATCAGCCGAGATATAACACTTCCCTAGGTATCACAGCTCCCCATAAAGACACTATTGACAATATTTACCACCATGTGTCTATATCTGATTTATATCATCAACAGTAAAATAGTTGCCGTTAAAATACTTAGTGTGATGTTTATGCATAACTATTTAGAACGTTAATATCTGCTTGCATAACTATAATATACATTATATATACTAGCCTGAACGTGTGTACTGCAAGACTTTAAATTTGATTACAATGTAGAACTAACTCTTATATAACGCAAAAAATATATCGTTGCTTATTAACAGAGATATCAACATAAGATACAAAATAACAATCTGTAGCAGCTTTTATATGCATAATATTTTTGCTTGCTCTACTTGGCTCCCATATGAATGAAGACCTTTTAATTCATTAACTCTATCCAGTGAATTCAACAGCCAAAATAGTTAATTGATCTTTTTTAACTAGACATTGCTTTTATCGCCGTATCTACATCCTGGATAATGAATGGATAATCCGTGTATATAATATGTACATTTCTGTAAATATATTTTGTGCATGTGTAACGTTATGGTGGAGGATTTCATTACAATCTGGAATAACCTGTGAATATGTTAATATTTTAAAAACTAATCCGTTAAGAGTACACAGCTAGCTACATAAAGAAGAAGAAGAGGGCGAGCGCAGGCACCGACATCCGCTGTATCCAACCAGAGGCCCATTGGTGTCCATCGTCTACTCCTGCTAGGGATAATGGTATCAGTTGTCTACTCCTAACAGGGAAAACCCGGGGCTTAGGGTAAAGATACAACCCCCCCCCCCCTCCTTCCTGAAAAGGAGGAACTATAAGTTCCGACAAAGGCCTAGACAACTGAAGACGCCCCTTATCCATTTAATTCAAACTACTAGTTAATTGACCTAACCAACGAATGGGTTATTTCTACCCCCCCCCCCCCTGTTCCCTGGCTATTGGGTCTCTATTCAAATTTTACCGTTTTCCTAAAAATATGGCATATACAAAATAAATCACTGAAAAACATTTTTTTCTCAATGTCTGTTACTCAGAGCTACAACTCAGAATTGTCCGAATTCTTGATCGCATATCTCTTAAAAACACAAAAAACTAAATCTACTTCAAATAATCAAAATTTACAAAGATCTCTATTTCTGCCAGTTCATTTATCTCCCCTCGAATTTCCAAGTAATCTAAACTACAAGAACAAAAAAGGCAACATATATATTCTATACAATTGTCTTTCAGCATAGAAGGACCAGTTCCAGCCTGGAACACATAAAGGAAAACCAACCGTAAAATCACAGGAACACCATTACTGTTCCTCAACATGGCGCCAATACTGAATGTCAAATTCTACGCTACTATCTACATTTATACACCGGCTTGGTTTCCAAATTAGCAAACAGCTTCCAGCCAGGAAGCGGAGGCTATATCACATAAGTCCTCTTTGTCATACTTCAAATCTACTGGTGTCAAGAGTCAGTTACCAATTCCTCATTGGACAACAACACGAAGCTCTGCAACAGCCGGTAGCGGTTCCAGCTGCACACCCAAGGTAATATATGCCCCTAGATAAGTTAGTACAACTTCCTCTTCCTCCAGATCAAAAAGGTTTTTAGCTTCCTGGACGGCACTCTGGACTGAGGTTACAGTTACCATTTTTCTTGTGTTGTGGTACAAAAGAACCACAAGAGACTCCTCAACAGGGGTAGATGCCTCTGCCACTTCTTCAAACTCCCGGTTGCCTTGGGCTCCTTCACTGATTCTGGTGTCTTAACCCCTTTCTCTACAGCTGGCTCAGATGCCTTAGCCACGACAGGCTCTTCTACAACTGATGAGGCTATGGCACCCACTTCCTTTACCACTGGCACAGATGCTTCTTTCTTCGCCACGACGGGGTCAACCACAACTGTTGCTGCCATAAACTTCCAGTTCATCTGGCATACTAGGTCGTACGTGGGACTGTTGTTTCCTGTATATTCATCCAAGGCAATGGTAATTCGGTTGGCCTGGCTGGGGTGTCTAAGAAGGGATAACATCACCCTCGAATACAGAACAAACACTGGACTGTTGAATGGGTGGATTGTATACACCCTATGCTGTGGCCATTTCATGGCGGAACAGACAACCCTGAGCGGGGGCATATCAACTCCTTTGATATTCACTCCTTCTGGGATACAGGCATATCGCTGGAGCCATAATACAAAATCAGTAGCAGTAACATCCTCTTTCCCAGTCAACCATCTGGCCAGGAGAATGACCATACGGTTTAATACAGACTGCATACATTGCATCATTGTTGCAAATTGTTGAAACTGATACTCATTTTACAAAGTTTTATGTTTCAACCTCTTCTTTTGGTTGTTTTGTACTTAAAAGTTCATTTCCATGTATCTTTAAAAATTTCTGTTCTTTTTCAAATAATTTAGTCTCAGCAGGTGATGACAAAAGTGAAGTGACTAAAAATCCCGCTCTTTCATGATTTTTATGGCACAGAAATCTCTGTAACACCATTGAATAAAGTTCTCTATCTTGATGACCAACCCTTCTAGCTACCTCGTCCAGGTGCATAAGTTTTAATTGTAAGGTATCAACATTAATTTCTCTTGACCTAGCTGCATATTCTTTGACCTCCCTCAGAGCTTGTTCTATTACATCTACATTTATCCCTTTTTCAGAAGTTCAATTTCTGCTTTTAACTGGGTTGTCTACTATGTGATCAAATAAACTAATTAATCAGTTACCTTTTTAAAATGTTTGAAAGTTATTGTATCTTTGGTTTCCCAGTTAAGTGAGAAATTTCAGAATCACTCAGTTTTGACAAAGACCTTGCAGACACTGATTTTCCATTGATTTCATTAGTTACTGTATAGTGTTTTAGCATTTTATCCAATTCCCAGCCAACATTCGATTTTATGCACTCAGAATTTAAACCTAGCCATGTTAATGTCAATGCAAACCCACTTCTTGTACTTTGTGGCGTTTCACCTTCCCATATATTCAAATCTGTAAGATGAGATTTTAAACGAGCATTAGCAGCAGCAGATGTGAACGGTACATCAGAAAGATGGCACCAATGGTCGAAATAAACAGCCACCTACAATCTCCAATTTACTCACTTTACAAAAGTCTATATAGTCTCGTAATACAGTACAAATGTATGTACAAGATTTAATGACTGGACAATTTCGGGAAAGGTATTAAAAGTAAAAGGTACTTGGGGACAGTACAATATTTTTTTCCCTCCTCTTTTTTTTTCTCCAAAATTTTGTCTTTTAATTTCGATATGACATGACACACATTTAGTATATAATGAACATTCATTACTATAAATAAAGGATATTTGCTCTGTCAAAGTTGCTGTCAATTTTCATTTTATCAGCAATCAATGAACTTTTGTAAAATATCATTTATGACTAGAGAATTTCAGAAAAGGTCTCAAAAGTCATAAGTACTTTGGGACAGGACAATTGTTTTTCTAGTCCCTTTTTTCCAATGTTCCCATTTTATTTGGTTTTCTTTTAATTTTAATAACACAGAATTTTTTTTAGCGCCTATCTGTATATTTTGTTCATTCAGTCCAAGGATAGTTATAGTAAGACTTGTCTTACTATACAAATCCTTGTTCAGTCCGATGATAAATAAAAAAAAATATTTGCTTTATACTATTTTTTTTCAGTGACAGTTTACTGATCGATCCACGGCGGTCATTGGGTATATCATACAGACCCTCTCTATTTAATAAACTCTGTAACCGCGGACCCCGTGGATAGTTAACTTGGAAATATTAGCAGATACAATGTGTCATATATACACTTTATTCGTGTTATATATATATGTTTAAAAATGTTTACAGTAAAACACCAACCGGAAGTCTAGTCTAACTTAAAATTTTGTCCAATGAAGGAAACAAATCCGGAAGCCTTTTTTCTCGTTTTTCTCCCAAAATAGCCTTATCTGAATAATTATAAGAATGGATGACAAATGCGACTATGCACTGTTCATATAGGACACAGAGGCAGGATGATTTATTTGATATGGAAGGCAGAGAAGCGACACACAAATTGAGGTCTTCTCGTTTAATAGTATAGATGTCTGTATACTCAGCATCAACTCATCACATTTTGCTGCATGAATATATGTTCTCGTGTAAAATGTTCCTTCATTCCTTAAATGAGCAGCATGGGTTACAGATGATTAACTGTATTGATTTTTTTTTCTTTAGGTGTAGATTGGAAATAGAAAAGCAAAGGGTAGGAAGGGCGGAGTGGCACCAGCCTACAGTAAGAAGAAGGCAGCTGTAAGGAGACCATCTGCATACACTTTGTTTTCAAAGCAGTTTACTATCTGAAGATGTATAGGTTTTAAGTACGTGATGGTTGCATCAAGAGAACATGATGATCCAAACTTTTTTGGAACCAACAAAGGACTTGAGTACATATTACAACCTCCAGTACTCGAGAATTTCAGGAAATCAGTGTTTGGAAAGTTTAGAAGTTTACCTTAATCAATAAGATCTTAATTGATGCCAATACTAATAGTGCACATTTCATGTCAGATTGCTACACCTATATTATTGCAAAATTTTTGAAATTAATACATTTTATTTGTATTCAAAAGTAAACCTTTTCTATAAAGCATTTTATGAAATTTCATCTCTGAACTAGACTGATATTAAATAACAACGAACAACAGGAATATCTTAAATAACTATGAGAATAATGAAAACATTTTTTTCAGATCGTTGTATTATCCAAGCTAAAAGAAGGAGGAGACCTCCTAGTGATTACACTAATTGTAATGAGGTCTTTTTGGCTAAGTTAATGTCTAAACTTAGCTTAACAGGGCAGAGAGGCAAATTTGCGTTCAAAGGGACCAGAACCTGCAAGGTCATATTGAGTAAGTTTAATTACAAATTAATTTCATCGGTACTTTGAATTTAAAAATTGAAACATATACCTTTAGCCTTAATCTTCGGCCTTTCTTTTAAGTATCATTTATATGATACTTATGTTACTAAATAGTAAAAACAGATAAATTGAATATTTGTGTAATTGCCAATGTAATATAAAGAATAACTATCAAATAATTCAAATATTGAAAAGAATATTCAACTGGTGTCTGTTCAACATTATTATTATACCTGATGAAATAAATAATATATATCATCTTTTTGTTTAATTCTTTGTAGGGGCATTAAAAAAGCAACAAACAATAGGTTTCCGGCCAAAGAGTATGAGTTCGTGTGCTTAGATTAGACACTACAACGCCAAACTATAAAGAGAGATGGTTAAGGAGCCTATAATGATAATTTGCTAAATGGTACACCTATTGTAGATAAAAGGGACATACAAAGAAAAAACAGAGGGATGGGTTGACGGAAACGTATTTTCCGCCTGAAGAAAATTTAAGGGAAACCAGTACTCAACACCTACAAAATTGTCGTGTGGTCCAGGAGTGTCCCGAAATATTGCAGAGAGCAGATGGAGACACTACAAGATGCAAACATTCAGCCAGGTCCATAACGTAATTACCGATTTGTTCTTATTTTCGAGCAGAATAAATGATTTTTGTCTGCATTTTAAGTTGATATGTATTCTTGAATTTCTAGAATATATTTATCAATATTTTTCTACGGCTTTCACTTCAACCCGCAAACAAAGAAATTATAATCATAAAATATTTTTGATATGATCTGTAGATTGACAGATATTCCATCACTTTTTAATATTTTTGTTAGTTCATGTACATCGTATTCAATTCTCGTGGGAGAGACTTCTGAAGGAAGTGGTATGGATCTTAAATAATATTTGATCCCAAAATTGATAAAATAAACAAAAGTATGGTCAAGCAAAATAACGATTAAATAATAATTTAGATTTAAGATTTTCACTTTTGTGGTTAATTTTAAAGGCAGAAATAATCGTGTCATAGATAACATAATTTCCGCTAGTATTTTAACAAATGTTTACCGTTCTAGTCTAAGAAAGTCTCGCGGCGTGTATCACAGACGCGCAATAGAGCAATCGAGCACATGGAAGGGATATAAACCTCAAAACTCACTTGTTGTTCCATCTAGATAGTTCATGTTAGTAAACTAACATGTAGATGCTTCGTTAGGGTATCAAGATCGCCATAAAGTCTTAAGATATGTCACGATTGATGAACATGGCTTTATATTTGTTTTGAAATTTAGACAATGAAAATAAGTTTTTTGTTCTAGTACAATTAATTTATAAAATAAAGTGTGGAACGTCAACGAACTTAAATATAAATGTTGGTTCAAATAACTGAATTATACTAAACATAAGGGGTCAATCCTTGTTTTCAACAGCACACAAGGACAAAGATGTCAACTTTGCTTTCGATACACAAAGATAAATAGACCATCATGATGCAAGCAATGATATAAGACAGACATTAACTATAGAATTGGCTATAGAAGATCATTGAGAAGTTCTCAATTAAACACAACAGCCATTAAGGAACAAGAGGGGGACATTTCTTGTGCTTCTACATCTGAAGAACTAACACAGCATAACTTAAGAATTAGTATATATATTTATAAAATTTCATTACCAAAGTTGCAAACGTACATGCCTCTTACATGTTGTATCCATTTCTAAAGAATGAAATTGAATGCTTTAAAGCTAAAAATCCTAAAAAGGTTCTTCACACAAATGTCATCAGAAGAAGATGCCATCGATGATGAATCATCATTTATCGTCCGACCGCATACCTGGCGGTCTTAAGAATACACCAATTGCCTACGTGCATTGGAAGTTGGGCAAAAGACCACACTTAGCCAACAAGGAAAACGCGAGGTCAACAAACGAAAACTGGGTCACCATCAACACGCCCTAGACCTGGAAATGTTATCAACTGCAATGGAGGGGTCATTTGGAAAAAAAACGTTTATAAATGCAATCATGAACACATATATATATGGTTATACCGTTCCAAGATCCATAATGTATTTATTCTGCTGCTTCAAACAGAGAACTTCAGATCGTAAAATGTATTTGACGTAATCTGTAGTCCGTCAGTTTCCAATTTTTGGACATTTTATGTTTATCACATACATTCCTCCACGGGATATACCATTTCCCCCAAAACCCAAAAAGCAGAACACTACTAAATGCTATTACAATGTTAATTAAAGTAAACAGTTGATTTAAATTGTAAACGCAACCATACATTGAGATAGTCAAGGGAAACTCAAATCGATACACCATTATAAATGTCCATATAAGACAAACATAAAAATCATTCAAGAAAGTCTCGCGGCGTGTATCACAGACGCGCAGTAGAGCAATCGAGCACATGGAAGGGATATAAACCTCAAAACTCACTTGTTGTTCCATCTAGATAGTTCATGTTAGTAAACTAACATGTAGATGCTTCGTTAAGGTATCAAGATCGCCATAAAGTCTTAAGATATGTCACGATTGAAGAACATGGCTTTATATTTGTTTTGAAATTTAGACAATGAAAATAAGTTTTTTGTTCTAGTACAATTAATTTATAAAATAAAGTGTGGAACGTCAACGAACTTCAATATAAATGTTGGTTCAAATAACTAAATTATACTAAACATAAGGGGTCAATCCTTGTTTTCAACAGCACACAAGGACAAAGATGTCAACTTTGCTTTCGATACACAAAGATAAATAGACCATCATGATGCAAGCAATGATATAAGACAGACATTAACTATAGAATTGGCTATAGAAGATCATTGAGAAGTTCTCAATTAAACACAACAGCCATTAAGGAACAAGAGGGGGACATTTCTTGTGCTTCTACATCTGAAGAACTAACACAGCATAACTTAAGAATTAGTATATATATTTATAAAATTTCATAACCAAAGTTGCAAACGTACATGCCTCTTACATGTTGTATCCATTTCTAAAGAATGAAATTGAATGCTTTAAAGCTAAAAATCCTAAAAAGGTTCTTCACACAAATGTCATCAGAAGAAGATGCCATCGATGATGAATCATCATTTATCGTCCGACCGCATACCTGGCGGTCTTAAGAATACACCAATTGCCTACGTGCATTGGAAGTTGGGCAAAAGACCACACTAAGCCAACAAGGAAAACGCGAGGTCAACAAACGAAAACTGGGTCACCATCAACACGCCCTAGACCTGGAAATGTTATCAACTGCAATGGAGGGGTCATTTGGAAAAAAAACGTTTATAAATGCAATCATGAACACATATATATATGGTTATACCGTTCCAAGATCCATAATGTATTTATTCTGCTGCTTCAAACAGAGAACTTCAGATCGTAAAATGTATTTGACGTAATCTGTAGTCCGTCAGTTTCCAATTTTTGGACATTTTATGTTTATCACATACATTCCTCCACGGGATATACCATTTCCCCCAAAACCCAAAAAGCAGAACACTACTAAATGCTATTACAATGTTAATTAAAGTAAACAATTGATTTAAATTGTAAACGCAACCATACATTGAGATAGTCAAGGGAAACTCAAATCGATACACCATTATAAATGTCCATATAAGACAAACATAAAAATCATTCAATGATTCCTTACCGACTTATTCTGCTGTAGAAATATATTAACTGATTAATGCATGCAGGTATATGTTATTTCTATTCAGAAACGCATATATTGATAGATCCACTGTTCTCAGATCCATTTATTCTGCTGCTTCAAATAAAGAACCTATGTTAAATGTTTTTGCAGTGATCAGTACAGTAAAAAATTATAAAGCTTTAAATGTATATGTCCTTCAGTGTATATTGCATACTTTCCTGTCTGGGAACGACCATTTTTAAAACAAAACAAATTATCAGACACTAGAAATGTTTATAATATGTAAATTGAAGTAAATTTGACTTAAAAGGCTAACTACACCCTACATTAAGAAAGTCAAGGAAGGCTCAAATGATACATAACTAGCATAGCAAACGTCTATAAAAGGCGAATTGATAACGAACCTAACTAAATCACCGATTCATATCATATTAACGTCGTTTCAAACTTATTCTTCTCTAGATATATAACATTTGACTATTGCATGACATTTAAATTGTTCTTGTTCTTTTTAAATGCAATCAGGAACACCTTTATTAAGAGATGCCCTGTTCCACAATTCAATGATTTATTAAATCTGCTGCTTAAAAACAAAGAACTTATGATCGTAAAATATTGTAGTGACCAGGCACTTTTATAGAATAAAACTAGTATTTCCCCAGATAGGAATTTGCTACAAATTTATATACATGTATAAAAGGGATGATTTGATTTAGGAAACTTACCTTTTAGACTATTGCTTCTTGTCTTCAAGTATATTTAATTAAATTTCTTCCCTACTTCTGGAGCACGTTGACCGGAAGTAGATGGACATACGGCATTTTATATTCATTAAATCTAGTGGTCAACTTAAGCCAATGCTGTCCTTGGGTTCAAAGTTAATTCGAAGATCTCGGTGTTTATCTCATCACTTACGTAATAAACTTGTTGTTTTTCACGGTGTTTGATTCCATTGTTTTAAAAAGTGTAAATACTGGAGTGTTTGCTACATCTAGGAGTTGCTGCATTGAGCCGGCTTGCATCAAGCCACCCTCAAACCCTCCAAACTGTATCAGTCTACTTTGGCCGAACACGTTTTTGAGTACAAACACTCCAGTGTCCTTGACCTTTAAGGTATGTAATTATTGTAGTTAAATGTGAGGGACCGTATCCGCAGACATAGGTATGCTTTTCTGGCGCTAACTTTAAATAAAGTCCGTTTAGGTGTAATACCACCATTGATTTCCCCTATTAGTATTTGTTAAATTTGCACTTTTCAAAAAATTGTGCAGAATTTATCTTTGTTTCAAATAAAGAAATACTTGGCATGAGTAAAGATTTATCCTGTCCAGTTCTATAGAAAAAGTTTCATATAACATTTCATTTCATATAAGAAAATAACCATCATTGGAAGTTAACCAATCAAATTTCTCCCCTTATTCTATCTGCGTACAAGGTTTAGTCACCATGTAACCTCAAGATTACAAAATTTTCTATAGAAATCACAAATAAAAGATAATGGTGTTTTGAAATACCCAAGACATATTTTTATGACACAGAAATAGTTCTACTGCAATAAAATGTAGGACTAATTACCTACAACGGTCAAATTCAAGGGAACATTATTTTAGACCTACTTTCGTATGCAACCGGATGTGACGTACCATGATTAGGTGGTATTACACCTAAAACATATAAAACAGGTGGTTACTATTAATTTAAGGATAAGTTGGGTGGAATTATATTCAAAAAGTGAATTTGTGAATAAATAAAGTTTAACATATATATAATAGCTCCTTTTTAAGAAAGGCTATTGGTCAGAACAGTTATCTGTTGTATTTATTGTTATTTTACTATTGTTGAATTTATATGCAATTTACTGATGTTATTGGTGTAATAAATATTATAGTGGGAAAATTCTTGTTTAATTAATTTAGTTAAACATTTAAAAACATTATTAAACAATTAAAAGGATAAAAAAGATACGGGGGGGGGGGGGGGTCCTGATGTTGTTGACATTGAATCTGACTGTGTATACAATAATGCTATTTATTCTGGAATTGGAAAGACCCCTTTTCAACCAGCAACAGCTTTTATTCTGGAATTGGAAAGACCCCTTTTAAACCAGCAACCCAGTGTGCGTATACAGTTGCTGAAATTGGAACTTATAAACATAGCATCATAAATACATTACCAAAGTCTAAACTTAGTTCCAAGAGAAAGCATACAGTTAGTACAAATGTAGGCGAACTTACTGGTCCGTGCACGGCAAACCTAAAAATGCAAGACAATATAGGAAATGAAGAGCGGTGGACAAGATGGTGTTTCGAGGAGCTAAAAGAGGATGGATTAGAAATAAATGAAGTTACAACTGACCCAGACAGCAGTGCGTACAGGGCGGCAGAGTGTTTATATCAGGAGGGACTAACATCAACAACGTCCATCCATTTTCTTGACACTAGACATGTAGCATCTAACCATAGAAAATTTGTAAATAATTTATTCACAGTTTGTGACATCATGCCAGCTCGGTAAAAGGTGCAAAGAATCCGATATGGCAACCCGCTGTCAGGCAGAATTCGTACAGGCTAATATTAGATAATCCCCTGATGTAATGAAATCCAAACCTTCATATGTTTCAGATGCCATAGTGGGCTGTTACTGTGGAGATAACACAGATTGTTCCCTATATTTATTTGTTTGTTCTATATCTAGAAAATCTCAATCATGGATTAACAAAAGAGCATATTTAAAGAGATATAATTTTGAAATTGAGCTAAATGAAAAAAGGGAAAATATTCTGCCCAAATGTGTCAATTACCATCTGGGTCCAGGCATGCAGGCTAAAACAGCTAAAAGTGCAAATACACAAAAAGTTGAAGCCCTAAATCGATCCATGCATAGCACTGTACCAGTTAATGTTACCTATGCTAGAACCTTTACCGGCCGGGTACATACGGCATGTCACAAAGTCAATCATGGTACAGGCAATTATATCGCAACTTGTGTGAGGCTGCTGGTAGTCCAATACAATCAGGTACAAAAGTGGCAAAATCTCTAAAAAAAAATAGAGGACCATAGTAATCAAATGAGAACTTTTAAATACTCAGAAAACAGTATAAGTCACAGAAGTGCAAGAAAGCATGCTCTGTATAATATACATGCATGGCATCAGGAGGAAAAAGATTATACGAAAAATAAACTTTTACCGGTCACTAAAAACAGTCCTATGTACCCAAAAGACCACTCATATGGCAGACTCCGCAAGTCTACTAGGCTTTCAAATAAATAATATTCACCTTAATCTATAATAAACAATGTGGATGGTGATCCTTACTACATAAATTTCTCATTCTATACCCCATTCTATCCATATTGAGAGAGTGTGGCTCAAGAATTAAATGTTCCGGCTTAAGACAGATGGGGTTATGTCATATGTGCGAGACATCTAACCGCTCTCCCAATAAATTTTTATTTGGCTTTTCATCCCTCAATATATGATGTGCATGCATGTAGGAGAGCCTGTGAACCCTTTCTATTTTTTTCTTTCCTTTAGGCCACACAACTGACTTCTTCCCATAGACCCCATGCTCTTTACCACCAGTCCACTCAGTACCCATGCCGACCGCAATTAAAAATAGACTTTTGCATTAAAGATAGTGCTATTTGATTCCAAAAGGCTTCCATTGCATTACTATTTACAAGAAAAGAACTTTGGTGATTCGCAGGTGTCCTTGAATCTCAGGTGTCCTTGAAAAAATACAGTGACAGGGTACAAATTCTCCCTATAGGGGTAAATTCAGTAAAACATCTCCCATTAACTCCAATGTTCAATTAAATTCATACCATTTTTACCTTTACAAATTAAAAGCTGTCATATTTCATTCATTAAAGTATATAAAATATAGCCCCATATTTTGCAACCATCAAAACATAGGGTCATGCGGCATTTTCGGGCCTTCCACATGGCTTTGTTTATAAACACGGTAGTTTCGCACTTAATTCCTACAATGACCCCATCACTTGTCAATCATGTTTAAAGAAAAATGCATTCAGCATTATTTAATCATTTTTTTTTAACCTCAGATTTTATCCATCTAATGAAAAAAAATATTATTGAAAACGTTATCTACCAATCATTGCAGCACATATTCAATTCTATACTGAAAGCTCTCCCCTAAATGGGCGGTCCATGATGACGTATATTATTTTCTGAATTTACCCCTTAAGGAAAGTATACCCTACAGTCAAAGAGTAGCAGCAAACTATCATCAGGACTTTTGGTTGATATATGTACCATCTCATAAAGTAATATATAATAGTGTAATACATAAAATTTGTAATGAAAAATAAAAGTTTTTTTTCATGTTTTTATCAAGCTGGGGATAAAAATAATAGATTTGTTAAATCAAAAACATAACTTCTATTGGACTTATATAAAAAAAAAAAACATTGCTGCAATGTTTGCACCCGCGAGCCTCTTTAAGACATGTTTTCTTAAAAAAAAAACATGATTGAGTATAAGTAAAGAAAATTAGATGTGAGCAAGTCAGGCTCTTGAGAGCCTCTTGTTTTCTTTTTACTGTATGGTTGGTAACGGCTGAGATATTATATATTGTGTGTTAAGCACTTGTCACCATTTAGTCCTATTACCACCTTTATCTTGTGTATCCTGTGTCAAAAACTAGGCTGTGTAACCATATTCAGATATTTATCAAGCTTGGACAATTATTAGAGTCCGTATATTTTCTATGTGTTCATGTATACCTCTTATGCTTAATCATGAAGGAACCTTTTGGATTTCCTTTTCTTAACACCTTTCAATTATATGGCAACAGGAAAAGGGGTGCTAGCTGAAAAATCTTTTAATAAAGGTGATTTTTTTCTGGGGTATGAAGGGATCATGTTTCTAACAAAGAGGGAAGTAAGAGATTGGAAGAACACAATCTTTCAAATCCAAGAGAGTGAAAAAGAGCAAGAGCCCTCAAAATGAATTGAATGACATTATTAATTGTTTTAATTGTTTACTGTGTTTGTGAATGACCTGTTTGTTAATGTCTTTTATTGTGATTTTAAGTGTGTATTAGATTCGTGATATTGACCATCTATACTATTAAACGAGAATACCTCATTTTGGGTGTCGCTTCTCTTCTTTCCACAATTAATTGATCAACACGCCTCTGTGTCCTATAGGTACAGTGCATAGTGCCATTTGTCATCCATTCATATGATTATTCAGATTGAGTTATTTTTGGAGAAAAACGAGAAAAAAGTCATCCGGATATTGTCCCGTCATTGGACGAAATTTTAAGTCAGATTAGACTTCTGGTTTGCGTTTTTCTGTATACTTTGAACATACATATACAAAGAATAAAGTGAATTTTCAGAATTCTATCTGCTATCATTTTCAAGTTTACTATCCACGGCAGTCACAGACTTTATCAAATAAAGAGGGTCTGCATACTATATCATTGACCACTATGGATCGATTAGTAAACTTAGAATTGAAAGTAAATACACGATATTTATATAGTAATGAATGTTCATAATATACAGATAAGCGCTAAAAATTATTCATGTGATACTTTTTCCGAAATTCTCCAGTCATTAAATCTTTTACAAAATTCATTGATTACCAAAAAAAGAAGATGTGGTATGATTGCCATGTTGAGACAACTCTCCACAAGAGACCAATAATATGACACAGATATTAACAACTATAGGTTACCGTACGACCTTCAACAACGAGCAAAACCCATACCGCATACTCAGCTTTAAAAGGCCCAGAACTGACAATGTAAAATAATTCAAACCAGAAAACAAGCGGCCTTATTTATGTACAAAAAAAAAATAACGAAAAACAAATATGTAACACACCAAACAAACAACAACCACTGAATTACAGGCTCCTTTCTTGAATTTTCATAACATACTAAATGTATGTTCATATTAAATTGATAGAAAACCAAAAAATGGGAATATTGGATATAAAGGGGGAAGGTAAAAAAAAGCATTTTCCTGTCCCCATAACCTATGATTTAAGGTACTTTTGCTGAAATTCACCAGTCTTTCAATATTTACAAACTTCTACCAACAACCCTTTACATACTTAAACTAAGCTCTGAATACCCGCGATTTCGCGGTTGTGTTCTAGTAGTTTTTATTTCACATGGCCTTCAAAAGTTTTAAAATACATTGATATTCAAACATTTAAAAAGTAAATAATCCAGCAAACAAGCCACCCATTACAATTTCCATGTAAAGTTACAATTAACAGGATTAAAATTAAATTAAAATATTTTGATATGTATGGTATTAAGACATGAACTGGTTCCAGAATCACTTCCGGTGCATTGATTTATTCATTCATTCTGATGCTTCAATCAAAGAACTGCATATCGTATAATATATTTGACGTGATCAGTACAGTAACAATTCCATCAGTTCTTTAATATGTTTGTCAAATAATGTATATGTCATAACGTTTTAATAATTTTGTCACTTAGTGTATATTACATACCTTTTTCTAACGGATCGAAAGTTCATCCAAAACACATTTATCAGAAAACTACGAAATATTAATACAATGTTGATTTCAAGGGCGTAGTTGCTGAGGGAAGCTGAATTGATACATAACTATTAACGTCCACATTAGGCGATCCGATGACGTATATATATGTTCTGACTTTTGGGACAATCTTAGTGGTATTCGTTATTCTTTTCATTTTCCAGGTAGCCTTTCTTCCTTTTTTTAACTTTGATACAGTGTTTGTTTTTTTATCAGTGGGTTTCCCTGTTTCTATTTCATCAGTATATAAAGACTAATACTGGTCTATAATCTACATCCACCACCATACTCGTGGTATATAAAGACTAAAACAAGCCTATAATCTACATCCACCACCATATCCGTAGTACATAAAAGACTAATACTGGTCTATAATCTATATCCATCACCATAGCCGTAGTATATAAAGAATAATACTGGTCTATAATCTACATTTACACCATACCCGAGGTATATACAGACTAATACTTTAATATTGTATACATCCGGCACCATACACTTGATTAGAAGTAGATAATTGAAAGGTTTTACATTTGAAATACACAATTCAAAAATTATTTATATTAATTTATTGTTTTTTTTCAGATTCCTATTCTGTTGTTAGTCATCTTCAACCATGGCGTTGTCAGTTTGTTTTAGATTTACGAGTTTGACTGTCCCTTTGGTATATTTCGTCCCTCTCTTCAACATGGGGATATATCTACAAGACATTTGCACTGCACACGCTGTGGAAAAATCATTAAGAAAAAAGAAAATATGGTTCACATCTTAGAAAATGCCAAATCATCAACAATGAACACACAGGGGATAATTCTGCGAAAGGAACAACAAACTGGGTTACCGATAATAGCATACCACATTTAGACAAGTCATTTAATTATGAACATGACTACAGTTACATGTACACAAGTCGTGTTTCGAAATCGGTACCAAAGTCACCTAATAAGTCCAAAAGTAAAAAGGATTGTCAAATTTATGACAAATTGGTGAGTAAGCGTTGGATGAGAAGACACATGAAAATCCATAAGAAAGAGAATAATGACAAAAATGAGATAAATCAGCACTACCATCACTACACTGCTCTCATAGACAGCAACTCAGGGATTCATTGTTCAGCGACCAATCTGAACGGACCTTTGTGTCCTGTACACGCAATTAAGATGACCAGTGGAGCAAATCAGGACAGTTTTTGTGAAAACCAACAGTGTATCGATTGCAAAGACTGCAAAAAGAGGTGGCAATATTGCATATGAGTGTGCACATATTAGATCTGTGCCATACGCTGTAAGAGGAAAAAGACATTATTTTGCAAGACACAACATTAATGGCTCTGAAATCCCCAAGTTTTATTACTGAAGCGAGATCAGCGGAACTTCTGCAACTGAAAGAAACTTTGGCAAGATCAGGATCCCCCTTAGCTGTTGAGATACCGCCTATGGAAAACGCTTCGTCGCGTTAACGATATGTTTGCGTCAGTACAGGATCACCAAAATACTGGTCAATAACGTATCGAACCATAGTGTCTTATGATTCAACCTTAAATAAGTATACGTGTAAATGTTCAAACGCCGCTAGATAGTGTATGCACAAAGCCATTGTGAAATGTTGCATATATCAGGAGACCCCAACTTTTTCACAATCCTTTCTTTTCATCGTGGACAGGACCGCCAACTCTTCCATCAAGTATCACGCCGGTACGACCATCTATCATACACCCGCCAATAATTCCTTCCATGCTTTCCAAAATAACGCATCTGTTGCAAGAAATTCACGGATACAGTCACCACAGCATTTTGATGCGTTATATCCTAGTTTGACAACAACTGCAACAACAGCTATCGCTACTGCTGAAACAAAAGCCTTAACTACCACATCGTCAGTTACAACAACTGCAGTTTACGAAACAGGAATACTTGTAATATGTCAAGAGATCATGTTATTTGTTGTTGTTGTGTATAATTAATGTATTGTAAATTATTTTGATAAAGAAAAGAAAAGAAAGAAAAATTAAAACATCATTTTCCTCCCAGCAAAACTGAGTTCTCGTTGTTTATTCCTTTACAAAGGTCATTAGGTAGATTCCAACCTAGCACTATTTATTTTGAAAAAAAATATGTTTTTAAGCAACTTTTACTGTAATTCAGAGGTTTATTTAATCAGTATTTAATATTGTTATTTTTCAATATGAAACCTGAATTGTTGTACTATTTTATCATTGTTTTTAACTAACTTTGACTTCAAAATGTGTACTTTGAAATTATATTGTATTTATCTTAATGTTTTCATTGTTAAATTAAAAGCGAGTTTATTGATATTCTAGTTTGGTTTTCTGTCTCGTTGCTGGTTCCGGCCTCCTACCGTGAGCCTCCTCATAGATTGTGCCATAGCGCTTTACAGTTGTTGGGACACAAAAACACCACAAAACAGCAGCACAATACTTGATTCTACCAGCAAATTTAGTTTCTTATTTATGTCATTATAAGGGTTTTGCAGGGCGCAAGTCCCACTCTCGCTGCCAATCCAATCCATAACAACGACATGTAGTTCCAAGATGTCAAGACATATTTCTGCCTACAAGAACCGTAAGAGAACTTAACGAACTAGAGGATGGAAATAACCATAATGTTTATCAATATAAAATATCATCAAAGACATCCAAAGTACCAACATAACAACTGATACCCATGAGAAATACACAGCAACTATAATAATTCGGTCTCAACAATTGGAGATGACAAGAACCTTCTAGATGACTAGCTAGCGAATGTCCATATAAGGAGATGTGATGACGAACATAACTAAATCAATGATTCCGTTCTTATTAACATCGTATTCAACTTTTTCTCATTTGGAATAATACGACTAATTTAATAATGCCTGCAATATCACATGTTCGTGTTATTTTTCGTGTCAATATATTCATTGTTGTCTGTTGATTTCATCACACATCCCATTACAAAGTGCTCATAATCATAAAATAATGTTGACGCGATCTGTATAGGAGCAATTCTATCATTATTAAATGTGTTTGTTATGACGTACATCATATACATTCCTTTGAGAATGTAAATACTATTGGTTTTTCCTTGCCAACAATAGTAATGTTTCTTGTTGTACTGATTTTTGAAAAAAAAATAAAGTTTTTAAGTAACTAATATTTTAATTCAGAGGCTTATTTAAACAGTAATTATCATTGCTATAATTTAATATGAAACCTGAATTGTTGTATTATTTTATCATTGTTTTTAACTTACTTTGACTTCAAAATGTGTACTTTGAAATTATATTGATATTCTAGTTTGGTTTTCTTTCTCGTTGCTGGTTCCGACCTCCTACCGTCAGCCACTCTCTAGATTGTGCCAGAGCGTTTTACAATTGTTGGGCACAACAACACCACAAAACATCAACACAGTATAATGGTAGAGGACCATGTTTAGCAACGAAAAGAAGACAGCGAAACCTGGAAAGACCCCTGATAACTACAAACAGCAGGTTCACTACAAACTAGACTCTGCATTTGAAGGCCTTGATATAGTTATCAAAGGTATCAGGATTCTTATTTAGTACACCAGACGGGCGTTTCGTCTACATAATATATTTGCAGACCAACAGGACGACATTACTAGTTTCAAAAAGGGCTATCCGATTGAACACCAAGTTGCCGATTGTGACAACGATACAACAATCCAGTTCGGGACTTAATATGGTTTTTTTTGCAGATTATCAGTGCTCTGTTGAAGTATTTGACAGAAGAACTTGTACAACAACCAGGTTCCCTTCAGATTCGGCGGCAGAAGAATACGAAAGCTGAAAAATATTGAACCTAACAATATTGTTTTTAAATATAAATTGTAAGTTTAACCTTGTTGCTCATCTGTCGCTTTACAAGGGATGCTTATTTTCTTATAACAATGAAAGCCTATCGTCGCTGGGCTTCCAAAATGTTGTAAATTACAATTTTTCTTGTCGTTTGTAAACTGCGCTCACTCGACAAAAAGCTTCATATTGTGACTCGCAGATGATATTTTACAATGTAAACATGCAGACAACCTGATTATCGTTACATACTAAATTTTATCGCACTGTGGTTATTTAATTATGACGATGTGATTGGTTTAACACCGTGACGTGGTGACTCCCTATAGAGCCGTATGGCCGTTAGTCAGTTTCATATTTGGTAAGGTTCATGACGAAAACGCCACGGTCACGTTTTCTATTGATGTAGCGAAAGATCTGCAAATATGCATAGATATGTCGATGTCTTAAAATGATTTTACAAACAAACAAATAGGAATACAAATGTTTAACCATTACAAGCTGAAGTTTAAATTTCTGTTTATTAATAGTTTTAGTTTTGCTTACAACTATGTGACCTTTGTTCTACACAAGGAGGCAATCATTTACTTCCTCCAGAAGACAACAATGTGCCCATATGAGTTGGCAAAAGAACAATGCATGGAGAAAGAAGTAGATGTAATTAATGAGGTAAGAAGTATAGAAAATAACTATGAACATTCAGATTCAAAATATATATTGTATCAGTAAAGTAGTTATGATGGTCTTATAATAGCAATATTCAGCATTTTAAAGATGCTACTTTTATATTTCCTTATATTAGTTTCAAAGCTGTAGATAATATTACAAGAAACAGTAAAACAAAATTAAACAAACAACCATTTTTTTTAACTTAAATTAATGGAGTTGTTTGAAAGGAATGTAAGATATATATGAAAAACTAGTTAAGGTCTAATGAAATTGCAAATTAATACTTTTTTTATTATGTTGCCATACATTCATCATGTTGCCGAGAACGCGGTATGAGTATTTGGTTATATATATATATGTCCTTTCAAATAATGAAAGGTGTTGTACAAATATGTTGTAAAGGCTATATTTTACATATAAATTTGCTAAAAACTAAGATTGTTGTATGAAGAAACAGAGGTGTTATCAAACTTCCAACGCAAGACCAATCTGCTGCTCAACTCTTTGAGGAAGAGGAAATGGACTATAGTCTATACGAAGAATTAGAAACAGGAAAACTAGACAGTTCATCAGCAAAAATAAATACAGGTGTACATGTCGGCCTGAGTCGGACACATGGTAATATGCAGGAACCAGAAGCATCTTATCTACACAGAGGAGCAAACAATAATTTGTCTTTTAATGTATGAATCTCTCTGCAATTATACCACAAATTTCCATACCATGAAGGAATAGTTAGTATTGATTTTGGGGTTATGGTCCCAATAGCTTAGGAACTAGGGACCAAAAAGGGAGCTAAAATAACCTTTAAATTAATGCAAAAAATCCCTTCCTTATATGAATCGATTTAGTGAATATTTTCCTTTAACACTTAAACTAATTTTTATATCCCCTACAGTGTTCCTCTTCACGTTAATCTAATCATATTTCACTAAACCATGGCGAAAATTTGAACTACTAACTTGTCATTACCATTTGTAAGATCTTTAACTACATTCATTTTGTGTCCGTTAACTTGAAAGTAAAAACAAATGATAATCTAAATCAAGACAGTATTAAGCTTGAAAAATGTCCAAATTTGCCCAAACTGCTCAGGGTTATACCTCTGTGGTGGTAGCAGGCTGCGCGCAGAAAAGCATTTAATTATTTATGGAAACTCATGAATTTATTTACATTGTCAATTTTTGTATTTTAATATTTTTACTTCAGGATGGCGCCAACAACAGTATATCAATAGGATAGAGAGAACTGTGCAGATTGTACATAAGTTTGTTTCTGCGTCTAAAGAAAACATGCAGGCCCGTACATCACCTTCAAATGTTGTTGGTATAGCCGATAGGCTATCGACAACATTTGAATCCAATAGAGGATTGTGTACGTATAAAGAAGTCAGGAGGTAGGCCTACTGTCGTGTTGGCGATAAAGATAACTTGTTTAGCCGCTCCTATCACCAGAGTGAACAACCTTAATGTATCTCAACCGAAAAGACATGGATTAGGTAAGATTTGTAAAGCTTTTTAACTCGTCCAGCCTAGACAATGACAAAACATTACATGACAGTCAGGATGTAAGAAAAAAAATCAAAGTCCCTAATCAAATGGCAAAATCGAAAGCACAAACTTCATGAAAAATGAAATTAACAAAACTGTAAATTCTATATACAGCAGAAACATAATTGTCAGTAAAATGAGCCCGGACGGAATGCCACACAAAATCTGCAAACAAACAGCTTATTATCATACAAATTATTTGTTTTATGCAAAATCACTAATTTAATGCAGATGCTGTGTTTGATGTTGCAAATGCTATATAATTGTAGCTTTTGTGCTTCTTGTAATATTTCGTAGCAAATCCGATCGGCTAACATAAATTCATTTGGTGCATTTGCGGTATTTATAATGTTGAATTCAGGAATTTGCATTATTCTGTATTTATTTTAAGTATTTAAATTCATCATTTGTTATATTAATTTATTGGAAAACTAGATTGAAACTGAAGCTGATGTGGAAATATTAAACCAGGACGAGGCAGTTCAAAATATACTCGAATCTGCAGGTATAAATTTGAGGATTTCAGCAACGTCAAAGCGTACTTTATCTTCGTCATTGATAGCTTATTTTTCGCGGGTGACTTCCACGAAAGCCATATTAGACCAGTTCTAGCAAAAAGCAGAACAGATTGGACTACAAACTCGGTTAAAATCAAATACAGGTGATTAATGAAACAATACATATTGGAATTAGTTTTAGTCCACGAGGTGTAATGTTTCTGACAGAAGCTGATTGTGGACTTGATGAAATTTGTCAATTCATAATAAAAATTGTTCCGTTGATGAATTACCTCTCCAAAGCTCAATCCGATAATTGGTCAGTTGAGAATGAACCTTGTGAACTTTACTTTCCAAAACGTCAACAAATATATATGTCTTTCAGGGCAAATTTTAAAATTGAACACTGTTATTTCATTGATCTATGGGTTTATGTAGTCCCTAACGAATAAGTCTAGGAGACCTTAAATATGCTTGTCTGTTTGGCAAATCAATTTTCGATAACTTTTTGTTCATCCTGCTTGAAGATATTGATTAGATATTTGGTGTATTGGTGTATCATGACTAGTTTTAGATCAAATTCGAGTTTTGTTCAGGTCTAATTTTGTGCAGAGTTGTGGTCCTTGGACTTAGAAAATTCTCTCCAATAATCAGTTTTCTGCACATTTAGGAATCTAGTTCCGGACTTGGTATTGTGTGCAGAGTTATGACCCTTGAACTTATTAAAAAATCACTTATATAACAGCGTTTTTTCGTTATTCTTGAAGATATTAAATTGATATATGTTACCACCAAGTTATAGATCTAGTTAGAATTTTGTTCCTATACAATACACTTTTAACCGGTAGGGGGATATGTATTGTCATGCAATATCACAGAATGCGTGTTATTCATCAGATGAATTTTTATATAAAAACTGAGAAATAATACTAGTAAGCAGCAAGAATATAGAATACAAATATCTTATGGGACATCTTGGTTCGTTTCTCGTCTTTTTGTCGAGCCTTCGACTTTAGTCGAAAAAGCGAGACTAAGCGATCCTACATTCCGTCGTCGTCGGTGTCGTCGGTGGCGTCAACAAATATTCACTCTGTGGTTAAAGTTTTTGAAATTTTAATAACTTTCTTAAACTATACTGGATTTCTACCAAACTTTGAAAGAAGCTTCTTTATGATCATTAGATAGTATCCAGAAATACATTTTGTAAAAATAAAATTCTAATTTTTCCGTATTTTACTGTAAATAGACTTAGTTTTTTCTGTGGGGAAACAAAACATTCACTCTGTGGTTTTTAGAATTTTAATAACTTTCTCAAACTATCCCTGGTTTGTACCAAATTTGGACAGAAGCTTGTTTATGATCATAAGATAATACCCAGAAGTAAATTTTGTAAAAATAAAATTCCATTTTTTCCGTATTTTACTTATAAATCGACTTAGTTTTTTTCTGCGAGGAAACATCACATTCACTCTGTGGTTACAGTTTTTAGAATTTCAATAACTTTCTTAAACTATCCTGGGTTTGTACCAAACTTGAACAGAAGCTTATTTATGATCATAAGATTGTATCCAGAAGTAAAATTGTAAAAAGATTACTCCGTTTTTTCTGTTTTTTACTTTTAAATGGACTTAGATTTTCTTACAATCATAAAATAGTAACAAGAGGAATATTTTTATTAATTTTTTTCCTCATTGATGTTGAGCCTGCGATTTACAGCAAAAATAGGCGAGACACTGGGTTCCGCGGAACCCTTACATTTTTTTTTTATTTGTCATGTTTTAAAAATATAAGGATAGAATACGGGTAAATGAAGGGGTTGAACAGTTGCATCAGTTTTTAGATACATGTATCAGCATATGGATGACTTCAAGATTGGTCAAAACTTCTGTAGTGCTGTTTTAGAATCAGCACATGGAAAGCAACCCACAAAAGTTGTTAAGCACAATCTTTCTCTTAATAATGATATTATAGGCAGCAATTTTAGCAATGTCCTAAATTTAGCAACAGCTGATATCAAAATAAGACCGACCCCAGAAAAGTATTTGTTTGCACCTTGGACATGGAGCAGTATGTTCAACTGTACACCAAACTGTATTACCCAAAAAACATTGAATAGGGAAAGTTATTCTGCTGTAGAAATATATTAACTGATTAATGCATGCAGGTATATGTTATTTGTATTCAGAAACGCATATATTGATAGATCCACTGTTCTCAGATCCATTTATTCTGCTGCTTCAAATAAATAACCTATGTTAAATGTTTTTGCAGTGATCAGTAGAGTAAAAAATTATAAAGCTTTAAATGTATATGTCCTTCAGTGTATATTGCATACTTTCCTGTCTGGGAACGACCATTTTCAAAACAAAACAAATTATCAGACACTAGAAATGTTTATAATATGTAAATTGAAGAAAATTTGATTTAAAAGGCCAACTCACCCCTACATTAAGAAAGTCAAGGAAGGCTCAAATAACTAGCATAGCGAACGTCTATCAGAGGCCAATTGATAACGAACTAAATCACCGATTCATATCATATTAACGTCGTTTCAAACTTATTCTTCTCTCTTTATATAACATTTGACTATTGCATGACATTTAAATTGTTCTTGTTCTTTTAAATGCAATCAGGAACACCTTTATTAAGAGATGCCCTGTTCCACAATTCAATGATTTATTAAATCTGCTGCTTAAACCCCGAAAATCTTCAGTCCGGACTGAATCTGTATGATCTGTTACAGCTACAGTATTTTATCAGCTTGTGACAGATTTATTGCCAAACAGTTGAGGTTTTGGTTTCACATCTGATAACAGTTCACTGAGAAAAGACAATGACCTTAGTTTTAGAGGAAGGAATTTTTATTATCAAAATACATATGCACTGAATATTCACACATAATGATTTGTTTTTGTTACATCATTCCCACTAATGTCCAATATATGGGATGTCTTTAGGATTAGGGTATTTGGATCTTGCTAAATCCAAGACACATTTTGGCATAATTTCACGTCGTTGATAAACTACCCATTCACCGCCTCCTATATTTGTCTTTCTGTCCAAGTACTCCTCAGTATACCATACCCCTAAATTGTCCATTATTTTCCAAAAACGTTTGTAAATTTCCTTTCTTATTCCTGAATTTTCTGGTGAAGGTAACTGTCCTTGACCAATCCATGGTGCAGAGCTATTTGATATAACAACACACGGACCCACTAAACAAAAGGGACACTTTCCCTGGTTTTCGACAGTTCCTTGGGGTTCATCTGCTCCTCCACTTGATGCTGATATTTCTTGTTGCATTTCACCTGCAATTGTGGTACTATTTACACACATTTGTTGGTAAGAACATCTTGCTGTTTTGTGTTTTCTTTTTCTTTTCAAAGGAACATCTTTTACTTCTGTAAAAGTAAGGATATATTGATTACTTATAATTAAATGGATAATGTATGTATGTTTCATGTTAAAATTATGAAAAAATAACTGAATGTTTTTATCATAATATTGCTAAGAAAAAATGCATTTCAAATAAAGAACATGAGGATTCATAACTCAAATCCATTGAATATTTTTTTATTTTATCTAAATTATTAGTTCATTTATGGAAATAAATAAAAATTGCAAAATATGCACATTACCTGCTATAACATCTTTCCAGTCTTGATCTTCTATAAATTTAGTTATCTGCTCTTTTTGGATTTTTGAGACATTCAGCTTCATTTCAAATCTGACAGCCATCTTGATTCTTGATTCAGGTTGTATAAATGGAAATATGATATTCTATGTTGATCACATGATACGAGTCATGTGAATAATAATATGAAAATGATTGGTTGAACTTCATTTCAAAATTCAATTTGAAAAAAGGCGGATTTTTGTTAAAAAGGTGTAAACTTCACTAGTGCTTCAATCTGAAGTCATGGATGAAAATTTAAGGTCTCCATTATGTGATATCACTAATGTACTTAAATTGAAAAAAGTGTCATGTAGAAAGCGTTTGGTAGATGGTACTCCCAAAAATTATTCATATGACAGAAAAGTTAGGAAAACTATTGAATTTCACTTTGACTCAACACAACAGAAGGAAGAATTTGATAGAAAATTTGATCAGGCTAAAAAAACACTAAAGGTAAAATCAAATACAGAATTGTTCAACTGTTTGATGGATTTAAATAGGATGGCATCAAAATCATCAGAAAAAATGGAGACTGGACAAGAAAAACAAGAAACTGTGGACAGCTTTTCTTCCATCAGTGATAAAAAAGAAAAGCCAGACATGAACATTAATCTAAATGAATTATTTGTTTGTACATATTCTCAGATTCAGGAACTTTTGAAAATTCGCAATCAGTATCAGAATCTGGAAATAGTAAACTACGAGAAATGTGGACATGTTGCGAGACTAACATTATTATCCCAGGATCTTTACCAACGGTATCTTTTTTGGAGCTCTTCGCCAAATTTACATGGTGATTATTATGTAAACCACAAGATATATCATGCTTACATGTGTAGCGGAGTTCTTAAAATTCAGTATGAAAGATTTTCTGACTTAAGTGGATTAGGAATTCCAGGTAAAAAATTTCGGAACAAAATTGCAGAGATATATGGTGAATCCGTAACATATTACAGGGATATGTCAATTATTGACGCTATAGCAAAAGAAAAGTCAAAAACCATACCATTCGACAATGTAGAAAATGTGCAGATGAACTGTAATTCTGTAGATATTATGACAGATGCCCGACATGCATGTCGTAAGAATAGTTTCAATTCAGATATCACTGCCCTTGGTAAAAAAACTCACAAAGTACTCAGTTACCAACATGTTACTAAGAGACTTGAAAGGTGCTCACAAAAACATGAACTTTATGGAACAAAGAAGCTTTATGAAGACTTAGAATCAAAGACTGTCAATGTGCGTTGTCATAGCCATGACAGAAACTCATCCATAAGTTCCTTCATAGAGAAAGACAAACCCAATGTCATAGACTGCCTTGAAACATGGCATGCTGGGAAAGAAGTAAGGAAAGCTATAACAAAAGTAGCAAAAGGTGCAAAAAAAAACCATGGAGTATTATGGCATGGAGAGTTGGCAGATAAAGTGGCAGGGGTAAAGACCCATACATACTGGGCAATGCAAAATTGTGAAGGATCAACTCAGAGATTCATTGCATCACTTGACAATATTGTTAACCATTACAAGAACGACCATCAATGGTGCCATCCAACTTCACGATGTAAAACTGAACCTCATTATACATTATCCCGAACTATGATAAGAGATGACATTGCAGCTGGACTTTTGAGAAAGGCTATAAAGTCCTTGTATATGTACAAAAAGCCAGGGAAATATATACATTGTTTGAATACCCATTATATCGAAAGTTTTCACAATACACTACTGTTATATGTTGACAAAAGGGTTCATTATGGAGAAAAAACTTATGAAATCAGATCAGGCTTAGGGATTTTGGATTGGAATGAACATGTTGATCGTCCAGTGTCTTCTGAGAAAGTGTTCCGTCGTGCCGCACGAACACGTAATCGTGCACCTGAAAGGGTTCTAAAACCTAAAACATATTTATTTGTGAGAAATTTATGGGATATTTATTGCAACTTTCTTACGGGTGACATTCAACCTTTTAATATCTGTGATACTATTCAGGAATATGTTGAAGATGATAGCATACTTCAGGAAAGTGAAGATAGTGAAAATGACGAATCTGACGATGATATTTAATTGTGATATATTCTTTTGTATGTATTTATTTTCAGAGTGCAATTATTTGTATAAATTGAAGTTTTATTTTTTTTCTTATTATTTATATTTGAAATTGTCCTAGTACAACACATGTAAAATATGGTCAATAAGCTTTTTCTCACTTTCAAAAAGCATGATGGATGTGTCCACTTCTTGAGCAAAAGTGTCCACATTTGTCTTTCTTCAATGAAGTAATATACACAAATATGAAAAAAGTATTGAATAAAAGTACATTGTCATGGTTACAAATCAAAATGATCAATTGAAACGAACTTACATGTAAAGATATGGAAAAATTAAAAATTGTAAACACACTTTATATTTTGACCTTCATTATACATTCTTTACCTAATGACATTTCAAGTGATTGTAACAAAAGTAAAACAAGGCTAGGCATCTGCAAGTCATCAGCTTCTTGTTGTCAAATGTATGGTCATAAATTCATTGGTAAAGAGAAACCATACAGTGACTTTTCTCATCACCAAACTGATCAAAAAGCGGTGTACTTCGGGCTTTAAAACAAAGAATTTATGATCGTAAAATATATTTGATGTACCCGGTACAGTAACAAATCCATCAGTTTAATAATATTGTCGTAAACACAATAACAAGAACACTACTAAATGTTATTACAGTTTTAATTAAAGTATAGTTGACTAAAAATGTCAACTGAATCCTGCATTAAGATAGTGAAGGGAAGCTGAAATAGATACACAACTATACACGTCCGTAGGAGGCGAATCGATGATTCCTTTCATATTAACGTTGTTTCCGACTTATTTTCCCCTTAAAACATAATAATTGACTATCGCATGCAGTTTAAATTGTTCTTGTTCAATTCTAATTCAATTAGAAACACATACACAGAAAGAATTTAGGCTAGAAAGTCACAGGACAAAACGTCATGTTTCACTTTTTCTGACTATTTTCTTCGCGTACTTCTTCAATCAATTAATTCAATTTAATTCAATTGTTCATCTCAAGTCTTCTGCTTTCCTGACAGCCAGCTATCAAACAAATGGGGTCACCAATCATTTACAATCTGTCTTTGAAAGAAGCATACATTTATGTTGACGTCTTTTTTAACGTCCTTTTTTTTCTATTGAACTTAGAGGAGAAATCGGTAATATCGAAATTAAAAAAGAACTAAATTACAGAACTTTTAAATTTTACAATTATTTAGTTTATGTAGATCTACAGCTTTTTCGAAAACAACAATTAAAATATAGGTCACCGATGAGTTAAACACAGATATTTCAATTTTAATGCCAAAAAATAGCATTTTTGCACCAAAGGCAGATAATTTAGAGCTTTTTCAATGATATCTACATGTTATAAGTCACCTGGGGCCAACACGAATTGATATTTTGGAATGATGTTTGTTCCATATTATAAAGTAACAACTGCTAAAGGTAATTAATTTTTTTTCTGAAAATGTTATAACCGCGAGCCTTCTTAAACTACCATGATGACAAATTATTTTGGCAGACCAAAGAGAAAGCCGTAAATGTGTATCCTGGTATCTATGATGAGTTTATTCACCATGTTAGTTTCTACGATTTCCCATCATAGTTGAGACATTCATAACGGCCATTTTAAGAGCCCCTTATTTTCTCATAAAAAATCTTACTTGTGCATTTTACACTATTTCCTTAACGAAGCTGTATAGTACAGGCTTATGGTTCAGATGCTAATATAACACATTCATTGGTCAGGTCGCTATTAAAACACCCACCCCTGGTTTCATTGGAAAAATTTCCTGGTTTTATATATAACTTCCATCAGAATTCTGTTATATTTGGTAATATAGTTTTTTTTATGCACAATGCATGCCAACATCTAATGAGCAACAACAAAGAAAAATAAACGATAAAGAGTTCTAACTGACATGAACTTTACATTAGAACATTTAACACAGAGGGACATAGCTTTGCCAGAATTTCTCAGTATGAATACCACAAGAATGACAACCCAGTAAAATTTTTGGACATCGACTTGACATCTCTAATTCAACATGCAACCACCTACAGTCGGAGCAACCATCAAAGCGATAGATACTATCCTTGAGAAAAAAAGTAGAAACACATAGATACGGAACTCCGTGTAAAATTCAAAAAGGAATGTCTAAAATCAAAAGTCCAAATACATCAAACGATTGGATAACAACTGTCATATTCCTGACTTCGTACAGACATTTTCGAATGTAGACAATAGTAGATTGATAAAATTGAGGATGGAAATGGGGAATGTGTCAAAGAGACAACAACCCGACCAAATAAAAAAAACAAACAACAGAAGCTCTTCAATGTAGCGAGAAATTCCCGCAACCGGAGGCGTCCTTCAGCTGGCCCCTAAACAAATATATACTAGTTCAGTGATAATGAACGTCATACTAATTTCCAAATTGTACACAAGAAACTAAAATTAAAATAATACAAGACTAACAAAGGCCAGAGGCTCCTGACTTGGGACAGTTTCTATAACTAGCTTAACCTCACATTTGTATGACAGTCGCATCAACTTCCATTCGATTGTCAACGATGCGTGAACAATAGACACCATATTATTACACTAGAATATACAATGAGAAAAAAATCAACTTGAACACCCATATTTTTTAATACAAAAATTGACGTTATACCATTCAAAGGATCAAATGAAGCGAAGGACTTTTTTTGTGGAAAAATTATAGGTTATACGTCAAGAATCTGACTAGGGTATCCTGCAAAATCAACAGCATCCTCCAAGGAGTTTACTACCAAGTATATCATCGATGCTGATAAATTTAAACTGGAGCTATACAAAAAACTTAACTCGGGTTCCGGAAGTAGTCGAGTTCAATGATGAACTACTTAAACTTAATCAAAGCGCGAAAGCGCTGTAAAGGCAGTTAATAACAGGTTGTGTGTATTTCTAGTCCAGTTATATCATTATCTTCCATAGAACAGAGGTGGTTTGTAGAATTTAAGATTTAGAGTTCTTTTGTACCTAGTTCACCTATATCTAGTCTACTGTTTACAGTATATTTTATGTGCCTCCGATGAAATGCATTTTTAGCCATGGCCTTGTCAGTTTGCTTTAAATTTATGAGTTTGACGGTCCCTTTGGTGTCTTTCGTCCCTCTTTTTTAGACATATAAGAACTTTTCCTTTTCAATATAAATAGACTATTTCTAATTATTGATTGTATACACATATTCTATGACTCCCATAAAAAATAGTTCACATAGATTGACTAGTCTCTGTACTGTGTGTATAGCAAGGACATCAAGTAACATAATGGTAAATGTACATAGTAACATGTCAACTTTTTTGATGACCATACCTGTCAACTGTCAGTATTTACAGAGTATTTCCCCCATCGAGCTCGAGGCTCCCAAATGGAAATTTTGTAAGAGCAATTTTGTTGACTATTTTAAAGAAAACAATTAATTCAACAATGGCTATGAGCTTGTTAATGCACGAAGAAGCCAAAATCCACATTAGAATATATTTGAATGGAATCCATGACAAATCGCCCCACTTTAAAAACAAAAACAAGGGTGCACACACTGAAATGTCTCGCCTTCTTTTCTTATCATTGATATTATGTTGATAGTCCTAATAATAAAGCGTTATTACAACTGTCACATAATCTTAACATAAACCAAGAAAACTAAACATTGACCTTTGAACCATGAGAATGAGGTCAAGGTCAGATAAACCATGCCAGGTAGGTATGTACAGCTAACAATTCTTCCATACAACAAATAAAATTGACTTATTGCTTATAGTTTAAGAAAAACAGATCAAAACACAAAGCTTAACACTGAGCAATGATCCGTATAAAATGAGATCAAGGTCAAATAAAACCTGTGCGACTGACATGTAGATCATGAAATATTTCCATACACCAAATATAGTTGACCTATTGCATATAGTATTAGAAAAAAAAGGCCAAAACTCAAAAACTTAACTTTGACCACTGAACCATGAAAATGAGGTCAAGGTCATATGACACCTGCCAGGTAGACCTATACACCTTACAACAATTCCATACACAAAATATAGAAGACCTATTGCAAACAGTATAAGAAAAACAGACCAAAACACAAAACTTAACTATAACCACTAAACCATGAAAATGAGGTCAAGGTCAGATGACACCTGCCAGTTGGACATGTACACCTTACAGTGCTTCCATACACCGAATATACTAGACCTATTGCTTATAGTATCGTATAACGGGTTATTTTCGCAGGGTGAAAATTTTCGCGGACAGAACTAAATGGCCCAAATAAATTCCGTCAAATTAAAGGTGTACATACAAAGGTATTAATAAAAGTTTTTAATCCGCAAAAATAATAACTGCCAAAATATTTCGTATTACTTGTTCAATGAAAATCGCGAAATTTTACACCCGTGAAAATAACCCGCTATACGGTATCTCAGATATGGACTTGACCACCAAAACTTAACCTTGATCGCTGATCCATGAAATGAGGTCGAGGTTAAGTGAAAACTGTCTGACAGGCAAGAGGACCTTGCAAGGTATGCACATACCAAATATAGTTATCCTATTACTAATAATAAGAGAGAATTTAACATTACAAAACATTTTAACGTTTTTTTCAAGTAGTCACTGAACCATGAAAATGAGGTCAAGGACATTGGACATGTGACTTATGGAATCTTCCTAACATGAGGCAACCATATACAAAGTATGAAGCATCCAGGTCTCCCACCTTCTAAAATATAAAGCTTTTAAGAACTGAGCTAACATCGCCGCCGCCGTAGCTGCCGATGCCGGATCACTATCCCTATGTCGAGCTTTCGGCGACAAAAGTTGCAGGCTAGACAAAAAAACTGCCCCAACCTGGATTACCAAATCCCCACTTGTGAACTGTGTTAAATCCTGTTAATATTACTCCTGCCAACTGGTCCCACCTAATGGAAATGGGTGAGATCTAGATAAATATATTATTAACCAGGATGAATTTAGTAATGCCAACTCGCCCCACTTATGGAAAAAGATGTTATTCCATTGAATATAAGTTAAATTCCTTATATTGCATTTTGATACATTTAACTGGTTTGTTTTCAATTGTTATGCAAATAACTAAGCTTCAAAACTTACAGTTATTCTTCAACAATCAGGTTTTTTTTTAGAATTATAATTTCAGTATATATCAATAATAGTAATTAAAATAATTTTCAGTTTGTTTGTATTCTGTGTAGATTAGTTTTCATTAAAGTGGTGCGAGTTTTTATTTTTAATTATATATATATTAATCTAAATATTACCGTTTTTTATAAGTAGGGCGAGTTGGTAGGAGTAATATTAAACATGATCTAACCAATTTCACATGTGGGCGATTTGATAAATCAGTTTGTGGTGTTTTTTTAAAAAGTGGGGCGATTAGCCAGTGGGGCAACTTGTCCTGCTTCCATTTGAAGGCCCCCTTGAAGGTTTTGTATGAATATATGGACCATCTTTCACGTAAAACCGCCCCATGTTAACCCCCATGTGCATTTTGAAAATTTGGCAGATATGTTTCTAACTCCAGGCAAAATCTACCGGTATGAATGAAAGAAGAAGTTTTCAATTAAGGCTCTGTGGTCATAACAGCTGTCTCATTAGCATTTTAACCACTTCCCATATTTGCAATTAAAACAATAGAAGAAAATTATTCAACGCAAAAACAAAACTTACTTGTAAATATGAAATTCTCTTTACGGTATGAGTTTTTCTCATTGTTTGAGATTGTACAGTAGTACCTGTAACTGCTTATACCTATATTTCTTATTCACTTTTGCTTGATAAACTCACTAAATATCATCTACATTGTACCACATCTCCTTATTTTTATAAGCATTCCAATAACATGCTGGATAACTCGGACTAAAACAAAGTCGGACTATAACGAAATCGGACTATAACTAACTCGGACTATAACAAACTCGGCCTACCATTATTCATATGCAGAAATATATTGAGCCAACTCGGACTACGATTAGAAGATTGTTTTTTTTTTACTGTTAAAAAAATCTTATATATTAAAATTATATACGAATTTATGAGATTATAATGAATATTTTTGAAAAAAAAGATCGTATATAGAAAGGATTAATATTTGTAACATCAGTTGAATTAAATATGTTTATGATTATTAAATAAACAAAGACAAATTTGACTGACAGTGAATGGCTTCTTAACAATTTCACTAATCTGTAATGGATTCAGCAATTGAAAAGTAATTATATTCAAATGGTCACATGCAAATTCAAATTCAAGTCTCTTTAAAGTGGGTTTGTGCCCTGAAAAAAAGTTTTATAACTTAAGTTTTTTTGAAACTTGTGCAACACACATACCTAAATAACTATAACATAGACGAGAGCATCATTTGTGTCAATGTTTTGTTCCTGTTTACATTGTCATTGATATTTTTTCAGAAAGCCTGAGGCATAACTCATGAATTCCTGTCATTACATCCTAAATTAACATAATTACTGCTAGAATAATTATCAGTATGATATATTCAGTATATATAATTGTTGCATTCATTCACTCCTGTGTTCAGTCATTCAAAAATATTTAAACATCAACAAATGAACTTAAATAAGGACAAGAAAACACTAGAAAAGATACGTACATACAACCCGTGTTTAAGGTAGCACAATACAAAGATTTTATAACTCCAACTCCCAAGTTTTAAAATGCTGTAACTTTCTTAATAATGCTTGAAAATTTATAAAACAGGTAGTTTTGGATAGCTAACACATTATTCTTTCAAATTAATGCAATGTTAGTATTATCTATTATGAAAACAATTATGTAACCAATTATAATTTTAACTGTGTCTAAAATATTGTTCACCAAATTTCCACTTTCAAATGAAATTAGCTTCTGCATAGGTATCCCTAGAGGGTTGATTTTATAACATGTTGTTCCTATGGCCATTATCTACAAAAGGGTGTCTCAGATTTCAGATAGAATGTATAGAACAAATTTTACACCTAATTAAACATTATCTTCTTTTATGTGGTTAGGATGTTTACACTAATTAGAGATTTATGAGAGAATGGAATACCATAGAGACAATCTGAGACACCCTTTTGAAGCCCATGATGTGTTGATTAAGATTTCGTAAAAATTTTCTGTATAGTACAAGAGATGATAGAGCTAAATTCATTCAAGTGAACTTACCTAGATTTTGCCACTAATTACGTAATAATTAATTACATAATGATTGCATAATAAAAATATTGTATTCATTTAAAAGATTAATCTTTTATCTATCTATATATACCTCTGTTATTATTTTCTATGCATTCATAAGAAAGTTACAGCATTTCAAAGGTTAGTGATTGGAAGTAAAAAAATCTTTGTATTGTGCTACCTTAAGTGTATTTGAAAGAGAACTATATCTGGTTAAACGATGTATAAAGGAGAAATATAACTGGTTAAACGATGTCTAAAGGAGGAAAAAATGTAGATATTGCATAACGATGCTTTCTACCTAATAGCACGTGGATATGTTTACATATTTAAACTTGACCCAGTATGACCCGTACCTTGTAGGTCACCGCCGTCGTTTAAACACTAGACTACAGTCGTGTAAGACAATAAAAAGCTTAAGCCTGTACTATTTGTGTGAAGTAAATGTGTTTGTTCTGTACATTTAAATTGTTTTACCTGATAGCAAGGACGTCTATCTATGCGTTTCCTTCTCAATTCACTTTGTCAAATTCTTCGAGCTTCTGGTAGTACTTCATTTGCCACAGCGGCTTAGCCCGGCTTAGCCCGGTTGATGCTTCCGGTATAGGCACAGTCGCTTCATTTGCTGTAAAATCAGCCGCCGGCGCAAATAGGCATACGCCGCTCTCGCCGGTGTACACTGACCGGCAAGCAATCAGCCGGTCATAAAAGTATGGCGGAAAGTGCAATTTTAGATAAATTAGCGGAATTTAAAAAGGTGAATATTGATTTATGTCAATCAAAACTAGTATGATACATGATACTGAATTAGTCCACTACGACGATATTAAATTGTCATGCTATATTTTATTTTCAAATTTATAAAATTATCTCGCAGAAACGTTTTTATTATGAATACGGCCTCAGAAAAAAAGACTGCATCTTAAAAATATATATTTATTGTTAATAGGTTCATATTTTATATTCCCTAGCTTAGAAAGCAAAAAAGTATAAATTTGAACTTCTGTCGCCATCTTTAAATCAGCCGGTTCCACTCGTTTTACTTTCAGCCATATTTAACCCGGTCATGTGATAGGGCGAACCGGGCATAGCCCGACCTAGTACAAATGAAGCAGCCCCTTTTCAAAACATACGTATTACTGCGCCGGAAGTGAGAAAAATATGAGAAATCCTCGTAAAATAATGCTATTTTCAATTTAGTGGAATCCATTTTGTTATATTTATTATACAAAGAGAAAAAAAATTACGATTAATTATGAATTTGCATATCATTATACGGAACGTTTATGGACTATTTTCCATAGCTGTAAACCGGTCATTTTGGCGGAAATCATGTACACATACACACGTAGATTGGCTGGTACCGGATCGTAATGTTACACATCACATATATCAATTAGCTTATACCCGGAACGTAGTACCAGGAACCAGGATAATTCGTAGACAACATACATAACTAATACCGAAATTGAAAACGCTTTACGGTTTCTCGTTCATAAACCGAATTCCGCTTTGAATTATAGAAGATGCAATATTAATCATGTTCAGTCGACTTTTCATTGTTATATCAACGTCTGAACTAATTAAAGAATCTTTAGATGTCAGATAACACTCGAAATTGACCCGACCTCTTTCCACACGTAATACACATAATGATAGTTTGTAGTCAGGTTGACTGCTTATAATGCAAAATACACACTAATAACAAGTTCTATAAAACGAACAATACACACTGATCGTTTCTTTAGTCCCCAATGTAAATGAAAGAAACAAAAACCATATTATACCATAAAAAGAAGAGGAGAAATTCGAACATTTCCGGATCTATTTCTGGTCAAAAGACCCCCAGCAAAGATTGCGTATGAAAAGATGAACCTCATGACTTAAAAGTCAGGCCTTAAAGCACTGCCTTTAAAAACAAGTGGACGGAAGAATACAGAACAAATGTGAACAAAATGAACTCAACATCGGGAAATACCACCAAGTTTAATAGGGATCGACATCGCCCTTAATACAACAGGCACGATTCTATCGGAAACTAAATTAAAGAAGAAAAACTGTGCATTTGAAAATGTTACGCTATTTGTTCCTACTTTGTTTTTGGACTATTATATCACAATACAAATGCAAGTCTACCTCCAAATTAAAACATTAAACTTGTATGTTATGATATATGTTGGTATTCATTTCTATTTTAAATTTACTACGACAAACTAGTCAACTTATGAAGAAAATTATATTCATATTGGCCATATCAACTACCACTGTACGTATTATCATTAAACCTTATTTATAACCCCTAAAACGAAACGATAACGATGTAATATATCTCAACCCTGCAGACATTAGTTATAATTCAGAGTGTACCAGTTAAGACGGGTTTATTTCACATTTTGCAAAATATTGTCATTATAAAACAAATAAATTGTTTCTATCTTATGATTGTTTGCAATATGCCAGATACGTTCGATCTTCGAAAAGACTTGATATATCACATTACTGGAAAAATCTTTAATATTATCAATATTACACAAAATATTTGTTTCATACATGGGCATCTATTTTAATTGAAAAAGAGATTGTTTTATCATTACCACAGACATAAATATATGTTAATGTCTATAGGAAGACCAAGGTATGACCATTAACCTATTTATACTTAAACGGCAATCAAATAATCTTGAACTACATACAATATAATTTGGAGCTAACTAACTAGTGTTGCATTACACGAAAAGTTGTGTAAAAACGATTGATTGATTGTTGGTTGCTTAACGTCCAGTGGCAAATATTTCATGCATATTCAGGACGAGAACAAGTTCACAATAAATACAATAGGTAGGTTGATACGATAGAGGCCATCTTGGATGATGGTCTGGGAAATTTGGACTGCCACTGGAAAATGAGGGTATCTTGGATAGGGACATAAATTTTGCCTTGCTACAGGCCACCTACGGACCCCTCTAAAGAGTTGTTGCAAAGGTTCTTAACGTGCAAAGAGCGTGCCACTCTCCGTACACGAGGCATCGGATTTAACGTCCCCCTTCTGACTTGACGTGACTGCGAACTTGATACATCCCGCACAGCCAACCGGACGCCCCACTTCGGCAAGCGTTTTACTGCCGGTCGGGAGAAGACAAACAGACAGTGTGAAGATTGGAATTGACTAATTCAGAACACTACGACCAAAACATGTATTGGCAGCAAATAAGACTCAATTAAGACAAATGTACGCCCCACTTCGGCAAGCGTCTTACTGCCGGTCAGGAGAAGACCAAGTGACCATATTTCTATACCCCAGTCACCCTTGGGGGTTGTGTAAAAAAGTAGCTATATTATTAACCATCAAACTTCTTCATTAGTGTACTATCACATGTGTTGGGTGTGTAACATTAAATAAACAAAATAAAAACTCATGGGAAGAACATGCAGCCGTAGCATAACGTCTATGTTCATATCATTAATTCATCTGCATTTAATTAATCGGAATTGTCATAACAGTACAAAAAGTAATACGAATGTTTAATACAATAACGTGAACGTAATTTGTTAACCGAACAATGCATTCAGAGAGTCAACGAAGCTTAAAACATGATATACAATAACTAACTAGTGAATGTCCATGTAAGGAGATTCGATCAGACATGACTAATTCATTGATTCCTTTTCTCTTATAAACGTCGTTTTCAATTAATTCTCGTTTGGAATAAGACTTGTTAGCTCATCATCATCCTTTTGGTCCATCTAGCCTTCCAACATGTCTCCAATATCATCATCCCTTTGGTCCATCTAGCCTTCCAACAGGTCTCCAATATCATCATCCCTTTGGTCCATCTAGCCTTCCAACAGGTCTCCAATATCATCATCCCTTTGGTCCATCTAGCCTTCCAACATGTCTCCAATATCATCATCCTTTTGGTCCATCTAGCCTTCCAACAGGTCTCCAATATCATCATCCCTTTGGTCCATCTAGCCTTCCAACAGGTCTCCAATATCATCATCCCTTTGGTCCATCTAGCCTTCCAACAGGTCTCCAATATCATCATCCCTTTGGTCCATCTAGCCTTCCAACATGTCTCCAATATCATCATCCCTTTGGTCCATCTAGCCTTCCAACAGGTCTCCAATATCATCATCCCTTTGGTCCATCTAGCCTTCCAACAGGTCTCCAATATCATCATCCCTTTGGTCCATCTAGCCTTCCAACAGGTCTCCAATATCATCATCCCTTTGGTCCATCTAGCCTTCCAACATGTCTCCAATATCATCATCCTTTTGGTCCATCTAGCCTTCCAACAGGTCTCCAATATCATCATCCCTTTGGTCCATCTAGCCTTCCAACAGGTCTCCAATATCATCATCCCTTTGGTCCATCTAGCCTTCCAACAGGTCTCCAATATCATCATCCCTTTGGTCCATCTAGCCTTCCAACAGGTCTCCAATATCATCATCCCTTTGGTCCATCTAGCCTTCCAACAGGTCTCCAATATCATCATCCCTTTGGTCCATCTAGCCTTCCAACATGTCTCCAATATCATCATCCTTTTGGTCCATCTAGCCTTCCAACAGGTCTCCAATATCATCATCCCTTTGGTCCATCTAGCCTTCCAACAGGTCTCCAATATCATCATCCCTTTGGTCCATCTAGCCTTCCAACATGTCTCCAATATCATCATCCTTTTGGTCCATCTTGCCTTCCAACATGTCTCTAATATCACCATCCTTTTGGTCCGCCTTGCCTTCCAACATGTCTCCAATATCATCATCCCTTTGGTCCATCTAGCCTTCCAACAGGTCTCCAATATCATCATCCCTTTGGTCCATCTAGCCTTCCAACATGTCTCCAATATCATCATCCTTTTGGTCCATCTTGCCTTCCAACATATCTCCAATATCATCCTCCTTTTGGTCCATCTTGCCTTCCAACATGTCTCTAATATCACCATCCTTTTGGTCCGCCTTGCCTTCCAACATGTCTCCAATATCATCATCCCTTTGGTCCATCTAGCCTTCCAACAGGTCTCCAATATCATCATCCTTTTGGTCCATCTTGCCTTCCAACATGTCTCTAATATCACCATCCTTTTGGTCCGCCTTGCCTTCCAACATGTCTCCAATATCATCATCCCTTTGGTCCATCTAGCCTTCCAACAGGTCTCCAATATCATCATCCCTTTGGTCCATCTAGCCTTCCAACATGTCTCCAATATCATCATCCTTTTGGTCCATCTTGCCTTCCAACATGTCTCCAATATCATCATCCTTTTGGTCCATCTTGCCTTCCAACATGTCTCTAATATCACCATCCTTTTGGTCCGCCTTGCCTTCCAACATGTCTCCAATATCATCATCCCTTTGGTCCATCTAGCCTTCCAACATGTCTCCAATATCATCATCCTTTTGGTCCATCTTGCCTTCCAACATGTCTCCAATATCATCATCCTTTTGGTCCATCTTGCCTTCCAACATGTCTCTAATATCACCATCCTTTTGGTCCGCCTTGCCTTCCAACATGTCTCCAATATCATCATCCTTTTGGTCCTTCCTGTCTTCCAACTTGGATTATGTTAAACAAAGAGCTGGAATCTAGTGATTTAATAAGTCTTTGCCATATTGGCTTAGAATGCAAATGCCAAATCTGGTGAGAGTAGGAGGCAAGAGAAAAATGAGAAAAGCAGGGAGTGATGATTGTTCACCAAGAAATTGAAAATTATATTTTAAATGATGTAAACAGTTCATGAAATCAAGACATTGGAAGATATTCCTTTCTGTCCCAGCAAATAATTGACTGCTGAGCGTCAGTGAGTTAGAATCAGCAAACGACAGAAAATTGTTCTATGCTGTTTTAGAAGATACAACAGGGGCTATTTTAGCAACTATTTACAATGAAAAAGATCATGGCAAATTCGTTGAGGGCTTTGGTGTAACCCTAATGAATGTCATATGTAAGAAACCTTACAGACAGTGTTTGATATAACATCTGACACAGGTCCCTTTGGTCCATCTAGCCTTCCAACAGGTCTCCAATATCATCATCCCTTTGGTCCATCTAGCCTTCCAACAGGTCTCCAATATCATCATCCCTTTGGTCCATCTAGCCTTCCAACAGGTCTCCAATATCATCATCCCTTTGGTCCATCTAGCCTTCCAACAGGTCTCCAATATCATCATCCCTTTGGTCCATCTAGCCTTCCAACAGGTCTCCAATATCATCATCCCTTTGGTCCATCTAGCCTTCCAACATGTCTCCAATATCATCATCCTTTTGGTCCATCTAGCCTTCCAACAGGTCTCCAATATCATCATCCCTTTGGTCCATCTAGCCTTCCAACATGTCTCCAATATCATCATCCTTTTGTTCCATCTTGCCTTCCAACATGTCTCCAATATCATCATCCTTTTGGTCCATCTTGCCTTCCAACATGTCTCTAATATCACCATCCTTTTGGTCCGCCTTGCCTTCCAACATGTCTCCAATATCATCATCCCTTTGGTCCATCTAGCCTTCCAACAGGTCTCCAATATCATCATCCTTTTGGTCCATCTTGCCTTCCAACATGTCTCCAATATCATCATCCTTTTGGTCCATCTTGCCTTCCAACATGTCTCTAATATCACCATCCTTTTGGTCCGCCTTGCCTTCCAACATGTCTCCAATATCATCATCCCTTTGGTCCATCTAGCCTTCCAACATGTCTCCAATATCATCATCCTTTTGGTCCATCTTGCCTTCCAACATGTCTCCAATATCATCATCCTTTTGGTCCATCTTGCCTTCCAACATGTCTCTAATATCACCATCCTTTTGGTCCGCCTTGCCTTCCAACATGTCTCCAATATCATCATCCTTTTGGTCCTTCCTGTCTTCCAACTTGGATTATGTTAAACAAAGAGCTGGAATCTAGTGATTTAATAAGTCTTTGCCATATTGGCTTAGAATGCAAATGCCAAATCTGGTGAGAGTAGGAGGCAAGAGAAAAATGAGAAAAGCAGGGAGTGATGATTGTTCACCAAGAAATTGAAAATTATATTTTAAATGATGTAAACAGTTCATGAAATCAAGACATTGGAAGATATTCCTTTCTGTCCCAGCAAATAATTGACTGCTGAGCGTCAGTGAGTTAGAATCAGCAAACGACAGAAAATTGTTCTATGCTGTTTTAGAATATACAACAGGGGCTATTTTAGCAACTATTTACAATGAAAAAGATCATGGCAAATTCGTTGAGGGCTTTGGTGTAACCCTAATGAATGTCATATGTAAGAAACCTTACAGACAGTGTTTGATATAACATCTGACACAGGTACTACCCTAAGTTCAAAAGAAGCAGAACGACAATTGAAAAAGAAAGCCGACCCTGATCTTAACTACTACAACACATCTAGTCTAACTAGTATTTCGCAGCCGTCTTCAAGTAATTCCTGTTTTTCATCTGAGGAAGTCAAACATTACCAATCTCATATCTTTCACATACATTCCTCTGAAAATATTACGAATACTGATGAAAATAAATTATGCATTTAGAGAGTCCATGAGTGTGATGCACAAATAACTATATAAGCGAATGTCCATATAAGGATAATCGACGACAAACATAATTAACTATTATTCTGACTCTTTTCTTCTGTAGTTTAACAATTGAACGTTTGCTGCTGTTTAAGTTGGTGATGTATGTTGAATACTCGTGCATTTCTTCTGGTTTCATTGCTGCATAACAAAGTGCTCATCATCATAAAATGTTTTAGGTGTGATCTGTACAGAAGCAATTTTATCACTATTTAATATTTTAGTTACTATATGTATATCACAAATACCACCAATGAATCACTCATTTAAGTCCAATTGGGGTTGTTTTAACAAAAGTAATATTCTTATCCCCAGCTTGACAAAAAAAATCTGGTCAATAAATGCAAAAACATTTATCATGTATTAAAATTTTCTTATTACATTAAATTGGTAATTAAAAATTCGATAGATAGCGTCGAAAAAAATCTCAGTCAAATAAGTTACCTACTACTTCTAAATTATAAGTTGGTCTTTGCTTCACCAGCTTTAATCTTTAGGGATGAGTACATATATATGGGAACAATTTTGTTTAAATAGATATTTTAATACTATAAATGGACTTAGTTTTACTTCCAGTTAACATTACATAGAGTCTGCAGTTGACATGCCAGCTCCAGACTTCATTTAAACTGACTGAAAGATTATGATTTCATCATATGAACATCAGGCAAAATCTTTCCTGTTAGGGGTTAATTGTCATACCCTCATAACATATATGAGAAGATCATAACCCGTGTCATGCCAACAACTGTTTTTTTTTAATAAATGTGTTTAGTTCTGACGATAAGACCCTATAAGTGAATCAATATTAACGCCAACATATGCAATTTTTAATGACATGACAACAGTATCGTAACTATATCCCTTCTTAAAAAGTCTATACAAAGGTTTTGTTAGTTTCTGAGGTGAATACTGACACCTTTGTGCTTTATAAAGAATATTTCCATAAAAAATTGGATGTGAAATACATGTCGATTTAATAGAATACTATATTATGATACCATGTCGTTTGCCTTGTTCGAAGACGCATTTAGTTTTCAAACCATTACTTAAGTTTTAGTGAATGAATCGTTTTCAATTTTTATCAGAAGGTTCAATACCACTAAAGGAAGGTTGGGATTGATTTCGCGGGTTATGGTTCCAACAGTTTTGGTATAGAAGGGGTAAAAAAGGGACTTAAAATAAGCATTTTTGTTGTTTGTAAGGGGGACCCGCTTCTATTGGAGATATCATTTTTTTTGTCTTCCAGCATTTTTTTTTTCATGGCTTCTCCCCGTTTGTATTGGAGATATCAAGACCAAATATGGACCATCGGTAAACCTTATTATTATTAAATGAGGCTGTGTAGAATTTTCACAAAATTTTACATTGAAAAATGGACAAAAGTTGAGATACAATTTATAGAATTGTCTCTCTTTGTAGTGGTTATCTTTTCATGTGTTTTTTTTGGTATTTTCTCTGAATCCAATTTGTAGTATGTATTTTTGTTTCATATAATTTGGGAAAATTGTTTTTAGTAAATTGATTCAATATTTATGTTCTGAGGAAAGTTATTTGTTTTGGAGTGAGTTTTAGGGTGGGGTGGGATGTTTGGTTGGGGGTCTGAAATTCTCTTTTAATTCGAATCTTAATAATGTTAATCATTTGAATCATTATGGCTTTAACGTATATTTTTTGTGATGTTTATATAAATGACATAGAATGTAAACATTAATGTATATGTTTATGTCATGCTAATGTGGTATGTTGTTTTTTGTTTACAGATAATGTATGGATTTCACAATCAATAGGGATTGAAATATTTATAATTTTATGAAACATAAAATGCATTTAAAATTTATATATCTAGTTCCTGTCATCCCTTCAAACTGTTGCAGGTGTTTAGGTTACTCTGTAAATTTGGGGTGTAAATTCGGCCATTTTAGCTAAAAGGTTATGATGGACCTTAATACTTTAACAAACATTATCAGTCTTAGAACGACTGTTACTGGTATGGACAGACGTTTTTTCGTCCAGTAGTGAATAGGGTTTGGATGGATATCATGGTTAAAAATAATTATGGCGTCAATGTTCATTTATATATATTTTGGTATAAATAGGTTATGCAGATAAGTTGTTTTTATCTTTAGTTTTCTAAAGAATTTGAAGGTTATTTCATGTTTTATTTATTTTATTATTTTAATTTTATTTGATTGAATTATTTTGTCATTATTGTATTTTTTATAGAAAGATATTTGTTATGAAATGGTTTTTAGAGGTTTCTTTTTTCAAATGCATATGTTTTATTTAAGGGTTGTTAATGTTTAAACAGTTTCAAATATTAGTAAACTCTGTTTAATTGGAATACGAATGTTATGATTTTACTGCAAAAGTGAGTTTATAGTTTAAAAAGTTATTTATTGGAAATAGTATGTGTTTGAGTGTATACAATTTTCTATAACATTGATTAGAGGTATAGGGGTGGTTATAGTTTTGAAGAACACGTTTAACTGTTTTGCAATTTTCACTTGTTGCAAGTGACAAGTTTCTGGACTTTTTTTTTTATTATGGATTTTATTTTTTAGTTTATTGGTTTAATTTGAAGTTTAATACTTCATCTGTTAGTGCTGAACTAGTATACATATTTGTTTAGTTACTAAGTATATGGAAAGTGTTTTTTTTACATTGAAGATTTATTGGTAACCTTTAGCTGGTGTCTTCTCTATGGTCATGTTTATTGATTTTGTAACATATTCTCTCTTTCCCTTTTCAATTTGATGAAATTTTAGTGCCATATTTTTAATAATATGAATAGTATAGTTAATTTTTTGTTTTTACAGGAATACTGGATATAAATGCAGCTACAGGAAAGTTAATTGAAACTGATAGAGAGAAAACAGAGGTTTCTTTTAATTGTGGTGAATGTCAGCGTCGAATGTGTATATTACATAGGAAGGGAAAAGCTTTGAAACAAAGAAGTTGTTTTAAAGACATTAATTAATAGGTGTGGTTTAGCTAAGAAACACAAGTTAGTGCAGTATGAAGTTGTTGTTGTTGGGGTGAAATCGAATACAAAGAAAATTAAAGTTGAAAATGAAATGGGTGATGACAATATCATGTGAATTAAAGATTGCATACCAAGCAGGTAAAGGACAGCTTGTGTCTCTGTTAATACCTCAGGATTGTTGGGATGCCATTAGAATCCTTGTAGATGAAAAGTTCGAGTAGATGCAGGCATTGGGAAAGGAAAAAAAAATTATTTCCCACAACTGCAGGTAAAGATTAGCATGTAATTGGGCGGAGTTGTGTAAAAAAGTCAGACATAGCAAGGGCACAGGGCTGTAACTTTATATTCTGCAATGAACATCCCAGAAAAAAAGCGCCGATTATTTATAAAGTGCATAAAGTGGATAAAAGAACAAGTTGAAGAGGAAATTTTAAGTTTATTATTATTATTCCGATAGTGGGATCAATATACCAGCTTTTGACTCAAGTTATTATCCACCTTCTTGTTATGTACTTAGGAATAGTCTATAGAATTCCACGTGAGTTAAAGACATACAGCTGTACTTAGGTTAAATGCATACTGATCATCACCCCAAACTTTAATATCTCTTTGTGTACATATAATTTGTTGTTACGGGAAATTTTCGTACACCTTCTTTGACACACATATGAATATTGATAACATAGGTAAACCAGTTAGTAATGCATTAGAATCAATTGACATACTACAATATACCTAACAAATTCCCAACAAAAAGTTTAAAGGCATTTGTCAAACTAATACTAAGAAACAATGAATTTTAATTCAATGGACAATTATCAACTGACCCTTCTTATTATCATAGATATGGTAATTTTTTGGTTTATAGAAATTCCACTACAAGATATAGTTCCCTCAAATTCCCAGTCACAATATTAAAAAAACAAATCCATGTTTGGAAAGTACTTTCGTTTATGGTTCCGATAAATGAGACTAGTAGTCATGCTTCAATTTAAAAGATACATCTGATTATTTGTTGGTTACCAAAGATAAAAAATTCTACACTAAATTGTCTAAATTACTATTCAACAATGTGAAAGAACAACAAATATACGACAATACAATGCCAAACCAACTAATCACAACATCGACGAAGAAATTGCCAAGTGCATATAGACATATTTTTTTAAAACAAATTTTCCAAATTTTGAAATTTATAAATAAAAATTTCAATATATAATAGCAACCAATAAGAAAAAAGATATGAGTCTTGAAAAAAATGGCAAAACAAGCTAAAAAAGAAGTAAAATATACCCTCATTTGGCTGATGCATTAGTAGATGAAGACGTAGATTTTTCAGAAAGTTGGCTTAGAAAACGGGACATTCTATCATTATCGCTTTAGTAAATGCAATAATAGCTACAATATATCTGATTTACAAATTCGAAATCATAGCAGCGGCTATTTCGGTTTATTGACTGGTAAAAGCAGACTGCTTCAATCACGAATTCCCAGCTACTCAAGATACATTGTACAATGAATGGACAAAAGTGTTAAGCGACAATATTACGTAAGATCACATTATCTTTGTCTTAACTTTCTTCTGTTTGGTGGGCATATGTTTCATAACTCTGTATATCATAAATAAACGTTCGTTCCACACCGCTATTTGTTTGGAAATAACTAATAGCGAAAAGTTTTTCCTTCTTAATATCCTAAATTTGCCATTGTGTCCATTAATATTTCGATTTCAAAATTCCGGCTGAAGTTGGTGACATATTTATTTCAGGACTACTCAGACCTACTGTTCACTTAAAATGCTCTGATGCACTATAATAAATAAATATACCGACCAGTATCTGCAAATTCAACCGTATATTCAAGTGTCGCCATTAACAGCTTACTTACTACGTCGCATAATAAATAAACCTTTCTGCATGTACATTGTACATCATAACATAAAATATCCAGTCGGCATAAAGGAAACAAAAATCAATAATCCTAAACCAATCGCTGAGGGGTCGAGTTACAAAGAAAGAAATAAAACAATCGCGAAACCACCAAATTATTCAATTTATCCAAATATATCTTAATTAGTAGTACAAAGATAAGGAATGCTTTCTGTCAAGGAGATAATTGATCTAATTCATTTATCTTCATTTTTAAATATTAATGCACATGATGTGATGTGGCTAATTAACAAATTTAACATAAATTATGAAAATGCAAGAGATCACATAGATCTTCTTGTACATTTTAATTTAAGAGGTTACCCAGAGTTAGCCACAAGTGTAAAATATGATATTATCTAAAGTAGGATTGTCGTAAATTTTGTCTTCCAAGATTATAATTTTTTTTTCATGAATAAAGACGTGCATATACAACATATGTATATGTACGATTATAAAAACAAACACGTGCTAACCTGTATGTGTAATCTTTGAAAATTTATAGACATATACGCATAATATGTAAAAATAACAAAGTTTTAAAGAACAAACGGCGGCTTGCGCACAGATTTGTCCAACTTTGCAGGGATTAATTCGTTATGGGGGGACACATATTAATTTAACAGATTTTTCTTAAGAGGACTTCTGTTTCATCGAGACGGGTTAACGCCTTGGACACTAGAGGGCCACATATTAAGGAAATCATAGATATAATAAAATTAGCCGCCTTTTTGAATATCAATTCTTCAAATTTGATGTACATTTTTGGAAAGTTTAACATTACTTATGAAAATGCATTTTATTTTATACGTACGATTGTGCATATGAAATCAAGTGGTTATTCAGAGATGAGTGATTTTGTTTTATTTGATATTACAAATGCCAGGATAAGTGTAAATCTTTTACTTTTTGATTCAAAAATTATACTTACATTGAGTAGAAAAGTACATACTTAATCTACATATCAATTTAACCATAGAATTAGAAAACTGACGTGTAGATGTATAAGATGCACATGTTTGAGAAAAAATCGTTTTTATTATTTAAGGAAAATAACAAATTAATTCTTTAAACATTTTACATACATATTTTCATTATTTCTTTATTCACATAATATAGAGTTCATAAAATAAATTGCGATTTCACCACAAAATATAATAATGTATCATCTATTTTCAGAGAGGGAAATAACGTGCTCATTTAAAAATTCTCAAGATAATAAACCCCAGCTCTAATCAACAAAGCGCCGATATTCCAAGGTCTACTGCGGTTTCGGGAAGACGAAATTAAGTTATCAGAGTTTTCATTTTCACGCTTTTATATATTGAATAACATATTTCATTCAGGTCAGACCAAATTGCTTTCTGTCAAGGAGATAATTGATCTAATTCATTTATCTTCATTTTTAAATATTAATGCACATGATGTGATGTGGCTAATTAACAAATTTAACATAAATTATGAAAATGCAAGAGATCACATAGATCTTCTTGTACATTTTAATTTAAGAGGTTACCCAGAGTTAGCCACAAGTGTAAAATATGATATTATCTAAAGTAGGATTGTCGTAAATTTTGTCTTCCAAGATTATATTTTTTTTTCATGAATAAAGACGTGCATATACAACATAGTTTGACTGTCCCTTTGGTGTCTTTCGTCCCTCTTTTATGTATATGTACGATTATAAAAACAAACACGTGCTAACCTGTATGTGTAATCTTTGTAAATTTATAGACATATACGCATAATATGTAAAAATAACAAAGTTTTAAAGAACAAAAAGCGGCTTGCGCACAGATTTGTCCAACTTTGTAGGGATTAATTCGTTATGGGGGGACACATATTAATTTAACAGATGTTTCTTTAGAGGACTTCTGTTTTGTCGAGACGGGTTAACGCCTTGGACACTAGATGGCCACATATTAAGGAAATCATAGATATAATAAAATTAGCCGCCTTTTTGAATATCAATTCTTCAAATTTGATGTACATTTTTGGAAAATTTAACATTACCTATGAAAATGCGTTTTATTTTATACGTACGATTGTGCATATGAAATCAAGTGGTTATTCAGAGATGAGTGATTTTGTTTTATTTGATATTACAAATGCCAGGATAAGTGTAAATCTTTTACTTTTTGATTCAAAAATTATATTTACATTGAGAAGAAAAGTACATACTTAATCTACATATCAATTTAACCATAGAATTAGAAAACTGACGTGTAGATGCATTAGATGCAAATGTTTGAGACAAATTCGTTTTTATTATTTAAGGAAAATAACAAATTAATTCTTTAAAAATTTAACATACATATTTTCATTATTTCTTTATTTACATAATATAGAGTTCATAAAATAAATTGCGATTTCACCACAAAAAATAGTAATGTATCATCTTTTTTCAGAGAGGGCAATAACGTGCTCATTTAAAAATTCTCAAGATAATGCAACCCCAGCTCTAATCAACAAAGCGCCGATATTCCAAGGTCTACTGCGGTTTCGGGAAGACGAAATTAAATTATCAGAGTTTTCTTTTTCGCGCTTTTATATATATGAATAACATATTTCATTCAGGTCAGACCAAATTGCTTTCTGTGAAGGAGAAAATTGATCTAATTCATTGATCTTCATTTTTAAATTTTAATGCACATGATGTGATGTGGCTAATTAACAAATTTAACATAAATTATAAAAATGCAAGAGATCACATAGATCTTATTGTATATTTTAATTTAAGAGGTTACCCAGAGTTAGCCACACGTGTAAAATATGATATTATCCAAAGTAGGATTGACGTAAATTTTGTCTTCCAAGATTATATTTTTTTCCATGAATAGAGACGTGCATATACAACATATCTATATGTACGATTATAAAAAAAAACGCGTGCTAACCTGTATGTGTAATCTTTGTAAATTTTATAGACATATACGCATAATATGTAAAAATTACAAAGTTTTAAAGAACAAACCCCGTATTTTCTTCTGATTTTTTTTTAATTTAATGCATATTCGTAATATTCCATTTTTTAGGTTAATAATGGAACAAGTACAGAAGACAATCCTTCTTAAAGAAATATTAAATTGCGAGTTGAGAAGAAAAATGAAATGGCAGGAAACTAATCCATTTCTTCAAATGCTAGAAACAAACTTATAACTATCCTAGTTTCATGTTTGTTTATCATATTTGAGCTATATCCTAAATTTAGATTGCGACGATATCGCCTTCACAGATTCTTTGGGCAGACAAAGACAGATCTCCATAATTTCGCAGGTGGACTTAGTTCCACAGAAGAGGATCGGCACCGCTTGATTGTCATTTTTTTTTTTATTGTGCATGCATTATATATTTTTGTGCATGTATATATGTGTTTGTGTTTCATTTATTGCAAAAACAATTCAAAGGAAAAAATATATTAACCACAATTTATAAGATTCAAAGTATATTCAAAACAATTTGGAAAAAATGAAATCAGGAGATTTCAAACTTAACAAGGGGGTAATGTTATGAAAGGATTTAGGCCACTTTTAGAAATAATTAGAAATTGGAATAAAATAGAGCTTATTAAAACAAAACATGTATATTTCAAATTAATTAAGTCGGTTAAAAGTAAAGGAGAATATAAATGTCAAATAATTTATTGGCATAAGAAAATATAACAAGAAGAAAATACAAAGAGTTCATCATTCATAAGAGTGACATACATTATGTAAGATGCAAGATAAGCAGAATTAGTACAAGTCAAGAATCTTAATTAATATGTTAGGTAGCACATTTTAGAAGGTTGCTTGTTCGACGGACAGATGCAGAGCAAATTGCTACTACATCATAGGTTATAACCATATTCACATAATTTGTAGATCATTTGTGCAGCATCATGAATATTTAGTAATACATTACGGCACACAAGAATTTATTAATAACCAATCGAAAAGCTGGATTACGATGATGACATGCACAAAATAATATTTAGAATTTAATACAACTTAAATTATCTTTTATTATAAAGATCAAAATTTGGAGTTCAATAATATTTTATTACATTAAAGAAATAATAATCCAAACGCTTTTCAAAAATAAATAAGTGCATTTGGCATATTATAAACTAATGTTTATTTTGGCACCAAATTACATTATTTGCAGAGAGGCTCGGTTTTGAACGGGGGGAAATAATGTCATGCAGGTATTCATCAGGACATATAAAAGAAAAATAATTAGATTCGCGCTAACATCATTTTCCTCCCAGCAAAACTGAGTTCTCGTTGTTTATTCTTTTACAAAGGTAACCTTGTTTTACTTATTTTAAATTTAGATATACGCATTTAAGATTAAAATGAAATAGGAAATAATTTATAAGTAATAATAAAAGAGAATGTTCTTTATTTAATAATCAATTTGATTAAATATTAACACTTTGTTGTATTCGGGTAAAATCATTATTATAAATAATATCATGAGGTTATTCAATCCACAACAATATATAGGATGATCATAAATAAGTTAAAAAGCAGATGTTTTATACATACTGCATCAATGTATATAAATCGCATAGTTAATTGACATGAAATTCACGAGTTTAATTCAGCAATTTACGAAACAGGAATACTTGTAATGTGTCAAGAGATCATGTTATTTGTTGTTGTTTTGTATAATTAATGTATTGTAAATTATTTTGATCAAAAAGAAAAGAAAAGAAAGAAAGAATAATTAAAACATCATTTTCCTCCCAGCAAAACTGAGTTTTCGTTGTTTATTCTTTTACAAAGGTCGTTAGGCAGATTCCAACCTAGCACTATTTATTTTGAAAAAAATATGTTTTTAAGCAACTATTATTTTAATTCAGAGGTTTATTTAAACAGTATTTAATATTGTTATTTTTAAATATGAAACCTGAATTGTTGTACTATTTTATCATTGTTTTTAACTAGCATTGACTTCAAAATGTGAACTTTGAAATTATATTGTATTTATTTTAATGTTTTTTCAATGTTAAATTAAAAGCAAGTTTCTTGATATTCTAGTGTGGTTTTCTGTCTCGTTGCTGGTTCCGGCCTCCTACTGTGAGCCTCCTCCTAGATTGTGCCATAGCGCTTTACAATTGTTGGGACACAAAAACACCACAAAACATCAACACAATACTTGATTCTACCAGCAAATTTAGTTTCTTATTTATTTCATTAAAAGGGGTTCGCAGGGCGCAAGTCCCACGCTCGCTGCCAATCCAATTCATAACAACGACATGTAGTTCCAAGATGTCAAGACATATTTCTACCTACAAGAACCGTAAAAGAACTTAACGAACTAGAGGATGGAAATAACCATCATGTTTATCAATATAAAATATCATCAAAGACATCCATAGTCCCAACATAATAACAGCAACCATAATAATTCGTTCTCAACAATTGGAGATGACACGAACCTTCTAGATGACTAGCTAGCGAATGTCCATATAAGGAGATGTGATGACGAACATAACAACAATCAATGATTCCGTTCTTATTAACATCGTATTCAACTTTGTCTCATTTCGAATACGACTTATTCAATATTGCCTGCGATATCACATGTTCGAGCTCTTTTTCGTGTCAAAATATTCATTCTTGTCTGTTGATTTCATCACACATCCCATAATAAAGTGCTCATGATCATAAAATAATGTTGATGCGATCTGTATAGGAGCAATTCCATCATTATTAAATATGTTTGTTATTTGATGTACATCATAAACATTCTTTTGAATATGTAAAAACTATTGTTGTTTCCTTGCCGACAATAGTAATGTTTATTGTACTAATTTTATTGGGTTGATTTTTATTATGAAACCCTTTTTCAAATAAAGAATATTGATATATTTCTGGTGTGTTCATTGCTGCTGGCTAACACACAGTTTATTATCATAAAATGTTTTTGGTGTAATCTGTATAGTAGCAATTTCATTACTGTTTAATATTTTAGTTCGTTCCGGGATAAAAAAGTTTCCTCCGAAGGAACGTTCAGTTTACTTTAATGGGGTTGGGTTTTTTTATTGCGGTAAACGGACAGCAAGTCACAGATCTTAAAGGCACAAATCTTATATGACTAAAAGTCACAAATAATTTGTGAATTCTTTTCATTCCAAAGTTTTTATTCTCAATTCTGTATCAATTTGAAATAAATAATCTCGATATCATTCTTTCTACAAGAATCATATGATAACTTAGCATACTAGAGAGGTAAAATGACCACCATGCGTATCACTATCAAGATAACCAAGTACAATAATCTAAATTGAGAATGTAAATAGTGAATGTGTCATAGAAACAGCATTGTTCCTTCTTAACAATAGATTCCCCTGTAAAATTTCCCTCAATTATTTTAAAAAGAAAATACTAAAAAAATATCTATTGAAACAACATTTTTATATTTTAAAATACATTCCAACTTCTTAAAAAAATAAGCAAAATGTGTAATTGGAACACTATTGAATAAATAATACATATTATTGACATTGAAATGCTTCCTACGAATATCAACAATGAAATTAATAGTAATTAAACCATGTCTAATAGTATACTTGTAGTTGTGAGGTATACATTGTGGTCCATCTAATGTCCTCTATGTTCAGTGGACCGTTAAGATGAAGTCAAAACTCTAATTTGGCATTAGAATTAAATATATCATATCATAGGGAACATGTGTACTAAGCTTCAAGTTAATTGGACTTCAACTTCATCAAAAACTACCTTGACAAAAAACTTTAACCTGACACGGGACAGACGAACGAACGGAAGTACAGACCAGAAAACATAATGCCCCTGTACTATCGTAGGTGGGGCATACAAATGTTGAAAACTGATTAATTAATTTCGTAAGTCCAAGGGTCATAACTCATAAATATTAGACCGAAACAGAATTTATCTGTAACTTGTCGTAGTAAAACTAAATTTATTGGATGGACATACAAAGTCGTAGTAAAACTAAATTTATTGGATGGACATACAAACGGAAAATCAGAAAGTCAGACGGAAAGTTAAGATCAATTGGTGTCGTCCCACACATCATTGTAAAACATGATAGTGTCTAATGTTGTGCTGACCTAAAATTTCTTTGTGTCCTTCCTTCAATTGTTATTTAATTTCGTTGTGTTGGAATGCCTTTTTCCACATATTCCTGTAGTTCAATACTGGTTTTATTTGCAGCACCCCTACTCCTTTGTGTTGCTTTAGAGGCTTTCTTCCCTCTGTTTGTGGCCATATTTGCATTTACCAAATTAGTGACATCACATTTATCTTTATATTTTTTTTCTGTAACTAGTAAGATAAGAATTAAATATGCCAAGATACCGACTTAGTGCTAAGATGTGTTGGCAGAGGTTAAAGCTGCAGTACTTTGAGCATTTCTTGTCGCAACATATTGTGACAGGTCCTGCTTTATATTTCAAAATGTGTTGGTCATTGTTACTTATGAAATTCGCTTCCATAAACGATTTCCCGTCTTTGCATCCTAGCAATAATGTAATGTTTCCATCCTCGCTCAGTAATTGTTTCGCACAACAGTATATGTCACTCAAAATCCTCAATGGAACATTTGCAATTTGGGATTCCTCTTCTGACACAGGAGATGTGATAGCACTACTTGTCGCAGTTAGGTCATCGTCCGATTCAATTCCTGATATCTTTATAGGTTGTCCCTGAAATCTGAAAAAGAACATTTTAAAATATATGGAATAATCTAACCGCATGAAGGTACTGATTTATATTTAGATAACGCATTGCATTTCTTTATTTAAAGAATATACTAGACAACTTTTCATGATTACATATCCTTCATCTTTGAAACAAGTGTTGAAAAGTTTGTAATTGGATTTTTATGTTAAATAATTGCTTTAAAATCTTCTAAGCTGTTACTTCAGTCTCCCAAATGTAAAGTTTGGTCATACCTAATCTTATTTTTTCCTTTTTGGCAACTTTGAACAAGGCCATGTGAATACCCAAAAATGCCGCATGACCCTATGTTTTTATTTTTGCAAAAGATAGGGCTACATTAGTACTTTCATGAATGATATATGGAAGTTTATAATTTTTAAAGGTAAATCAGGAATAAATCTATTTCCACACATAGATTAGCATTAAAGTCAATGGGAAATTTTTTACTGAATTTACCCCTATTTTGTCATTCAACATTTTCACTTAGACTTTTCTTTCATGTTAGTTTAATAACTACTTTTTAAAACAGTTTGTTACTTCCAATTGAAAATATATAAGGACAATGTATATAGCCACCATCGCTTGTCCATAGAACCTGTAAAACTGTCATTACTATAACCCAAGAAACTTAATCACTTAAATAAATTAGAAATGTTGTTGTTTTTGATTAATTTGACACAAGAGGCTGTCACAACGACAACAAACCGGATTTATTAACATTGTTTGTGTTCTGGCAATATCACAAGAACCATAACTGATGAATGGTGAAAGTGAAAATCGTCAATATCAAATTTGACCTCCATATTGTCATCAGTATCAACATATTAAAATTTGAAAAGCTTAGATTGAATGGTTCATGAGTAAATGCAACAACGTGAATGGAAACGCCATTTTATGATCTTTCAAGAACCATAACTCCTGAACGGTAAAAGTCAAAATCGTCATTATTGAACTTGACCTCCATTTTGTCATCAGTAACAACATATTAAAATTTGGGAAGCTTTAGTAAAACAGTTCATGCATAAATGCACGGACACGACTGGAAACTCCATTTTTCAATCTTTCAAGAACCATAACTCCTGAACGGTAAAAGTCGAAATCGTCATTATTGAACTTGACCTTCATTTAGTTGTCAGTAACAACATATTAATTTTTTTTAAAGCCTTGGTTGAACAGTTCATGCGTAAATGCACGGACACGACTGGAAACTCCATTTTCAATCTTTCAAGAACCGTTACTCCTAAACGGTTAAAGTCAAAATCGTCATTATTGAACTTGACCTTCATTTTGTTGTCGGTAACAACATATGAAAATTTTAAAAGGTTTGGTTGAACGGTTCATGAGTAAATGCACGGACAACATTTGGTTGACGGCCGCCCGACCGCCGTACATCCCTTAATCAATAACCGACATTTTTGTGACAAAAATGCTGTTAAAAATAAATAGATGTTAAATCAGTTCAAACCACACACTATACAGGTTATGCATATATTGTAAATATAAAACTGAAAAGCATAAAATAATTAATATATACATGTTTATATTATATATTTTTAGATTAACCGTAAGATATAAGTATATAAATAAATAATTTTAACAAATTTTATTGTATAATGAAAGCTTAATTCTGTGTCGGAGCCAGAACTTTTCATAAGGCCCAAGCTGACTTACCCCAGAGGAGGCCTGCTCCAGACATGAACCAGTGATTCCCCATATAATCAACCAAATGCGCATCTGATAAACTTTGCTTTATTTCATTATGGATTAAAACATCTTTGAATTCAAACTGAAGATCCTTGTTTGGTGCACAGTCAACAATTAGATAAAAATATGTGTTTTGTAGAGAAACAGATTGTTTCAATATTTTAGATTTTGGGCTTAAATACATTCTACGATCATATCGTTTTAACACATCATTTCATTTGGAATATTTCTTTGCTTATCTGATTATATGATTGTCCACAACCGTATACTTTTCTTATTATTCCAGCTATGACAGTAAGGTGGAATGTTGCAATTGATGCCTTGTTTTTTTCAGATCTTTGAACTTCAGTGTATTGTCTATACTGATTCAACTCTAATGACTTTTAGTTAGCAGAGCTCTTCCTTTTGTTTAAATCAGGTCTTTGAACTTCAGTGTATTGTCTATAATGATTCAACTCTAATGACTGTTAGTTAGCAGAGCTCTTCCTTTTTTGTGTTGCAATTGATGCCTTTTCCCCCTCTTGTTATAGACAAACCAAAGTTAGATAGTTTTGTCTTCATCTTCTTTTTTAGTTTATATTTTGGTAAGTAGTCCCTCAGGCCGCCACGACTTGGAACCATGTAAAGCAAGTGTGTGCTCCCAAATTGAATATGCATTAAATCTGAAACACACTTTTTTACATTTGATATTCCAACTTTGGAAATGAAGTGCTACCTCCTAAGATTTTTCCGATTTATTACATTATTGTTATGTCTGTACAACTAGGGCATCGGATAATGTTGCCTTTTTGTTGAAATTTGTAAACCATCATTAAAAATATCAACGATAATTCGTTATGGTATATTGTCTATATTACTATCAGATGCTGACATTGACAGTCTGTTTTTCCTTTTTCCTGGTATCATCCCCGAATACTTTTGGAACCTCGCTGACCGATTAAACAGCGACTAGATAAGCTTAACAAGAAATGAATACTATTGTTATATGCCATAAAATGCTACGGTAAATACCATCAGATTACGTTCATAACAATACCTACTATTTAATCGGGTGGTTATCCATAATTAAGAAGTCATCTCATATTACGAAAGATTTAGACAACAACTAACTGTAAATTTGTATTCAGTGACCATACAATTCAATTCCCAATGTTTAGAAAAATTAATGTAATCAAGAAATCGTGATCGTTAAACGAGAATATATATGTCCCTTCTTTAACCCAAGGTCGGTCTGGGACAACTTGTGACACTAGTCTTTTTTTTTGGTTTTATTCCGTATGACTGACAGGTTTCACATTTGCTTATGTAATCTCGGATTTCACTATTTATACGGCAAATATACACATTCACAGTCGTTTTTAAACATCCTTCTATTCCGATATGTGTATGATTTGTTCTAAAAAGTCGGTCCGCATGCACTTAGAAATTAATTACACAACGGTCCCCCTCGCAAATAATTCCACAGTTCGTCATGGATGTGATAGTACGGCACAATATACTGTTGAATAGTTATCTCTGTCCATCCTCTAGCTACCTTGTCGATAACATGGAGTAATTAAGGGTCTTTCATTTTTGCGTCGGCGATTTCTTTCTGACGGTTTGATGATATTGCAAGGTAATCCACCCATGTTTATATTTGCTAGTTCCATTTCAATATTCGCTCTAACATGACATATCTCGTCCTACTTTTTCTATTTGTTGTTTCCGTTGTTCAGGTACGCTAGCGATAGAGTACCCGCTATGTACATGTATCTTTCTGGTTTGTCGTTACAATCTCAAGAGCATTCGTTGAAGTCGTTTCGGCGCGTGACACAGTGGCAGTAGTCAAAAGTGTCCATCGGATCTGATCTGACGCAAGTTAAAAATGTTGCTGTGCGTAATTTTGCATCTTTTTCTGATAGTCCAGACGCAATCACGTAGTTGTCCCATGCTCTTTTGAATTTCCACAATTCGTCGCAATATTTCAATCGAGATCAAGTTTTTGAACAAATGGAAGAACAGATCAGACGGCGACAGCCATGTTTATTTGTGGTTCCTTAAATTCATGTGCAATTTCTTCTCCGATGTCTATGTCGCTTTCTGCACTTTTCGTATAGATTAGTTCCTTTGACAAAGTTAATATTATCGGACATCTGACACCATATTTTAGTTTTTGACTTCAATAAAAATATATATAATCCAAGTCGACTTATAACAATCTAATGGCGACTGGCAATACACAGTTTACAATGCATGTCTTATTATAGCACGTATAGCTCATTAACATAATGAGGTCGTGTTACTAAAGGTATTTATAGCCAATACTGTAATAAAATAAACAAGAATTTGCATCGGCAAATTAAATTCGTATCCTTAAAGAGGGACGAAAGATACCAAAGGGACAGTCAAACTCATAAATCTAAAACAAACTGACAACGACATTGCTAAAACATTCGTTTTAAACATTCAACATTTGTTTTCAATATTAAACCTTGGTTTTCAACGTTCGATTTTCAACTTTCAACATTCGTTTTCAAAATTTAACTTTCGTTTGCAACATTTGATTTTCAACTTTCAATTTTTAAACGTTCAACATTCGTTTTTAACATTCGACATTTGTTTTCAATATTAAACATTCGTTTTCAACGTTTGATTTTAAACTTTCAGCATTTGTTTTCAACATTAAACATTCGTTTTCAACGTTCAACTTTTGTTTAGAAAATTTGATTTTCAACATTCATCATTTGTTTTCAACATTCAATTTTCAACTTTCAATACTCAACATTCATCATCCGTTTTCAACATTTTACTTAGTTTTCAACTTTCAATTTTCAACTGTCAACTTTCGTTTTTAACATTCGATTTTCAGTTTTTGACATTCAATATTCGATTTTCATCAATATTAACGCCAGTTGTGATCGACGGATATCTTCACACATATTCGTACCATATCTATAACCATGACCCTTACCCTCATATGACCATAACCAGACCTGCCTATTATCTTGATTCTAACCTTGAATATAACCCTAACTTGTACCCTACATATATACCTTACCCGTACCCTGAATATAACTATAATCTGTACCTTACCTATAATCCTAACCCTTGCCATGAATATAACCCTAACCATACACTACTTACAATCCTTACCCTTTCCGCGAATTTAACCCTATACCCTTTACCCTTATTTTAATCCTAACCCGTATCCTGATAATAACCATAACCAATACTCTACCGATATTCTTTACCCTTACCTTGAATATAACAATAACATGGCCCTTATCTATAACCCTAACCCTTACCCTGAACATAATGTTAACCTATCCCCTACCTATAACCCTAACCCTTACCCTGAACATAACGCTAACCTATCCCCTACCTATAACCCTAACCCTTACCCTGAACATAACGCTAACCTATACCCTACCTTTAACCCTAACCCTTACCCTGAATATAACGCTAACCTTTCCCCTACCTATAACCCTGACTCTTACCCTGAACATAACGCTAACCTATCCCCTTCCTATAACCCTGACCCTGAACATAACGCTAACTTATCCCCTACCTATAACCATACCCCTTACCCTGAACATAACGATAACCTATCCCCTACCTATAACCCTAATCCTTACCCTGAACATAACGCTGACCTATCCCCTACATATAACCCTAACCCTTACCCTGAACATAACGCTAACCTATCCCCTACCTATAACCCTAGCCCTTACCCTGAACCTAACGCTAACCTATCCCCTACCAGTAACCCTTACCCTGAACATAACTCTAACCTATCCCCCTTCCTATTAACCCTTACCCTACATATAAACCTATGCCCTTTTCCCTACCTACTACCCTTACCCTGCAGGGAAGCCTAACTTGTTCTACCTAAAATCCTAATCATTACCCTGAATATAACCCCAACCAATACCCTAACTATAAGCTTTACCCTTATCTTTAATATACCCTATCCTCACCCTGCCTATAATCTAAACCCCACCCTTAATATTACCTCAACCCGTATCACTGACTTTTAGTTAAATGTAATGCATGTGAAAAGATCTTTCGCAATCTGCTAATGACTTTTAGTTCAGTATATAGCATGTAAAAAGATCTTCCACAACTTCCGCTGACTTTTAATAAAGTATATAGCATGTAAATAGTTGTCAAAGGTACCAGGATTATAATTTAGAACGCCAGCGCGCGTTTCATCTACATAAGACTCATCAGTGACACTCATATCAAAATATTTATAAAGCCAAACTAGTACAAAGTTAAAGAGCATTGAGGATCCAAAATTCTAAAAAGTTGTGCCAACTACGGCTAAGGAAATCTATGCCTGGGATAAGAAAATCCTTAGTTTTTCGATAAACTCAAAGTTTTGTAAACAGGAAGTTTATTGAAATGACCACATTATTGATATTCATGTCAACACCGAAATGTTGAGTACTGGGCTGGTGATACCCTCGGGGACGAAACGTCCACCAGCAGTGGCATCGACCTAGTGGTGTAACTAGTTATCAAAGGTACCAGGATTATAATTCAGTACGCCAGACGCGCGTTTCGTCTACATAAGACTCATCAGTGACGCTCATATCAAAATATTTATAAAGCCAAACTAGTACAAAGTTGAAGAGCATTCATTTGATGATCCAAAATTCCAAAAAGTTGTGCCAAATACGGCTAAGGTAATCTATGCCTGGGATAAGAAAATCCTTAGTTTTTCGAAAACTGGTAAACAGGAAGTTTATTAAAATGACCACATTATTGATATGCATGTCTTGACTACTGGACTGGTGATACCCTCGAGGACGAAACGTCCACCAGCAAGGTCTTAAATCTTCCACTGACTTTTAATAAGTATATAGCATGTAAAAAACCTTCCGAAATATTCCACTGGTTTTTATGTAAAGTATATAGCATGTAAAAAGATCTTCTGCAATGTTCCGAAGACCTTTGGTGAAGTATTGAGCATGTAAAGATATTTCGCAATATTCGTTAACTATAGTAATATGTGATTATACAATGTAACTTGATTATTTTTGGATAATATACCCTTACATTTCGTGACTTCTTACTTGTTGGATGAATCGTGCCAGCTGACAATAGTGAAATTGCACTTTGTTACATGACAGCCCCCTCCCCAAACCAACCCCTAGTGTTATGATAAAACTATCTCGTAAGTACGACATTACAAAAATATAATAATAAAGAAAATATTTTTTTTCAAAGCACTTCTGAATCATGAATTTTAATTTTTGTAAATATATATATAAATATTCTTAATCTTCATTTCTATTCATCTTGAATTTTTTATGCCCAGGTTTAGTTTTTTATAGTGAATTTAATTTGTGCATTTTATTTGCTTTATATTTGAGTGTATTACACATGTTTGATTAAGCTAGTTTTCCGTTCTTGTCATTAAGACAGTGGGCGTGTTGTTTGTAGTTTAGAACAAGAGATTTTTTACTATAATGTTATGTAAATAAGAGTTCCATGGAATTGATTGACAGTGTTGGTCATTCACAGGTGTTAAGGTTACCGATATGTAGGAATTGAAGCTTATGAGATGCTGATTTATTTAGTTAATTGATTAAGTTGCCCAGAGATAATGATAAATTGATTGTAATTGATGCTTTTAATTATTTGATAATTTTGTTTAGGCTTCGATTAACAGTCAAAATTCTAGACATGTTTAATTATAGATTAATAATTGACAAACTTATAAAATCTTTAATGTATTTTTTTTTAAATAAAAGATTATTACTCAACAGTGAAATCATAATTATGTATTTCCTGGGACAAAGAAAACGGACTCCTAAGTTAAGTTGTTCCAACTATCGAGTTTTGATGAATCTGTTGTCAAGGAGAGAAGTTATTCCAGTGAAAGAAAGGAATAGTCTGGAAAAAAGACTTTATAAAAAGATAAGTCATTTCAACTTTGGAACGCAATCGATAATTGATCCGTATTTAGGTGAACAAATGAACAGGATTACTATTGATGGGGAAATTGTTCTTTCGTGGGAGGAATTGGAAAAATGTATAGAAAAGTTTTATGCTTTAAGCAAAGCGGATGGGACAAGAAAACTGTACCATCAAATTAAAGAACATTACTTTGGAGTTGGGGAGCCTATGATTCAAAAATGCATATCTAATAATGATATGCAGAGACAAAAACTACCATTATTTTCAAATAAAGCACTGCTTATACCTGTTGATGCCAAAAAAACAATGGAAAGACACAAAGTTGACCTTGATGACATGCGTAAGCTCATAGTGGAGAAAGAATATGTTTCTTATCAACATATTCTGTTAACAATGGATGTGTTTACGAAATTTGTGTGGTTACGACCATTGTCTGATTAGAGCTCGGAAAATGTTGCTGCTAAGCTACGAGAGATATACTCGTAATTTGGAAACCCTAAAATATTAGAGTGACCAAGGTTCAAATGTGTTGTTACATGCTTCTGTATAGATATGAACATTAAATTGATATATAGTTCAAGTTACCATCCGCAGAGCCAGGGGAAAAAGAAAGATATTACGGGACCTGGAAAGACGAAATTCGTTTTGATATAATTAATTCAAAATTCGGAGGCATGTGCGATTGGATGACGAATCGTCCTAGTTTACAAAGTATTTACAATAATGCGGTTCACTCGTCTTTGGGAATATCACCTTATGAATGTTTACTAGTATTGGGAATCAAACCAAATTTTGTAACAAAAAATGTTAATTCACAAATACAAATTAAGAAGACATAACAATTGAATTTGCACACGAGGAGTTGAATATGACATGTATACCGAGTGAAGACTGTGCAGAAAGAATGGGGCACATTGAAAAAGTTAGAAGTCAGGCATTTAATATTTCGAAAAAAGCTAGCGCAAATATGCAGAAAAATGGTTTGGCAACACATCCACCATGCGAATATAATATACGCGATGAAGTATACGTTAAATTTATAGGCAAAGACAAAAGAGTGTATAGAGGAGGCTCATCAATCGAGGCGCCAAGGGTATAAGAACGAATTGTAATGCGACAAATAAAGAAACAAAAACTAATATTCCTAAACCAATCGCTGAGGGTTCAATTTACAAAGAGAGAAATAAGGCAAACGCGAAACCACCGAATTATTCAATTTATTCAAACGTCTCTTAAATAGTAGTAAAATGATAAGGAATGCCACTGTCAGAACATTATAGTTTCGCAAAATTTTAAATAAATCTTTACAAAATAATTTTCCTTTTTGATTTTTTTTAAATGAACCAATTTTTTATGAACGGTATTTCTTTTCAGAAATGAAGATTACATGCAATTTTACGAATAGAACAGTGTATGCAACTGCGGCTTGCACACATATTTCTTCCACTTCTCAGTGATTGATTCGTGTTGACGGGTCACATTTTAATTTATCAGATTTTACCTTCGAGAACTTATGTTTCATCAACATACGGGTTACAGCCTTGGACACTAAATGGCCAAGAATTAAGGAAATAATAGATGTAATAAAATTAGCTGCCTTTTTGAATATAGATTCTTTGAATTAGATGTACATTTTTCCAAATTCAACGTTACTTATGAAAATGCTTTTTATTATACGTACAATTGTACATTTAAAATCAAGTGGTTATTAAGACATGAGTGATTTTATTTTATTCGATATCATAAATGCCAGGATTAGTTTCAGTGATTCAGTAATTGGTAATGGTTTAATGCCATCATAATGCTTAACATGCTGTTTTGCCTCCACCAAATAACATCAGCATTTTAGCAGTATGTTTCATAAATAAAATCTGAAATAAAATGTATGTATGCTGCAAGTGCATATGTTTCTGGAATAATTTAACAATAATTGTCGACCCTTAACAAAATGTTTTGGTGTGCCCTCAGTGAAATAACCTCGAAGTGTTTACTTTTTTGGATATTCACCTTTTCTTTGTATACGTGTATAATTTTTATAACTTTAACCTTAATTGGAGTAGTCAGTAAGTGAACCAAACGCAAAATGAAAATTTTGTAACATTAAAAAGTTTGTATTGTGCCCACTTTATGGACATAAGGCTTTCTAGTCCTAGTTCATAGATTCCATGTGTATACATTAGTTAAAACTTAATAATTTCCATACCAGTGGTCAAAAGAATAATTGGTAAAATCGAGGAGTATGTTGGTGAAGGTTACGTGTTATCACGCTGCTTAAGACCAGTACTTGAGCTATTTGTAAAACACGAAATATTTGCTGGTGATAAATGTGCCAACTGGACAAACAGAAGATTTTTCCCAAGTCAGCGGGATATATCTGACTTCGTTTATGCTGGCAAGTTGAAGGGATTGAAGGCCAAATATGATCAGGAAAACTTAATGGCTCATGTTAATGACTGGCAGAAAGACAGGCCAGAAGATAAGTTTATTTTCTCCGGTTCTGATGTGAACACAGAAGATACTGGAGACTCAACATGTTTCTTTTTCTTATACCAATTTAACAACGACTGCTTAACCTTTATGGCAATGACATATGTCTTCTAGATGCCACATACAAAACAACAAGGGACCTCAGACGCTTTAAAAGAGACGAAATGCCAGACTATGCAAGAATACCAAAAGCATAATTCAATCTACAACTAGGAACTAGTGATACTGAACTTTTCTTTCGAGGCAAATTCATGCAGTTATATCTCGGATAAGTATAGCCTATACGAAGAATTAGAAACAGGAAAACCAGACAGAAAAAAATATAAACAAGATATATCTGTATATTTCGGACACATGATTATATGCATGCACCAGTAGAATCCAATATAGGTTGTGCGAGCAGGACTCAGTAAGCAAAGAAGGAAGTGGCACTCAATGAGTGGAGTTTCTGCAATAATTCTCCTGTTGATAGAGAATTGGCAGCCCTGTATCACATATTGTTACACAGTGATGTGTTTTCCAGTAGGTTGGTGTTGCACTTTAAGGTCGCAAGAACTGTTTTGTCGTGCTATTAGCTGGGTGACAAACTCAATGTAGAAAATGAACAAGTTTTACTTTAAGGTTTATCTGTAAAAAGGAAACTCATAAAAGATTAACTCATATTTATATCGTTGCTGATATTGAAAAATATACATATTTTAAAATAACTAAACAGTCCAAGGGCAAATGTAATAAATATTGAAACTCGTATAAAATGTAATAGAGTCAAAGCACAATATTTTCCAGATGACTTTAAACAGGACTATGTCCAGAAATGTAACGCCTTATTGTGAGAATATGGTAATACACAGTTTTGTTAAATATTTATGGTTGCTAATGGTATTGTAATGGTTTGATCTGCAGTAGTTTAAGAGGTAAATTTAAACCAGATGCTCCGCAGGGCGTAGCTTTATACGACCGCAGAGGTTGAACCCTGAACAGTTGGGGCAAGTATGGACACAACATTCAAGCTGGATTCAGCTCTAAATTTGGATTGTGATTAAATAGTTGACACAGCATAGGTTTCTGACACAGAATGAATGTGTTCTAATGAACTTAAAATTTGTGTTTTCTCTTAGAGTAATTCACTATGCTGTTGAATATTAATCCTCTCAAAAAAATGTTTGAAGAAATTTTCTTTTTATTTATGAAATTTCAAATGAGAAAAATTGATCCCAATTTTTTAATCACATCCCCCTCTCCCTTATTCCAAAACTAATCTCAATTAAAATTTTCTAATGGAGTTTGCAACAATAACTACTCATTTAAATACATCATAAAATATTAAGATGTAAAAAAACTGCTTGTTATCACTGAATGGTAAAGATTATTTAAATCTATCAGTTGGTAGTAAAAAGTGTATATACATTGTATATTGTATATAACAAAGATTTAAGTTGATTCTGGACAAAGAAAGATAACTCCAATTAAAAAAAATTCTTGCAATAAGATATTTCTTGCTTACTATTCTGGACAAAGAAAGATAACTCTAATTAAAAAAATAAATTTGCTATTTCACAATATTGTGGAATTAGATATTTCTTGCCATTGCACAATACTGTGCAATTGAAAAGACTTGCTATTGCACAATACTTAATATAATAATTTTAGATCCTGATTTGGACCCATAATCAAAAATCTAAGTACATGTTTAGATTCAGCATATCAAAGAGGCCCAAGAATTTAATTTTTGTTAAAATCAAATTTATTTTCATTATGGACCCTTTAGACCTTAATGTAGGCCAATTTGAAAAAGGGACCAAAAATGAAGAATCTACATACACAGTTAGATTTGGCATATCAAAGAACCCCATTTATTCAATTTTTGATGAAATCAAATAAAGTTTAATTTGGACCCAGATTTGGACCATCTTGAAAACTGGGCCAATTAATAATCCAGAATCTAAGTACATTTTTAGATTCAACATATCAAAGAACCCAACCGATTCATTTTTTGTCAAAATCAAACTAAGTTTAATTTTGGACCCTTTGGACCTTAATGTAGACCAATTTGAAAAAGTGACCAAAAGTTAAGAATCTACATACACAGTTAGATTCGGCATATCAAAGAACCCCAATTATTCAATTTTGATGAAATCAAACAAAGTTCAATTTTGGACCCTTTGGGCCCCTTTTTCCTAAACTGTTAAGACCAAAACTCCCAAAATCAATACCAACCTTCCTTTTATGGTCATAAACCTTGTGTTTAAATTTCATAGATTTCTATTATCGTTATGTTGCGAAAACCAAGAAAAATGCTTATTTGGGTCCCTTTTTTGCCCCTAATTCCTAAACTGTTGGGACCTAAACTCCCAAAATCAATACCAATCTTCCTTTTGTGGTCATAAACATTGTGTTTAAATTTCATTGATTTCTATTTACTTAAACTAAAGTTATTGTGCGAAAACCAAGAATAATGCTTATTTGGGCCCTTTTTTGGCCCCTAATTCCTAAACTGTTGAAACCAAAACTCCCAAAATCAATCCCAACCTTTCTTTTGTGGTCATAAACCTTGTGTCAAAATTTCATAGATTTCTATTAACTTTAACTAAAGTTATAGTGCGAAAACCAAGAAAATGCTTATTTGGGCCCTTTTTGGCCCCTATTTCCTTAAATGTTGGGACCAAAACTCCCAAAATCAATACCAACCTTCCTTTTATGGTCATATACCTTGTGTTAAAATTTCATAGATTTCTATTCACTTTTACTAAAGTTAGAGTGCGAAAACTAAAAGTATTCGGACGCCGACGACGACGAAAACGACGACGACGACAACGACGACGCAGACGACGACGCCAACGTGATAGCAATATACGACGAAATTTTTTTCAAAATTTGCGGTCGTATAAAAACAAAGCAGAAATAAAAAGACAGGAGACGGCATCACAAAATTATAAGGAGATAATTCATAATTAAATACAGAAGAATGCAAGTATAGGTACGTATATTAGTAAAACCAACAAAGACCGCATTTTAGATTCTTTTCAATAAACTGTTTATAAAAATGAAATATTAAATATTCTAACATGACGTCCTTCAAACGCTTTGAGTACACACCCGTGGTAAAATTTGAATATAATGCATGGGCTGTTCCGATCGTACTCCCACGTCATATGCTTTTTTATGAATGAGTTTCGCGACGTCATAAAACGATGACGTTAGAATATGAGCGTTTTACGGAAAAATACACGCTTTTAAATCCGAAAATCATCACAACATGGAAACGTAAACAAACGATGCTAAAATGTGTTATAAGCCACATTTGTTGAACCATTTAAGACATATAAGTAAATTATCATTTAAATTTAATAAAATCTATCTATATACGTTATTTTAAATAGTTTAAGCATGTCACTATTTAAGTTTGCTCCGTTCTTTTACGCCAATTTAATAGTGCGTTTATTTATTGGAATGGAAAATATTTGCCTCCACCTAGAGCGCTTTGATCAAATTATGTGCAATACTTTTTATGTTTGACCAACTATGTAATTGATATAACATTAGCCTTAACCATTTAATGTTGATGAGTTTGTGCTAATAAAATATTTGTATTTGTATATAATGATCAACCTTACTAAACTCTACCTAATAAAATAAAGGGATGACCTCTTAATCTATTGATTAGGGAAAGAATATATAATCCTGCTACCTGCACATCAGAAAGAAACTTTAAAATGGAATTTACCTAACTTATAGATGTAGTGATTGCCGTGCTGCACATGGAATCGCAAGTTGTGCTCTATGTTCCCTGTGGGTTGTCCGAGCAGGACTCAGTAAAACAGAGGTAGTGGCACTCAATGAGTGGAGTTATATATATAATTTTTCTAACGTCAGACACTCAAATCAATCCATGTGTTCTTAGACAGTAGATGCTATTGTGTCCTGTTAAATTGTTCCCTTTAAAAAGTTTTGGATTCTCATATATTCTATGTATAATTTTTGGACTAGTTTGAATCTCGGTCTATTTCTGTAATTTATTCTTACATACTTTTGATTTTTTAACCCTGTATGCGTACATTGCCTATGTAAATTTTAAAATTGTTTGTATGCACATTGAACGACAAATTTATGTGACGTATATAATTTTTCTGACGTCGGACACTCAAGTAGATCCATGTGTTCGTGGATAGGTTTTTGTGTCCTGTTAAATTGTTCCTTTTAAAATTTTGGATTCTCATAAATTCTATGTATAACTTTTGGACTAGTTTGATTTCTGTAATTTATTCTTACATACTTTTGATTTTTTAACCCTGTCTGCGCTCATTGCCTATGTAAAATTTAAAATTGTTTATAATCCAGGTACTTTTGATAACTATTGTATGCACATTGAACGATAAATTTATGTGACGTATATAATTTTTCTGATGTCAGACACTCAAATCAATCCATGTGTTCGTAGATAGTAGATGTTGTTGTGTCCTGTTAAATTGTTATACGATGATGACTGATGTTCCCATATTTTGACTATTTATTGATTGTGACTGTTTATTTAACGCATCATGTAAATGTAACGGAATTTGATGAGACTGTTATTAAAGTGAGAGGGTTAGCGCTATAGAACCAGGTTTAATCCACCATTTTCTACATTTGAAAATGCCTGTACCAAGTCAGGAATATGACAGTTCTTGTCCATTCGTTTTTGATGCGTTTTGTTTTTTGATTTTGCCATGTGATTATGGACTTTCCAAATTGATTTTCCTCTGAGTTCAGTATTTTTGTGATTTTATTTTTTTTCCCTTGTTGATAGAGAATTGGCGGCCCTATACCAAACACTGTTACACAGTGATGTTTTCCAGTAGTTTGGTGCAGGACCCGGGCATTTATAATAAATATGATGATAGTAGTTCATAAGTTAACGTAAGCAATATTTGAAATAGAAATGCATGTGTTAAAATCCATTGATTATGTTAAATTTTATTACTCTGTATATGCACGGTGATATTTTTACGATAAGAAGAGAAAAGAATAAAATAACAATCTTTGTTCCTACTAGTCAATTTAGTTGTCTTATTTATTTCATGAAATATGATAAGGCGCGAGTCCCATCGTCGCTGTCAAGTCAGTCCATAAAAACGACATGTAGTCCCAGGTGTCCAGACATCTTTCTATCTTCAAAAACCGTAGGAAAACTGATCAAATGAGAGAAGGGAAATAAACACTTTGTTTACCAATACAGAAATCACCAAAGACAATCATAATACGAACATTAACAAGTGATCTCCCTGTAAAAAACAAAAACCATAAAATCCACGTCACAACAATATGGTGGACGCAGAAAATTTGACATGAGGAAAGTAACAACAGCGGAAAAATTTAAATTACCACATAAATATTTTACGAGGGTTAATACAAATAAAGAAGGAACCGTTATTTTATCACCTGCTAATTCACCTAAATGTTTACCAAGTGCTCTTAGAATATATTAACAAAATATTGGATTTGGAGAAAATGTAAAGGCAATTATTACATTACAGATATTTACACAGAACGTACATAAATAGGGGGACAATTGTCAACTCCGAAGGATTCCGATCTCTTCAAATTTAAAGTGAATCAACATACTCCGGAGGATCAAATTGTACATAAAAAATTTGCACAATCAGAGCCTTCTGCTCCTCCACGATTTAATTTGTACGAAGTACCATAATCAGATGATATGTTTAAGTCAGACGATGACGAAATTATGTCATAATTTTTTTAAAGACTGCATATTTCCACGGAGAATGTAATTGAACCAGAATTTAAACAACCAATACAATTGTATCAATATATAAGTGATACAGATCATTTCTTGCCAGAACAATTTAATGACATTTCTTCCACTATTATTTTTTTTAAATGTTCGCTAGACCAAAACCTTCTTTATAAAAACAAAGGAAGAGACGATTCAAACGGCCCCCACAGTTAGAGACAGAAATTTATCAACCACGAGAAGACAAACAATACTCTACACCAATTCATAAGAATTTACCTATGTGATGTGAGGAACAATAACATACCGGTCGATCGCCACTTGAAAGATAGCTTCTACTGAATCTCGATTCATTTAGCCCGAATCTCAAAAAGATATATGACGATTCGTCCAATTCTCGCGGAAACAGATACAATAAGTTACCAATACACAATAATTTTAAATTGAAAGATATACATTCATTGTGGTTACTACCTTTTTTCACAAAATAACATAAGTATTTTTTGTTCATTTGATAATTTTGATGTCAAAACATTACTTGTTTACCAAGGATCCAAGGATGACTTTACTCGTATGGCAAAACCTGTAAATATCAAACACTCTGCTCAACATATTCAATTTAACAGGATAATTATCAACCCCACACTGTAACAATGCAAGAAGTTCAACAAATGTCTCATAAAAACATGAGAAGAGATGCCACCAAAGTGTGCTCTTAAAAAATGGCTAAACCAATTGTACCTAAACCTCTCCAACGTAACTCTGTCCAACGTAACTATGTCCAACCTAACTATGTCAAACCTAACCATGATCAACTCAACTCTGTTCAACTTAACCATGATCAACCTAACCCTCTCCAACCTCATCAGAACCAGTCTAATGTCTTGACACACCATCTCAATTATCATTACAAAGCATGCCTCACATGTCTGTTCCTTGTCTGGCTATCCATAAATTTACATGATTAGTAGTATGATAAACCAAACTGTATCAAACATCATATTTTCAATGGGTGTATCATACTCAATGGATCCAATGTGATGCAAAAGACAGTATCATAAGGGATTTAAGAATTGCAAACAGAGAGTTGCAAAACATAGCATTTACATTTACTATTGTGCAATAAAAGACATGTTCATAAAAAGATCTAGACCTTACCCTTTCAGAAAAGATTGTCTCACATGATTTTTTAGTTTTATGAAATTGCTAAATCACATATTAAAACTTGAAATTTATTAAAATGCCTAAAACTCCTAACAGAAGACAGGCTCGTCATTTGAATTTAGAAGAACAAAGAGACCAATTCATACAGGCAGTAAACAATATTTAAATTTTAACTATAATATTGTTGGTATGCGTTAAAAAATATCAATAAGTGAACCCGTTGAAACTGCATGCAAGACATGTGAGCAAATATTTTAATGATGGTAGTAACTAATAGCAGTTTTCATTAAATGATTAATCTAAATTTATTGGAATATAAAACAAGTGCCTAAAAAAAATGTTTTTGAAAATCTTACTTACATATGATGGGGAAATGTTTGCCACATTTCTACAAGAGGAGGTTCACTCACAGGGGAGACAGCAAATTAAGATTACATACTGTCATTGAGCTTATGCTGTTTTTGATAGCCTACAGTCGGAATCTGTCAAATGGTCTTATTATTTATACAGATATTCATTGTTTTTATACTGCAATTTTTCAAACCATTGATGTCAAATGCCATCCTGAGTCTCCACAATAACTTTCATGTTCCTTTTGCTTAAAAATTTATGTGGAAATTCAGCTCCAGCAGATTTACGACCTTTGCGAGAAATATTATAAAAATTCAGAAAAGTATACAAATTGTCGTTATATTGAGAATTATCATAATACAAAACTTATACAGTTAAATAAAAGGTAACATTATCACTGTTGTATGCAATTAAGTTTGTACTATTAATACTTGACTGAAATGAATAAGATCAACATAACTACTACTTTTAAATTATACTTAAAATTTTTATCACTGCCTCAATAGCTTTGATATTTAGGGATGAGTACATTTTGGCATTCTTATTACAACAGATGTCAATGTTAGGGATGTAAACATTATATTTGCTCCAGAGTATAAAGCTGCAAAAAACAAACTGAAACATATAGCCAGCACAGACAGTCAAGAGTAAATATGTCATTTATGTTATATGATTTTATTAGATTTGAATAATTTTAAAAATTGGAAAGGGTTGATTTTGAGTTCTTCCAGCCAAAGTTGAGGGAGAAACACAGATTGAAGAAGTAGTTTTTAATCCCTAATAGATAGTAAGGCTAAAGTCAAATTTACCCTCCATATTCAACCTGTACAACAGTAAATCAATGTGAGTACAGTTAACTTGGTGTACCTTTTATCTCCTTGAAATCAAAGCGCGAAAGCGCTGTAAAGGCAGTTAATTACAGGTTGTGTGTATTTCTAGTCCAGTTATATCATTATCTTCCATAGAACAGAGGTGGTTTGTAGAATTTAAGATTTATAGTTCTTTTGTACCTTAGTTCACCTATACATGTACATGTATCTATAGTCTACTGTTTACAGTATATTTTCTGTGCCTCGCCATGAAATGCATTTTTAGCCATGGCCTTGTTAGTTTGCTTTAAATTTATGAGTTTGACTGTCCCTTTGGTGTCTTTCGTCCCTCTTCTTTAGACATATAAGAACTTTTCCTTTTCAATATAAATAGACTATTTTTAATTATTGATTGTATACGCATATTCTATGACTCCCATAAAAAAATAGCTCACAAAGATTGACTAGTCTCTGTACTGTGTGTATAGCAAGAACATCAAGTAACATAATGGTAAATGTACATAGTAACATGTCAACTTTTTTGATGACCATACCTGCCAACTGTCAGTATTTGCAGAGTATTTCCCCCATCGAGCTCGAGGCTCCCAAATGGAAATTTTGTAAGAGCAATTTTGTCAACTATTTAAAGAAAACAATTAATTCAACAATGGCTATAAGCTTGTTAATGCAAGAAGAAGCCAAAAACCACATTAGAATATATTTGAAGGGAATCCATGACAATCGCCCCATTAGCAAATAGCCCCACTTTTTCACTAACTCGCCCCACTTTAAAAAAAAACCTGCCCCAACCTGGATTACCAAATCGCCCCACTTGTGAACTGTGTTAAATCCCGTTAATATTACTCCTGCCAACTCGCCCCACCTAATAGAAAACGATAATATCTAGATAAATATATTATTAACCAGGAAGAATTTAGTAATGCCAACTCGCCCCACTTATGTAAAAAGATGTTATCCTGTTGTATATAAGTTAAATTCTGTTAATATAACTCTTGCCAACTGGTCCCACCTAATGGAAATCGGTGAAATCTAGATAAATATATTATTAACCAGGATGAATTTAGTAATGCCAACTCGCCCCACGTATGGAAAAAGATGTTATCCCATTGAATATAAGTTCAATTCCTTATATTGCATTATGATACAATTAACAGGTTTCTTTTCAATTGTTATGCAAATAACTAAGCTTCAAAACTTACATTTATTCTTCAGTATATATCAATAATAGTAATTAAATTAATTTTCGGTTTGTTTGTATTCTGTGTAGATTAGTTTTCATTAAAGTGGTGTGAGTTTTTATTTTTAATTATATATATATATATATATATTAATCAAAAAATTACCGTTTTTTTTAGGGTGAAGTAGGACGAGTTGGCAGGAGTAATATTAAACAGGGTTCTCGCTAAGGCGAGTCCATGAGTCCTGGACTCAACAAAATCTGTCTGGACTCACCATTTTCAAAACGGGTGAGTCCACAAATACATCAATATTGAAATATTTTGTATAAACTGAACACAGTTACCATGACTCACCGTGGCCAAAAATGACGAGTCCCTGGACTCGCCTTCAAAAATCCTTAGTGAGAACCCTGATTTAAAATGATTTAACCAATTTCACATGTGGGGCGAGTTGGCAGGAGTAATATTAAACATGATTTAACCAATTTCACATGTGGGGTGATTTGATTAATCAGTTTGTGGTGTTTTTGTAAAAAGTGGACCGATTAGCCAGTGGGGAGACTTGTCCTGCTTCCATTTGAAGGCCCCCTTGAAGGTTTTGTATGACTATATGAACCATCTTTCACGTAAAACCCCCATGTGCATTTTGAAAAGTTGGCAGATATGTTTCTAACTCCAGGCAAAATCTACCGGTATGAATGAAAAAGAAGTTTTCAATTAAGGCTCTGCGGCCATAACAGCTGTCTCATTAGCATTTTAACCACTTCCCATATTTGCAATTAAAACAATAGAAGAAAATTATTCAACGCAAAAACAAAACTTACTTGTAAATATGAAATTCTCTTTACGGTATGAGTTTTTCTCCTTGTTTGAGATTGTACAGTAGTACCTGTAACTGCTTATACCTATTTCTTATTCACTTTTGCTTCATAAACTCACTAAATATCATATACATTGTACCACATCTCCTTATTTTTATATGCATTCCAATAACATGAACAATTGTAATTCAATTCTATATACCAAAGCAAAATGAACTGCACCACTTTCATTCACTAGTATGCATCTTTTGGCAAAATACAAGACTTTGTTCTTAGATGACACAATTAATATAATATATATTTATTGATAAAAAAATAAAATTTAGTATACAACTCTTTAACGGTATAAAAAAAAGCACAGCTGTGTCATAAATTGTGAAATTTGTGCTGAAAACATAGACATTGATGGTATTTGAGTAATTCCATATGTGAAGCTCAACATTAGCTCGTCAGTTGGTGGTGGACAGTTATAGTTCCTTTCTGCAGGCTAGGATGAATGACTTTTCAGGAAAACCAATTTCACAAATCAAAACTTTCCTCTAGCATGTCTAGATTTCTCCTACAATATTCATCCAGTTTAGTTCTTTTGTTTTAATTGGACACCGTCCTGATTTTTAATTTTGCAAACCATTCAGTCTCCTGCTTGCAAATGGTGCATGAAAATAGGATGGGTATGGCAGTAGACAAGTCTCTTCAAAGTGGGTTTGTGCCCTGAAAAAAAGTTTTATAACTTAATAATTTAAACTTGTGCAACACATATACGTAAATAACTATATAACATAGAAGAGAGCATCATTCGTGTCAATGTTTTGTTCCTGTTTACATTGTCATTGATATTTTTTCAGAAAGCCTGAGGCATAGCTCATGAATTCCTGTCATTAGACATTACATCCTAAATTAACATAATTACTGCTAGAATGATTATCAGTATGATATACGTACACTATCATTGTACAGCCCAAGTCTTCAGTATATATAATTGTTGCATTCATTCACTTCTGTGTTCAGTCGTTCAAAAATTTCTAAACATCAACAAATGAACTTTAATAACAACAAGAAAACACTAGAAAAGATACGTACATACAACCCGTGTTTAAGTGTATTTGAAAGAGAAATAAATCTGGTTAAACGATGTAAAAAGGAGAAATATATCTGGTTAAACGATGTATAAAGGAGGAAAAATTGTAGATATTGCATTACGATGCGTTCTACCTATATAGCACGTGGATATGTTTACATATTTAGACTTGACCCAGTATGACCCGTACCTTGTAAGTCACCGCCGTCGTTTAAACACTTGACTACAGTCGTGTATAAGCTAGACAATAAAAAGCTTAAGCCTGTACTATTTGTGTGAAGTAAATGTGTTTGTTCTGTACATTTAAATTGTTTTACCTGATAGCAAGAACGTATATCTATCCGTTTCCTTCTCAATTCACTTTGTCAATTTCTTCGAGCTTCTTCAAAACATACGTATTACTGCGCCCAGAGTGAATAAAATATGAGAAATCCTCGTAAAATAATGCTATTTTCAATTTTGTGGAATCCGTTTTGTTATATTAATTATACAAAGATAAAAAAAAATTACGATTAATTGTGAATTTGCATATCATTATACGGAACGTTTATGGACTATTTTTTAAGACGGTCATTTTGGCGGTAAATCATGTACACATACACACGTAGATTGGCTGGTACCCGATTGTAATGTTACACATCAAATATATCAAATAGCTAATACCCGGAACGTAGTACCGGGAACCAGGATAATACGTAGATAACATACATAACTTATACCGAAATTGAAAACGCTTTACGGTTTCTCGTTCATAAACCGAATTCCGCTTTGAATTATAGAAGATGCAATATTAATCATGTTCAGTCGACTTTTCATTGTTATATCAACGTCTGAACTAATTAAAGAATCTTTAGATGTCAGATAACACTTGAAATTGACCCGACCTCTTTCCACACGAAATATACAAATAATGATAGTTTGTAGTCAGGTTGACTGCTTATAATGCAAAATACACACTTATAACAAGTTCTATAAAACGAACAATACACACTGATCGTTTCTTTAGTCCCCAATGTAAATGAAAGAAACAAAAACCATATCATACCATAAAAAGAAGAGGAGAAATTCGAACATTTCCGGATCTATTTCTGGCCAAAAGACCCCCAGCATGGATTGCGTATGAAAAGATGAACCTCATGACTTAAAAGCCAGGCCTTAAAGCACTGCCTTTAAAAACAGGTTTAGATATTATCTGATGTAGCGAATGTCCATATAAGACGATTAGTTGATGAGCATAACTAATTCAATAATTCCTTTTATTCGTTATTGGCGTCCTCCGATTTTTTTCTAATTTTTGAAAAAAAACAAATGGCTTTTGCCTGATTTAATCGTTAACTTACCAATGTTTAATAAGTGTCTGCTGCATTTATGGTTGCTAACAAATAGCATGTGATCATAATATAGTGTTGCTGTTATCTCTACAGTAACAATTGCTTTACTATTTAATAATTTTTGTTATTTCATAATGTATTGATTGATTGATTGTTGGTTGCTTTACCCCGCATTAGCACAAAAAGGCTATATCGCGGCGAGAGCTAATTCGAATATTTTTATGACTTGAAAGCATATTTTTAAAATAAGACAAAAAGTCCCTCAATATACTAAAATCCTAGACTAAAGTTAATTGATTATTTACTAATCAAAATCAACAGTAAGATAACGTGATAAAAATTTAAAAAAAACGACTTAAACATATTAACATTTTTATATTCTATAATAAATTCCAATTTCTTGAAAAAATGCAACGTTATTTGCAAATGGAACATTATTAAATAAATAATGCATATTATTGACATTGAAATGCTCCTTACGAATATCAGCAAATTCAATACAATTAATTGAAACATGTTTAATAGTATACTTGCAGTGTGCAAGCTACACATTGTGGTTAAACTTCATTTTTTAAAAGATACTCGTTTGTTATTCTAGTATGACCAATACGACATCTAGTAATAACACACTGATCTTTTCTGCACATAATATTATTAAAAGGTTTGCCTAAATTAGGTTTAATTTCATGCAATTTACTTTCATCTTTTTTACTCCATTAATTTCATAATATATCAAAAACATATTCTCTAATATTAGATTTAAAATTAGTATATGGTATATCACAGTATAAATCAGCTTCAATACATAAGATAGAAAATGTGAAGATTCAGTGCCCGGGAAGTTGACAATTGGCCCAGATTTATTGTAATAAAAGGAACAGATGAAAAATCTTTTAACAAATATCGCCCTTTGTAATTCACAAACAATTTCAAAACGTTGCTGGTACTGTACAAAAAGTTTCAAAAATGAGATCTGGCAATCAACAAATTTACTTTCAATGACTACAATATCAAACTTTCCTGTTTCTTCCTCTCCTCATAACAGTTTGAACGGCTGTAAGGGAATCATTCGAGACAGAAGTCAATACCTTGGTGATCATACCGTGGAAGAAATCGGCGAGGCACTTTCAAGCCAAGGTGTAACTAATGTTATTAGATTTCAAATTAAAAAGAATGGAAATATAATCAAATTAAATACATATCTTTTGACCTTTAGAACTCCAACTCCTCCTCCATCTATTAAGTGATTAAGTGATGAACTTAAAAATAAAAACAATAATTTAGTAATTATTGATTTTATACCCCCAGTATATGAGTACGAGTCTTTAACTTGTCTATTAATTGGTATGAAGATGGCAGTTCACATCCTACTTTTGCAATGTTTTATTTGCAGACAGGTGAAATTGTGACAGGAGGTATGACTGATAATAAATATAAAAAGAACGGATATGGATAAATGACACAAAGACATACAGACTCACTAACTGCAATACAATAAGAAATTTGGGAAACACATGAACTTTGATTAGCAGGAACTAACAGGCAAACAACCTGGATGGTCCTTAACAAAACAAAATCAATATAACCAAAGGGCAGAGCAAAATGTCCAAGTATTTAATTTAAAACTAATAGGTTTAATAAGACACGGATACAACAATGGCCACAACACTAATATTTATTATTCAAACATTATATAGACACAAGTCAAATACTTAAACAATTTAATCTACATTTAAAATATTTGACAGTACCATCTCACATAGCAGGATTTTAAAAAGATCCAGTAGTTCTTAAAAAGTTTAAGGAGGTGTCAATTTTCATACTGCCTCAGATATATATGATACTTGGCACTTATGTTATATTGTTATACCTAAGCTAATTTTTTTTATATTTTAATGGTTTCTCTGCCTGTGGGAGAACACATTGTAACAAATATTTAGTGTTGCTTTCTGTTGTGCTGAATTGTGATATTAAGAATACTGTATAAAAACTTCATATATTGTATATAACCTTTAATCTTTCTGTCATTATTTTTAATCAACACTACCAGCATTTGTTTGAACCTTTTTTATACTATAATCCTGAAAACAGTTAACTATTTTTTGTGCCCTTTAAGAAACTACAGCTGAACCTGAACCATTTGAAATGCCGTACAGCAACCCGAATTCGTATACCTGGGATGTAGGTGGATTCCTGCTGCCAGTTTTATTGGCAAGAGAGGGAATAAAAGGTGTTAATTAAGATAACATTTTAAGAGGAAAAGTAACCTGAAGATCATGCATAATTTTTTATCTATGTTGTTTCTCGTCACTCACAGAAGAAGCCATTTACATTATTGAAATCACAATAACGAACTGAAAATATTTTCTTATATATAGGTCTTTATACTTTTGATTTTTCTAAAAGCGGATAATAAATCCCTATCAGTTCTTTAAACCTACAAATTTCCCTTGAAATAATCTTTTTTTTACAGTGGATTTGTTTATCGTGAGGAGACAATGTATGACAAATGCACCTATCGATCGGAAAAGTTCAAACTGTATGAAGAAGTGCAAACCAAGAAAAACAGTAAGGAAGGCTGTACAGATAAATATATCCGCCCAAGCAGCATTATTTCAAACACCACTTGGATATATTGCTTTGCGGAAAATAGTACTTGGTCGTAACATGCCGACACCACCCCTCAGAACTACACATGAGGGTAAATAAAGTGCTACCTGAAATAGTTAATAAAAATAAGAAAGACATGAAAACGCGACGCAAGCAGCTTATTGCAATTAATACATTCAGAGACAAATTCTGGTTCTGTAAGTTTAACAGGCTGTCGGTGCATACACCAATGCAATATACTCTGGCATTGGAAAAATCCCATTCCAGCTTCCGACACACGCAAGGGGCTCTGTTGCATCTTAGATGATATAAATAAATAGAGATCATATAAAAGGGGGGAAAAAATCTTAAGAAAAAAATGACAACACAATTGCGGAGCATTGATAAGGTAGCTTATAGTGAATTCATGTTTGACGGAAGGACGAAAGCAAACCGTGAGAAGATTCACAGGAGATTTCCCTTGGATTTAACCAACAGATGCACTGTAGAATTTAACTTTGCAATCAAGGAGGCTGCTGGGAAATTGGATAAACTGGTAAATAGACTTAGTTATGTAGCTGATTGCATTATTAACTATTACACAGGAAATACATGCCGCACCTATTCCTATATTTGTAAAGGGACAGAACGTGATTTCGGGGGGAAAAAGTTCTTGCATGAACATGCCAGATGCCTATATATGACAGTGGATGATGAAAATCTAGTATGTGACTGTAAGAACATAAGATTTGGGAGGAAAAACTTGGAGAAAACGCGATTCGGAACAAGTACCCAAAAATGTGAAGCTACAAACAGAGGATATAATTAGTCAAATCCTCAGGATATGACATACAAGAGATATTTTCCTGCTAGAATTCACTCCGCTGCACATATAATTAGTTATAGAACTGGAGAATCAGCTGTTTTAAAATGTGAAGCTCTTGATGTACCAATTTCTCCAAATTCACGTCCGATTCATCAACTGAAAAGGGAAGACGAAATTTATGAATACCAGTTGCGTAAAAAAATATCCTGTTGTTAATCATAAACGAGCTGTTTCGAATCTTGAAAGATTTGAACTTTACGATAAATAATCTAGAAAAAGAGACATATCAAAAAAATCTGTTGGATTCGAAGAAGACTTTAACAAGTCAACGGATACCTCGCGCTGATATTTTTTAAACAAAGTGATATTTCTGTATTTTACTTACTTACTTCAACTAAATTATGCATTATGGGTACATCCCATGTGTCTGACAGGTTTGTGGAACTAAATATTTACATACTTGTCTGCTATTATTTATATGGGGAGGTTTTTCAATAATTTCTTTACTTGAAAACTTTCCAAGTTCTCTATGAATTTAGTTATCTCATTTATTCAATTGATATAGGAACAGTTTTTTTTTAATAGTACATTGTCTAGATCAATGGTATAACCAGTGTAAACAGTGTTGATCCATTTATCCAGAGTTATTTATTTACTACAATCAAGTTATCAAGAGTATTGTTTAACTTGAACATACAAGTACTTATAGATACATGCATTTCACTGTCTTTGATTTCATTAGTTTTAGTTTTTTTTTGGAATATGGAGGATACATTTGTATCTATCCCTACTGAAATATACAAGGTAATTAAAAGATATTTATTTGTTTATATAAAATTACAGAGAGAAGGCAAACACGACCATAGTAGTGTCACAGGCAGTATTATTTGATGAAGGAGGTCAACTGCATGTATCACATGATTCACCCAGTACAGATGCCAATTCAAGACCAGAGATAAATAAACGTTTTACAATTATGGAAAGTTACGTTTTTACCAAAAAACAAAGTATGAGGGATAATATGGATATGCGTACCTCTTTTGGACGTCACATGACGGTAGTGTTGACAAAAGTGAATGACTTTCACTATATAAACTTGTACAATAATAATCCGAGAAATCCAGGAAGATGTTTTCTTGGCTGGATGAGTTTTTGAAGTTGACCAATCTGAAGGAAGGCTTGGAGCAGCTTTTCAAACAAAAACAAAAAGGGAAGAAAACTTCGATCCCATGGATTTTTTCAACCAATTAAGAATTGCCCAGCTCTTTGCTTTGTACTGTAAATATTGGCATTGTACAAAATACGACTTTGGAACTTTTGGAAACTAAAGCCAAAACTGAAGTTTTGTTAACAGAACCCAAGGCACACAGACTGATATGGAACAAAACTGTAAACCATAAGGGGCCGTAAACACAAATCATCACAATGATTTAGACGTAGAACATTGTAACACGATGCTTATATATGATGCCCATAGTTTCAGAGGTGTTTTACTGAGAAAGTGGTTGCTATAGTAAGTTTACTATGAAAGTCAATCGAAATTGCCAAGACATTATGAAATGTAAGAACAATGTTGAATTGAATAACATTGACTTAAAATGTTAACATAAAACCACATTCAGAGTTTAAGGAAGCTGAAACAAATAAATACAACAACTAGCATAGCTTATGTCCTTATAAGGAGATTCGATGATGAACATAACTATTTCATTGATTCTTTTCATTTTATTGATTGATTGATTGTTGGTTGCTTAACGTCCAGTGGCAAATATTTCATGCATATTCAGGACGAGAACAAGTTCACAATAAATACAATAGGTAGGTTGAAACAATAGAGGCCATCTGGGATGATGGTCGGAGAAATTTGGACTGCCACCGGAAAAGGAGGGTATATTGGATAGGGACAGAAATTTTGCCTTGCAACAGGCAACCTACGGACCCCTCAAAGAGTTGTTGCACGGGTCCTTAACGTGCAAAGAGCGTGGCACTCTCTTTACACGAGGCATCGAATTTAACGTCCCCCTTCTGACCGGACCTGACTGCGAGCTTGATACATCCCGCACAGCCAAACGGACGCCCCACTTCATTTTAAGGTGATTACCTGCTTGTTCTTTTTTTGAAGCGGAATAAATGAATTTTGCTTGCATTTTAAGTTGATCTTGAACTTCTTGAATCCAATGATTCATAAATTTCTTCTGCTTTCATTTCAACCCGCAAACAAAGAGATTATTATCATAAAAGATTTTTGACGTGATCTGTTGATTTACAACTCCAGCACTATTTATTATTTTTGTAATTTAAGTACATCGTATTCATTTCTCTCGAGGAGAGGCATTTCACTTCTATTCTTTAACCAGTTGTGTCCATTTTTTCCTAAAATACACCTTTTGACTCCATGGATAATGTGTATGACCTATTTTGTTCGTGGTCTATATTATCTTTTTTCATCCAGGTTCTCCAAAAATAAAAGGTAGGTTACAGGTCTACTTTACACAAATGTCTGTTTTTGTAGGTCATTTTGTTTCCTTTTCTTGCGGTTTAAATGCCATGTGCAACCATGTACAAGTAGACAGTAGATGTTTGTGTGTTCTGTTAAATTGTTACTTCTAATATTGTTATACGATGATGACTGATGTACCCATATTTTGACTATTTTATTTATTGTGTCTGTTTATATAACGCATCAATGTAAATATGACGGAATTTGATGAGACTGTCATTAAAGTGAGAGGGTTAGCGCTATAGAACCAGGTTTAATCCACCATTTTGTACATTTGCCTGTACCAAGTATGACAGTTCTTGTCCATTCGCTTCTAATGCGTTTTGTTATTTGATTTTGCCCTGTGATTATGGACTTTCCGAATTGATTTTCTTCTGAGTTCCGTATTTTTGAGATTTTACTTTTTTTAAGAAACAGCTGTATTTACAAAGTGAAACCATAAGTGATAATGGGATTTTATATTTGATTTATTTTATATTTTGATTTGCAGATTAATGGGCTTTCACCAACTGTAAAGATTGTAAAGTATAGTTACCTAGTAGCTTTATTTCATTTCCTTAAACTTCATATAGATAAACGTCGACGAATCTCAAATATAAACTGTATTTAACATATATAACGATTACTTTCATATATTTGAATAGCAGATAATCTTCATCTGAACACCAATTTGGAAAGAGCAATTACTACTATGATTCGGAAGATTATGAAGAACTTGTTTTAAAGGAAGCTTGTGTATTGTCCATTTGATTTCTTTATCTTTGCAGAATGACATTTTGTTTTGATGTATGATAATATTCGATATAAACGAACTCTGACTATTAATTTTACAATTTTTGGTCAATACTTAAAACAATTTCCCATTAGGTCTCTATGTTAATTTTATTTTTTGAAATGTTTATTACCTGATGTAGAAAGTATAAGTAGTATAGCGGCATTCCAACCGAACAAAAACCAACATACATGTGCTTTTCATGTTTGTTTCCTTTCACCAATAGAATGTTATAAATTACAATAGCCAATCACCAACAGAATATATATATAACGATGTACACTATTTACAATTGTCGGTATATCACTACACCAATATCACACCAGTTCTCGTCTATAAAATCTGAAAATAAGTCCTTAGAAAATATGAGATTTGCAGGACACACACAACCTATTTTTTTAATTTTATTAAATAGGGCCATGATCTTAATTTACCTTTTCTAAAAGTAAAAGTGATGCAGCAAGAAAATTAAATAAAACTTGTACTGATTGGTAAGGGGGAAATATATCTTGAAATCGGATTCCAGTCACTTAAAAATAGAGGAAATTCGTTATTGGAGAAAAACGTCAAAACACAGAGACACAGTTTTTAAAAAAGTGAGTAATAGTTTGCAATTGATTTCTAAATAAATTATCTGAAAAAGAAATACATCATCAACCATACTTAATTATTTAGATTTTTTATACAAGAGGATATCTTTCCTCTTTCAAACTCCTTGTTATGCTATAAAAACCTCAAAATGATCCAATATGTACAAAAAGAAACAATTGAAAACGGAGATTTACTGATATATGAAAAAAATATTTATTGATAAAGATAGTTGTACAAACAGAGAAATTGAAAAGGTGTCAACCTCACAAGACATGATAAAAAGATGAGTTCAAATTTTGCATTCTTGAACTGTCCAATTCACAAAAGTTCTAGTCAAGGGTGTTATGCCTTATGTGTACGGATTCTGAGAAGCTTTTGTGGTTACACTAATTGCTGGGCGAAGACCCATACTTATTGGCAATGGAGAACTGCAATGGATCTGTTCAGTGATTCCTTGTCTTATTGGAAAATATATTAAATCAATACGAAAGGAGCCATGAGAAATGCTATCCAACATAATGGTGCAAAACTGAACCGTACTATACTTTATCATGAACAATGTTTCGAAATGATATGGCATCAGTAATCCTAGAGAACCGATTATATCTTTGTATATGTACAAAAATACATAAACACATGTTCATTGTTGGTACACCCATTACAATGAAAGCTTCTATAGTCATAATACTGTTGTTAAATGTCAACGCTTATGTGAAACAACATGTGAAATCAGAACAGGTCTTAGACTTCTAGACTGGAATGAACACGCTGACCTTCATGTTATAAGAAAGTCTTCCGGTGTTTTATGCAAACGCGCAATCGAGCAATCGAAATATTTCTAAAACCCAAAAACATACTCTATGTTTTTAAACTGTGATATTTATTGTAACTTTCTATCAGGTGAGATAGGTAGAGACATTATCTATGATCGTGGTCAGGATGGTGGTCTTAATGATGATATCCTTCAAGTCTGACGAAAGTAATAATGAAGAATCGGACAACGAAAACTTCCTGTGGTAACTAATGTATTTGTATCTGTGTCAACATTATTTTGTTTTCAATATTTTAAGATATACAAGTCAAAGTTGTGTCAATTGATTTTTTCCATCCTAGTTATACGATGTATAGATAGTTCGTTATTTAGATAATTTGTAGACAATGACTCAGGCCGACTTCAGGAAGATCCAAAGATGATTGCTGAGCATACATACATACATCACATGACTTTGATAAATAATCTGGTCCAATCAGATTTGATTTCAAATTGAACAAGAGGCTCTCAAGAGCCTGAATCGCTCACCTTGATCTTTTTGGTTAAATCTCTCATCAATGATTATTTTGGCTTTTCAATTTATTTAAATGTTCTTTGAATCGTCCTATTTTCTTCAAAAGGAAAAAAAAACATGTTCTCCTATGTTCTATTTTAGCCACAGGATCTATGTTTCTTGACATACAAGGAAATAAAATATAAAATTTATACTAGATACTCTGAAACTCATTTAGCCTAAGTTTGGCTGAATTGTTAGTTTCAAAGGAGAAGATTTTTTAAAGTAAGTCAACATGATGAAGGAATTGGTAAAATGTCTATAAAGGGCAATAACTCCTTAAGAGGTCAATTGATAATTTTGGTCGAATTGACTTAGTTGTAGATCTTACTTTACTTAACATTTTTGCTATTAACAGTTTATCTGTATCTAAAATAATATTCAAGATAATAACAAACAACTGCAAAATTTCTTTAAAATCATCAATTCAGGGGCATTATACCTGAAAAACCAGTTACCCAATTCGGCTGAAAATTTCAGGACAGGTAGACCTTGACCTAATAAATACTTTAACTTCTTGCCTAATTTGCTCTAAATGCTGGAGTTTTTGATAAATATGCCAAAAACTGCATTTTACCCTGTGTTCTATTTTTAGCCATGACGGCCATGTCTTTTGACGAAATAGAAAATAAAACACAAACTTTATTTTATACACCCTACTGATCATTCAGTTAAAGTTTGGTTCAACTTGGTTGAGTAGTTTTAGAGGAGAAGATGTTTTTAAAGTAAGCAAATATGATGAACAAATTGTGAAAAATAGTCATTAAAGGACAATAACCCCTTAAGGGGTCAATTGACAATTTTGGTCATATTAACTTATTTGTAGATCTTACTTTGCTGATCATTTTTGCTGTTTACAGTTTATCTTTATCTATAATAATATTCAAGATAATAACCAAAAACTGCAAAAATTCCTTAAAATTACCAATTAAGTGGCAGCAACCCAACAATGGGTTGTTTGGTTCATCTGAAAATTTCAGGGCTGGTAGATCTTGACCTAATGAACATTTGTATCCCATGTCAGACTTGCTATAAATGCTTTCGTTTTTGAGATATAAGCCAAAAACTGCATTTGACGCCTATGTTCTATGTTTAGCAATTGCGACCATTTTTGTTGATAAATCAAAACTTCGGATACAATTTATAAACTAGATACCATAAGGAACATTCAGTTAAAGTTTGGAAGAATTTGGCCTAGTAGTTTCAGAGGAGAAGATTATTGAAATAGTTTACAATAACAGACGACGGACGCCAAGTGATGGCATAAGCTCACTTGGCCCTTCGGGCTAAAAAAAGATAATTAGACCAATCAAAATCAAACAAATAATCACATGACTTAGACCAGGTCAAATGTTAAAGAAGAAAGTACAAAAGCAAAGATGGAAAACAAATGTGAAATGGTTTTGAAAGTACATGAAGAGGAAAGGGATAAATTGATGACATTTTTGAAAGAGCACAATATGACATCATGTATTGAAGCTAAGTATTTTTTTCTCATTTACTTTATAGATATTTCAATAAAACATTATTCTGTAAATGTGAATAATCTTTTAAATCTAATTATGATATCATATAATATTATAATAATAATATGACAAATATAAATGTAAAGAATGTATTTTATAATATTCATATATAGATATTATTATTTATGACTGCAATTTTATTTTAGAAACGAAATGTATAAAGAGAAAAGGGTCTTAAGGAATGAAAGAGGAAGTACTTCTTCAAGCCAAAGAAATATGCAGGATGAAAGTGGTGACAGAGATGACAATGGACATCCAGATCTAGGTCATCGAATTACGAGAGGGACAACACCCGCCCATGTATTGCTACGGCAAATATGACTGCTCCATGGGTAGGAAATGGCCATCCACCCTCAAATGCAAACCCTCAGATACGAAAAGGGATATACAGAAGATTTTGGAAATGTATAAACAATATATATGGATGGTTACTTCCACAGTATTTGGATAAAAAGAAAAGACTTAGTGGTGGCGAATGGGTTGTTATGCACCGGCGGGAAATTATGCTAATAAGGAAACGCACATAGGCATGAGAAGTGAAGACTTTTTGGGTAAGGAAGAGGACTGTTGATTTTTGGTGTCAGTAGTTATATAACGACCAAAGGTCATTGTCACACATACTGACATACAAGTAGTCATCTGAAAATTTTGAACTTTACCTTGAAACATGGTCATTGTTGTATCTCAATCATTATTTTAGCATAGATGCAAATTTTAAAATGGGTTTCCGATGCATAAGTTTTTTAAGCCTTTGTTACACAGAAAATTTGTTCTTGACTATTATGTCATAAAGAAAATATCCCACTTACTATCATTCTTTTTCTATATAGTTCTCTTATCATATCACTGAATAAACTATAAATTACTTTGGGAAAGTTTAAGTAAAATAGTATGCTTTGTTCTGAATTCTTGTAATTGTTTTACTCGTCATTCAAGTTCATGCTCTTCATTAAAATGTTTTGCAGTCATACTTTTTTGCTTATCTAAATAGAAATGATATTAGATACAAAAGTAGAATGGTTCAATTTTCCGTTCTAACAGCCTTCATCATGCTCATGACTAATAAGAAAACTTGCATAGGCATGATAGGTGAAGACATTTTGGGTAAGGAAGATGACTTGATTTTTGGTGTCAGAAGTTATATATAGGCCAAAGGTCAATGTCACACATACTGACATACAAGTAATCATCTGAAAATTTTGAATTTGACCTTGAAACAAGCATTGTCATTATTGTATCTCAATCATTATTTTAGCATAGACTTTTTCTAAACAAATGGGAAGGTTTGTCAATGATGGAGTTGGAGCAGATGAGAATACTTTAATGAAAAGAATGATTGTGGATGGGAGCCCACATTTAGTTTTATTTGCCAGAAGAAATATATATATTTAGGAGATGAAATCCGGTATGACTATGGTGATGAAAGTCAAAACCTGCCATGGAGAAAGAGACCATTTATAGAAGAAAACAAAAAATACGGTATTTTCAACTAAAAATGAAAAAAAAAAACAATGGTCCCAATAAAACAAATATTTAATGTGCAACAATAACCATTGTCAATTCATTGTCCTGTGGTAGAACCTATTAACCACAAAGAGTGTGGAACTGACGGAGATATAAATTTATCAAGTGCATTTCAGGCTAGTTTTCCCAACAGTAAACATATATTAATTTGACATCTACATGTTCTTTTAAGAATGAAACAATATTTGTTAATGAAACAGTATCATACACATATTTGCCAACCTCTGACAATGGAAAATCATGTCATGACATGACATGTCAAAAAGCGTGTGAAAACGCGTGACGTAAATGCGGAGTTTTTATAATGAATGTGGTAATGTTCATAATTTCATATACAAATTTGTTTATATAAAACAATATATACTCTACTGTAAACTTTTATTGTATTAAGTGGTTTGTTATGTTGCTTTTAAAGCACCACCACTAGGCACGTATTCAAAACAACTGCCAGTTTCAAGTTAAGCAACATTTATTTGATAATTTCAACAGCACACGATATAAATGTAACATAGTCAAGTTCTGATCAGAATTAAGTGTCAGTTTCTTTATAATTGAAAAGTGCGAGCAGGACTCAGTCAGTAAAAAGAGGTAGTGGCACTCAATGAGTGGAGCTTCTTCAATACTTCCCTTGTTGTTAGAAAATTGGCGGCCGTATACCACACACTGTTGCACTTTAAGGATGCAAGAACTGTTTTGTCGGTCTATTTGCTAGGTAAACAACTGAATGTAGTAAATGAACAACATGGATTAAAGATCATGGTCATATCAGATGGTATACTATATTTATCATCAAATGAAAGAGTCGATTTATCTGGTTGTGAATTTATTTTTTACTAAGAACATATATTCGGAAGGTGACATCTGCATAAAACGTGTTTTTTTTTTTTTTTTGGGGGGGGGGGGGCAAAATGTTCTGATCCATGATTGAACCGGACAAATAAGTGGATAATCAACTTACTTTTTCTGTGAGCAGAAACATCAAACTAAAATCTGTCAACTGTATGGCAGTCCGAGTGAATCGTTTATCTATTCACTGTCTCTCTACGAACAGAACGGGGATCTAATCCAGAATTGCACAACAACGGTTTTGTTCCAAATAACTGTTTTCCCAAGTGTATTTCCAAGGAAAAGATCTTTCAGACCAGAAACAAAGTACACTTAGGTACATTTTAAGGAGCTATCGAAAATACAAAGCGCACTAGACTCTTCAGCCAGGGAGAATTATTCAACCTTTTCCTCTGTAATGCTGTCAACTTTTGAGGAGAAAATAAAAGAGCTCACAAACATCTGGGACAATATCTCTGATAAAGAAAGACGTGCTGTGTCACTGAACATGGACTATGTTACAAACGTTCTTTTTAAATGTCCGTCGGAGAGAAGACTGTCAGAAGAAGGTAGAGTTTTTGTAGCTAGTTTCTTCATACAATGGTAGGGAAATACTAATTAGTGTGGATGGATAGCTGATATGGATCATATAGCAGATGAACTGTGGTTGATTATGGCTGGAGATTCTTCAATTCCGCTAACTTTCCTCAAACCGGCACTTCGTGACATAGAGGGATTTTATAGCGGAGAAGTCATCATCCAAACTATCGAAAGACGGTCAAATGTTGCGACGAGGGACACAAAAGTTCCGTCACAACAATATTGTGGAGGACCCAGGCATGTATAACAAATAGGATGAAAGTAATTCATAAGTTAGCATAAGCAATATTTGAAATATAAATGCATGTGTTAAAGTCAATTGATGGTGTTATATATTATTAATCTGTATGATTCATGCACTGTGATATTTTATGATACGAAAGGAAAAGAATAACATTTCAATCCTTGTTCCTACCAGCAAATTGAGTTGTCTTATTTATTTCATTTAAAAGGGTAAGAAGGCGCGATTTCCACTCTCGCTGTCAAGCCAGTTCATAACAACGATATGTAGTCCCCAGATGTATAGACATAAATCTACCTACAAAAACCGTAGGAGAACTGAGCAAATGAGAGAAGGGAAATACACACCCTCCCTGTAAACAACAAAAAACATAAAATCCCCGTCACAAGAATATGGTGGACGCAGAAAAATACAGTCTCAAACGGAGATTATTCCAAATATGCACATGATACTATATAATTAAAACAAAAACTATACAATATTTGTTACAGATTGATGTTAGATAATTTTTTAAAGACTTTCATTTTTATTTTACCTACAAATCTGAAAATACACCAACAGAACAGTAACAAATCAACAATCAACAAAAACACAGAAATGTGGAATGAGGTATTTAGAGAGCATTATAATGTATCCCCACATTATAATGGCATTCTTGAATGGGACTTTTCAATGGAGGACAGAGTGGGCAAAATGTACAAAATGTACATACAAATCTTAAATGCTAACTGAAAGTCTATAAAACGTTTAGGTAGCGACAGAGTGTCACAATAAATCTAAAAAGTGATCAACTGAGAATGTGAACCTTTATGGAAACGCTTGCTAGACCATTAGCCATTGCTAGATTCTAATCCAAAACAACATGTCGAAATTCTTTCTACGAAAAAGCTATGCAGAAGCTGTAAGAGGAGTATCAGAAAAGGAAAAGGATCAGGCGACAAATGAGCAAAATTAAATACAGCTGTACATGTCATCCCGAGTCGGACACTTGGTAATATGCAGGCACCAGCAGCACCTTTTTGTAGTGGTAGGAATGAAGCTGTTCGAATATCATCAGGGCATTGACAAGGATAACCATCGAAAAGAAAAACGCAAGATTGAGAAGTAGCAACATGTAAGTATTAATAAGATGTATGTAAACAGATCATTAGTACCGATTTTTATATACATGTAGTACATGTGACTAATTGAAGTCCTCACTCAAGTTGAATCACACCAACCTAACTTTTATACATAAATAGATCAATAGCCAACGTAGATATTGTGGCACCATCGTGACAGAGGAATATAATTGAGGGTAATGACGCTAATTTAGGCGCTTTCTTCTTTCCAAATTTTGAAGCTCCTCTGACCTATTCAATACTAGCCGATGGGTTGCCGTTTAACATGGCCAACAAACCCGATCCTAGATTAAATAGGCACCTTTCCACCTAATATTTCATCCAAAATTTAAGAAATTCAAATGGATAATATATAATGCATATCCAACCCGTAGAGAATAATAATTATTCACAACAATTGTTTGGTTTTCAAATATATTACATAGTACACAATCTTCTACTTGGATCGGTTCAATTGTAAAATTGATCGGCCTTTGTCGTGAAGAAACACGTGACCTCACTGTTGCCAAAACTGATAACATAGAAATATTTGTTATTGTTTAATTTTAAAATATTCTTTAAATTTAAATTCTAGTTACAAAAAAAATTGATCTAAATAATTATATTACATCATTGTGTACTAAACACTATTTACTAAGAGATGCATATTTATATAAATTTTAGAGCAAATTGCACTTGGTCGCACATTGCTAGTAATGTAATTTTCCATTAGCTGCTGTTGCAAAAGTATAACTGAGTCTTTGTATATGGACATGTTTTCTATAGTATTAGAGTAAACTTACGGTTCCCCCAAAAATGTAAGATGTATGCACATCCGTTTGGATTTTGGTGTTAAGCTGATTGACTTTCACACCATCCTGTGTACTGTGCTGTGGCATTCAAGTGGTAAAGGTAACACTAATGTGAAGATATGGAGTCAAGGCTTTTGACAGTTTATAACCTTTGATGTATAAAATAGCATGCATTTAACAATTGAATACTTCGTTTATTCTGAGAAATTTACAAACAATGTGTGTTTATCAACTTTATAAACAAAAAAAAAACAAATATAATAACTTAACTTCAAACTTGCTCCTACCAATGGTCCATATTACTAGTAGAAAAGAAGTTATACCTTCCTTTTACGGACGCCAAAACGAGTTGGTTGACCGATATGGAATAACCGTTTCACAAATGATATCGGATATGTTTCTTACGTCTTAACTACTGTCCTCTTCCCTTTCAAAAATGTGACTTACCGAATTAGATTATTTACCGGATTTGTTATCTTCTTAGCAAAACAACGGGTGCCACGGTATAACACCCGTAACAGTATCAGCCGCCAAACAGGCTCACCGCTTGGTGGTGTTTTGCTCGCCCTAGCAATCTGGTTCACCATAACGACGGTTCTCCGCAGAACAAGAAATACGCGGAGATACAGGAAGGTGTACGGAATGCCGTTGAACACAATTAGGCGCTGCATCTCTAGAACAGAAATATTATAATAAATAATTCGCTGTCGCACATATGGAACAGCCATGCACTCGGATACCTAACAATTTGGAGGAAACATTCATACTTGACGATAAAGATTATCAGCAATATCATTCCAACTTTAAAATGTTTTATACGCCGGCGAAATTAACGAATCAAAAAAATTAAGGTAATCTAACTGTTTTACCCTTGAAAAATAACCATTGCCCATTTGAAAGAAGAAAATTGAATAGTTACCCAAGAAAACTTCAGCACAAAGCAGCTTCTATGCCAGGTACACAAAAAATCATTAGCAAGTTTCTAACTTAACAATTCAAATATGTAGATCTGATGACCAACCTTATAGTAGACATCGACAGTAGTCGTACGCTCCACCAATCAGATTTTATCTTTATAATAACAATAAGATATGAGAGAAAAAAAACTAATGAATAGTATTAAGCAACGAAAGGGGGAAGCAGAAATGTCACAACCAGACTGCCTGTTTGACAAGAATACAACAGAGATTTACAATGTGTGGTCAATTTTATAGCATCATTAGATGTTGACACTTTATTGTTTGGTCATACATTTACTAAGCGTCAACATAGACTTATTATTACATAACAGAAGAGTTTGTATTATTTAAACTAATCAATTGTACCATACGCTGAGAGACTTACTTACTATTACAGTTGTCAGAGAAAACTGTTAAAAATACAATTCGCGAATTTAAAATGAACAAGAGATCAAAATATTTTTTTTCTCACAATATTAGGAAGTTCATGTGGTATTGAAAATTTTAAATCCGGGTCACAGAAGCCAAGAGAAATTATGCAAGTATATACATTAAACCGCACAGAATCAAATGACAAACATTAGAAACCATTGAAATGCAAACAAAAGAAGACACAACATTAATAAGACACAACATTGATAAGACATACATAAATAGTTTTCCTAACTACAAATAACCATCTATATGAATTTGAAATGGGTTGTACAAATATCGCGAATTCCAGTATGTTAGGTGTCGATATATCATTGTTACTAAAGATGTCAGTTTTATTCTCTCTACTGTAGAGTTGTAAAAGACAAATGTTAACCATTCACTTTTATTTAAGATATTGGGAACGTATAGTCTTCTCTGAAGAAAAAGGGGAAATATAGACGTAATTGAAAACGAGAAAAATATACAAATAGCAGGAACAAAAGGAAAATATAGAGTGGATAACTTTTCCGTGAACATGTTCATTAATTTGTGTTATAAATTCTGCAAAATCAGTCAAAGAGTAGTCATGTCAGACTGATGAAGAAAATATCAGCGAGTCCAAGTTATTTTTTGACATGTTCATATTTTCCTCAGAATTAACCTGATTGGTATTTGATAATTGCAGCCTTGTGTCTTTAACATGTTGACATGCATGCAACATACTAATTGCATGTCTTAAACATAGCTAGAGCTAGTTCCTGGAACAATTCAATTATGTTGCAAAAGTTTTTTTTCAGAATGCTGTTTAATTTTCTGTTTGTGTTCTGATTAGAGCATCAACAGACAAATTGCAGATCCCTTTGAAGTCTTTTGCAAAAGAAGTATTCAGGAACCGTGTTGATTTGAAACATGAGAAGTCATGTAATATTAACCAGACAGAATCGACACCATCCAGAGACAATGATTATATCCCCAAGTTTTATAACATTTCATAGAAGATGCCTAGTTTATTTATGTCAAATGTCATTTCTGTCTAAACTTGTTCTAGAAATCTCAGAAAATATCCATCAACTTAATACAAGAATGTACATAGCTTTTATCAACACCTTGTTTTCTTCTATGACTAACATTCAAGTTTCGCTTGAAGAAGTAAGACACAAGCTTACTTCAAAATGCAAAAATGTGGCTGCCTCTGAATCTTGATAAAAAAAACCTGCCATCGTCAATTTCAGAAATTCAATTGGAAAACTTTACGGCTGTTGGAGATCGGGGATTTACTGTTCAGAGTGTAGATTCCGATAATTTTTATACAATCTATCTGGCAAAAAAAACCCATAATGTTCTTGTATGAACTTTCAGAAGAATTACTTACCATGCAAGCATATAAATGGCATAGTTGGTTGACATAGAATTGACGAATTAATTTCTGCAATTTACGAAACAGGAATACTTGTACTTTGTCCAGAGATCGTATTACTTATTTTTATTGTGTATAATTAATGTATTGTAAATTATTTTGATCAAAAAGAGAAGAAAAGAAAGTGCAATTAAAAACATCATTTGCCCACCAGCAAAACTGAGTTCTCGTTATTTATCCTTTTACAAAGGGTCGTTAGGCAGATCCCAACCTAGCACTACCTAGCTTTTCCCCAAAAAGAAAGTGTAATTAAAAACATCAGTTGCCTACCAGCAAAACTGAGCTCTCGTTGTTTATCCTTTTACAAAGGGTCATTAGGCAGATCCCAACCTAGCACTACCAAGCTTTTCCCCAGAACATCAAAAAGTATGCTGCAGCATTAGTGGTATTTGTCAATGACAGTCTGAAGGGTTGTTTTAATAAATTTAAATCTTCACAAAGCAATTTTCCTTTTTAATTTCTTTAAAGATATATCAAATTTTTATGAACGTCATGTATTTTTAGAAATAAAAATACATGTACTTCTGGAAAAAGAATAAGGTTTGTAACGACATCTTGCACACAGATGTAACATTAATTATGAAAACACTTTTTATTATATAGGTACAATTGTACACCTAAAATGAGGTGGTTACATAGACACAAGTAATTATATTTTATTCGATACCACTAATGCAAGAATAACTTAAGTTTTCACTCTCCGATTCCAAAATTATTTTTACAATGAGTAGAAAGGTACATACTTTATATGCCTATAAATTTAACCACAGAACTAGAAAACTAATGTGTCGATGCATTATATGCAAATGTCTGAAGCACGTCCGTTTCAATTTTCTAAATCAAATAAAAAAAATAATTCTATTTTACTCTAAAATAAATATTTTTATTATTTCTTAATTTGCATTAATATACAGTTCATCAAATAAATTTCGACTTCACCACAAAAAATGAATACTGTATCATCTATTTTCAGAGATGGAAATAACGTGCTTATTTAATACTCCCCATATTAAAACAGCCGCAACAACTTCAAACTTGGCATTGTACAAAATACGACTTTGGAACTTTTGGAAACTAAAGCCAAAACAGAAGTTTTGTTAACAGAACCCAAGGCACACATACTGATATGGGACAAAACTGAAAACCATAAGGGGCCGTAAACACAAATCATCATAATGATTTAGACGTAGAACATTGTAAAACGATGCTTATATATGATGCCCATAGTTTCAGAGGTGTTTTACTGAGAAAGTGGTTGCTATAGTAAGTTTACTATGAAAGTGAATCGAAATTGCCAAGACATTATAAAATGTAAGAACTATGTTGAATTGAATAACATTGACTTTAATGTTAACTTAAAACTACAATCAGATTGTAAAGGAAACTGAAACAAATAAATACAACATCTAGCATAGTGTATGTCCTTATAAGGAGATTCGATGACGAACATAACTATTTCATTGATGCTTTTCATTTGAAGGTGATAACCTGCTTGTTCTTATTTTGATGCGGAATAAATGATATTTGCTTGCATTTTAAGTTGATCTTGAACTTCTTGAATCCAATGATTGATAAATTTCTTCTGCTTTCATTTCAACCCGCAAACAAAGAGATTATTATCATAAAAGATTTTTGATGTGATCTGTCGATTAACAATTCCAGCACTATTTAATACTTTTGTTATTTTGTGTACATCGTATTCATTTCTCTCGGGGAGAGGCATTTCACTTCTATTCTTAAACCAGTTGTGTCCATTTTACCCTAAAATACACCTTTCGACTCCATGGATAATGTGTATGACTTATTGTGTTCGTGGTCTAATTTATCTTTTTCACCCAGGTTGTCCAAAAATAAAAGGTAGGTTACAGGTTAGTCTACTTTACACAAATGTCTGTTTTAGTAGGTCATCTTTTTTCCTTTTCTTGCGGTTTAAATGCCATGTGCAACCATGTACAAGTAGACAGTAGATGTTTGTGTGTTCAGTTAAATAGTTCCTTCTAATATTGTTATACAATGATTACTAATGTACCCATATTTTGACTATTTTATTTATTGTGTCTGTTTATATAATGCATCAATGTAAATATAACGGAATTTAATGAGACTGTCATTCAAGTGAGAGGGTTAGCACTATAGAACCAGGTTTAATCCACCATTGTGTACATTTGCCTGTACCAAGTCAGGAATATGGCAGTTCTTGTCCATTCGCTTCTGATGCGTTTTGTTATTTGATTTTGCCATGTAATAATGGACTTTCCGAATTGATTTTCCTCTATTTGTTTGAGATTTAACTTTTTTTAAGAAACAGCTGCATTTACAAAGTGAAACCATAAGTGATAATGGGATTTCATATTTTATTCATTTTTTATTTTGATTTGCAGATTTATGGGATTTCAACAACTGTAAAGAGTGTAAAGTATAGTTACCTAGTAGCTTTATTTCATTTCCTTAAACTTCATGTGGATAAACGTCGACGAATCTCAAATATAAACTGTATTTAACATATACATATAACGATTACTTTCATATATTTGAATAGCAGATAATCTTCATCTGAACACCAATTTGGAAAGACCACTTGTTTCTTGGATGCCGCCAAAAAGTGCACTTCTTAATCAACTGCCAAATACAGTATTTACTGACAGCATGGAAGCATGATGCCCCTTTGCCTGATTTTATCGGATCAGGATGCTTAAAGAAAGATGCAGAAGGCAATATCCAGTATAATTTTGGATCAGATATACGTATTGGAACTAGAGAGGACGCACTAACATTACCCAAAGATGATATAAAGATATTGTATTCCAAAAAAGGGAAGAAGAAAAAACGGCAACGCTCAGCTAACAACACCCCAACAAAAGAAAAGGAAGGAAAAAGAAAAGCTGTGATGTCTACCCATATGTAAGTACAAACCTCTTTGTTTTTATTAATTGTAAATATTTTCATATTCAATACAAAATTATCTAGTATGATCGCCATTGCGACAACTCTCCATACAAGTATAAAAGCAGAAGAAAAAAAGCAATTATATGTTACACTTCGGCCTTCAACATTGAGTCTTGACTCCAACATAGAATATCAATGGGTACTGTGTAACAATTCAGATGGGACACAAACCAACAGCATATTCAAATTTAAAAATAATAGTGTATTGTCTGTATCGAGTATGAAATATTTGCCACTGGACATTCAATATTTGCATTTTGGTAAGCTTTTCAATAAATCAACACGCATATTCAAATATAAAAAAACAATAACATATTGTCTGTATTAAATATGAAATATTTGCCACTGGACGTTTAATATTTGTATTTTGGTAATCTCCTCAAAAACTTAAGGTTCGCATCTGTTTAAAAATTTGCAAATTGATATACCAAACATATTGAATACAGTATTTTAAATAAAACTTACAAGTTTAATGATACAATCAAAGGTTAAACATGTATGTATATGTTCTAAAATGTCACAAACAATTAAACAATATTATAAGTGAAAGTTTGAGGGACGTTTTATAAATATGAATGAAAAAAAAACGCAGTATTTATTTCTTTAAAAAATAATAAATGATTGCATTATGTTTTTCATAATATATGTGAAAAAATGTTAGCTTTGTCTTCATTTCTCAAAATTTACTGATTAGAATTACTTTTTTTATATTGCAGCAAAATGAAGAACAAACAGAATGGAATAAACTAGTCAAGTCTACTATGTACATGTATCAACCACAAAACTTTAGAAATTGAACTTCTATATTTTTGTGATAAATATTGATGCTTTTTATGTCTATGGTCAAATTGCATTGACATGTTTTATTAAATCATATCAAATTAACTAAATGAGCAAGTATATATTTTTTATTTATTACATTTTTTAATTATCTCAGAAATCTTATTTTTATTGATATGCAAAAAAAAAAATATTTATTTTTAATTGAATTTCGGATGAAAACATTGCAAAATTTGTGAAAAATCCCTTGAAAACACTTGATGAGAATATTTTGTAGATAAAAATCTAATGTATTTAGTGTAAATGATGTGGAAATTAAATAATCTTGACCAACTAACCATCTGTGAGAGAAGCACTTAACCGAATCATTTAATTGCTTGTATATACAATAAATTTCACGATTTCAATGCAGAATATCAGAGAAGATCCGGGCTTGTCTCTAAAGTATGCAGGTTTCGTGGTACTTGCAATCAGGAACACATTGATGGATCCCCTGTTCCGCGATCCATGTGTTCTGTTGCTTCAAACAATGAATTTAAGTTTGTAAAATGTGTTTGCCGTGATCAGTACAGCTACAATTTATTCAGCTTTTAATATTTATGTAATTCAATGTATATTGCATTCTTTCCTCTCCGATAACGGCCACATTCGAAATAACAAAGAAATTCAAGGAAGGCTCAAATTGATACACAACTAGCACATCATACGTCCATATAAGGCGAACTGATAACGAACATAACTACATCACTGATTCATTTCATATTTACATCGTTGCAAACTTATTCTTCTCTTGATATATTACAATTGACTATTGCATTCAGTTTAAATTGTTCGTGGTCTATCAATATGCTATCAGGAACACATATATCGAAAGACACTGTATTAAACGATCAGTTTAAACTACTGCTTCAATCAAAGAACTTTTCATGGTTAAATGTCTTTGACACTATTGGTACAGTAACAATTCAACCAATATTTTTGTCATTTTTGGTATCACACATACATGGTTCTATATACAACTATCAACGATTCGATGACTCATTTCATATTTACGTCGTTTCCAACTTATTGTTCACTAGATAAATTACAATTAACCAATTCACGACATTTAAATTGTTCGTGTTCTTTTAAAATGCAATCAGGAACGCATACATAGAAAGAAACACTATTCCGGGACCCATTTCTTCTCCTGCTTCAAACAAAGAACTTCTGGTCGTAAAAGATATCTGACATAATCGGTACAGTAACAAGTCCGTCAGTTCTTTAATATTTTAGTCATTGAATGTATATTACATACCTTTCTCTAGGGAACGACAATGTCTAAATAACACAATTGCCAGAAACTACGAAATTTTATTACAATGTAAATTACAGTAAAATTGGCTTAAAGTGCGTACTAAGCCCTACATTGAGGTAGTCAATGGAAGCTAACATTAATATAAAAAATAGCAAAAACGAACGTCCATATAAGGCGTTTCGATGACGAACATAACTCATTAAATGATTCCTTTGATCCATATTACAGTCGTTTCCGCCTTACACTTCTCAAGAAAGATAACAAATGTCAAATGTGTAACGTTGGTAGCCTATATATATTAACCAAGAGACAAGCCATGTGTACATATTAACATACTTTAATATAATGCTCGAGCTAAGTAATCAACACCAACACATAAAGCAATACGACGCGACCTAATCTGCTACGTCCATCAACACAACACAACACGTGGAATTGTATAGATATTTATGAATGAATGAAAGTTACAATATTACAAAATGAATGCAGTTTAAATTGTTCTTGTTATTTTTTAATACAATCAGAAACAAAAAGTTACACTGTTTCAAGATTGATTGATTTAATTATTTAGCTGCTTCAAACGAAGAACTTCAGATCGTAAAATATGTCTGACGTGATCAGTACCGAAACAATTTCATCAAGATTTTTGATAACCTTGTCATTTAATGGATATAACATACCTTTCTCTAGGGAACGAACATTTTCCAAAATACGTAATAGCCACAACACTACGAAATGTTCTTACAATGTTAATTAAACTATAATAGTCTTAAAATGTCAACTGAATCCCACATTAATATAGTATTTGATTAATTAAACTGCACCCGTGCTGCGTTTCCCTTTATTTAGATGGCATAAGCTTCTTCTCTTTCTCAATTATCAATTATGTCAAACTCTGACGTTCAAAAGCAACCATTACGTCAAAAGAATTATGTATAGTACTACAACTAGCGCACTTTGATAATATAATGATATTATCATACGAGATACAAGTGGTTCCATGAGAAGGTAAAAGATAACATACAGACAATTATTTATAGATCAATGCTACCTTCCTTCCCTAGCTTAATATATTAATTTTGTTTTGCAAAACTATGTTTTAAAGTTTATGACCTTTAAAACGCTTTTACACAAGTAATATGATAGTATGCATGACACCATTGTCCCTTACCGGTTAACATTTTCATAGTATTGGAGCAAAAAGCTATTCTTAATCTGTAACCTGTCATTGCGTAAACTATAGAACAAATATCAAATGAATATCGTCAAGCATGATGAAAACAATGTGTGGAAACTGACTAGTAGAGTCCATGGACAATAACCCTGGACAACTATCATGCTTTCTTTCATAGTTTCTGCCTGGATCAAGACTTGTTTTTTTAATTGTTCTTGTTCTGTATCTAATAAAATGCTGCTCAATGGATGTCAAGCAAACATACAAATTATAATTTTAAATACCTTTTAATGCCTGTCCTAATGATGTTTCAGATAACTGACAACCTGTCATGCTACCAACTTTATGTGGTTGAAAAAATCGTTTCACCATCAATTTTTCCCTTGAAGCTGCCCTCTGTTGCAGTCAGCCACCTGACAAGAACACATATTTGATGCTCTTGCTAACCCTCCGGTGTCGTTTCTGTATTCATTTTCTGCATAGCAAAATAATAGCATGTTGTTCTTCAAATTGTACTACATTTAAAATATCAAATACTGCCAGTACATGAAGTTAAAAAATATATTTGGATTGCAGATGTTAGTTATGGTCAGCTGTATTTTTATAGCCCAGTGTATAACTGATCATGTATGTCTTTAACACTGATAATTTTATATGCACTTACTTCTGATTCAATTTGGATTATAACTGACATTTATATTGTTTGTTGGTTCTAACGGAACACAAATCCATACAATACTTTTCCCCCTAGATTCTCTTTTTCTCTAAAGCACATGATACTACCCTGAACGAATCCAATCCATTTATGTGTATTTTAAAGTACTCTGAAAATGTTGTGGTATCATTCCAACCTTACAATGAAGATTACATATAAGGTGAATTACTTGTGTTACATTATCCAGTGTATATTCATGTGAATGTATACTTTTACTTATGTTCATAAATATATCATTTAATATAAACTTACAGTACTAGTTTATAACTATATCATTCAACATTAGCATACACTACTTATAACTCCGAGTTTTTTTCAATAGTTTTGTATTAATTGTTAAAAAAAAAGGTGTGCATGACTGCCTATGCAATGAGATAACTGTTCAAAAAGAGACAAAATTGACACATAAATTAATATTTGTAGATCACCCTACGGCTTTTAACAATGAGTTAAGACCATACCGCATAATCAGCTATACAAGTTGGTTTTGCACCACACATTTGTAACACACAATTTGACAAATGAATTCAATTAGACATCAGCAGTATTATTTTTTCACATATTTATTATATATGACTTGAAAACAATCCAAATATGAATAACTGAGTGATAGTCCCCTCCTTAAAAAGTAAATTTGTAACTTTTTTCCTTACATAGTCACACTTGTTAATGCAAATTCCTCTCCTCAGAACATAATGTCCCTCATTTCTGTTGAGAGACATTTTAGCGAGATTAGCTGGGCTTTGTTGCTGAATCATGTTGTTTTTTTTACCCTTTTCTGTAATAAATACACGAGAATGTTTAATACTAGTAAAAGTTTAATGCTATTCAAATAAAGACTTTTCAGAACAATTTTAAACCAATAGACTGAACTTATTTTATTTAATATCTACACACATTAATAAATCTGAAAACCTAACGTTTTCCTTTACAGAAAATACAATAGAAATAATTGAAATACAATTCCTTGATAATGGAGGGAAATAAGATCAGTTGGGTAACAACATGTGGAATAGTGACATTTTTCAATCATAATATTATATACAAAAAATTAAATAGATTTTAAAATGAGTGAGCATATCTGTGGCCTGGGTCACTTGTCTGAATTATTAACAATATATTGGCTATTTAGATAACAATTTTCAAGTTATAAAATCTTTTTTGTTATGATACAAGAGAGAAAAAAAAAGAAGGAAAATCATAATTAACATCATCATGTTAGAAAAAATAATCTTCCTTTTACTATAGACTCCATAAAAATCAATAAATATGTACCTAGCTCAGATTGGAGTTTTGAAGACTCATTTTTCCAAAATTGTGCATATCTTTCCCACTGTGAGCAATATTCTTTAAGATCAGTATATTGAGCATTTTTCAAAATACACTCCACATTCGGTGGCCACAACCCTTAAAATGCTAGAACTGTTGGGTGCTGAGCTTGAAGGCCTATGTATACTGATGCAAGGTCTGTCCACGGGTGAGTATATATCTAGGTTAAAACAGTGCTGGAATATGAGCACATGCGTTTAAATGAATTAACAGGAGAAATTAAATTTGGTGCCTGTGGAGGAATAGTTTCTAGCATGCTTGAGTTAACTGCTCCTGAGTATGTAGTGGAATGAATACTCGCACTTCAGACCACTGATTTGGCAGAATGTGTCTGTGTTGCAAGAACTTGTATTTCAGGTTGGTGAGATTTTATTACATTTTCATTAAAGTTGGTAGTGCGTTTAAGATGGCCTTTCCTATAATTATGTATACAGAGTTTACTTTTGTATTTTATTTATGTTTTCCTTCAGTGTGTCTTTCGTCATCTTCTTCAAAATGTAGCCTGGTAAAATTGAAGGAATCATCTAAAAAATATTATAATAATTTAAATCGATGTTTAATTCTTGCTCATTTACATTTCGCGACTCAAAAATCTGTTCAAATGTCTCTTCTTCTTCTTCATCAATCTTATAAAAAGTTGAGTAAGACAGTTGATAAGCGAATCAAAACAGGATAGTAGTATGTATTAAAGTTCCTGGCTGAAGAAAAACAATTTCACCACAATTTTCTTCATGATCTTTTAACAAATACGAAGATAAAAGAAGAATGTTGTCATAAAAATAACATCCTCTTCAATTTCGATATAAATGTTTATAAGCTTTGGATGTTGACAAACCCTTGAACAATCAAGACAAATAAGTTTATGAATCTTCGAATCATCAGGGAAAATGTGTGGTATTAGAGTTTCTAAAAGTTCGGTATAGTGACGTTTTCTTGCATTTACAGATATTGCCTCATTGGTCTCATCATTTTGTTTTCTTTTAGTTCTTGCAAGTATTGCATCTTTTGGGGTGTATTTTCATAAGTTCCTCTTCTGCCTTGAAAAATGAAATTTTGCGAAAATGATGCTTGAAAAAGCATATTTCTCCGATCACCTTCAAACAAGTCATTCTTATAATCAACCCATAAGGTCTATCTCAGACTTTAGAAATAATAAAATGTGAAGTATCGGCCCATTTTTCTTTAGGGCTCCTCACTTTGTCATTCAGACATATAATGTTGAATGAAGCTGATGTTTGGTGCCAGTATTATTGCTCTACTTCTGTTGTAAGCTTGTCTGAAACTCTTTAACAGCTACCGTTTAAAGTTCCCAGAAATTTAGTGCCACTGTGCTGTTGAATTATTGCAGCTTCAGTTTACAGAATGTGTTAGCGTCATACGATAAAAATCGTGGTGAAAATGTAGTATTGGATATATTAGCGTAAATCGGTAGAGTGTTCCTATCGAATCTTCTAATTTCCTTTAAAAGAGTCACTATTGGGTGCCTTTTAGCTAAATTATTGGCAATACATCTGTCAGTATTGACCTCATCCGTTATATTACCACTACCAAAGCTCTCATTAACTAGGTAATCAAAGTCAAAGTTAATTGGTACGATGTCGACGTTAATCTTTACTGCCTCCACTAGTTGCGTCCACAATGTCCATATCCCATAGTTTGATAGATACTGTTGTGGTTTTTTTTGTAAACACAGTGGTGACTGCGGTACCCATATTTTGACTATAATATTTATTATGTTTGTTTTGTCCACGCTTCTTTTTAAACACAATGGCATTTGATAAAACTGTCATACAAGTGAGAGGTTTAGCGATATGAAACCAAGGTCAATCCACTATTTCCACATTTGAAAATGCTTCTACCAAGTCGGGAATATGACAGTTGTTGTCCATTCGTTTTTATGTGTTTTGTGGGACTCTCCGATTAAAAAATATCCGCGGAGTTCAGTATTTTTTTGTGATTTTACTTGTTTTTGAGCTATCTGATCCATGTGCGAATACGCGTGTTTGGCCGTGAGATAGTTTTAGTTTATACTTGATTACATCAAATGTTCATTTATCAATAACGTAAATACTATATCCTTTGTCGATTAAAACATTCATATTTGAATTATTAATATTAACGGTAGTTTTGGGTTGTCTTTTTTCTTAATCCGAATAGTTATCCATCATCAAAACATGCTATCATAAACATCATCTTTTCATGATTGTCATCCATTCATGATTGTCATCTTTTCATTATTGTCATCTATTCACGATTGTCATCTATTCGAGATTGGCATCTATTCATGAGCATTAACTATTCATGATAGTCATCTATTCACGAGCATCATCTTCTCATGATTGTCATCTATTCATGACTGTCTTCTATTCGTGATTGTCGTTTATTTATGAGCATCATCTTTATTGACCCTTAACTAGATAGTTTACTAAATGTTTATAATAGATGAAGCATCAAATGAAATAAAATAAATACTGGGATACAGATATTCATTATTTTTTGTGTGGTGGGTCCTGAGTACAGAAACCCTCAATATCAAAAGTTTTAGATGCTAAATGAAATATGCGACACAATGACGCATATATAAAGTAAACGCAACGAAATGTCTGTAAAAAACTTAGTCTGAAACAAAACATGCACATAATGTTAAGATGGTATAGTTCAACCAGCAAAATACGGACTAAAGATAAGTACAGAGGATACTCGAATGATACGCTTGATATACAGTTGAATGCTTAGTTGACGTCTCGAACCATTAACTATAACAGAAACATTTTGAAAAAATACAACAAGACACAACACAAATTGTCCATGTGTATTATAAACAAATAGTGCTTGGTGGTGGGATTCATCATAGTCTTTCAAACCCATAACGTTTGGCACCTTTTCGAACAGAAGACATGGACTTGACAAGTTCTTGGAATTTATGAGGATGCACAGAACAATATATTCTCATAAAAATTAGAAAGGCATTGGACCAAATTTCGATGATTGTAGTCTTTGTTTGGGGAGAAACTGGAGTTATAACTAGTTGTCCTTGCTCAAAAGTGACGTCATGAGTATTTTATTTTTGTATTTCCCCATTAGTCTGATTTTCTTAATTATCCTCACCAGACAGTTGATTTATTTAAGAGTCTTCTGTCTCTTATTTATAACAGAATCATTTCTGATTTGTTATATAGATAATATTGCAATTTGCTTTGCATTGTTATCTAACTCTGAATTAAGTGTATTTAAGTTACAAGCGTTAGCCTTTTAAAAAGGCTATTCGACTCTTAGCTGATGAAAATGGAAAGTGCTCTCGCTCTATTGTAGATTAATTCTCTTTTTATTTTAAGAAATAAACAATTGTTTCGAAAATATCTATGCTTAATATTTATAATTAAATGTGTTGTTCTTATTAAAAATGATAAAAAGGCCAAATAATTTTGTTTTTGTTTTACTTCTTTCCTGACAAAGTTATTTGCCCGACTTTGATTTGCGCCAACTATATGACTAATAAGTTAGAGTGTGGTCAGTTTGTTATGCAAGAGATACGAAGACATATATTGATTAGTGTTTTTTTTTTAATTTTAATTTCGACAAAGATGCGTGTATATACAAATGGTTTCACTAAAAACATACGATGGAATTGAGAGAAAAAAATATGTGGCTTCATCGGGGTTTATGAAAACCGCTAGTTTTCAACTAGTTTGATATCTGTTTACAAAGGCTTCAAACTTTAGTTATTTGTTTGTATATGTTCGACTTTCTTTTTCTAAAAGTAAAAGAAGTTGAAACAAGAATGTGTCCCCAAGTACTCGGATGCCCCACTCGCATTATCATTTTCTATGTTCAATGGACCGTGACATTGGGGTAAAAACTCTAATTTGGCTTTAAAATTAGAAAGATCACATCTAAGGAAACATGTTTACTAAATTTCAAGTGGATTGGACTTGAACATCATAAAAAACTACCTAGACCATCAACTTTAACCTGAAGCGGAACGACCGAACGAACGAACAAACGGAAACATAGACCAGCAAACATAATTCCCCTCTACTATCGTAGGTGGGGATAAATAATAATTTCCCGATTTTAAGTAAGATTAAGTTTCATTTTCAAATATATAAAAGAGAAAAATGTTTTTTAAATGTTCCACAGTTTTTAGTTCAGTATTCACGAAAAAATTTCAGTATGTGTTAATTTAGAGCTAAAGATGTAATTTTAACAGTGAAAGAGAATGATTCGTATGAATGCCTCGAAAATATGCCTTTACCACATGAAGTGTAAAAATATTTTTTGTGATACAATATAATTTGAATTTTTAAGCCTAAATATATCACGTGCATGAAAAAACGAAAAAGCCGACAGAAATATTTTCAACTATAATTTCTTTCAATCTATTTTTCTTAAAGAAGAACAATTATGTCAAAAGGAAATCCTATTTGTATTTTTTTAACAAATTGCCTGTTTAACATATTGTACGAAATATTTTATGAAATAATGACCATGTGTTATCGTCTGTGCTTTACTCACTGTTGAAGGCCCGAAATATATTACAGTACCAAAATAGTATTCAGATATATACAATTAAACAAATACTTAATTTCAATTGTTCGTTTGTTCATTTTATTTATCTCATAGTAATGAATTATAAATAACAATTTGTCAATATAAAAATAAAGATTGTGATAAATGCTTGTTTCAATTTAACCCATATGATCAAATAACAGGTATTGATTCAGCTCGTGCTGGACCGTACGCGTATGGTCGGACCGTACGAGTATACGTATACGGTCCGGACCGTACGCGTACGGTCCAAATACTCATATGGTCTGGAACATATATATAAATGGGAAATAAATATTAAAAAAATATTTATATTTCAGTCACTTATTAATATAAACATCAAATATAAGTCCGACATTAGATATGTTGCTCTGGTGACAAATTTATTATTTACCAGAAATTTACACTTGAGAAAATACTTCTTCATTCTGAAAAACAAATAATAAAATTTCAACAACAATTCAAATATAGATAGCAGGATTCCCGTGTAATCAGTTATGTAATTTAACACGTGTCAAACGGTTCACTGATTTTCGGCACATCAAAGACAAACAGGCACGTGTCTAAATAATGTTGAATATTTCGTTTATTTATGATCATTTTTCTATAAATTTTGAAATTTATGCATTAAATATCAATTTCTACCATAATATGAAAAGAAATTACATCTAACAGCACAAGAAATCTGATAGTATGCATGGTACCATTGTCCCTTTTCGTTTCAAATTTCATTTAATTGGATCTGTAACATGTCATGGTCTAAACTGTAGAACAATTATATAATGAATATCGTCAAGCATGATGAAAAACGGTGTGGAAACTGACTATTAGAGTCCATGGACATCAACCCTGGACAAAATATCATGCTTTCTTTCATAATTTCGACCTGGATAAAGACTTTTTTACTTGTTCTTGTCCTGTTTTTAATAAAATACTTCGCAATGGATGTCTGTCCTAAGGATGTTTCAGATAACTAACCACCTGTCATACCAATAACTGCACGTGGTTGAAAAAACCCATTCACCATCAATTTGAAACACTAAGATTTTGTTTTTCCTTTAAAGCTGCCCTGTGTTGCACTAAGTTATTTTGGAAATTTGTGCGGCCTCTGCCGCGGTCCCTACGACCGTTTATGTTTCCCATAACATTCTTAAGGTCATCTATTTCCTATTTCATTATGTTCATTTCACTTATCGGTTTTCCTGTTTCGGTAAATAACTTTTAATACCGGTCCTAAGGGTGTTTCAGATAACTGACCACCTGTCATGCCAGCAACTGCACGTGGTTAGATCAACCGATTCACTATCAATTTGAAACAACAAGATTTTGTTTTCCCCTTAAAGCTGCCTTGTGTTGCAGTCAATCTCCTGACTGGAACATATATGTAAGGCCCTTCCGTGAGCGGAACATAGCCCTCCGGTATCGTTTCTGTATCCATTATCAGCACAAAAAAATAATAACAATTAGTTCTTCAAATTGTAATACCGGTACATTTAAAATATCAAATACTACCAGTACATTAAGTTAAAAGATATATTTGGATTGCAGATTTCAGTTGTGGTCAGCTGCATTTTTATAGCCCAGTTTATGAATGATTAATTTGTCTTTAACACTGACAATTTTATATGCACTAACTTCCGATTCAATTTGGATTAGAACTGAACGAATCAAATCCATTTTTGTTTCATGTCTCAGTAATAGTTATTTTTGGAAATGTTTGTGGCATCTTCCTCGGTTCCTACGACCTTTTTCCCATAACATTCTTAAGGTCATATATTTCCTATTTCATTATGTTCATTTCACTTATCGGTTTTCCTGTATCGGTATGTTGTCTCAACACCTCTCATTCTTGTTTAATTCTGTCTAGGTCTGATAGCTCTTTGGTATTCATTGTAGCACTCTCTGTCTATACTTATCGTCCCATTTTTATTTTAGGCTCCTTACTCTGTCATTCAGACGGACAATGTTTGACATGTTATGAAATGAAGCTGATGTTTGGTGCCAGTGATATTGCTCTACTTCTATTGTCAGTTTGTCTGACACTCTTTCACAGCTGCCGTTCAAAATATTCCAGGGAATTAAGTTTCACTATGTTGTTGATTCATTGCAGCTTCAGTTTAAAGAATGTGCTAGTGTAATCCGATTCATATCGTGGACAAAAATGTAGCATTGGGTATATTAGCGTAAACCGATAGAGTGCTCATATCAAATCTTATGTCCCTTAATAGAGTCAATATTGAGTGCATTTTAGTTAACGTATTGTCGATATTTTCAATACATCTGTCAATTTTGACCTCATCCGTTATATTACCACTACCTTGAGGTTTGCAAAGAAATACGTTTTATATCACCGTTATATTACCACTACCATGAGGTTTGCGAAAAAATACGTTTTATATTAATTATAAATTAGAAAAGTATTCCCTCAAAATTAACTTTCATTTGGCGGATACTTAGACTGTAAATTTCAAGCCTATTTTGAGGGTTGGTTTAACAATGTTAATATGCAACAATGTAGAACGTTAAAGTTTTAAACAATACTAAACAATTGTAACAATTTACAGGTGGTGTGTCCCTTCAGATAATCAAATTCGATGTGCTTCGTACCATTATGTATCAAGTATCGGGGACACCCAAAGTGTTGGTCAATCCATTTTCTATTATAAGTAAATATTGCTCATCAAGTTTATTGAGTTTTGCTCCCACTTGATTACGTATGTGAAGCGGGATACGCTTATGCGTTTGAATAATTGGTTTTACACTTTCAATGGATTTGTTTCTAATTTGATAAATAGTTTGTGCTTTTTTGTAAGTTTGTTCCTTTTGAAATTGTTACACAATGATGACTGCTGTACCCGTATTTTGACTATTGTATTTAGTATGTCTGTTTTGTTCACGCTTCGTTGTAAACATAACGGAATTTAATGCGACTGTCATACAAGTGAGAGGCTTAGCGCTACAAAACCAGGGTTAATCCGCCATTTTCTACATTTGAAAATGCCTGTATTAAGTCAGGAATATGACAATTGTTGTCCATTCGTTTTTTATGTGTTTTGTGATTTGATGTTGCCATGTGATTATGGACTTTCCGATTGAACTTTCCTCGGAGTTTAGTATTTTTGTGATTGTACTTTTTTTTCATCAATATAACTTCTCTTTTTCACCTTTTAATTTACCGATTCATTTGAATACATCACTATTTGTTTTTCTGATATTTCTTTTTTTTTTACTTATGAAGAAAGGACCGGCACTATGTTCAAATCAACATATATTTTATTTTTACTTTTATCACATACAACGGTGCTGTTATTTTACGGTCACTTTCTATCGTAGCATGACATTTTCCGATCAACTTTTTATCTGTTTTATCTGATCCATATGCAAACACGCTTGTTTCGCCGTGAGATAGTTTTTGGGATACAATTGATTTCATCGAAGGTTCATTCATCAATAACGTAAATACTGTATCCTCTGTCGATTAAAATATTCATATTTGAATTATTAATATTAACGATAATTTTCTATCGTCTTTTTTCTTAAGACGAAACCCCCAAGGGCGACTGGGGTACAGAATTATGGTCACCTGGTCTTCTCCCGACCGGCAGTAAAACGCTTGCCGAAGTGGGGCGTCCGTTTGGCTGTGCGGGATGTATCAAGTTCGCAGTCACTTCCGGTCAGAAGGGTGACGTTAAATCCGATGTCTCGTGTAAGGAGAGTGCCACGCTCTTTGCACGTTAAGAACGCTTGCAACAACTCGTTGAGGGGTCCGTAGGTGGCCTGTTGCAAGGCAAAATTTCTGTCTCTATCCAATATACCCTCCTTTTCCGGTGACAGTCCAAATTTCCCCGATCATCATCCCAGATGACCTCTATTGTATCAACCTACCTATTGTATTTATTGTTCTCGTTCTGAATATGCATGAAATATTTGCCACTGGACGTTAAGCAACCAACAATCAATCAATCTTAAGACGAATACGTATTCATCATCATAAATGCTATAATGAGCATCATCTATTCATAATAATCATCTTTACTGTCTTTTTTCCATCACGTTTGAGTCTCGATGAGTTACATTTTTGTCTATATACTGGGGTCTTGTTCGCATACGGAAATTCATCTCCACAGTTTATGCAAGTTGTATTTTGTCTTGGCATTTTTTGTCAGGTTGTGTCTGTAAAAATATGTAGGCGGGGTCGGCGGACACATTTTTAAACTAGATACCCAATTGATATTTTTGGCCAAATTTAGTTGAATTTAGGCCTGTAATTTCAGAGTAAAAGATTTATGTAGAATTAACCAGCCGACGACTTCGGAAGCAGAGTGACGAGTAAAGCTGACTTGACCTTTGAAGTCATGTGAGCTACCAAGTGTTTGTAATTTTTAATTTGGTTAGTCAGCGCTGCTTTAAGTTTTCCTTCTTTTTGGGGGATTTTGTAATTTGGATTCCAGTAAATTCTCCTGCATTTCTGATGTATATAGTGTTCTGGTTGTACAAAAATCGTCTCACTTCATCCTCTACTTTACTTCTTCAACTACTGCCTTCATCCAGAATTTGGAAAATCGTTTTACAATTGTCTGAGTTCTCATTGCATATCATGAATTTGACCTCACAATGACATAAACGTTCTACTCGAAATCATCACTATGTTTCTCCACACAGGACGAGTGCAAATGATTTATAAATTTTGAACAACGGTATACTACTATTGCCTTTATTTATCTACGCATGGTGAAAAAGGACATCGCATGGGTCGCGTATTCATTATTTCTCATACCAGCTTTTAAACAGTTGGTTTTGGTTTCAACTCAAAAAAGTGTCTCTTCTTGTTTTCTAGATATTAGTGATTCACTCACATGCGTAGCATGCAATAAAAAGTAAAATCACCAAAAAAACTGAACTCCCTTGAAACTTCTAAACGGAAGGTTTCCGCATACAATTCTTAGTAATAGGACTAAAATTGGTTTGCTTCTCTTTAAAAGCTGTTTCTATGATTTTCCGTCTTATTCCTTATTTAGCTGTGAACAATATTTTACAGACTCGAACACCTTGTCCTTAAACATTTAATTAAATGTTCTAGCTTCCTGCTTTCGTTTCTTGCTAGGTGGTCCGATTGAATTCCGCTCTAATACACAAGAGAATATAATATGTTGTTCATAAGATTCAGATTCTAATAGTCATCGAATAATGCGAGTATTTCATCTTCACTTTTTTTATCGGCACATTTAAATCTATAGTTACTGCAGGCATGATTTTAATTGATCTTGCCTTTACAGTTTTTGCGGTATCACTAACATATCCCATACCACTCTGACATTCAATCTTGCTTTTATTGTTCTTCAAACTTTCATGATAGGTTGCTTTCTTTCTTGCTAGCCTCTTCTTCTTTGGAGACAGATATTTTGCTTGCCTTCTTGATGTTATAATTTCAGCATCATTTAGAGGTGGAAGCATCATTTTTTTCATTCGAATATTCAATGGTTACGTTTCCGGTGCTTGGTGGACAGTAAAGATCGCCGCAAATTACCTGTTCATTTCAGATTTTAATTGTAAATTAATAACACGTTTCTTTACCTCGTCATAGTGTTCATGTCACGGAACACAAATGTATGCAAGAGTAATTTCTCTAAAAGTAGTTATGACAACAACCGGTTGATCAGGGTTGCTGCTGTATATCTTAATGTTATGTTTGTAAGAAGGCATTTCTTTGTTTAAGGGCATACGATACAGTTTGATGAAAATTTCCATATAGGCTATGTTTTGCCTGATTATATCAAATATGTAATACAAAAAATATACCTTCATGTGCTACCTTTTTAGTGAAATGAGGTCGAGATTATGTATATTTGCTCAAAATTCGGATTTGTGACCGTATTTTCCCTTTTAACAGACAGCCATAACTTTTTTGTTTTTAAAGATAAACACGAATTGATTTTTGTTAAATAATTTGTAATTTCTTTATTTTATAAGTATCCTAAAAATTGTATGCATTTTTTCTTCAAAAATTACTCGTATTTGTCAAATGGTCATGAATTGAGAAAAAAAACGATGTTTTTTTTGCTGTATATTTATAAAATTTTTTAAAAAATGCACTATTTACAGGTTTATAAAATTTGGTCCACATAATCTCCCGGTAAAATGAAACAAAAGTTCGTTTAAAAAAGGGGTCCATGCACTAGTTTTCAAGATAAATCAGTTTGAATAATCAAAATCAGTCAAAAAATGCATTTTTCCCGATATGTCATAGTTTGACATATCGGGAATAATATTTTACGTTAGCAACGTCATTATATCTCTGTAACTGTATCGCATGCCCTTAACTCTAGCTACCAATAGGTTAGCTATTGGCAATTGCATGGTATCTGATAAATTATTTTGCTAACTATCTTTTCTTGGCCCAAAAGTTTTATCTCATTACACAGCTGGTTGTCAACGGCAGAATTAAAAAAAATACCCTAATAAAAAGCATGTTCTTCCATATGATTACACAGTAATTGTGTAAGTGTTGTAGTATCCATTATCTCTGCTGTTTTTCTTGACACGGCTTCAAATAAACAATTACCTACAGCGGGAACATGCTGGCGAAATAATGCGTTGCGTGTCAATAAAGCATCCAATTTTTTTGAGTGTTTTCTGTTTAAATCATGTAGTTTTCTATATTCAGAAATACTTTCTTGTTCTGCAACTTTCATCTCTAAAAATGTCTTCCTTATGTCCAAATAATTTTGATTTAATCACTTGTTTTATTGGTTAACACGTTTTACTCTCGAATATAAATTTTGCTTTTTCTTAGATCTCCTGTGTTTTCTAGATTTGACGACTTCAAACCCATTTGAAGATTCTTCAGACACACTGATGCAGGAACTTGAATCTGAATAGCTAACGTCACTCTTAGTTAGAGGATACTACTTCTTCATAATGTATTGTTTTATAACCAATAGGACGAATACAATGACGTATTTTTAAGAGTGAATTAAATGCTACGCAGTAATGTCAAGACAATTCTCCCTACGTTTTCAAAGATTCAATCGCAATATAGTTGTGCCGTCATTGTAACCGTTTCTAATGGTTGTAGTCACATGTATTCTTACACTCAAGTTCATTTCAAATAAAAAGTTATGAATAATCAATTTAAAATATTGATGTTAAAAAAAAAAACATAACTCTTAATATATTGAGAGTTCAAATACTGTATGATAAACTCAACTGTTTATAAATCTTTGTCAAAATAACTATAACTTTCAATCAGAAGAAAGTGGGGATACATAATTTCACTTTTCATAAATGTGTCATGTATTTATCTATATTAATCCAGTATCAGGCTATTTATTTATAAGTGTGTGCACATTATATCAATTTAGCTAACTAGCTCTACATGTACAAAGTATGCATAGTTTAAAAAAAAGTTTTACCCTCTTTCATATAATAACATGAATAAAAAATATATATACATAAAAAGGTGTCAAAAAGATAGCATTGAAATAAAAAAATGTATAGAACATTTATTTGATTGATCAAGATTGTTTGGATGAATTACCCTATTTACTTTTGGCATTAATAGTTTATTTTTAATTATGTATGTGTTCTTCCCAGACTGTATGCTCTACTATGAAATTAGTTTGTCATCAATTGGAATTGACAAAACAGGTAAATGTCAGTTTAAAACAAGAAGATGAGATATGATTGCAAATGATTAAATAATGATGCATTGGTAATACAAAATGTACTAGGTTTGATAAATGTATCAGTAGTTTTACCTAAAATTTTTTTTGGTTGTCATTTAAAACTAAGTTTGAAATCTTTAATTTCATTTATCAACTATCTTCATGTACGAACAAATCCAACGTATTTTACATGGATTCCAGTCGGAATTTTTAGAGGAAATTCACTTTAAGTCATCCTTTGCTCGAAAAATCTTTCAACATGGATTCCAGACGGGTTCATGACGGAATAGGGCCGAACAATGCAAATTTATCCGGCCGTCTTAGGGAGAAAAAAATCCGTGAGATTAAAAGGAAAAATGTTTTACTAAAAAAAATATCAGTCTAAAGTTACGGAAAATATATCCGTCTAAAGAGACGGAAAATATATGCCCCGAAAGAGATGGAAAATATATCCACCTTTAAAAGTGGAAAAGCAATCCAAATGAAGAATTGGAAAAAAAATCTGCCTTAGATTATGAAAAAGATTCCGCCTTAATGTAGCTTCATGGTATACCGCCATTTTGGATTGTACAATCACAGTACACATTTGGTCTATTTGTTTGCCAAAATCAGCAAATTTGTAAACGTTAAACTGTTTATTTATATAAAGTAAACTTGGTGATTCATTGTATTATACAAAATATTTAAACAAATATCATTTTTTTGTTTTGTTATAGAATCATTTTTATTCAAATGACCCATTTAAAGGGAGATAACTCCTTTAGTAAAAACATATACTTGACTAATAGGGACATTTTCAATGTTTACTTGAAGCAGCAAAACAAGTTCGGTGTCACAATTTTTTATTTTTTATTTTCTTATATAACTAAAAAAAAAAATCCAACTCATAGAATTTTTTTAGTCACTCAAATATGTGTTTTCATAAACAATTTCACAAAATTTTGGAAATTTTCAAAGACTCATGGCTTGCAAAATAGTACGGTGACCCATACTTTTTATTATGCTTTTGAAGATTTTCTATGTATTCTTACAAAGAAAAACTAGATCTTCATACAGATAGAGTGCTACAATTGTTATCAAACTTGATCGTTTGTATTTAAGCTATTACAATTTACTACATGCATAATTATATGACATTTTTAAATCTACACAATTTTTTCATTTTCAATTATTAGTCATATTCTAATGTCTTTTCAGTGTTCTTCGAATATACAGAATTATCACAATTGCCTTCATTTCATTCGTGCACAATTGATTTTCTCTGTAACAGCATCATTAACCTGACCTATTTGCATGCATCTGTTGTGTTTTGTGCACCAAACAGTACCATTATCTGAGGATTAGAATGAGGACATAAATTAAAATTACCGTGCATTTTTGGTTAAATAAAAATAAATTTACCAATTTTTTATATGTTAAACAGGTAAATTGTGTGCTGCATAAGTAGATCGGGTGTCCTTTTCTGAGCACCCCTTTATTTGGTCATGTGTATTCCTATATATTTTTAGTATTTTTTTTCTCACGATTTTGAGATACTGACTTGAATTTACTATTTTAACAATATCATTCAATACACAACAGAAACATCTAAAACTTGAAATTATAAGATTTAACTTTATAAAATAAAAGTTTTTAAGCATGTTTTAAAATGTAATTGAAATCAAGGGCAGATAATTATAATGAATTTAATTTACTAGCACCTAGAGAAAAATCAGATCTGTGGGCCGTGACCCCCAATTTCAATTTGCTAATTTGGATTTTGTGTGCACATTTGCAGATTTTACTTAAAAAGCATTAATAAAGATTTATTTCGTATAAAATTATTATACCCCACGCAACGAGTTGCGGAGGGTATAATGTTTTTGACCCGTCCGTCAGTCCTATTTCTTATTCCTCTAAAACCACACAACAGAATTTCACGAAACCTTTTCAGATAATAAGGACTACTTCAAAAGTTTGTCATCTCAACTTCTCTGAAACCACACAACAGAATTTCATGAAAAAATGTAGATAATAAGGACATACTACGTAGATGTGCAAAGCGACAGGAAATTATGATTCATTTTTTTCTAGGAGTTACTCCCCTTTGAACTTATTTGCTTCAATGTACTTCTGCAACAGTTTGTCATCTCAACCCCTTTGAAACCTCACAACAGAATTTCATAAAATTTTGTAGATAATAAGGACATACTATGTATGTAGATGTGCATATTGACATGAAATTATTATTCAATATTTTTACTTATACAATTTTTTTTCCTTACACTTATTTAATTTATCCAATGACAATTTGGGGACGTTGGGTATGCACATGTGAGCGTGCTCACTAAGGTTCTTTAATTTACTCAAAGACTGATAGGGCGCCCATTCATTAGTCCAATCAGAAAACGTTTTGAAAAGATATATGTAAACTGAAAAGTCTGCGCATACATCATTCTTTAAATCTTCTTTTCACCAGATCTCTGATTTTACCAAAACTTAACTATTGAATAATATTTTATAAAAGAGATTGCTTAAAAAATATAAGTGTTGTGTAGTACACAGTAAATATTTATATGCAAACAAATGAATGTTCTGGTGGTTATTTTCTTGATCCTACATGGTTAAGAAGATACTTTAAATATTTTACATTTTATTTGAAGGAAATAGCAGTTCAAAATATTCAAAATGATGGAAATACTTAGTACTTACCAAAGGATTTGAACCAAATAATATGAATAAACCAAATAATATGAAAACATTAATCTTCCTAAATCTAAAAGTAATGTCATCAGAAACATACATCTGTACTTTTTAATGTTAATAGAAAACGTTAGAATATTTTAGTCTACATCTCTACATCCGTTGTAAAATAAATATTTTGTACATGATAAATAAGACATCTTTGATTGTTGTCTGCAAGTTAAAAATTATTTTATGTTGGGTTTTCAGGGAGTTGTTTGATTCCTTGAAATATTTCCTTAATCATATTATTTATTACATAAAACTGAACTATTTGATATATATGATAATAAATAAAAACATTCATATGATGTTATCTATTTTCCTTATAGTTTAAGTGTATATTACATGTATCATCAAAAGGTAACAATAGAGCAAACATTTCTTTATTATCACACCAACCATAATATTTTACGTTATCGCTGACATGGTGATCTAAAGGTATAGTGTGTCTCAAAATGTCACATGTATATATATTTTCTTCACTTGAGTTACTTGAGGTTAGCAGCTCTCCATAAACAGAGGAAATTGGTGGTTGAAAAATAGCTAACATTGGTCTCTGTGAGTCAGTAGTAACTATTGATGAATTGTCTGGTTGTATAGATGATGACAACATACCAGTTAAGAAAACTGACGGCCATCTGTATGTAAAAAGTGAACAAAAAACAAATATGCAACACATAAAAAAACGACAACCACTGAATTACAGACTCCTGACTTAGGTCAAACACAAACATACAGAATGTGGCGGGGTTAAACATGTAAGCGTGATCCCAACCATCCCCCTAATCTGGGGCAGCGGTATAACAGTACAATATAAGAACAAACTATCAACATCAGTCGAAAAAGGCTTAACTCTATCAGATGGACAAAATTACCAGTTAACGTCTTCATAAAATTGTACGTAGTATGTTATGTAGAAAATAGTTTATATGATACATGTATGTAGTACTGTGAAAATATTTTTTTCGTTTTTTTTTCAACTGATAGAACACTTTTCTATTGTAGATTGTATTGTATATGTGCTGGCAGCGGTCAATGACAGCAAATTGGACATTCTGTTATTTTTGTAATAAAATAAGGTCTATGTGCTGTCGGGGTGGGGGAGCTGCTAACTGAAAACGGTTTTACTTAATAAATGCATAATGTTCGTTAGAAATATTGAATAAGAACATTAATTATACTCTATGATAGCATTGGTGGCCTTAACCAAAACAATTTGTGATATTTATAAAATCTCTATGTATAGGTCATATCATTTGTATCGGCCTCGTATTGATCTAATTCATATCGCCGTTGAGGATATGCTTTACAAATGATATTCCGTAACTTCCTGGAGACCTTGTTGAAATCATCAAGGTTACACATTTTCTCTAGACGAGGATCCTTAAGAGCAGATAACTCTAATAGTTAGCCCTCACAGCGCGTGTTTGGGGAATCTCGTTCTTTGGATAAAGTAATAAAGAAAGGTTTATGCTCTTTCTTTCTAAAATTTGCTTGCGCAAAGAAGAAGACACGTAGTCTATTTATTTTTTGGCAAATCCTCCGCATATACAATTCCTTTCGATGTGTTTATGTGTCGACAGCATTGGCAGAAGATATTGGGGTAATGTGTCCGTATGTGGCTTGATATGCTGAGGCAAAGTCATAGTTTGACTTTGGATTCAACAGACTATTGCAACTGATTGATGACGCATATGTGTTTTCTAGAGTTCCTTCAACCATAGATAACATCGCCGACAAAGCTTCATTTGCCCACTTAAGCGCGGGGTCGAATCCTTTAGTAATTCTGCTGAACGTGACATTGTACTGTTTTCATTTGCGTCTTGGTCAGTGTCCACGGAAGGTGGGTCATTGGCAGCGACTTCCACTTTTTCAATATTCCTACTATTTGATTATGTAGAACCATTCGGACAACTTTCTGTTGAATTTGCAACGTCCTTTTGATAAACAAAATACATTTGTCGAATCACGTCTAATCTCCAAGTAGATTTTACTGTAATTCCCTTACTTTTCAAATGTGTAACACATTGTTTTTTGGTCCAATGAATTGGATCATTTGTATCATGCCGCCGGCCGTTTTCGACTACTAATTGTGGAACGATATTGACAATCCAGTTAATATGAAAATTGCGTATAAAGTTAATCATGAATGAATATGAAATGATATGAAGTTTAGTATATATAATCGACAACACTACTCCATTGTAAATTAATAATGGAATAGGTCAAGTGTTATATGATTTTACTCTTCATGCACGATACAACCTAAGGTGCACGTGGAAACATAATTTTGTGTGTATAAAACCAATTTATTTAAGTGAACCTATATAATAACCATCTTGGTTAAAATTAAGTTTGACTATGCTATGCTAATTAAAACTCCAAAACCAGTTTAAAAAAATAACTAATAATATACATGATTATAAATAAACAATCAATAATTAGATATAAAAAGAAACATATTACATAAAATAACTCTGATATAAGGATGTAACCAACCATAATAAAATATGAATAAGACATTTTTCATGTCACAAAGTGTTACAACCATATGCATATAAGCACAACTACCCAGAGATGTTTTTAATTATAAAATCGATATGGTGATGATATGAAAGTAATTCTTAGATAATTTATTAATTGTATTGCATGCTTTTCTTCTTCGTGTGTCCTTTCAATTAGAAACAATACGTAATAACAATCATGCACTTTAGTTTGCAACGCAAGTTCGCGCGACATTGAACATGAACAGCTACCAACAGCGGCACGAACACTTCTAATGTATATTTCCTTCATCATTTAGCTGAACTTGATCTTTTATTAACAAATCTTATTTAATATTGATAGCTTTTCAAAACTTTATCTTGTTAATGATTAGACAATGGAGAAATTAAGAAAGAACATTTTTATGCCATAATTTCGTTGGCTTGTACAGTACCTCGAAAACAAACACATTGACCTTTATATTTTTGATTACTTTTTTTAGTCCTTAATTATTCCCCTTCCACTAAACTAGTGTCATGAAAAGCTATTTATACTGAAACTGAGTAGCGAACTTCCTTAACTATCCGTTTATTGTACTCATAACTCTGTTGATTGTCTCGTTATTTATGCATTTTATTCACGTCACATGTAATTAATAGAAAAACAATCAAAGGTTGATGAGAATAATACGTCTCAGAGTGTATGTGTAAGAATATCTGCTGAAGAGACTTGACAAAATGAATGGAGAATATTATTACGCGAGAGTGCATATAACTTATCAATGTTAATAACCGTGACAAGACTGCGTTTTGTGCCTGTCCCAAGTCAGGAGCCTCTGGCCATTGTTAGTTTTGTTTGATTTTTAATTTTAGTTTCTTTTATTTTAATCAGAATTTAGTACGACGCCCATTTTTACTTGTAATATCAAAATAAAAAAAAACAACTAAATTACAGAAATTTTACAATAACGAAGTGTTAGTGCACCTATTTAAAAAAAAGTAATAAAATAAAGGTCATCCATGATTTAAAATTAGGAATAAAAATAAAGGTCATCCATGATTTTAAAAAAAGTAATAAAAATATATGTCATCAATGATATAAAATTATGATATTTAAAATTTCATACAAAATAATGTTATTTTGTCGTCAAAGGGAGATAAATTTCAGCTATTTAAATGATATAAACATTCTAAAAATCATCTGGGACCAAAACGAATTGAATTTTTTGGTTGATTTTTGTACCATATGATAAAGTAACAACTTATAGTGTAGTAAATAAAATTTGTAATGAAAAACAAATATGGTTACATTTTTGCTTTATTTTTTGTACCCTTGGGCTTCAATAAATGTCCTCCAGAACCGTTAATTGCCTTTTAGTTATTCACGTGATATCTATTCAGTTGCTTTAAAAAGCATTGTTATCATTGCATATAAATTTAATGTAATTATTCAACCCATTTTATTTCATTATATTCAATTATTTTTTTTGTATACAGGAAATAATTCTGTAATTTGAAAGTTAGAGTAATCTGACTGATTTTTATATATATTCAATACACACGACAACTTATAAAAATGCGACTCTTATTTACGCACAGACATAAACAAAGTATTAACCATGAAAATTTTGGGGCGTTATTTTCAACGCTTGCTCTGCTACTGGAAATTTGATAGAAACAGAACATTTTATTATTTTATTCAGCGCTGTTTTCTTCATGATGAGTTCTGACTTGTTTCCGCTCTGAGAGAATGATATTCTGTCGGTGAGAACGGCAGCTTGGAAATATTCGTAGTGTGTGTCAATGTCAAACACCAATCATATTGTTGATATATTGTTTTACATGCAAGTAGACGTGATATTATTTTAAATCGGGAAATTAATTTTAACTAAAAACAAATCTATTCAGTCGAACGTCTTTTGATGAACCTGATTTAGTTTTTGTTAGGTACTAATATAAATATGTGTGTACCATATCCCAATTGAGTATTTCATAGTTTATATCCACCAGTTGCCTTGGCAGATTTTGTTGTGTAAGTTCGCTGCCACTTTCGATATATTAGGAACGTAACCACTGACAAGTAAGAGTATGATGTTAAGTGGAATATAATAAATCATGCAATATGCCAACTGCGGATTCACTTACACTACAAACAACATCGGCCGTTATCATTTTCAATTTGACGTTATTGTGTATCCAGCACAGAACGGTCACGCCACACTGTATCAAAGGTTGATATGACACACAGATGTAACTATATTTAACCGATAGGATAACATACTACTAGTAGTATATCTTTTATAGTTGTTCATCTGAATCGTGTTAACTTTCAGAGGACTTAGAGTACGACATTGTTTAAAAATTTGCGTTTTCTCGGAAATCTCGGACCAACTTTATTTATTTTGGTCGCCAATTGAACAATTCTAAGTGCCAATATCGTTTAACAAAATATGCAGAACGCATTCATACAAAAAAAGGTTTCAAACAACACTCACAGACGAGAACACATAAATAATAACTAAAGTAGGAAGGTTCTGTTTGGAGGCCCTTATGTCGTGAAATTTTAGACGGTTACTACTGGAAAATGAGAGTGTGCTTGATAGAGGAAACCAGCCACCAACGGACCCCTGAAAGAATTCGTACAAAAATGATTCGCTGTTTCTTTCTCGTGAAGTATGTCCATTGCATTATACCTCATTTATCATTTTCTATATAAAATAAGTTCAAAATACTTTCGATACTAGTATTGTTCAAATTCAAGTTTTGAACTACTAGTATTGGAAATCAATAAAAATATTGTTTGTTGTCTTTTTCGTTATAACAAAACACTTACTAACTGGGTATTCGTGGGGGAAAAGTTTATTGTCCTCTGGATACAACTATTGACCTTGGTTACGCCTCAGGGCAATGGTTACTCTTCGAGGACAATGAACTTACTATTCCACTCAAAACCCAGTCAATAAGTATACTATATTTTCATTATTGATAAGTTTTATATCAAAGTAAATATATGTTGATTGAAGAACACAATGTGTAAAGATTTTATTAAGGCAATTTACATATTTATAATTAACGGGAAATAAAATGAAAATTAAGATAACATAAACAGCAAATATGAATATGTTGTGCCAAAAAGAAAACGACTTTGTTGATAAAGCGAACTAAGAACAACACACAATGTATAATACTTGACAATAATTAATGTAAAATTCTACTGCTCATCTAAATGTCCATGATAACTTCTTCACATTGATTCAGTATAACTAGTATCTGAAAAATAAAGATCAAAATTAATAAGTGTTGTTCCCTAGACAACTCGTGTGAAATACTTCAAACGTATGTTCTACTGTCTTCGTATCATCATTCTGGCCGACTTGTAAGAGTATTCTAAACCCCGCCAAGTGTACCAATTAATTCCACTTCCAAACGTTGATAGATCTCCCGCCAAATATCCACCATTCAGACAGCTATGATGACAGGCCTTATGCCACCAAGCTCCATGGAAAGACACAGCACAGTTACCATACATCGAAGGAGGGTTGTTGTTCTGATCAAAAGTCGTAAACTTCATACCATTTGAGTAAGAAAGACTGTCTCCTATAACACAAAAAAAAAAGCGTACTAGTACAGGACACAAAAGAAAATTAAAATCGGAAATTTCTTTATGAAATGACAAAATCTGGACCTCAAACAAAAAGAAAACTGTCGTCTTTTTGTCTTATTATAGGCATGCATAATATATGATTACAATAAGATCGAAAAACATGCAATGACTTTGTATGTGATTGAGTGTTGGTTGCTTAACGTTCAATGGAAACATCTCAGGCATATTCAGGACAAGCACAAATTGACATATAAAACAATAAGGAGGTTTTATGCAAGAGTCGTTTGGGCTTAAATTCAGAGAAATTAAGACTTGTAACAGGTCACATGCAGACATCTTAAGACGTTGTTACATGGTTTTTTAACTACAATGTGCGTGACGCTCTTTACACGTTTGATCGGATTTACTATCCTTATTCTATTAGACTAGTTTTACTGTCTGTTGTGATAATCGAACAGTACCTAACATATGCGGTTGCACATGTGGAGCAGGATTAACTTATTCTGCAGGAGCAACCGCGATCACTCTAAGCTTTTAATTGAGTTCGTGTTGCTTAGTCTTTCTTTTGTATGCTGTGTGTTTGGTGTAACTGTCTTTTTCTTTTGTAGCCATGGCGTTGCCAGTTTATTTCCGATTGATGAGTTTGAATCTAATATCGTCATACCAATTTACCATCTGCAGAGTTCTAAGAAGACACTCAATGTTTATGTAGTTTTGTATTTTTTGGCTGAAAGTCAATTCAAATTTGCCAAATGATATTTACCTGCGTCGCCACTATACCCACTGACATATAATGCATATTTTGAAGGCGCATCACCTATGGCAAATGATTGATATTCTGCATAACGTGTCTCGTTATCAAAATCTTCTAAAACAACCATAAGAGTGTATGCGTTGCTGGAAGTAAGTTGGTGAAGTTTTTCATTTCCTTAAACAGAAAAAATATTCAAAATATTGTGGATTGATTTATTTTCGTTGGTATGAATTTTCGTGAATTCAGAAAAACGTAAATTTTCGAAGATATTTGTTTTTCGTGGTTTTGAAAATCTCTGCATACAAAGCATACAGATAGATAATTGGTAATTTGTTTTGCTTAAGAACTCGTGGTTCACCTATCTCTACGAAACCCACGAAAATTGGTATTCAGCGAATAATACTGAATCCACATTACATCTATCCTATAAAATAAATCAAGCAAACGACGGCCTGTGTGACCGACGGGAGGAATAAACGTGACAAACAGAGCTATTATGTAAATTATGAACAATAAATTCGCCTGTCAAACAACTACCTGAGAACGCTATACTTGATAGAGTTGTTCCACCAATTTTAAGAAAGTACAAATTTAAATATTCATTTGATATCGTTTGAATATTCATTTGGTATCGCTTGAATATTCATTTGTAATCGTTTTAATAATTATTTAGTATCGTTCAAATATTCAGTTGATATCGTTCCAATATTTATTTGATATTATTTGAATATTCATTTGATATCGTTTTAGTATTCACTTGATATCCTTTGTGTATTCATTTGATATCGTTTGTATAAATCGACTAATTCGTTTGACTATTCATTTGATATCGTTTGAATATTCATTTAATATCGTTTGAATATTCAGTTATTATCGTTTGAATATTCAGTTGATATCTGATATCCTTTGTGTATTCATTTGATATCGTTTGTATAAATCGACTAATTCGTTTGACTATTCATTTGATATCGTTTCAATATTCATTTAATATCGTTTGAATATTCAGTTATTATCGTTAGAATATTCAGTTGATATCGTTCCAATATTTGATATTGTTTGAAAATTCATTTGATATCGTTTGAATATTCTTTTGACATCTTTTGAATATTCATTTAATATCGTTTGGGTATTCATTTGATATCGGTTGACTATTCATTTGGTATCTTAAGTCTCTCCATAGCAGATTATCGATCGTTTGTATATATCGACTAATGCGTTTGAATATCTGTTTGGTATCGTCCGCCTCTCTTTAAGGAATTATCGCTCGTTTGTAAATATCGACTAATGAGTTTGAATATTCATTTGATATCGTTTGAATATTCATTTACTATCGTTTGAATATTCACTTATTAGCATTTGAATATTCAGTTGATATCGTTTGAATATTTAGTTGATATCGTTCCAATATTTGATATTGGAACGATATCAACTGAATATTCAAAACTCCTGAATAGTTTGTATGTATCGAATAATGAGTTTCATTTGATATTTTTTTAAGATTTATTTGATATCGTTTGAATATTCTTTTGATATCGTTCGAATATTTAGTTGATATCGTTCCGATTTTCATTTGATATTGATCGGATAATCCTTTGAAATCGTTTGAATATTCATTTGATATAGAGTGAATATTCAGTTGATATCGTTTGAATATTTAGTTGATATCGTTCCAATATTTGATATTGTTTGAAAATTCATTTGATATCGTTTTTTTAGTCTTTTGACATCTTTTGAATATTCATTTGAGATCGTTTGGGTATTCATTTGATATTGTTTGACTATTTATTTGGTATCTAAAGTCTCTCCATAGATGATTATCGATTGTTTGTATATATCGACTAATGAGTTTGAATATTCATTTAATATCGTTTTATTATTCATTTAATATCGTTTGAATATTCAGTTATTATCATTTGAATATTCAGTTGATATCGTTTGAATATTTAGTTGATATCGTTCCAATATTTGATATTGTTTGAATATTCTTTTGACATATTTTTATCTTCATTTGATATCGTTTGAGTATTCATTTTATATCGTTTGACTTTTCATTTTGATCTTAATCCTCTATATAGAAGATTTTCGATCGTTTGTTATATATCGACTAATGAGTTTGAATATTCATTTGATATCGTATGAAAATTCTTTTGACTTCGTCAAAATGTATTTGATATTGTTTGAATATTCATTTGTTATTGTTTAAATATCCATTTGGTATCTTCAGCCTCGCTACAGAAGATTATCGATTGTTTGTATATATTGACTTATGAGTTTGAATATTGATTTGATATTGTCTGCCTCTCTATATAGGATTATCGATCGTTTGTATATATCGACTAATGAGTTTGAATATTCATTTAGATTCGTTTGAATATTCATTTGATATCTTTTTCGTATTCATTAAATATCATTTGAATATTCGATTGATATCGTTCCAATATTCATTTTGATATTGCTTGAATATTCCTTTGAAATCGTTTGAATATTCCTTTGTCATTTTTTGAATAATCATTTGATATCGTTTGAGTATTTATTTGATATCGATTGAATATTCATTTGATATCGTTTAAATATTCATTAAGCATTGTTCGAATATTCGTTTGGTATCGTTTGAATATTCATTTGTAATCATTTGAATATTCATTTGGTAACTTCAACCTCTCTTTAGAAGATTATTGATTGTTTGTATGTATCGACTAATGAGTTTAGAGATTCCTTTAGTATCGTTCGAATATTCATTTGACATTGTTTGAATAATCATTTCATATCCTTTGAATATTATTTTGATATCGTTTGAATATTTATTCGGTATCGTTTGAATAATCTATGGTATCTTCTGCCTCTCTGGAGAAGACTGTTGATATTTTGTATGTATCGAATAATGAGTTTCATTTGATATTTTTTAAAAATTTATTTGATATCGTTTGAATATTATTTTGATATCGTTTGAATATTATTTTGATATCGTTCGAATATTTAGTTGATATCGTTCCGATATTCATTTGATATTGAGCGGATATTCCTTTGAAATCGTTTGAATATTCATTTGATATAGAGTGAATATTCATTTGTTATCGTTTGAATATTTATTCGATATCGTTTGAATATTCATTTGGTATCGTTTGAATATTAATTTCAGCCATTGCAATATTCATTTGGTATATTCAGCCTCTCTTTAGAAGATTATCGATCGTTTGTATATATCGACTTGTCAATTTTAAAACCCATTTGTTATCGTTCGACTCTTTATAAGATATTATCGATTGTACATATCGACTAATGAGTTTGAATATTGATGTGATATCGTTTGAATATTTATTTGATTTCGTTTTGAAAATTTATTTGATATGATGTGAGTATTCATTGGATATCGTTTGTGTGAATCGACTGATGAGTCTGAATATTCATTTGATATCGTTGGAATATTCCGTTGATATCGTTTGAATATTCATTTGATATCGTTTGAGTATTCATTATAAACGTTTGACTATTCATTTAAAATCTTTTGACTATTTAGCCTATCTAAAGAAGATTATCGATCGTTTTTATAAATCGACTAATATGTTTGAATATTTATTTGATATCGTTTGAATATTCATTTAAAACATCATATGAATATTCTTTTAAAATATTATATGACTATCCATTTGCTATCGGTTGAGTATTCAATTGATATCTGTTGAGTATTCACTTCATATCATTTGAGTATTCATTTGATATCTTTTGAATATTTATTTGTCAATTTTTTATAATTTATGGTATTTTCAGCCTTTCTATAGAAGATTATTGATCGTTTGTATGTATCGCAAAATTAGTTTGAATATTCATTTAGTATCGCTTGAATATACATTTGATTAAGTGTGAATATTCAGTTGATATCGTTTGAATATTCGTTGATATCGTTCCAATATTTAATATTGTTTGAATATTCATTTGATATCGTTTGAATATTCATTTGATATCGTTTGAATATACATTTAGAATAGTGTGAATATTCAGTTCATATCGTTTTACTGTTCATTTGTAATCTTTTTACTATTCATATGATATCTTAAGTCTCTCTATAGAAGATTATCGATCGTTTGTATATTTAGACTAATGTATTTGAATATCCATTTATTATCGTCAACCTCTCTATAGAGGATTATCGATCGTTTGTATATATAGACCAATCAGTTTGAATATTCATTTGATATCGTTTGAGTATTAATGTGATATCACATTTGGTATCGTTTGAATATTAATTGTAAATGTTAGAATAATTATTTAGTATTTTCAGCCTCTCTTAAGAAGATTATCGATCGTTTGTTTACATCGACTTATGAATTTTAATATACATTTGCTATCGTTCGCCTCTCTCAAGTCGATTTTCATTTATTTGGTACTGTTTAAGAATTCATTTGTAATCGTTTGAATAATCATTTGGTATCTTCAGCCTCTCTATAGAATGTTATAGATTGTTTGTATGTATCGACTAATGAATATAAAGATTCCTTTAGTATCCTTTGAATTTTCGTTTGATATCGTTTGAGTATTCATTTCATATCGTTTAAATATTAATTTGATATCGTTTGAATATTCATTTGGTATTGTTCGAATATTCATTTGGTATCGTTTGAATTTTAATTTGTAATCGTTTCAATATTCATTTGGTGTTTCCAGCCTCTCTTTAGAAGATTATCGATCGTTTGTATATATCGACTAATCAATTTGAATATCCATTGTTATCGTCTGCCTTTCTATAAAAAAATATTGATCGTTTATATATATCGACTAATGCGTTTGAATATAAATTTGATACCGTCCGCCTATCTATAAAAGTTTATCGATCGTTTGTATATACCGACCAATAAGTTTGAATATTTATTAAGTATCGTATAAATATTCATTTGATATGTTTGAATATTCATTTGCCATCGTTTGTATATTCATTTGATATCGTTTGAGTATTCATTTGATATCGTTTACTTTTCATTTGTAGTCGTTTGAATATTTATCTGGTATCTTTAGCTTCTCTATAGAAAATTATAGATTGTTTGAATATATCGACTAATGCGTTTGCATATCCATTTGATATCGTCCAACTCTTAAAAAAAATAATCGTTCGTTTTTATATATCGACTAATAATTTTGAATATTCATTGAGTATCGTTTGAACATTTATCATATAGTGTTTGAGTATTCATTAGATATTGTATGAATATGCATTTGATATCGTTTGAACATTTCTTTGATTTCGTTAAATTTTTAATTTGATTTCTTTCCAATATTCATTTGATGATGTTTGAATAATTATTTGTTATCATTTGAATATTCATTTGTTATCGTTTGACTATTCATTTTGTTTCTTCAGCCTCTCTATAGAATATCATCGATCGTTTATATATATCGACGAATGAGTTTCAATATTCATTTGATATCGTTTGAGTATTCAATTGATATCGTTAGAATATTCATTTAGTATCGTTTGAATATTAATTTGTAATCGTTTGAATAATCAATTGGTATCTTCAGCCTCTCTATAGAAGATTATCTATTGTTTGTATATATTGACTTATGAGTTTCAATATTTATTTCATATCAGTTGAGTATTCATTTGATGTCGTTTCAATATTCATTTGATATCTTTTGAATATTCATTTAATATCATTTGAATATTCATTTGACATCATTTGAATATTCATTTGACATCATTTGAATATTCATTTGACATCGTTTGAATATTCATTTGATATCGTTTAAATATTCATTTGATATCGGTTGAGTATTCATTTGAATATTCATTTGACATCATTTCAATATTCATTTGCCATCATTTAAATATTCATTTGACATCATTTAAATATTCATTTGATATCGGTTGAGTATTCATTTGACATCATTTAAATATTCATTTGATATCGGTTGAGTATTCATTTGAATATTCACTTGATATCGGTTAAGTATTCATTTGATATCATTTCAGTATGCATTTCATATCATTTCACTATTCATTTGATATCGTTTGAATATTCATTTGAAATCTTTTGGATAATCATTTTGTATCTTCAGCTTCTCTATGGAAGATTAACTATTGTATGTATATATTGACTTATGAGTTTCAATATTCATTTCATATCAATTGAGTATTCATTTGATGTCGTTTCAATATTCATTTGATATCTTTTGAATATTCATTTAATATCATTTGAATATGCATTTGACATCATTTGAATATTCATTTGACATCATTTGAATATTCATTTTACATAGTTTGAATATTCATTTGATATCGTTTGCATATTCATTTGATGTCTTTTGAATATTCATTTTATATCATTTGAATATTCATTTGACATCATTTAAATATTCATTTTATATCGGTTGAGTATTCATTTGGGAACTTCAACCTCTTTTCAGAAGATTATTGATTGTTTGTATGTATCGACTAATGAGTTTAGAGATTCCTTTAGTATCGTTCAAATATTCATTTGACATTGTTTGAATATTCATTTCATATCCTTTAAATATTATTTAGATATCGTTTGAATATTTATTCGGTATCGTTTGAATAATCTACGGTATCTTCTGCCTCTCTGGAGAAGACTGTTGATAGTTTGTATGTATCGAATAATGAGTTTCATTTGATATTTTTTTAAGATTTATTTGATATCGTTTGAATATTCTTTTGATATCGTTCGAATATTTAGTTGATATCGTTCCGATATTCATTTGATATTGAGCGGATATTCCTTTGAAATCGTTTGAATATTCATTTGATATAGAGTGAATATTCATTTGTTATCGTTTGAATATTTATTTGATATCGTTTGAATATTCATTTGGTATCGTTTGAATATTAATTTCAGCCATTGCAATATTCATTTGGTATATTCAGCCTCTCTTTAGAAGATTATCGATCGTTTGTATATATCGACATATAAATTTGAATACCCATTTGTTATCATTCGACTCTTTATAAGATATAATCGATCGTTTGTACATATCGACTAATGAGTTTGAATATTGATGTGATATCGTTTGAATATTTATTTGATTTCGTTTGAAAATTTATTTGATATGATGTGAGTATTCATTTGATATTTTTTAAGTATTCATTGGATATCGTTTGTGTGAATCGACTGATGAGTCTGAATACTCATTTGATATCGTTGGAATATTCCGTTGATATCGTTTGAGTATTCATTATAAAACGTTTGACTATTCATTTAAAATCTTTTGACTATTCAGCCTCTCTGGAGACGATTATCGATCGTTTTTATAAATCGACTAATGTGTTTGAATATTTATTTGATATCGTTTGAATATTCATTTAAAACATCATATGAATATTCTTTTAAAATATTATATGACTATCCATTTGCTATCGGTTGAGTATTCAATTGACATCTGTTGAGTATTCATTTCATATCATTTTAGTATTCATTTGATATCTTTTGAATATTTATTTGTTATTATTTTCAGCCTTTCTATAGAAGATTATTGATCGTTTGTATGTATCGCAAAATTAGTTTGAATATTCATTTAGTATCGCTTGAATATACATTTGATTAAGTGTGAATATTCAGTTGATATCGTTTGAATATTCGTTGATATCGTTCCAATATTTAATATTGTTTGAATATTCATTTGATATCGTTTGAATATTCATTTGATATCGTTTGAATATACATTTAGAATAGTGTGAATATTCAGTTCATATCGTTTTACTGTTCATTTGTAATCTTTTTACTATTCATATGATATCTTAAGTCTCTCTATAGAAGATTATCGATCGTTTGTATATTTAGACTAATGTATTTGAATATCCATTTATTATCGTCAACCTCTCTATAGAGGATTATCGATCGTTTGTATATATAGACCAATCAGTTTGAATATTCATTTGATATCGTTTGAGTATAAATGTGATATCACATTTGGTATCGTTTGAATATTAATTGTAAATGTTAGAATAATTATTTAGTATTTTCAGCCTCTCTTAGGAAGATTATCGATCGTTTGTTTACATCGACTTATGAATTTTAATATACATTTGCTATCGTTCGCCTCTCTCAAGTCGATTTTCATTTATTTGGTACTGTTTAAGAATTCATTTGTAATCGTTTGAATAATCATTTGGTATCTTCAGCCTCTCTATAGAATGTTATAGATTGTTTGTATGTATCGACTAATGAATATAAAGATTCCTTTAGTATCCTTTGAATTTTCGTTTGATATCGTTTGAGTATTCATTTCATATCGTTTAAATATTAATTTGATATCGTTTGAATATTCATTTGGTATTGTTCGAATATTCATTTGGTATCGTTTGAATTTTAATTTGTAATCGTTTCAATATTCATTTGGTGTTTCCAGCCTCTCTTTAGAAGATTATCGATCGTTTGTATATATCGACTAATCAATTTGAATATCCATTGTTATCGTCTGCCTTTCTATAAAAAAATATTGATCGTTTATATATATCGACTAATGCGTTTGAATATAAATTTGATACCGTCCGCCTATCTATAAAAGTTTATCGATCGTTTGTATATACCGACCAATAAGTTTGAATATTTATTAAGTATCGTATAAATATTCATTTGATATGGTTTGAATATTCATTTGCCATCGTTTGTATATTCATTTGATATCGTTTGAGTATTCATTTGATATCGTTTACTTTTCATTTGTAGTCGTTTGAATATTTATCTGGTATCTTCAGCTTCTCTATAGAAAATTATAGATTGTTTGAATATATCGATTAATACGTTTGAATATCCATTTGATATCGTCCAACTCTATAAAAAAAATAATCGTTCGTTTTTATATATCGACTAATAATTTTGAATATTCATTGAGTATCGTTTGAACTTTTATCATATAGTGTTTGAGTATTCATTAGATATTGGTTGAATATGCATTTGATATAGTTTGAACATTTATTTGATTTCGTTAAATTTTTAATGTGATTTCTTTCTAATATTCATTTGATGATGTTGGAATAATTATTTGTTATCATTTGAATATTCATTTGTTATCGTTTGACTATTCATTTTGTTTCTTCAGCCTCTCTATAGAATATCATCGATCGCTTGTATATATCGACGAATGAGTTTCAATATTCATTTGATATCGTTTGAGTATTCATTTTGTTTCTTCAGCCTCTCTATAGAATATTATCGATCGTTTGTATATATCGACGAATGAGTTTCAATATTCATTTGATATCGTTTGAGTATTCAATTGATATCGTTAGAATATTCATTTGGTATCGTTTGAATTTTCATTTGTAATCGTTTGAATAATCAATTGGTATCTTCAGCCTCTCTATAGAAGATAATCTATTGTTTGTATTTATTTCATATCAGTTGAGTATTCATTTGATGTCGTTTCAATATTCATTTGATATTTTTTGAATATTCATTTAATATCATTTGAATATTCATTTGACATCATTTGAATATTCATTTGACATCGTTTGAATATTCATTTGATATCGTTTAAATATTCATTTGACATCATTAAAATATTCATTTAATATCGGTTGAGTATTCATTTAAATACTCATTTGCTATCATTTAAATATTCATTTGCTATCATTTAAATATTCATTTGCTATCATTTAAATATTCATTTGCTATCATTTAAATATTCATTTGATATCGGTTGAGTATTCATTTGAATATTCATTTGATATCGGTTAAGTATTCATTTGATATCATTTCAGTATACATTTCATATCATTTCACTATTCATTTGATATCGTTTGAATATTCATTTGAAATCTTTTGGATAATCATTTTGTATCTTCAGCCTCTCTATAGAAGATTATCTATTGTTTGTATATATTGACTTATGAGTTTAAATATTCATTTCATATCAGTTGAGTATTCATTTAATATCATTTGAATATTCATTTGACATCATTTGAATATTCATTTTACATCGTTTGAATATTCATTTGATATCGATGCATATTCATTTGATGTCTTTTGAATATTCATTTTATATCATTTGAATATTCATTTGACATCATTTAAATATTCATTTGATATCGGTTGAGTATTCATTTGAATATTCATTTGACATCATTTAAATATTCATTTGATATCATTTAAATATTCATTTTATATCGGTTAAGTATTCATTTGAGTATTCATTTGACTTCATTTAAAAATTCATTTGATATCGGTTGAGTATTCATTTGAATATTCATTTGATATCATTTCAGTATTCATTTCATATCATTTCACTATTCATTTGATATCGTTTGAATATTCATTTGATATCATTTCAGTATTCATTTCATATCATTTCACTATTCATTTGATATGGTTTGAATATTCATTTGAAATCTTTTGGATAATCATTTGGTATCTTCAGCCTCTTTTTAAAAGATTATCGATCGTTTGTAAATATCGACCAATAAGTTTGGATTGATTGATTGATTGATTGTTGGTTGCTTTATGCCGCATTAGCACAAAAAGGCTATATCGCGGCGAGAATATTTTTACAATTTAAAGCATATTTTTAAAATAAGACAAAAAGTCCTTCAATATACTAAAATTCTTGCCTAAAGCAAATTGAGTATATACAAAAAAAAATCAACAGTAAAATAACGTGATAAAAATTAAAATCGATTTAAATATAATAACATTTTTATATTTTATAATAAATTTCAATTTCTTTTAAAAAGCAACAATATTTGTAAATGGAACACCATTAAATAAATCATACATATTATTGACATTGAAATGCTTCTTACGAATATCAGCAAAGTCAATACAATTAATTAAAATAAGTTTGGATATTCATAAAGTATCGTTTAAATATTCATTTAATATCGTTTGAATATTCATTTGACATCATTTGAATATTCATCTGATATCGTTTGAGTATTCTTTTGATATCGTTTACTATTCATTTGTAATCGTTTGAACATTCATCTGGTATCTTCAGCCTCTTTATAGAAGATTATCGATTGTTTGTATATATCGACTTATGCGTATGAAAATCAATTTGATATCGTCCGACTCAATTACAAATTATCGTTCGTTTTTATATATCGACTAATAAGTTTGAATAGTCATTTAATATCGTTTGAATATTCATCAAATATTGTTTGAATATCCATTTAATATCGATTGAGTATCCATTTGCTATCGTTTGAATATTCCTTTTATATCGTTTGAATGTTCATTTTGTATTGTTCATATATTCATTTGGTACCGTTTGAATATTCATTTGTAATCGTTTTAAAAATCATTTGGTATCATCAGTCTGTCTATAGAAGATTATTGATTGTGTGTATGTATCGACTAAGGTGTTTCAATATTCATTTAGTATCGTTTAAAAATTCATTTGACATTGTTTAAATATTCATTTGACATCGTTGGAATAATCATTCGATATCATTTGTATATTCATTTGGTATTTTTCGAATATTCATTTGATATCGTTTGAATATTCATTAGGTATCTTCAGCCTCTGTTTTGAAGATAATCAATCGTTTTTTGTTCGATATACTAACTAATCTGAATATCCATTTGTTATTGTCCGCCTCTCCATAAAAAAATATCGATCGTTTATATATATATATCGACTAATGCGTTTGGATATAAATTTGATATCGTTTGAATATTCATTTGATTTCTTTTGAAAATTCATTGGATATCATTTAAATATTCATTATATATCGATTGAGTATTCATTTGATACCATATGATTATTCATATGCCATCCTTTGAGTATTGATTTGATATCGTTTGTGTAAATCGACTTATGAGTTTCAATATTCCTTTGATATCGTTTGAATTTTCTTTTAATTTCGTTTGAATATTTATTTAATATCGTTTGAGTATTCGTTTCGTATCTTTTGAGTATTCAGTTGATATTGTTTGAATATTCAGTTGATACCGTTCCAATATTTGATATGTTGAATATTCATTTGATATTGTTTAAATATTCTTTTGACATCGTTTGCATATTTATTTGAGATCGTTTAAGTATTCTATTTGATATTGTTTGACTATTCATTTGTAATCGTTTGACTATTTATTTGGTAACTTAAGTCTCTCTATAGAAAATTTTCGATCGTTTGTATATTTAGACTAATGCGTTTGAATATCCATTTATTATCGTCCGCCTCTCTATAGAGGATTATCGATCGTTTGTATATACCAGACGTTCAACTTAGAAATTATTTAGATAATCATTTTACGACCGAATGGACGATGCATCGTTTTCTCAATCTGTTGGATTTATTTACAACTTCATTCATGGCAAACTCGAGCATAGGGACACACTTTTATTCTGGACGTAAATATTATTTAGGGCAATTTATGGCATGTTCAGTCAAAAATATGTTCGATTTTCTAGAATATCTTTTATTAAATGTCACCAACTTTATTGAACGCGTAAACGTACAGTTACATCAAATTTGACATAAGCGGTCATGTCAGTACCAGTATATATGACAAACGCGACAATCTTAACATTTTCAATTTCCTCCACCTTGGTAGCAGTATATTAGTTTCTGCATTTCGTAAACATATTTCCACACTAATTCGGTATCCATGGCTAGACACTGCTGCTCAGAATTTGCAAAGCGTTACATGTACCAGTGTTTGAGTATGCAGTTGATAAATCGAGGGTATTCAAAGAACCTATTACGTTTTCTGAAACAATTCAACGGGAGATAACAAATGATAGGTACTGATGTTGTCTATCCTATACATATCTTTATAACGTGTTATGGTATTCATGTATTTGTCTATTGAATTTATTACATTTTTTTACTGTTGATTTTATCTATGGCAATATCCCTGTTGTTTTGTTTTAATATGTTTGCAATTTTCTGACTGCAGATATTCATTTGTAAGCTTCTGCCTCTCTTTTCAGTTGATTATTGATCGTTATATTTTCATGTTATATCATGTCTTTAATTACAAAATGAAAATTTATTTGTACGACAAAGTGTGTAGATCATTTTTCAGATAATTGTAAAACATTTACCTAGCCAGAATTCAGTCTCAATGTCACCAAATCCTAATTCAAACTCCTCCCAATTTCTATAAAAGTCTACGTTACCATTTATTCTATTCTGGAATACCTGAAGTGACAACAAGGATACATGCAAATGAGGGTCTGGTTGAGTGACTGAATATGGAATAATTTACCATTCCACAGGATACATTAATATGGGCTGTTATTTTAATAATATAATGAACATATATCGGGTACAATCCTCATTAAGTCATGCTAAAGTTCTGAAATCTTCACAATTTTAGCATTTGAGTTAAACACATTTTGTTTTAAATGTAAGTGGACGGATTTGTTTTCAGTCTAAATATTTAAATGTTAGTTTCTTTCATTTTGACGAAGACCATCTGAAAGTTACATATTATGGCATTTTTGGTGGATTTTTCACATTCAAGCTTACATTTGAGCGTCTTTATTATCAGTTCTAATCTTTCACACATACTAATTGAATCGACTAAAGTAGACACTTTGAAGAAGATTTAAAAAGTGTTGAAAATCTTTAATCAGATGAACCTGAAAATTTTAGGCAAAAATCTGCTCTTCCAAGACTTACTCCATACTCTGCCATCATCCCAAACAGCTTACATTACAGGACATACCTATTATGTTTATTCATTTGATTTAGTTCTGAACATGCAATAAATATTTGGAACTTTTCGCAACCAGCAATTAATAAATCAAGTAATTTATCTTTATCGGAACAGCGGAAGACAGACTCAACAATAAATTCTGAAGTCATATTCGGTTTTTCAATTGAATGAACTTATTATTATTGAAAGAAACGTTACAGATTGTCAAATGTTTTGTTGTCCTATATAGATGATTATTAACTATGATATAAAATACTATAAATAACTATAGAAAACTAAATATTAAAAGATCATCCGATCTGTTTTGCAATATTTGTAAAAATGCCAATATGACTACAACCATATAAATTGTTCCTAATACGTAATATATGAACTGTTTCCATCAAATGCAATCTAAGGAAAATTCATTACGGAAAGCTCCAAAAACAAACAACAAAATCAAATGAAAAAATCAACAGCTGAAACATGGCAATCAAAAAGAAAACAACTGTCATATTCTTGATGTGGTGTAGATAAGGTTTCCAAACAAACATAGCACGATGCTCTCTTCAGATGTCATCGGATTTGACTGCAAAGCCAAATGGAAGCTATCACTTCAGTAATAATTTTACTGACGGTCGGTAGAAAATATGTACGATTATGTACAAATTAGACGTTTTAAAATATAATGCATTTTGGGTAATATTTTCAAAAGTGTAAACCGAAACGTCTTGATCAGTTAAAAATGTCATAAACAATTGAAATGTTACCAATGACGTGACGTTATTTTGATTTCAAATGAAATAACCCATGATTTTTCACATTCTGAAAGGGTCAATGTACTTACTGTCCAACCTCCGCCATATGTAGTCATGTCACAGTAGACACTAAAACCACAACTATCTCTATTAGGGTTGATGGTGTACACTCCACTTAAGCCTTTTATATCACCGCAATCTTTTGGTGGAGCTGAAACATATATTAAGATAAGGAGATAGGGGTACGGTTGCAATGAGAAAATTATCCACAATAGGTGATTGATTGTTGCTTGCTTAAAATACAGTGGCAATTTTTGTACTAGAACGAATAAAAAAAGTAATACAAGAGGTAGGTCCTGTAACACATCGACTGTGATAAAGGTTAAAAAAACTTGAATGCCACTGAAATATTATGTATACAGGGTATATGTTCATTGTTATTTGAAGTGTCCTCATGTCAAGAGACTATAGTACTTTCGCTACATGACGCATCCGATTTATTATTCCCAATGTATTAAAGGTCCTCAAAATAACAAGACTAGTGTAAACAATTTGAAAAGAAAAAAAACCGGTATAATCTTTATGAACAAAAAGAAACGAAAAACACTATGTATGATTAATTCATTTGCATATATACATACGAAAATTATCTCTGTACAGAGTATTCCAGTATATGTGTGTTTCATTTGGAGGACAACAGTTATAAGAAAGGTCCATTTTGCACTCCATCAAAACTTTGTTATAACCCGAAGCACAACAGCCTTCGTTGGCGAAGCATGAATACGCGCACTGAACATCCGACACACCCGTGAACAGTTTTACATGTACGTTTTCCTTAATTATCATCCCAAAATACTCTCTAAAAGTATCAGTTGTCAACACAAAAGCACAAAGAACTAAAGTGATAAGTAAACCGAAAGTCTTGGTAAGCAGGGACATCTTTTTTGTATTTTACAGCTCACAAATCGTTGATAAACTGTTGATAACCCCACCGTTTGTTTAGACACTGTTTATTTAATTGTATATGTTTTGCAATTAAAACTACTTGTTTCAACTGTTTGTTAACAAATATCAACCCCTTATACATAGTAACTAATTCCATTAATATTAAGTGGTAATGTATTTTCAAATTCAATTTATTTACAGGGACGCTTGATCACATCCATGTAATTGTTTACTTATCTTTTAGTGGTGTGTTGAAGGGGCATCAGATAAGTTTGTCCTTTGAAGTTTTTTTTGTTTTACATCGATTTGACGCGATTCGCTACATTTGTATATCGCTTAAACAAACTGATATGTATTTATAAGATCGAAACTTATTCTGTAAAAACAATAGGATTTTTATCAATATTAAACTATCCTTTAAAACCAATTCACTTACATATGAGTGATATTTAAGATACAAATGTTTGAAAAATGTAAATCAATTGATAATACATTAATAGTTAGATTTCATATTTAAGAACAATATCATTTTCAATAAAAAAAAAAAGGGGACAATTTGATGGCCAGGAGGTGCGTTTAATTAAAAAAATTAATTAGAATTAAAAAAAAAACTTGAAACGAAAATTAAAGACGGTAATGTTCTTAAAATAAATATAATATCGATTGATATCACGTCAAGAGTAAGAATCCATATTTAAGAATACTACCAATTTCCTTAAAAAGAGACAACTTTATGGTCAGGAAAAACGTTTTACAAAAAAAATATCTTATTATTATTAACATACTATTTTTTTACAGGAGTAAACCTGACATATGTATGCAGGTGTCGGCACCAGCGTCGTCAACAATGTATTAGTTATGATTCGGTAAAGCTTATGATGAACCACTAGTGGTAGGTCAATGATATTTGGTATGCAGTTGTATAATCATTGGCATATCTCATGTCCCTGGAGACTATTTGGCTCCGCCCTTAAGTCATGGTCTATTAACATTGAACAGTTTGCTAAGTTATAAACATGTATTAATGATAAGGTCAGTTCAAGTGGAACTCAGACAGATACCTATACTTTAAATATTTAAATTTGACAGCAATAAACCAAATCAACAAATAACCTGATATTTTGTAAGCTAAAATGCAGATATCTGTATATTTTAATGAAAATTCTAGATGCTTTGAAATACTTATAATTTTTTTTTAAATATGGCTATCTGAGTTTAGTCCGAACTGAAAATTAAAGCTTTTGTTACCTTGATGAATTTTATTCTTAAATTTGACAGCAATAAATCTAACAACAAAACAAGATGTGATTCAGTAAGATCAATATACAACTGAGATTGACTATCATGATTCAGTCAAAATACCCAATAATTAAATTTAAACTTGACAGCAGTAAACCAAACTACCAAACAACTTAGCGTATTGTAATATCAGATAAGTTTATGTTATTTGCCATACAGTTGTATTAGCATTAGCACAGCTCATTTACATGGAGATGTTTTAGCCATGTACCTCAGTCATGGTTCATTTGCTTTGAATATTTGAATAACTTATGTAAGATGTTACAGTATTGCTTTTTAATTTTAACATGTGCATCATCAAAATTACAAAAAGGCGAGACAAATCTCTGTGATCACTGTTAATTTAGAATATTAATAATAAAAGTAGATAAAATTGATCAATGTATTTCCCATGATATATCCGTTCGTTCTTCTGTAGCAATTATGTATCTTGTAATGACACACTGATTTATTTTTCTCCTTTTCATAAAAAAACCGAAGTATTTACAAAAATACTAAATTCGAAGGTAAATTAAAAAAGAAGTAAATATAAAACAATTCACAAAATCTTTGACTATATAGCAACGGAACGAATGAAGAATAGTTTGTACTTGGTTAGTTAAATCTGGTGTTATATCAAGCTAAACATCCGCCTTGTAAAAAATAAAATCACAAAAATACTGAACTCCAAGAAAAATTCAAAACGGAAAGTCCCTAATCAAATGCCAAAACACATCAAACGAATGGACAACAACTGTCATATTTTTGACTTGGTACGGGCATTTTCAAAAGTAGAACATGGTGAGACAAAAGCTATAGGGTCTCTCCACGGAAAAGTTGAAATTCCTAATAATAAAAAAACCAATTGTTCGGAGATTTGTCGAAAGTCACTTCTAGTAGATAGTGACAAATGAACTCATCATAAATACCAGGACTTAATTTTGTATATTCGTCAGACGCGCGATTCGTCTACAAAAGACTCGAATCCAAAAAAGTTAAAAAGGCAAAATAAAGTACGAAGTTGAAAAGCTATAAGTTAATGTATTTTAATTACCTCATATATGGATTCCAATTACTTTGTCATTAAAAAAAAATGCCAAACTGGCTACTTCCGGTTTTCTCATTGTCACTTACTTTTCAAAAGATGTGGCTTAATATTATATCAAACTGTTATTGCGATTTTGTAACTGACCCTGTTTAACCAAACACTTTATTTTGAAAAAGTTATCTCACCGATTGTATTTGATTAAAAAATATGCATGTAGAACTGGTAAACCAGATGTGATAGATACATAGTGTCTTTTGATTTGAGGTCATCAGTCCAAGAAAAAGAAAATACGGCCAGGATTTGATATTGTTTATATTGTATAACTATTCATTTGATATCGTTTGTATATTTATCTGGTATCTTCAGCCTCTAAATAGAAGAATATCGATCGTTTGTATATATTGACTAATGTGTTTGAATGTCCATTTGATATCGTCCGCCTCTCTATCAATGATTATCGATCGTTTGTATATATCGACTAATGAGTTTAAATATTCATTTGATATCGTTTAATAATTCATTCGATACCGTTTAAATACTCATTTATTATTGTTCGAATATTCATTTGATATTTCTTGAATATTCATTTGATATCGCTTGAATATTCATTTGATATCGTTTGAATATTCATTTGTAACTGTTTGAATAATCATTTGGTATCTCCAGCCTCTCTGTAGAAGATTGTCGAAAGTATGTATATATCGATTTATGAGTTTGAATATTCATTTGATATGGTTTGAATGTTCATTCGATATTGTTTTAACATTCATTTGACATCGTTTGAATATTTTGTTATATCGTTTGAAGTTTCATTTGATAGCGTTTGAATATATTTTTGATATCGTTTGAAAATTCATTTGATAGCGTTGGATATTTTTTTTTATATCGTTTGAGTATTCATTTAATATCATTTGAATATTAATTTTACTCCGTTTGAATTTTTTTAGATATCGTTTGAAAATACATTTGATAGCCTTTGAATATTTTTTTCGTTTGAATATCAATGTGGTATTGTCCGCCTCTCTATCAAGGATTATCGATCGTTTGTATAAATCGACTTATGAGTTTGAAAATCCATTTGGTATCGTCTGCCTCTCTTTAGAGCATTATCAATGGTTTGTATATATCGACTAATGAGTTTGAATATTCATTAGATATCGTTTGAGTATTCATTTGATATTGTTTGAATATTCATTTGTTATTGTTCGAATATTAATTGATTTCGCTTGAATTTTCATTTGTAATCGTTCCAATATTCATTTGATATTGTTTAAATATTCTCATTTGATAATGTTTAAATATTCTCATTTGATATTGTTTAAATATTCATTTGATATCATTTTAATATTCAACGATATCGTTTGAGTATTTATTTGATATCCTTTGAATATTCATTCGATATCGTTCGAATATTCATTTGGTATTAATCGAGAATTCATAAGATATCGTTTGAATATTCATTTGTAACCGTTTCAATGTTCATTTTTAATTATTTTAATAATCATTTGGTATCCTCAGCCTCTCTATAGAAGATTGTCTATCGTTTGTATATATTGATTAATGAGTCTTAATATTCATTTGATATCGTTTAAATATTCATTCGATATCGTTTGAATATTAATTTGACATCGTTTGAATATTTTTTTGAAAACGTTTGAAAATTAATGTGATAGCGTTTGAATATTTTTTTGATAGCGTTTGAGTATTCATTTGATATCGTTTGAATATTCATTTTGAATTATCGAATATTATATGGTATCGTTTGAATATGAATATTCATTTGGTAGTCTCGAATATTATTTAGAATTGTTTGATTATTCAATGTTTAAATATCAATTTGGTATCTTAAGCCTCTCTATTAAAGATTATCGGACGTTTGTATATATCGCCTAATGAGTTGGAATATTTTCTTGATATTGTTTGAATTTTCATTCGATATCGTTGAACATTCATTTAACATCGTTTGAAATTTTTTTTATATCGTTTGAAAATTCATTTGATAGCGTTTGAAAATTCATTTGATAGCGTTAGAATATTTTTTTGATACCGTTTGAATATTCATTTGAAATCGTTTGAATAGTCATTTGTAATCGTTTGAATATTCATCTGGTATCTTCAGCCTCTCTATAGAAGAATGTTAATTCGTTTGAATATCCATTTGGTATCGTCCGCCTCTCAATCAAGGATTATCGATCGTTGTTTAATCCAAAAGTCTAAAAGTTCCCTTATAATTAAACTTGTTAACTGGCTTATTCAAAGTTAAAGTCAAATAACCTTTTACTTTTTGAAGTTTTTCCAAAATTCTACTCTTGACAGTTTCGGCACCAGGAATTTCTATTCTAAAATTGGGTGGACGTTTTCGTGAAGAATCTTGTTTCTCAGTAGCCATGACTGACCATGAAAGAAACTGAAGAAATGAGCAGAATTTGGATATGAAATATTCAGGAGAGTATGGTTCATGATATTCAGTTTCAACTTGAAAATGTGTCTCATGGTTTCATGATAATTGATTTTTAGCTCACCTGGTCAAATGAGCTTTTGTCATCACTTTGCGTCCGACGTCTTTTACGAACATCTTCTCCCCTGAAACTACTGGGCCAAATTTAACCAAACTTGGCCACAATCATAATTGGGGTATCTAGTTTAAAAATTGTGTCCGATGATCCGGTCAACCAACCAAGATGGTCGACAAGTCTAAAAATAGAACATAGCGGTAAAATGCAGTTTTTGGCTTATACCTAAAAAAACAAAGCATTTAGAGCAAATCTAATATGGGAAAGTTGTTCAGTTGATCTATCTGCCCTGATATTTTCAGATGAGTAGGACAACCCGTTGTTGGGTTGCCGCCCCTGAATTGGTAATTCTAAGGAAATTTTGCTGTTTTTGGTTATTATCTTGAATATTATTATAGATAGAGATATACTGTAAACAGCAATAATGTTCGGCAAAAAAAGATCTGCAAGTAAGTCAACATGACCAAAATTGTCAATTGACCCCTAAGGAGTTATTGCCCTTTACAGTAATTTTTTACATTTTTATATTTTGTTGTAAATTTTTAGAAAATATTTTCCACTGTAATTACTGGGCCAAGTTCATTATATATAGAGATAATTGTAGCAACATGAATGTTCAGTAAAGTAAGATCTACAAACACATCACCATCATCAACACACAATTGTGTTATGAATTTATCTGTGTCCAGTGTTTAATATGCACATAGACTAAGGTGAGCGACACAGGCTCTTGAAAAAAATAACTTTGCTAACAAGTTTACCAAAGTTTCCTAATGAACGATCTCAAATTTATTTTCATCATTACTATTCATGACAGCGATGATCAATTTGTTCAACCGCTAGCTTTATACAGAAAATCTCCGACAAATAATGTGTAAATCCGAGTAAAATCGTATTTCACTATCTGTCAAAAAACAACACTGAAAACAAAATGACGGCCGCGAGAAGACAATTACAATATCGGATCCGATTCCGGAAGCGGATAAGGGTAATCCCGGGTTTTGGATATCATCTAAAAAATCCAGACAGGTGAAAAAATAAATCTATGCCTGGTAAATAAATGTTAACACAAGAATTGAAAACCAAAAGATAAATGTTAAAGAAAGAAAAAGCAGAAAATATTTTGTACATCAACTTTACTGTCAAAATCCATTACAGCGTGACAGCTTGGAACAGTTTATCTAACTATATATATGTTCCTGGTAACAGTATACATTTTATTTATCAGTGATAAATGTTGGTAATGCATGTTAGATGCTTTTCAAGTTAAATATATTACTGCAATTTCAAGGGTATTTTTTTTCTTCACTTTTTTGATAGGTCAGTTAAAATAGCTTAAAGTTTCTTATATAAAACAAGAACTATCTTTAAAAAGATATCCGACGTATTTAAATTTGAGAATATGTTTAAAACTATCATTTCGATAACCTTTAGAAGCACAATGATTTAATGATGCAGGATCTCTTTAATAAAATCTCCATTTGAATGTAACTACAAGAAATTCTTTACTAAGTCTGGTTATATTAAGGCAATTATATATAAGAATATTGTGATGACACCTAAAGATTTAATTTGTCAAAAAATCCAGTGCAAATAACAAGAAAGAAATATACATTTACTACTGTTTACATTAAACTTAATGCATGGTTAACAAAGCTAGAAACTATTGGTAGTATAAGTATAAGTACTTGTATAAGTAGTATCTTTCTGTTTACATTCACCAAAAACCCGCGGAAATCTCACATGCGTAGGTGCGTTCTAAAAGTTCGTACAACAAAGTTTACATTCTTAACTCATAAACTAATTACTTCAATGTATTTTCTCAGAGCGAAAACACGACCGGCTGGATTTTCGCCGGAAAGAAGACTGAGGTCCTAAGCGCTTAACTGATATAGATGTAGATGATTTTTAAAAGATCAGCCAAGCGCTTGAGCGATATGAGACGAAATACCGGAGAGAATATCCAATTATGTAAACCTATCAGGTAAGTGTAACGGAGTGAATATAAAATTATGACATTTTCAATTGTTTTCGGAGGTCGTTTGATCTGAAGATGTGGAAACACAAAAGAAAAAAGTCAGATTAGTAGTAGATATGAATGGATTAAGCAGTAAATCAATATCGAATGTTTTGTCGTTTAAATATTATAATTGTTTATAAGTATTATTTTTCAATAATAATTATGACATTTGTAAGTAAAATACTGTACGTATCCCGGCCTTTTTAACCAAAAGCAGTTTATAAAAGTTTGGTTAGTACGTATTAACAAGGAGTAATTCTTGGTATGTGTTTACGTATTTCTAAAGTATATAATTTTAAATTATAATATATCCAAATAGTACGTATATTTATTGCATTTTTCGCACTATATTCAATCGTTATGGCTTGTGTACTTAGGGGGCATAATTGGCATTGAACCGTATATTTTTTTATTGTGATAACTTACGTGTCGTTGAAATATCATAAGAATTTTAGGTGAAAGCAAGAGGGTCAGTTATTTTAGTTATATACAGATTGATTGATTTTTGATTGCTTAACGTTCAGTGGCAATTAGTTCATGCATGTTCAGGACGAGAACACTTATTATTGTAAACCTGTATCATATGAACAATTAGTTATATAACGAAGTACCTTTAAGTGTGAGCTAGTGAACAAAGACATCAACCCCATTTGTCAAACACTTCTTATAGGAGTTAATGGCTAAACGAAATTAAAATTAATGCCATCAACTGAGCTACTATATTTGATCATTGACGATCGAAGTAGTAAGAACAATGTAATTTTGTGCAAGGTTTATTTGTATATTGTGCATACATGTACACAAACTCAATGACATACTACAAACAAAACTGTGGACATGTCACATGGATGCTCCTTTCGCACTTTCAATTTATATGCTAAGTAGACGGTGAAATATGGGTTGAATCTTTAATTTGACAGTACAATAGGGACGATCATATAATAGGAAACATGTGTACTAAGTTTCAAGTTGATTGAACTTCAACTTCCCCCAAAACTACAAGGACGAAAAACTTTAATTTAGATGTCATTACGTATAGTATTGAAATCTTTCATTGTACACCATCAACTTTTTATGTAGATTGGATACATCAAATCAAACAATAATGTTTATGTTTTACAACAACAACTTGATGAGACAACTCTATGTGTGTATGCATGTATCGGATGTGTTTTTGATGTTGATGTAATTCAGATGTGTATTTTAAATATATATAGACTTTGGTAATAAAGATATACATAAAGCGTTATCGTTTTAGGACAAAACATATTTATTGTAGAATGGATTTTGTGGCAGAATTTTGGTATACTGATGTCCCATTCAGAGACGCTCGTCTGGCGTACTAAATTATAATCCTGGTACCTTTAACTACTATTTACACCACTGGGTCGATGCCACTGCTGGTGGACGTTTCGTCCCCGAGGGTATCACAAGCCTAGTAGTCAACATTTCGGTGTTGACATGAATATCAATAATGTGGTCATTTTAATAAATTTCCTATTACAAAACTTTGAATTTTTCGAAAAAATAAGGATTTTCCTATTCCAGGCATAGAATACCTAAGCCGTATTTGGCACAACTTTTTTTGAATTTTGGATCCTCAATGCTCTTCAACTTTGTACTTGTTTGGCTTTCTAAAATCTTACACTGACATCGACCATGAAAAATCCATTCTAAGAGTGCAAACTTCAAAGCAAAAAGTAAAATCTACAAACCGCAAAAGTTTTAACCGTGGAGTTTTGTCATCATCGACTTCTGTTATTGAGCAAACGTCCATCACAGTTGATCATGTTTTTTTTTCAACTTTAAATATTTTATTTCATTCCTGGTTGTGAACAATGTCCCTTAGCGCTACAACAATGACGCTAAGGTTCCTCCCTGTGTTGTTAATTGCTAATAAAACCAGGGGATTTGATTAGCAAAATATACATTATATCTATATCTTTTGTTAGTTGCATTTTACAAAGTATGCATACGAGCACACAATACATACATAGTATTCAGTGATCCTATATATAAACAATCATATAAGAAAGAAATTATAATGAAAAATCTCAAAAAGACGGATTTTTGGTTGTCTACTGGTAAAACTTGATAAAAGGTTATCATTTCCGTCCCATTTATAGACATTATTTGCCACACCTGTTGTTTAAAAGTTCCCATATCATCAAAGAGCACATTTTGCCATGAGCCAATTATCTTTATATCAACCAGAAAGGACACAATTAGATTTAAAGTTACAGGACCAATGGTCGAAATACTTTCTTTATCCAAACTGTTATTACTAGAATTAACAGTTTTATCGCCATCATAATATTTGTAATGTTGTCCAATATGTCTAGGAATGGCATAATAATTCTCTTCTACATCAGGTGATATAACTCTATATGATGTAATCCTACACATTCAATGACGCAGAAAATCGTCTTGAGTCGTCTTGTAAATTTTCCTCAAATAGACAAACCTCTATAGGTCCTCTAATGTCAACAGTCACCTTCCTTCTATGTTGGTGTCTGCTTACAAAGGATCTTCTATCTGTAACTCTTGTATTAACTCCCGTAAATCACTTATCTCTATTGTTCAAAACTGAGTTATTTTTTTAATAGCATCGGTGGTCAAATGGATTTAACACTTTGCGTCTGGTGTGCTTGTATTAAAGTTATATCTGGTTATATTGCATCCTTGCCTTGTATAAGTGCTTATGAGGATTGTAACTAGTTTGAGTGATGATTGGTAATGCAACAGTTCATATCCCCAGATCAGACTCATCATTTCTAGTGTTCGGAACATTTGGATCGGACCGATTTCTCAACTGGTCGGATTAAGCATTCGAATGTTCAAAGCTCGGGAAAGGGATATCAAAAGGTACACCCTTTTTCAAATCGAAACTTTCTATGTTTCCCGAGCCGCTTAAACGTTAATTATTTTGGGTAATTCCGATCACAATGCGTCACTTTCTAATTACTGACCAAAGTTTAATCATTTTTTGCGATTATTTGGTATAAATTGAGCATTGGATCACTGACAGACATACAAATTGGATCAAAGTAATCAAGTAGTCTATTTTTCGTGTAGCTTCTTTAATTATCTCAATGTTATGAATATGATGAGGTAAAGAGCACGATGTCAATTTGAAAAACCTATGCCTCAATAATTATTTTCCCGACTTCTACAGGGAACTCGTTGTGCATTTGGAGCACCCAAGTATTGCATCGTGCCAAATTTACCACATAACTTTCTCGTAGCAGGTATATCACATCAAATTAAAGGCATGCTAATTTAGAAGTTACATCGTTCTTTGGATTGTTGTGTGATCGCATTGAAAACCCGGTACTACAAACACTTTTCATTTCTTTAACAAATGGGTTAATAAATGTTTGAACTGATGGTTCGCCAGACATGTCGGGAATAAGGCCAACTAGAAACACATTTTTCAGTTTGAATCGTTCTTTTCGTCACAGATTCAACACAACAGAATACGATACTAACAGAATATTAAACATGCTCGACTGGTTTAACAGGAATTAAGATTTAATATCATACCATAATTCCTCTCGGCTTCCCAAAGGCGTTTTCTTTTGTCTTCCCTAAGCCTTTTCCAAATTTATTTGTCATACACGTTTGTCATAACTCCTGGTTCATGTCTTCTTTGTCTCTATTCTTCACACTTATCTTCGAAATTGTTTTTGGTTCACCATTAAAGAGAGTGATTATTTTTTCATATTTGTAGCAGTAGGTCTTATACAAATATAGTTTTTATGTCTCCGCTCTCAATTTTCACATATATCAGTTATGGTTCAACGCATTGATTTTGTCTAGCAATTTGTCGATGGTTTGGAAACGTTACCTTCGAACATACTTTGACTTTGAGTAGATGTTAATGTGAAGCATTCATTTCATGTAACCTTGAAATGGAAATTGTGTAAAGGAACAATCATACTGTGATGGCTTTTTGTTGTTTAGAACGGAGGGTATCTCTTTGACACATTACCAGTTTCCATCCTTATAATATTTATATTGATAACGTTCAATGTGGATTATTACTACTTACACATTCACATCTGGTGGTGTAAAATATATCTGCATTTGCGCAAGCATTGCCTTGTGCTCTATTGTCAAATTTATGCCGCAAAGTTGAACGTATCCTTCTCTGGTGTCAGCAAATGACTGCCTGTTCTGGTGTAACCTCATGCATTGTGGGCAGCTTCCTCGTATGGCTGTAAGGTGGTTCATCTGCGATTGGGAGGCCTTCAGAGAAACGTTTCATCACATCTCAATAGCCATAGGTTTCGATAACTGTACCCCTTCCTTCTATAGGGAAAAGGGTATCCACTGGGTCATATATTTGTTCCTTTTGTAATTTAGAGGCAAATTTCTGTAAATTTTTCACGATTCAGCTTTTTGATTTTTGAAGTGCATTAATTTTAAAATTTCATTCCTGGTGTGTATTTACATATTTTCTCCTCTCCTCAATTTTATTCATTTAGGAGCTTAATATTCCCTTGACAACACAACGTAATTAAAACATTAAGCTGACTTTACAGAGTTATCTCACTGTAGTGTTAGGTACCACCTTAAAGGATATGACATACACAGAGGAAAGTTAAAGGCCTGGCCTTGAAGGCATAAAACTTTGCTCAGTGCTCTGAGCACAAAAATCATGCTCGAAACATGAAATCCAGCAATTTGATTGGTTGATTTTCGAGTCTGAGTACAAAAATCATGCTCGAAAGTTTTATGACCGTGAAGCCAGGGCTTACCTAGATAGAAATCCGGTTGGAGAGCAATTAAGCCAATAAGGAAATGAGAGGGGCCTAACTATCTTATCAATTATTTATAGAAGTCAGCATGGTAAAAGAAAACAAACACATGTGGAATTTACCTTTGTGTAACAATTTATTATCCAGACTAAAACTAATGACTAACAAATAACAAGATTTTGATGATAAACAAATTTGCATGATAATAGTTAACACTTGTAAATTCAATGCATTAGTGTAATTGTTCTGTTTTTAATAGAAACTATAAATGAAGCGGTTCCAAATGTTTATCCTGTAATTATATGTTTGTTTTTTTGTAAATTTTCTTTCCTTTCTGTGAAGTTGGTGCATTAGGATTCCGTGATTTCCACACTGATGTAAACCCCCTGTCCACATTCCAATTCCAATGGCATACTGCCAAATTTGATCTCAATTTACATTGATCATCACCAAAGCAAATTCTTTTGTCTTGAAATATGTTCTCAACATTATTGAAACTTTCAACATAAAATGTGTCTTTAGCAAGAATATAATCTTGAGGATATTTATAAATAGTTGAACTTTTTATAGCAATCTCTAACATTTTTCTGACTTTTAAATTTGTAAGTACAGTCCTAGATGGCTCATAGTTTGAATCAAATCTGCACCTTGGTGAATGATAACAATGTTCATGCTTATCACACTAATGTTTAACAATGTTATCCAAACTTTCTTTCAGTTTTATGGAATTTTGCTCACAGTTACGGACAGCCCCGTTAATGTGTGTTGCTATGGGTTCAACTTTATCTCCTAGATGTTCACTTCAACTTATACCCTCTGAACGTTTGGTACCTTTGGAAATCTTGGTGACTGCTTTTTTACAGCCTTGACAGCATGCCAAAAGTCATTCTGATTAACGGTAAATTGAGTGTCTCTCACAAATTTATTTACAACCAAATTTCTATCATGTGCAAGCATTTTTATTAACACATTTTTGCTCTCCAAATTTTCATTTATTATTTGTGTTCAAAGTCTTTCATGTCGTTGGGCAACTTTATCCTGTGACTTTGTAATATGCTGACAGTCCATAACTTTGTGAGTTTTTTCTCCTAATGATACAACTGTAGTATCCTTTACATTTGTCCTCCAACCGTGCCTAGCATCTGTCATGATGTTGATGCCATCTTGGTCGTCATATGAAGAAATTTCATCATTTATGGCATTGTCAACTGATTGAACGCTTTAATTTTCAGCATGTTCTTTATATTTTCTAAAGAATTTCGATCTTCTCTCTTTAGTGATGCAGCCAATTCCGGTCCCATTAACAAATCTAGTGTAATGTACTGGCAAAATTCCACTGCTATAAAATGCATGACAAATCCTGTGATTGACCAAGAACTCATCATTCGGAAGGTAAGATGATGACCATAAATAGGAATGTGATTTCTCCTTTGTACAAATCAGTCTTACAGATGCTACATGTTTTTTCGTAGTTCTTTTCAATACTTTTAGCTTCCCATTACAAATACTGGATTGTGCCTCAAAGAGTTCTCCATATGTGTTCAAAGATTTTCTGCAGTAACAAATAGTCCTTGGTCTACATCCTGGCATCTTGTTTGGGAATAGGTGGATGGAAAGGATGAAGTTCTTTCGAATTGTCACTACCAAGTTGTTGTTTAATCCAAAAGTCTAAAAGTTCCTTTATAAATAAACTGTTAACTGGCTTATTCAAAGTTGAAGTAAAAAAGAACTTTACTTTTTGAAGTTTTTCCAAAATTCTACTTTTGACAGTTTCGTCACCAGAAATTTCTACTCTTAAATTGGGTGGACGTTTTCGTGAAGAATCTTGTTTTTCAGTAGCCATGACTGACCATGAAAGAAACTGAAGAAATGAGCAGAAATTGGATATGAAATATTCAGGAGATTATGGTTCATGATATTCAGTTTCAACTTAGAAAAATGTGTCTCTAGGTTTCATGATAATTGATTTTTAGCTCACATGGCCTAAAAGGTCAAATGAGCTTTTGTCATCACTTTGCGTCCGTCGTCGTCCGTCGTCGTCCGTCGTCGTTAACTTTTACGAACATCTTCTCCTCTGAAACTACTGGGCCAAATTTAGCCAAACTTGGCCACAATCATCATTGGGGTATCTAGTTTGAAAAATGTGTCCGATGACCCGGTCAACCAACCAAGATGGCAGCCACGTCTTAAAATAGAACATAGGGGTAAAATGCAGTTTTTGGCTTATAACTAAAAAAACAAAGCGTTTAGACCTATCTGCCCTGAAATTTTCAGATGAATCGGACAACCCGTTGTTGGGTTGCTGCCCCTGAATTGGTAGTTTGAAGGACATTTTGCAGTTTTCTTTTGGTGCATTTTTGCAAAAGCTGTGACATTTCAAACTGTCATATAGTTTTGGTTTGTAACACGGATTTGTTTGTTTCTCTCAATCACTTTAAGACTTCTGAAAACTGGTATACTACTGTTGCCTTTATTTGTCGATTTTGTTGTCTGGATACACGGGCTTTAATGATCATGTATGTTGGAGAATACAGACATCATACGATGATTTTATCGGTGACTTTTCGCCAACCAGAGAGAAATTAGACATATTTGGAAATTGATTCTAATTGTATAACTTATATTTTGATAAGCAGTGTTGTTATCTTTTATTATACTTCTTGTGTCGCTTAAAAAAGTTTCTCTTCTAGTTAATCATAGACTGGTACCTGTTGTTTTTTTTTAAATTATTTTGAAATGAGCCTCACTTGTGAGTCTGATGTAGACGAAACGCACGTCTCGCGTATTAAAATATAATCCTGGTACCTTTGATAAACTATGTATGATTTTTTTTATGTTCGACGTATAAATGTTTTGCTTTAAGCTCAATATAATAATTGAACAACACTACAACTATATGTCTGATTTATTTATTTATTTGTACAGGCATTTATATGTCTTCTGAATTGGAATAGGCTTGTTAAAGGAATAATAGAATAAAACACATTTAGTCTGAACAGTGATATTACAAAATCATGTTAGAATTTCAGATACAGAAAAAAGATTCTGCAGCTAAAAGTCGGCATTTTTTCCCATTGGAAAGAATACTTCATCTCCTAACTTTATATGTATTTGAGTTAAGGTGGTACCCAGCACTTTCACTAGATTAGTTTCGCTTGTTTTATTTTCATTAAATGTTGACAAAGTATTTACTTTGACCAATTTACAATACTATACAAATTAAAAAAACCCATCTAGTTCAATCATCAGATTTTAGATTGTTCCTTCCACTTCCACAAAATGTTTTTCAACAAACCAGGCAAATCTTTCAGAAACTTGACCAAACTCTGCTGTACATCAGTGAAGCTTAATCCTAGTTATATTCCCAGCTGCAGTGGATAATTTCCAATATGATTTGACAATTCTTTCAGATGATAGTTACTTGGAATGTTTTGTAGATGGATTTTTCTAAATAAATGGAAATATTGGGGTATGATTAAATTTTGGAAATTGAATAATACGAAATATAACTAACAATGTCTTCGAATAGACATCCGTATTGTACCGACTATCCCAGGTCTAACATGTTTAACCACGGCACATTATGTATGTATATGCTCGGCTCGTTGTAGAAGGCCTTTGGTGATCAAAGCTGTTAATTTCTGTGTCATTTTGATTCTTATGAGGAGTTGTCTCATTCGCAATAACACATTAACTTTTTTGTATGGTGTAATGGTATCTGGTGTAAAAGAGGGACGAAAGAGGGACGAAAGATACCAAAGGGACAGTCAAACTCATAAATTTAAAACAAACTGACAACACCATGGCTAAAAATGAAAAAGACAAACAGAAAAACAATAGTACACATGACACAACATAGAAAACTTAAGAATAAACAACACAAACCCCACCAAAAACTAGGGGTGTTCTCAGGTGCTCCGGAAGGGTAAGCAGATCCTGCTCCACATGTGGCACCCGTTGTGTTGCTTATGTGATTACAAATCCGGTAAATAGTCTAATTCGGTAGGTCACAATCATGAAAGGGAAGGGGATTGTAGTTTCGACGTAAGGAACATATCCGATATCATTTGTGAAACGGTTATTCCATACCGGTCAACCAACTTGTGATGGCGTCCGTAAAATTTACGAAGGGGTGATTTCAACTTCACCATTTAGAACTCTTGGTTTAATAGCTTCCTTGTAAGCAGCAACCGTCTATCAAGAAAATCATGGTAGGAAATGCAAGCACGGGAATATCGTATCAATTTGGAGATATATACCCCGTATGTAGGTGCTGCTGCAATGTTGCTCCTTAGAAATGGAAAGTTCACAATTGGAAAGCTGAAATCATTTCTTTTGTCGTAAAGTTTTGTTTTCAACCAACCCTCATTGTCAATTTATAGATGTAATTCAAGATATGAAGCCGACCTAACTGTATCTGTAGTATCCTTTATCTCTAGTTCGAAAAGGTGTATGGTGTTACTGGGAAGTTTCACCACTCAGGGACTGTACCTTGTTGCCGCACAAATTAATCTGAAATTAACACTTTAGGCGAAAAACGTGCGTCATATATGAAGTGATGGAGACGTCAGAACAAAGTTACAGAACGCTTTTTTTTAAATTTTGTACTCGTACTTTGTTAAACAGCAAGAACGGAAACATATCATACGATAGAAATTATCTGCATATAGTTATCAAAAGTACCAGGATTATAATTTTATACGCCAGACGCGCGTTTCGTCTACATAAGACTCATCAGTGACGCTCAGATCAAAATAGTTAAAAAGCCAAACAAATACAAAGTTGAAGAGCATTGAGGACCCAAAATTCCAAAAAGTTGTGCCAAATACGGCTAAGGTAATCTACTCCTGGGGTAAGAAAATCCTTAGTTTTATACTACGTTTGTGATGTGATTCAAGAATATACAACCATAAGTTTGTAAAAAGATTTGTAATGTACACAATGTTATCAGCAAATAAGAAAGCACATATGCAACACTACCGGCCGGTAATTGCACTTACCTTGCTATATTGTTTCATAAAAAAGTGTTTCATTAAAAAGGGATAAATTTAAATCAATTATTCAAAGATAGTAAAATGAATAAACGTTTTAAATAATCATTTATCTGTGTCATTTTGGTCTCTAGTGGACAGTTGTCTTATTGGCAATCATACCACATCTTCTTTTTTTATATTTTATGGATGAAATAATTTGATAATTGAGATTGCTTATTTACAAAACAACAAGTTATCGCACTTGTTTGAAATCATAACTAATGTAAACTACGAAAATTATTTATTATTAAATATGAATCGATATTTTTTATGACTTTTTGTTTTATTAAGGTTGATCTTAAACCCTAGTGTTCAACAGAAATTTCCAACAACGCAATGTGTGTAGGTGCATTGATTTTAATGATCCTTATATCATTTGCATGCACATTTAATTTAAGACAAAGAACCATTAGTAAAATTAGTACGTCAATAGTTTATTTGTGACAAAACCTCTCATATGGAGTTAACTATGATAAATTCTGTAGATGTTTTTCATAATATCTAATTACATGACGATCGATAAAGTTTATATGTATTAATTGATCATGTTGATAGTGAACAAAAAGATTTTTTATATAATGGAAATCATGTTTTATTAGTCAAAATACGTATTTTATTCACCTGTAACTCAGTATCAATTGCACTACCTTTTAAGAAATAATACAGAAATGAAAGAGCGCAGAGAATATGAATGTGTTTTGTTAATGCAGTTAGCATTTTGAGTTTACATTGTAAGTAAATATTCAGCGAGATTAATAATAAATAATTTGAATTAGTCCGTAGATTTCCATATTGTAGCAGTAGTTATACGTAGTAGTACTTGCATATCCTTGACAATTTTTGGACATGATCATAATTTGACCACGGATTACACAACCGTAGTAAACCTTACTAAATAGTATAAGAACGTGCACATCCGTTTTAATACATATCACAACCGTCTTAACCCATACGTATTCGTAAACCTGACTGATTTGTACGGTAATTTCCGGAGAACAACGTTTTCAGAATATACCTGCTCAAGGAAACTACGGGTTATTACTGCTCAAAACAACAAACATAAGGATTCTGTATAAATACTACATACTTATAGGCTCCAGCGTATTATGTTTTATGCCTTAGAGGTATACATAACATTATAAAACATGAATGATGGCTGGAATAGGTTATTGATATGGCACAAAGTGCCAGGGCAGGCGTAGAACTATTTGATTACAGATGTAGAGGTGCATGGAGGCAGAGTAGATTGTGAACTAGGGACTTACTACATATCTATGGCCAGTATGAGGCCCCCATAATTATTTGTTGATGCGGAACATACGATTACGTTAAAGAACTTTTTAACAATAGTTCCAATCAATCAAGAAATGGTCCAAAGATTACGAAAAACAAAACACGTTACAGAGAAACAGATGAATCATTTATCTAATAAAACATAATATAAATCTATACTTCACTACCATAACAAAATGATAAACCAGAACCTCAATTATAGAAATGATTAACAGATCTAAGAAAATTTGGCGGTTCGTACTATTACATTTCAGACGTAGCAAACCGCTGCACATACACCCGGCATGTGTCGTTGCGAACTTAACCATGCCAGTTCCATATCCAGCTATATCCCACAGTAAGAGCCCGTGTCTTTCATGCCGACAAGTGACCCTATAAATTTATTATCAGTGGTAGTTACATCAAAACCCGTATTAAAATCGTTGAACGATCGTATCAGATCCATAGAAGACTACGGATTATGTATTTCTGGGATCATCTTGAGATTCAATCCGTAGTGGATTCGGCGAGGTGATCCGTGAATGTGTGCCTAAGACATTATGTTGATATTAAACGAGAATATTTACCGATTGAGACTATCTATAGTTTCTCAACAACACATATACATTGCATACATAACCTTTTTATACAAGAATTTAAAGTTCAACGTGTAATATTTCACTTCAGGTAAGTGATCATAAAAATACATTCACGTGATGTAGTATTAAGACAGGTAACGTGTAACACAATGTCGCAATTTAAAAGGCTATTAGAAATCAGTGAATGATTGGTAAATGGATTTACGAAACATACAAGGGTCTATAGAAATTGTTGAAAATAATTGCTATACGCAATAAAACCAAATGCCATTTAAAAAAAGAATGTTGATGTACTCGTTTCGAAGTTGAAAAATTAAAAAAAGTAGAAAATGCATAGTTTGCAAATATGTCACATTTTGATGTCGCATAAATTAAAATCAGCGTACGCAACGTTACATGTATTACCTCCCCTGTAACTGTATCCTTTACCGTTGATAGTATTGTTCATATTTTTTTTTGGATTTTTAGAAACACCAAAAATTAATATACCTTAAAATAAAGGATGGACTTATGGAATATATGGCAATATGTTTTGGCTTTTGCACTTCAATATTTGGTTTGTTTGAACTTCTAACAGCTTTTATATGACCGCCATTTTTGACAGCTCAGTAAATTTAACGCTCGTTTGGTGTAATGAATAATAACCTTTATGTAGTGTTAAGTGTTCATCTGCAATGATATCCATGCAAACCAAGAAATATATTTAAATCAAAATTATTTTTGAGAAAAGAACAATAAAATTATGTTTACACTTAGTCTAGTCATTTGTAAAAGTGATTTATTTCATTGCTGCAAAGTTTAGCAGGCACTTACATCTACAACGTTTTTATCATTAATCGAAACATTTTAATATTACAACAGACGATAAAGAAAGAACATTTGTATCTCAGATCTGCGATGATACTTTTCAATTTTACAGTATGCATACTGTAATTTCCAGCACATTATCACTTTGAATAATAAAAGGCGATCGAAAATTATATTAAGTAAAAACTTGTTTTCACAATTCAGTAGTGAAATCAATTTTAATTTTTCAGTTTATTTTTGAAATAAACCGATAGGTAAATATGTCAGTAACAATTAAGTCGAATAGATATTTAAACATTTCTTTAAAGATAAAATATTAACTTCGTCACGATTCAATAGGCTACCAATATAAATACTTAAAACTGTTTACACGTCAATAATTCTATTGCTGGTTCGCTTCTTCTTGATGCATGGCAGTACAATTCGTGGCTATTGTTTAGTACTTTCATTAATAGCAAGTATGTTTTTGTCAGTTTCTATGTTTTTGAAGTCATTCATATTTATTTGTAGAATAGTCTATTCGCAGATCAGGGTGTAAACTTGAAAACAATGCATGTCTTCTAAGTTTAACTTTGTAGATTCAAGATTGTGTTGTACAAACTATAAAGTTATAATTATTGACATACAAATATTTAAAAAAAAAAAAGCGACCGTATACTTAAAGAATAATAGGTAGTTTCGTTTTTGATACTAACTATATCATGTGGAATATCTAGACGAGCCCGTACGGATGAGTTAAACTATTCTACATGATATAGTGAGTATCTAAAACGAAACTACGTATTATTCTGTTTATCGTTAATTATGACGTCACACAATGTATTGCCTAATATTTTCAGTGATACAGCCAGTACGCTGATACTCAGAAATATTAGGCAGTAAAATCAAAGGAAAAATATACGAATTACCGATAAATAATGATTACAGTCATATTGTATAAATTAGATATTAATCTTGATTACATAGCGAATACATATTAAAACAAAATAACGGTACATTGAGTTCACTATATAAAAGTCTCGTCATAACTATAGTTTGAAACGAGATAAACATTCTGTAATATTAATTCAGCTGGAACAAATGTTACAGTATTTGTTCCTAACAGAATAAAGGTTACGAAATATTTGTTCACAACAATTGTTAAAATAGTTTCCGGGTGAATGTCTGTCAGGCTGAACAAATATACATTGACAAGTTGTATGCCTAAGAAAATAGTACATGTTATATTATGTTTAAATCAGTTGCGCAAGTAGGTTTTATAACCCTCTTGGTTTAAGGGAGGATGATACAGAACAGTTCAAATTTAGAAATATAATTGCATAGGGCAAGGAACCTTTAACTAGAAAATATTGAAAAAAAATATTCGAACAATGCATTCATCTACAAGCAGTTTTAAATTTAAAAATACATTATTCAAAATAAATCTTTAGGTATTGATTAAAATTTAATTTGTTATTAATTTTAGGATTTCATGGATCTTAATCAGGTGAGTACATACCATTAGTTGGGACACTTGTGTTTCGATGTTTGTATATCCAATGATATCAAAGGGACAATTATATATCGTTTAGCGAACACAAACACAAAAAGCAGACCCAACGAAACTACCAAAGACTCATGGAAATGAACTATAACAAAATACAGAAAACATTACATGCATTTTTTTTTATTAAATACATTATATAACACATGTCTCTTCTGGTCATATTTTAATGTTTAATTGTTAATGACAACAACGAATATGTGAGATTGATTAATTGATTGTTGTTTGCTTTACGCCGCATTAGCACGACATTTTATGTGAGAAAATGTCTGTTTATTGGTACAGTTTTACACTAAAAGCGTGAAGTTTGAAACAAAATTCTTTCTTTTAAATTTTGATGATTACGCATACATACACATATAGAACATTACAGTTGGGTGCAGACCAAGCATTACATAAAGTAAACGCAAGTTAACGCCGCGTGCACATATTTCGTTAGTTAACTTCAAATTTCCCGTTTACAAGTAAACGCCCGTTTACTAAAATTACGTTAACGCGGTCGAAATGGAAATTTCTAATGTCTACCCGAGTAAACGGGCGTTTACTTTGTTTCCGTTTAGTCAGTAGTAAACGGGCGTTTACTTCAAAATTCGTTAACTTTATTTTTACGTGCACTTAAAAGTAAACGGGCGTTTACTACAGATTTTAAAAGTGTATTTTTACGTGCACTTGAAAGTAAACGCGCGTTTACTTTTCGCGTTAACTGATTGGATTAATTTATAAATACACTTCAAGTTCATTTGTACATTTATTTTATAAAAACGACCTTTAATCTTTGTATTTTACGTATATGTGTTTTAAACCAGAACAATTCATAAACTCTTTTAATTCGAATATTAATTGTATTCAATTACACACAATCAGTTCCATTAAGTCCATTATTTTACTGATTAGCAGATTTTCTATATTTTCTTTTAAAAAATTTCATGTACAAATATCTATACGGAAAGAAAGGTTATCCGAGACATCGGGAAAATATTTTTATATGATGGGATATAAACAAGGTTTACGTTGTTTCTTTCCCCATTTTATTGTCTCTTTGAAGTCTATAACTCGGTGCATTTAATATATAATTTTTAGGCGAAATTCCCTTCGTTTGTCTTGGATTAACAGGATTTCAGCTTTTGTTTTGACAAATTATCAAACGTCATTTGTACGGGGATATTTATAAAGTGTAACATAAGTATGTACGTCATTTGTACATTTCCGTCAATTTAAATGTTCAAATATTGCTATCCTTTACATGGGTATATAACTCATTTACTATTCAGCTATAAAGAGTGCCAATATGGTCTGTGTTGGTTGTTGGACAAATATTTTTATAATACGAGTCAGTCGTATGAAAACTATTGAAACTTGTTTCAATTTTTTTTTTGAATACAAAAGAACATGGTGGAACTCCAAATTGACATGATTGATGGGAACACATTTTTTTAGTCATAATATTCAAATATTGCTACCTTCCAGTTTTATATAATACAATCAATCATTAAATGAAAATATAACTCATTTACTATGCAGCTATATAGATTTACATAAAAAAAAGTGCTAATATGGTCAGTTATGGTTGTTGCAGACAAATAATTTTATTATATGAGTCAGTCTGAGGTATGAAAACTGCTGAATTTTGTTTACGATTCAATATTTTTAATAAAAAAAGGACATTGTGGCACTCTTAATTGATGCGAACCAATTTTTTTATTCATACTGTTCCAATATTGCTACCTTTTATATTATACAATCAATTCTTGCATGAAAATATAACTCATTTACTTTGTGACTATATAGATTTACATAATAAAATGCTAATATGGTCAGTTTTGGTTGTTGCGAAACAAATAATTTTATAATACAAGTCAGTCTGAGGTATGAAAACTACTGAATTTTGTTTACGATTCAACATTTTGAAGAAAAAAAAGGACATGCTGGCACTCTAAATTGATGGGAACAAAATTTTTTGGTAATAATATTCAAATATTGCTACCTTTTATATTATACAATCAATTCTTACATGAAAATATAACTCATTTACTATGTGACTATATAGATTTACATGATAAAATGCTAATATGGTCAGTTTTGGTTGTTGCGAAACAAATAATTTCATAATACGAGTAAGTCTGAGGTATGAAAACTACTTTAATTGGTTAAGGATTCAATAATTGGTATAAAAAAGTACATGCTGGCACTCTAAATTAATGTGAACCATTTGTTTTCGTCATAATATTCAAATATTGCTAACTTTTATATTGTACAATCAATTCTAACATGAAAATATAACTCATTTACTATGTGACTATATATATTTACATAATAAAATGCCAATATAATCAGTTTTGGTGGTTGCAGACAAATAATTTTATTATATGAGTCAGTCTGAGGTATGAAAACTACTGAATTTTGTTAACGATTCAATATTTTGAATAAAAAAACGACATGCTGTCACTCTAAATTGATGTGAACAAAATTTTTTAGTCATGATATTTAAATATTGCTACATATTTTATTATACAATCACTCCTTATATGAAAATATAACTCATTTACTATGCCGCTATATAGATTTACATACTAAAATGCTTATATGGTCAGTTTTGGTTGTTGCGGACAAATAATTTTATTATATGAGTCAGTCTGAGGTATGAAAACTACTGAATTTTGTTGACAATTCAATATTTTGAATAAAAAAAGGACATGCTGTCACTCTAAATTGATGTGAACAAAATTTTTTAGTCATGATATTTAAATATTGCTACATATTTTATTATACAATCACTCCTTATATGAAAATATAACTCATTTACTATGCCGCTATATAGATTTACATACTACTAAAATGCTTATATGGTCAGTTTTGGTTGTTGCGGACAAATAATTTTATTATATGAGTCAGTCTGAGGTATGAAAACTACTGAATTTTGTTTACGATTCAATATTTTGAATAAAAAAAACACATGCTGGCACTCTAAATTGATGCGAACAAAATTTTTTAGTCATAATATTCAAATATGGCTAACTATTTTAGTATACAATCAATCCTTACATGAATATATAACTCATTTACTATGCTGCTATATAGATTTACATAATAGAATGTTTATATTGTCAGTTTTGGTTGTTGCGTACAAATAATTTTATAAAACCAGTCAGTCTGAGGTATGAAAACTACTGAAATTTGTTTACGATTCAATATATTGAATAAAAAAAGGACATGCTGGCACTGTAAATTGATGCGAGTAAAATTTTTTAGTCATAATATTCAAATATTGCTACCTATTCTATTATACAATCAATCCTTACATGAAAATATAACTCATTTACTATGTCGCTATATAGATTTACATAATAGAATGTTTATATGGTCAGTTTTGTTTGTTGCGGACAAATAATTTTTTTATATGAGTCAGTCTGAGATATGAAAACTATTGAATTTTGTTTACGATTCAATATTTTGAATACAAAAAGTACATGCTGGCACTCTAAATTGATGCAAACAAAATTTTTTAGTCATACCATTCAAATATTAGTACCTTTATTATTATACAATCAATCCTTACAAGAAAATATAACTCATTTACTATGCAGCTATATAGATTTACATAATAAAATGCTTGTATGGTCAGTTTTGAGTGTTGCGGACAAATAATTTTATTATACGAGTCAGTCTGAGGTATGAAAACTACTGAAATTTGTTTACGATTCAATATATTGAATAAAAAAAACACATGCTAACACTCTAAATGGATGCGAGTAAAAAATTTTAGTCATAATATTCAAATACTGCTATCTTTTTCATTATACAATAAATTCTGGCATGAAAATATACTCATTTACTATGTGGCTATATAGATTTACATAATGAAATGCTTATATGGTCAGTTTTGAGTGTTGCGGACAAACAAATTTATTATATGAGTCAGTCTAAGGTAAAAAAACTATTGAATTTTGTTTACGAATCAATATTTTGAATACAAAAAGGACATGCTGGCACTCTAAATTGATACAAACAAAATTTTTTAGTCATACTTTTCAGATATTGCTACCTATTTTATTATACAATCAATCCTCACATGAAAATATAACTCATTTACTATGCAGCTATATAGATTTACATAATAAAATGCTTATAAGGTCAGTTTTGAGTGTTGCGGACAAATAATTTTATAATACGAGTCAGTCTGAGGTATGAAAACTACTGAAATTTGTTTACGATTCAATATATTGAATAAAAAAAAGACATGCTAACACTCTAAATCGATACGAGTAAATTTTTTTAATCATAATATTCAAATACTGCTATCTTTTTCATTTATAATCAATTCTTACATGAAAATATAACTCATTTACTATGCGGCTATATAGATTTACATAATGAAATGCTTATAAAATGGTCAGTTTTGAGTTGCGGACAAATAATTTTATTATATGAGTCGGTCCAAGGTAAAAAACTATTGAATTTTGTTTGCGATGCAATATTTTGAATAAAAAAGGACATGCTGTCAATCTAAATTGATGCAAACAAAATTTTTATGTCATAATATTCAAATATTGCTTCCTTTTTTATTATACAATCAATCTTTATATCAAAATATAACTCATTTTGTATGCGGGCTATATAGATTTACTTAATAAATTGCTTATATGGTCAGTTTTGGTTGTTTCGAACAAATAATTATATATTAATTATATATTACGAGTTAGTCTGATGTATGAAAACTACTGAATTTTGTTTACTATTCAATATTTTAAATAAAAAGAGGTCATGGCCGTCAGGCTGGTACAAAAATTGCTGTCAATGGTATTATATGGTCAATTATGGCATAAAAATATAACTGAATTACTTCTATATAGAATAAGATAACTTGTTAAGAGGTAAATATTGTCAGTTTGGTTAATGATATCAAATAATTTTGTTTTACGAGTCAGTCTGTCTAAGATGAGAAAACTGTTTATTTTTGGTGAGGATTAAATTACATGTATTTGAATAAACATACTTACACTATTATTTGCGAAGAACAAGAAATTAACTATAAATATTGTTCAATTGAATACAAATGTGTGACATTTTTTAAATAACTTTAATCGTCAATATATCAAGCAGAAATGAACAGTTGGTCAATTGATTTTGATGTTCCTTATCATTTCATATTTTAGGTCAGTGTATCCAGGTTACGATGACAAACTGCGTTAACGGGCGTTTACTACAAACAGTAAACGCGCGTTGACTTATTACGAAAATAGAAGACGCGCATTTTCCCACGTTAACGCGGAGGTAAACGGGAAAGTAAACGCCCGTTTACTCTTTACAAAATTAGAAGACGCGCCGTTTTTGCGTTAACGCGGAGGTAAACGTGAAAGTAAACGCCCGTTTACTTTTAATGTCCACTGCAATTTCGGAGTTAACGCACAGTTAACGCGGCGTTTACATGAAGTGCACGCGAGTAAACGCCGCGTTAACTTTTTCGGCCCGTCTACATGTAATGCTTGGTCTGCACCCAACTGTATGTATGATTTCCAATAACACAAGCTATTCACCAGGGACCAAATGCCGAGGATAACAACTATGGTTCTGTACGAAGCAAAATGTTAACAGAAATGAAAGCTAAAAGCCTCGCAAAAACAATGATTGCTACTTTATTCCGATGCAGCATGATTTATACTAGATTTTTGAATTAAGGCAACAGTAGTTTACCGATTGATACATTCTATAGAAAGATTCCGATAAGTTTTATTAGATCGCGCCTTTATGTGAGTTGTTTTCTGCTTTGTTACACTTGTTTAAACTATAAGTATTTTAAATTCGTATGTTATTTTGTTGTGCTGTTACAACGAGTTAGGGACGACATCAAAAGATCAATGTAAGATAAAAAAAAACTTAATTGAAATAGTTTGGGGATTGGGGTTGAAATGCTGCAAGATTTTGGTATCCGAAATTGATTTTTACATATATCCATATGGGTCGATCAAATTTTCCCAAATTAAGTTAAGAGGGGGGTAGGGGGTCAGTGAAAAAACTATGTGAATTAAGTTTTTTATCCTTCATTGAACTTTTGATGTCGTCCCTTAACAAGTTTTAGTTTATATTTGTGTTTCAGAGCCTTCATTGTGCAATTATAAAAGGAGATGTCTCGGAAGTTCAAACGTTAGTAGAAAGAGGCGCCTCTGTAAACACAACATCATATCCTGACGTAAGTTAATGGTACTTCGATATTTTTTCAAAATGTCAAGCACTACAACCACGTTTGCTCTTTTCACACAGCACGTTCTTTTCAAACTCAGTTGTTTGCATAATAACTGATAGATAACTGCATACTTCACGTACTTTTTATAGAATTATACAATTATGATTGTCAGCTTTTCAAATTAGCATAAAAGGTTGATCTTAGCCATTTGTAAACAATAGAACATCTACAATATCACTACACAGAGAGCTTTTGTTGAATCACAATTGTTGTGCTCCTTAATTTGAGTTGCATTATGCATACTAACCAAATTTGATGCAAGATTTTTAAAACACTATATAGAAGAAAACAAGAAAGAAGTACGAACAAAAACAAACCTGAGGGAATGGTCAAGTGTATCATCAACTTTCTTATGTAATCAATTGTTTTCAAACGTATGTTTTTTATAATCTTACAAGATGATGTCTCATTTACTTCTGTGTGATATTGTTGTGTCCCTATAATTCATGTTTCGTATCTAAAAATATTCAACACACATTGTCTATCCTAGAATTTGTTGTTGTTGAAAGTCGCTCTTCTGAACATATTGATACATTAACAAAACGTAAAAGAAAACAAGAATAAAGACTAAACCATAATGGATATTAAAAGGAAGATATCTTAAAATTTTGAACTGACGAAACACTTAAACGGTATTTAAACATACAAGCACGCAATCTATAGGTCTATTGAGTCTTCTTCGTTTAAAACACAAAGATACAAACTATATTGCATAGTTCAGACTAATATTAATTATATTTTTAAAAATGATATGAGTTTTGCGGGGTTTTAGTAATGTTTGTTAAGCCGATTACAGCCGTCCTCTTTTTCTGAGTCAATAAACAAACAATTAAGACACACAATGTTATCAATTCGTAACTTACATCACGATATTTTATTGTGATATGCAAATCTAAATACTTTTCCTGTCATTAGGGGACACTTTTAATCAGCTATAATTACAGACCGCGTCTTGATTTATAAATTCAAAATTATCAGTTATTTTTCAGAACAGTTTTTATTACAATGTACATGTAGAAAAACGCAAAACAAATGCTTGCATTTTGCTGCCAAAAATATGACAGGTGTTATATACCTGTGTGTGACCAGATTGTTTTTCTTTCTAGAACTGGAGTCCACTGCATTATGCAGCATTATTGAATCGCCCCGATGTCATGCAATTACTTATAAAAGGAAATGCAGATGTGAATGTTGTTGATAAAAATGTAAGTATAATTTGTAATGTTTTGAAATTAATTAGATTGCATTTCATTTAATATTTACAAAGTGACATTTTACCAATGTAAGGAGTGTATACTCTTTTTTCTTTCACATCTTTGCACTGTAATACTGCACAATGGTATATTTAAAAGGCATCTATTAAATTTCTTAGATTAATACAGACTTAATAATATGCTGAAATTGAGTGTAAACTTAGTTTGACAATTTCTTAAGCAAAAGGAAACTAACACATTAGGAATTAGGTTATCAAAAAATGACATGGTCTATTGATTATCTGAAATCAACATAAAATTGGGACTTCAATTCAATTGGCAAAACTATGCGCGGACAATTATCCTGATAATATCAAAGATTCTGACTTTTAAATGTGTTGATTATAGCGTCACTGTTTAGTCCTTCGTAGACAAAGTTTTTCACAACATTATTGTAACAACCCAACCCCTCTAAATATATTGAAAAGATCTCAATAAAGGCAGAAAAATACCCCTACAACGCCATTACATTCACGAAACAGTGAACTTTAAACAATCACAAAATCATTCGTTCTTTCCTTTAGTATTATAAAAAACAAAGATTTCCATATTTTTAACTGTAGGTAAGATACCAAAACTTCATGAAACCCTTATTTAGACCGATATGTATGCGGATAAAAAATAATAAATATCATACCAACATTTGCTGAAGAGTGTTAAATAAATGTGGATTCTTACAAATCCGAAAGATCATCTCCACAATCTTTATGCACAATCTTTATGCATAATCTTTACAGTATAACAGTAGAGTCCTATTAACATTGTAAGCTACTATTTGATATGTTCAATTAAAAAATACATTGCATTGTCGTTTTAACAGAATAGTTTCTATAAATATGTCATATGTAGGTGCACATGTTTTGGAAAAAAAATACAAAACAACACTTTATATCAATTTCATACGCCGGAACCGGTTCATGATTAGCCCTCATTTGAAATTATCATAATCAAACTGAGGGCCCGAACAAACTCAAATTTTAATCGGTTTACATTGTGAACTGCCTGATTCGTTTCGTTTTACGCATGTGAGCAGATCAAATATAGAACCTCTCTATAGATAAAACATGTGAAAGGAAAAAAAATCATTTTGCAAATGTATTTCATACATTTTTAACCAGTACTTAAAGAAAGTGTAGATATTGTCATTCTCAACTTTCTTTTCGATTCTATTTGTTGCCAAATAAAACAAAACAAAACAAAGTAGATTTTCAACATGATATTCATTGGCTTGTATTGGTATTTTTTTAAGGACGAAACAGCACTGCATGTAGCATTTTTTCATGATAATATACCTGCAGCTGAACTTTTGATTCAGCATGGATCAAGTCTTCAATCGCAAAATATTGAGGTAATAATTATAAGAGCTATTCTATTTGGTCATGAACACTTTCAAAGATTTTTTATGCGTTGTAGTAAACATCTTTCTCTTTCGTGCATTTCTAATTTAATATTCCATATTCAGTTACACATGTTACATTTTTTGTCTGACAACCCATTCACGCAGTTAATGTTTTACTTGTATTTATCACCATCTGTACTGTATCACAACATGTATACCTCAATTGTAATTTGATAGTTCATTCATTCGAAAAATTTCGAAAATTAAGAAGTTTAACGAGTGATTTATTTTTTGAATCTTGTTTTCTGACGTAGCTTCGGTATAAATGAATGTTACAAACACAATCTAATGTGTTAACGTTTTATTTAGACGTTTTAAGTCACGGTTGTTTCCAGGATGATAGATTGAAAAAAGTATGTTTGCTTTCTTGTCTTACAATGCTTTACAAACTTAATTTTCTACGTATCAAAACATGGCATACCAGCTAATGTGTAGCTACTTATCCAGAGGAATTGGTTATCACATATTGATACATGTAAATCAATAGATAGGAAGCTTTTACATAACGTAATTTGTTATCCTTAAACAGAATGAAAAATAACAACAAAGCTGCTTCGTAAAAAAATGAAGCACTTAAAACATATATTTGATTTGGTTCGGGAAACAATCTGATAAAAAACTTTTTTTCGATACTGACACTATCACATGTTTGAAAGTGTGATTAACATAGCTACTGACACGTGAGTGTTCCATTTGGCCATTTACAGTTCCTCTTGTCATGTTATTATATAAATATATGTATATATACATATATATGTGTAAATGTATGTAATCTATTTCGAATTAAGTTTACTGGGAATCTACCTGAATATTTACAAAAGTTGAAATCACATTGTCCTCAGTTCAAATAACACAAACACATGCATTGGAAATATGAAATAAAAAAGTTATGGATTCTATTAAGGATAACAACTGAAAATGGGCTAACAATTTATAAACACTCTTGAATGTTTTCAATGTGACAAGAAGCAAACAAATAATAATTTAGAGGGATGAGGAAGATAAAAAAATATATATGCCCAATACTGTCCAATACTTCCTAAAGTAATAGAACAGAATACCTAGTTCTCTGTACACAAGTATTCACATAAATAACAACTTCATTCAGTACTTTAGTAATGGGATTTAGATAGCCAGTCGAATGAATATAAGTGATAAACATATATTGCTCATTCATAATTTTGATGATAGGATTTAGATCGCCAGTCGAATAAATATAAGTGATAGTCATACATTTAAAATCAGATATATACATTTTATCATGTTTTTTGGTGAAAATTGATCATCAGGTAACTGATGAAATGTTGAACGCTCTTTTGTAAGCGTTATTTTAAGCATGTGTTCAATAAAAGAGGAATATATATTTTTTTATTTTTTGTTAATATTTCAGGGTAGGAGACCATTTGAAGTAGCTGTTATTGGTAGACCACAGAATCATAGAAAAAGAGTTAACTTCGAGGTTAGACAAAACGGACAATAGATATTCATGTACAATCTTCTTTTAAAATGTGAAACTGATTTGGTTCGAAATGAATTTCATGATCACCAACGGTCTGTATATTCACATTTCCGGAAAAAAAGTTGAATAAGGTTTCGATTTAAAAATAATTTCATATTGAAGTTGATACTATAAAGTCACAAAATTTAATGAATCATTACAAACATATGTGAAAAAAAATATCAAGTGTTCATTTAATAAACTATCTTACTTTATTTGATTTTGAAAAAAAAATAGGCTGATACAACGGTTAACTATATCTGCAACGAAAGTATTGAAGACATTAAACTGATGTTATGATGTTTTAGTATAATATACAAATGTAGTAAAACAAATTACTTTAATAGAACATGAATTCTGAATCTATAAATACGCAGACAGCCAAAATACTAAAATTATCGATAGGGTAGTTACAATTTCAATTTAAATAAATATATGTTTGCTAGGAATTAACCCACGTAAGGTAACAACGAACATAATAACTACTAGACTGAGGAAATAGAAAGATGAAATGAACTAAGGTACAGATACTTTCAAATAATTAAAGTGATAGCAAGTCATGCAAGTGGTTTGATTATTTGACTTGATAAACAGTAAAAAGTTGTTGCCTAATGATATTTTGAAATTGATAACGAATAACTGTACATACAAAAACTATTTAGACAGAATTTTTTTCACCTCGGTATCGAGTGTGATTTTTTTTTTACTTAAGACATTAAATTGTTTGTTTCTTTATAGAAAATTAGACAATATGAATTCAAACTTAAACCGTATTTTGCAAGTATATGATAATTGTACATTTTATGTAATGGCCGCCTTTTTTCGTGAGTTCACAATCAATAGGTAACGCTTAAAGGAAATCGAAAACGTTGACCTCATGATTTCATAGTAAACCAACTAATACTTGAGAGTAAACATACCGCAATATGATTGAATAAGAATAATCTATAAGAGTAAATCGGATAATAAGAAAAAAAGGAGTCTTCAGGCAGGCGTTCTGTCGAATTTAAATAGTAAGTAGACCAAATTGTTTGCAAAGAAAATTACCATTTATGAGAGAATCTAAAATTGTCATTATCTTATTTGATCGGGAAAACTTTGCTGCAATGAATCATTGTCTCATTGAAACACACACCACATCTTCTTAAAACTATTTATATGATTAACCGCTATATATTCAGATAAGGAATGCCTACAAATAATAAGATATAACTAATAAAGGAGTATTTAACAAACCACCAATCTCTACTTTTTATGTAAAGGCACCACCCATGGTCGCCTTTTTTAAAATCATCCAAATATTTCTAGACCAGGATTATAATTTGATACACAAGACGCGCGTTTCGTCTACATAAGACTCGTCAGTATACAAGTACAAAGTTGAAGAGCATCGAGGACCTAAAATTCAAAAAAGTTGGGCCAAATACGGTTAAGGTAATCTATTCCTGGGATCAGAAAATCCTTAGTTTTTCGAAAAATTCTAAATTTTGTTACAGTGAATTTATAACAAAAAACACTTTAATTTCCATTATTTTAAAATATTTTTCAGTGCATAGATTCCTTAGATGATATTTTTAGAACTTTGACATCGCCAGTTACGGTGAGAAAAACATGTAATGGTAGGAGACTTTAGCACATCCGTGATTTAGTTGTTGTATCGTTATTATTCAACAGTTTTTGTAAAGATGATATATCTTTATTAGTAACGTAGCCGTTATTGAAACATCATTGTTGGGTTTAACACAAACTATTTTAAAATTGTCTGTTGCAATAAACGAGGACAAATTTGATCATAAATATGAATAGTTATTATAGTTCACTTCTCTAACCAGTTATCAAAGGTACCAGGATTATAATTTAATACGCCAGACGCGCGTTTCGTCTACATAAGACTCATCAGTGACGCTCAGATCAAAACAGTTAAAAAGCCAAACAAATACAAAGTTGAAGAGCATTGAAGACCCAAAATTCCAAAAAGTTGTGCCAAAAACGGCTAAGGTAAACTACTCCTGGGCGTAAGAAAACCCTTAGTTTTTGAAAAATCAAAGTTTTGTAAACAGAAAATTTATAAAAATGACCATATAATTGATATTCATGTCAACACCGAAGTGCTGACTACTGGGCTGGTGATACCCTCGGGGACGAAACGTCCACCAGCAGTGGCATCGACCCAGTGGTGTAAACAGTTATCAAAGGTACCAGGATTATAATTTAATACGCCAGACGCGCGTTTCGTCTACATAAGACTCATCAGTGACGCTCAGATCAAAACAGTTAAAAAGCCAAACAAATACAAAGTTGAAGAGCATTGAAGACCCAAAATTCCAAAAAGTTGTGCCAAATACGGCTAAGGTAATCTACTCCTGGGCGTAAGAAAACCCTTAGTTTTTGAAAAATCAAAGTTTTGTAAACAGAAAATTTATAAAAATGACCATATAATTGATATTCATGTCAACACCGAAGTGCTAAGACGTATGTATAGACACAAACGTTAAGCATTCAGAAAATGGTCAACAAACTCATCAAAGATGTCAAGCAGAACCTTAAGTACCACATACTTATCATTGACAACCAACCACCGCCATGGCTAAAAATAGAACATAGGGGTAAAATGTAGATTTTGGCTTATAACTTTGAAACCACAGCATTTAAAGCAAATCTGACAAGCAGTTAAATTGTTTATCAAGTTAATATCTATCTGCCCAGAAATTTTCAGCAGAATTTGACAACTGGTAATTGTTTTTAAAATTTTGCCATTTTTGGTTATCATCTTGAATACTATTTTAGATAGAGATAAGCAGTAAACAGCAGTAATGTTTAGCAAAGTAAGATCTACAAATAAGTCAGCATGACCAAAATGGTCAGTTACCATTACTGGCCTTCGGCCGTTGTCTCCTCTATGGTAGGGTTGTTGTCTTTTTGACACATTCCCGATTTCCATTATCAATCTTATTTATATAACAGGATTGGAGACCATTTGCCACAACTGGTGATCATATGCACAGAATTAGTGTTAACTCCGAGGTAAGGCAAACACGAAAATCCCATATGCATGTTCAACTGTTTTGTTGCAAAAGTTAACTAATCATTAGACACACAAATCTCATAAAAAAAAACGTTGATTAAGTACACAAAAAGTCTGTATATTCACATTTCCTAAAACAAATAGAAAGAAAATAGGTTTTGAAGTATGAACAATTGACATTATGTAGTTGGTATAATAAACTAAAACCATTTAATGAATCTGAACAAAAAATGAGGTATAAAATACAATAGGTCATTCAACCTCATAAGTCGAAAATACACTGATCACATCATGTTTTAAAAAGTAAGAACAATACCAACAGATAAGCAACAGTAAACACAATACAACATAGAACTCTAAAGACTGCGAAACACGAACCCTACCAAAAAATTGGGTGAACTCTTATGCTCCAGAATGGTACCCATCTCCTTCGATGAGGAAGATAGAAAGAAATGTATGCACACTAACGTCAGTTACTTCCTAAACATGCTAAAGTAATAGTACATTATACCTGTTTCTCTGTACACAAATATTAACATAGATAACACGTGAACTTCATTCAGAACTTTCATAATAGGATTTAGATCGTCAGTCGAATAGATGTAAGTAATAAAAGTATATTGATGGATTGTTGGTTGCTTAACGTCCAGTGGCAAATATTTCATGCATGTTCAGGACGAGAACTAGATAACAATAAATACAATTATAGAGGCCATCCGGTATGATGGTCGGAAAAATTTGGACTGACACAGGAAAATGAGGGTATATTGGATAGGATAAAAATGTTGCAACAGGCAACTTACGGATCCCTAAAAGAGTTGTTGCAAGGATTTTCACGTGCAAAGAGCAATGAGGTATTGGATTTAACGTCCCCATTCTGACCGGACGTGTGTGCAAATTTGAAACATTCCGCACAACCAAATGGACGGCCACTTTGTTAAGCGTTTTACTTCCGATCGGTAGAAGTCTAAGTGACCATATTTCGTTTTACCAGTCACCTTTCGGGTAATATATTTATAAGTAGATAAATATTTAACCATTGTGTTGGTGACAATTGACCATTAGGTCTCTGATTAAACATCAACGATCCTGTTGTAAGCGTTATTTTAAGCATGTTTTCAATTGGACAATAATATACTATGTATTTTTTTATTATTTGTTTATTTTTTCAGGACATGAGCCTATTTGAAGTAGCTGTCGATTCTAGACCACATAATCATAGAAAAAAAGTTTACTTAGAAGTAAGGCAAACATTGAAAATACATGTTCATGTAAAATCACCTTAAATGTAACTGATTTGGTTCAAAAGTCAGAACATCGCTCATAACACACGTTTTTCAAAATCTCAATCCCTTCAGATAGTTGACAAACAGTCTACATATTCACATTTTCTGAAAATAGCTGAACAGTTTGGTTATAAAGTAAGAACAATTATCCTGTTGCAGTCGGTATTATAAACTTTCTAATTTAATGAATCGTTACAAAAAAATTGAAGTTTTTAATGTGTTTGGTCAAGTGTTCCTGGCTACGGATTCTCCCAAACAAAATGTTTCGGGGATACAACATTTATCAAGTGCTTATCTTATAAGTTATCTGACTCTATTTTATTTTGAAAACAATTACGTGAATACAACTTCAATTATATTTGACTATATTAACAGAAGGGAGTTTTTGCCTTCTGATATTTTTAAATTGATATCGAATACCTACATAGTAAAACTATTCTAACAGATTGTGTTCACTTCGGTATCGAGTGTAATGTAATAGTTTTCCCCTCTGAATAGTTGAACAGACAAAACGAAAAACACTTTTTTAAACCACGTCAACTACTGAACATCAAGTTCATGACTTTGGACAGGTGCAAACGAAATGATCGTGTTTAAACATTTTTTTAAATATGTACAAACCTTCGCATTTACCCTAAGCAATAGTGACACATCACAATATAAAAAGACACACAATAAAATATCAATTGAAATGGCTTAACTCAATCAAAAGACATATTAACACAAGTACACAATAGTAACGGAATTCATTTGATTTGTGTATTTGATCTAACCGTTAGTTCAAACATTTGCTCAAGCAGACATGAACATATCATAATAGTATAGCTCATTGTTTATATAACAGGATTGGAGACCGTTTTCCGCACATTTTGATCATAGGCGATATTTCCACAGACATGGTGTTACCTCCGAGGTAAGACAAACACGGATATCACATATTCATGTGTAACTTCTTTGTGACAAAAGTCATATCGACATTTCCTAAGATAATTGGAACAATCAGGTTTTCAAGTAAGAGCATTGTCGTAATGTATGTATAGTAAATATACAAAATCAACGAATCTGAGGCGAAAGACACATAAGGTAATGTATACTCATATTCGATCATTCACTGAACACACCGTGTTTTAATAAAAAGAAAAATACCAACATATAGGCAACAGTACACACACTATAACACAGAACTCTTAAGACTGAGCAACACAAACGCAGTCCAGACTCATCTTTGAAAAAAATTAGTTCCAAACGGGTTTTGAAGATAAGGAAAAGGTGATAGCATATATCATGTATGTATTGAAATTTACCATATTCATTTTATTGACTAAACGGTTATTATAAATCATAACAAGTCGTTCATATTTGTTTGAATGTTGGTGAGGGTAGGTGCACTCGATAATATGTGGTGTTCGTTTTATCATGGTGTTAACAATAACAAACAACCACCTTGTACCGTACGATATGTTACACTTTCGCCTGTTTGTAAATATTTATTATTTTATTATGCCAATTATTTCAAAATTGGTATATTCTGTGCAATTCTATATAGCACATGTACTTCATCAAACTACACATTAAACATGATAACATCTTTTTAGTTCTAATAACGTTTGTAAACAGTAAATTACTGCTCCTGTGACAGCTTTTCGACATGTTTACAAAAGGTACAAACAAACGTAAAGGGCACATGTATTAAATTGTCACGATTACACGTATTTGTATTTTATCCTGTAAAACGACTTTCTTTTCAAAATGAAAGCTATCTTTGAACAGTTAAACAAATTGCGAATAGAACGCTCATTTAATATCTGAAAATAAGGAAATATAGTGTAAAATGCACGTTCGCCTAATACGTTGCTTACATTTACCTATTTACAAACATCTGTGCGGGAATCGTGCATGCATCCTCCGAATAAAATTGAGAATGAGATGGGGAATATATCAAAGAGACAACAACCCGACCACAAAGCGGGAAACAGCCGATGGACACCAATAATCTTCAAAACAGCAAGACAATCGCGCAATCGGAGGCGTGTTTCCGCTAACCCCTTAAACAATGTGTACTAGCACAGTGACAATGGACGTCATACTAAACTCTGAAATATATGTAAGAAACTAAAATTTAAAATCATTCAAGACCAACAAAGGCCAGAGGCTTCTTGCTTTGGACAGGTACAAAAATGCGGCGGGATAAAGAATGTTATTTGAAATCTAAACCCTCCCCCTATACTTCTAGCCAATGTATAAAAAACAAACACACACCACCCGTTTATCTACATTATCTTAATATTTTGTAGTTCGCAGACTCCTTACATGATGATTCTGGAATTTCGACACTAACATCATCGGTAAGCTAGAAATATGTTATGAGACTATCTGAACATATGGAACATCTGCTGATTCAGTTGTGTTGTACTAAGGAATAGCTTGTATCAAAGGCATATAGTGTTCAATGCAAATACTTGGATCTTTTAAATCTTGTATTTGGTTGTCACTTAAGAGTTTTGAGTATTTAAGTGTTGCAAAACCATAATTATATCATATATTTGAAAATGACATTATAAATTTGAAAATGTCTTCTTTGTTCACCTTTTATTTTGACCGTGATGCATAGTCTCATCCTTTCGTAAATTTTACGGACGCCATCACGAGTTGGTTGACCATTATGGAATAACCGTTTCATAAATGAGAGCGGATATGTTCCTTACGTCGTAACTATAATTCCCAATCCTTTCATGAATGTGACCTACCGAATTAGACTATTTACCGGATTCGTTCACATAAGCAACACGACGGTTGCCATATGTGGAGCAGGATCTGCTTACCCTTCCGGAACACCTGAGAGTAACCCTAGGTTTTGGTGGTATTCGTGTTGTTTATTCTTTAGTTTTTTATGTTGTGTCATGTGTACTATTGTTTGTCTGTTTGACTTTGAATTTTTAGCCATGGCGTTGTCAGTTTATTTTCGATTTATGAGTGTGACTGTCCCTTTGGTATCTTTCGTTCCTCTTCTAAAACTTCCGGATTACTTGTTTATTCTCTTCAACTTCTGTTTTGATTGACTAGCCTCTAAAACTTGTTTTATTTGAAGGCCCCTGATGACTCTTATGCAGACATAACAAATGATCAATTTGATATTTTTGAGGATTCCATCTAATACAATTACACAGTCAGCTTTTTTAGTATTCAACTAATTTAATTTGCTTCATTAGATGTGCTTACATATAACGTAATACTGAGACTACCGCAGTATTTTTTAAGATATCAAATCAGCATTTGTTTTATTCTATATATTTTATTTTAAGAAACACAAATATCTAAAACATTGAATACAAAAAACACCAACATTTCTTCACACAATAGACAATAATACTTTGAAAAGTAGCATCATATCGCATATTAAGATATTGTTACTTAACATAGAAACCACTAACTATTTGTACGTTTTAACTGTATTCAATTTCAGATAAATGAGCATAGGAACACACCTAGTAAGTATATTGTGTTTTATACATGAGTACACCATAAATGCCTGTTTCAAGGAATGTATTGGTCTATAAACTCGTCCAAATCATTCACATCGAGGGACTTTATTGATATGTTTGTGCGTTAATTGGTCCAGTTCAAACATCAATATATTCCATTAACATGTTTAAAAAGGTGTTTAATGCTTAAAATTATTCAAAAATTGAGATACCTATATAACTTGTTGACATATAAATATATCTATTGATTAACACAAACAGTATGTAAGACGTGATATTTACTATGTGACAAAATAAACTACAAAACATCTTATTAAATCATTTACTTTAATTCAAAAATGTTTTAATATATAACTTTAACGATAAACGCGAAAGGAGAATAACTATTTTTAACATTGAGGCGAATTGTGTAATTATCGCCTTCATTTTTTTAACATTGGTCACCAAAAGTAGGAATAAACCTCAAACAGCAGTGGAATCGATTAGGTGTTGGTTGGTCAATACAATCATCATAGGATAAGGGATGCGTAGTTCAGACTTGCGTTATGTAAACACTCGACGGTCGATATAAAATGTCTTTAAATGGCTAAAAAAAAGGATAAGTTGCAGTGCATTGAGGACCCCAAATGTCTAATTTTTTTGACAACATATATTTCTGAGTAAGAAAATCACTAGTGTTCGAATAGTTTTGCAAACTGCTACTCGTATTAGATAAATATAAATGTTTGAACTATTTCTATCGATATTTGTATACGGTGTTTAGTAAGCAGCCACAATACAGTTGTGATTCTAAAAAACATGTACTGATAGGCTATTGCGTAGCTCTGACATGATATGTTTGTCTGAGACTATCACCAATTGCATACTTGTCTAGCAGAAAGAAAGACAGCTAACTCCATAGTTATTTGTATCGTTCAAACTGTAGCAAATGTTACCTCAATTTTGATGAACTTGGATGTTTTGGTTCATTCTCATAACAGTTTTCAAGAAATAAACCGCATGCAACTTATTAAAAGAAGAATAAAATTTGAATATAACAAGAGCGATTGATCTAAACATAGGACATTTGTTTACTAAGTGCTTACTCTTTTAACGTCCTGATATCACTCCGTTCTGTGCATGAACGATTCTTTATAGTTATTGTTCTTAGATGCTTTATGAAAAATGAGATTGATAATTTTCAAGTTACGTTTGAAAGTCAAAACCCGATTGGTGTTCAAGATCGCATAATCTATATAATTTACGATAATGGTCACACGAGAAATACTGTCCAGTGCATGTAAAGATTATTAAATGCATACTCCACAACGATATAAAATGTAAAGATAAACTTTTAAAACAAATAAAATAATTCTTTGTTAGCATGCATAATGTCATATAGTAATGTCAAATTAGTAGTTCCTCAAATAGAAACTGTAGTCAAAAGGTAATCTGCAAAGAGATATTTTGTTTCTAGGTTTAAAAGATACATTAAGCAGTATGACAAGTGATGACAAAAAAATGGAGGGTAAGTAAGCCTTATATTTATTTATTTATTTATTCTGGAACACTTAAAATCTAATAATAGTTGGAAAGTTTGAAATATAACTTATGTCATTGTAAAACGTTGTTGCTAGTTTTACTTTCCAAGTTTTATAAAAAATATTCCAGTATTTCGTGTTTAAGTTTTAATCATTTAAACATTCTAAGGTTTAAAATATACTTAACCAGATGCATGACATTCTGAAACAGTCGAACATGGATTACAGGACGTTTTGATTTTTACCACTAAATTGGACAGGTTTTGCGGCATTCTTGTTTTTTTTAATGACAATTGACTTTATCCTGTGCTTTTATTTGATCTATCGAGGTACAAAAGGTTTCTACAGTTGGTTTGTGTTGTCGACGTTAATATTCTGCATTGTTTGATACAGATCATCCAAGAAACGGGAAATATATCAGACTGCATACACTCAGTTGTTTACACTGTTAAAAGGGAGAAAAAAATCCTAAAGCATAGATAAATTTAATCAAACAATATTAACAAGTATAGTCATATTATCAAGATGTCAGCATACAGAAAGTGATTGAAATGACAAATGCATTTGGAAAAGCTGTCTGTAAAAGACAATAGTTCTCCGATGAATGCTATGCATTTTGTCCTGTTATTTTCTTTAATCTTTTTTTGTATAGAGACAATATTTCATAGACATATTGTCGTGAATTTTTTTTCTCATGAAGAGGAGTTTTTCAGCAAATATCAATGTAGGACATTGGTATTTGTTAATTGACTGCTTATAACAAATACATGTTCCGGACAATATTAGTATGTGTACCATACGCGTATGGTCATGACCATATGAGTATATACTCAAATGGTCCGACCGACCGTACACGTATGGTTGTGGTAATTACACGTTTACTTTTACTCAGTTCTTCATTATGTATTTCGATTCTAGTTGTCACAGCCTTCAAAATACGCTATCAAAGGTCATTTTATTATATTTTATTTTATTATATTATAATAATAACAATATCAACTAAATTTAAAAATAATCAAACGAGTATAAACGCAGACGGTCGGACCATACGCGTATGGTCGAACCATATAAGTATACGCATTTGGTCATTACCATACGCGCATGGTCCAAATACTCATATGGTCCGGAACATCCACACTCATTGATGTGCAGTTACAAAATACTCTTGTACCTAAAAAAAAAACCTTTGCAAAAATATTTGTCAATATAGTGATTACACTTACTATTAGAACATTCAATTTTAAACATTAATAAGTTATTGTCAGTATATATCTTATAGTTATACAGAAAAAATGTAAAGCATCCATCGATTTTCCCCCTATCTTTGTTAAATTTGCAATTTTTAAAAAAATGTTAAGAATTTATCTTTGCTTCAGATCAAGAAATACTTGGCATGAGTAAAGTTTTATCCTGTCAATGTTATAGAGAAAAACATTTCATTGCATATAAGAAAATAACCATCACTGGAAGTTTTAAAAGTACAAGTTTCAACAACCATGTAACCTCAAGTTTCCAAAATATTCTGTAGAAACCCACATTAAAACAAAAAGGTGCTTTGAAATATCCTAGATATATGTTGATGACCAAGAAATATGTTACCGCATCAAAATGTAGGATTAACTTTCTACAACTGTCAAATTCTAGGGAATATTTGTTTCTTACTATTTTCGTATGTAACCGGATGTGACGTACCATGATGTGGTGGTATTACACCTAAAATATAGGTACACTAGTACATAAGTTAGACAATATTGATTGGTGATTAATCATTTATAAAGTATCCATGCAAGTTTGAAACAAGTTTGTGTTAAATTAAATATTAGTTTATGTTTGAAATGTAATAAGTGAATCGAAGAAATAAAACTTTCGTATTTGAATTCGTAAAGTAATTTCATATATAAATCTAAAAATGTGCATGCTATATCTTTTGTATTATTTCTGATTTTGTAATAACCTGATTACTTAATAATTTCATGGACAGTACTACATAGTGAGATATTGTCATGGACGAATTTCACAGTGAAATAGTGTCATGGACAGAAATGCATAGTAAAATATTGAGCCAAGGAGGTAGCCAACTTTTATGAACAAGGACACTTTTTTCATAATGGAGATTGTCTTGAACAGTATCTCATTATGGATTTCTGTCCATGACAATATTTCACTATGCAATCATGTCTATTTTGACACTATTACACTATGCAATGTCTTATGAAAAATTGCCCGACATACTATTTTTCATATACAGATGCAATCAGCATTTTCATTAAATATTTGTTAAATGGTAGGCTTATACTATCACACCACATCTTTCTATATCTATTAAAGTACTATTCCGAAGATATATTGTATTTTCAGATTTGCAAGATATTAAAGAGAGTATTGCGGGAAAAAAGCCAAGTAAGTACGATACTTAGAAATACTTGAAAAGTATTGTTATTCTTAAACCAAAGAAAACACAATAATTTATACCCCTAGGGTGACTGTTGGCCAATATTTTCATCTTCCGACGGCCGTACATCCCTCGACTAATTGGGACGCCGGTTTGGCTATGAAAGACGTGAGCTACCAAATCCGGTCACAACGAGGACTTTATATATAATATCTCGTGATAAAAGCCACTCTCTTAACACGTTAAGAACACGCGCAACAACTCTGTTACTATGCCAAGTATATTTCCCTACACAATTTAGTTTTATTTAAACATATTTATTCACAGTGGATTGGGAAACAAGTTCGCGACTTATATTAATTCCTTTCCACCCAACACAATATACCCTCATTTTTGAGAAGCAGTCCAACGATCAATATCCCGGATTTCTTTTATCAAAAGATAGATCTATTGTACTTATTGATTATTTATTATCGCGTTAAACAAGCATGGAATATTTGCAATTAAACTTCAACCAACGAACAACCAATTATTCAATAGAAATCATCTGATTCGTTTCCGATATCGTATTAGTTTTAATCAAGCCTAAATAAAAAGAAATACAAACCTAGCAATACAATCTCATACGCCCTAAAAAGAGAAATATTAAAAAGTCCATTGTATGCTTAGGCTGTATAGTAGACCAGATTCCAAGGTCTCTATAAGTAATGAACACTGAACTAGTGGAAAAAAACAGTGATAATAATATGATATGTCAGACGGCAGACAGGGGATACCATATCATTCTCTAGACTGTGTAGACAAACCATGTACATACAGTCTTCGAAGACGTCCTACTACATGGTATATTTGAGGATTTCCGGTTGCCTACATTTGATGCACCATTAGAATGCTGAAGAACGGTTTCTCATGGGCAATTAAACCATATTTCATTATTATAATTTAGGTTTATAAATTGTGTCCTATATGCATTGTTGGTTTAAAATCCCAATGAAACAACTCTTCACAAGAGACCAAAATGACACCAAAATTAACAACTATAGGTCACCTTACGGCCTTCAACATTGAGCAAATCCCATATCGCATAGTCAGCTATAAAAAGTCCCGAAATGACAATGTAAAACAATTCAAACGAGAAGATTACAGTTTGTTTTCGGTCATTGAGTTTGAACAGCGCTTCTGTGTCTTTTGCCCCTCTTTTGTAACACTATGAAATATTCGTCTCAACTATTTGTATTTTGAAAAAATTGCCAAAAAAATCATTCGGGAAATGTCATTTCTTTATAATTTTGATTTTCAGAAATGGATGATTTAGTGAGTACCATATCAACATTAAACTTACATTGTATTGTGAGTAACTTGATGTTAAGTAAAACAATAAACAAATCGACTATGCACTACTTGATCTTTTAAATATTTCTTATAATCTTTAAGTTTTCGTTTTCAAATTGGTTAGTAATATTATTAAAAAGATGTTCGGCCAACTGCTCACAGCCTAGAAACTAGAAAATAACCCCCCCAAAAAACTACAGAAATGAAAAAAAGAGATTAATAGAATTAAAAAAAAATGTCTATACCGATAAATCGATCACTTGCGAAAACCCGAATTGTGTTTGAAAGATTTATTGTCGATCCTCTAAAGCCAAGGGAAATAATGAGTTATACATCAAATTTTAAAAGTACACCTTCAAGCCCAACCTCCTCATAAGTTGACATTTGAAATGACCTGGGCTGACAGACTTGCTCGGGTAAGTTTTTGAATAAGAAATTTACCACAATTTCCCCACAGTACATTAATGGGAAAACATAGAATGCATCCCTATCATCACTTGTTTCCTGTAACTTAATATTCCGTACAGGTAAGTTTATAGATTGATTACTATTTGCATTCTGTCATATTATATATGCATTACATGATACTAGTAGATTGTATTGATGTGTTTGATAGAATGATTAATTGATTGTAAGGTTTTTATTGTCAAGAGATGCCTACTTAATATTTCATATTAATTATTGCATTGATTGATAGTTTCTCTGTTGTTGAGTGGCAAATACTTAACGCGGATTATTTACTCATGAAATGATTACTGGGCACCATAGTTATAAAATGCAATAAGTAACATCATCAAAGACATATGTCTTTAAACCTGCCCTCATAACAATGTTTTGCTTTGCCATTGTCAGGTTTCATCAGGTTTCCTAATTCGAAATTCCATTTGGTATCCTCAATCTGTCTTTAACAACTTCTGAAATGTCTGAACAAGAAACATCGTGTGAAGAGTTAAACTATTGGTTAAGTTAGTTGTTTTCTTTCAAATTAGTTCCGTTCAGAAGGTTGAATTTAAGAAACTCCAGCATTGTTTAATAGCTTCAGGATGATGAAATGTGATGTTTGATTGAATGTACAAGTACAAATACAGAACGATTTCACCATTTACTAAAAAGGTCTCAGTCGATTGCAAGCAAATTTTCTGACCAGCACTACATTTACTGCATTAGATAAGTTTCAAGCACTTAAAGCACGACTATATATTCTATTCAGATCAAAATAACTAAATCTGGTGTCCTACTAATAACAAAAGAAAGGTATATGTGTTTTTTTTCTGTACGTGTTTTATAGTTTTCCTTTTATAAGACATATGCAAATTATACTGAAATCATATTCAAAGTCATAGGTCAAAAACACTGTCATTACCAAAAAAAACCCAGAAAAAACGACAGTATACACTACATGACTTAGAACACTAAAGACGGAACAACCGTAACTACACTTGCAATCCGGTTTGATCTCCAGTGCTGCGAACATGTAAGCAGATCCTGCCCCATTTAATGAACCTTAAACAGAAAATGTTGGACAGCATTAAGGATCGTTCAGCCTCGTTACAAAAGGTAACTGTAAGGTGTGGTTACTGGTCTATATACCAATTGAAAATATTAATTTTATTCATAGTTTAATCAGAATTTGGTGTCATGCTTCTGACTGTATAATATATAAATATAATCTTAGTTACATTAGTGTCAGTAGGTAATAATGAAAACGATAAAAAATTGAGCCTAATATTTTCAAAATGATTTCTCCAAAATGAATTGGTGCTTTGAATTGCCCAATTGGATAGAAATAATACATACATTGAATGTGTGTTTTGGTTTTGCTATTTTTTTTCTAGAAACAAGTACATGTAATAAATAAATATCTTTTTGCAGATGTTTATTTGCAGTCATAATCAAGTTATCTAGTTACGATTATGTTAGGTAAATGTTTTGTTTCATCAAATGGTCTAAAATGCAATGCATTCAAACCTAACACTTTTTTTGGTTCATTTTTTTATTTTATCGTAGATCAATAACAGAATAGGAAGAAAACTACTCGTTGCTGATGATTTACAGATTGGAATGGAAATTGCATTTGGACGAATGAAATTTGCAGATGGGAGCTATATTTATAAGCACCATGGTATTGTGATCAAAATTAGCGAAACCTGCAATAGATTTGAAATTGTTGAATTAAGAGCTACCGAGTCTGCTTTTAATACATGTTTAGCAGTGTTATGCAGAAATAGTCGGCCTAGTGTTCAAAGAAAAACACTCAAATTTCATGATAACCTTTACTACTATGACTACAAAAAAAATTCTTTTTCGAGAAAACTTGTTAAGAAGAGGGCTAAAAAGATGGTCCTAATTTTTGACAAGTCTGGTGTAGAGTATAACTTGACGAAATTTAATTGTGAACATTTTGCATGTTACTGTGCAACTGGACTGGCATGCAGTGGACAGACTGAAAATGAGAATCTTGAGGCAACAGAATCACTTAATAAAACGTAAGCTGTTGATAATTACACTCTATCTTATAGTGTACCAGTACTTCATATAACGCTATATTTGATTTTGATTTTGAATTAATTATGAAGATGATTTCGACTGACATTTATTCAATTTATCATAGATGTACATAATTATCAAAGGTACCAGCATTATAATTCAGTACGCCAAATGCGCGTTTCGTCTTCATAAGTCTCATCAGTGACGCTCATATCATAATATTTATAAAGCCAAACAAGTGACAAAGTTGAAGAGCAATCGCTGTAATAAAAAGTACTTCTTTTGACATTCTGACATAGCATGCATACATTGACCGTGAATTTATTTTATATAATACATTTCTTTGGCATTGCTGGGAATGGTTGAAGGAAAAGACATTTTGCTTTGTCTTTCTTTTCAAAACCATGTGCAATATACTACAAGGGTTGATAATCATCTTTAGTATACAAGAAATCATTGTTGTATACAGAACAGATTTATCAAATCTGATAATCGAGGAAGCAGCCTACTTGTCTATGTTTAAGTTTAACATCTTTGTGTAGAGAACAAAACTATTTACGACAATTAAATTAATACCAATGAATACACACTCATTCTTCTGATAAACATAATTTGGTCATAAAATATATAAATAAGCAGGACACCACAAATATGTATTTCTTTTTTAAGGATATATTTCAAATTTATTTTTGTTCGTTATTGCAGACTTGGAACGTATATTGATATACAAATAGAAAAGTATTCCAACAACACACAGAAACAGTAAGTATGAGTTACAGAAAAGGATATTTCATATTTATCATTTACAATATCTTTCATCAAATAAAATCAACAGAAAACACAAATAAATAGGTAGAATAACAAAAATATCGAACTCCGAGGAAAATCCGAAACGGAAAGTCATAAATTTAATGGCAAATTCAAGAATCAAATATTTCGAATGAATGGATCACAACTGTAATAATATTTACTGTGTACAGGTATATTCTAATTTAGTCAATTATATTGACAATAATGTTCGAACAACACAAAAACAGAGATAATAGGTACACTGTCAGCTCATGTCGCATTTTTTGGGGGATAATTTTTACATTCCTAATGTATTTTTCTAGTTTATTAAATTGTTGCCTATTATTTTTTTTATTTTTTGTTTATTTTCTAGCAGTCTCGGCGGTAAAGTATTAGAAACCATGAAACCAAAAGAAAGATCTTGTGTAGTAATGTAACATATTCGCCATTGTTGTGTGTACGTAACCGATCCTATGATTTTGAGTACTTTTTTTTTTAGTATTAACGAGCATATTAAAGACTAAATACTAGATTGTTGGAGACAATCAGCTACGAATAAGACAAAGCATGAACATATGATTGTTTTAGTTGAAACATTGTTAAAGATGAATATAAAAACAATGCTGTGCTACATGTGGTCTGATTGAATTTCGTCAGAATAGCAAAAATCCGTCGATGATGTTTTGATTCATATGCATGTAACTTCATTGTTATCATGCGATGATATGAGAAATGCAAGCTTTATTTATTAAAAGTAAAAGGATGTAAACATTGAAAAATTAATTAACAGACATACCAGTAGAAACTAACTTCTAGAACTATCTTTCCACAGAAAGTGTTATTCTTTTATAGATAAAACGACGATATTCATCAATCTATAAAATGGAACCAAACAGACCTAGCGAATTATCATTAGACACCTTCGTGTGTTTTTTTATTAATACTTTGATCTATTTTAATATCGATGTATACTGCCGTATAACAAAACTTAGTCTATTAAAACACTATTCTTTTGTCTATCTCCTTCACACAACTTTAAAAAGGCACTACCTGGTGTATTTAAATAAATCTCCGATGATTTTTTTGTAGCTTTTGATTTGTTAATGTAATAATCTTTTTCATGTAACGTTTTGAAAAAGGTGAATTGTTTTAACACAATTATTAATGCCAAATATGTTTTATAATTGCCGGTGTCTGTTCACCATTATTGACCTGTATAAGGCATTATGTTATTATGCTTTCTTCTTTTATGTCAGATATTTGGTGTTTCGTTTATATTTTTTTTCCTCTTCTATATAGGCTGTTGATTTTTTTTAACAAAGTCAATATATTGATCTTTATGATCAATTATAGGTTTTTTGAAAGTAATTTTCTATGGTGACGAGTAGCTAGGCAAAATAACTGTATGTCCATAAGCACAACCTTAACCTACATTTCCAGTGGTGGTTGCTTCATTTCAATTTTGAAACAGAAAAGAAGCAAATGTTTATGTCATTCAAATACAAAATCACATCGAATAAAGATTTCACAAAAGGAATAAATTAGTGGGCGATTTAGATTGGAGCTGCACATTAAATACAAAAGCGGTAAACGATTGAAAGCCATTGCATTTATAAAATGATGTTCGTCCTCCGTTTTGGAAACAAACCCATTGTATAAGGCCAATAAAACATGGACTAATCTACGTCACAATTGGAATTGTAACGTCAGCTGGAAATTATAACGAAAAACGTATTTGATTGTACTTGTATTTCCAAATACATTGGACATATTAAATGACAATAAATAAAATTAAAAGTTATATTTGATATTTATATAATTAATTGTTAACAAAGCAATGTTTTATTTTATTTCGAGACCTTCTTATTTCTTATTCAGGTTACACTGCGTGATATTTCTATCTTTTTTCAAATGTCTAATTAAACTCTATTATAAATGTAAATGGTACTGACACACAGTTCAGATAATGCCCAGCTTGTTATTTAAAAAAGGCGATTAAGATACCAGAGGGACATTCGAACTCATAAATTGAAAAAGAAACCTGAGCACTCTCAGATCTAATCCTTGTGTCTTTTTGTCTGGATGTACAAGTACCCGGCCACGTCCACTTGTATTTTTGTCCACCTGATGAGTTCAGCCTTTTTAAACTGATTTGTATTGTTCGTTCTTATGTTGTACTGGTATACCACTGTCCAAGGTTAGGGAAGGGTTTGGATCCCGCTAACATGTTTAACCCCGTCACATTATTTATGTATGAGCCTGTTCCAAGTCAGGAGCCTGAAATTCAGTGGTTGTCGTTTGTTTATGTGTTACATATTTGTTTATCGTTCATTTTTTTTTATATAAATAAGGCCGTTGGTTTTCTCGTTTGAATTGTTTTACCTTGTCATATCTGGGCCTTTTATAGCTTACTATGCAATATGAGCTTTGCTCATTGTTGAAGGCCGTACGGTGACTCATAGTTGTTAATGTCTGTGTCATTTTGATCTCTTGTGGAAAGTTGTCTCATTGGAAATCATACCATATCTTCTTTTTTATATTGACAACGCCATTGCTTAAAATTGAAAAAGACAAACAGACAAATAAAAGTACATATGACACAGTATAGAAAACTAGAGAATAAGCAACACGAACCCCACCACAAACTGGGAGTAATCTCAGGTGTTCCTGAAGGGTAAGCAAACCCTGCTCCACATGCAACCGTCGTGTTGCTCATGCTATTTCAAAACCAAATCAACAATAAAACCAAAACAGTAGACATTCCATTCCCTGTACGAAAAAAAGCAATACATAATAATCAAGGGTTACAAAAGCTTCCGTTGACTAAACTGTAATAGTATCCTAATCCTTGAATAAGAATATAAAGTGATTTATTAGAAGGATACATGCAAGATTAACAACTGTAAAACTCAGAACTCAGAACACTGATGTTATTCAAATGAGCAATTCCACTTATCCTCCTTCTCATTATCATCATATATTGTTGCTAATTGTTTTGTACAAAATTGGATACCTTAACTCTACGCTGTATTAGTTTTCCTTCTTGTTGTAGATTGCAAATTATACAGTATTTCTGTATATATCTGTAGATGTACTAATCATCATACTGACTCCGTAGTGATACGAAAAATAATCATCCAGTGGCATATTGAATTTAATACTGACATGCTAGGGAGAACTATACACGAGTTTCCCCACAGGCTTAAAATCATTATATAGGATAATGCTTTGAATGGGTTTTCTATAAGGCAACCATACTACAAATTGTGCTATCGGATTGTTGCAATACTTATAAGATTACATTTGGGTTTTTTTTCTTTTGAGCGCTTCTAAATATTAATAACAAAGTCATTATATTATATTATGTGCTGAATTTGTTTTTATCATTTTGTTCCTAATTTTTACCAGTGTAATTAACTTCGGCCGCAATAAGGGATTATGAACGTTATTAACATACATCCAACCGTTGGTTTTCTTTTTGAATTGATTTAAAATAGTTATTTGAGGTGTTTGATATATTGTCCTTCAGTATGAGTCAATATAACATGATAATTGTTCATATTTTTTTACATCTTTTTTCAAGTGAAAGCTATATCCTTGACATTTTCTAATTTAAAGTCATATATCAACTAATCAATCATGGGATACAGCAGTAAAAAGTATGTCAACTTTGAGAAGAAGCGTAGATACGCAGGTGCTATTAAAAGATGGAAAAAAAAACCATCTGTATATAATAGTTGAAATCCTCTCTTCCGCTACACATTGCACTGATAGACCGGTATTGTTTATAAATATATCAAATTCCAATAACACCGTTATGGTGTACTGATACTTGAAACAAAAATCTCTCATTTGAAAAAAAAAACAAAAAACGTTCGTGTCAAGTTCACAATAGGGCCATTTGCACAGAACAATGATCACACCTAACAGCAAAATCAATATGCTTTTAGCGCCACTCGAGCATTATCACATCTTATTTGACCCATAATTCAACTTCACTACTTGTTTTGGTAATCATTCCATGGATCATGCATATCTGCCAGTCTTTTTCGATTTGTGTCTCAGTCTTTCTCATTGAGTTGATGTATTTCCCTCGGTTTTAGTTTATTACCAAGACTTGTTTTCTCTTTATTGATTTCTGATACTTGAACAGCGATATTCTACTGTTTCCTTCATTTCCCATGTGTGTGTTTCATTTTGAAGATTAAATAAAGTCAGTTGTAGTATACCTCTGTTGTAAAGCCATCAATTGATTGACAGCTAAGAGATCCGGATACAAACTGAAACCGAGGGGAATATATCAACCATAAAACAACAGAAAAACGAACGTGAACAAATAGCAAACGACAATGCAATGCACATAGAAACAAACTATTACATAACAACTACCATTCTGACATGGTACAGAACATTTGATGAACAAATGGTGGGTGATCCTGGTTTTGTGACTAGCCAAACTAAACTATAGCAAATTCTGGACGGTACCATAAAGATATATGTCGCTTGAGTCAAACTAGAACAACAACATGGATTAACAAGCATCAAATTACAGTCAATATTAAATTGAAATCACTACTTATGGAACATAAATTATTGCTTTGTTATTTTTCAATTTTTGCTCTGTTATTACAAACGCATATTCGAACGGAAAAAAAGAAAACTTCTGAATTGTTTTGTTAAAACCACGTAAAGTTAATTCAATGTACACCTGCTTATGATTTTTTCCAACTTATTTGAAAACCACATCGTAATGAGATCTCTTTTATTCAGAAAGGGGTTCAAATCAGATATAATTTAGCATCAATTGTATTTTAATTCAACACGTGTTATGTATTCTCAGTAGTACATATGAACTCATGCTGTTCATGACAAGGGTAATCATTCCATAGAAATCCGTCGTTCCCTTCTAAAGCTAAACAATTTTCTGTATGAGTGCCTCCCGGTTGATTAGTGCCCCAGTCAGTAAAGTCAAATCTGTCCCTGCTCGTATTCCATTCCCATGTTCCTTCTTTTGCAACATCAGAGGCTCCGACAAAGTAAACACGCAGCTTTGCAAAGAAAAAAAAACGCACATGCGTGTGATTTAGGTTTATATTGAGAATATCAAACAAACATAAATGGGTGCAAGGTAAATGATAAAATTAGACTTTGCCGAGTTATCTAGCCAAATTTTATCGCTCTAAAGTATCCCATAAATAAGTAGGTAAAACATAAATATGTCTAAAACGAGTACTTTTCTATTCAAAGGTGGTGCGATATTTTAACATTTCTAATCTGAGCGTCACTGATAGGTCTTATTTAGACGAAACGCGCGTCTGGTGTATTAAACTATAACCTCGTACCTTTTGTAACAATTTACACTTTTATTCTGTATTTTCTAAAAAAAACAATGGTGTGTTTACTATTTGAGGGAATTTTGAAATCGTAACCACACCTTAGGGTAAACATTACTCAATTACAACGATAACGTAAATATAGACCAAGGAGAAGAATAAGCTTACTTACCAATTGAACCAAGTGACACTAAATGATCTTTTACAAATCTGTTTGTTTCAGAGTCCAGTATTTCCAACAGGCTTCCATGAAAAGCTCTGCATCGTAACTATAAATTTAATAATACAAAATTGAGCACATGTTACCTGTAACTTGTGTCCTAATTTTGACGTTTTAACCTATCACGGATGTATGTTTTGTCCACTCATTGATGTCAAATTGGGAATTATATACGACTGTCATACGAATGAGATTTCAGCTAGCTACAAAATCAGGTGTAATCATCTATTTTGTACATCAAAGTGAATGACTGTACCAAATAAACGGCAATTGTTATCAATTCATTTATTGTGCTTTGGTGTCTGATTTTGCCATTTAATTATGAACTTTCCGTTTTTAGTTTGGTATTTTTTATTTGTTGTAACAAAAAGAAATAAAGATCTGAAGAATACGTTATAAATGAAGATAATATTATTTTAAGTGGGTTATGACATTGGAAGGAGTTTTTAGTTGTATAAACAATATTTTAACATAATCTGCCATTTTATTTTTATTCATATAATATTTTGTATACTGTTTATGTTAGAAATGGTTCAATGTGTTCATCAAACTTAAGAAATGGTCTTTCGTAATGTATCATGTTAATCAAAGCGATGCTTACCTTAACTTGATTTTATTTGGGGATAACTAATAGTTTGCAGGTCGAATATAGTAATTTCTGCAATCGATCAATTGGAAATGTAATGATCAAAGCACCCTTATAGTTGCTCCTAGCATTTGCATCGAACACCTTTGTTAGTAACAACTAATATCTGGACATTTTTAGGAAATCACGTAAAATAATTTTTACAACAACTTGTTTACTTAATGGGGGCCGAATTGTACAACATGGGCATATTATGATTATACCACTGCATCACATGTGATACAAAAATGTCGGCCAGTGTAAGATGAAAGTTACTATTTAGAACGCAAAGGACAATCAGACAGGAACTTCGGAAAAGGCTAAACAATGGACAGCGGTATACTGCTGTTGCCTTTAGTTAGTATAACGTATATGAATGCACGAATCAACATTTAGAGAGTAACGACATATAGTCACTACTCATTTTAAATACCCGATGTATAGGATCTTAATAAATCCCTTTTACGTATATTATATATAAGTTCTAACAAACTAGCAGAAGTATAACAAGTGTTTAAAAGGTTTTTAATGGTTTTACACCAGTAATTTATGTTGCACTTTAATATTTGCTGTTCGGTGTGAGCTGAGGCTCTGTGTAATTTGACTTAAAATTGCGTTCTTCTACAAATTGTGACGTGGAATGAGAGTGGTCTCTATGGCACTCTTACACATCTTTGTATACCTATTCACACTTTTAAAATGCAAAAAACAACAGTACATTAAGAGGAAAATCACCTCTGCCTGTGTCCAATCTTCTTTTATGTCAGAGAACATAAAACAAGTATTCCTCCATACCACCCATCCAGCATGACATTTCCCTACAAGAAGTCAAATTGTTAAATTATGCAACCAATCAATCTGAGTTTATTGGTATTTTTGCATCATAAAACACATTATGAATTAATTTTGACTGTTTTACAGATTGTGTTTTACTTTTATATTGATCACAACTTCTACACATCTAAAACGTTCACAAATGTTCGAAACTTCGTTTAAAACATTTGAAAATACATATTTTTTTATCAGGTGTCTTCGATACCGGTATGACCTTGGATGATATTTAATTTTATCATAATCCAAGTATAACTTGTATGTTTAATCTGTGAATTGCAATGATGGTATGACACCATAGTGACACAACAACTATTCAGCTCGAAGGAGTTCAAAATATGTAAGATTATTTAGTCATCAACACCATCTTTAAAAGCATCCAAGAATCTCTGTTCTCGGGCAATTTCAGCTATGAATTGAAAACTAAAGTATTTGTCGATAAATCGCCTTTGCAGAATCAAGCGGACTATGACTTATCTTACTGTTGGTACACCAAAATGAAAAGAACATTACGTCATTTGTTAAATTTTCATTGTTGAGAACGTTTTAAACCAATCACAACGTATTGGTGTACGTTTTGAATATATGTCCTAGGTTGCTTAAATTTTGAAACAGTGAATTAAACAAGATAACAATAACCTACCGGTACTTTTTGTCGAAAAAATATCAATAATTCTCAAATATGTTCCCAGTAATTAATGAGGGTGAGATATAAAGTCATTTGAACATATAAAGGCATTTCAAGGACATTGATTAAAATTACAAGTTGAAATCAAATGTCAATGACATATATCGCCTTCTTACAATGTATAACGTTAATAATGTGTTTCCGTAATATTACTTCGTAAGATCAGTAGAACACAGGTTAACAGATTTTTACGTCGTCCACCTCGAAATTCAGTTTGATAGTAGTTTAAAATAAAACAATTTCAATTTAAAAAAGTTGTATAGGCAGAAATAGCAATAGAATAGAATCATCTCCCAGTATGATTTGAACATATATTTGTGCGTGGCTCGAAACAGAATAGAAATGCTCGAAATACACTATCATTGGCATCATTTTAAACTTTGTAGAAATACACATTATATTCCGAGACAAATAAGAGTTTTGCTGTTTTCTTTAATTTGTTTCAGAACTTCATATTTAACAGTTTTTCTATAATAAGAAATACCATTTTTCATCAGATTTCATATTTATGACGACCACGTTTATGACAATATCAATAAGACTGGTCAAGGACGACTTTTGCAGAATCCATGATTGTCTTATATAAAAGAAAATCTGATATCTTCAAAAAACATGGTAATCGTGAGTAAAACATTATAAAACATCAAAATAAATTAAAATAAATACCATGAACGCCAGCAAAAATGGTTAAAAGAACTAGACAGCACACAGTCGACCTATTCACCATGATGTTTATAAACCTTATACAAAGATAAGATAAAATCTCAAGAGGTCATTTGTTCACCGTTATTTTACAAAAGTGCATCAACTTATTCTTCGATAACCTAAATTAAATTAAAATTGAGAATGGAAATGGGGAATGTGTCAAAGAGACAACAACCCGACCAAATAAAAAAAAACAACAGCAGAAGGTCACCAACAGGTCTTCAATGTAGCGAGAAATTCCCGCACCCGGAGGCGTCCTTCAGCTGGCCCCTAAACAAATATATACTAGTACAGTGATAATGAACGCCATACTAAAGTACGTTTTGGTATTGTTTCTTAATTGGTCAGTGTACTAGACATTAACAAGATGTTTAAGCTCTATTTCGCTCCAGAAAAATAGGTTTGTTTTAATGAAATTTAATAATCAAAGAGCAGAATGCTCTGAGGGATACGATTTCCATAGTTTTCATTGACACATGTATAGCAGTTCTGCCAAATTTTCATTAAACAAATGCATGAGATTTGACGAAAATTGAAAAGATCAAAGAGGAAAAAAATAGATCCAAGAATACTGCCGCAAAAAAGCATGAACATGTGTGAGTCTCAAGCATTTTTGGCCGGTAACCCTGGTACAGCTGGATAGTATTATTCTCTAAACTAATTCAACTGCACATGCAAAATGTAACAATCTGAATAGTCACTCAACTTAAAGAATAGCCAATCCCCGTTACAAGTGTATGAGCCATGCACTTATTGTGTTTTATCGAATTATAGTTATCCTGTACCATTGTAAACTCGTACCACTAAAAAAAACTTGTACCAATGCAAACTCGTACCATTGCTAACCCGTACCAACTCATTTAAATGCATTCAAATGGTGTTAAATGATGAATATACATGATATACATTACTTTCACCCAATACCTCTTAAGTCTGTAAAATGTATATAATTTGAAAGTACAATGACCAATTTGTAGCTAATGTTCCTTGTATATTGGATAGAAAATACTGTGGCAGATGTAGATAATTAAAGTATATAAACAGTTTCACCCGAAGAAAATTTTTCATGAATAATTAAATCTTAGCAGTTAGTCAAAATGATTGCCAAAATTATTTTTACTGTCTATAAATAAATGTAACGATGAAATGTAACTGATTCCTGTTAAGGGGGTCCGCATTTTCCCCGCAAAAAAAGCACATGGCTTTTAACAATTGTAAACATAGCATTCAATTTGTGATCATGGATTACAGCTTTAATTAACTTAAATTGGATATATATATATTCAACATGTTCAATTTTAATAAGGTACAGTTAAAGCAATGTTTTAACTTTCCTCTGGATTAAGTTCTAGTGGCGGATCCAGAACTTTTCCTAAGGGGGAGCCCGCTGACTGACCTAAGAGGGGGCCCGCTCCAGTCATGCTTCAATGATTCCCTTTATAATCAACCAAATTTTTTCCACGAAAAAGGGGGGGGGGGGGCCTGGATCCGCCTATGTTCTAGTTTGAAAGATCAGTTAAACATTAATGCTTTAAAACAGTCTTTATTTTTGTCTAAGTTTTCATTTAACTCCTGTGTAAAATTCAAGTAATTCAACTTTATTTCTATTAAGTTTACAAACAGAAACCCATAAAACATCATATTTTTTAATATATTTTTCTGAATGGTACGACTTCCCAGTAGTACAAGTTAACTTTTTTGGTTCCAATGCCGTGGTACGAGTTAACCTGCTTCCGTATCTTATCACCGTAATTCTAGGAGGAACCTTAAACTGGAAGCCTGTTGTGTTCACTTATCGCTACACTGACCTTCGGTGCGAAGCTATATATAGAACGGCGGACCAGTTTAGGAGGAACCCCATTTCTTACTCTTTAATTATTGAAGTTCCTTTGGGTCAGAGGGCATGAATCCTTTCCGTACACACTCCTCTGTTGACATTGAGATCGTTCTTAATATAATACGACGTTTATCGGCATTAACGAGTTAATTCTTCTTGACGAATACTTAGAAAAGGGAGACAACTCAAAACGATAATATGGAAGATTCCATTTCTGCTGAAGGGGTGTTATAGGTAATTTTTACGATGAAACATTTATTTTAATTTAAATTATGCATATGATTTAAAATTATGCAACAACAATAGCCCTCCATATGCAGACAGACATAGAAAGAGTCGCATGAGTTTCAAATTAATCAATGAAGCGGGGAATCACTCAATATGATACCCTTTGAAATCAGGAAAACTACACGCATGTGGGGTCTCACTAATTAGCGACAAAAAGCGTCAAGAAGCGACAAGAAGAAAAATAATAAGTGACAAAAAGCAACAAGAAGCTATTTAGCGACAAGAATACATTTTGTTATCACATACATCAAAATATTTTTTTTGGATTATATTGAAAGATGAAGAAATAAAAAAAAATCGAGGAAGAGATTGTGTACTTTTTATTATCATATTAACAGATGAAGAAATTAAACATGTGTAAGAGCAAAGGAAATGTAAACGCTATAAAATGAAAATAAAAACAAAGATTTGTCACCTTCCCTTTGAAGGATTTAATAAAACAAAAACATGAAATATTATTTCCTTCATAACTGAACAATTATTTTTTCCTGATAGGACCAACATTAGCTGTGGCTTCACTCTAAGGTAATACACAATTAACACCTTCATCAATTACACACACCAGAATATACAATTATTGTACCGAATAGTGAACACCTGTTGAAAACTCAAGATTGTCATCAGTTTCCTTTAATCTTCAAGCTATATGCATAAACATGATAAATATCGTTAAATGAGACAATACACTAAATAAAATGATGAAAAATATTCACATTATAATTATGTTTCCTCTTGTTTGATTTCAGTTCTTAATTTGTATTTCACTATTTGTGTATGTATTTTCTGGACAATTATGCACAAATAATGCATTTTGCAAGTTAATTATATATTGTACAAAAATAGTTTTAAAAACAAATAAAAAGACAAAATATATTATTGTTCTAAAACACAAGTAAAAGTAATACCATAAAACGACTGGGTAAAGGTAATACTTCTTGTGATACCTTATAAAAGAGGGACGAAAGATACCAAAGGGACAGTCAAACTCATAAATCTAAAAAATATCATGTAAATAAATGTAGCAACTGAATTATATTTACAAGTTTCATTTTTTTCCCTATCAAAATTAACTTTCCTGTCGTTGAAATTGTTTTCTTTTGCATATTTTTTTAATATTTATTTCGAATAAGTAATATAAATAAAAAAATGTTTTCTTGTCGCTAAATAGTTTTCTTGTTGCTTATATTATTCTTCTTTTCGCTTCTTGACGCTTTTTGTCTCTACAATTCCTTTTGTCTCTAATTAGTGAGACCTCGCATGGGCATTAATACATAAACAAACCGCGACTTGCGATTTGGAACAAGAACGTTTATTAAATGATATGATGAATGGTTCTCCATTTCTTTATGAGAGTACAGTATCAAATATCAGTTTCATAACGGTAAAATATAGAAATACTCCACTTCAGTTCTTGTGACAGAAATAGAATTATCGATCGGCTTTCAGAGAACTCTCGCAAGTGATCAAAATTTGGGAATTCCCTCTGACGTGTTTCTTAATTTATAAAAACACTAAATATAAATACTGTTTAATTCTGATTTTCCGTATTGTTAAAAACACGCATATAAGTCAAGGAAAATATCACACATGAAGATTATGAGTAAAACATTACAGGAAAGTTGTTTATGTTCAATTGTTTTGCTTGTTTTTACCTTTTAAAGCAAGACAATCATAAGAATCTGAGATGTTGCTGAATGTTTAGAATAAAACGAATGACGTGAGGGAGTGTATCATAGGGTCAACGGTAAAAGTCTACAGATTGCTTGACAGCAATCGTATCCCAAAAATGGTTGCTATGGTAACCTTATTTAAAAAAAAATCCCATTTTTTTCTTTCTCAAAATAAGTTTGTATCTTTATATTTTTAAATATTTAATTTTGTAATTGAATACAGAGGGAAGAAAGCACTTATTGTGAATATTAGTGTTTAACTGATACAGATCAACAAAGTTGGCTATTTATAAAGCGATGTGCATGTGGGTAAAATGCTGGTCCGACTTTAATATTAAAATCAAGTAAAACACCTTCTAAATACACGCAAATTTTCATTATATTAAACTCCTATTAGTGCAATCATGTGTAGTAAATTTAGGAGATACATATTGTATTTTAACCTTTTCGGACATAAAACGTATATATTACTGTCGCATATCGAGTAAAACTAGCGACCTGTGGCAGAGCTAGGTAAACAGTAAAATCTAGATTTACGTCCACAAACCTCACAATAAAATACAGTTATATACATTATCATGCAATAGTCAATACAGATATTGTTTCTGTTTTTATTTGGACAAATAGTTTATTAAATAAAAATTCCACAAAGTGTTGTTTACTTCTTTGACACAAAAACGTCATAGCAACATCATGACGTCATATACTTCCAGTGTAAAACTTTTACATACTAGTATGTTTTAGAGCTTTGTTCACACTTCAAATCTTGGATATACGCTATTAAAAAGTAGTCTAAGGTAGAAGTTTTTTTCTATTTCGACTTTTTGGAAAATATAATGTCGCTGAATTCAATATGGCTGCTTCTTTCATCCTTTCAAGATACATAAAATAAATCTGTTGTGAATTCTTTCTGATTGAGACTAAAGAAAATCTGTGTCTCTTTTACTTTCAATGCTTATCCCATTTTTGTCGCTCTCTAAGTCTGAAGAAGATAAATGTTCTAGTAAGACTGCTTCCATACCAGGACAACGATGTACATTATTTGACAGTTTTTTTGGCATATATAACTTTTGCATAATCTCTTAATGGGTTTTTCTCTAGCTCAAATTTACAACTGCCTTAAAAGAGGTGTTGATCAAGAGTGATATGTTTCTTGAACTCTGGAATGCAGCTATATAACAAATGAATATCTGCTTCTGTTGTTTTGAAGCCTGTTCTGTTCCTAAAAAGAGGATACATAAAATAAAAATTGTTTCATTAAAAAATCAGTAAAATTTATATTTACTACATGTAACCGAGTTTAGATCATAATAATAATCATTGTCTTATAAGTGTGCTAAAGCTTTGTACATGTATATGACAGCTGGTAAATGAAATAATTTTAATATTACCTTCAGTACAGTAATGAGGTCATTAAAAGACATCTCTGCCCAATTATTGAGTATTTTTAACTGCACAGAATTCTTTGTTTTGATTTTGAAGTCACAAGCTTTCTTGAAATGAAAATCGTATTAAAATTATTTTCTGTTTATTAAAATGTGTCAACACGGCATTTACTATAAAACATTTGAAAGACGCCAATAATTTATTAACATCTGAAAAGGATATTGCCAACAAGCTTGGTGAAACTTTTGCGAAATCTTCTTGTAACAACTACAGAGAAGACTTTAAAAAAGTTAAAAAACAAAAAGAAAAATTAAATTAAACTTTAAATCATAAAATGGTGAAAATTATAATAAACTATTTTCTCTTGAAGAACTTAAAACATCTCTGTAAAAAGCCCATGATATGTGGGCCTGATAATATTCACTACCAACTCTTTAAACACTTGCCAGATTCCTCACTAGAAGCTCTATGGCAGCTCATGAATAACATCTGGGAATCTGGTGATTTACCATCAATCTTGACGCTTGCAACCGTCGTGCCTATTCCAAAACCAAGTAAAGATCATACGGATCTTATTAATTATCGACCAATTGCTCTTTCCAGTTGTGTCTGTAAATCACTCGAACGGATGGCCAATGATCGCCTTGTTTGGTTCCTGGAATCCAATGGGCTATTAGCCAATATCCAGTGTGGATTCCGACAGGGCCGCAGTAATCTTGATCATCTTGTTCGATTCGAATCATTTGTCCGTAATGGTTTTGAGAAAGCCTATGATACTGCATGGAAATATGGTATGTTGAAAGATATATTTGATATGGGGTTGAAAGGCAATATGCCTAATTTTATTTCTAGTTTTCTCTCTAAACAGACCATTTAATGTTAGAGTTAATTCGACCATGTCTGATCTGTATGATCAAGAGATGGGTGTCCCTCAGGGCAGTATTTTATCTGTTACATTATTTAGTCTTAAAATCAACAGCCTTGTTGAAGTTTTAAAAAGAAATATTGAAGTTTCATTGTACGTTGATGATTTTTTAATATGTTACAGAGGCAAAAATATGAATAACATAGAAAGACAATTACAATTATGTCTTGGAAGAATTGAAAAATGGGCCTCGGAAAATGGTTTTTAATTTTCCACGTCAAAAGGTCGGGATGCATTTTTGTAACAAAAGGAAATTGCATCTTGATCCAGAACTCACTTTGTACGGCAACCCAATTAAAATTGTTGATGAAACCAAATTTCTTGGTTTAATTTTCGATAAAAAGTTAACCTTTCTACACCATATTCAAATGTTAAAATCGAGATGTTTAAAAGCTTTAGATATTTTAAAAATTGTCGGCAGCACTGACTGGGGTGCTGATCGCAACATTTTACTTAATTTATATAGATCTCTAGTTAGATCTAAACTAGATTTTGGCTCTATACTGTATGGCTCTGAAAGGAAGTCCTACATACAGATTCTCGATGCTGTGCATCACAAAGGTTTGCGTCTCTGTTTAGGGGCATTTAAAACCTCACCAGTTGAGAGTCTGTATGTAGAGGCTGATGAGCACTCACTCTCTGACAGACGTTTGAAGCTTGGACTTCAATATGCTGTTAAACTAAAAGCCCATTCAGATAATCCTGCTTACAGCTGTGTTTTTAATCCTATTTATGAAGATATTTTTGCAAAACATGAAAATAAAATTCCTCCGTTAGGTATACGTTTAAAACCACATTTAGCTTTTTTTAAAATCTGTTGCTCATGTTAAAACTTGCAAATGCCCTCCATGGGAACTTCCAAAACCAAAAATGATATTTGATCTCCGTGAACACAATAAAAATAATAAAAATAAAACAACTCCTCTTTAATTCAGCAACACTATGCTGAAATTAAAGCCGATTATCTAGATTTTTCGACTGTCTATACTGATGGATCAAAAGATGGTGACAGAGTTGCATCTGCTGCTGTCTTCTGGGACAGAGCTGCAACCCTCCGTTTGCCACCTAATGCATCCATCTTTACTGCTGAAGCAGAAGCAATAATTTTGGCTTTGAAATTTATTGCTTCTGCAGATGAATCCAAATTTATTATATGTTCAGATTCACTTTCATGCTTACAAGCTATACGAAATACTAAAATAAAAAAACAAACAATTCTCAAAATTTTATACGTAATGAGGAATTTAAAAATTCTTCTGAAAGAAATAATATTTCTATGGGTTCCGAGTCATGTTGGAATCCTTGGAAACACAGCTGTAGACCTTGAGGCAAAGAATGCCCTGGGTGACCCTCTATCTAACTGTGATATACGACATATTGATTTTAAATCTAATATTAGAGAATATGTTTTTAATATATTGAAAAATAAATGGAGTAAAAAAGATGATAATAAATTGCATGAAATTAAACCTAATTTAGGCAAACCTTTTAATAATATTATTTGCAGAAAAGATCAGTGTGTTATTACTAGATGTCGTATTGGTCATACTAGAATAACACACGAATATCTCTTAAAAAATAAAGATGAACCACAATGTGTACCATGCAACTGCATGTATACTATTAAACATGTTTTAATTAATTGTATTGACGTTGCTGATATTCGTAAGAAGCATTTCAATGTCAATAATATGTATGATTTATTCAATAATGTTCCATTTACAAATATTGTTGCTTTTTTAAAAGAAATTGGAATTTATCATAGAATATAAGAATGTTTTTATATTTAAATCGATTTAAATTTTTATCACGTTATTTCACTGTTGATTTTTATTTGTATATAAACAATTTGCTTTACTCAACAATTTTAGTAAATTGAAGGACTTTTTGTCTTATTTTTAAAATATGCTTTAAATTGTAAAAATTATTCGAATTGGCTCTCGCCGTGATATAGCCTTTTTGTGCTAATGCGGCGTTAAGCAACCAACAAGCAATCCATCAATCAATCAACACGGCATTTTCCCTCTTTTTGCCACTTTAAGTCATGTAACCAAGGAAACAGTCAACATATGGGGCTAAGTATAATTATATTTTTGTTAAGCTCATGTGGTTCTACTGAACTAATAAAGTTTTAAACAAATATTTTTAGTGCGTGCAGAAATAATTTTGGCGATTACAGAGAATGGCTCTTAACTAGTTAAATGTATCTGGATTTTTATCTCTACTCATTCAACTTTATCATTGAACTTTAAACACAAGGATGATCTTTTTGATAGCTAATCAAACTGGTTATAACTTATACAGATTAGTTAATTTGAAAATTATTGAATAGCAACACGATCCATCAGCCTTTAAGTATATGAAATTGAGAATGGAAATGGGGAATGTGTCAAAGAGACAACAACCCGACCAAATAAATAAAAAACACAACAGCAGAAGGTCACAAACAGGTCTTCAATGTAGTGAGAAATTCCCGCACCCGGAGGCGTCCTTTAGCTTGCCCCTAAACAAATATATACTAGTTCATAAATTGTCGAAGTCCAAATTTATAGTCTCTTGTAATAAAGTAAATGTAAAAACAATGTTGAACTAAATTAATAAATTAAGTGGTACAAGAAAAGCAAAATGAGTATGTTAAATTTGATGTATGCCTTTTTGTGATTCTTCGTTACATTTGTTGTTTTTATAGTGATATTAAGATGATAACACAATATTGACTGCTGTACCCCTATTTTTGACATTTTTACTCTTTGAGTATGTTTGTTTTGTTCATACATCGTTGACAATGTAATGGAATTGATGCGACTGTCATACAAGTGAGAGGTTTAGCTAGCTATAAAACCAGGTTCAATCCACCATTTTCTACATTAGAAAATGCCTGTACCAAGTCAGGAATATGACAGTTGTTATCCATTCGTTTGATGTGTTTGGACTTTTGATTTTGCCTTTTGATTTTGGATTTTCCTTTTTGAATTTTCCTCGAAGTTCGGTATTTTTGTGTTTTTACTTTTTGAAAAGAATGTAAATAATTTATAAAGCATTTCTTTAAAGTTTAAAACGAATTATCAGAATGTGACCTTTTTGATTGAGTTTAGCTTTCCGATTTTTTATAGTGTGTCCTCCTACGCGGGTATGTTAATGCTGTATTTTCGAAAAAATGAAAAAATGTTACTTTCATTCCAACTTTTAATAGAAAGACTTTTTGACTCATTTATAGTGTAATTTGTCATATTTTTTGCTAGTATGTTGACAAAATAAATTTTCGTTTTCAAAAATTACATTCTCAAATTATCACGTGGTTATCACGTGACACTCAAAATCTATTTATAGACGTGAAAACAGTAAACTCAAAAGTGCTAGCGTGTAGACTCTCTTGTTTTTCTAAGTATTGTTATCTGTGGATAGCTCATATACCAAAGTATTAGAAAAGTGCTACTCGCCTCTTTGAATAAAAAGATTTATTAAATAAACGGAGATTTTCGACTAAATTGCGCCAAAAATACTATGACCTTCAGATATTACAACGTCTAACACTTTCACGGTATAAACAACATGAACCGAGTAGCAGTTTTCGTAAAATATTAAATTTCAGCTTTCTGTACGTTAACTAGAATCGAAAATTCATCATTTCTACACGCTAGCACTTTCGAGTCAAAATTAACGTGGTTCACAAGTTTTCGGGTCCGTCATTGCATACAAACGCACAAGTGACTTTCAAAGGGAAGTAATTCTGTAATAAGTAATAAAAATTTCAGTCATCGGGAAATATTTGAGCGCTGATCTTTATTTAAATGTACTTTTGTTGCAGCTTCTCCATAACCAACTTATTTAATAAAAGAAACAGACTATTTAAAGATATATTTTACTCGGAGAATAGATAAGAATGGGTCGGCTTGAGGTATGAAGCCCCTTTTCTTTCTGTTTGGTATTTTGGGCAAAAAAAATATGTATTGAATTTATCTACGGACACTGTAGCTTTATCTACCAATAAAACACGACCTCCGTGTATTCGCACAACAGTGTGGGAAGTGTTGTTAAACACCATTCAATCAATCAGATAGTTCTTTGAATTGTGTTTTCTATTTTGTCAGATGAAGTGACTCATGTTTAGGTTTTGCCTCTTGTAGGCTAACAGTGTTAACTGTCAGAGTGTACAATAAAATCTAAAATCTTGCTCATTCTTCATAAATCATACAGCCCCATACACTGTACATCATTCAGTTGTTGGTCACAGTGGCAATCACACCATATATATAATAATATATTATAACAGCTTGAAATATATATTCAATCTCCTGCTTATTTTCTCTCTCAATAAATTTAATTACCACATACTGATAGAAAACATAGTTTAAAAAAAATAGATGTTGATTTCATAAAAAAAAAACTAACTTATGATGGTCGGTAAGTATGGGACTATTAAATCAATATATACCAAATATGATAGTCCAAGAGATAATTGAAATATAATTATATTTCAAATCATGCTACATTTTTTTCACACATACCCTTACACCATATACACATTCAATGAACATTCTGTGTCTCATTCAAGCATACTCAAAACTCAAGAATATGTATTTATTCTATGTATGTTTATATGTACTATTATCTCTGTAACTTAAATTTGCATTTAGTTTATGAGAATAAAATTTTCTAAAACTGCAGAATATTTTCTTTTACAGCTAATATCCTAACGCTTGTAGAGTAAACCTTTGATTGGCTTGCTTGTTTTGTTTGTATAAACATTTACCCAAGCTTAAAGCACTTAAAATTGTCATCTTCAAACAATAAATATAGGCAAACTTAAACGTGTAAATATTATAGTTAAATTCAATTGGATGTTATTTAAATAATTATTGTACAATATACAAACAAAGCAAGCAAGGTAACCAAAGTCTTGCTCTACATGCATTAGGAAATTAGCTGTAATCTGCGCCCTGTTTTTAGTTACAGGAAACAGAAATATATGTATAAATAGGGTGTAAAGGTTTTTTTTTAAAGAATAAGTAATAATAATTTTGCAGGGTTAAGATAAGATGCTATTTGAATAAAAATAAAAGATACCCCCCCCCCCCCCCCCCCCAGTTCAGATCCCCATTTATGTATCTGTGGCCTACATCTGTATAAATTAAAAAAATTATGAACTTGAACAACTGTTTTAATTCTCTATATTTTATTTATATCAATATAATATATTATCTTTTATAATTGCAATGCTAACCATCAATGAGGTGGCTATTATTAAGGATAAACAGCATAAAACTAGCAGAAATCAGTTTAAACCATGTTGAAAAGTTACAGTTATAATATTTATCATCTTTTTAAGCTTTATGTAATTAGATAATTGAATTAATATTGATAATTGCTCTTCAATAATTAAAGCATTATTTGATACTTTATGAAAAGGGGGGGGGGGGGGGGGGGGGGGGGGGTGAATGTTTTTGTAAGGGAATATATGATCAGTGTCTGACAGAAAACACTACAGGGCAATCTCAAAGTTGTATCATTTAACCCAAGTAATTTAAAATACAAATTCACTGATTGATAGATTTAAAATTGTGTATTAAAAGGAGCCAACATAACTTATTTTACTTCATGTGGTATGTTTTTCAATGTTTCACAACTTACCATCATAACCAAATAACATAAAAAAAATTGTTTTTATTATAAAACATGATTCACAATCATTGAAATTAGGGAATGGGTGATCCTATTGATGAATCTATTTGCTAATATGTATGTGAAAACATTTCATCATTCCTAACTCTTTTGCGTTTGTTTCACATTATTATTAATAAACAATATTAATAATTTTGATTTTAATATTCCATAGAGCACAGCTAAATATACTTTATCCGTCGAATGAAATCACAATTTATACACAGTGACACATTTATGAAGTAAAAGTTCTGTGAAACATCCTCTACTCAGTGATCATAATTAGGACACAATGTCACATACTATATGTATTCCACTTTCTTATAAATTTTTCCTTTGTTTGATCATGAACTAACACATGTTCCAGAATCATTGCAGTTAGTTATTCATTTATTTCAACATACATATTTCCTTTTGTTGAACCTGCTTTTTCTTACAGTACATTTTTTTTCTCACTTTTTTTTAATACAGTCAATTAACCTCTAATTTGTATTCCTTTTATCACAGTTAAAACAGTCTTGATTCCATTCATTTTGTCACACATATGTACAAGTAAAGTGTTGTCTTTTCAGTAAAATTAATTTTCTCTTTATATCTCATGTACAGGTATCTAATATGAAAATAATATCCTTGTTTGGGTTTCATTTGCTGATCTTCCTTAGAATGACAAGTTTTTGAAGTAGCCATTGTTTCTCATTCTTCTTGAAATCCTGCAAAAAAAGAAATTATTATACACAATATAATTAATTTATAAGCCCCATTACTATATATAGATGCATAATATATATTACTTCAATCATTGTTCTTGATTTATATATGCTCTTAATGTGCCCTGTTAATAATATTTTGAACATAAAAATTATCTTATTCTTATTCTGATACAAAAAGAGAACTTAGCTATCAATCAAATTTTATTAAGCTAAATAGCCTTAGCCCTTAGTATCAGCAGTGGTTGGTAAAACCAATAGTAAACTTACATGTTTGTAATTAAATAATTGCCATGTTTGTTTACTTTCTTAACACATAAATATAATAGACAGATTAATCTAAACGCATAAGCAATTAATCTTTAAACAGCTTTCATATCACTTCATGTGACTATAAAATAAGTGTCAGTAACAATAATATAACATCTGCATTCTTACATGATAATGCAGACTTCCTACATACCAAGTCACTTGGAAGCAGTAAAAAAAACCCAGTTAATACAAATTCTGCAAAAGACAAATATAAAATTGCATAACCAAAACTTTAACAGCAATAAACACACCAAAAGATTTTTTTTAAACATGTAGGAAATAGGCAATAAAGGAGATATTTAAAAAAAAAGATTGATTGTTGGTTGCTTAACGTCCAGTGGCAAATATTTAAAAAAAACAAAAAAAAACCTGTTAGGTATTTAATCTGTATGATATTGAAATATTTACATCAATGTAGATTGACAACTTTTAAAGTCACTTATTTGGATTATAACATTTTAATAGTTATCAATCAAATCCTACAAGTAATAAATAGTCTTTAAAATGTCAATTGATTGAAAGTGGTGATCATTTTAAAATTTTCATATCTTTAATTAAAAATTAAATTAGATAATATATTAACTGAGATGAGCCAATTCTCTCATTTTGTAAAATCTCAGTAGCCTGTTAACTGAAATATGACTTAATAGTACCTTTTATTTGTTTGTACATGCATTTTTAAATTCCTTGTATTTTCTCATAAACTTAGAAATGACAATGAATATATAAAAACTGTTTGTGAAACAAATCCAAGTTTTATATTTATATACATTCATGCTTCAGTAAGATCACAATTAAAAAAATAATTCTGAATTGAAACAATGTCATTCTCTGTTTAACATGTAAAAACACCAACACTGTTCATTTGTGGACTTTGTGTGGGTGGTGTATAAAAGTATAAAAAAATTTGACTAAGCCTATTAAGGAGAGGTAGACTGGTTCTGTATCCTTGGGGGACTTTTGTATATAAAGGACACAAACAAATACGTATGAAATAGATTTAGCTGTTATATTTCACTCTCAATATAAAATTACGTCTGCCACCCGCAATAACAAGAAAAAGAGAGAGTTAATATCAGTCCGGATACGGAATAACCCTTTCCGATTCCGGAATGATACAGATACCAGACTGTGAACTAGCAACCATTAATTATAACGAAATATGTATATATATAACATCCCCGCCCCGAAATAAAGAAATTTTTTGAAATTTCTAAATGGTTGCTAGTTTCACAGACGGAATACAATATTGTAATATTCAACATATATATATTCATATAATTATACAATATCAAAACAAATAATTAAACAATTCAAACCTAAAACCTTCTCAAACATTCGCCACTGCACCCAAACATTCATGTGTAACTATCGTATAGAGTCCATTCAAAATATTGCAAATAATGCACCAAATATAAAGTATAGTGTAAAAGAGATACAGTATTTAAATATTCCATCGATTGAATAATAAATTTTACGATTTCTCAGTGGAGACCATAAACTCCTCGTTCGCTTGTCTAAACACATACGATAGCATTAAAAATGAAAGGTTTTCGTTCTAAGCAAATCATTACATCTCCTACACCACTTTCTGACTCGTTCTTACTCATAGAGATAAATATACACAACTGCCTGTACTTATAAAAAGTACATAAATGAAATGGGTAGCAGACGCACAATCGTATAAACACACAATCATAAAACTTTATCATTAGGTACACAACGTATAAAAACAAATGTTCATTAAATGTTATTCAACTCAAAAACTGTAAATGTACCATCCTAATCACAAGAACACTATTCTGTAATTCACTTTGGCGAAACAGTTTTCACCAAATCCGTTTTATAAAACACCATTGACTTCATTTCAAACTTTGCAGAATACCACACATGGGCCATTCTAGTATGATAATATATATCGCAATTTGTTGAACTTTAATTCTAATTCGAATACGCATTTAAAAAAAAATCACTGGTTATTAGCGATACAGTTATCACCAAACCCTTTAAATCCAAATTGAAGAAACATAACCATTCAAAAGAAATACCACGCACATTGACTATATATACACACTTATCATTGAACGCTAACGACACTGTTGCAACTTAAAATTTGGAATATTTAAGGTAATTGGCGATACAGTTATCACCAAGATAATACATAATGTAGATACAATAAATTATTTCACTAGCGGCGGCGGCCGTGAAATTAACAAATCTTGCGCTTTTTTGGATAATTGATTGTTGGTTGCTTAACGTCCAGTGGCAAATATTTCATGCATATTCAGGACGAGAACAAGTTCACAATAAATACAATAGGTAGGTTGATATAATAGAGGCCATCTGGGATGATGGTCGGGGAAATTTGAACTGCCACTGGAAAATGAGGGTATATTGGATAGGGACAGACCAAGTGACCATACTTCTATACCCCAGTCACCCTTGGGGGTCATTGGATTATTGAGATAACGTCCTCCATTGCGGATTTTGTGATGGTTCACCGACTAATTGCACTAAATATAGGAATGATTGCTTTCCGTTCTTTTTCTTTGCCAAAATTCGTTTAACCTTTTCGGATTTGGCATCTGTTGAACTTTCAATGTCATTAGAACTTACGAAATTGTCGTCTCTGAAACGCAATGGTTTGTTAACTATTCTTGTAGACCTCCTAACAGGAGGCTGAACACTGTCGGTACTATCGGACGGTTGGTTTTTAATATCGTCATTCTTGTCAGAACTGAGAGTTTCATTTTCATCGGACTCGTTATTCTCAATATGTGCAGGCGCTAAACAATGCCCAGGGTCGGGTGCTATTTTCAGTCTGTTTATATGTACGGGGTCGGACAGCTTTCTTTTCCTTGTTGGGTCGCGGAGTTTGATAAGATGTGAACTCGGAATGTTTATAACTACATACGGACCATCAAAAATAGGTTGAAATTTTCGTCCTATACCAGTAGGTTCACGTTGTAAATAAACATAGTCACCAATTGATAATTTTAAGCTATTAGTTTTCAAATCCTCCTTTTTCTCCATTTGTAAGCCGGATGCGATAGCATTGTTGGATACTATTTCATGTATTGTATTTAATTTACAAGTGAGTTCCTGAAAATACGTACGCATATCTACGGGTATGTCTTTGAAAGATTCGCTATTATATTGAATGAGCGGAAAATTTTGGCGTTTCCCATAGAGTATTTCAAATGGAGAAAAATCAATGCTGTTGTTTACAGACGAGTTCATTGAAAATGTAACGGAATGAAGTTCGTTTTCCTTTTATAACATGAGTTGTTAAACGTTCTGCTAACGTTCGATGTTGGCGTTCACACGCTCCTAAGCAATGATGGGCAAATGCTGGCGTGAACTCTTGTGTTACTTCAAGCAATTTACATAATTCGGCTGTACACTTATCCGTAAATTCACTACCGCGATCCGATATTAAAGTTTGGCACACTCCATAAGTTGTAAACATCCTGTAAATTGCCTCACATACGGTTATGGCATCTTTATTTCGCAACGGGTACGCAAATAATAGTTTGGTGAACATATCAACCGCTGTAAACACATATATATTTCCATTAGCAGAAACTGGATAAGGGCCGCAGAGGTCCATCTGCCACACTTGAAATGGTTCGGCTGGCGTTGGAAAAGACACTATTTCCTGCTTTGTTTTCTTATTTGAGACCTTGCGAATTTGGCAAAGGTGACATGACTGTACATAGTCTGGAATGATTTTTCCCATTCTGGGAAAGAAAAAGTGTTCTTTTGCCCTGTCCAAAGTATTGTTAATCCCGCAATGTCCGCCAAGGGGTGAATCATGTACAACTTTAAGCACAGTATTAATTAACGCCTCGGGTATAACAATCTGATAATGATCCATCATTTTGTTTCTTTTAGCCTTAGCAACTCGAGAATGAAATAGGACTTTGTCAATCAATGTGTAGTCAGATGATTTTAAAAGAACTCGCCTAGCCTCCTTTTGAGATTCGGGTAAAGTGTCATTTTCGAGATAGTCTATAATTTTTGTCAAAGTGATATCCTGACGTTGCAATTGTTTTATTTTTTCGGTAGAAAGTGATAAATTTTCAAAAACAGATTTTGTTAAAGTTTTGTCAACGATTTCGGTATCTGACTTGTTCATTGTTCGACGATGTTTCGAAATTTTTCTCACCGATTTTTTTCTAACATTATTAACACTTTCATCTGTATCGGCATCATACGGGTCATTAAACATTGGTCTGCGTCATATACATTGTTAGTTAAATGGACTGCTTATACATCGGCAACTTTTGAAGCAATCAGATCGGAAAAGTTTTGACCGTTTGGTAATTTTACTTTACCGCAAACGTCTTCGACAAACGGAAAAAACGGGTCATCATCAACAGGGCTCTCAACAACTTCCGCTTTGCTATTTTCGCACCTAGATAAGGCATCGGGAACTTGCATGTCGTCTGCCTTTTTGTATATGATTTCAAACGAAAATTGCTGTAGTATTGACATCCAACGTTCGTAAATTGCCCCTTTAACTTGTTTATGGTACAAAGGTTTCAATGCTTGGTGGTCACATTCGGCTATAACAGAATTCCCACGCAAATAATCCGCACAATCAAGTATGCTCACGACCATTCCTAGAAGTTCTAACTTTGTTGGACAATAAGATTGTTGCCACGGACTCAAAGATTTAGAGCCAAACCTAATAATACGTCGTTTTTGTGTTTCGTCATCTGGGTCAAGCTGATATAACATATATCCAATACCTCGTGCTGATGTATCTACACTCAAACGAAAAGTTAGATCAAACCTCGGAAAACTAAGTATGTCGGAATTCACCAATTTATGTTTCAAATCTTTAAATGCGGTTTTCTGTTCACTCCGCAATGTGAATATCTGTTCTTTTTTCAAAAGTCGAGTTAACGGATAAACAAGTGCACTATAGTTCGGTATGAATTTTCTGAACCAGTTAAATAAACCCAATAATCGTCGTAATTCCTTGATATTCTTTGGTTGGGGATAATCTGAAATCGCCTTTACACGGTAAGGGGGCGGGCGGATTCCGTCTTTCGAGATAAGATGTCCAAGAAAAATACAAGATGATGCTGCAAATGAACACTTTTTTGGTCCTAATTTTAATCCTGCAGCACGAAATCGTTGAAATACTTCCTTTAATTCGGATAAATGTTTTTCGAAATTAACGTGTCGGAAAAAAATCAAAACGTCGTTCAAATAGCAAAGGCAAGATTTAAATTTCAATCCGTGTAAGACTTTATCCATAAGCATTTGAAATTTATTTGGAGCAGTTTTTAAACCCATCGGTAAGCGACTGAATTTATAAGTACCAAAGCATGTGTTGAAAGCTGTATACTGGCGAGAGTCGTTTGAAAGTCCCATTTGGAAAAATCCTGAAGAAAGATCTATTGACGATATAAAATTCGGTATTACTTCGCTTAACGATTCGGTCAATTCTTGTAAGTCTGGTATTGAATATTTGAATTCCCTAGTTTGTATATTTAAAAAACGGAAATCGCAACAAAATCGAAAGTCTTGAGCGCAAGGTTTACCAGAGTTCTTTGATCTCTTAGTGACAAGTACAATTGGGCTAGTAATTAACAAATCTTCTGTTTCACTCACAGGAGCAATAATACCTTGCTTTAATAAATTGTCAAGATGTTCTCTCAAAATTTCCCTCGTATAAGGGGGTAGGCGATATGGCTTTTGGTGTTTGCCAAGCGCGTGCGGTTTCAGTAAAATCTTATGTTCCACCACACGCTTGAAGCCTAAATTCGGGTTATCTTCCGTAACGAAAAGATCTAAATTGTCATGCAACAAACACGCTAGTTTATCTGATCCAATGTCTTGCAAATTTTCTGGTAAAGTAAAAAGGGACTTCACTTTTGAATAGTCGGGTTTCGAACAAGTCAATTCTGAATGAGGTGATTCAATAGTTTCGGAAACGTCTACATGCTGTACTTCCGGTATAGTATCTTAAAATGATGCACATTCATATTCGTTATTTAGTACACTAAATTTAAATTTTGCTATTGTACGGCCTTTTGGAATAACGACATTCTCACTTGTTGGATTTAAAATTTTAACCGGAACTTTCCTATTGTACGGTACGGTAACAACATATTTAGCTACAAGTAAACCTTTACCACACGAAAACTTGCTTTTTGAGCACACACCTTGTAGTCCCAATGTAATGTTATTCGGAACCCTAGCCCAAACAATAGTTTCTGTATTTGGTTCAAGGTTAAGTCGCTTATGAGTTTGAACATTTGCGGTATTCAACTGACATGACATTTTGCTCAAATCTAACACAACATTGTTTTTCATCAAATAATCCGTCCCTAGAATAAACGGATGTGAAGTTACTGGGAGAATATACACATCAATATCAATTTCCCCTCTTGTTTCTATGTACACTTTAATTTTGGCCGTTCCTGTTACTTTAATTGTGGCATTATTGGCTAACCTAATTTCGGAACAATCCAACTGTTCAAATGATAATTTTTGCTTGTCGGAAACAGAATCAAATAAAGATTTTGACATGATATTTATGGAACTGCCAGAGTCAACTAATGCAGCCACTTTCAACTGATCGAAAAAAACATTTATGTACAAAAATTTATGCTTCTTTTGTGAACTGAAGTCTATGAAGGCACTTTCATAATCTATCCCGGACGATCGTGCCTGTCTCCCGGGTTCTGTCGGTTTCCCGAATCAAACTGTGCACAGAAATTCGTTGTATGCCCCTCCTGCTGGCATAACTGACATTTTGCAGTCGATGAACTTTGACCCATACCGTTCCAATTACATTCACGCTGTCGGTGACCTCTATCTACCTTGACATTTGAAACATGGTCCGGCAAAATTATTGCGGTCATTGTTGACTTGACGGTCATTCGCTGAATAATTATAATTGCGGTAAGGTGTATTTTGTCGGTTATTTGTATCTTGTGGTTTATTCTGCACATTCATGCTTGATAACATAGACGTTAATGTCTGTATCTGAGCCTTCATTTCGGATATTTCAGATGAAGCCGCTGTCGAAGCCTCCTGAAAATTTTTGTCGGATTTCATTTCCTTTTGGGTTTTTACAAGCTCGCTTAACTCCTGAATTTGTTGTTTCAAATCGCGCACTTCAGTATTTTGACCAGCGGTGGTTCTTCTATAATCATTAGATTTGTTTTTGAACAATCCCACGGCATTAACAGACTCCTGTATATGTTTCCTATAACCATAGGCTTCTGCCATTTTTGCGGAAGCGAGGGCGTTTTGCATGACTTGAGGCATCCCTGCGCGGACAAAAAATGACATTTGCTCCGGTAAGCCACTGATGAATTTTGAGAGCATTTCGTGTTCCGGCTTGGCGAGTTATTTACCCTTTTCATGAATTAGACAATAGAAATCCTCCACGCTTTGACCGGACGACAAAGACAAGTTCTGGAAAATTGCACTATGCATAAGTGCGTTAGCCCCATGGCCACAGAAATTTACATATTTCTCCTTAAAAAGAATTCGGACACTTTTCCAGTCGGATTTGCTTTCATCGCTTAATAAGTTGTACCATGTTAAAGCAGGACCTTTGAGGTGTAAATGAAAAGCAGCTAGCATGCGCTTGTCAGTCAGGTTAAATTCAGATAAACCATGCAATGTGGGGAAGATTCAAATTCAGTCAAAAACGTATGTCCATTATCTTGCGGATATCCGTGAAACTTAGAGCACGTACCCAGATTTTCCATTTTATTAGTAAATGTGTGTGGAAGCGACACGCCGACGCTAGGTTCTGGTTGAAATGCTATTTGTGTAGAGGGCAGTTTTTCTTGAATAGAATAAGGTTCAGAACACCGAAGTTTAACTGTTGGTCTAACTGCTGTTGAATGAGTTATTGGCGCATGTAATGAATCATGTGATGGAGTTTGTAAAGAAAACAGTTTAGTTAAAGCATGTGCCTTCAAAAATGAGTCGTTTAAAAAAAGTTGTGACACCGATTCATTTTGTGTCGAGTCTGGTCCGTTTTCAATTGATTCTGCTGTAAATAAAGACGAGTTAGTATCTTTACTCATAGTAGGAAAGCGAGTTATAATGTCAGAATTTGGCAAGACAGTTCTCACCGAAAAAAACATTTTGATGAACATTGCAAGACTGTTCGCACCAAGCATATAAAATCTACACCCATACATTCAAATTCTCTTTATTTACAGTTTTATTAATAACACATAGTATATATAAACAAAAAACTGTTTATTATGCACAGTCGGTCATCACTCGTCGCCAAATTCTCAACAGCAATATTAAGTCTCGCAAAAAAAAAAAATGTAATAATTCAGTGTACAAGGCGTTTGTAGGATAATCGATCTGACCCCTTTATCTTCTTAGAGGCATACCAACTTTCAACAGGCAAATATATTATTTGGTAACGATGTAAAAAATGGCGACCTTGAAATGTTTGTCTCAGTTTCAATTTTCACAACCACGTGTAAAATTATTTGTACCGATCACAGCCCTGTAAATGTCTCAATTTTACATTATTTTAAGGGACCTCCACCATTCTGTATCCTTGGGGGATTTGTATATAAAGGACACAAACAAATACGTATGAAATGGATTTAGCTGTTATATTTCACTCTAAATATAAAATTACGTCTGCCACCCGCAGTAACAAGAAAAAGAGAGAGTTAATATCAGTCCGGATACGGAATAACCCTTTCCGATTCCGGAATGATACAGATACCCGACTTTGAACTAGCAACCATTATTTATAACGAAATATGTATATATAAAACTGGGTATATATGATAATATAGGGGGTGCACCCCTTACTACCAAAGTTAAGGAGCTATGTATACAAGAATGAATAGTTCTAATTTATGACATACACTGAACCAAGAGGGAATTAAAGGGGGGAGGTAATTATTATGTAACAGTTGGCATCGGAAAAATCGGGAAAAATCAAGTATACTATAACTAATATTAAAACAATCTTTCTCCGAGCATTTTTTCCATTTAGCTAACTTTATTGCTTCATTGATTGATTCATACCTCAACGGTTTTCGTCGTCTGTTATCGAAATAAATGACGAATTATGAATGTTTTGATTCATTTCAACAAATTCAATAAGAAGAAATGGGTACCGATGATAAAGAGTTACAATTTACAACGTATTTACCTCAAAATGTATGCAAAATCCTCCTTCCCATTGTGATTTCCTTGTACCGACTTCTTTGACAAGGTGCTCAACAGCTGATGATAATGAGTGTGACGTGACAAGCTAAACATGGACGTTGATGAATCTTAGTTTTTGGCGATTTTCTTACTCAAAACTGTAAGTGTTCAAGGGAACAACGGTCATGTTTGAAGATATTGTTAATGTCGCAATGATGTTGTCGAAAAACAACAAGTTGATAAATCTTTGATCTCGGTGTAGCCAAAAAATCACCACTCCATAGCAAATTCTCACAACGTCCGATTTAGCCAATCAAAATTCGCATAATTTCGAAAATGACGTAATAGATGAGATGTCGATGCAATCACCAAAAATCGTAAAAAATGATTTGAAACCGCATTAACCTACCCGCGTATATGTTTTATGTTGTGATGTTATACTATTTTGTCAGAAAAAGGAGAAAGTTTGGTACTTTTTAAAGAATCTGATGTTCAGTGGTTGTCGAATGTTTAAGTGGTCCATAAGTGTTTTTTTTTATTTTATATAGATAATACTGTTTATTTCCCGTTTTTAATTGTTTTACAATAGTAATTGTGGAGCCCTTGCTGTTCAGTGTGAACCAAGGCTCCATTCTAAGAATGCAAACTCCAAAGCAAAAAGAAAAATCTACAAACCGCAAAAGTTTTAACCGTAGAGTTTTGTCATCATCGACTCCTGTTATTGAGCAAACGTCCATCACAGTTGATCATGTTGATAAAGAGCATATAAGCGAATCCAAGACATCACTTAGACAAAAACTAAAGCTCGAATTACGCAGCAATCAAACAAGCATATCATTAGATAACGTTCTTAGTTTGGGAAATTCTAAACTAAAGCCATTTAAACAACACATTTGAAAAAAAAATTGGGGTGCTACCGTTTCTGATTTTGAGGAAAAGATAACGGAGATTGATTTTTAATAAAAAAAAATCAACTATCAAATCAGCAAAATGACCAGCATAAACAATGTTTGATCAAAGACAAATGCCATGCAAATACTGTGTTGAAAGGGCACACGTGAACAATGTTTTACGTGACAATAGCAGTTTTGCGAAAGAATTAGTAGCAACCTATCATACGCTGATACACACAGACATCAGTAGTGGGCTACATTTACTATATTTTTTTTTAAATAAAAGACATTAAATACCTAATTGGCATAGCATTAATTGCCAAAAGGTATAGAAGATATGGAGACTAGGAGGATACTATTTATTCAATGGTGAAAGATATCATCAACAAGAGACAATAAAATTATCCGATGATGAAAGTCGAGTATTGTACGATTGTTTACTACTTGTAGGCACAATAAGATTGGAAAAATATGTTGATGTCAGTTGGTGTTTGGATTTATACATTAATTGAGATTATAAAATTTTTATATTTTCAATAATCTGGTTTAATTCAATCAAGTAATAGTGTGGTTGCAGCCTGTAGCTCAATGCCATATTTGGCATGGCCATAGCAGCGCTCGCAGCATGAGTCAGAATTGTGGACTTCCCGAATCAGCTTGAATAGAATTTTGGAATTCCCGTATCGGGCACATGTTTATTTGCTGTCGACAAGAAAGCAGGTGTTACGAAAATTTGTTAAACTATCCAAAAAGAAGATGCCTAACGAGAAATTCCGTGGGGAACAAAAGAAGAACGACCAGCAGGACAGGAGGCAAGAGAGTGCAGCCTGAAAAAAATATATCTTGTGAATTTTGTCGAAAACATATGCGTAGTATTTTTGGGGTGTTAATGCCACTGAAATGGCAAAAATCTACAAATTGACTAATTATAGCTTCAAACTTTAAAGTTTTTAAGATGGGTACATGCAATTTATCTTTAGTTTGTCAATCATCCAATGCGTACAACTACCAATCTAGCCCACCCCCTTTTTGTTTAGGTAATCCAATTTATTTTATTATAAAATTGCTAATCCATCTTTTTTATGAATATATTTCCTTCTGAAATACAAATCTACATAGCACTACGTAGCCGCTACGATATTTAACTCCACCCTGCATTATTTCTGTGTGCATACAATGAATGAGTCGACCAGTGGTCAGCGGTTGGACAATAGTTTACTTTATATACCGTTAGAAGTATATATCACGTGCAGTCCGCATAACGTTCCAATCTGGTATGAACATAATGATTACTACCATTCTTATTCTTTATGATTTTTATCATATCTTTACCATTATAATGAACAGGAAATTATTTATGAAAGGTATTAAAATCTGAGTCGATAATTCGTGACATCAAATCGCACTGTAGCCGTCCTTCTAGACCACACGACCACCTGGGATTCATAAAGATGAAGCTTTCGATGACCGTGTGTCACCTTTCCACGTCAGTTTTAATCTAGCGTCGTACTACAGTACATGATATATAAGGCATGAAGATATTATTTTTACAGATCCGCTAAATTATCTATATTATATATCACGATATCTCAGTAGCATGGGTTCGAATCCCGGCGAGGGAAGCACAAAAAATGTGCGAAAGCAAATTTACAGATCTAATATTGTAGGACTGGTGTATAGACGAGTTTTATATATATATATATATATATGTATATGATTTCTTTTATATTCTAGGTCTTTTTTCGGTGGCTTGTCATTTAACCCATGGATCTAAAGATAGTTGCCGACATTATCACTGTTCAGTATGTCTAAAAGTGTTCAAGTCAAGAAAAGACAATTTGATTCATCATGTAGCCAAATGCAATGGAAGATCAAGTTAAAACGTTAGCGAACCTCATCCAGTAGACTCATCTTCTTGTAGACAAAATACAGACAGCCATCACACACAGAATAAGAAAATTAAGTGCCCTAGGTGACCATATGATCTCTTCTCCTCTGTCAAAGGACTAAAACAATACACACAGAAGCAACTATAAGGTGTAGTGTGCAATAAACTCTTCTCAAGAGGATGGATAATGAGTCACATGGAAATTCACGAGAAGAGGGAGAAAAGTCAAAAACAAAGCATCATTACACAGTGGTCATCGATGAACAAAAGGGGCTATATACATCTGCCGTTAATATGAAAGGACTCCGTCAGCCTATTCATGTTCAGAAAATAACCCATGGCAGTAACGAAAGCTACTGTGAAATATCGCTTGCCACTTCTTAAAAGATACTGCGGTAAGGGGAAGTATTGTGACATATGAATACAATGGTTTAGGGGGGAGGGGACGGGTTGAAAAGTGTTATATTTAAAACGATTAACTATATTGTATCTGTACCACGTTTTCCGTTTAATATTTTTTTTTAATTTTATCAGTTATACTGTGAAATGTATTTTCGGATTGATCACTCAACTGCTTCCTGTTTAATGATAAATTTGAGTTGGGGTATTATCAGTAAGCAGTATCTCACACTTTCACTTGTTAATTTTGATTACAACAAATGACACAAACAAATAGATTTAAAATTATCTGATATTCATTTTATGTTCATTGTCTGAATTAAACTGGTGTGTGCTGCTCTGTTCTTAAATATAAACAACTTTGCGAATCTGAGCCTCACAATAAATAGGATAGTCTTGTAATTGCATGACTACAAAACATCAAAATTTCTCAACCAAGATATAATTATGGTTTGATTTTAGGTAATATTTGTATGTCTGAATTTGAATGTCTGTGTACAAGCTGCAATTTTCCTCTACAGGGAAAGACAGTTAAGGCTGAAGAAAACAAGAGAAAAAGACTTATTAAAAAGGACTAAGAAAGTCTTAACTTGGAATCATCTTTACAAATTATAGAGCCAGACAGCTGTAGCTGCTCATGCAAGGAGTCCAACAAGATACTTGAGGGAAAGGTAAGTTTTTATATCCTTTGTCTTAAATTTATTGCAGTATTGATTAATTGAGGTGGAAACTAAGACCAAGAGCATTATGATAAGCAGATATTTCAAACACATTTTTTCGACAGAATGGAATTTAAACTAGCCAAGGTATAAGTTACCAGGTAAATGATTTCACTATGTGCACAACAATTAGCTGAGTGAGACTACAACATGATAGCACTTTCTTTATAATCTCTTACTAGAAGGAAGCCAAAATATAAATTATGACTTTAATTTCTTTTATTTAGGGTAATAAGATACTTCAGTAGCTGGAAAATTTCACAGAGTGCAAAACATGCTTGAAAAAAGCATACAAGGTGAATATTAATTTTGTATTATGTATGTATTTGTCATAATTCCCAAGTGCATGGAATACAAATGTTTAAACTGCACCAAAAGGTTCTGTAGTGTATATTTTGGGCCAAACAGCTAAACAGGGTTGTCATAACTCTAAATGTATTTATTCATCATTCTCGAATAAACATACATAAGAAACAAATACAAGTCTAAATATGTGTGCTGCAACCACTTCCTGTTTGTCAAAAGTTTGATATATTTTGTCATTTTTAACATGACCTTTTTAGTTTAATGGCTATTTAAAAGATGATTTGATATTTGGCATGAAGTTAATGATATTACTTGTATTGTATTTACTGTGTTCAATTCAATCCAGCTTTCAAAGCAGTTTTCAACAAATCTTTTTTGCATGTATACTTTTCAATATATTGAGTTATTTATGAGAAATTGATTTTCTGTTAATTTTACATCTTGTAAATGAAGTCCTCAATAATATTATTATATATATTCAAAAACGATAAATTGACATTCCAGTGAAATGTTGAAATAATGTATAATATAATGCTTTGGAAATTTGTAATACAATCGGGACATGTTTATTTCATGTGTATAGTCAACATGTTAAAAGGATAAAAATTTGTGAGTTTTATCAAGTATTTGTAAAAAATATATATATCTGTATATATATATATATAAATTAATGAACATTTAACTAATTCACATGTACTATATCATGTATATATGTTGTATGGAATATGCGATTTGCCACTAAATTTGTGTAAATACCTTACTGGTATATAGTTTATGTATATATATCAATATAGATTTAATGTAGAAATTTGGTTATTTGTAGATGATACTCTCAATTGAAGAGGTAAAATCTCTTGACGATATTCCAGTGTGCCCAACTGTTAAAGGGACAATTGTTGATGTGAGCAAAATTGAAAGGCAAGGAATAAATGGTAAAGGCAGGTGTTATGCCATTATAGCTGATGGAAGTGGCTCCATATCTGTTACAGTGTATCATGAAAAACATCACGAGAAATTTGTAAAAGGATTGGGCATCACCCTAGTCAATATTATTTGCAAGAAGTCCTTCTTAGGAGTCACAATTAAAACAGGAGTTGCCAGGTGCTCAAGATGCTTTGCAAATCATGCAAAGGAATATTTAGAGGAGCACAGTCTTAGTCGAACTGTAATAAATGTCAGTGTTTCATTAAGTTGTATGAACTTGATATATATTTTGTGATACTTTTCATCTGTGAACCAGATGTTCCGCAGGGCGTAGCTTTATACGACCGCAGAGGTTGAACCCTGAACGGTTGGGGCAAGTATGGACACAACATTCAAGCTGAATTCAGCTCTAAATTTGGATTGTGATTAAATAGTTGACACAGCATAGGTTTCTGACACAGAATGAATGTGTTCTAATGAACTTAAAATTTTTGTTTTCTCTTAGAGCAATTCACTATGCTGTTGAATATTAATCCTCTCAAAAAAATGTTTGAAGAAATTTTCTTTTTATTTATGAAATTTCAAATGAGAAAAATTGAACCCAATTTTTTAATCACATCCCCCTTTCCCTTATTCCAAAACTAATCTCAATTAAAATATTCTAATGGAGTTTGCAACAATAACTACTCATTTAAATACATCATAAAATATTAAGATGTAAAAAAACTGCTTGTTATCACTGAATGGTAAAGATCATTTAAATTTATCAGTTGGTAGCAAAAAGTGAATATACATTGTATATTATATATAACAAAGATTTAAGTTGATTCTGGACAAAGAAAGATAACTCCAATTAAAAAAATTCTTGCAATAAGATATTTCTTGCTCACTATTCTGGACAAAGAAAGATAACTCTAATTAAAAAAAAATTGATATTTCACAATATTGTGAAATTAGATATTTCTTGCCATTGCACAATACTGTGCAATTGAAAAGACTTGCTATTGCACAATACTTAATATAATAATTTTAGATCCTGATTTGGACCAACTTGAAAACTGGGCCCATAATCAAAAATCTAAGTACATGTTTAGATTCAGCATATCAAAGAGGCCCAATAATTTAATTTTTGTTAAAATCAAACTTAGTTTAATTATGGACCCTTTGGACCTTAATGTAGGCCAATTTGAAAACGGGACCAACAATGAAGAATCTACATACACAGTTAGATTTGGCATATCAACGAACCACATTTATTCAATTTTTGATGAAATCAAATAAAGTTTAATTTTGGACCCAGATTTGGACCAACTTGAAAACTGGGCCAATAATCAAGAATCTAAGTACATTTTTAGATTCAACATATCAAAGAACCCAACCGATTCATTTTTTGTCAAAATCGAACTAAGTTTAATTTTGGACCCTTTGGACCTTAATGTAGACCAATTTGAAAACATGACTAAAAGTTAAGAACCTACATACACAGTTAGATTCGGCATATCAAAGAACCCCAATTATCCAATTTTGATGAACTCAAACAAAGTTTAATTTTGGACCCTTTGGGCCCCTTTTTCCTAAACTGTTGGGACCAAAACTCCCAAAATCAATACCAACCTTCCTTTTATGATCATAAACCTTGTGTTTAAATTTCATAGATTTCTATTTACTTATACTAACGTTATGGTGCGAAACCCAAGAAAAATGCTTATTTGGGTCTCTTTTTGGCCCCTAATTCCTAAACTGTTGGGACCTAAACTCCCAAAATCAATACCAACCTTCCTTTTGTGGTCATAAACATTGTGTTTAAATTTTATTGATTTCTATTTACTTAAACTAAAGTTATAGTGCGAAAACCAAGAAAATGCTTATTTGAGCCCATTTTGGCCCCTAAAATGTTGGGACCAAAACTCCCAAAATCAATACCAACCTTCCTTTTATGGTCATATACCTTGTGTTAAAATTTCATAGATTTCTATTCACTTTTACTAAAGTTAGAGTGCGAAAACTAAAAGTATTCGGACGCCGACGACGACGACGACGACGACGACAACGACAACGACGACGACGACGCAGACGACGACGCCAACGTGATACAATATACGACGAAATTTTTTTCAAAATTTGAGGTCGTATAAAAAGGAAACTCATAAGATTAACTGATATTAATACCGTAGCTGATATTGAAAAATATATAGATTTTAAAACAACTAAACAGTCCAAGTTTTTTTCATACATATTCATAATATTCCATATTTTAGGTTAATAATGGAACAAATACAGGAGACAATCTTTCTTAAAGAAATATGTAACCGATATTCACTGTTCCGCTGCTTCAAACCAAGAACTTATGATTTTAAAATGTTTTTGCCGTGATCAGTACAGTAACCATTTATTTAGCTTATAATATGTATGTCATTTAATGTATATTAAATACTTTCCTTTACGGGAACGACCTCATTCTAAATAGCAAAGTTACCAGAGCACTACGAAATATTCATCAAATGTGAATTGAAGAACATTTGATTTAAAAGGCTAACTACACTCTACATCAAGAAAGTCAAGGAAGGCTCAAATTGATACACAACTAGCATAGCGAACGTCTATACACTGCGAATTGATAACGAACATAACCACATCACTGATTCAATTCATCTTAACGTCGTTTCCCCCTCCTTCTTCTCTAGATATAAAACAATTGACTATTGCATGACATTTAAATTGTACTTATTCTTTTTAAATGCAATCAGGAACACATCAGGTCGATACCTCTGCTGGTGGACTATTAGTCCCCGAGGGTATCACCAGCCCAGTAGCCAGTACTTCGGTACTGGCATGAAAATACGGATTTTTTTGTGTTATTAAAATTTGCTGTTACAAAATATTAGAAATTATTATAAATTAAGGAATGTATCTCCCTCATGCAAAGCTCTGATTCCTTTCACGAATTTGGCTATACTTTTTGGACCTTTTGGATTATACCTCTTCATCTTTTATATATGCTTTGGATTTCAAATATTTTGGCCACGAGCATCACTGAAGAGACATGTATTGTCGAAATGCGCATCTGGTGCAACAAAATTGGTACCGTTGATTTTATTACTACCACTGGGTCGATGCCTCTGCTGGTGGACTATTAGTCCCCGAGGGTATCACCAGCCCAGTAGCCAGTACTTCGGTACTGGCATGAAAATAGGGATTTTTTTGTGTTATCAAAATTTGCTGTTACAAAATATTAGAAATTATTATAAATTAAGGAATGTATCTCCCTCATGCAAAGCTCTGATTCCTTTCACGAATTTGGCTATACTTTTTGGACCTTTTGGATTATAGCTCTTCATCTTTTATATATGCTTTGGATTTCAAATATTTTGGCCACGAGCATCACTGAAGAGACATGTATTGTCGAAATGCGCATCTGGTGCAACACAATTGGTACCGTTGATTTGATTACTACCACTGGGTCGATGCCTCTGCTGGTGGACTATTAGTCCCCGAGGGTATCACCAGCCCAGTAGCCAGTACTTCGTTACTGGCATGAAAATAGGGATTTTTTTGTGTTATCAAAATTTGCTGTTACAAAATATTAGAAATTATTATAAATTAAGGAATGTATCTCCCTCATTCAAAGCTCTGATTCCTTTCACGAATTTGGCTATACTTGTTGGACCTTTTGATTATAGCTCTTCATCTTTTATATATGCTTTGGATTTCAAATATTTTGGCCACGAGCATCACTGAAGAGACATGTATTGTCGAAATGCGCATCTGGTGCAACAAAATTGGTACCGTTGATTTTTTTAATACATAGAAAGGTAAACTGTATTGATTTATTTATTTTGCTGCTTCAATATCGTAAATAAATTGGACGTAATCAGTATAGTAAAAATTTTATCAGTGTTTAATATTATTGTCATTTAATGTATATTACATACATTCCTTTAAAAATCGACAATTTCCCAAAAAACACAATAATCAGAACACTACGAATTGTTATTACATTCTGCATTCTTCAATATTAAAAATTGAGCCGTCTTGAAAGGAGTAGGTCCGGTAAGGACCGATTTTGGTCTGAAATTTCAGGTTCATCTGACGAAAGATTTTGACCACTTTTTAAACACTTATCTTTCGACGGGTCTCTAAAAACACCGCAAAGGACCTCCTTTGTGCACAATTGAGCACTAAGGACCCCAAAGAAGTTTGTTAAGGGCACAAAGGACCTGAAATTCCCTTTAAAGCATACAATTATAATAATTCCTGAAGAAAAATGTGAGAAAACAAAATTAATTTCAATAAAAATTGCGATTTTTATAATGTACGATATGGTGTTGTCACCGGTACCGGTTTAGAACCGAATTTATATCCGGGCTATGTGACAGCTCGTGTATGTGAATTTTTAAATAGTTATAATATGATATAACTGATAAAAACCTCAATTATTTTGTTGTTATAATTTTTTTTTAAGACAAGATACTTTACCAAAACTACGAAAATCATGTAAGGATACCGATGCTTTGCTGGGTTTTTTTTCTCAGCTGGTCTAATATTTCATCATCACCTTGTTTTGTTTTTTATGTATGGTAATATTTATTGCTATGACGAAAACTTGTCTAAAGGCACAAAGAAAACGGTATGACCATAATTCTAAAGGTAGGTAATTAATTTGGATTTGTCAATTCTTTTTTCATGAAATTAATTTCAATACACACTTTGTTTTATAACAATTTATTCTACACAAAAACTAAGTATGTACCGAAATGTTCTTACTTGGTGAGTCTCAAATTACTTTAAAGAAAACGTTTCTAAGCCACAAAGGGGACAGTATGTGATTTTTGTCTGAAGGTAGGAAAATTGGGTTGATTTTTTCAATTCGTATTTTTTCAGAAATTTCAATACACACTCTGTTTTATCAAATTTTATTCTGTACAAAACACTTACGGACAGAAAGTAACAGAAAAAAGTCATAGGACAAAAAAAATCACAATTCAGTTTTGAGGTTAGTTTTCTTTGAAAACGAAAACACTTCTTTTGGAAAAAAAATGTATTTTTCTTGAAGTTTTATTTATGAAGCAACTTTGTAATAAAAAAAATATTCAATAAATATCAATAGTTATTAAATAATTGTTACGAAAACAAAATGTCAACGAGGCTTGAATGGCTTCATTTTGCCAATAAATATATATCCTCTGCATGATTAAAAATTAATACATTTTCATTTATCAAGGTTAATGAGCTCCTAAACTTAGACATGAATATATGTTAAAAAAAATAAAAATATTTCAAAATATATTTTACCTTCTCTAAATTTGGAGGGAAAGTTGTTTTACACAAGTTTCTACATAGAAGTGTAGTCCTCTCTGCAAATATGTCAAATGAGAGCACAAAATTATCACTTTCTGTAAATGAAGAACAGAAAGAAACAATTCTTAGTTTGTTTGGATATTATAACTGGGATGTGAATGAATTGAATGATGAGCAAGCAACTTGTGTGAATGAATCAACCCAAACTGATGAAATACTTGAAAATGATGACAATGCAAATGAGGACACAGAAATAAACCAGCAAAATGAAGATAGAGATGAATGTCCTTTCTGTTTATGTAAACCATGTATAACTGATGAAAGCAACATACAAATGTGGTGGGAGACGGAGGGTCAGCAAAGACAAAGGAGAAATAACAGTTTGAGAAAGGAAAAATATAAATATTTTTGGACAATGCTGTACCATAGAGATGTTTGGAGAGATGATACATATCAAAAAAGAAAATTACAAGCCTTGGCACGTGATCCAAAATTCAACCAGATGCTCCGCAGGGCGAAGCTTTATACGACCGCAGATGTTGAACCCTGAACGGTTGGGGCAAGTATGGACACAACATTCAAGCTGGATTCAGCTCTTAATTTGGATTGTGATTAAATAGTTGACACAGCATAGGTTTCTGACACAGAATGAATGTGTTCTAATGAACTTAATTTTTTTGTTTTCTCTTAGAGCAATTCACTATGCTGTTGAATATTAATCCTCTCAAAAAAATGTTTGAAGAAATTTTCTTTTTATTTATGAAATTTCAAATGAGATAATTGAACCCAATTTTTTTAATCACATCCCCCTTTCCCTTATTCCAAAACTAATCTCAATTAAAATTTCTAATGGAGTTTGCAACAATAACTACTCATTTAAATACATCATAAAATATTAAGATGTAAAAAAACTGCTTGTTATCACTGAATGGTAAAGATTATTTTAATTTATCAGTTGGTAGTAAAAAGTGAATATACATTGTATATTGTATATATAACAAAGATTTAAGTTGATTCTGGACAAAGAAAGATAACTCCAAATAAAAAAAATTCTTACAATTAGATATTTCTAGCTTACTATTCTGGACAAAGAAAGATAACTCTAATTATAACAAAATTGCTATTTCACAATATTTTGCAATAAGATATTTCTTGCCATTGCGCAATACTGTGCAATTGAAAAGACTTGCTATTGCACAAAACTTAATATAATAATTTTAGATCCTGATTTGGACCAACTTGAAAACTGGGCCCATAATCAAAAATCTAAGTACATGTTTGGATTCAGCATATCAAAGAACCCCAAGATTTCATTTTTTGTTAAAATCAAACTTAGTTTAATTTTGGACCCTTTGGACTTTAATGTAGACCAATTTGAAAACAAGACCAAAAATGAGGAATCTACATACACAGTTAGATTTGGCATATCAAAGAACCCCATTTATTCAATTTTTGATGAAATCAAACAAAGTTTAATTTTGGACCCCGATTTGGACCAACTTGAAAACTGGGCCGATAATCAAGAATCTAAGTACATTTTTAGATTCAGCATATCAAAGAACCCAAACGATTAATTTTTTGTCAAAATCAAACGAAGTTTAATTTTGGACCCTTTGGACCTTAATGCAGACCAATTTGAAAAAGGGACAAAAGTTAAAAATCTACATACACAGTTAGATTCGGCATATCAAAGAACCCCAATTATTCAATTTTGATGAAATCAAACAAAGTTTAATTTTGGACCCTTTGGGCCCCTTTTTCCTAAACTGTTGGGACCAAAACTCCCAAAATCATTACCAACCTTCCTTTTATGGTCATAAACCTTGTGTTAAAATTTCATAGATTTCTATTTACTTATACTAAAGTTATGGTGCGAAAACCAAGAAAAATGCTTATTTGGGTCCCTTTTGGCCCCTAATTCCTATACTGTTGTGACATCAATACCAACCTTCCTTTTGTGGTCATAAACATTGTGTTTAAATTTCATTATTTTCTATTTACTTAAACTAAAGTTATTGTGCGAAAACCAAGAATAATGCTTATTTGGGCCCTTTTGTGGCCCCTAATTCCTACACTGTTGAAGCCAAAACTCCCAAAATCAATCCCAACCTTTCTTTTGTGGTCATAAACCTTGTGTCAAAATTTCATAGATTTCTATTAACTTAAACTAAAGTTGTAGTGCGAAAACCAAGAAAATGCTTATTTGGGCCCTTTTTGGCCCCTAATTCCTAAAATGTTGGGACCTAAACTCCCAAAATCAATACCAACCTTCCTTTTGTGGTCATAAACCTTGTGATAAAATTTTATAGATTTATATTCACTTTTACTAAAGTTAGAGTGCGAAAACTAAAAGTATTCGGACGACGACGACGACGACGACGACGACGACGCCAACGTGATAGCAATATACGACGAAAATTTTTTCAAAATTTGCGGTCGTATAAAAAAATTATCTGGCATAAACGAGATATAATGCCAAATTGTGTATTGAAACTTGTGCGAAACTGGCACCCAAATCCTGATAACATCCCATACATGGGCCACCTATGGGAATAAAAATTGCCAAGTGAAAATTTTTAAAATTAATATTCTTTAAGTTACCTAGTTTTGTTTAAATCCCAGAGCTCAACTTACATCTTATTTTAAAAATACTGAAAAAGTGAACACATTTTTCAAAATTGTCTCCCTTTTATACCCTAGCCCCGGTCTTTAATGGCACTAGTTCCCAATATATGTGCATTGTATTGTCAAAAAACAGCCCATATTTATGTAGCAGAGGCATTCTACTGTCCAATAAATAACTAAAAGTTTACATTTTAACAATTTTGTAAAACTGCTATATTTCGGGGCCAAAAAGGGGTCTTAATGGACCTACTCCTTTATTAAAACTGAAATGATTTGAATATTAAGGGTATTAATCGGGACCTATATAAGAAAAATAATAAGGTTCGCGTTAAAATCATTTTCCTACCACGAATCAATTTCAGCAATTTACGAAACAAGAATACTTGTACTTTGGCTAGAGATCATATTATCTATTGCTATTGTGTCTAATAAGTGTATTGTAAATTATTTTGATCAAAAAGAAAAGAAAAGAAAGTGTAATTAAAAACATCATGTTCCTACCAGCAAAACTGAGTTCTCGTTGTTTATTCTTTTACAAAGAGTCGTTAGGCAGATCCCAACCTAGCTTTTCCCCAGAACAACAAAAGGTATGCTGCAGCATTAGTGGTATTTGTCAATGATAGTCTGAAGGGTTATTTGGACGAAGGACATTAAGTTCCATCGTCTGTTGGTATTGGTCAAATGGATATGTTGGAGAGTTGTTGGGACGAGGAACAATAAGTTCCATCGTCTGTTGGTATTGGTCAAATGAATATGCTGGAGAGTTGTTTGGACGAAGGAACTAAGTTCCGTCGTCTGTTGGTATTGGTCAAATGGATATGCTGGAGAGATGTCTGGACGAAGGGCGCTAAGTTCCATCGTCTGTTGATATTGGTCAAATGGATATGTTGGAGAGTTTTTGGGACACTTAGTTCCATCGTCTGTTGGTATTGGTCAAATGAATATGTTGGAGAGTTGTTTGGACGAGGGACACTAAGTTCCATCGTTTGTTGGTATTGGTCCAATGGATAGGTTGGAGAGTTGTTTGGACGAGGGACACTGAGTTTCGTCACAACAGTAGATCAGAGAAATATTTTACCTGATTGTGTTACAAACACAATCTTACTATATTTATCATCACATCATTTTTCAAGCGTAGGATATTTCAAATATGTCAAATGAGCACTGTTATAAACTATTGAACTTGTCTGTGCAGTGAGACTTCAACAGTTGCCAAATTATATATATATATATATATATATATATATATGTCTAGTAGAGTTATATAGAACATCGTAAGAGTTCGGACAAAGGTCAGTCTTCGTCAGCACATCTTTTGTTTGTTTCAGCCCGTTAAGGGTTACTAGGACATTCATAACTTAGTATATAAACTGATCAAGCCGCTATGATATAAATAGCGAGTTTCTTGATATTCTAGGCGAGTCTCTTGGTTTGGAAAATAATTTAGATTTAAACAAAATTTCTTTAAATTTTATTTTGAAAAAAATATGTTTTTAATCAACTATTATTTTAATTCAGAGGTTTGTTTAAACAGTATTTAATATTGTTATTTTTTAATATGAAACCTAAATTGTTGTACTATTTTATCATTGTTTTTAACTAACTTTGACTTCAAATTGTGTACTTTGAAATCATATTGTATTTATGTTTTCATTGTTAAATTAAAAGCGAGTTTCTTGATATTCTAGTTTGATTTTCTGTCTCGTTGCAGGTTCCGGCCTCCTACCGTGAGCCTCCTCCAAGATTGTGCCATAAGGCTTTACAATTGTTGGCACACAAATACACCACAAAACATCAACACAATACTTGATTCTACCAGCAAATTTAGTTTCTTATTTATTTCATTAAAAGGGGTTCGCAGGGCGCAAGTCCCACTCTCGCTGCCAATCCAATCCACAACAACGACATGTAGTTCCAAAATGTCAAGACATATTTCTACCTACAAGAACCGTAAGAGAACTTAACGAACTAGAGGATGGAAATAACCATCATGTTTATCAATATAAAATATCACCAAAGACATTCATAGTCCTTACATAATAACTGATACCCATGAGAAGTACACAGCAACCATAATGATTCGGTCTCAACAATTAGAGATGACACGAACCTTCTAGATAACTAGCTAGCAAATGTCCATATAAGGAGATGTGATGACGAACATAACTAAATCAATGATTCCGTTCTTATTAACATCGTATTCAACTTTTTCTCATTGGGAATACGACTAATTCAATATTGCCTGCAATATCACATGTTCATGTACTTTTTCGTGTCAAAATATTCATTGCTGTCTGTTGATTTCATCACACATCCCATAACAAAGTGCTCATGATCTTAAAATAATGTTGATGCGATCTGTATAGAAGCAATTCCTTCATTATTAAATATGTTTGTTATTTGATGTACATCATATACATTCCTTTGAGAATGTAAAAACTATTGGTTTTTCCTTGCCAACAATAGTAATGTTTCTTGTTGTACTGATTTTTTGAAAAAAAAAAGTTTTTAAGTAACTAATATTTGAATTCAGAGGTTTATTTAAACAGTAATTAGTATTGCTATAATTTAATATGAACCCTGCATTGTTGTACTATTTTATAATTGTTTTTAACTTACTTTGACTTCAAAATGTGTACTTTGAAATTATATTGATATTCTAGTTTGTTTTTTTTTCTCGTTGCTGGATCCGGCTTCCTACCGTCAGCCTCTCCCCAGATTGTGCCATAGCGTTTTACAATTGTTGGACACAACAACACCACAAAACATCAACACAATATAATGGTAGAGGACCATGTTTAGCAACGAAAAGAAAACAGCGAAACCTGGAAAGACCCCTGATAACTACAAACAGCAGGTTCACTACAAACTAGACTCTGCATTTGAAGGCCTTGATATAGTTATCAAAGGTACCAGGATTCTAATTTAGTACGCCAGGCGCGCGTTTCGTCTACATAATATATTTGCAGACCAACAGGACGACATTATTAGTTTCAAAGAGGGCTATCCGATTTAACACCAAGTTGCCGATTGTGACAACGATACAACAATCCCTTACGGAGACGACCAGCCTTTTTCTCAGTCTTCGCCTATAAAATCCAATCCTTTCTTTTCATCGTAGACAGGACCGCCAACTCTTCCATCAAGTATCACGCCGGTACGACCATCTATCAAACACCCGCCAATAATTCCTTCCACGCTTTCCAAAATACCGACATCTGTTGCAGGAAATTCACGGTTACAGTCACCACACCATTTTGATGCGTTATATCCCAGTTTGAAAACAACTGCCACAACAGCTATCGCTACTGCTGAAACAAGTGCCTTAAGTACCACATCGTCAGTTACAACAACAGCAAAGTCTTCAGGTAGGACAGTATAACCTTCTACAAACATTTTTAATATGTCTTCAATTTTGAAAATTGAAAAATTTAAAGGTGATAATACTCAAAATCCTGAGACTTGGTTAACTAATTTTAATCAATATTGTAGTTTTTAAAGCATTCATTTGCCGAACTGGATATATAGTATCATGGTTAAAAATACGTCCTGCTAACAAAATATTGAAGAGTTATTGGTAATCTTTAGCTGTTGTCTTCTCGATGGTCATGTTTATTTATTTTGGAACACATCCTCTATTTCCTTTTTCAATTTTATGAAAATTTTAGTGTTATATTTTTAGTATTATGAATATTATAGTTAATATGAAGATTTTGTTCTTATATTACAGGAATTATGGATACATATGCAGCAACAGAAAAGTTAATTGAAACTGATAGAGAGAGAACAGAGGTTTCTTTTAATTGTTGTGAATGTCAGCGTCGAATGTATATATTACATAGGAAAGAAAAAGCTTTGAAACGGAAAGAGTTGTTTTAAAAGACATTCATGAATAGGTGTTGTTTAGCTAAGAAACACAAGTCAGTGCAGTATGAAATTGTTGGGGTGAAACTGCAGCTTCTTAAGATGTAGAGAATACCATAGTGACGCACCAAGAAGAGGAAACACCTACAAGTTCACCCTTGGGTGCCTCGAATATAAGATAACGCGGTCATCTTGTGGTCTGGTCAGTTGATTGGAGTTTGCGGTCCTTATCAGACGCTAAAATGGATATTGTAAAAGTGTTAAGAAAGTGTCGGGAAGAAGAAGATCCCGAAATGGAAGAATATGATCGGAAGTGTTTGCCGCCCCTCGGTAAGGCAGAACTAACAAGTGTAGCAAAGTCATAAGGTGTAAAGTTAGAAGAACTAAGTATTGCTGTTGGGTGGAATCCCGGATTCAAGGGAGAACATGTGTAAACACCTGCATTTTGCACTTCAGTGTACCGATACTATTCAGGAGGGTAAAGAGGATGAAGAGGCTGGGCTAAAAAACAGTGCCTCAACACTAGTCAGCTAGTACAGGCTATTTATGAATAAAAATTCATGACCTGCTTCATTAATGCAATGTTGCAATCTTTGTTCTTAGCCTGTTAACATGATTTTTGTCTTAAACGAAAGTCCAGTGGCAAATATCCCATGGATATTCAACAGTTCAATAAATAACTGAACAGCTAAAGGGGGAGGCAATAAACCCCAACAACAGCTTAAGCCAGAAGGAACATACTGAGCTGCTGATACAGGCTTACAAACTGGAAAGTGTTCAATAATAATACGACTTCGCAGGTGTTAAAAGGTACAGATAAATCTGGCAATTATTACCAGTTAGCTACATAAGACATGTTGCTTGCTTATATACCTAATCACAATGATACATCAGGGGCGGATCCAGCCATTTAAAAAAAGGGGGGTTCTAACCCAGGACAAAAAAAGGGGGGTGTTTCAGACCTTTCAAATGCATTCATCTTTAAAAAAGAAGGGGGTTCCAACCCATTAAAATGCATTAATCGTAAAAAAGGGGGGTTTCAAACACCTGGACCCCCCCCTGGATCTGCGCCTGTTCACTGGTACATGTAGCTTAGATATTGATATAATTTACTAAAGTCAACTTTGATATACTTTCTTTATTTTAAATTGTGTGTAAAAGGGTATTTTAATTGAAAATGCAATGATATTTCTTATACAAAGTTACCAGATTTCGTCATAATTAGCTGATAAGCAGGTGAAAATAGACCAATGTCTGCTTCACAATGTACGAGCTTTCTAATTGATTATTTTTTATTCCGTAAATGTAATTAGAAACTTAAATGGTTGGTGGGCCTTGTGATTAATTTCAAAATGGATGACATGCTGAAAAAATGTTAAAAAAGTGTAAAAGTAAAACGTTTCTCACCAGTTTCCGGTAATATTCTTCTCTAGGCTTTGCTGAAATCTGTAACCCAAGTGGTATATACTGTTGTTGCAAAAAATTAACTGTGCTCCAGAAACCCAGTTAATACAAACAGTGGAAAATTTGAAGTGTACAGAAAACTGCAGCTCAACTTTGACCTTTCTAATAAGCATTGGCGATGAATATTCCTGGGCCAAGGAGGCCCTGGCGGATTTAAATGCGAATGAAATTGAGGCAAAACATTTTTCAACTGACCCCGACAGCTCTGCATTTAAAGCTGCGGATGATTTATATCAAGAAAACATAACACAAACTAAGCCGGAACATTACTTGGACACCCGACATATTGGCAGATAATCACAGGAAAAAACATAAAGAAAAATCCCCAAATTCTCAGTATGATGCCTGGAAGAACTAAAATAAAAAAATCTCCATTTACATTTTTTCTTTAGATTTTTCTTAATTTACAGAGGCAAGGGATCTTCTCACTTGGCTTTACGCGAGGCCATACAATTTGCAGATATTATCCACATTAAGATGAATATTTCCATAAAATAAAGACATAGAAGTGTTGAGTATTCATGTAAGTAGGTTTTTTTTTTTAAAGTTCTGGAGTTACCAAACAGTCAACATGTCTGCTGAAATGAAGTTTCGTCAACTGAGAGATTTTACAGTAGTTAATAAACAATTGAAGATGTTGGTGTTTATGTAAATATATTTTGTTACAAAAGTTCTGGAGGAACTGGGACTAACTATATCAATATAAAATTGCAAACCTTGTATGTGTATTTTATTTTCATCACAACCGTTAATGTGAAGAAAATGACTTTATATTAAAATTTTGTTATACTAGTAAAATTTAAACAATGAAATATAGTATTTTGTTCCAGTACAATTCATTTATAAAATAAAGAGTAATATGCAAAAAAAAGGAATCCTCTCAAAATGCATTTTATGTAATTCTTATCTTTTTACAGACGGAACTTCAATATAAATGATGGATTTAACAACCAACTTATATTAAAAATAAGAAAGCATGCGAGGACGCCAAATGTAAATTGCCACTCCGCTCCTGAAATGGTACCAGGAACACGGCATGCTCATCACCAAGATATACCAAGTCGTGGAATTTAAACGGCAGCGAAGTTTCAGGGATTTCGTTAACGTCGTCAGCGACAATCGACGACTGGGATACGCCGATCCCGACAAGACCATCATCGCCGATACCTCTAAACTTCACGGCAAAAGTGCTTACGGCGAAACCATTACGGACCAGGAAAAATTTCAATCGGTGATGTACGTGGAAGGCGAAGGGCGGGTGATGTTGGAAGCAAACAAGCCACAGTTTAAAAAGATGACCACCCTAATGGAACAGGACGAATGTTTCGAAGTGGAACAATCGAAGGAGAAATTGGACATCAACTTTCCAATCCAAATCGGCTAATTCATCCTACAGTATGGCAAACTAAGAATGTAAGAGTTCTATTTCGATTTTCTGGACGTGTTTGTAGACCGCTCCGATTTTCAGTACTGTGAAATGGATACCGATTCCGCATACTTGACCCTGTGCGGACCCGACATGGCTAGCATCGTTAAACCACACATGCAAGACGCCTACCAACGAAAACTGATCGGATGTTGCCGAGACTATTTTGAACCCGATTGGCTCCCACGTTCGTGTTGCACCAAACATGCCAAGTACAATAAGAGGACCCCCAGACTATTTAAAGTGGAATACGAGGGTGACGTCGTGATCATCGGACTATGCTCCAAGACTCGTCTCGTCCGGGTTGTCAAATTCAGTTCAAAAGGCGTCACCAAGAGACGGGTCAAGGCACCCATGACCACCTTTCGCCACGTCCTCAATACAGAACGCGTGGGAAACGGATCGCTTAAAGGATTCCGAGCCAGAAACAACGATAACTTATTGTGAATCAATGAACTAGAAAACAAATGTGAGTCAGATATCATTCCGTACAATTTAAATAATTTAAATTTGGCACCAAAACTAAAACCCGTTCAAAAAAACAAACGAAAAGGAACATTTAATTTGATAAGGACTGCAGAACGACTGACAAAAACTATGGCCATCAACAGACTTAAATCAAAGCGCGAAAGCGCTGTAAAGGCAGTTAATTACAGGTTGTGTGTATTTCTAGTCCAGTTATATCATTATCTTCCATAGAATAGAGGTGGTTTGTAGAATTTAAGATTTAGAGTTCTTTTGTACCTTAGTTCACCTATACATGTATCTATAGTCTACTGTTTACAGTATATTTTCTGTGCCGCGCCATGAAATGCATTTTTATCCATGGCCTTGTCAGTTTGCTTTAAATTTATGAGTTTGACTGTCCCTTTGGTGTCTTTCGTCCCTCTTCTTTAGACATATAAGAACTTTTCCTTTTCAATATAAATAGACTATTTTTAATTATTGATTGTATACGCATATTCTATGACTCCCATGAAAAAATAGTTCACAAAGATTGACTAGTCTCTGTACTGTGTGTATAGCAAGAACATCAAGTAACATAATGGTAAATGTACATAGTAACATGTCAACTTTTTTGATGACCATACCTGCCAACTGTCAGTATTTGCAGAGTATTTCCCCCATCGAGCTCGAGGCTCCAAAATGGAAATTTTGTAAGAGCAATTTTGTCGACTATTTAAAGAAAACAATTAATTCAACAATGGCTATAAGCTTGTTAATGCAAGAAGAAGCCAAAAACCACATTAGAATATATTTGAAGGGAATCCATGACAATCGCCCCATTAGCAAATAGCCCCACTTTTTCACTAACTCGCCCCACTTTAAAAAAAAAACTGTCCCAACCTGGATTACCAAATCGCCCCACTTGTGAACTGTGTTAAATCCCGTTAATATTACTCCTGCCAACTCGCCCCACCTAATAGAAAACGATAATATCTAGATAAATATATTATTAACCAGGAAGAATTTAGTAATGCCAACTCGCCCCACTTATGTAAAAAGATGTTATCCCATTGTATATAAGTTAAATTCTGTTAATATATATAACTCTTGCCAACTGGTCCCACCTAATGGAAATCGGTGAAATCTAGATCAATATATTATTAACCAGGATGAATTTAGTAATGCCAACTCGCCCCACGTATGGAAAAAGATGTTATCCCATTGTATATAAGTTCAATTCCTTATATTGCATTATGATACAATTAACAGGTTTCTTTTCAATTGTTATGCAAATAACTAAGCTTCAAAACTTACATTTATTCTTCAGTATATATCAATAATAGTAATTAAATTAATTTTCGGTTTGTTTGTATTCTGTGTAGATTAGTTTTCATTAAAGTGGTGCAAGTTTTTATTTCTAATTATATATATATATATATTAATCTAAAAATTACCGTTAAATTAAGTAGGGCGAGTTGGCAGGAGTAATATTAAACAGGGTTCTCGCTAAGGCGAGTCCATGAGTCCTGGACTCAACAAAATCTGTCTGGACTCACCATTTTCAAAACTGGTGAGTCCACAAATACATCAATATTGAAATATTTTGTATAAACTGAACACAGTTACCATGACTCACCGTCAGGCATGGGGTAATTGTAATTAGTAATCGTAATCAGCTGTAATCGATTACATTTTGCAGTGTAATCCTATGTAATCAGTTATCATGTCATTTCTGATTACAAGTAATCTTAATGTAATCGATTACGTGACCCAAAACAGGTGTAATCATGATTACTTTTAGATTACTTTAAAATTACATTCATATGATTACTTGCTGATTACAAATCTTGAATACTGGTATATATATAGAAAAATAGTTTTTGATAGACAATATAAAAATGGAAAAAAAAATCATGAAACTGGTATTCACTACGATTGGACTTTTATTTAATGTGATAAATAGTATCATCTATATAACAAGTTTTGTGTAACCAAATGTTTTATTTTGTTAACAGTTTACTAAAGGAATTTGCTTTCCAGTGTTTGTGAGATAGAGCTGTTATGATATAAGAGTTTGTCTTAAAAGCATTTTTGTTCATTGATTGAAAAGTTCTGATATTACCTCCAATTTCATATAAGTATGTACAATATTTTTATAAAAATACAATGAAATTCAAAAGCAGAAAAACTTTAGTTCCAATTTGACTTTGAGGGTTGACAAACATAACTGCATGAGCCCTTTTAATTCAAAATTCAAAATGGAATTTAAAATCATATTTCATTTTTGACAATGTTAATAAATTTTGTTTTCCATAAATATTATGATATAATATGTATTCAAAATTTTCAAACAAATTATAACACTTAACCACTTATAACTTTATTGATTTTGCAATTAAGACAATAAAATTTTAATACCAAAGCTCACCTATTGTTTGTTAAAAAAAAATGGAAGTAGTGATTAACACCTGTAAAAACATTTATGGATGTGTCAATTATATCCTCACAGACACAAAGACTATACTTAATTGATTTTTCATTATTTGTCCAGGTTTTTTGTGAATTGGGCAATTTGTTTAAATTTGTAGAAAAAACAAAGTTATATCTTTTACATAGACAAATGACAGTTGTTTATAGCTATGTTATCAAATTACACTATACTTGTCTAAATTCTTTTAAATAAGATTAATAAATCACAAAAATTAGCTTATTTGTGAATATAAAAAGTTATTAGAAATTCTTTAATAATGCAATATACAATGTAATCATAAGTAATCATGATTACTTTAAAGAAAAGTAATCTAATGTAATCAATTACATTTGAAATAAGGTGTAATTGTAATGTAATCAATTACATTTTATAAGCAAAGTAATTGTAATTTAATCGATTACATTTTAAAGTAATTGACCCCATCCCTGCTCACCGTGGCCAAAAATGACGAGTCCCTGGACTCGCCTTCAAAAATCCTTAGTGAGAACCCTGATATAAAATGATTTAACCAATTTCACATGTGGGGCGAGTTGGCAGGAGTAATATTAAACATGATTTAACCAATTTCACATGTGGGGTGATTTGATAAATCAGTTTGTGGTGTTTTTTTTAAAAAGTGGGCCGATTAGCCAGTGGGGCGACTTGTCCTGCTTCCATTTGAAGGCCCCCTTGAAGGTTTTGTATGACTATATGACCCATCTTTCACGTAAAACCCCCATGTGCATTTTGAAAAGTTGGCAGATATGTTTCTTACTCCAGGCAAAATCTACCGGTATGAATGAAAAAGAAGTTTTCAATTAAGGCTCTGTGGCCATAACAGCTGTCTCATTAGCATTTTAACCACTTCCCATATTTGCAATTAAAACAATAGAAGAAAATTATTCAACGCAAAAACAAAACTTACTTGTAAATATGAAATTCTCTTTACGGTATGAGTTTTTCTCCTTGTTTGAAATTGTACAGTAGTACCTGTAACTGCTTATACCTATTTCTTATTCACTTTTGCTTGATAAACTCACTAAATATCATATACATTGTACCACATCTCCTTATTTTTATATGCATTCCAATAACATGAACAATTGTAATTCAATTCTATATACCAAAGCAAAATGAACTGCACCACTTTCATTCACTAGTATGCATCTTTTGTTCTTAGATGACACAATTAATATAATATATATTTATTGATAAAAAAATAAAATTTAGTATACAACTCTTTAACGGTATAAAAAAAAGCACAGCTGTGTCAAAAATTTTTAAATTTGTGCTGAAAACATAGACATTGATGGTATTTGAGTAATTCCATATGTGAAGCTCAACATTAGCTCGTCAGTTGGTGGTGGACAGTTATAGTTCCTTTCTGCAGGCTAGGATGAATGACTTTTCAGGAAAACCAATTTCACAAATCCAACTTTCCTCTAGCTTTCTAGATTTCTCCTACAATATTCATCCAGTTTAGTTCTTTTGTTTTAATTGGACACCGTCCTGATTTTTAATTTTGCAAACCATTCAGTCTCTTGCTTGCAAATAGTGCATGAAAATAGGATGGGTATGGCAGTAGACAAGTCTCTTTAAAGTGGGTTTGTGCCCTGACAAAAAAGTTTTATAACTTAAGTTTAATTGAAACTTGTGCAACACATATACCTAAATAACTATAAAACATAGAAGAGAGCACCATTCGTGTCAATGTTTTGTTCCTGTTTACATTGTCATTGATATTTTTTCAGAAAGCCTGAGGCATAGCTCATGAATTCCTGTCATTAGACATTACATCCTAAATTAACATAATTACTGCTAGAATGATTATCAGTATGATATACGTACACTATCATTGTACAGCCCAGGTCTTCAGTATATATAATGGTTGCATTCATTCACTCCTATGTTCAGTCGTTCAAAAATTTCTAAACATCAACAAATGAACTTTAATAACAACAAGAAAACACTAGAAAAGATACGTATATACAACCCGTGTTTAAGTGTATTTGAAAGAGAAATAAATCTGGTTAAACGATGTAAAAAGGAGAAATATATCTGGTTAAACGATGTATAAAGGAGGAAAAATTGTAGATATTGCATTACGATGCGTTCTACTTAATAGCACGTGGATATGTTTACATATTTAGACTTGACCCAGTATGACCCGTACCTTGTAGGTCACCGCCGTCGTTTAAACACTTGACTACAGTCGTGTATAAGCTAGACAATAAAAAGCTTAAGCCTGTACTATTTGTGTGAAGTAAGTGTGTTTGTTCTGTACATTTAAATTGTTTTACCTGATAGCAAGAACGAATATCTATCCGTTTCCTTCTCAATTCACTTTGTCAAATTCTTCGAGCTTCTTCAAAACATACGTATTACTGCGACCGGCCCGGAAGTGAAAATAATATGAGAAATCCTCGTAAAATAATGCTATTTTCAATTTTGTGGAATCCATTTTGTTATATTAATTATACAAAGATAAAAAAAAAAGTTACGATTAATTATGAATTTGCATATCATTATACGGAACGTTTATGGACTATTTTTTAAGTCGGTCATTTTGGCGGTAAATCATGTACACATACACACGTAGATTGGCTGGTACCCGATTGTAATGTTACACATCAAATATATCAAATAGCTAATACCCGGAACGTAGTATCGGGAACCAGGATAATACGTAGATAACATACATAACTAATACCGAAATTGAAAACGCTTTACGGTTTCTCGTTCATAAACCGAATTCCGCTTTGAATTATAGAAGATGCAATATTAATCATGTTCAGTCGACTTTTCATTGTTATATCAACGTCTGAACTAATTAAAGAATCTGTAGATGTCAGATAACACTTGAAATTGACCCGACCTCTTTCCACACGGAATATACAAATAATGATAGTTTGTAGTCAGGTTGACTGCTTATAATGCAAAATACACACTTATAACAAGTTCTATAAAACGAACAATAGACACTGATCGTTTCTTTAGTCCCCAATGTAAATGAAAGAAACAAAAACCATATCATACCATAAAAAGAAGAGGAGAAATTCGAACATTTCCGGATCTATTTCTGGCCAAAAGACCCCCAGCATGGATTGCGTATGAAAAGATGAACCTCATGACTTAAAAGTCAGGCATTAAAGCACTGCCTTTAAAAAGCAGTAGCCAAACTGAAAACTTTAACAGTAGAACCAGTTGAGGTCTTGGTATTAATTCAAGAAAAGAAAACACAAACATTTAAGTATATGGTAGTATGGCAAACAAATTTGTAAGATGATCAGCACTGACGGATGACCGTCCTCAGGTCTTCCGAAGGTACAAAACCTTTCTGCCTGAAAATAGAATTCCCACCCTGAAAATGACACCAGACAAGTATACCTATCCCTTCCTCCAAGGAAAGTCGAAGGAGATGGCGAAGGAGCAGCTGTCTGTACAGGAAATTTCAGTTGAGAAGGGAAACTCAATTGAAATCACGCAGAGGTAATTATATCAAAATTAATAATGATATATTTAATCCAACAGGTGTGATCAACATGTTACTTTCAGTAAAATTAAGAAGGTCAAAGAGACAACATCCCAACCATGGAACAGAGAACAGCAGAAGGTCACCAATAAGAAAAGACTAACAAAGGCCAGAGGCCCCTGACTTGGGACAGGTGCAAACATGCAGCAGGGTTAAACATGTTTATCGAGTCCGGATGGAATGCCACACAAAAATTCGCACTAAAAATTGATAAAAATTTTACATATAGAAAGTTTATTGTAGCTACAACGTACATGATACGATGTGTAAGAAAGTTAAATGATGTCAAATCCAGTGCTCCCAAAGGAGTATTACAAGATATTACTTTACAACAACAACGTATATTATATCAAATAAAATCAAAGATTAGAAAATTGAGGATTTCTTTTAATTGGTCGTTGGCCTTATTTAATAATTCATTACAAACACATTGGATAACGGCTATATGCAATAACCTGTGGCGGGGTGCTAGCAATTGCAACGGTGATAAGGGATGGTTTAGAGGAAAGTTTGGGGTTCTATCGTCAATCATGTGATAAACCAGCACACATTTGAGGGCAAGGCAGTCACATCATAACACCAGATATAGCTGAGAAAAAAGGTGACTTTTGAGTATCTGTAGCTTAAAATTTGGATGAGTCTGTTCTCAGAAGAAGAACAGCCAAGTTTTATTTTTTATGTTCTTAAAGGACAACCAAATAAGATTCGAAGGTTAGTTTTTAACTTGTGTACTATTAACAATATTACTAAGTATATAATTTCTTATAATTTAACATAAAAGGCAAGCACATAAAAACAAACACACTTAAAATTGATTGAATAATCATTTGTTTACAATTTGACTTTCTAAGAATTGATGTCAAATGTCAAATTGCATTGTAAATACTACTTTTATAATTAATCTCATTATTTTAAAATCTATAATTTTTAGTATAGCAATAAGAGGATATTTGCAAGACCACCTCACATGGAGGCTTTTAGCGGGGACAGAGTGGTCCAGGTTGTAATTGATTGATTGACTGTTGGTTGCTTAACGTCCAGTGGCAAATATTTCATGCATATTCAGGACGAGAACAAGTTCACAATAAATACAATAGGTAGGTTGATACAAAAGAGGCCATCTGAGATAATGGTCAAGGAAATTTGGACTGCCACTAGAAAATGAGGGTATGTGGATAGGGACAGAAATTTTGCCTTGCAACAGGTCACCTACGGATTACGGTTGTAATTGAAACAGAAGATGGAAACGAATGTGGTCAATGACAAAGACAAAAAAACAGTCAAAATATTGTGTACTTATTTTATATAAAAACGTAAACTGAGGTAAAATATATATATATATATACATCTTCATGCCTAATATATCATGTACTGTAGTACGCCGCTAGATTAAAACTGACGTGGAAAGGTAACATATGGCCACCGAAAGCAAATTTACAGATCTAACATTGTTGGGTTGATGTTTAGACGAGATGTATATATATACATAGATATATATCTGCAATAAAGAAAATACACAATTTCTCTGTTGATCAGACAGAGATGTTACAAAGATCTAGCACTTGCCTACACATTTTATGCTGGAAATATTTACATGATGCAGGTGGGTGCATCTATGTTTAGACTAATAGGGATTTCCCATTTTCAATTTGCAACAGCTGATTCAACAGTTCACGTTAGTTCAAAAATATGTGTAAAAAACTATATCAACAAAAGATGGGTATTCCGTTATTTGTCAGAATAATTATGGCATGTATCATGTGTATGGTCAATTCACAAAATTTTGGTTTGGTGGAATTAGTGTGACCACTTATGTTGATCGGCCAACACCAAACCCTAATCGTCTGACCAATTTAAAGACAAGTCTCTGTGATTACATCTATAGGTGGTTGTTGTAATAAAATTAATATTGATGTTCTTTACTTGAAACAAAAAAAATTCATGCATTAATTTCTGTTGATTTCATCACAGCCCGCTAAGAAAGACCTGATTATCATAAAATAATTATGATGTGATATGTAGAGGAGCAGTTCCACCATTAATTAATGTTTTTGTTATTTTATGTATAATGATACATTTTTTTAGGGAGCGACCATTTCACTTCACAATAGTCCATAATCATCAAGTGCTGAAACAGATTTATAACCATTCTACAGTTTTATGGTCTTGAATCTAGTGGTATATATCTCAGAAAAAAATCATTAAGTATTCACTCCACAAACTATAAATAGGATGATCATAAGAAAGTCAAAAAGCAGATGTTTCATACGTACTGCATAACTCAATATAAATAGCACAGTTAATTGGCATGGAATTCAAGAATTAATGTCAGCAATTTACGAAACAAGAACACTTGTACTTTGTCTAGATATCATATTTTTTTTATCGTTAATGTGTCTAATTAGTACATTGTAAATTATTTTGATCAAAAAGAAAGTTTAAATATAAACATCATTTTCCTACCAGCAAAACTGAGTTCTCGTTGTTTATTCTTGATAATCTGAAGGGATGTTTGGACGAAGGGCACTAAGTTCCATCGTCTGTTGGTACTGGTCAAATGAATATGTTGAGAGTTGTTTGGACGAGGGACACTAAGTTTCGTCACAACAGTAGTTCAGATAAAAAAAAATTACCTGCTGGTGTTACAAACAAAATCTTACTATATTTACTATATACAATGCGGAAAAACTGTTTTTTAAACAATTGTAAAAGACATTGTATTAATAAAGATAAATGACATTTTGATTGTTTCCCCTTTTCTTCAGTAATTTGTTTGAAGAATTAAGTGTTAGGTTTGTTTGTTATCTTTTATAGTATATACCATGACAAATTAAGTTATAGATCAAGTTAGAATTTCATTCCAATACAATGATTAATTAACTGTCCAATATTCGCACAATGCCTATTTTAAGTACAATTGGCATATAAATATCATAATGTGACATAATACATGTTTTTATTGATTTAAAAATGTATTTCTGATAATGATGATAACTGTAAAAACAGTTTCTATAATAGCTGCAGCTGCAGCTATTACAGTTATTAACAATGGAAAGGGATCTCCAGTAAGTATTAATTAAAACTAATTAACAATAGATATTCACTTTAGTTATATTTTAAAATAAGAAATGTGAGATGATTGCAAAATGAGAAACATATATATATATTTACAATAGGTCACTTAATTATGTTAAACAATGAGCAAATATTTTTTTCATAGTCAACTGAAAGAGATCCTTAAATAACAAGAAATGAAAATGGAAAAACTATTTTAATTCTGACAAAACCCATTTACATATGTATGAAATAGAGTATTAAATACGGTTTTTGCAACTACCAATACAAACAACTAAAAAGGTTTCATAAAAAAATATAAAAGAAGTTATATGAATGGGGAAAAAACTGTGATATTACTTACATGGTAAAAAAACTTATGTAAAAAACTCTAATGTATAAGACAATTACATTAATTCAATTATGTTGACAAAAATGAATGCTGTTTTTAATTTTTGACATTATTACATATCATAAGTTTGCTTTTTTCACATTTGTCACGATTGAAGAAAATGAATTTATATTTGTTATAAAATTTAAACAATGAAAATTAGTATTTTGTTCCAATACAATTAATTTATAAAATAAAGTGTAATATGCAATAAATTGGAATACTCTCAAAATGCTAATTATTTTTTTCTTATCTATTTACAGACAAACTTCAACGTAAATGTTGGAACAAACAATGTAATTATATACAAAGGTAATAACTATTAAAAATTTCCAAAATGTCTTATTTATTATGTCTGAATGATGCTAGTACAAGATACATGTCCATTCAATTGTTTAAAAAGCCAATATTCTTTTTCTAATTATAATAGATAAAAGTTACATTATAATACAATTGAATGGATATGGGGAATGTCTCAAAGAAATAACAACCCGATCAAAGAGCAAATAACAGTAGAAGGCCAGCAATGGGTTTTCAATACAGTTAGAAAATTCAGTACTTGGAGAAATACTTAAGCAGGACCCTAAACAACAACTTCAGTGATAATGAAGGTCATAGTAACATCCAAATATACTATAAAAATAAAGGACTGAAGTCAACGAATATGTTACACTCATAATATATATATATATATATCAAAAACAAAAACATAAATAGTGCTACAAAACATAATTATTCCTTTTAGAAGTAATTATCATAAACACTTATGAGTTAATTATGAAATAGTGCTCTGACCACTGTCTGTCTGTCTGTTTGTCTGTTGCTATAGTGAACTTTAAATATCACTCTTATACAATATAACCACCATAATCTGGATTTATAATATTCATTTTATATGAAACTAAATATAAAATTGATAAACAATACATATTATAACCAGATGCTCCGCAGGGCGTAGCTTTATACGACCGCAGAGGTTGAACCCTGAACAGTTGGGGCAAGTATGGACACAACATTCAAGCTGGATTCCGCTCTAAATTTGGATTGTGATTAAATAGTTGACACAGCATAGGTTTCTGACACAGAATGAATGTATTCTTAGAGCAATTCACTATGCTGTTGAATATTAATCCTCTCAAAAAAATGTTTGAAGAAATTTTCTTTTTATTTATGAAATTTCAAATGAGAAAAATTGAACCCAATTTTTTAATCACATCCCCCTTTCCCTTATTCCAAAACTAATTTCAATTAAAATATTCTAATGGAGTTTGCAACAATTACTACTCATTTAAATACATCATAAAATATTAAGATGTAAAAAAAACTGGTTGTTATCACTGAATGGTAAAGATTATTTAAATTTATCAGTTGGTAGTAAAAAGTGAATATACACTGTATATTGTATATAACAAAGATTTAAGTTGATTCTGGGCAAAGAAAGATAACTCCAATTAAAAAAAATTCTTGCAGATATTTCTTGCTTACTTTACTGGACAAAGAAAGATAACTCTTAATTAAAAAAAAATTTGCTATTTCACAATATTGTGAAATTAGATATTTCTTGCCATTGCACAATACTGTGCAATTGAAAAGACTTGCTATTGCACAATACTTAATATAATAATTTTAGATCCTGATTTGGACCAACTTGAAAACTGGGCCCATAATCAAAAATCTAAGTACATGTTTAGATTCAGCATATCAAAGAGGCCCAAGAATTTGATTTTTGTTAAAATCAAAATTAGTTTAATTTTGGACCCTTTGCACTTTAATTTAGACCAATTTTAAAACTGGACCAAAAATTAAGAATCTACATACACAGTTAGATTTGGCATATCAAAGAACCCCAATTATTCAATTTTTGATGAAATCAAACAATGTTTAATTTGGACCTCAATTTGGGCCAACTTGAAAACTGGGCCAATAATCAAAAATCTAAGTACATTTTTAGATTCAGCATATCAAAGAACCCCAAGGTTTCAATTTTTGTTAAAATCAAACTAAGTTTAATTTTGGACCCTTTGGACCTTAATGTAGACCAATTTGAAAACGGGACCAAAAATTAAGAATCTACATACACAGTTAGATTCGGCATATTAAAGAACCCCAATTATTCAATTTTGATGAAATCAAACAAAGTTTAATTTTGGACCCTTTGGGCCCCTTTTTCCTTAACTGTTGGGACCAAAACTCCCAAAATCAATACAAACCTTACTTTTATAGTCATAAACGTTGTTGTTTAAATTTCATAGATTTCTATTTACTAATACTAACGCTATGGTGCGAAAACCAAGAAAAATGCTTATTTGGGTCCCTTTTTGGCCCCTAATTCCTAAACTGTTCGGACCGAAACTCCCAAAATCAATACCAACCTTCCTTTTGTGGTCATAAACATTGTGTTTAAATTTCATTGATTTCTATTTACTTTAACTAAAGTTATTGTTCGAAAACCAAGAATAATGCTTATTTGGGCCCTTTTTTGGCCCCTAATTCCTAAACTGTTGAAACCAAAACTCCCAAAATCAATCCCAACCTTTCTTTTGTGGTCATAAACCTTGTGTCAAAATTTCATAGATTTCTATTAACTTAAACTAAAGTTATAGTGCGAAAACCAAGAAAATGCTTATTTGGGCCCTTTTTGGCCCCTAATTCCAAAAATATTGGGACCAAAACTCCCAAAATCAATACCAGCCTTCCTTTTATGGTCATAAACCTTGTGTTAAAATTTCATAGATTTCTATTCACTTTTACTAAAGTTAGAGTGCGAAAACTAAAAGTATTCGGACGACGACGACGACGACGACGACGACGACGACGACGACGACGACGACGACGACGCCAACGTGATAGCAATATACGACGAAAATTTTTTCAAAATTTGCGGTCGTATAAAAACATAAAAATAGTCTTTGAGATATGCATATTACAAATATAATAAAAAAAAACATGTATTAACCAATTGTTTAAAAGTTACATGCAATTGATATATTACACTGAATATCAATAACGAATTTAATTTGACACAATTAAGATGATTCAATTATGTTTCTTTATAAAATATTATTTATTAAAAGATAATCTGTGTATAATCAAGAATTTGCATAGTGTCACTTTTCAAATCTTTGGTCTGGTGCACATATTTTGCTTCATTTTGTATCATAAATATTATTCTAATACATGTTTTTCTTTTTCAATTTCAGAAAGTGAAAAACAAAAACCACAAAATAAGGGACTGAATTGACAAAGAAAGAAAAAATATTTATAAATTTACCATAGTTTTTATTTCATATAGCCTTCCAAAGTTTTAAACTTTTAAAAAGGTAATAGTTCAATAAACATGTCATCAATTACTATTTCTAAGTAAAGGCCCTCCTACAACGTCTATTGCAGCTATCAATACCAAATTTGAACCATCGATAGAACTTATTATGAAGTTTTACAAGATGACCTTTTGTAGGATTTCATCATCCCCTTTAGAAGTTACCTCCCTTTTTATACGACCCCAGAAAAAATTTGGTTCGTATAATGGTATGATGTCGTCGTCTGTGTCGTTGTCGTCCGAAGACACTTTAGTTTCCGGATAATAACTTTAGTTTAAGTGAATAGATCTTAATGAATTTTTTTCAGAAGGTTCAATACTAAAAAAGGAATGTTGGGATTTATTTTTGGGATGATGATCCGAACAGTTTAGGAATCTTTCAACATTTTTTTGGCATGGCCTCCCCTCGTTTCTATTGGAGTTATCAAGACAAAATATGGACCATCGGTAAAACTTATCATGAAGTATTACCAGATGAGGCTGTGTAGGATTTCATCATCCCCTCTAGAAGTTATCTCCCTTTTATTGGGTTTTTTCGACATGTCCCCCCTCGTTGTTTTAGAAGATACCATGACCTTTTTTGGACAATAGTTAGATCTCATCATGATGTGTAACCATATAAGGCTGCTAAGGATTTCATCATTCCCTATGAAAGTTATGTCTCCTTGAAGCAATTTCTTTCTTTTACATTTTTCTCAAAAAGTATTCAAGATAGAATCCATCTGAAAACGGCAACATCTACAAGACCAGATGGCAATGTTAATTAATATATACAATCATTTTGTTGTTAACCCTTATAAGAAGTTATTTCCCTTGAAAAAATCTCGAGGAGAGAAAGTCGTAAAGATTTGGGACCTACAACAATAATCTTAAGTTCATGTGACCTTTAATATGCACCCAAGGTCAAAGGTCACAGAGTGCAAAAAAAATTACGCTGTAATTTCAAGCTTTCATATTAAGAAAACGATAAGAGTTTGCTGCATACTTACAGCGTATAAAATGTTCCTCTCGATGAGCCTTACATTTTATACACTGAGCTCCAAAGAGTCCGACTGTCTGTTCAAAAGTTACGACGGGATGATTCTTAAAAGTATAGTATTGTGTGCATATCGTTTTAAAGGTAACAGATATCAAACTTTCTAGAACATGGCGTTGTAGCATATCAAATGAAAGCTCATCTACCCTGTGTAACATATATCATACTTCCGATCTCAAAAATGTAGGCGGATGAGGTCATTAAGTGTAAAAAGCGAAAAGTTTCAAAAGGTATGCTTGTCGTATATCAAACGAAAGGTTGTACAAAGAACATTATGAAAACATCACTTTTACAGGAAAGACCTTTCAATTGTTTTACAAACAATTGAGATACTAGTTTATGAGTGTTTTTTCTTTGTGTCTATATATTTAGATTGGTGAAACAATCGTTTTTCAAAGGGAGAGCGATTATTGTCATAGAAAAATGCACTTTATTTTATTTCATATAGCTTATTAGTAAATATATGTGGGTTCTACTTTGTAAAGTATTTTACATAAAATAAATGTTCTATACATTTTTCAAGCGTAGGACATTTCAAATATGTCAAATGAGCACTGTTATAAACTATTGAACTTGTCTGTACAGTGAGACTTCAGCAGTTGCCAAATTATATATATATGTCTAGTAGAGTTATATAGAACATCTTAAGAGTTCGGACAAAAGTCAGCCTTTGTCAGCACATCTTTTGTTTGTTACAGTCCGTTAAGGTAACTAGGACATTCAGAACTTAGTATATAAACTGATCAAGCCGCTATGATATTAATAGCGAGTTTCTTGATATTCTAGGCGAGTCTCTTGGTTTTGAAAATAATTTAGATTTAAAACTATTTTTCTTTAAATTTTATTTAAAAAAAAAATGTTTTTAAGCAACTATTATTTTAATTCATTAAACAGTATTTAATATTGTTATTTTTTAATATGAAACCTGAATTGTTGTTTTATTTTATCATTGTTTTTAACTAACTTTGACTTCAAAATGTGTACTTTGAAATTATATTGTATTTATCTTCATTGTTTTCATTGTTAAATTAAAAGCGAGTTTCTTTATATTCTAGTTTGGTTTTCTGTCTCGTTGCTGGTTCCGGCCTCATACCGTGAGCCTCCTCCTATAGTGTGCCATAGCGCTTTGCAATTGTTGGGACACAAAACACCACAAAACATCAACACAATACTTGATTCTACCAGCAAATTTAGTTTCTTATTTATTTCATTAAAAGGGGTTCGCAGAGCGCAAGTCCCACTCTCGCTGCCAATCCAATCTATAACAACGACATGTAGTTCCAAGATGTCAAGACATATTTCTACCTACAAGAACCGTAAGAGAACTTAACGAACTAGAGGATGGAAATAATCATCATGTTTATCAATATAAAATATAATCAAAGACATCCATAGTCCTATCATAACAACTGATACCCATGAGAAGTACACAGCAACCATAATAATTCGGTCTGAACAATTGGATATGACACATACCTTCTAGATGACTAGCTAGCGAATGTCCATATAAGGAAATGGTATGACGAACATAACTAAATCAATGATTCCGTTCTTGTTAACATCGTATTCAACTTTCTCTCATTTGGATTACGACTAATTCAATATTGCCTACAATATCACATAATCGTGTACTTTTTTCGTGTCAAAATATTCATTGTTGTCTGTTGATTTCATCACACATCCCATAACAAATTGATCATGATCATAAAATAATGTTGATGCGATCTGTATAGGAGCAATTCCATCATTATTAAATATGTTTGTTATTTGATGTACATCATAAACATTCCTTTGAGAATGTAAAAACTATTGGTTTTTCCTTGCCAACTATAGTTATGTTTCTTGTTGTACTGATTTTAGAAAAAAAAATAAAGTTTTTTAAGTAATATTTAAATTCAGAGGTTTATTTAAACAGTAATTATTATTGCTATAATTTAATATGAACCCTGAATTGTACTATTTTTACTTAATTTGACTTTAAAATGTGTACTTTGAAATTATATTGATATTCTAGTTTGGTTTACTTTCTCGTTGCTGGTTCCGGCCTCCTACCGTCAGCCTCCCCCTAGATTGTGCCATAGCGTTTTACAATTGTTTGACACAACAACCTCACAAAACATCAACACAATATAATGGTAGAGGACCATGTTTAGCAACGAAAAGAAGACAGCGAAACCTGGAAAGACTCCTGATAACTACAAACAGCAGGTTCACTACAAACTAGACTCTGCATTTGAAGGCCTTGATAAAGTTATCAAAGGTACCAGAATTCTAATTTAGTACGCCAGACGCGCGTTTCGTAAACATAATATATTTGCAGACAAACAGGACGACATTATTAGTTTCAAAAAGGGCCATCCGATTGAACACCAAGTTGCCGATTGTGACAACGATACAACAATCCCTTACGGAGACGACCAGCCTTTTTCTCAGTCTTCGCCTATAAAATCCAATCCTTTCTTTTCATCGTGGACAGGACCACCAACTCTTCCATCAAGTATCACGCCGGTACGACCATCTATCATACACCTGCCAATAATTTCATCCACGCTTTCCGAAATACCGACATCTGTTGCAGGAAATTCACGGTTACAGTCACCACAGCATTTTGATGCGTTATATCCCAGTTTGACAACAACTGCTACAACAGCTATCGCTACGGCTGAAACAAGTGCCTTAACTACCATATCGTCAGTTACAACAACAGCAATTTACGAAACATGAATACTTGTAATTTGTCAAGAGATCATGTTATTTGTTGTTGTTGTGTATAACTAATGTATTATAAATTATTTTGATCAAAAAGAAAAGAAAAGAAAGATTAATTAAAACATCATTTTCCTCCCAGCAAAACTGAGTTCTCGTTGTTTATTCTTTTACAAAGGTCGTTAGGCAGATTCCAACCTAGCACTATTTGTTTTGAAAAAAATATGTTTTTAAGCAACTATTATTTTAATTCAGAGGTGTATTTAATTTTGTTATTTTTAAATATGAAACCTGAATTGCTGTACTATTTTATCATTGTTTTTAACTAACTTTGACTCCAAAATGTGTACTTTGAAATTATATTGTATTTATCTTATTTGTTAAATTAAAAGCGAGTTTCTTAATATTCTAGTTTGGTTTTCTGTCTCGTTGCTGGTTCCGGCCTCCTACCGTGAGCCTCCTCCTAGATTGTGCCATAGCGCTTTACAATTGTTGGGACACAAAAAACACCACAAAACATCAACACAATACTTGATTCTACCAGCAAATTTAGTTTCTTATTTATTTCATTAAAAGGGATTCGCAGGGCGCAAGTCCTACGCTCGCTGCCAATCCAATCTATAACAACGATATGTAGTTCCAAGATGTCAAGACATATGTCTACCTACAAGTAAGAGAACTTAACGAACTAGAGGATAGTAATAACCATCATGTTTATCAATATAAAATATCATCAAATACATCCATAGTCCCAACATAACAACTGATACTCATGAGAAGTACACAGCAACCATAATTATTCGGTCTCAACAATTGGAAATGACAGGAACCTTCTAGATGACTAGCTAGCGAATGTCCATATAAGGAAATGGTATGACGAACATAACTAAATCAATGATTCCGTTCTTATTAACATCGTTTTCAACTTTTTCTCATTTGGAATACGACTAATTCAATATTGCCTGCAATATCACATGTTCGTGTACTTTTTCGTGTCAAAATATTCATTGTTGTCTGTTGATTTCATCACACATCCCATAACAAAGTGCTCATGGTTGATGCGATCTGTATAGGAGCAATTCCATCATTATTAAATATGTTTGTTATTTGATGTACATCATATACATTCCTTTGAATATGTAAAAACTATTGCTGTTTTCTTGCCGACAATAGTAATGTTTATTGTTATACTGATTTTATTGGGTTGATTTTTATTATGAAACCCTTTTTCAAATAAAGAATATTGATATATTTCTGGTGTGTTCATTGCTGCTGGCTGACACACAGTTTATTATCATAAAATGTTTTTGGTGTAATCTGTATAGTAGCAATTTCATTACTGTTTATTATGTTAGTTCGTTCCGGTATAAAAAAGTTTCCTCCGAAGGAACGTTCAGTTTACTTTAATAGGGTTTGGTTTTTAGCTCACCTGGCCCGAAGGGCCAAGTGAGCTTTTCTCATCACTTGGCGTCCGTCGTCATCCGGCGTCCGTCGTCGTCCGGCGTCGTTAACTTTTACAAAAATCTTCTCCTCTGAAACTGCTGGGCCAAATTAAACCAAACTTGGCCATTATCATTATTTGGGTATCTAGTTTAAAAATTGTGTCCGGAGACCCGCCCAAATTTCCAAGATGGCTGCCATTGCTAAAATTAGAACATAGGGATAAAATGCAGTTTTTGGCTTATAACTCAAAAACCAAAGCATTTAGAGCAAATCTGACATGGGGTTAAATTGTTCATCAGGTCAAGATCTATCTGCCCTGAAATTTTCAGATGAATCGGACAACCCGTTGTTGGGTTGCTGCCCCTTAATTGGTAATTTCATGGAAATTTTGCTGTTTTTGGTTATTATCTTGAATATTATTATAGATAAAGATAAACTGTAAACAGCAACAATGTTCAACAAAGTAAGATTTACAAATAAGTCAACATGACCGAAGTGGTTAGTTGACCTGTTTAGGAGTTATTGCCCTCTATAGTAAATTTTTAACCATTTTTCGTAAATCTTAGTAATCGTTTACAAAAATCTTCTCCTCTGAAACAACTGGACCAAATTTAACCAAACTTGGCCACAACTATTATTGGGGTATCTAGGTTAAAAAATGTGTGGCGTGACCCGGCCAACCAACCAAGATGGCTGACACAGTTTAAAATAGAACATAGGGGTAAAATGCAGTTTTTGGCTTATAACTCAAAAACCAAAGCATTTTGAGCAAATCTGACATGGTGTTAAATTGTTCATCAGGTCAAGATCTATCTGCCCTGAAATTTTCAGATGAATCAAACAACCCATTGTTGGGTTGCTGCCCCTGAATTGGTAATTTTAAGGAAATTTTGCTGTTTTTGGTTATTATCTTGAATATTATTATAGATAGAGATAAACTGTAAACAGCAATAATGTTCAGCAAAGTAAGATTTACAAATAAGTCAACATGACCGAAATGGTCAGTTGACCCATTTAGGAGTAATTGCCCTTTATAGTCATTTTTTAACCATTTTTCGTAAATCTTAGTAATGTTTTACAAAAATATTCTCCTCTGAAAGTAATGGGCCAAGTTAATTATAGATAGAGATAATTGTAAGCAGCTAGAATGTTCAGTAAATTAAGATGTAAAAACACATCACCATCACCAAAACACAATTTTGACATGAATCAATCTGCGTCCTTTGTTTAATATTCACATAGACCAAGGTGAGAGACACAGGCTCTTTAGAGCCTCTTGTTTTTATTGCGGTAAACGGACAGCAAGTCACAGGACTTAAAGGCACAAATCTTATATAGCAAACTAGAGAGGTAAAATGGTAAAATGACCACCATGCGTATCACTATCAAAATAACCAAGTATAATAATCTAAATTGAGAAAGAAAATAGTGAATGTGTCTTAGAAACAGCATTGTTCCTAATTAACAAAAAATTCCCCTGTAAAACTTCCCTCAATTATTTCAAAAAGAAAATACTAAAAAAATATCTATTGAAACACCATTTTTATATTTTAAAATACATTCCAACTTCTTAAAAAAGTAAGCAAAATGTGTAATTGGAACATTATTGAATAAATAATACATATTATTGACATTGAAATGCTTCCTACGAATATCAACAATGAAATTAAAAGTATCTAAACCATGTCTAATAGTATACTTGCAGTTGCGAGGTATACATTGTGGTTCATTTTTATTTTTCAAGAGATTTTTGTGTCATTCTAGTTTAACCATTAACTCAGGGTGACTCGTAAGCAAAATTATATAACCACATCTACCAAAACTGATCATTTTTACTCTGTATTATGGAAATATATATAGCCGTTAAACGATTAAGGTCATGGTTGGCTGGCCATAAAATGCCAATGTAGGATGAACTTATAATCATTCTATACTTTGACTTATTGATTATGATGCATTGGATATTAACTACACATGTTTTTGTGGGCAATATAGGGTGAAATATTAATGCTGACATGATTATTGCAGAAATGAAGGTAATACAAATCAAGAGAAAATAGGTGATGATATATGAGACATGTCAACTGAGATTATATTATTGACGAGCCCTTTCTTGGAAACATGTCAAATGAGATTACACTATTGACATTCTCGTTCTAGGAGTCATTGCATGTGCTATTATGTTGTTGACAAGCCCTTTTTAGAAGACATGTCAACTTAAATTATATCATTGACCAGATGCTCCGCAGGGCGCAGCTTTTTACGACCGCTGAGGTTAAACCCTGAACAGTTGGGGCAAGTGTAAAATAGTAATTTGCACGTCAATATTGTTGAGTGAAATTGTAAACTATTTTGTTTTGTAATAATGTTTTAATGTTATAGTTTTATTTATATATAAATATAAATAAATTGTTTCAATTATATGTGTAGTAGGTTAAAGTGTACAATCATATATGATAAGATTTTTGTGGAAGATATCATGTATTAGCTTCACGGGATTAGCTCCACTGTAAACAAACAAATTTTATGGTGTATGCAAGTTTTAATTGCTTTAGCATGTGTAGATTAGGGAATATGAGACTTGCAGACGATTTTACAGAATTAGAACGGATGCATTATAGTAAATTAAATATTAATAAAATTATTATTTTTGTTTGTACACTTAAAGTAACCTTTTGATAAAAAGAGATTATTAATTATGAAATTCAAATTCATTTTTATTTTAATTGTTTCATTAAATAATTTTCCCGGGAAAACATCACGTGGTTAAAGTATGATTTTTCTTGCATTTGGACCTTTGCGGCACACGCACGCTGACCACTGTATTATACAGACATATAATTGTCAGCAGGATAAATTCATATAAAAAGGTCAGTTTGAGTATTTTTGTATTTTACTTTGTCATTTTAGTATTTTAAGAGTTTACATAGTGTTTTATGATTTCTTAAATTATGTTTTAGAAATTGTATGTTATTTGTTAAATCTATAGAAACAATGTTTTTGAAGTCTTTTTATAATTAATTGTTATGTAAATTTCATTTTTAGAATATGTTTCTAAAAACTAGTGAATTATATTGTACTTTACTTTGCTCAAATAGTTAACAGTAAAATTGGAAATTTCATTTATATAGATTAATGAGATTTTTATAGTAATTAATCAATTTTAATTACTTTTAATTAAGTGTATTGCCAATTAAGCGGAATCGATTATTTTCACATCTTAATGTTACAATGATAGGTATTATCTCCCGATGTTCAATAATTATTCTGCATCTTTATTGTTTCTCACGACCGCGTGTTTGTAATGATTAATGTAATCCGATTTCATGCGCACAGCTTGTGATAACACTGAAACCTTCTCTGAACTCTGGTATGTTTGGAATGTGATACGTCACGATGGCTGTGACGTGCATCAGCTGATTGTTGTAAACATCCGGTAACTTGTAAATAAACGCACGTGCGTTTGTTGTTAGAAATTTTTATGAAAGTTTAAAGATTTCTATTGTATTATTTTATCAGCTATGTAATTTAGTTGGAATAAATTATGTTTAGTTTATTAAGATTTGTTTTAATTATTTACACAGGAAAGATTTTTTGAGTTATGTAAGGAGACCAGGAATTAGTCGAAACAACAATTGTACCATACGCTGAGGGTATGTTTTGTGTTTAACATATTGGTTATATCACTTATGTTGTAGTTTTATTTCATGATTTTATGATAACTGTATGAAGTTGAGTAATTGAAATAGGAATAATTACTTTTATTCAAATTAAACAAATAATGTGTGTTTGATTATATGTTTCGTATTTTGTGAGTGAAGAAATGGATGGTATTATGTACTTGATATTCACAATGATTTCTTAAGTTTATAGTTAGTTTAGTTTAATTTTAGTTAGAAACAAAATATTTTATGTTGACTCAATTAACAGATAAACCGTTAATTATATCGATGATTATTTCACGCTAATTGATAGTTGTTTATTGACGCATATGTAATGTTTATATTATTTGCTACATGTAATTTTGATACTTTCATTTCATGTAATTCTATTTTATATTATTGCTATTGTGCCTTTGTAGGACTTTTCTTATTTACGACTCGAATAAATGATGTCAACCTAAACGGAGTTGTATAACTGCCATGATAAAACCCACCTTCACACAAGTATGGACACAACGTTCAAGCTGAATTCAGCTCTAAATGTGGATTGTGATTAAATAGTTGACACAGCATAGGTTTCTGACACAGAATGAATGTGGTCGTATGAACTTAAAATTTTTGTTTTGCCTTTGAGCAATTCACTATGCTGTTGAATATTAATCCTCTCAAGAAAATGTTTGAAGAAATTTTATTTTTATTTATAAAATTTTAAATGAGAAAAATTGACCCCCCCCCCCCATTTTTCACATCCCCCTATCCTTTATTCCAAAACTAATCTCAATTCAAATTTCTAATGGAGTTTGCAACAATAATTACTAATTTAAATACATCATAAAATATTAAAATGTAAAACAAGTGCTTGTTATTACTGAATGGTAAATAAAGATTGTTTTAATTTATCATTTGGTAGTCAAAGTGAATAAACATTGTATATTGTATAAAACAATGATTTAAGTTGATTCAACTACCTATTCTGGACAAAGAAAGATAACTCCAATTGAAATTCTTGCTATTGCACAATATTGTGCATATCAAAGAACCCCGACTACTCAATGTTTGATGAAATCAAACAAAGTTTAATTTTGGGCCCCTTATCCCTAAACTGTTAGGACCAAAACTCCCAAAATCAATACCAACCTTCCTTGTATGGTCATAAACCTTGTGTTTAAATTTCATAGATGTCTATTTACTTATACTAAAGTCATGGTGCAAAAACCAAGAAAAATGCTTATTTGGACCCCTTTTGGCCCCTAATTCCTAAACTGTTAGAACCAAAACTCCCAAAATCAATACCAACCTTCCATTTGTGGTCATAAACATTGTGTGTAAATTTCATAGATTTCTATTCACTTAAACTAAAGTTACTGTGCGAAAAACAAGAAAATGCTTATTTGGGCCCTTTTTGGCCTCTTAATTCCTAAAATGTTTGGATCAAAACTCCCAAAATCAATCCCAACCTTCCTTTTGTGGTCATAAACCTTGTGTTAAAATTTCATAGATTTCTATTCACTTTTACTAAAGTTAGAGTGCGAAAACTAAAAGTATTCGGACGATGACGACGACGATATGCGACAAAATGTAAATGTGCTCTGATACTAATAAATAATATGCATGTCGCCCAGTTTGTCTTTATGTGTACAACATACAATGTAAATATTTAAAATCATTTTTATTTCTCTTCGTGTCAAGTTTACGGAAACTCAGTACGAAAGGTTTTATGCGTATGATCACAACGGAGTAACTAAGGGGAAACTCTATCACTGAGGATCATGGTTCAAAAAAGAAAACGAACAGTGTTCGACAACCTCTTGAAGACAAGTCCAAATTGAGGGTATTTTATGGTAAGATACATGCATGAATTAAAGGCAGTGATATTGTTTATTTTAATGGTACACTAAATATCTCTTAACAATTTGCTTGTAAAACATAAGTAATTACATTTTATTTGATATCAATAATGAAAGAATAATTGTTAAATGTTTGCTCTACGATTTGAAAATTATGTTTACAATGAGAAGGAAGTTGCATACTTTATACACGTATAAATTTAATCACATAACTAGAAAACTAATTTGTCGATGCATTAAATGCACATATCTGAGACAAGTTTTTCTCACTCATAGTATTATTTCTAACGGTTGCAAGCTATAGGGATTCTGACTTCTGATTAACAAGTCGAATATGCACAGGCCGCACAGACCCTTGTTGTACATGTGTATAATGATCAAAAACCGTGAATGAAATTAATCACGGATTAAATGGGCAATGACCCTAAATGAAATAGCTGACAGTACACAAAAAAGATTGATTGATTGTTGGTTGCTTTACGCCGCATTATCACAAAAAGGCTATATCGCGGCGAGAGCTAATTCGAATATTTTTAAAATTCAAAAAGCATATTTAAAAAAAATATATAAAACCACCTACATGAACCAGATCTTGCATTTGAAAGTGTGAGAGAGATTTATCCGAAAACATCATTGGGGTAGCCTGGTTCAAGTTTAAAGCCCAAATATACAACGCATATAACACTACTTTCAGACAAAGCGCGTCGAACCGATAACTAGACCAACACGTGCTACCAGAGAACCAGCCTATTTGAAAGACTATGTGCGTTAAAGATATGACAATTTTATTTGTTTCGAGTAGTTTATCTTCTAGTCAATAATTTAGTTTCTTGTCGTTTTCATAATTTTTTAAGTTATAAACCATATTGTAAAGTTATTTTACAATGAATAGCAAGATGCACACTAAAGACTACATATTTCTACGGAGAATGTAATTGAACCAGAATTTAAACAACCAATACAATCGCATCAATATAAAATAAGTGATACAGATCATTTCTTGCCAGAACAAATTATTAATTTTCAGAATTATTCGCAAGACCTAAACCTTTTTTATAACAACAAAGGAAGAGACGATTCAAACGACCTCCACAGTTAGAGACAGAAATTTATCAACCACGAGGAGACAAAAGTACACAAATTCATAAGAAACTACCTATGTGATGTTAGGAACAATACCATACCGGTCAATCGCCACTTGAAAGATAGCTACTACAGAACCTCAATTCAGTGAGCCCGAATCTCAAAACGAACTATGACGATTCGTCTAATTGTAACGGAAACAGATACAATTAGTTACCAATACACATTTATTTTACAACCCGGAGGATCAAACCAGAACAGACTTTTAAACCACGCACGAAAAACGTTAAAGTTTTTCTAAAAATAGTTGGAATTTATCAATGATTTTTTTACTTTAGTAATCCATAATATACTTCTGCTTTTACACTCACACATATTACATTTATATTATTAAAATAGCTAATGTAATCCGATTTTAAAATTTGCGGTGGATTTCTTGGAACTTCAGACATTATGTCAGAGGACATCTCAATATCATATCTTTTTTTGTTTCTAGATCTGTGCCTTTTCTTTGACACGTATCTCCCACAACAAACTAGTAAGACAATGACAACAACTGTTAATATAGGAAAATTATCATTAATGTGACAAATGTTTGTTTATGTGCCATTTATTAATTAATCAGTCTTAAAAAAGATAACAACAATTATTAACTCCAAGAACACTAGTATATAACATATTTATTAATACAGAACAATGTCATTCCAATAAAAAGTTCAATTATATGGTAAGCTTATATTTAAATGCATTAACCTTATCACTAATATTGTGAACTTGCCATGCTCACTTTCATACTACATTCAATAACTAGTCTGTTACCTGTTCGAGACCACTGGTTATTTTCAGAATACATGTTTATGTAAATGTACTTAGTATACCATTAAAGCTGGGTGTCACATTAAGCTGATTTTGTTAAACCATTATTTAATCAATTTTTACACACAACAGTTTTTTTTCCTTGATAATTAACAAGACATACATTTTGTATGCATATATATTCACCTATGATAAGACTTACTGCTGAATACATCCAGGTGTAATCGTGGTACTGTTCATTTGACTCTTCTGATCTAATCGTACTGAGTATTGATTGAGTTGTATGTAAATTAATTTTAATTTTAAAATATGGAAGATACATTTGTATCTATCCCTACTGAAATATACAAGGTAATTAAAAGAGATTTATTGTTTATATAAAATTACATAGAGAAGGTAAACAAGACCTTAGTAATGGCACAGGCTGTATTGGTTGATAGAGGAGGTCAACCGCATGTACTACGTGATTCACCAGTGCCATCACCAAGTACATATGCCTATTCAAGACAACAGATAGAGTTAGATATTGATCAATCATAAATGAGGTATATTTTTATAAAACACAACACTTTCCATATACATGTAAAATTGAGAATGGAAATGGGGAATGTGTCAAAGAGACATCAACCCGACCATCTAATCATTTATATAAGGAATGAAATGGTATTTTTGAAAGTTTTGAATAAATCATTTATACAGATCGATCAATAGTAAACCAGTCTTATATATAGCAGTATCAACTGCTCATTTTTTTAATGTAAATTATTTTTCAATCAACATGGCTAGACAGACAATTCAAAATAAAATGTACCTGCATTTTTGGTCTAAGCATTTTAACAAGCCTTGACCAAATAGACTTCTGCTTTCTAAAACTTGCAATTATTATTTTTCTTAAGGAACCTGCTTCAGCTAACATACCACCAGCTCAAGGGAGTACACACCAATAGCCCTTATAGGAGGAGACAATTTTGTTATGTAATATCAAGTTTTATATTTGAATGGGAATAAAACTTAATATTCTATTACTATATTTTCATTAAATGCCATACATAAATCCAAGAATCAGTTGATGAGTATTTCTGTTGAAAAGAGTTTTTCAAAATAATTTTTATATTAAACAGTATTTTTACTCCTGAAGTCAATGAAAGAAAAGGGGTGTAGTGTAGTTGCCAATGATACATATAACAGTTCTTGTTTAAAAAACAAAAAAAAATGAGGTTAAGGAGGAGAAATGACCGTATCTATATATAGTTGAAATTTGGTATTTAAAGCAGTATTTATCGAATTTAAACATTGGGTCCATGATAATAGTCGTATAATCTGCAATAATTTGCTTTTCTTACATTTTTGTAATTGAGGTGCTTGAAATACTACCCGTTGGTGGAGTTGTTTTGTACATTTAGCTTGGGTTGTTGTCTCTTGGAGTTTGACACATTCCATGTTTCCATTCTTTATTCTATATACATGTTGCAGGATTTTTATGAAGGTAAAATTGAGAGGTATCAGAATGTATAATAATATTCAATGTATTTTACAGAATGAATGAAAGATCTGAGCCGGTTATGTTTTAACAACATCCATATTACATATTAAGTATGTTACTGCAGAATGTTCACACAACATCCCAGTAGAAACATTATTATAACCATCCTAGAACATTATTTTTACGTTTCAGAAAGATTACTACAGAATGTTCTCACAACATCCTAGTAGAAACATTATAATAACCATCCTAGAACATTATTTTAACGTTCCAGAAACATTTTTCACAACGTTCCTGGAACCCAACTGGGAGTCCACACTTTTACATGCTAGGAAAATAACGTTCTCTGAACTAAATCAAAAATTTCTGGAACTTTATAAGAATGTTTTTGTGTTTTGTGTGGAAGGTCTCAAATCTCTACGATTTCCAGTTCTAAACAAAAATGTGTATAACTCCTTATAAGGGTTGATAACAAAACAATTGTTTATATTTAATAACATGATTTTCAATAGACACGACCGTCAATTACAACTATGGTTAACAAAACAATTTATGACGCATGCTTACCAACAGAAGAAAGGACACAGCTGATGATCAATGCAGTTGTTGTAGAGTTAACATCACTTTATTTTACCTAAAACTAAATGTTTTGTTAATTATTTAAAAGAAACAGCTTGGAAGAGCTGTTGATGGCTCAAACTCCATGGGCATGGAATCAGGAGGAAAATAGTGCAGCGATTTCATCATTTCCTGATTTCAAAGTCAGTGATAGTGAGATCAACAAGAAGACGTAAGATGAAAATGATACAAGAAAGAGGTATTTTTTTTTCTTCAATAAGTAAAATCATGTTGCATCTATAGATGCATATAAGGGTGTAAGCGCTATAAAAACAGGTTTAATCCACCATTTTCTACAGAAGAAAAATGTCTATACCAAGTCAGGAATATGACAGTTGTTATTCTTTTGATTTGTTTACATTTTTTTATTTTGCCATTTGATTTGGGACTTTCCTTTTTGAATTTTCCTCGGAGTTCAGTTGGGTTTTTACTTTTTTTTTTATAGAATTAGATCTTGACAATGTTTTAACTTTTGATTTTGTAGATGTCATCATGAAGAATTATGGAGTAACAGAACAAGAGTTACCGAAAAAGTAGCAAACTATTTGAAATGGGCTCCAGATAGACGGGGCGGTTGAGGGAGAACGAAGTAAACTTTTTAGATACTATATTCCTATAATAATCAATGCAAATGGAAGTATATAACCTCAGAGCTTTGACTATAGGTTCACTTTCATTTTAATTATGTCAATTCAATTAATTTGAGTAGCTCAGGATGTTGTTGTCTTTTTTATAGTTGTATTGAAATTTCTTTTAATTTTTTGTTTTTATTTTTTTGTTCTCTATAATCAGTGATTGAACATTATAATACATGAGTTTGGAACAGAAAGCTTTGTTTCATATATCTTATTTGAGAAATAATGAGGCGATATATACTGTGCATTCCCGTATGTGGGTTAACAATTAGAAAATTTCATTATGAATATATCTTTATTCTCACAAACCAAATTACAAAGGTATAGAGGTATATGGTAATATGCTTTATCTTGTTGGTGGATAATTTGGTTTTTGTATTGTGTAGCAACGGTTTTGTTCACTATTTTGAAGCAATGGTGCTTTCTATCGTTACTAAGAAGCTATGAGACGGGGGTACTGCCTTGGTTCACTATAGCTAACTCACACATTTATAAAGGTACTCCATTATATAATTATAACTATTTATTAAACATATTTTTAAATGACAGTTTTAAGAAATAACTTAGGCATTGGTAGTTTTGAAGGAGAAAGGAATGAAATAGGAGGATATCTCTCTCTTATCTTGGATTGATGGACATAAATGTGTAATGTGGTCACCATGCATGATGCCAATCTTCCCAACTTTCTAGAAATTCTCTGATGGAAATGTAGCATATCATTTGAGAGAAAATATCAAAGTAAGCGCCCCTTAAGAAAATAATAGAATGTCTGATGGTACCATCAATCGGTTATGATCGGAAAAATCAAATACAGTCATTCCCAAGTAATGAATAGTAAAGTGGAACGTTGAAATGTATATTCAAAATAATAGCTATTAATGAGCAATTTGAACTGGCTTCTTCTATTATAAGTCAATTATTCACGTCGAAGCGAACACAATTTGAGCAACAATATTTAGTGACCAGTCAGCGGTCATGAATTGCTCTTTTTTTTAATTAGAACAATTGACTATAGCATGCAGTTAGATATGTTCGTAAGCTTCCTGAATCGCAATGATTTATAAATGTCTGCTGCTTTAATCACTGCTAACAAATAGCTTATGATCATAATATAGTTTTGCAGTTATATGTACAATGCCAATATTATTACTTCCGTCACTATTAATTATGTTTGTTATTTAATAATGTATGTATCATACATTTTTCGGAATGTAATACGAAATGCCTCAAACATCTCTGAATATTATAGGAATACTGACGAAAGCAAAGCTATGTTTAACTAAACTAATTTTGTATTCAGATTTAAATGAGTAGACTAGCAAAGCAAATGTCCATATAAGGAGATTCGAGGACACATAACGGTTCGGTTGCTTTCATGTTTCATGTTAACGACTATTCTGACTTTTGCTTGTTTTTAAATTTTACAATTAACCGTTGCCAGCCGTTTAATTAAGTCGTGTTCGTGTTTAATCATATGCATTACTCATTCTTTTCTAGTGTGTTCATTGCTGCTGGCTAACACACAGCTTATTATCATAAATTGTTTTTGGTGTAAGCTGTATATTAGCAATTCCATTACTACCAAATATTTTAGTTCGTTCAGGTATATGAAAGTTTCCTCCAAGGGAACTTCCATTTAACTTCAATGGGGGTTTCGTTTAAAAAAAATGTTTATGGGTAAACGGACAGTAATTCACAAGACGTAAAAGCACAAATCTAATATGACAAAAAGTCACAAATATTTTGTTTTGTCAATTCTTTTCATTCCAAAAGTTTTCTATTCTCAATTTCTGTTCAATTTAAATAGATAATCTCGATATCCTTCTTTCTACAAGAATCATAGGAAAACTTAGCAAACTAGAGAGGTGAAATTACCACCATGTTTATCACTATCAAAATAACCAAGTACAATAATCTAAATTGAGAATGGAAATAGTGAATGTGTCAAAAAAACAGCATTGTTCCTTCTTAATAAAAGATTCCCATGCAAGGTTAGAAAAAGAGGTTTGGGTAAAAATATGCAAAGTCTTTGACTTGTACAAAAAAAGAAAATTCAAACACCAACAAGAGGTTTGATGAAGACCCTGCATTTCAAACAGTTATTAGGTTCCAAAAAAGGAAAGCGATTGGGAGTACTAAAACATTTATAAATAAAAAGACTGGAAAAACATGCCCAGCAGCTCTGAAAGGTTGGTAAAATAAGCAATATGTTTGTATTCAAATATCATAAATTAATCTTTGTTTTTACAAGTATAAGTAATCATTTTTGCTTGAGTGTCGCAGTCTCGTGCATTTTTTTTTCTTATAAGAAGTGAAAGAAGTAAAATGTGTTTTCAAACTTCAAGTTTGAATAGTATGTTTAAGATTGAAGAAGATTGTAATGTTTTATTTTTTTTGTTCATTATTGAATGGTATTTTTTCAAGTAAGATTATAAAGTGTCTCTTGAAAGTATAAATTAACAAGTTATGGGTAATTGTCAATAACATATCCTTTCTTCTCGTAAGTTCAAGAGACATCAATTTCTGGCTGGTTGCTGCAGACAAAGAATAGTGTATGGTATAAACAACGTGTTGCGCTCAGAAAGTCCACGAGATTATACAGATTCAGAGAGGTCCTCAAAACATAGACCATATGTTACTATTTGTGATATTGCACATCTTCTGGCAACACAGTCGAAGATTTGTATTGTCCAAATGAAGGGAAGTTTGACATAACTTTTTCTTAATGAGTTGAAAAGAACGTTTGTTAAATAAAAGTAATGTTATATGATCTATTATAAATCATATGGAGAGTCATATTAATTAATAATATTTAATACATATGTGATGTATAAATGTATGTGTACTATGAATCTTACAACGTTATTTGATATTTTGCAATTGACCTGTAGAAAGATTCACTGTTTGCTCTGTTCATTTATCTATGTATAATACAATCAACGTGCCTTATGCCAGACTTATATTCTACCCAAATATTTCATAACCATTTTGTGTATAACAGACAGAGGGTAAACAGCTTCTAATAAGTTTTGTGTATTTGAACACTACAAATGGACTAGAAAAGCAGCAACTGGTGTTGACTGATTTGCGTAGTATCAAACAACAATTCAAAAGACTAACAGAATTGAAACATTTAAATGTGACATTTGCGTTCGTGTGCTTTGATTTGACACAACAACGCCAAAATATAAAGAGAGATGGGAAAGGAGCCTATAATGATAATTTACTAAATGGTAGACCTATTGTAGATAAAAGGGACATACAAAGAAAAAACAGAGGGATGGGTTGACGGAAACGTATTTTCCTCATTAAAAAATTTAAGGGAAACCCAGTTCATAACACCTACATAATTGTCGTGTGGTCCAGGAGTGTCCCGAAATATAGCCAGGGAGCAGATGGAGACACTACAAGATGCAAACATTCAGCCAGGTCCATAACGTGATTACCGATTTGTTCTTATTTTCAAGCAGAATAAATGATTTTTGCCTGCATTTTAAGTTGATCTGTATTCTTGAATTTCTAGAATCTATTTATCAATAATTTTCTACGGCTTTCACGTCAACCCGCAAACATAGAAATTATTATCATAAAATATTTTTGATATGATCTGTAGATTAACAATTCCATCACTTTTTAATATTTTTGCTATTTCATGTACATCTTATTCATTTCCCGTGGGAGAGACTTCTAAAGGAAGTGGTATGGATCTTACATAGTATGTGATCCCAAAATTGATAAAATAAACAAAAGTCAAGCAAAGTTACGATTAAATAATAATTTAAAGTTCAGATTTTCCCTTTTGTGGTTAATTTTAAAGACAGAAATAATCGTGTCATAGATAACATAATTTCCGCTAGTATTTTAACAAATGTTTACCGTCATTGTCTAAGAAACTCTCGCGGCGTGTATCACAGACGCACAATAGAGCAATCGAGCACCTGGAAGGGATCTAAACCTCAAAACTAACTTGTTTGGTTTAAGTCAAAATAACGTTGTTCCATCTAGATAGTTCGTATTAGTATCTAGATGCTTCGTTAGGGTATCAAGATGGCCATAAAGTCCTAAGATATGTGCTGTGAAAAGGTTTTTGATATTGTTGTTGTTGGAAACTGAACATGGTGGTCACTTGTTTCGAGGTTGGTATTATGGTTGTCTTCGATAGTTTCTTAATTGATTACATGATGTTGATTTGCCTCCTCTTGTTTGCTCAGTTCTCCTACGGTTCTTGTAGGTAGAATGATGTCTGGACATCTGGGGACTACATGTCGTTGTTGTGGACAGCTTGGCAGCGAGAGTGGGACTCGCGCCTTCTTACCTTTTTTAATGAAATAAATAAGACAACTCAATTTGCTGGTTGGAACAAGGATTGTAATGTAATGTCTCTTTTCTTTTTGATCGTTAAATATTACAGTGCATAAATCATACAGATTAACAATAAGATTATCATTTGACAATAACAAATATATTTCTATTCCAAATATTGCTCAAATTAAACTTATTATATTTATTGAATTATTTCCAATTAATTTGCAATTAATTTATTATATTAAATTACTTTAATTAACATTATATAACAAATAAGCATTTTTCTTGGTTTTCGCACCATAACGTTAGTATAAGTAAATAGAAATCTATGAAATTTAAACACAAGGTTAATGATCATAAAAGGAAAGTTGGTATTGATTTTGGGAGTTTTGGTCCAAACAGTTTAGGACAAAGGGGCCCAAAGGGTCCAAAATTAAACTTTGTTTGATTTCATCAAAATTGATTAATTGGGGTTCTTTGATATGCCGAATCTAACTGTGTATGTAGATTCTTAACTTTTGGTCCCGTTTTCAAATTGGTCTACATTAAGGTCCAAAGGGTCCAAAATTAAACTTAGTTTGATTTTAACAAAAATTGAATCCTTGGGGTTCTTTGATATGCTGAATCTAAAAATGAACTTAGATTTTTTATTATTGGCCCAGTTTTCAAGTTGGCCCAAAATCGGGGTCCAAAATTAAACTTTTTTAATTTCATCAAAAAATGAATAAATGGGGTTCTTTGATATGCCAAATCTAACTGTGTATGTAGATTCTTCATTTTTGGTCCCGTTTTCAAATTGGCCTACATTAAGGTCCAAAGAGTCCAAAATTAAACTAAGTTAACATTTCAAACGCCGCTAGATAGTGTATGCACAAAGCCATTGTGAAATGTTGCATATATCAGGAGACCCCAACTTTTTCACAATCCTTTCTTTTCATCGTGGACAGGACCGCCAACTCTTCCATCAAGGTACGACCGTCTATCATACACCCGCCAATAATTCCTTCCATGCTTTCCAAAATACCGCATCTGTTGCAGGAAATTCACGGTTACAGTCACCACAGCAAGTTGATGCGTTATATCCTAGTTTGACAACAACTGCAACAACAGCTATCGCTACTGCTGAAACAAAAGCCTTAACTACCACATCGTCAGTTACAACAACTGCAATTTACGAAACAGGAATACCTGTAATATGTCAAGAGATCATGTTATTTGTTGTTGTTGTGTATAATTAATGTATTGTAAATTATTTTGATAAAAAAGAAAAGAAAAGAAAGAAAAATTAAAACATCATTTTCCTCCCAGCAAAACTGAGTTCTCGTTGTTTATTCCTTTACAAAGGTCGTTAGGTAGATTCCAACCTAGCACTATTTATTTTGAAAAAAAATATGTTTTTAAGCAACTTTTATTTTAATTCAGAGATTTATTTAAACAGTATTTAATATTGTTATTTTTCAATATGAAACCTGAATTGTTGTACTATTTTATCATTGTTTTTAACTAACTTTGACTTCAAAATGTGTACTTTGAAATTATATTGTATTTATCTTATTTGTTAAATTAAAAGCGAGTTTCTTAACATTCTAGTTTGGTTTTCTGTCTCGTTGCTGGTTCCGGCCTCCTACCGTGAGCCTCCTCCTAGATTGTGCCATAGCGCTTTACAATTGTTGGGACACAAAAAAACACCACAAAACATCAACACAATACTTGATTCTACCAGCAAATTTAGTTTCTTATTTATTTCATTAAAAGGGATTCGCAGGGCGCAAGTCCTACTCTCGCTGCCAATCCAATCCATAACAACGACATGTAGTTCCAAGATGTCAAGACACATTTCTACCTACAAGAACCGTTAGAGAAATTAACAAACTAGAGGATGGAAATAACCATAATGTTTATCAATATAAAAATCGCCATAGTCCCAACATAACAACTGATACCCATGAGAAATACACAGCAACTATAATAATTCGGTCTCAACAATTGGAGATGACAAGAACCTTCTAGATGACTAGCTAGCGAATGTCCATATAAGGAGATGTGATGACGAACATAACTAAATCAATGATTCCGTTCTTATTATCATCGTATTCAACTTTTTCTCATTTGGAATAATACGACTAATTTAATAATGCCTGCAATATCACATGTTCGTGTTATTTTTCGTGTCAATATATTCATTGTTGTCTGTTGATTTCATCACACATCCCATTACAAAGTGCTCATGATCATAAAATAATGTTGACGCGATCTGTATAGGAGCAATTTTATCATTATTAAATGTGTTTGTTATGACGTACATCATATACATTCCTTTGAGAATGTAAACACTATTGGTTTTTCCTTGCCAACAATAGTAATGTTTCTTGTACTGATTTTTGAAAAAAATTAAAGTTTTTAAGTAACTAATATTTTAATTCAGAGGCTTATTTAAACAGTAATTATCATTGCTATAATTTAATATGAAACCTGAATTGTTGTATTATTTTATCATTGTTTTTAACTTACTTTGACTTCAAAATGTGTACTTTGAAATTATATTGATATTCTAGTTTGGTTTTCTTTCTCGTTGCTGGTTCCAGCCTCCTACCGTCAGCCTCTCCCTAGATTGTGCCATAGCGTTTTACAATTGTTGGACACAACAACACCACAAAACATCAACACAATATAATGGTAGAGGACCATATTTAGCAACGAAAAGAAGACAGCGAAACCTGGAAAGACCCCTGATAACTACAAACTGCAGGTTCACTACAAACTAGACTCTACATTTGAAGGCCTTGATATAGTTATCAAAGGTACCAGGATTCTAAATTAGTACGCCAGACGCGCGTTTCGTCTACATAATATATTTGCAGACAAACAGGACGACATTATTAGTTTCAAAAAGGGCTATCCGATTGAACACCAAGTTGCCGATTGTGACAACGATACAACAATCCCTTACGGAGACGACCAGCCTTTTTCTCAGTCTTCGCCTATAAAATCCAATCCTTTCTTTTCATCGTGGACAGGACCACCAACTCTTCCATCAAGTATCACGCCGGTACGACCATCTATCATACACCCGCCAATAATTTCATCCACGCTTTCCGAAATACCGACATCTGTTGCAGGAAATTCACGGTTACAGTCACCACAGCATTTTGATGCGTTATATCCCAGTTTGACAACAACTGCTACAACAGCTATCGCTACTGCTGAAACAAGTGCCTTAACTACCATATCGTCAGTTACAACAACAGCAATTTACGAAACAGGAATACTTGTAATTTGTCAAGAGATCATGTTATTTGTTGTTGTTGTGTATAACTAATGTATTGTAAATTATTTTGATCAAAAAGAAAAGAAAAGAAAGATTAATTAAAACATCATTTTCCTCCCAGCAAAACTGAGTTCTCGTTGTTTATTCTTTTACAAAGGTCGTTAGGCAGATTCCAACCTAGCACTATTTGGTTTGAAAAAAATATGTTTTTAAGCAACTATTATTTTAATTCAGAGGTGTATTTAATTTTGTTATTTTTTAATATGAAACCTGAATTGCTGTACTATTTTATCATTGTTAACTAACTTTGACTCCAAAATGTGTACTTTGAAATTATATTGTATTTATCTTATTTGTTAAATTAAAAGCGAGTTTCTTAACATTCTAGTTTGGTTTTCTGTCTCGTTGCTGGTTCCGGCCTCCTACCGTGAGCCTCCTCCTAGATTGTGCCATAGCGCTTTACAATTGTTGGGACACAAAAAAACACCACAAAACATCAACACAATACTTGATTCTACCAGCAAATTTAGTTTCTTATTTATTTCATTAAAAGGGATTCGCAGGGCGCAAGTCCTACTCTCGCTGCCGATTCCAATCTATAACAACGACGTGTAGTTCCAAGATGTCAAGACTTATGTCTACCTACAAGTAAGAGAACTTAACGAACTAGAGGATAGAAATAACCATCATGTTTATCTATATAAAATATCATCAAATACATCCATAGTCCCAACATAACAACTGATACCCATGAGAAGTACACAGCAACCATAATTATTCGGTCTCAACAATTGGAAATGACAGGAACCTTCTAGATGACTAGCTAGCGAATGTCCATATAAGGAAATGGTATGACGAACATAACTAAATCAATGATTCCGTTCTTATTAACATCGTTTTCAACTTTTTCTCATTTGGAATACGACTAATTCAATATTGCCTGCAATATCACATGTTCGTGTACTTTTTCGTGTCAAAATATTCATGGTTGTCTGTTGATTTCATCACACATCCCATAACAAAGTGCTCATGATCATAAAATAATGTTGATGCGATCTGTATAGGAGCAATTCCATCATTATTAAATATGTTTGTTATTTGATGTACATCATATACATTCCTTTGAATATGTAAAAACTATTGCTGTTTCCTTGCCGACACTAGTAATGTTTATTGTTATACTGATTTTATTGGGTTGATTTTTATTATGAAACCCTTTTTCAAATAAAGAATATTGATACATTTCTGGTGTGTTCATTGCTGCTGGCTGTCACACAGTTTATTATCATAAAATGTTTTTGGTGTAATCTGTATAGTAGCAATTTCATTACTGTTTAATATTTTAGTTCGTTCCGGTATAAAAAAGTTTCCTCCGAAGGAACGTTCAGTTTACTTTAATGGGGTATGGTTTTTAGCTCACCTGGCCCTTCGCAAGTGAGCTTTTCTCATCACTTGGCGTCCGGCGTCCGTCGTCGTCCGTCGTCCGGCGTCGTTAACTTTTACAGAAATCTTCTCTGAAACTGCTAGGCCAAATTAAACCAAACTTGGCCATTATCATTGTTTGGGTATCTAGTTAAAAAAATTGTGTCCGGTGACCCGCCCAAATTTCCAAGATGGCTGCCATTGCTAAAATTAGAACATAGGGGTAAAATGCAGTTTTTGGCTTATAACTCAAAAACCAAAGCATTTAGAGCAAATCTGACATGGGGTTAAATTGTTCATCAGGTCAAGATCTATCTGCCCTGAAATTTTCAGATGAATCGGACAACCCGTTGTTGGGTTGCTGTTTTTGGTTATTATCTTGAATATTATTTTAGATAGAGATAAACTGTAAACAGCAATAATGTTCAGCAAAGTAAGATTTACAAATAAGTCAACATGACCGAAGTGGTTAGTTGACCTGTTTAGGAGTGATAGCCCTTTATAGTAAATTTTTAACCATTTTCGTAAATCTTAGTAATCTTTTACAAAAATCTTCTCCTCTGAAACAACTGGACCAACTTTAACCAAACTTGGCCACAACTATTATTGGGGTATCTAGGTTGAAAAAATGTGTGGCGTGACCCGGCCAACCAACCAAGATGGCTGACACAGTTTAAAATAGAACATAGGGGTAAAATGCAGTTTTTGGCTTATAACTCAAAAACCAAAGCATTTAGAGCAAATCTGACATGGTGTTAAATTGTTCATCAGGTCAAGATCTATCTGCCCTGATATTTTCTGATGAATCAAACAACCCATTGTTGGGTTGCTGCCCCTCAATTGGTAATTTTAAGGAAATTGTGCTGTTTTTGGTTATTATCTTGCATATTATTATAGATAGAGATAAACTGTAAACAGCAATAATGTTCAGCAAAGTAAGATTGACAAATAAGTCAACATGACCGAAATGGTCAGTTGACCCATTTAGGAGTAATTGCCCTTTATAGTCAATTTTTAACCATTTTTCGTAAATCTTAGTAATGTTTTACAAAAATCTTCTCCTCTGAAAGTACTGGGCCAAGTTAATTATAGATAGAGATAATTGTAAGCAGCTAGAATGTTCAGTAAATTAAGATGTACAAACACATCACCATCACCAAAACACAATTTTGACATGAATCAATCTGCGTCCTTTGTTTAAAATTCACATAGACCAAGGTGAGCGACACATACATTGTTTTAATTATTTAAACAGGAAAGAGTTTTTAAGTTATGTAAGGAGACCAGGAATCAGTTGAAACAACAATTGTACCATACGCTGAGGGTATGTTTTGTGTTTAACATATTGGTCATATCACTTATGTTGTAGTTTTATTTCATGATTTTATGATAACTGTATGAAGTTGAGTAATTGAAATAGGAATAATTACTTTTATTCAAATTAAACAAATAATGTGTGTTTGTTTATATTTTTCGTATTTTGTGAGTGAAGAAATGGATGGTATTATTTACTTGATATTCACAATGATTTCTTAAGTTTATAGTTAGTTTAATTTAATTTTAGTTAGAAACAAAATATTTTATGTTGACTCAAGGAACAGATAAACCGTTAATTATATCGATGATTATTTCACGCTAATTGATAGTTGTTTATTGACGCATATGTAATGTTTATATTATTTGCTACATGTAATTTTGATACTTTCATTTCGTGTAATTCTATTTTATATTATTGCTATTGTACCTTTGTAGGACTTTTCTTATTTACGACTCGAATAAATGATGTCAGCATAAACGGAGTTGTATAACTGCCATGATAAAACCCACCTTCACACAAGTATGGACACAACGTGCAAGCGGGATTCAGCTCTAAATTTGGATTGTGATTAAATAGTTGACACAGCATAGGTTTCTGACACAGAATGAATGTGGTCGTATGAACTTAATTTTTTTGGTTTGCCTTTGAGCAATTCACTATGCTGTTGAATATTAATCCTCTCAAGAAAATGTTTGAAGAAATTTTATTTTTATTTATAAAATTTTAAATGAGAAACATTGACCCCCCCCCCCCCCCCCCATTTTTTCACATACCCCTTTCCTTTATTCCAAAACTGATCTCAATTCAAATTTCTAATGGAGTTTGCAACAATAATTACTAATTTAAATACATCATAAAATATTAATATGTAAAAAAAGTGCTTGTTATCACTGAATGGTAAAGATTGTTTTAATTTATCAGTTGGTAGTAAAAGTGAATAAACATTGGATATTGTATAAAACAATGATTTAAGTTGATTCAACTACCTATTCTGGACAAAGAAAGATAACTCCAATTGAAATTCTTGCTATTGCACAATATTGTGCATATCAAAGAACCCCAACTACTCAATGTTTGATGAAATCAAACAAAGTTTAATTTTGGGCCCCTTATCCCTAAACTGTTAGGACCAAAACTCCCAAAATCAATACCAACCTTCCTTTTATGGTCATAAACCTTGTGTTTAAATTCCATAGATTTCTATTTACTTATACTAAAGTCATGGTGCAAAAACCAAGAAAAATGCTTATGTGGACCCCTTTTGGCCCCTAATTCCTAAACTGTTAGAACCAAAACTCCCAAAATCAATACCAACCTTCCATTTGTGGACATAAACCTTGTGTTTAAATTTCATAGATTTCTATTCACTTAAACTAAAGTTACTGTGCGAAAAACAAGAAAATGCTTATTTGGGCCCTTTTTGGCCTCTAATTCCTAAAATGTTTGGATCAAAACTCCCAAAATCAATCCCAACCTTCCTTTTGTGGTCATAAACCTTGTGTTAAAATTTCATAGATTTCTATTCACTTTTACTAAAGTTAGAGTGCGAAAAAAAAGTATTCGGACGACGACGACGACGATATGCGACAGAATGTAAATGTGCTCTGATACTAATAAATAATATGCATGTCGCCCAGTTTGTCTTTATGTGTACAACATACAATGGGACTATTTAAAATCATTTTTATTTCTCTTCGTGTCAAGTTTACGGAAATTCAGTACGAAAGGTTTTATGCGTATGATCACAACGGAGTAACTAAGGGGAAACTCTATCACTGAGGATCATGGTTCAAAAAAGAAAACGAACAGTGTTCGACAACCTCTTGAAGACAAGTCCAAATTGAGGGTATTTTATGGTAAGATACATGCATGAATTAAAGGCAGTGATATTGTTTATTTTAATGGTACACTAAATATCTCTTAACAATTTGCTTGTAAAACATAAGTAATTACATTTTATTTGATATCAATAATGAAAGAATAATTGTTAAATGTTTGCTCTACGATTTGAAAATTATGTTTACAATGAGAAGAAAGTTGCATACTGTATACACGTATAAATTTAATCACATAACTAGACCAGATGCTCCGCAGGGCGTAGCTTTATACGACCGCAGAGGTTGAACCCTGAACGGTTGGGGCAAGTATGGACACAACATTCAAGCTGGATTCCGCTCTAAATTTGGATTGTGATTAAATAGTTGACACAGCATAGGTTTCTGACACAGAATGAATGTATTCAAATGAACTTAAAATTTTTGTTTTCTCTTAGAGCAATTCACTATGCTGTTGAATATTAATCCTCTCAAAAAAATGTTTGAAGAAATTTTCTTTTTATTTATGAAATTTCAAATGAGAAAAATTGAACCCAATTTTTTAATCACATCCCCCTTTCCCTTATTCCAAAACTAATTTCAATTAAAATATTCTAATGGAGTTTGCAACAATTACTACTTATTTAAATACATCATAAAATATTAAGATGTAAAAAAACTGCTTGTTATCACTGAATGGTAAAGATTATTTAAATTTATCAGTTGGTAGTAAAAAGTGAATATACATTGTATATTGGAGTCTAAATTGAAAACTACGTTCAAACCTATGACTGCGTTGGATAAAAACCGCAATTTTTATACGTGTGCATGTCAAACAAATTTCGTTGTACCCTTCTACATTGTATATTGTATATAACAAAGATTTAAGTTGATTCTGGACAAAGAAAGATAACTCCAATTAAAAAAAAATCTTGCAGATATTTCTTGCTTACTATACTGGACAAAGAAAGATAACTCTTAATTAAAAAAAAATTTGCTATTTCACAATATTGTGAAATTAGATATTTCTTGCCATTGCACAATACTGTGCAATTGAAAAGACTTGCTATTGCACAATACTTAATATAATAATTTTAGATCCTGATTTGGACCAACTTGAAAACTGGGCCCATAATCAAAAATCTAAGTACATGTTTAGATTCAGCATATCAAAGAGGCCCAAGAATTTAATTTTTGTTAAAATCAAACTTAGTTTAATTTTGGACCCTTTGCACTTTAATTTAGACCAATTTTAAAACTGGACCAAAAATTAAGAATCTACATACACAGTTAGATTTGGCATATCAAAGAACCCCAATTATTCAATTTTTGATGAAATCAAACAATGTTTAATTTTGGACCTCGATTTGGGCCAACTTGAAAACTGGGCCAATAATCAAAAATCTAAGTACATTTTTAGATTCAGCATATCAAAAAACTCCAAGGTTTCAATTTTTGTTAAAATCAAACTAAGTTTAATTTTGGACCCTTTGGACCTTAATGTAGACCAATTTGAAAACGGGACCAAAAATTAAGAATCTACATACACAGTTAAATTCGGCATATTAAAGAACCCCAATTATTCAATTTTGATGAAATCAAACAAAGTTTAATTTTGGACCCTTTGGGCCCTTTTTTCCTAAACTGTTGGGACCAAAACTCCCAAAATCAATACCAACCTTCCTTTTATAGTCATAAACCTTGTGTTTAAATTTCATAAATTTCTATTTACTAAACTAACGCTATGGTGCGAAAACCAAGAAAAATGCTTATTTGGGTCCCTTTTTGGCCCCTAATTCCTAAACTGTTGGGACCGAAACTCCCAAAATCAATACCAACCTTCCTTTTGTGGTCATAAACATTGTGTTTAAATTTCATTGATTTCTATTAACTTTAACTAAAGTTATTGTGCGAAAACCAAGAATAATGCTTATTTGGGCCCTTTTTTGGCCCCTAATTTCTAAACTGTTGAAACCAAAACTCCCAAAATCAATCCCAACCTTTCTTTTGTGGTCATAAACCTTGTGTCAAAATTTCATAGATTTCTATTAACTTAAACTAAAGTTATAGTGCGAAAACCAAGAAAATGCTTATTTGGGCCCTTTTTGGCCCCTAATTCCTAAAATGTTGGGACCAAAACTCCCAAAATCAATATCAGTCTTCCTTTTATGGTCATAAACCTTGTGTTAAAATTTCATAGATTTCTATTCACTTTTACTAAAGTTAGAGTGCGAAAACTAAAAGTATTCGGACGACGACGACGACGACGACGACGACGACGCCAACGTGATAGCAATATACGACGAAATTTTTTTCAAAATTTGCGGTCGTATAAAAACTAATTTGTCGATGCAATAAATGCACATATCTGAGACAAGTTTTTCTCACTCATAGTATAATTTCTAACGGTTGCAAGCTATAGGGATTCTGACTTCTGATTAACAAGTCGAATAAAATCAACGGTACCAATTTTGTTGCACCAGATGCGCATTTCGACAATACATGTCTCTTCAGTGATGCTCGTGGCCGAAATATTTGAAATCCAAAGCATATATAAAAGATGAAGAGCTATAATCCAAAAGGTCCAACAAGTATAGCCAAATTCGTGAAAGGAATCAGAGCTTTGCATGAGGGAGATACATTCCTTAATTTATAATAATTTCTAATATTTTGTAACAGCAAATTTTAATAACACAAAAAAATCCGTATTTTCATGCCAGTACCGAAGTACTGGCTACTGGGCTGGTGATACCCTCGGGGACTAATAGTCCACCAGCAGAGGCATCGACCCAGTGGTAGTAATAAAATCAACGGTACCAATTTTGTTGCACCAGATGCGCATTTCGACAATACACGTCTCTTCAGTGATGCTCGTGGCCGAAATATTTGAAATCCAAAGCATATATAAAAGATGAAGAGCTATAATCCAAAAGGTCCAAAAAGTATAGCCAAATTCGTGAAAGGAATCAGAGCTTTGCATGAGGGAGATACATTCCTTAATTTATAATAATTTCTAATATTTTGTAACATCAAATTTTAATTAACACAAAAAAATCCGTATTTTCATGCCAGTACCGAAGTACTGGCTACTGGGCTGGTGATACCCTCGGGGACTAATAGTCCACCAGCAGAGGCATCGACCCAGTGGTAGTAATAAAATCAACGGTACCAATTTTGTTGCACCAGATGCGCATTTCGACAATACATGTCTCTTCAGTGATGCTCGTGGCCGAAATATTTGAAATCCAAAGCATATATAAAAGATGAAGAGCTATAATCCAAAAGGTCCAAAAAGTATAGCCAAATTCGTGAAAGGAATCAGAGCTTTGCATGAGGGAGATACATTCCTTAATTTATAATAATTTCTAATATTTTGTAACAGCAAATTTTAATAACACAAAAAAATCCGTATTTTCATGCCAGTACCGAAGTACTGGCTACTGGGCTGGTGATACCCTCGGGGACTAATAGTCCACCAGCAGAGGCATCGACCCAGTGGTAGTAATAAAATCAACGGAACCAATTTTGTTGCACCAGATGCGCATTTCGACAATACATGTCTCTTCAGTGATGCTCGTGGCCGAAATATTTGAAATCCAAAGCATATATAAAAGATGAAGAGCTATAATCCAAAAGGTCCAAAAAGTATAGCCAAATTCGCGAAAGGAATCAGAGCTTTGCATGAGGGAGATACATTCCTTAATTTATAATAATTTCTAATATTTTGTAACAGCAAATTTTAATAACACAAAAATATGCACAGGCCGCACAGAACCTTGTTGTACATGTGTATAATGATCAAAAACCGTGAATGAAATTAATCACGGATTAAATGGGCAATGACCCTAAATGAAATAGCTGAAAGTACACAAAAAAGATTGATTGATTGTCGGTTGCTTTACGCCGCATTAGCACAAAAAGGCTATATCGAGGCGAGAGCTAATTCGAATATTTTTAAAATTCAAAAAGCATATTTAAAAAAAATATATAAAACCACCTACATGAACCAGATCTTGCATTTGAAAGTGTGAGAGAGATTTATCCGAAAACATCATTGGGGTAGCCTGGTTCAAGTTTAAAGCCCAAATATACAACGCATATAACACTACTTTCAGACAAAGCGCGTCGAACCGATAACTAGACCAACACGTGCTACCAGAGAACCAGCCTATTTGAAAGACTATGTGCGTTAAAGATATGACAATTTTATTTGTTTCCAGTAGTTTATCTTCTAGTCAATAATTTAGTTTCTTGTCGTTTTCATAATTTTTTTAGTTATAAACCAGATTGTAAAATTATTTTACAATGAATAGCAAGATGCACACTAAAGACTACATATTTCTACGGAGAATGTAATTGAACCAGAATTTAAACAACTATTTAAACAATCGCATCAATATAAAATAAGTGATACAGATCATTTCTTGCCAAAACAAATTATTAATTTTCAGAATTATTCGCAAGACCTAAACCTTTATTATAACAACAAAGGAAGAGACGATGCAAACGACCTCCACAGTTAGAGACAGAAATTTATCAACCACGAGGAGACAAACAGTACACAAATTCATAAGAAACTACCTATGTGATGTTAGGAACAATACCATACCGGTCAATCGCCACTTGAAAGATAGCTACTACAGAACCTCAATTCAGTGAGCCCGAATCTCAATACGAACTATGACGATTCGTCTAATTGTAACGGAAACAGATACAATTAGTTACCAATACACATTTATTTTACAACCCGGAGGATCAAACCAGAACAGACTTTTAAACCACGCACGAAAAACGTTAAAGTTTTTTTAAAAATAGTTGGAATTTATCAATGATTTTTTTACTTTAGTAATCCATAATATACTTCTGCTTTTACACTCACACATATTACATTTATATTATTAAAATAGCTAATGTAATCCGATTTTAAAATTTGCGGTGGATTTCTTGGAACTTCAGACATTATGTCAGAGGACATCTCAATATCATATCTTTTTTTGTTTCTAGATCTGTGCCTTTTCTTTGACACCTATCTCCCACAACAAACTAGTAAGACAATGACAACAACTGTTAATATAGGAAAATAATCATTAATGTGACAAATGTTTGTTTATGTGCCATTTATTAATTAATCAGTCTTTAAAAAGATAACAACAATTATTAACTCCAAGAACACTAGTATATAACATATTTATTTATACAGAACAATGTCATTCCAATTAAAAGTTCAATTATATGGTAAGCTTATATTTAAATGCATTAACCTTATCACTAATATTGTGAACTTGCCATGCTCACTTTCATACTACATTAAATAACTAGTCTGTTACCTGTTCGAGACCACTGGTTATTTTCAGAATACATGTTTATGTAAATGTACTTAGTATACCATTAAAGCTGGGTGTCACATTAAGCTGATTTTGTTAAACCATTATTTAATCAATTTTTACACACACCAGTTTTTTTCCCTTGATAATTAACAAGACATACATTTTGTATGCATATATATTCACCTATGATTAGACTCACTGCTGAATACATCCAGGTGTAATCGTGGTACTGTTCATCTGACTCTTCTGATCTAATCGTACTGAGTATTGATTGAGTTGTATGTAAATAAATTTTAATTTTAAAATATGGAAGATACATTTGTATCTATCCCTACTGAAATATACAAGGTAATTAAAAGAGATTTATTGTTTATATAAAATTACATAGAGAAGGTAAACAAGACCTTAGTAATGGCACAGGCTGTATTGGTTGATAGAGGAGGTCAACCGCATGTACCACGTGATTCACCAGTGCCATCACCAAGTACATATGCCTATTCAAGACAACAGATAGAGTTAGATATTGATCAATAATAAATGAGGTATACTTTTATAAAACACAACATTTTCCATATACATGTAAAATTGAGAATGGAAATGGGGAATGTGTCAAAGAGACATCAACCCGACCATCTAATCATTTATATAAGGAATGAAATGGTATTTTTGAAAGTTTTGAATAAATCATTTATACAGATCGATCAATAGTAAACCAGTCTTATATATAGCAGTATCAACTGCTCATTTTTTTAATGTAAATTATTTTTCAATCAACATGGCTAGACAGACAATTCAAAATAAAATGTACCTGCATTTTTGGTCTAAGCATTTTAACAAGCCTTGACCAAATAGACTTCTGCTTTCTAAAACTTGCAATTATTATTTTTCTTAAGGAACCTGCTTCAGCTAACATACCACCAGCTCAAGGGACTACACACCAATAGCCCTTATAGGAGGAGACAATTTTGTTATGTAATATCAAGTTTTATATTTGAATGGGAATCATCAATGATTATTTTGGCTTTTCAATTTATTTAAATGTTCTTTGAATCGTCCTATTTTCTTCAAAAGGAAAACAAAATCATTTTCTCCTATGTTCTATTTTAGCCACAGGATCTATGTTTCTTGACATACAAGGAAATAAAATATAAAATTTATACTAGATACTCTGAAACTCATTTAGCCTAAGTTTGGCTGAAATTGTTAGTTTCAAAGGAGAAGATTTTTTAAAGTAAGTCAACATGATGAACGAATTGGTAAAATGTCTATAAAGGGCAATAACTCCTTAAGAGGTCAATTGACAATTTTGGTCAAATTGACTTAGTTGTAGATCTTACTTTGCTTAACATTTTTGCTATTAACAGTTTATCTGTATCTAAAATAATATTCAAGATAATAACAAACAACTGCAAAATTTCTTTAAAATCATCAATTCAGGGGCATTATACCTGAAAAAAACAGTGACCCCAATTCGGCTGAAAATTTCAGGACAGGTAGACCTTGACCTAATAATACTTTAACTTTTTGTCTAATTTGCTCTTAATGCTGGAGTTTTTGATAAATATGCCAAAAACTGCATGTTACCCTGTGTTCTATTTATACCCATGACGGCCATGTTTTTTGACGAAATAGAAAATAAAACACAAACTTTATTTTATACACCCTACTGATCATTCAGTTAAAGTTTGGTTCAATTTGGTTGAGTAGTTTTAGAGGAGAAGATTTTTTTAAAGTAAGCAAATATGATGAACAAATTGTGAAAAATAGTCATTAAAGGACAATAACCCCTTAAGGGGTCAATTGACAATTTTGATCATATTAACTTATTTGTAGATCTTACCTTGCTGATCATTTTTGCTGTTTACAGTTTATCTTTATCTATAATAATATTCAAGATAATGACCAAAAACTGCAAAAATTCCTTAAAATTACCAATTAAGTGGCAGCAACCCAACAATGGGTTGTTTGGTTCATCTGAAAATTTCAGGGCTGGTAGATCTTGACCTAATGAACATTTGTATCCCATGTCAGACTTGCTCTAAATGCTTTCGTTTTTGAGATACAAGCCAAAAACTGCATTTGACGCCTATGTTCTATTTTTAGCAATGGCGACCAGGTTTGTTGATAAATCAAAACTTCGGATACAATTTATTAACTAGATACCCTAAGGAACATTCAGTTAAAGTTTGGAAGAATTTTGCCAGAGGAGAAGATTCTTGAAATAGTTTACGATGACAGACGACGGACGACGACGGACGCCAAGTGATGGCATAAGCTCACTTGGCCCTTCGGGCTAAAAAAGATAATTAGACCAATCAAAATCAAACATATAATCACATGACTTAGACCAGGTCAAATGTAAAAGAAGAAAGTACAAAAGCAAAGATGGAAAACAGATGTGAAATGGTTTTGATTGATTAATTGTTGGTTGCTTAACGTCCAGTGGCAAATATTTCATGCATATTCAGGACGAGAACAAGTTAACAATAAATACAATAGGTAGGTTAATAAAATAGAGGCCATCTGGGATGATGGTCGGGGAAATTTGGACTGCCACTGGAAAATGAGGGTATATTGGATAGGAACAGAAATTTTGCCTTGCAACAGGCCACCTACGGACCCCTCAAAGAGTTGCTGCAAGGGTTCTTAACGTGCAAAGAGCGTGGCACTCTCTTTACACGAGGCATCCGATTTAACGTCCCCCTTCTGACCGGACGTGACTGCGAACTTGATACATCCCGCACAGCCAAACGGACGCCCCACTTCGGCAAGCGTTTTACTGCCGGTCGGGAGAAGCTCACTTGGCCCTTCGGGTTAAAAAAGATAATTAGACCAATCAAAATCAAACATATAATCACATGACTTAGACCAGGTCAAATGTAAAAGAAGAAAGTACAAAAGCAAAGATGGAAAACAGATGTAAAATGGTTTTGAAAGTACATGAAGAGGAAAGGGATAAATTGATGACATTTTTGAAAGAGCACAATATGACATCATGTATTGAAGGTAAGTATTTTTTTCTCATTTACTTTATAGATATTTCAATAAAACATTATTCTGTAAATGTGAATAATCTTTTAAATCTAATTATGATATCATATAATATTATAATAATAATATGACAAATATAAATGTAAAGAATGTATTTTATAATATTCATTTATATATATTATTATTTATGACTGCAATTTTATTTTAGAAAAGAAATGTATAAAGAGAAAAGGGTCTTAAGGAATGAAAGAGGAAGTACTTCTTCAAGCCAAAGAAATATGCAGGATGAAAGTGGTGACAGAGATGACAATGGACATCCAGATCTAGGTCATGAGGACATCGAATTACGAGAGGGACAAAGTCCTTATTGTATCACCCGCCCATGTGTTGCTACGGCAAATATGACTGCTCCATGGGTAGGAAATGGCCATCCACCCTCAAATGCAAACCCTCAGATACGAAAAGGGATATACAGAAGATTTTGGAAATGTATAAACAATATATATGGATGGTTACTTGGTGGTGGCGAATGGGTTGTTATGCACCAGCGGGAAATTATGCTAATAAGGAAACGCACATAGGCATGAGAGGTGAAGATTTTTTGGGTAAGGAAGAGGACTGTTGATTTTTGGTGTCAGTAGTTATATAACGACCAAAGGTCATTGTCACACATACTGACATACAAGGAGTCATCTGAAAATTTTGAACTTTACCTTGAAACATGGTCATTGTTGTATCTCAATCATTATTTTAGCATAGATGCAAATTTGAAAATTGGTTTCCGATGCATAAGTTTTTTAAGCCTTTGTTACACAGAAAATTTGTTCTTGACTATTATGGCATAAAGAAAATATCCCACTTACTATCATTCTTTTTCTATATAGTTCTCTTATTATATCACTGAATAAACTATAAATTACTTTGGGAAAGTTTAAGTAAAATAGTATGCTTTGTTCTGAATTCTTGTAATTGTTTTACTAGTCATTCAGGTAGTTCATTCTCATCATTAAAATGTTTTGCAGTCATACTTTTTTGCTTATCTAAATAGAAATGATATTAGATACAAAAGTAGAATAGTTCAATTTTCAGTTCTAACAGCCTTCATCATGCTCATGACTAATAAGAAAACTTGCATAGGCATGATAGGTGAAGACATTTTGGGTAAGGAAGATGACTTGATTTTTGGTGTCATTAGTTATATATAGGCCAAAGGTGAATGTCACACATACTGACATACAAGTAATCATCTGAAAATTTTGAATTTGACCTTGAAACAAGCATTGTCATTATTGTATCTCAATCATTATTTTAGCATAGACTTTTTCTAAACAAATGGGAAGGTTTGTCAATGATGGAGTTGGAGCAGATGAGAATACTTTAATGAAAAGAATGATTGTGGATGGGAGCCCACATTTAGTTTTATTTGCCAGAAGAAATATATATATTTGGGAGATGAAATCCGGTATGACTATGGTGATGAAAGTAAAAACCTGCCATGGAGAAAGAGACCATTTATAGAAGAAAAAAAATACGGTATTTTCAACTAAAAATGAAAAAAAAACAATGGTCCCAATAAAACAAATATTTAATGTGCAATAATAACCATTGTCAATTCATTGTCCTGTGGTAGAACTTATTAACCACAAAGAGTGTGGAACTGACGGAGATATAAATTTATCAAGTGCATTTCAGGCTAGTTTTTCCAACAGTAAACATTAATTTGACATCTACATGTTCTTTTAAGAATGAAACAATATTTGTTAATGAAACAGTATCATACACATACTTGCCAACCTCTGACAATGGAAAATCATGTCATGACATGTCAAAAAGCGTGTGAAAACGCGTGACGTAAATGCGGAGTTTTCATAATGAATGTGGTAATGTTCATAATTTCATATACAAATTTGTTTATATAAAACAATATATACTCTACTGTAAACTTTTATAGTATTAAGTGGTTTGTTATGTTGCTTTTAAAGCACCACCACTAGGCACATATTCAAAACAACTGCCAGTTTCAAGTTAAGCAACATTTATTTGATAATTTCAACAGCACACGATATAAATGTAACATAGTCAAGTTCTGATCAGAATTAAGTGTCAGTTTCTTTATAATTGAAAAGTGCGAGCAGGACTCAGTCAGTAAAAAGAGGTAGTGGCACTCAATGAGTGGAGCTTCTTCAATACTTCCCTTGTTGTTAGAAAATTGGCGGCCGTATACCACACACTGTTGCACTTTAAGGACGCAAGAACTGTTTTGTCGGTCTATTTGCTATGTAAACAACTGAATGTAGTAAATGAACAACATGGATTAAGGATCATGGTCATAGCAGATGGTATACTATATTTATCATCAAATGATAGAGTCGATTTATCTGGTTGTGAATTTAGTTTTTACCAAGAACATATATTCGGAAGGTGACATCTGCATAAAACGTGTTTTGTTGTTTTTTTTGGGGGGGGGGGGGGAATGTTCTGATCCATGATTGAACCGGACAAATAAGTGGATAATCAACTTACTTTTTCTGTGAGCAGAAACATCAAACTAAAATCTGTCAACTGTATGGCAGTCCGAGTGAATCGTTTATCTATTCACTGTCTCTCTACGAACAGAACGGCGATCTAATCCAGAATTGCACAACAACGGTTTTGTTCCAAACAACTGTTTTCCCAAGTGTATTTCCAAGGAAAAGATCTTTAAGACCAGAAACAAAGTACACTTAGGTACATTTTAAGGAGCTATCGAAAATAAAAAGCGCACTAGACTCTTCAGCCAGGGAGAATTATTCAACCTTTTCCTCTGTAATGCTGTCAACTTCTGAGGAGAAAATAAAAGAGCTCACAAACATCTGGGACAATATCTCTGATAAAGAAAGACGTGCTGTGTCACTGAACATGGACTATGTTACAAACGTTCTTTTCAAATGTCCGTCGGAGAGAAGACTGTCAGAAGAAGGTAGAGTGTTTGTAGCTAGTTCCTTCATACAATGGTAGGGAAATACTAATTAGTGTGGATGGATAGCTGATATGGATCATATAGCAGATGAACTGTGGTTGATTATGGCTGGAGATTCTTCAATTCCGCTAACTTTCCTCATACATACACTTCGTGACATAGAGGGATTTTATAGTGGAGAAGTCATCATCCAAACTATCGAAAGACGGTCAAATGTTGCGACGAGGGACACAAAAGTTCCGTCACAACAATATTGTGGAGGACCCAGGCATGTATAACAAATAGAATGAAAGTAATTCATAAGTTAACATAAGCAATATTTGAAATATAAATGCATGTGTTAAAGTCAATTGATGGTGTTATATATTATTAATTTGTATGATTTATGCACTGTGATATTTTATGATACGAAAGGAAAACAATAACATTTCAATCCTTGTTCCTACCAGCAAATTGAGTTGTCTTATTTATTTCATTTAAAAGGGTAAGAAGGCGCGATTTCCACTCTCGATGTCAAACCAGTTCATAACAACGATATGTAGTCCCCAGATGTAAAGACATAAATCTACCTACAAGAACCGTAGGAGAACTGAGCAAATGAGAGAAGGGGAATACACACCCTCCCTGTAAACAACAAAAAACATAAAATCTCCGTCACAAGAATATGGTGGACGCAGAAAAATACAGTCTCAAACGGAGATTATTCCAAATATGCACATGATACTATATAATAAAAACAAAAACTATGCAATATTTGTTACAGATTGATGTAAGATAATTTTTTAAAGACTTTCATTTTTATTTTACCTACAAATCTGAAAATACACCAACAGAACAGTAACAATCACCAAAAACACAGAAATGTGGAATGAGGTATTTAGAGAGCATTATAATGTATCCCCACATTATAATGGCATTCTTGAATGGGACTTTTCAATGGAGGACAGAGTGGGCAAAATGTACAAAATGTACATATAAATCTAAAATGCTAACTGAAAGTCTATAAAACGTTTAGGTAGCGACAGAGTGTCACAATAAATCTAAAAAGTGATCAACTGAGAATGTGAACCTTTATGGAAAGGCTTGCTAGACCATTAGCCATTGCTAGATTCTAATCCAAAACAACATGTCGAAATTCTTTCTACGAAAAAGCTATGCAGAAGCTGTAAGAGGAGTATCAGAAAAGGAAAAGGATCAGGCGACAAATGAGCAAAATTAAATACAGCTGTACATGTCAGCCCGAGTCGGACACTTGGTAATATGCAGGCACCAGCAGCACCTTTTTGTAGTGGTAGGAATGAAGCTGTTCGAATATCATCAGGGCATTGACAAGGATAACCATCGAAAAGAAAAACGCAAGATTGAGAAGTAGCAACATGTAAGTATTAATAAGATGTATGTAAACAGATCGTTAGTACCGATTTTTATATACATGTAGAACATGTGACTAATTAAAGTCCTCACTCAAGTTGAATCACACCAACCTAACTTTTATACATAAATAGATCAATAGCCAACGTAGATATTGTGGCACCATCGTGACAGAGGAATATAATTGAGGGTAATGACGCTAATTTAGGCGCTTTCTTCTTTCCAAATTTTGAAGCTCCTCTGACCTATTCAATACTAGCCGATGGGTTGCCGTTTAACATGGCCAACAAACCCGATCCTAGATTAAATAGGCACCTTTCCACCTAATATTTCATCCAAAATTTAGGAAATTCAAATGGATAATATATAATGCATATCCAACCCGTAGAGAATAATCATTATTCACAACAATTGTTTGGTTTTCAAATATATTACATAGTCCACAATCTTCTACTTGGATCGGTTCAATTGTAAAATTGATCGGCCTTTGTCGTGAAGAAACACGTGACCTCACTGTTGCCAAAACTGATAACATAGAAATATTTGTTATTGTTTAATTTTAAAATATTCTTTAAATTTAAATTCTAGTTACAAAAAAAAATGATCTAAATAATTATATTACATCATTGTGTACTAAACACTATTTACTAAGAGATGCATATTTATATAAATTTTAGAGCAAATTGCACTTGGTCGCACATTGCTAGTAATGTAATTTTCCATTAGCTGCTGTTGCAAAAGTATAACTGAGGTTTTGTATATGGACATGTTTTCTATAGTATTAGAGTAAACTTACGGTTCCCCCAAAAATGTAAGATGTATGCACATCCGTTTGGATTTTGGTGTTAAGCTGATTGACTTTCCTGTGTACTGTGCTGTGGCATTCAAGTGGTAAAGGTAACACTAATGTGAAGATATGGAGTCAAGGCTTTTGACAGTTTATAACCTTTGATGTATAAAGATAGCATGCATTTAACAATTGAATACTTCATTTATTCTGAGAAATTTACAAACAATGTGTGTTTATCAACTTTATAAACAAAACAAAACAAAAATATAATAACTTAACTTCAAACTTGCTCCTACCAATGGTCCATATTACCAGTAGAAAAGAAGTTATACCTTCCTTTATCGGACGCCAAAACGAGTTGGTTGACCGATATGGAATAACCGTTTCACAAATGATATCGGATATGTTTCTTACGTCTTAACTACTGTCCTCTTCCCTTTCAAAAATGTGACTTACCGAATTAGAATATTTACCGGATTTGTTATCTTCTTAGCAAAACAACGGGTGCCACGGTATAACACCCGTAACAGTATCAGCCGCCAAACAGGCTCACCGCTTGGTGGTGTTTTGCTCGCCCTAGCATTCTGGTTCACCATAACGACGGTTCTCCGCAGAACAAGAAATACGCGGAGATACAGGAAGGTGTACGGAATGCCGTTGAACACAATTAGGCGCTGCATCTCTAGAACAGAAATATTATAATAAATAATTCGCTGTCGCACATATGGAACAGCCATGCACTCGGATACCTAACAATTTGGAGGAAGCATTCATACTTGACAATAAAGATAATCAGAAATATCATTCCAACTTTAAAATGGTTTATACGCCGGCGAAATTAACGAATCAAAAAAATTAAGGTAATCTAACTGTTTTACCCTTGAAAAATAACCATTGCCCATTTGAAAGAAGAAAATTGAATAGTTACCCAAGAAAACTTCAGCACAAAGCAGCTTCTATGCCAGGTAAACAAAAAATCATTAGCAAGTTTCTAACTTAACAATTCAAATATGTAGATCTGATGAACAACCTTATAGTAGACATCGACAGTAGTCGTACGGTCCACCAATAACGGACTGCAATAAATTTTGATACTCTGCAATATTCGTTCTCAAAATGGATTGTTTTGAATCTTTGCAAATTGGCTAAAATTCTAGGGTTTTTTGCCTGAAATCTAGGAGTTTTAACAACTTTATATCAATCTTAGAAAAATAGGCAATTCTCAACATCCTTCAAATGCATCCTGCAATAAAAAAAGAAATGAATAATATACATACTAAAATTTTAGAATTCCTTTTTGTAAGTTATATTTTACATTTTGAATTATAATATAAACTAAAATTGTTAGCCTACTGAAATTTTACATTCAAAACTCAGTGCTAAATTTTTAGCTTTCAAAGATTCTCATTTCAATGTTATTGGCTCGAGCTTTAACTGTTTGAGCAATTTGGACAAGAACAGTTAATACATGAACAAAAATGCTAAATTTTTAGTAAAAGAAAATATCACATTTTGCTAAAAAAATTGCAATTTGATTTTATTGTAATATAGTTAATTGTAAATTATAAGCCTGGTACCTTTGAAAAGCACTTAAACGTACCGCATTTCTCACAAAATTCATAAATTGGCATCAACATGCTTAATAGTCTATCATCAAATTATACTAATCGACATTTTGTGGGATTTTATTGCTCTAATTTGTAGGTATGATGTGGTTTGAGAAGGTTTGGTATTCTTTTCGATATTTCACGTTTTTTGACACGGTATTGTCGATGTTTTCGCCAATTGAATTCTGAGTTTGCCTTAGGCATCAGCATCCTGTTACTATTCAATGTACTATAACTATATTATATTCCCCATTTCCATTCTCAATTTTATTAGACAACCCCCCTTTTTCCCCTTCTGATAATGGCTGGATCTGCCCCTGTATCTTGATTTCAGAATACTAAGTAACACAGGTACTTGTTTACATGAAAGTTTCAAAGAAACACAATAGCTGCATTTGCATATTTATGACACGGTATTATCGCTAAATCTTTGTTATCATCCTCCTTTTGTATACTTCAAATTCATATTGTATACCAGTACTGTTTATTTAATTTTGTGTCTACATATATGATACGTCGTTTGTTTTAATAACAATATGTAAACCATTAAGATTAAGTCAAGACAAGACAAACTAAAAGAGGGGTCAGTTTGGCTTTGGACAGGCGAGTGAAGATGTCCAAAATATGAATAAAAAATACTTGAATAAATGTATAACAAACAACAGTTGACTGTGCTGTTTGAACACATATATTATATCAGCTATAGAACTTGTACATGACCATATGGGTTCAGTAGATTTTTTGTTTACATTTTATCATACATATAACAACTAGAAAAACAAGTCAAATATAAAGAAATACTCACGTAAAAGATTCCTGATGTTTCCTCCTGTTTTGGTATGATTCTTTCTCTAAATAAAATTCTTATTGCAATTTATAAAACAGAAAAAAATGATGTTTTTGCCATTTAACTATAAATAAAAAATAAATTTGCGCCATTTTGAAGTCTTCAAAATTCTTTATCTTTCAAACGCTTTAGACAAAGGATAAATCAAGGACTTTTCAAACGTTCAGGTAATTTCAGCATTTAAAGCGCTTTTATGTTTTGACTTTTGTCTCCTAAATGCTTGAATAAGTGTTTGACCTTTTATATTATTTGTTTTAAATGGTGTTTCAACAAAGGAAGCAATTATAATATATTTCTAATTTAATTTTAACTGCTCTGATGTTATTACCTGTCATCACGGACCAGTCCATATATATACAGGTTTTTGAGATAAATTCATTAATTAGTGTTCAACTATTTGTCCCATACTAGTATCATACCGTCAGTTCTTTTATGTATCCGCGTGGTGACACTGATAAGTGATTAGAATCAATAATAGTTGTAACGACAATTATCCCTATCACACACATACTCAAATAGACTGTCCATATGCAAATTAAAGCGTAAGATCAGTTGAAATTACATTTGTTATAACAGATATTATTTCGATTTTTTTTTAAGAAACCATGCCAGCAAAAAAAGGAGTTTTTATTCTGCAATTCCTTTGATTCCCTAGAATTGTCCAATAATAAATATTTAAAAAAAAAACCTAATATTTCAGTCCACCAAGTGCAGCTGACAGTCAACTGTGTTGTCTTATCTTTTTGCTCTTTTGGTCGAATAGCTCTTCAACTGTTTCTGTTGTTTTTCTTACATTCTCGTCTTTCAAATATCAGGCTCTGAGCGTAAATGATTAAGATCAACCCGGAAAAGCGCTTTGGACGCATGCAATATATATACCTTTTTTTCATTTTTTTGTTGTCAACATTTATCTTAGTCTGACTTCAGTAACAAACTGTTTTCATAAGTGCTGTAATATGAAATGTATGACACAACGCAAGGAGGGGGATATAAGGTAAACTTTGTTTGCAAAAGAGGGGCGAAAGATACCAGAGGGTCATTCAAACTCATACATGTAGATCGAAAATAAACTGACAACGCCATGGCTAAAAAAGAAAAAAAAGACAAACAGACAAATGATAGTACTCATGAAACAACATAGAAAACTAAAGACTAAGCAACACAACCCCACCAAAAACTGGAGGTGATCTCATGTGCTCCGGAAGGGTAAGCAGATCCTGCTCCATATGTGGCACTCGTCGTGTTGTTTATGTTATTACACATCCGGTATATAGTCTACTTCGGTAGGTCATATTCATGCACAAATGAAAGGGGATTCATGTTACAACTTAAGGAACATATACAATATCATCTGTGAAACTGTTATTCCATAACGGCCACCCGTCTCGTGATGGCGTCTGTAACATTAACGAAGGGATGATTTTAACTTCACCATTTGGAACTCTTGGTTTAATAACTTCCTTGTGAGCAGCAATCCTCTACCAAGAAAATCCTGGATTGATAGGAAATACAAGATCGGGAAGACCGTATCATTTTAGAGATATCTACTCAGTATGCAGGCGCTGGCTGCTAGAATGTGCACTACTAAGACCCTCATTGTCAATGTTTAGATGTAAGTCAAGATAAAGGCCGACTTAACTGTATCTGTTTTATCCGTTATCTCATGCTCGATGGGATAGATGCGTTCAATATAGTCACAATAGCAATTGCGATAGTGGACAAAATGATACAGTAGTATTTGTTAACTCGTGCAAAGTTAGGATCTTTGGAAGGAAATACCTATGCTTCCGAATGTATATATAATATGCATGATTATTTATTTGTAACTCCGATTCTTCCACTTAAGCATGTTAAACTCACTTTCTCATTCATTGGTGTGGGAGGAATCAAACTTTAGAGATAAGTGCCAAAAAAAAAGTAGTCGACATTTCAAAATCTTTGCATATACATTTGTTAACTCATTTAAGCTCTCCTGCTGAAGAAGCATTCATAAAAGTACTCCGGAGGCGCATTGTTTATGAAATGTAATGCGAGTTCTTAATGCTATCAATGCTAAAAAAAAACTTCAATTTTCGGAGAAAGCATATAATTTTTGTTTAGGTCTGTTAAGTGAGCTGATGTTTTATACTAGAATCATAAAACAGTGTGGTCCTGGCCATTGATTGACGACCTAAACTATCCCATTGACTGGGACAGATTAGGAAGTCGGTAACAATCACTGCTCACTATGTACGTGTTAAAGACACTGAATCTGTGGGGTCACCAAAGGTTCTCAACACCTAAATAAAGCAATTCGAAAAACGAATCCGGATTAATACGATGTGTTGATTTATATCAATAATATAAATCAAAACATAAAGGTTATTCCTGAATAATTTTTTAAATTATTTTATTATTAAAGGTGTTAAGAACCTTTGGTGACCCCAAAGTTTAAATTATGTAAGAAGTAAGAAGTAAGCAATGGTCGTTACAGACAAACGTTCACCTAATCTGTCCCAGTCAATGGGATAATTTAGGTCGTCAATCAATGGCCAGGACCACACTGTTTTGAATATGATTCTAGTACCATATGGCTTATTTACTGGTTGAAATTGATCTTTTATCTGTAGATAACACTTGTATTGATGACAGAAATGATAGGGTCCTGATATTTTATATGCTTTAATATGCTAGAAGCTCAATCAACATTTACCCTAAACTTGGTCTCTGCTTTTGAATAATCTCTTTGAACTGTTTCTCTAGATGTTATTCCTGACAATACAGTTTCTATGTATGTTCAACTTGCCGTTTGTTTTCGTTGTAGTTCAGTGCTTTTGATGTTCTGTTTTCCTCTTATTAATTGATTGTTCGGTTTTGACTTGTAATTCGAATTTGTTGTATTGTTTGATTAGATTTAAATTTATGACTATTGAACAGCGGTATACTTCTGTTGCTTTAAAGACAATCAAAGAGTTTTTTTCATGATGAAGGCTATACTGTAATATTCATATCCTTGTGTCTTTGGTTGGTGAGTAGACCATAAGCAATCATGAAACCTAATTACCTAACTAAAAAAGTTATTCCAGGTATGCATGTAGGAGTAATGACTTTGAAGGAGGAAAATAAGAAATAAAACTGTCACGTTGAGAAACTTTAAAATACCCAATCAAGAGAGTCTAAGTTCCCTGTACAACAGTAATTGAAAAAGGACATTATTTTGTCAAATGAGCTACACAAGTAACAAAGTAACAAAGCCAAAAAATCAACAAGCTGAATGATACACAATAATACATTAAAACAATAACAAACAATAAAAACACATAAACCTGGTTGAACTAAAACATTTTTCTATTTGTTTTTAAATAATGGCCTGTACCAAGTCAATAATGTGACAGTTGTTTATTAGTTGGTCCGTATCTATAAGCTTTCGAGCGTTTCTTTTGGCCAGGCTATAAGAGATTGTTTTACATAGATATTTTGTTTGAAGTTTAGTATTTCGGTTGTTCCTTTATTTTCTTTTAGCGACTGATGCGTTTCCCTTAGTTTTTGTTTGCAGCCTAGATTTGTTTCCTTTTTATCGAATTATGAATATTGAACATTGGTTGCCTATATTTGGAAATTTAATCAGAAATTGTTTCATTAATACATAAAAAAAACACATTTCCGTGAATCAATAGACCTTGAGACCTTTGAAAATGCTACAAAAAATGAATGTTCATTCAAAATATGGCCTTTTCAAATCTTTTTTTCTGTTTAATGTTTTTCAGTGTGTTTTTTTTCTGTCAACAAATCAATAACTACTAGTAACTTATATATGATTAAAATAAAGACAAATGGTAATCAATTGTGTACTAATTATGTATCATGACCTGTTGTAGTTCTACTAGTAAATCGGACAGACAGGACTATAATAGGAATATAGTAAGGTGTTGCATAAGTACATTCTGAACGCTGATTTAGTCCTTCATGTCTATATCCAGTGCATCTCACACAAACTGGTAAAATGTGCACTAAATGATGAGCATGATAGGTTTTAAGTTCATGCAATAACCTCATAAAATCTTCTACACCTATATGTCCCTGTGAATTAAGTCCATTTGAATTAAGTAAATAAAACTCATTAATGACAGAACGATACATTGGTTTGATATAAAGTGGATGAATTGCAACAGCATTTTTTGCACTGAATTTTAGTGGCAGAAGCAGTTTAAAAAAGTCGGTTAGAACTTTTCAATCAGTGGAATAAGAAGAGCTGTTCTGCTCTCTCTGCATCTTTTTACTTCCCTATTTTAATTTACTAAGTGTTTTAGTAAAACGTCTAATGTAAAATTGCGATTATATTATCTATTTAAGATACTAACCAAGTCATTTAAGAATAAGCTACTAAACCAGATACCCCCATGTGCTTCAAGAAAAAGGCTTAAAGTGACATGATGCACAGCGATTCTGTTTACTTGAAATATTCAAAAGCTAATCAACAGAGCAACAAAAAGTATAAATTCAATATGTTCCGCAACGGCTATTAGAGGAGAAAGGAAGAACCTAAATTTCGAAATACGCATGAACATTCAGAAATAACTTATTTTAAATAATGAAATGGCCTGCTGGGACCCGCAAACCCTTTCTACAGAAAGTTTATTCACCCTTTTCAGATTGTTGAAAGAGGAATTAACAAAACAGATTTGAAGCTATATGTTCAAATCCGCATGAGCATGCCCCTAGATACTCTATTGGTAAGCTTTGAAATGAGGCATATAATATTTTAGTAATTAGGGGCAGCAGTCCATTTAATTGGAATATTCAAAATAAGCTATTTCTTAATGCTCACGCGTATTTCGACATTTAGGTTCTCCGTGACTCTCCTTATAGGCGTTGCGGGGCATATTAATTTGATGCCTTTGGTTCCTCTTTTGATTGGCTTTCGAATGAGGTCTAAGACATATAAGTAATAAGGGGCTGAAGAGTCGCAGCAGTCCATTCCATTAATCAAAAATGGCTCTTTCTTATTTTTATTTTGGCATTCATGCTCTCCATAACCCCTAATATTGTTATTAAGTCACTTACTGTGTATACCCATTTTGTTCCATTATCAACAAGCTTTTAAAAAGTTTATTTACTGTTCTGTATATAGGCGCTAGAGGCTCGCACCAGTCAATGCCATTACTCAAAATAAGCAATTTCTTAATGTTTATGCGTATTTCGACATTTAGGTTCTCCGTTACTCCTCTAATATGCGTTGCGGAACAAATTTACTATATACCTTTACACCTTGTGTACCTCTATTGGTAAGCTTTCGAATGAGGTATAAAATACATCTGTAATTATGGCCCGAAGTGACGCAGCAGTCCTTTTTGTTATTCAAAGTTGGCTAATTCTAAATTTTCATGTGTATTTTGGTATTCATGACCTCTGTAACCTCTGTAATAGTCATTGCGGCACATATTTATCATATCCATGCATGTTGTTCTTCTATCAACACGCTTTCTAAGGGTGTATAAACTTTTCTAACAAAGGGACTAGTGGGTCGCATCAGTCCATTTCATTATTTAAAAGAAGTTATTTCTGTTAAATGCTCACGCGTTTTTCGACATTTAGGTTTTCCGTGACTCCTCTAATTGTGGAACATATTTACTATACACCTAAATGTATATATATATTGCTCCTCTATTATTTAGCTTTCGAATGAGGTGTAAACACTATTTTTTTTAATTATTGGATGAAGAGTCGCAGCAGTCCATGCATTCTATTATTTAATATATCCATTCCATCATCCAAAATTGGATATTTTTGAATTTTCATGCGTAATTTTTGGCATATAGGTCCTCCGTAACCCCTTATTGTCGTTGCGTCACATATTGTTTATACCCATTTTGTTCCTCTATCAACAACCTTTCAAAAGTTGTACGACATTTTCTGTATCTAGGGGCTGATGGGTCTGTTTTATTATTAGAATAAGTTATTTCTTAATGTTCACGCGTATTTCGACATTTAGGTTCTCCGTTACTCCTCTAATAGGCGTTGCAGAACATATTTACAATTCACCTATTGTATCTCTATTGATGAGTTTTCGAAGTGGGTATAATGTTTTTCTCTGTTTGTTTGTGACGTCTTTCCACTAAATCCATTGTATGTTGGATGTGTACGGATTGATTGTTTTGTCTTAGAGGCATGATTTTTTTATTAGTTGTAAGTGGCTTTGAACTAGCTGTCAGAAAACTGCGAGTGCTCTCAGATCTGTTCATTGTGTCTTTTTGTGTCGGGATGTATAATTACCCGGCCACGTCCACTTGTATGTTTTGTATGTTTTGGTCGATGCCACTGCTGGTGGACGTTTCGTCCCCGAGGGTATCTCCAGCCCAGTAGTCAGCACTTCGGTGTTGACATGAATATCAATTATATGGTCATTTTTATAAATTTTCTGTTTTCAAAACTTTGAATTTTTCGAAAAAACTAAGGAGTTTCCAAAATACGGCATAAAGACTAAGTACTAGTGTTACAGTCATTTTTTATTTTATTTCATTAGGCATTTTTCAATTTGAATAATTAAATATAAACTATATCATTATTTATTATTCATGATTTAACATAGAATAGTGAATAATGAACTATTTCATTATTCATTATTGAATTTTGAATAATGAAAAATGAATAATGAACATACTTCAGCGCGGTAAATATTGCACCTGCATTCTATGAATGTTCTCTCATTAACCTTTTTCAAAATTTATAAACCTCGAAAAAAATCTCAAAAACCGTGGTCAATAAAAGTCGTCATATCAACTTAAGGTTTTTGTTCTTTATGAAATGGAATATCGCTCCTTTAGATGTTACGACTCCCTTTTTACACCCTAATCGATTTAGAGCTGAACTATATTGATTCCAACAAAGAAAATCAGAAGATAGGTATCAAACGCATGTGTTTTGTTTTTATTTTGTCTGTTAGTTTGCTGTCTCAGTGATAAATATTTTACATCTTTATTCAATACTTACATAATTGTGTCATGCATATCAAGCGGCGTGCACAATAAGCTTCTTTTTCATAGAAAAGGCAATCGTATAGGTTTAAGAAAGTTCACCAAATTATGAAGAAAGATTTTGATACTTTCTAAATAACTATTGCCAGAACGGCTTTGGGTGGGATTCCGTCTTTGGGAACGATCCACAATGCGGGGTACTTGCTCTTTATTCACACACAAGTCGGTAGTTCAATACAGTAAACATAAACAAATTGGTAAAGTCCAAATTCATTTTATTAAGTCCAAATATAAAGTATCAGTATTACAACTTAGTTATTTTAAATCAAAAACAATGTATATGAATGCGATGGAAAATCCGAACGCAGTTCATGTGCTCTTGTTGGCATATCCAAACGGAGTCCCTGAATATAAATTTATCTTTCTTTAAATACCAAATAGCGTTGCTTACAACAAAGTTTGTAATGGTCATTTCGTCAACAGAAATTAGATAACAAATTGAATACGTTTATCAAAGAGAATTACGATAGGTGATCAATCTATCGGTGAATTACATTATGTGTATACATGTATTTGATATGACCGTATAAAAGTTGCATAACGAACTTGTAACATGTTTGCATTAGCTTAAAGTTTAAAAGGTTATTGACAAACAGAAATTTATGATCTTACTTGTTTCAGATGTAAACAAATATTTCGGACATGTAAATTCATAGCGACTTTCGAGATCATTCTTATTATTGAATAAATCAAATACGCATGCAGTATACGAAATGTACATAATAGAAATCAATATAATTAGACAGTTTGAAATATAAAATTTAGTACCAAAATAATGTGTGACAACTATACGTTTTATTTAGAAAATATAGTGTGTAACAAATTTAAAAGGCAATTTCACTTTGCTGAATAAGCATTTAACATTTGCACACATCAACAAGGGAAATGCACCTATTTTCAGTTTATTTTAAATTTGTTGTCACCAAATATTTGTTATGATAATACAATGTGTCATTTTCAATGAAGAAACGGCCGTGTGGTACGCCAATTTCAAAATGATGTAATTAAAATGCCTACATTGCATATTAATACACTAATCAGTTTAGACAGGCAAGTGCACGGCTTGTAGAATATGGATTTTACGAAAATGTTTATTAGGTCGATGTTATTTGAATGTTACAAAATGACTATGTTATACATTTGTTCTATCAATACGCAGCTCATCATAGTTTCTCTAATAATCCGCAGTGACTCTGTCTTTTCATAAGATTGACTGTAATTGCTATTTAAATCGGTTTAACTATATTAACCTTGAAACAACATCTTGTGTGTCCTAGCTAGCTATATACCTGTAGCCCAAAAGGCTTCGACTTTTACTTCTAGTCTAACATCCTACAAACTGCCGTAAAATAAGTTTCATCATTAAGATTCTTGAACAGTCTATAAATTCACATGGAAAAAGGTATTTTGAAATTGAAAATAAAAAATGCTCTATATTGTTTTGTGATATAAGTTATTGAAATAGGACCATTTAAACATTATTTGAACATCGCTTGAGTTTAATCGAAATAAATGTCGACTCGATAAGTTCTATTTACTGTTACTTTTTTTTATATTGCAGCAAAATGAAGAACAAACAGAATGGAATAAACTAGTCAAGTCTACTATGTACATGTATCAACCACAAAACTTTAGAAATTGAACTTCTATAGTTTTTGTGATAAATATTGATGCTTTTTATGTGTATGGTCAAATTGCATTGACATGTTTTATTAAATCATATCAAATTAACTAAATGAGCAAGTATATATTTTTTATTTATTACATTTTCTAATTATCTCAGAAATCTTATTTTTATTGATATGCAAAAAAATAAATTATTTATTTTTAATTGAATTTCGGATGAAAACATTGCAAAATTTGTGAAAAATCCCTAGAAAACACTTGATGAGAATATTTTGTAGATAAAAATCTAATGTATTTAGTGTAAATTAAATAATCTTGACCAACTAACCATCTGTGAGAGAAGCACTTAACCTAATCATTTAATTGCTTGTATATACAATCAATTACACGATTTCAATGCAGAATATCAGAGAAGATCCGGGCTGTTCTCTAAAGTATGCAGGTTTCTTGGTAATTGCAATCAGGAACACATTGATGGATCCCCTGTTCCGCGATCCATGTGTTCTGTTGCTTCAAACAAAGAATTTAAGTTTGTAAAATGTGTTTGCCGTGATCAGTACAGCTACAATTTATTCAGCTTTTAATATTTATGTAATTCAATGTATATTGCATTCTTTCCTCTCCGATAACGGCCAAATTCGAAATAACAAAGAAATTCAAGAAGGCTCAAATTGAAACACAACTAGCACATCATACGTCCATATAAGGCGAACTGATAACGAACATAACTACATCACTGATTCAATTCATCTTTACATCGTTTCAAATTTATTCTTCTCTTGATATATTACAATTGACTATTGCATTCAGTTTAAATTGTTCGTGGTCTATCAATATGCTATCAGGAACACATATATCGAAAGACACTGTATTAAACGATCATTTTAAACTACTGCTTCAATCAAAGAACTTTTCATGGTTAAATGTCTTTGACACTATTGGTACAGTAACAATTCCACCAACATTTTTGTCATTTTTGGTATCACACATACATGGTTCTATATACAACTATCAACGATTCGATGACTCATTTCATATTTACCGTCGTTTCCAACTTATTGTTCACTAGATAAATTACAATTAACCAATTCACGACATTTAAATTGTTCTTGTTCTTTTTAAATGCAATCAGGAACGCATACATAGAAAGAAACACTATTCCGGGACCCATTTCTTCTCCTGCTTCAAACAAAGAACTTCTGGTCGTAAAAGATATCTGACATAATCGGGAAGGTGTAAAAGGCAATACAGAGATACAAGATACGAGATACGAGATACAGCGATACGAGAAACGAGATACGAGATATGAGAAACAATTATAAGTAATATGAAAAAAATAAGTCAAGTGTGTTGAACTACACTAATTTCATTTAGACAAACTGTTAAAATTGTAAACTCTGGGAACTAATAGATAAATTTGTCAACATCAATTTAAAACACAAGCATTACAATAAATAAAAGCTTCTGAAGATTATACACTTTAATTTTATTTGAGGTTATTGGCCTGTGCCATAATTTGATACTACCATGGTCAAACATAAAAATTCTTTAATGATTTATTTATTTAAAACAGATAAACATCTTGTTAATTATATAAATGTAGACTATTTCAACATAGATTTTTAAATTGATTTCTTAATCATTTGTTTATTGTCATCTTATTTAAAAATAATAAAGTCATATTAATATTCACTATAACAATTATGTTTTTGTGTACCTTATAATTTGTAAAAGACTTTCTATTTTCTACTGGAGTTAAAATGACACACACAAATACTTCTGTGGAATTTTATCTCATTCATCTTTGTGAAATTATGCTTTAATGAGTTATCTGTTAACTATTTTTTTTTCACAATCATAAAAATCACCATTTAACAATTGGGTTAAAACTTATTTATAAGGGTCTGGAGTGTGGGGGTGGGGGTCTGTTATTCTGTAAACATTTAAATTTCACCCCTTTTTATACGACCGCAAAAAATTTGCGTTCGTATATTGCTATATATCACGTCGTCGTCGTCCGTAGACAGATTGGTTTCCGGACAATAACTTTAGTTTAAGTGAATGGATCTCTATGAAACTTAAACAAAAGGTTCAATACCACAAAAGGAAGGTTTGGATTGTTTTGGGGGGTAATGGTCTCAACCGTTCAGGAATTAGGGGCCAAAAAGGGGTCAAAACAAGCATTTTTCTAATTTCTGGACAATGACTTGTGAATAAAATTTTTGATTGCTATGAAATTGTACCACAAGGTTCAATACCACAAGGTTCAATACCACAAGTAGAAGGTTGAGATCGATTTTGGGGGTAATTGCCAAAACCGTTCAGGAATGAGGGGCCAAAAAGGGGCCCAAAACAAGCATTTTTCTAGTTTTCAGACTATAACATGTGTTAAAGTGTATGGATATCTCTTAAATTGTACCTCATTTTACAAATATAAAATTTCTTAACAAATTTGGGGGGGGGGGGGGGCGGGGGGTTAAAAAAATGGGGGGCCAAACTGTTTTTTCTTCCAGATTTACGAAATTACCAGTTTTTTTTTTAATTCTGATAACAACAATTAAATGTATACATATTATGTCATTAAGATAAATATGATTCTTCAATTCAAAATAACTGAAATAATTGATAGATATTCATCAATGCAAGTTTTTATCTTGCAAGATCTGTCACCAAATAAGCAATTTTATATAATTTTTTTCAAATGAACCATAAAGAATTTAAAATTATTTTTTTTTGCATAAGACTGTGTCCTCTTTATGCCATTGTATTAGAATAACTGAAATTTGTAAAAACATTAATATCAATGATTAATGCATTAACAAGTTTCATGTATTTCCATAATATACATTTTTTTAGCTTTAATTAATTATTATATAATTTTCAGTTATTTTGTATCTCGTATCTCGTATCTCGTATCTTGTATCGCTGTATCTCGTATCTCTGTATTGCCTTTTACACCTTCCCGACATAATCGGTACAGTAACAAGTCCGTCAGTTCTTTAATATTTTAGTCATTGTATATTACATACCTTTCTCTAGGGAACGACAATGTCTAAATAACACAATTGCCAGAAACTACGAAATGTTATTACAATGTAAATTACAGTAAAGTTGGCTTAAAGTGCGTACTAAGCCCTACATTGAGGTAGTCAATTGAAGCTAACATTAATATAAAAATAGCAAAACGAACGTCCATATAAGGCGATTCGATGAACATAACTCATTAAATGATTCCTTTGATCCATATTACAGTCGTTTCCGCCTTACTCTTCTCAAGAAAGATAACAAATGTCAAATGTGTAACGTTGGTAGCCTATATTTATTAACTAAGAGACAAGCCATGTGTACTGATTAACATACTTTAATATAATGCTCGAGCTAAGTAATCAACACCAACACATAAAGCAATACGACGCGACCTTATCTGCTATGCCCATCAACACAACACAACACGTGGAATTGTATAGATATTTATGAATGAATGAAAGTTACAATATTACAAAATGAATGCAGTTTAAATTGTTCTTGTTATGTTTTAATACAATCAGAAACAAGAAGTTACACTGTTTCAAGATTGATTGATTTAATTATTTAGCTGCTTCAAACGAAGAACTTCAGATCGTAAAATATGTCTGACGTGATCAGTACCGAAACAATTTCATCAAGATTTTTGATAACCTTGTCATTTAATGGATATAACATACCTTTCTCTAGGGAACGAACATTTTCCAAAATACGTAATGGCCACAACACTACGAAATGTTATTACAATGTTAATTAAACTATAATAGTCTTAAAATGTCAACTGAATCCCACATTAATATAGTATTTGATTAATTAAACTGCACCCGTGCTGCGTTTTCCTTTATTTAGATGACATAAGCTTCTCTTTCTCAATTATCAATTATGTCAAACTCTGACGTTCAACCATTACGTCAAAAGAATTATGTACAGTACTACTACTAGCGCACTTTGATAATATAATGATATTATCATACGAGATACAAGTGGTTCCATGAGAAGGTAAAAGATAACATACAGACAATTATTTATAGATCAATGCTACCTTCCTTCCCTAGCTTAATATATTAATTTTGTTTTGCAAAACTATGTTTTAAAGTTTATGACCTTTAAAACGCTTTTACACAAGTAATATGATAGTATGCATGACACCATTGTCCCTTACCGGTTAACATTTTTATAGTATTGGAGCAAAAAGCTATTCTTAATCTGTAACCTGTCATTGCGTAAACTATAGAACAAATATCAAATGAATATCGTCAAGCATGATGAAAACAATGTGTGGAAACTGACTAGTAGAGTCCATGGACAATAACCCTGGACAACTATCATGCTTTCTTTCATAATTTCTGCCTGGATCAAGACTTGTTTTTAAGGTCTTTCCTCTCCGCGAGGAAAGACCTTATTGTTTTTCGCATGTTTTTTTTTTTTTTTTTTTTTTTTTTCATCCAGCACTTGTTTGACATGGCCTCCCCTCGTTTCTATTGGAGTTATCAAGACCAAATATGGACCATCGGTAGACCTCATTATGAGGTATTACCAGATGAGGCTGTGTATGATTTCATCATCCCCTTTATAAGTTATCTCCCTTTTATTGTTTTTTTTCGACATGGCCCCCCTCGTTGTTTTTGAAGATATCATGACTTTATTTAGACAATAGTTAGATCTCATCATGATGTGTTACCATATGAGGCTGCTAAGGATTTCATCATTCCCTATGAGAGTTATGTCCCCTTGAAGCAATTTCTTTCTTTTACATTTTTCTCAAAAAGTATTTAAGATAGAATCCATTTGAAAACGGCAACATGTACAAGACCAGATGGCAATGTTAATTAACATATACACTCATTTTGTTGTTAACCCTTATAAGGAGTTATTTCCCTTAAAAAAATATACACAATTTTTGAAAAATTGTATCTCGAGAACCGGAAGTCGTAAAGACTTGGGACCTACACCAATAATCTTAAGTTCATATGACCTTTAATTTGCACCCAAGGTCAAAGGTCACTGAGTGCAAAAAAAAATTACGCTGCAATTTTAAGCTTCCATATTAAGAAAACGATAAGAGTTTGCTGCATGCTTACAGCGTATAAAATGTTCCTCTCAACGAGCTCTACATTTTATACACTGAGCTCAAAAGAGTCCGACCGTCTGTTCAAAAGTTACGACGGGATGATTCTTAAAAGTATAGTATTGTGTGTATATCTTTTTAAAGTTAACAGATATCAACCTACTATAAACTTAAAAGATGATCAGTAGTTCAAGACCTTCAATTTGAGGTCAATGTCAGGTCATGATGAAATTTCACCTTGACCTTCACATTATACTATGACCTTGACCTTGTGATATTTAAAAGGTCAAGTGGTCCTGAGTTGAATGGTGATAGTCCCATGTCTTTACGACCTCCGGTTCTCAAGTTTTGTATTGCATCATATATTTGATGATTAATTGTGACCTTAGTGAACTTTAAAATTGTCCTAATTCTTTTTCTATAATGTTGTCCTTTAACTGTAGATCATTTATCATTTAACAGATTTGAGATATCTATTGTCGTTTTAGAGATAATGCAGTTTTAAGTTTTGCGAGCGGAGGCATGTATTTCTGAATCATCAAGAGCTTACCACTTAAAATGTTTAAGAAATTGAAGAGGTTGACATAGTTATATGTTTGACCAAATACCAAAAACATTCCGTGGAAAAAAACACCAAAAATTCAATTTGAAATTTTCATGTTTTGCATTGACTTTGTAAGTTTCATAATTTCTATTTATATAGTTGATATTGCATCATTATTTGCACTTTGTCAAATGGGGTCATCTGATATATCAAATTGAAGGTCTTAATAAACTCTACTTAAAAATGAAAATTTGAAACCCCCTTTTCATCCAAGGGAGACGGGTGGGGTCATTTAGTGCAAACATTCAAATTTCTCTGATGGTAAGGTTGTCGCATATCAAATGAAAGAACATAAAGCGAACATTTCAAATTTCAAATTGACGTCTCCCAAAAATGAGTTGGATGGGGTCATTGAGTGCAAAAAATAAATGTTCTTTTAAGGTAGGGTTGTTGTATATCAAATGAAAGGTCATGATGTGTACATTTCAAATAGCAAATTCCTGACCTCCAAAAATTAGTAAGATAGGGTTATTGAGTGCAAAAATCAAACTTTCTAGAAAATGGCGTTGTCGCATATCAAATGAAAGCTCATCTACTCTATGTTACATATATAAAAATTCCGATCTCAAAAATGTAGGCGGATGAGGTCATTAAGTGATAAAAGTAAAAAGTTTCAGAAGGTATGCTTGTCGTATATCAAACGAAAGGTCGTACAAAGTACATTATGCAAGCATCACATTTACAGGAAAGACCTTTCAATTGTTTTACAAACAATTGAGATACTAGTTTTAATTGTTCTTGTTCTGTATCTAATAAAATGCTGCTCAATGGATGTCAAGCAAACATACAAATTATAATTTTAAATACCTTTTAATGCCTGTCCTAATGATGTTTCAGATAACTGACAACCTGTCATGCTACCAACTTTATGTGGTTGAAAAAACCTATTCACCATCAATTTGTCCCTTGAAGCTGCCCTCTGTTGCAGTCAGCCACCTGACGGGAACACATAGTTGATGCTCTTGCTAACCCTCCCGTGTCGTTTCTGTATTCATTTTCTGCATAGCAAAATAATAGCATGTTGTTCGTCAAATTGTACTACATTTAAAATATCAAATACTGCCAGTACATGAAGTTAACAAATATATTTGGATTGCAGATGTTAGTTATGGTCAGCTGTATTTTTATAGCCCAGTGTATAAATGATCAGGTATGTCTTTAACCCTGATAATTTTATATGCACTTACTTCTGATTCAATTTGGATTATAACTGACATTTATATTGTTTGTTGGTTCTAACGGAACACAAATCCATACAATACTTTTCCCCCTAGATTCTCTTTTTCTCTAAAGCACATGATACTACCCTGAACGAATCCAATCCATTTATGTGTATTTTAAAGTACTCTGAAAATGTTGTGGTATCATTCCAACCTTACAATGAAGATTACATATAAGGTGAATTACTTGTGTTACATTATCCAGTGTATATTCATGTGAATGTATACTTTTACTTATGTTCATAAATATATCATTTAATATAAACTTACAGTACTAGTTTATAACTATATCATTCAACATTAGCATACACTACTTATAACTCCGAGTTTTTTCAATAGTTTTGTATTAATTGTTAAAAAAAAGGTGTGCATGACTGCCTATGCAATGAGATAACTGTTCAAAAAGAGACAAAATTGACACATAAATTAATATTTGTAGATCACCCTACGGCTTTTTACAATGAGTTAAGACCATACCGCATAATCAGCTATACAAGTTGGTTTTGCACCACACATTTGTAACACACAATTTGACAAATGAATTCAATTAGACATCAGCAGTATTATTTTTTCACATATTTATTATATATGACTTGAAAACAATCCAAATATGAATAACTGAGTGATAGTCCCCTCCTTTAAAAGTAAATTTGTAACTTTTTTCCTTACATAGTCACACTTGTTAATGCAAATTCCTCTCCTCAGAACATAATGTCCCTTATTTCTGTTGAGAGACATTTTAGCGAGATTAGCTGGGCTTTGTTGCTGAATCATGTTTTTTTTTTACCCTTTTCTGTAATAAATACACGAGAATGTTAAATACTAGTAAAAGTTTAATGCTATTCAAATAAAGACTTTTCAGAACAATTTTAAACCAATAGACTGAACTTATTTTATTTAATACCTACACACATTAATAAATCTGAAAACCTAACGTTTTCCTTAACAGAAAATACAATAGAAATAATTGAAATACAATTCCTTGATAATGGAGGGAAATAAGATCAGTTGGGTAACAACATGTGGAATAGTGACATTTTTCAATCATAATATTATATAAAAAATATTGAATAGATTTTAAAATGAGTGAAAATTGCATATCTGTGGGTCACTTGTCTAAATTATTAACAATATATTGGCTATTTAGATAACAATTTTCAAGTTATAACATCTTTTTTGTTATGATATAAGAGAAACAAAAACAAAATGAAAATCATAATTAACATCATCATGTTAGAACAAATAATCTTCCTTTTACTATAGACTCCATAAAAATCAATAAATATGTACCTAGCTCAGATTGGAGTTTTGAAGACTCATTTTTGCAAAATTGTGCATATCTTTCCCACTGTGAGCAATATTCTTTAAGATCAGTATATTGAGCTTTTTTCAAAATACACTCCACATTCGGTGGCCACAACCCTTTAAAGGCTAGAAGTGTTGGGTGCTGAGCTTGAAGGCCTATGTATACTGATGCAAGGTCTGTCCACGGGTGAGTATATATCTAGGTTAAAACAGTGCTGGAATATGAGCACATGCGTTTAAATGAATTAACAGGAGAAATTAAATGTGGTGCCTGTGGAGGAATAGTTTCTAGCATGCTTGAGTTAACTGCACCTGAGTATGTAGTGGAATGAATACTCGCACTTCAGACCACTGATTTGGCAGAATGTGTCTGTGTTGCAAGAACTTGTATTTCAGGTTGGTGAGGTTTTATTACACTTTTATTAAAGTTGTTAGTGCGTTTAAGATGGCCTTTCCTATAATTATGTATACAGAGTTTACTTTTGTATTTTATTTATGTTTTTCTTCAGTGTGTCTTTCGTCATCTTCTTCAAAATTTAGCCTGGTAAAATTGAAGGAATCATCTAAAAAAATAGTATAATAATTTAAATCGATGTTTAATTCTTGCTCATTTACATTTCGCGACTCAAAAATCTGTTCAAATGTCTCTTCTTCTTCTTCATCAATCTTATAAAAAATTGAGTAAGACAGTTGATAAGCGAATCAAAACAGGATAGTAGTATGTATTAAAGTTCCTGGCTGAAGAAAAACAATTTCACCACAATTTTCTTCATGATCTTGTAACAAATACGAAGATAAAAGAAGAATGTAGTCATAAAAATAACATCCTCTTCAATTTCGATATAAATGTTTATAGACTTTGGATGTTGACAAACCCTTGAACAATCAAGACAAATAAGTTTATGAATCTTCGAATCATCAGGGAAAATGTGTGGTATTAGAGTTTCTAAAAGTTCGATATAGTGACGTTTTCTTGCATTTACAGATATTGCCTCATTGGTCTTGTTCTGGCTCCAAATCCAGAATTGTGGTTACCATTTTTGACTCTAATTTTTGAATCATCACTTTACTTCCTGCTTGTTTTGAAAACAACTTGAGATACACTTTACATGTTATTTCCTTACTGTCTCGTAACGTGGTAAGCTTTTTATATCTATAATATTGTCAAATACATTTTATTCTACCCCCGTAAACGTTTTTTATGAGAAATCCCTATCGTAAAGTTAAATTTTTTGATATGACATGTGTATAATTTTCCACGCCAAATTTTAAATCTATGGAACGCCATTCGGGACATTTATGTATAGGTATACATGTATGGCATGCAATTTGGGATACAATTTGTAAATGTGTTATATGTTTTTTGGGTTATTTTCATTGTATTTTTGAGCTGATAAACATGTTGTTTATGCTTTATTGATGTTTTGATCATATTGTAAAGTTGTTTATTTTTTTCCTTTCAGTTTTTACCATACTTCTTATTGGAATGATGTACTACGCACCTATTGGATGTCATTTTCGGTGCTTTATGTGAATAAAGTATTAACATTCTATAATTTGTTGGTTATCTGGTTGTTTACCATAGAAACAGCACAGTAAAAACACGAGATAATGGATTCACAACATGGACATGGTGATAACCCAGATTCAAGAACACGTGTTCTTGCAGATAGTGGACTGGAGCTTTATAATGCTAACATTAGAACTCACTTAAAGAAGATAGAACTTGTTCAAACAGAAGTATGACTTTGCCTTGAAAGATTTTCGACAACAAATTTAGAATACTATGAGACAGTGTTAGAAATTCAAAAAACTTTAAATTTATGTCATTGCAAGTACAGTCTCTATTCAGAGGAGTACTTGAAATATTTAAGGAACACACGTACAGAGGACAGTCTGAGGATAGCTGAAAAACACAGAAAAGAAGATTTAAAGTACAAAGACATTATTGAACGTGCACTTCAGCAAACGAAGGTTTCAGACAGACACGAAACTTCTTCTCAGTTCACGCATAGATCTGGAGCACATTCCAGAGCTTCTTCCAACTCGAGCTCTGTTGCCCTTAGAAAACGTGCAAAAGCAGAAGCAGCTCAAGTCAAATTGGAATTTGCCTTAAAAGAAGCTGAAATGCAAAAACAGAAGGCATATATAGAAGAACAAGAAAAAATATTGAAGGCTAAATCAATTACTAAAAAGGCAGAATTAGCAGCTGAAATAGAACTGCTAAACTATAAGAAGGAAGCCGCCGCCGCTGTCGCCGAGGCAGAGGCTTTGCAACATGAGCAAAGTGCCTTTGGCAGTAAAAAGTCTGATGTTATTCTAGCCAAAACAGCCTTTGATCGCACAAGACAATATGTTGAACAACAGGGTGATCAAGTATTAGCTGCTGATCACAACGTTAACACATTACATAACCGGTTGTAAATCTCGTAGTAGGTGATGCGTGCGACGAATCCCATAATTGGCCAACATTCAAACAAACACCAAAGCCATCACATCCTAAATATGGAGTGCCAAGTGTTATTATAGTAGCCAATGACAATGATAATAACACAAAAACTTTAAATCCGGAAGCACTGACCTTTCAACCTGAAACGGCTGCTATTAATCAAAATGTTACAACCGATATAACTAGATTTCTTATGAAAAAAGATTTGTTGTTATCGAGACTTACACCGTACAATGATAAAGCAGAGATGTACGCAGTATGGAAAGCAAGTTTTAAGAATATAATTGGTGAATTATCAGTCTCAGCTTTGGAAGAGTTGGAGCTTATGGGCAAATGGTTAGGTCCAGAATCCACGAAACATGCAAATAGCATTCGTTCAGAGAACATTAATAATCCGGCGAAAGGACTACAGCGCTTATGGGATAGATTAGATGAACGTTACGGTTCTCCAGAGGCGGTCGAAGCCTCATTAATGGCCAAGTTAAATAGTTTCCCAAAACTGACACAAAAAGATAATAAAAGACTTTATGAGTTGTCAGATATACTATGTGAGATTGAATCAGTCAAGGAAGATTCAAGGTACCAGGCATTATTAGCCTATTTTGACTCGTCATCGGGCGTACTTCCGATTTTGAATAAACTACCGTATAACATTCAGGAGAAATGGACGACACGAGCCTCTCACTATAAAAGAGAAAAACAAGTAACATTTCCACCGTTCACGTTCTTCGTTAAGTTTATCCGAGAACTGAGTCAGATTAAAAATGACCCGAGCTTTGCTTATGATCAGACAATACAAACTAAAAAGGTATTCAACAATGACAAACCGGCATTCAGGACCGCGATTTCAGTCAGGAAAACAGAGATCTCTAGTGACCTTGATTTACAAAAACAGTGTTTAATACATAAAACTGGACACTCACTTAATCAGTGTAGAGCTTTTTAATCAAAACCGTTGCAAGTACGCAAGAAATTCATCAATGACAATAAGATTTGTTATGGTTGCTGTGAGTCCACTAAACATGTTAAGCGAACATGTTCAAACAAAATCAAATGTAGTGAGTGTGGCAGTGATCGTCATCCTGCAGCACTACATTTGAATAGAGAGTTTACTGCAGATCAGAACAATAATGAGTCGATGCAGTCCGTCCACGGCGGGGAGGAACAATCGGTTAATCAAGAGACCGTTGTTGAAGTTATTTGCACTGAAATTTGCGGAAAATATTTTGCTGGAAAGTCCTGTGCAAAAATTTTACCAGTCACTGTTTTTCAACGTGATCAATATGACAATAACAAGAAAGTTTATATTATATTAGACGATCAGAGTAATCGCTCATTAGCATCACCGTTATTTTTCGATACCTTTGGAGTACATGGTACAGCAGAAGAATATACATTGTCTTCTTGTTCAGGTCGAGTAAAAATGTCAGGGCGCAGAACAAGTGGATTCGTAGTTGAGTCGTTGGACAGAAAAGTGCAGTTGGACTTACCGATGCTGATAGAATGAAGTGATCTTCCACACAACAGAGAAGAAATTCCTACGCCTGATATTGCTATCAGACATTCTCACTTGAAAGAAATGGCTCATTATCTATCTCCTCTTGATCCAGACTGTGAAATTATGTTGCTCATAGGTAGAGACATGACAGAAGCGCATCATGTTGTCGATCAAATAATTGGACCTCAAAGTGCTCCGTTTGCGCAAAAGATGCCTCTTGGCTGGGTAGTGATAGGTAACATGTGCTTAGATGGAATACATGCTCCAAATGACGTCAATGCCTACTTGACTCACATTGCACCAGATGGTCGTGCTTCGATTCTTCAACCTTGCCCTTACAATTATGATGTAAATGAGTGTTTTTCTTGCGGTAGTATTAACCTTGGAGTTCATCACAAGAAAAATGGCAATATCACAAGTGCAATATTCGAACGCACTACACAAGATGACAAACCTGGATTATCTATAGAAGATAGACAATTTCTAGAAATAATGCAAGCTAATCTCCAGAAGGACAGTAATGGTAATTGGTGTTCACCTTTGCCTTTTCGCACTCCGAGACGACGTCTTCCGAATAACAGAGCAATTGTTTTGCATCGTGCTAAGTCACTGGAGAAAAGTTTTGATCGTGATCCAGTAAAACAAGAACACATATTTGCATTCATGCAGAAACTTTTTGAGTGTAAACATGCTGAGTTGGCTCCTCCTCTGAAAAGTAATGAAGAGTGCTGGTACTTACCTGTTTTTGGCATCTACCACCCAAAGAAACCGGAGAAAGTAAGATGTGTATTCGACTCATCGGCAAGTTATGATAACGTTTCTTTAAATAGTGTAATGCTCCGTGGACCTGATATGACTAACAACTTAGTTGGTGTTCTTATGCGTTTCACCAGTGACAATACAAGGTAAAATCATACTCCGTAAACTCATGATTGAGTCAGTAAACTGGGATGAGCCGTTAACTGAAGATTTCAGACAAGAATGGGAACAATGGCGAACTTCTTTGACAAGCCTTGAAAATGTAATGATCCGTAGAATGTATACGCCAATATCTGTTCGAGATGCTACAAAGATCGAACTTCACACCTTTTGTGATGCCTCTGAGAAGGCAATTGCGGCAGTGTCCTACTTGAAAGTATTTCATCATGATGGCTCTTCTCATCTGGGCTTTGTGTTAGGCAAAACGAAGTTGGCACCGATAAGCGGTAATACTATACCAAGACTGGAGTTATGCGCTGCTGTTTTGGCTATTGAAATATCTGATTTCATTATTGACAATTTGGACCGGAAGATTGACACAATCCAGTTCTACAGCGACAGTAGAATCGTTCTAGGGTATGTCACCAATCAAACTAGACGATTCTATACGTACGTAGCTAATCGAGTACATCGTATACGGAAAAGCTCTTCTCCAGAACAATGGAACTTTGTATCAACACAAGTTAATCCTGCCGATCAAGCTACCAGAGGTATTTCGTCAGTAGTATGTGGATTCTGGGTCCACATGAATTCATCTCTAAATGTGAACAGCGAACAGCAAGTTCCGAAACTTCATATCCGTTAGTTCAGCCTAGTGATGACAAAGAGTTACGCCCAATTTTAAATGTTCATGTCTCAAAAACATCTGTCAACCTACAATCAGCGCTTGGATCTCACCACTTTGAAAGATTTTCGGAATGGAGCAGATTAGTTCAGTCTATCGCATTCTTACATCGATATGTCCGAAATCGTAAAAGGATAAGTACTGAAGAAAAGAAACCGAATTCTGTTGAACTGTATCAAGAAGCTGAGTTGTTCGTAATAAGATTAGTGCAAAACGAAGTGTACGAAACGGAGATCAGTAATATGGAGCAAAATTTGTGTCTATCTAAGAATAGTAATATTATAGCTTTGAATCCATATCTAGATTCACGTGGAGTTCTGTGCGTTGGTGGAAGATTGAACAAGTCGAATCTTGAAATACATGAGAAAAATCCAACCATTATACCAGGTAAACATTATATAGCCAAGTTACTTATACGCCATTATCATGAAACTGTTTGCCACCAAGGACTCCATTTTACCGAAGGGGCGCTCAGAAAGGCAGGTTTCTTGATAACGGGAGCAAAACGCTTGATACAGTCGTTCATACATCGTTGTGTCACTTGTAGAAAATTGAGGGGTACTTTGGAAATTCAGAAGATGGCGGATCTCCCGTCCGATCGGCTTGAACCTGGGCCACCATTTTGTAATGTTGGCATCGATGCTTTTGGTCCATGGCATGTAGTTACCAGGAAAACCCGTGGTGGTAGCGCACAATCAAAGCGGTGGGCGATATTATTTTCGTGTCTCACAACTCGAGCAGTGCACATTGAAGTTGTGGAAGAAATGTCTTCTTCTGCATTTATTAACGCTCTAAGAAGATTTGTGGCAATTCGTGGAAAAGTAAAGATATTTAGGTCTGACCGAGGGACAAATTTTGTTGGCTCAACCGATCATTTGAAGATTGATACAGTAAACGTGGAGAATGGACCTCTAAGAGACTTTTTATACAAATTTGGAACAGTTTGGATATTCAACCCTCCTCACTCCTCACATGGGGGGAGTGTGGGAGAGGATTATTGGAATTTCTCGGCGTATATTAGACTCTATGCTTTCAACAGTAGATGGGAAAAATCTAACTCACGACGTTCTTGTGACATTCATGGCAGAGGTTTCTGCAATTATAAACAATAGACCGCTTGTTCCGATAACCGCGGACCCTGAATCACCAATGATTTTATCTCCATCGATACTTTTGACACAGAAGACAAGTGATATTGACACAGTTTGTACATTAAATGATTTCAGTGTAAAAGATCTTTACAAAGCTGAATGGAGACGGGTTCAAACATTAGCCAACATATTTTGGACGAGATGGCGTGAAGAATATATTCAGACTCTTCAGGTCAGACGCAAATGGCATCACAAGAAACCGAATCTTCGAAAGGGTGATGTTGTTCTTTTGAGAGACAAAAATGTTTGTAGGAATGAATGGCCAAATGGCGTAGTGGAAGAAGCATTCAGCAGTTCTGACGACATAGTCCGTAAAGTCCGTGTGCGTGTTATCCGGGAAGGAAAACCAGTTGTTTATACACGTCCAGTTACAGAACTTGTACTTTTATTCTCAGAATAGTGATATTATTATGAACATTAAATATGATTGATATTTGTGACATTAGTAAATAGTTTGACACCTTTTTGTCAATAAAGTTTAGTATTGATATTTGGTACTTGAAGTCAGAGACACTAGGTACATTTTCATATTGTCTGATAATGTAAGATTGATATTTTGTTTTTTCAATTTTTATGAGGTAGTGATATTGTAATATATCAGACGGGGAGTGTTCTGGCTCCAAATCCGGAATTGTGGTTACCATTTTTGACTCTTATTTTTGAATCATCACTTTACTTCCTGCTTGTTTTGAAAACAACTTGAGATACACTTTACATGTTATTTCCTTACTGTCTCGTAACGTGGTAAGCTTTTTATATCTATAATATTGTCAAATACATTTTATTCTACCCCCGTAAACGTTTTTTATGAGAAATCCCTATCGTAAAGTTAAATTTTTTGATATGACATGTGTATAATTTTCCACGCCAAATTTTAAATCTATGGAACGCCATTCGGGACATTTATGTATAGGTATACATGTATGGCATGCAATTTGGGATACAATTTGTAAATGTGTTATATGTTTTTTGGGTTATTTTCATTGTATTTTTGAGCTGATAAACATGTTGTTTATGCTTTATTGATGTTTTGATCATATTGTAAAGTTGTTTATTTTTTTCCTTTCAGTTTTTACCATACTTCTTATTGGAATGATGTACTACGCACCTATTGGATGTCATTTTCGGTGCTTTATGTGAATAAAGTATTAACATTCTATAATTTGTTGGTTATCTGGTTGTTTACCCTAGAAACAGCACAGGTCTCTTCATTTTGTTTTCTTTTAGTTCTTGCAAGTATTGCATCTTTTGGGGTGTATTTTCATAAGTTCCTCTTCTGCCTTGAAAAATGAAATTTTGCGAAAATGATGCTTGAAAAAGCACATTTCTCCGATCACCTTCAAACAAGTCATTCTTATAATCAACCCATAAGGTCTATTTCAGTCTTTAGAAATAATAAAATGTGAAGTATCGGCCCATTTTTCTTTAGGGCTCCTCACTTTGTCATTCAGACATATAATGTTGAATGAAGCTGATGTTTGGTGCCAGTATTATTGCTCTACTTCTGTTGTCAGCTTGTCTGAAACTCTTTAACAGCTACCGTTTAAAGTTCCCGGAAATTTAGTGTCACTGTGCTGTTGAATTATTGCAGCTTCAGTTTACAGAATGTGTTAGCGTCATACGATAAAAATCGTGGTGAAAATGTAGCATTGGATATATTAGCGTAAATCGGTAGAGTGTTCCTATCGAATCTTCTAATTTCCTTTAAAAGAGTCACTATTGGGTGCCTTTTAGCTAAATTATTGGCAATACATCTGTCAGTATTGACCTCATCCGTTATATTACCACTATCAAAGCTCTCATTAACTAGGTAATCAAAGTCAAAGTTAATTGGTACGATGTTGACGTTAATCTTTACTGCCTCCACTAGTTGCGTCCACAATGTCCATATCCCATAGTTTGATAGATACTGTTGTGGTTTTTTTTGTAAACACAGTGGTGACTGCGGTACCCATATTTTGACTATAATATTTATTATGTTTGTTCTGTTCACGCTTCGTTGTAAACACAATGGCATTTGATAAAACTGTCATACAAGTGAGAGGTTTAGCGATATGAAACCAAGGTCAATCCACTATTTCCACATTTGAAAATGCTTCTACCAAGTCGGGAATATGACAGTTGTTGTCCATTCGTTTTTATGTGTTTTGTGGGACTCTCCGATTAAAAAATATCCGCGGAGTTTAGTATTTTTTTGTGATTTTACTTGTTTTTGTCAAAATAATATCACTTTTTCACCTTTTAATTTACCGATCCCGTTGACCACATCACTATTTTTTTTAATAATATTGTAAGTTTGTTACTAATGAAGAAAGGACCGGCACTATGCTCAAATCAACAGATGTTTCATAGCATAATAAATTATCAAATACAGCGGTGATGTTATTTTATGGTCACTTTCTATCGTAGCATGACAGTTTCCGATTAACTTCGAGCTATCTGATCCATGTGCGAATACGCGTGTTTGGCCGTGAGATAGTTTTGGTTTATACTTGATTACATCAAATGTTCATTTATCAATAACGTAAATACTATATCCTTTGTCGATTAAAACATTCATATTTGAATTATTAATATTAACGGTAGTTTTGGGTTGTCTTTTTTCTTAATCCGAATAGTTATCCATCATCAAAACATGCTATCATAAACATCATCTTTTCATGATTGTCATCCATTCATGATTGTCATCTTTTCATTATTGTCATCTATTCACGATTGTCATCTATTCGAGATTGGCATCTATTCATGACCATTAACTATTCATGATAGTCATCTATTCACGAGCATCATCTTCTCATGATTGTCATCTATTCATGACTGTCTTCTATTCGTGATTGTCATTAATTTATGAGCATCATCTTTATTGACCCTTAACTAGATAATTTACTAAATGTTTATAATAGATGAAGCATCAAATGAAATAAAATGAATACTGGGATACAGAAATTAATTATTTTTTGTGTGGTGGGTCCTAGGATACAGAAACCCTCAATATCAAAAGTTTTGATATTGCTAAGTGAAATATAAATGAAAGTAAACGCAACGAAATGTCTTTAAAAAACTTAGTCTGAAACAAAACACGCACATAACGTTAAGATGGTAAAGTTCAACCAGTAAAATACGGACTAAAGATAAGTACAAAGGATATTAGTATGATACTCTCCAGATACAGTTGACTGCTTAGTTAACGTCTCGAACCATTAATTTTAACATAAACATTCTGAAAAAATACAACAAGACACAGCAAAAATTGTCCATGTATATTATAAACAAATAGTGGTTGGTGGTTGGATTTTGAAATCCTCAAAATATATAAACGTCTGCCTCAAATTCATCATAGTCTTTCAAACCCATAACGTTTGGCACCTTTTCAAACAGAAGACATGGACTTGACAAGTTCTTGGAATTTATGAGGATGCACAGAACAATATATACTCATAAAAATTAGAAAGGCATCGGACCAAGTTTCGGTGATTGTAGACTTTGTTTGGGGTGAAACTGGATTTATAACTAGTTGTCCTTGCTCAAATGTGACGTCAAGATCAATAACTGAGTTATGCAATAAAAGTGCCAAATCGACATACTCGCCCTTATGATTGTTTTGTCTTAAATTCTAATTAACATGTAAGGTGATGTCATCGTCAAGGCTAGGCGAGTAGGAAGGTGTTTGCATTAACATTAAAATAACGTCATTACCTTGTCGATTTATTACAACTGGGTTCGTTGAAGGAATATTAACAACTGTATCTTGCACTAATGTCACTGTTCTTTTAACTAGGTTTTTTATTACCCATTTGTCTGATTTTCTTAATCATCCTCACCAGACAGTTGATTTATGTAAGAATCTTCTGTCATTTATAACAGTCTCATTTCTGATTTGTTATATAGATACTGTTGCATTGTGCTTTGCATGATTATCTAACCCTGAATCAAGTATGTTTAAGTTATAATAGTTCTGATGAAAAACAAAGTCAATATTATGAAATTTGAAGTTATAAAAATAAATCTTTAAAAGTTAAGTGCTCAAACACTAGTTACTGTTTAAAAATAAACAGGAATGTTTTCTAATATTTCGTCATTTGATTCTTTTTTTATATAATTATTTACTTGCTGCATATCTCTTGGCTTCTGTGAACCTGATTTTAAATTGTTCAATACCTCTAGTTCTATCTATTTTGTGTGAAAAGTATCTTTTGGTCATTTGTTCATTATCAATTCTTGAATCGTATTTGTGTTCTTTTGTACGGGTTGATGTCTTGCTTTCGATTGCCATGTGGCTGACTTTGACTGCGTGTTTTACATCCCCAAACAGTATTGGACATACCTTGTATTCATTATCTCTTGATCAGTGGGTTTCTCTGTTTCTGTTTCATCAGCGACTACGGTTGGTGTTTGTTGATCAGTGGGTGTCTCTGTTTCTGTTTCATCAGTAACTATGGTTGGTGTTTGTTGATCAGTGGGTGTCCCTGTTTCTGTTTCATAAGTAACTACGGTGGTTGTTTGTTGATCAGTGTGTGTCTCTGTTTCTTTTTCATCAGTGACTACGGTTGGTGTTTGTTGATCAGTGGGTGTCCCTGTTTCTGTTTCATAAGTAACTACGGTGGGTGTTTGTTGATCAGTTTGTGTTTCTGTTTCTGTTTCATAAGTAACTACGGTTGGTGTGTGTTGATCATTGGGTGTCCCTGTTTCTGTTTCATAAGTAACTACGGTGGCTGTTTTTTTATCAGTGGGTGTCCCTGTTTCTGTTTCATCAGTGAATACGGTTGGTGTTTGTTGATCAGTTGGTGTCCCTGTTTCTGTTTCATCAGTGACTACGGTTGGTGTTTGTTGATCATTGGGTGTCCCTCTTTTTCTTTCATAAGTAACTACGGTTGGTGGTTTTTTTTTTTTGTATCAGTGCGTGTTTCTGTTTCATCAGCGACTACGGTTGGTGTTTGTTGATCAGTGGGTGTCTCTGTTTCTGTTTCATCAGTAACTACGGTTGGTGTTTGTTGATCAGTTGGTGTCCCTGTTTCTGTTTCATATGTAACTACGGTTGGTGTTTGTTGATCAGTGGGTGTCTCTGTTTCTGTTTCATCTTTAACTACGTTTGGTGTTTGTTTAACAGTGGGTGTCCCTGTTTCTGTTTCATCAGCGACTACGGTTGGTGTTTGTTGATCAGTGGGTGTCTCTGTTCCTGTTTCATCAGTAACTACTGTTGGTGTTTGTTGATCAGTTGGTGTCCATGTTTCTGTTTCATATGTAACTACGGTTGGTGTTTGGTGATCAGTGGGTGTCCCTGTTTCTGTTTCATAAGTAACTACGGTGGGTGTTTGTTGATCAGTGTGTGTTTCTGTTTCTGTTTCTTAAGTAACTACGGTTGGTGTTTGTTGATCATTGGGTGTCCCTGTTTCTGTTTCATAAGTAACTACGGTGGCTGTTTGTTGATCAGTGTGTGTTTCTGTTTCTGTTTCTTAAGTAACTACGGTTGGTGTTTGTTGATCAGTGGGTGTCTCTGTTTCTGTTTCATATGTAACTATGGTTGGTGTTTGTTGATCAGTGGGTGTCCCTGTTTCTGTTTCATATGTAACTACGGTTGGTTGATCAGTCTCTTTCTGTTTCAGTACTTTTACAAAAAAGGTAGAACATTTTGGAATCTTTATACAAAACACACTACTTAGTACGTTATAACTATATAAATGCTTAAAGAAATTTAGAATACAATTATATTTCAAATTTTTATTAATTCCCAATACTCTGTGGCTCCAGATCTAGGATAATCCACTGGCAATTTTCAGCCAACTGAGTCACAACCTTTTGGCTTTGATTGCCAATTGTCCTTTTCTGCAAAAGCCTTAAACTGGCCTTGGCACAAACATTTTTGTAGGCATTGTCAAGTTTGAACTTAAAATCCTTAAATTTACTGGACTGCCAGGATGGTTGATGAGTTATGAACCCATCCTGGCCATTCTCATCTGAAGAGATGTAAGCCGGTTTCATGACTTCCATTATATTTGCCTTCTTGTTCATACCTAGCTCTATTTTGTCTTAAGCACATAGTCTCTGTTTTGCTTTCTGAAAAGAAAAACATTTATGGTTATATTATCATTGTTCAATGTATGTTTTATATCTAATTATTTCTTTAAATTGTAAAAAGCTATTGAATAGTGAGTTTAAATAAAATGGAGAATGGAAATGGGGAATGTGTCAAAGAGACAACAACTCGACCATAGAAAAAAACCACAGCAGAAGGTCACCAACAGGTCTTCAATGTAGCGAGAAATTCCTGAACCTGGAGGCGTCCTTCAGCTGGCCCCTAAACAAATATATACTAGTTCAGTGATAATGAATGCCATACTCATTTCCAAATTGTACACAATGTTTTGATTTTAAGAATTAAGGATTTAAATTTGTTAAACTGAAAATAAGAATTTTTATAACATATGTTTTACAACATTGTGACACTGTTTACACTTGACGACTATAGAATGGATTTGTTATGTTTTATTACACACCAAAACTTCCATATAAGGAGATTTCATCCCAAACAAATTAATCTGATGACAAAACTACAATCATGTTATTCTAATTACCTCCTTTTTCCTTTCATATGCTGCTCTCCTTTTCTCCTCGTCTTCTAATCTGTCTGTCTTTATGGCTGTCTCCTCTTGTCTCTTTGTCAAAAAGTATCTTGACAAGGCACCTTAATAAAAAAATAAGAGAGTATAATTAAAATTAATTTCTAGTTCTTTACAAAAAATATCTTTTAGACCTAAGATTATGGCTGCGACATTTAAATGTCTTAATTAAGTAAAGGAATTTATTGGTGTATTATAAAACTTGACCAATTCACACACAAACACATACAAGTCTGAAGGACTTTAATGATTTGTTTGTGAGTGACTGTGTACAGTTTATACACTAATAAATTTCTTTAAAAAATGGTTTAATCCTTAATATAGTTCTTAAAAATTGAAGATTAGGAATGTATTTTTACACATTCGTAACTTCTATCACACCTTTAAAATCCTTGCACATGAATATATGTGTTGGTTACTGTAACACAAAATATGTACTTTATGAAAATTGCATTCTGATTAAAAAAAAATAATACAAAAACTGAGTGATTATGATTCAAACAAATATTTTTTATTTGTTTATTATTTAACTAAACAATTAATGTGAAGTGAAAATAAATTTTGTAAGTGTACATCTGGAATGTGTCATTATATCACCACTATTTTATGTGGTGCATTATGTTTGAGCGCATTTCCAATACATATGCACGCAAACAATCATTACGTTTTCGCGCAGCCTTACATAACAATTGCACGCATTTATTTGACAGGTAAACTCAGGTAAGCTTTGTCAATAACTCCTTTTTATCTGTAAATGTATTCAATTATTTTAAGTAAAAATACCCTTTCCGTTTCCTTACCTCAGTCACCTACTCACCCACGAGGAGGAAGATGTTGGATACAAGCAGGATAAGTTAGTTGCATTATATTCTATCAATCTGAAAATTTTAATACTCATCACATACTAATGATAAATAAATATATGATTAAAATATATTTTCAAAGTTGATGGATTTTATATTATTCATATTTCATTATATACTCTTTTTTACTTGAGTTTACCTGTAAGATAATTGCGTGCAAATGTAATCAAAAGCTGTGCGCAAACGTTATTAGCACATTTAATTCCCAAATGCGCGCAAACCTAGTGTGCCCATTTTATTAATATTGGGTACAAAAAGAAGTTCCGTCACAGTGTCTATAGAAATATAAACGAGTCAAGAATTGGAACAAGCACCAGAAGTCCTCTGAACCAATCATATCAACGTATTCCTTAATATGAAAATCATATAGGAATTATTCAAATATTATTACATTAGATGTATGTTTCATTATAATACTTTATTTTGATTGGCTAACTGCACATCACGTGTTATTCCGTAGGCAATTGCATCACTCAATAACACTTTTCATTCATGATAGCACGTGGTCCCACAATAAAGTGCACAGGTGAATAAAATACAAAATTTATAAAATTCGTGTTTTCATGATCATAGCTAAAAAATGTAATTATAAGTATTGAATGCTTCTTTTTGTAACTTCATAGGGTTGTAAAAGCGATTCCGCGCTTCATACAAAATGTACTTCGGTCAACGCCTTTACACCCCAATAAATTTACAAAAAGAAACATTCAATTCTTAAATAAAGTTTTTAAAATTTTTAAAATGTGGACATTTTTTTTTTTTTAAATCCACTACTATCACTACTGACAATTAATTACAGACTGGTCTGAATATGCTGAGTTCCAACCTTTAACAACATTGGTAATTTAATCGGAAAACTCCCTGTTGTCGGCATCATTTAACCTACAACATGTACAATACCAAAATGTAATTATTTTGTGTCTGATAGACTATATAATAACTTCATACAAAACATATCATCTGTAAACCACAGCCGTAGAATGACATATAGTTTCAGAATAAATGAACATGCCAAACACAACTATCACTACTGCTTTTATAAATTAAAGAAATAAAATAACAGTTGAACTTTCAATTTCTGTTTTTTAAGGAAGTATGGTGAAACATAATAATCTTCCTGGTCCATCCGTCAACCAACCAATAAATAAACGGTCAATGTCTAAAACTAAGGTGACGACAAGTCAAACTCTCCCAAATATGCCTGGTCTGTCTGGATAAACATCAACTAATCTTCCTGATCAATCATCCTGCCCCGGTGAAGCTGTATATTCTGCTTGATAAACGAATATTTTACATTTCATTTGTCATTTATTTTATTATTTTATTTAGAAAGGAAAAGGATATCAAAAGGGAAATTTGAGTTAAAAACATCCGAAACCCCATAACAGATGGAAAGAAAGAGGTGGGACCGGGATAAATTGACGAAGGCATCAGTTGATGAGAGAATGCCTATCATACGGTTGTGTGGTGAACAGGGACATGGAGATCAGTTTTCAGCAATTAATGATTTTAACCAGAATTACATCAACAACAAGACCATATTGGAATGTAAAGACGATTGGGTCGAGACAAAAAGGCAGTATGTGTTTAATAAAAGAGAATTGCATAATGAATATAAAGCCGTGTTGTCATTTCAAGGTCTGAAAAAGAGGTGTGGGTAAAAAGATGCAAAGTGTTTTGACTTGTACGAAAAAGGAAAATTCAAACACCAACCAAGAAGTATGATGAAGACTTTGCATTTTAAACAGTTATTAGGTTTCAAAAACGGAAAGCGGTTGGAAGAACTAAAACATTTATTAAAATAAAAAAATATTTAGACTTTGGTGACAGTTCTTACCAGTTCTGATACTTATATGTACACACTTTCATCACATTAATGAAGTTAAATTAATAGTTTAATGTGTTGAACAGAACTAAACTTTACAATGTTGTAACATTTTATTTTGTGGATGTCATCATGAAGAATAATGGAGTTACAGAACAAAAGGTTGCTGAAAAAGCAGAAAACTATTTGAAATGGGCTCCAGATAGACGGGGCAATTTGGGGGGGGGGGGGGGGATTCTAGATACTATATTCCTATTATAATCAATTGAATTGGAAGTATATTACCCCAGAGTTTAACCAGTTAAAACTGATTTCCAATGTCTAGTGAAAAAAGAAACTGACAATTTTGACCTTCAGATTCACTTTCATTTTAATGATGTCAATTCATCTAATTTGAGAAATTCAGGATGTTGTTGTCTTTTTTTATAGATGTAGCAATGAAAACATTTCTTTTATTTTTTGGTTTTTACTTCTTTCTCTATAATCAGTGATTGAGCATGAGAATACATGAGTAAGGAACACTCAGTAAATTTCTTTCTGACGTTTTGATGATATTGCAAATTAATCCCCCATGTTTATATTTGCTAGTTCCATTTCAATATTTGATCCAACATGACATATCTCGTCCTGCTTTTTCGATTTGTTGTTTCCGTTGTTCAGGTACGCTAGCGATAGAGTACCCGCTATGTACATGTATCTTTCTGGTTTGTCGTTACAATCCCAAGAGCATTCGTTGAAGTCGTTTCGGCGCGTGACACAGTGGCAGTAGTCAAAAGTGTCCATCGGATCTGATCTGACGCAAGTTAAAAATGTTGCTTTGCGTAATTTTGCATCTTTTTCTGATAGTCCAGACGCAATCACGTAGTTGTCCCATGCTCTTTTGAATTTCCACAATTCGTCGCAATATTTCAATCAAGATCAAGTTTTTGAACAAATAGAAGTACAGATCAGACGTCGACAGCCATGTTTATTTGTGGTTCCTTAAATTCATGTGCAATTTCTTCTCCGATGTCTGTGTCGCTTTCTGCACTTTTCGTGGACACTAGTTCCTTTGATAAAGTTAATATTATCGGACATCTGACACCATATTTAAGTTTTTGACTACAATACAAATCTAAATAATCCAAGTCGACTTATAACAATTTAATGGCGACTGGCAATACACAGTTTACAATGCATGTCTTATTATAGCACGTATAGCTCATTAACATAATGAGGTCGTGTTACTAAAGGTATTTATAGCCAATACTGTAATAAAATAAACAAGAATTTGCATCGGCAAATTAAATTCGTATCCTAAAAGAGGGACGAAAGATACCAAAGGGACAGTCAAACTCATAAATCTAAAACAAGCTGACAACGACATGGCTAAAACATTCGTTTTAAACATTAAACATTTGTTTTCAATATTAAACATTCGTTTTCAACGTTCGATTTTCAACTTTCAACATTCGTTTTCAACATTTAACTTTCGTTTGAAACGTTCAATTTTCAACTTTCAATTTGTACAGTTCAACATTCGTTTTTAACATTCAACATTTGTTTTCAATATTAAACATTCGTTTTCAACGTTTGATTTTAAACTTTCAGCATTTGTTTTCAACATTAAACATTCGTTTTCAACGTTCAACTTTTGTTTAGAAAATTTGATTTTCAACATTCATCATTTGTTTTCGACATTCAATTTTCAACTTTCAATAATCAACATTCATCATCCGTTTTCAACATTTTACTTAGTTTTCAACTTTCAATTTTCAACTGTAAACTTTCGTTTTTAACATTCAATATTCGATTTTCAGTTTTCGACATTCAATATTCGATTTTCATGAATATTAACGCCAGTTGTGATCGACAGATATCTTCACACATATTCGTACCCTACCTATAACCATGACCCTTACCCTCATATGACCATAAGCAGACCTGCCTATTATCGTGATCCTAACCTTGAATATAACCCTAACTTGTACCCTACATATATACTTTACCCGTACCCTGAATATAACTATAATCTGTACCTTACCTATAATCCTAACCCTTGTCGTGGATATAACCCTTACCATACACTACTTTCAATCCTTACCCTTTCCGCGAATTTAACCCTATACCCTTTACCCTTATTTTAATCATAACCCGTATTCTGATAATAACCATAACCAATACTCTACCGATATTCTTTACCCTTACCTTGAATATAACTATAACATGTCCCCTATCTATAACCCTAACCCTTACCCTGAACATAACGCTAACCTATCCCCTACCTATAACCCTAACCCTTACCCTGAACATAACGCTAACATATCCCCTACCTATAACCCTAACCCTTACCCTGAACATAACGCTAACATATCCCCTACATATAACCCTAACCCTTACCCTGAACATAACGCTAACCTATCCCCTATCTATAACCCTAACCCTTACCCTGAACATAACGCTAACCTATCCCCTACCTATAACCCTAACCCTTACCCTGAACATAACGCTAACCTATCCCCTTCCTATAACCCTAACCCTGAACATAACGCTAACTTATCCCCTACCTATAACCATAACCCTTACCCTGAACATAACGCTAACCTATCCCCTACCTATAACCCTAATTCTTACCCTGAACATAACGCTAACCTATCCCCTACATATAACCCTAACCCTTACCCTGAACATAACGCTAACCTATCCCCTACCTATAACCCTAACCCTTACCCTGAACATAACGCTAACCTATCCCCTAACAATAACCCTAACCCTTACCCTGAACATAACGCTAACCTATCCCCCTTCCTATTAACCCTTACCCTGCATATAAACCTATGCCCTTTTCCCTACCTACTACCCAAACCCTTACCCTGCAAGGAAGCCTAACTTGTTCTACCTAAAATCCTAATTATTACCCTGAATATAACCCCAACCCATACATACCCTAACTATAAGCTTTACCCTTACCTTTAATATAACTCTACCCTCACCCTGCATATAATCTAAACCCCAACCCTTACTATTACCTTAGCCCGTATCACTGACTTTTAGTTAAATATAATGCATGTGAAAAGATCTTTCGCAATCTGCTAATGACTTTTAGTACAGTATATAGCATGTAAAAAGATCTTCCACAAACTTCCGCTGACTTTTAATACAGTATATAGTATAAAGTATAATTATCTGTGTAAGGCCAGTAACAGTGTTTACAAGAATGACAGATTAAGGGATTTTTTTAATAAGACATGATTTCATTACTTATTTATCATTTACTACACATGCTATATATATATATTTCTCTAATTTTTGTACTATTTATACATTTCCTGAGCGGTGTGAGAAAAATATTTCTCCTCACTAGTGAAAAATCTGTTCTCGGCAAATGATTAGTCGAAATTTGATAATGACGTCTAAATGTTTTGTTTTCTTCTGAATTTTCCTATTGTGACGTCATGAAAAAAGGCGACAATGTCTGATGACGTCGCATATAAAGAACACAAGTTTCTGAAAATCTTTGAAAAAGAACAATAAAAAGCATTAGAGAAACAGATTCCAACACTATAACTCGTGTATTACGATATTTCTCCACTCTCGACAGTTAATTTTTATTATTTAAAGAGCTCGGCAAGCCTCGCGCTTTAAATAATAAATTTAACTGTCTCGAGTGGAGATATATCGTAATACACTTGTTGCAGTGTAAGAATCTATATTTCTCTAACTCTTCATCAATATCCCTTTCTGCACCCATTGTATAAAAAAATGAATCAACATGTGGTTTGTTTGATTTAAGTTCTTCATTGGTTAAAATCTGATTATAAAATCAAATGTTCTTGCTTTCAAATAAACACATTAACCATGTTTCTTCCCAGGCTAAATATAAATCAGTAAACCTCCATTATATTTAGTGTAAAAACATCACAAGATGTCTGATTAAAGCATAACCTTAAGCTTTAGCAAGGTCAGAATATTAAGGTTTGACACGATGTAAAAACATAAGTGTTCAAAACTGAATAGCAAAACTCATTCATTTAGTTATTTTTTTAAAAATAAAATCAATATACAGCATAGCGGGTTATTTTCCCAGGTGTAAAATTTCACGATTTTCATCCAATAAGGTATACAAAATATTAGGCAGATTCATAACTTTTATCAAGTAACCTTTGAAATTGTTGTTTTAAATTGGGGGAATCTATTTTGACGATTTTGTTCTTTCGGCGAAAATGAGCGAAAATTTGCACCCCGCACAAAAAACCTGCCGTACAGTAGTAAGATAAAAAAAAAAATAAAGACCTAAGTACAACAATGATCAATATTTAATTAATAACTTTTAAGAATATTTTTTTTCTTCAAAAGATCAATAAGTATCAATTGGATCTTTATGAAAATTTAAAAGAAACTAATTCATTTTTATTATGACATTGACTAGACTGTTGTTCTCGACTTGTGAAGCATGTAATTTATCTATACTATCCAAAGAGTTTTTTGCACTCCAAAAGTAAACGAAAGAGGAGAGAAAGATACCAAAAGGAATATTGAAAGTTTCAAACTCATCAGTCAAAAACAAATTCAGATCATGCCATGGCAAAACAAACTCAGATCATGCCATGGCAAAAACAAACTCAGATCATGCCATGGCAAAAACAAACTCAGATCATGCCATGGCAAACAAAGAAGGCATACAATAGTACACAGAACTTGTAATTCTTCCTTTGTTTATTTAAGCTTTAGTAATGAGTATTGTTTATTTCAAGGATTTGCAACATTCGAAAACTAGAGGCTCTCAAGAGCCTGTATCGCTTACCTGATTCTACCTGGATTTTTGAAATCATATAAAAAAAAGATACTTAAATTTGGTTACAAAGTAACAACACTTGGCCAGCACCTCATTAGGAAAGGAACATTTATGCTATGTTTGCTTTCATTCCATTCAGTGGTTCTCTAAAATAAGTCATTTGTATGCATTTCCCATAGGGTCCTATCTTAGCAGTTACGCATTGTTACCATTCATCTTCATATTTAAATACTGAAGAAACAAGAGTCGCACACGATTCCTTGCAAATACATTTTTATATAAATGAATTCTTTACTTTCCTGTTTTAGATCTGTTTATCATGTGCTCCAAGACTTGAAACACCCAATTTATAGAATTATTATATAAACTTGCTGTCATTTCAATTTTCGCCCTTTCTCTCCTAAATACAAATCAACAAAAAAATACACCTTTATAATTAGTAAATGTTTATTCCTTCAGTTTTGGTGATGGTGATGTGTTTGTGCATCTTAATTTACTGAACATTCTAGCTGCTTACAATTATCTCTATCTATAATTAATAGAATATTTTTGTAAAAGATTACTTAGATTTACCAAAAAATGTTTAAACTTGACAATAAAGGGCAATAACTCATAAAGGGGGTAAACTCACATTTCGGTCATGATGACTTATTTATAGATCTTACTTTGCAAACATTTATTGTATTTTAAAGTTTATCTCTATCTATAATAATATTCAAGATAATAACCAAAAGCAGCAAAATTTCCTTAAAATTACTAGTTCAGGGGCAGCGACCGCACAACGGGTTGTCCTCTTCATCTGAAAATTTCAGGGCGGATGTATTTTGACCTGATAAACACTTTTACTTCATGTCTGATTTGCTTTAAATGCTTTGGCTTTTGAGTTAAAAGCCAAAAACTGAATTTTACCCCTATGTTCTATTTTTAGCCGTGGTGGCCATCTTGGTTGGTTGACAGGGTCACGACACACATTTTCTAAACTAGATACCCAAATGATGGTTGTGGCCAAGTTTGGTTTAATTTGGCCACGTAGTATTAAAGGAGAAGATTTTGGTAAAACATAACTAAGATTTACGAAAAATTGTTAAAAAAATACTATAAAGGTCAATAACTCCTAAATGGGTCAACTGACCATTTCGGTCATGTTGACTTATTTGTAAATCTTACTTTGCTGAACATTATTGCTGTTTACAGTTTATCTCTATCTATAATAATATTCAAGATAATAACCAACTAGAGGCTCTAAAGAGCCTGTGTCGCCCACTTTGGTCTGTGAATATTAAACAAAGGACGCAGATGGATTCATGACAAAATTGTGTTTTGATGATGGTGATGTGTTTGTACATCTTACTTTACTGAACATTCTTGCTGCTTACAACTATGTCTATCTATAATGAACTTGGTCAGGAAGTGGCAGTAGAAAATGTTTGTAAAAATTTCCAAATTTAACGAAAATTGTTAAAAATTGACCATTTTGGTCATGTTGACTTATTTTAAGGTCTTATTTTGCTAAACATTATTGCTGTTTACTCTATCTATAATAATATTTAAGATTATAACCAAAAACAGCAAAATTTCCATAAAATTACCAATTTATGGGCAGCAACCCAACAACGGGTTGTTGGATTCATCTGAAAATTTCAGGGCAGATAGATCGACACCTGATAAACAATTTTACCCCCATGTCAGATTTGCTTTAAATGCTTTGGTTTTTGAGTAATAAGCCAAAAACTGCATTTTACCCCTATGTTCTATTTTTAGCCATGGCGACCATCTTGGTTGGTTGGCCAGGTCACGCCACACATTTTTTAAACTAGATACCCCAATGATTATTGAAGCCAAGTTTGGTTTAGTTTGGCTTAGTAGTTCCAAAGGACAAGATTTTTGTAAAAGATTACTAAGATTTCCGAAAATGGTTAAAAATTGACTCTAAAGGGCAATAACTCATAAAGGGGTCAACTGACCATTTCGGTCATGTTGACTTATTTTAAATCTTAATTTGCCGAACATTATTGCTGATTACAGTTTATCTCTATCTATAATAATATTCAAGATAATAACAAAAAACCGCAAAATTTCCATAAAATTACCAATTGAGGGGCAGCAACCCAACAACGGGTTGTTGGATTCATCTGAAAATTTCAGGGCAGATAGATCGACACCTGATAAACAATTTTACCCCTTGTCAGATTTGCTCTAAATGCTTTGGTTTTTGAGTAATAAGCCAAAAACTGCATGTTAGCCGTATGTTCTATTTTTAGCCATGGCGACCATCTTGTTTGGTCGGCCGGGTCATGCCACACATTTTTTAAACAAAATACCCCAATGATGATTGTAGTCAAGTTTGGTTTTATTTGGCCCAGTAGTTTCAGAGGAGAAGATTTTTGTAAAAGATAACTAAGATATACGAAAGATGGTTAAAAATTGACTATAAAGGGCAAATACTCCTAAAGGGATCAACTGACCATTTTGGTCATGTTGACTTATTTGTAAATCTTACTTTGCTGAACATTATTGCTGTATACAGTTTATCTCTATCTATAATAATATTCAAAATAATAACCAAAAACAGTTAAATTTCCCTAAAATTACCAATTCAGGGGCAACAACCCAACAACCGGTTGTTGGATTCATCTGAAAATTTCAGGGCACATAGTTCTTGACCTGATAAACAAATTTACCAGACGCCAGATTTGCTCTAAATGAAAAGCCAAGCAAAGAAAAACGCCGATATTTCAAGGACTTTTGCGGTTTAATTTATCCGTGTTTTCATATCATCGTTTTATGCATATTAATAAAATATTTAATTAAAATCAATCAAAAATGCTTACCGTCAAAGAGTTAAATGATATCATTCATCATGTGTTCATTTATCTTCGTTTTTAAATTTTGATTCAAATGATGTGATAGGGATAATAAACAAATTTCACATTGGTTATGGAAACGCAAGAAATTATATAAATCTTATTGTACATTTTGAATCCAGAGGTTACCAAGAACTAGCCAAAAATATTAGATATGAAATATGAGTAGGATAAGCATAAATTGTGTACTGCAAGATTGTAAGATACCGTTCTCAATTATTAGAGATGTGCATATAAAAATATAAAATTATATGAAATAATTGATGAAATAAAATTGGCATAATATGGGAGCCTCAAACGAAGACAATATGATTGATAATCATAACGTACACATTCTGTGAGAACTTGAAAGTGAAAGTAATGACAAGTCCGAAAGTTGGAAACTAATGACCGGTCAAATAGTTCAACACTTGCTATTCAAAAAAAAAGTGAAAATATTGTGTACTTATTTTATATAGAAAACGCTAACTAAGGTACAAAAAAATACATATACATATATATATATCTGTGATAAAAAAATAAAGTTAACAGCTAATCGGAGAAGATGACGAACTATGGAAAAGTGACTTGGAAGATCCTGCACTGAAGACGGTTTTGCATTTCCAAACTATCAGTTATTAATTAGCAATTAATTGATCAATATAGACATGCAGTAATAAGGTTTTATTTGCTTCACAGAATAGAAACCGATAGCTTATAGTTCTTCAATACCATTCAACGTTCGTTTGATCAATGTGAAAAATGCTTCTAGTGCTTACATATTCTTTCTTTCGTGATCACACATTTAAGTAACCATTGAAACATGTTGTATTTTAAAACGTTAAAACAAGCAACTGATGTTGATAGCAATCTCTGGTGAAAAATTTGTTATAGCTTTATGTTAGTTAGATTTTATGTATAGAATTATTATGTCCGCGCAATAATCACATAACAGTTGGGTCTTATTTATTTAAAAGCTTAAAAAAAATCAATAATGCCCCAGGTTTTTGAACCAGTGGTGGCTGCTTTTAACACTATGTTACAATGCGTTAACGGCCTTCAGAAATCCGTGATGACAGAGAGGCTGTATGATAATAGCAAACCATATAATCTACATCAGTGGTACCAATCCAGCAATACGGCAAAGTCGATACAAATATTGGAACCTTGCTATGGCCTATAAAAAACCCAAACCTGGGACTTTCAGCAAATACAAAACTGAGGAGAGGTTAATAAAAACACAGAGAATGGAGAAGACTATACTGATCAAAGAGCCCACAAGAATTGGTGGAAAGTTACAAACACATATTAAAAAACCTGTGGAGTGTCTTTTTATTATTAAGAACAAAGCTACAAACAGGTTTAAATATGAGGGTTCTGGAGATGTGTGTGACAATTTTGAGAATGGAACAATTCTTTCAAGCTTTAACAATATTCCAGTCGAATAGTCTTTTAGAAATAATACTCTCGTTTGAAATATATTTACAAATATACGTCATAACAGCTGCAACCTTTGCGGTATCATTCAGGACTGTTAAGATTATGCCATCAAGAACACAAGCGAAAAGAAAAAAAGTAATATAATATTACGAAAGATTTATACAAATAATATTAATGATAAATGATGTTAATGACCATTCAGTGCAAAATGAACAGAAACAACAATATACATCATCTAAGTAAGCGAATGTCCATTTGAGGAGATTCAACGTCGAACATCAATGATTTCTGTCATATCTACCATGTATGCTACGTTTTCTTATTCTAAATTCAAACAATTCAGAGGTGGATAAATTTGAAAATAATTTGGTTGCTCACGTCACTGGTGAGACATGTGTGACGAGGCGCGTTTTTTGCGTAGTGAATTTCAAACCTGATGCTTTTTGTTATCTATTAATCATGTGTTTCTTTGTCTAATATGTTCTCCTATTTATTTGTATTGAGCCATATCAATCAAACGGGAAAGTGTTTTTCAATCGAATATTAGAGAATATGTTGTTAATATACTGAAAAATAAATGGAGTAAAAAAGATGATAATAAATTGCATGAAATTAAACCTAATTTAGGCAAACCTTTTAATAATATTATGTGCAGAAAAGATCAGTGTGTTATTACTAGATGTCGTATTGGTCATACTAGAATACGAGTATCTTTTAAAAAATGAAGATGAACCACAATGTGTACCTTGCAACTGCAAGTATACTATGAAACATGTTTTAATTAATTGTCTTGACTTTGCTGATATTCGTAAGAAGCATTTCAATGTCAATAATATGTATGATTATTTCAATAATGTTCCATTTACAAATATTGTTGTTTTTTAAAAGAAATTTAAATTTATTATAGAATATAAGAATGTAATTATATTTAAATCGATTTAAATTTTTATCACGTTATTTTACTGATGATTTTTATTTGTATATAATCAATTTGCTTTAGTCAAGAATTTTAGAATATTGAAGGACTTTATGTCTTATTTTAAAAATATGCTTTAAATTGTAAAAATTATAAAAGGCCCCGATAAGACAATGTAAAACAATTCAAACGAGAAAACTAACGGCCTTGTTTAGGTAAAAAAAAATGAACGAAAAACAAATATGTTACACATTAAACAAACGACAACCACTGAATTACAGGCTCCTGATTCCATTGATAGTTAGTGATTCCACCCCTTGTCTGAAATCGATCCAGGCAATGTCTCCATCAAATGACATGTTTGAAATAACAAAAAATCAAACATATTCCTCAGCGTTGTCAGTGATGTGATTACAAATTGTTTGCCTGAAATTTTGTACTGATTCAGGGCTTGAAATGTGATGCAATACAGACTGAAAAAAAACAGTTTCCATCTGGGGCTAGACTTCCTTTCATAACCGTTCAAGAAAGAAGATCATCAAGTTTTTACTCGTGGTGAGTCATGACAAATTCATTGAATGATGCTTCCTGTACACTCATTTGTGTTGCTAAGTAGATTGCAATGTCATCAACTTGGTCTGTTGATTCTCTTTGGGTTTGTAGAATTTCATCTGCCATTTTATTTTGATGGCATGTTTCATCTTGATCTTGTTGAATTCTTGTTGCTCCTGCTTTTTTGGTAGAAAAAGGTGTTTGTATTTTCTTATGTGTTTTTACTAACTGAGTGGTTTTCCAAGTTCTTGTCAAACTCTGTGCGGCAATATTTTGGTTTTGAGGTATTCTCTCTAACTGCTTTCTTCAAAATCGTTTTGGTGTGTTCCTTTTAAGAATCTTTTTTTCTCTCTTTCTCTTGTAACATCTAATCTTCCATACTACTTTCAGAATCAGCCTCAGGGAGAGACAAGTTAGAGTCACTGCTATTATACTCCTCTTTTGACGGTTTGTATGAGTCACCACTGTCATACAAAGAATCGTGGTCAACTTTAATGTGTTCAGTGTTTTTATGCCCCACCTACGATAGTAGAGGGGCATTATGTTTTCTGGTATGTGCGTCCATTCGTCCGTCTGCTTTTCAGTCCGTTCGTCCGTCTGTCCCGCTTCAAGTTAGAGTTTTTGGTCAAGGTAGTTTTTGATGAAGTTGAAGTCCAATCAACTTGAAACTTGGTATACATGTACCCTATGATATGATCTTTCTAATTTTAATGCCAAATTATAGTTTTGACCCCAACTTCATGGTCCACTGAACATAGAAAATGATAGTGCGAAGTTCAGGTTAAAGTTTTTGGTCAAGGTAGTTTTTGATGAAGCAACTTGAAACTTAGTATACATGTTCCCTTTGACAAGATCATTCTAATTTTAATGCCAAATTGGAGAATTTATTCCAATTTCACGGTCCACTAAACATACACAATGAAAATGCGAGTGGGGCATCCGTGTAGTGTGGACACATTTTTGTTATCTGTGATAAACTGCGGTCTTAATTGTGTCAATGGTATGTCGTCATCACTACTTTGAAATTGGGTATAAACTAACATAGATGACACTTCAGATGGAGGATTTATTTGGCTGGACTTTTTTGTTCTGACCTTTTGGACAATCTTAGTGGTATTCGTTATTCTTTTCGTTTTGCAGGTAGCCTTTCTTCCTTTTTCAACTTTGATACAGTGTTTGTTATTTGATCAGTGTGTTTCCCTGTTTCCGTTTTACCAGTGACTACGGTTGAGGTTGATGTTGGTTGGTCAGTGGGTGTCCCTGTTTCCGTTTTATCAGTGACTACGGTTGATGTTTGTTGAAAAGTGGGTGTCCCTGTTTCTGTTTCATCAGTGAATACGGTTGGTGTTTATTGATCAGTGGGTGTCCCTGTTTCTGTTTTATCAGTGACTACGGTTGGTGTTTGTTGATCAGTGGGTGTCCCTGTTTCTGTTTCATCAGTGAATACGGTTGGTGTTTGTTGATCAGTGGGTGTCCATGTTTCCGTTTCATCAGTGACTACGGTTGGTGTTTGTTGATCAGTGGGTGTCCATGTTTCCGTTTCATCAGTGACTACGGTTGATGTTTGTTGATAAGTGGGTGTCCCTGTTTCTGTTCCATCAGTGACTACGGTAGGTGTTTGTTAATCAGTGGGTGTCCAAGTTTCTGTTTCATCAGTGTCTACGGTTGGTGTTTGTTGATCAGTGGGTGTCCCTGTTACTGTTTCGTCAGTAACTACTGTGGGTACTTGTTGATCAGTGGGTGTCCCTGTTTCTGTTTCATCAGTCACTACGGTTGGTGTTTGTTGATCAGTGGGTGTCCCTGTTTCTGTTTAGTCAGCGACTACTGTGGGTACTTGTTGATCAGTGGGTGTCCATGTTTCTGTTTCATCAGTGACTACGGTGGATGTTTGTTGATCAGTGGGTGTCCCTGTTTCTGTTTCATCAGTGACTACGGTTGGTGTTTGTTGATCAGTGGGTGTCCCTGTTTCTGTTTCATCAGTGAATACGGTTGGTGTTTGTTGATCAGTGGGTGTCCCTGTTTCCGTTTTATCAGTGACTACGGTTGATGTTTGTTGATAAGTGGGTGTTTCTGTTTCATCAGTGACTACGTTTGGTGTTTGTTGATCAGTGGGTGTCCATGTTTCTGTTTCATCAGTGACTACGGTTGATGTTTGTTGATAAGTGGGTGTCCCTGTTTCTGTTCCATCAGTGACTACGGTTGGTGTTTGTTGATCAGTGGGTGTCCATGTTTATGTTTCATCAGTGTCTACGGTTGGTGTTTGTTGATCAGTGGGTGTCCCTGTTTCTGTTTCATCAGTGACTACGGTTGGTGTTTGTTGATCAGTGAGTGTCCATGTTTCTGTTTCGTCAGTGACTACTGTGGGTACGTGTTGATCAGTGGGTGTACATGTTTCTGTTTCATCAGTGACTACGGTGGGTGTTTGTTGATCAGTTGGTGTCCCTGTTTCTGTTTCATCAGTGACTACGGTAGGTGTTTGTCGATCAGTGGGTGTCCCTGCTTCTGTTTGATCAGTGACTACGGTGGGTGTTGGTTGATCAGTGGGTGTTTCTGTTTCATCAGTGACTACGGTTGGTGTTTGTTGATCAGTGGGTGTCCCTGTTTCTGCTGTTTGATCAGTGACTACGGTGGGTGTTGGTTGATCAGTGGGTGTCAAATTTTCTGTTTCATCAGTAACTACTGTTTGTGTTTGTTGATCTGTTGGTGTTTCTGTTTCATCAGTGACTACGATGGATGTTTATTGATCAGTGAGTGTCCCTGTTTCTGTTTCATCAGTGACTACGATTGATGTTTGTTGATCAGTGAGTGTCCCTGTTTCTGTTTCATAAGTGACTACGATGGGTGTTTGGTTGGCTGTAGTTAATATTGATATTGAAGTTCTATGTTGTGCCCTTGCATTTTTGAAATACCTGTTATTGCTGTGGACCATTGCTTGCAGATGACCATTGGTAATCCGACATCTTGATAATCTAAAAAATGACATTAATAGTTTTGAAACCTCGAACTTATGCTATACACTTATTTAATTGATATAACACCTTTAAGCTCAAATTCAGCTTGATCCAACTTAGGTTAACTGTGCCTGAGAAACAAAAAATGGTTCTGCACAAGGTTGTGATTACTAGATCTGCATATAAATTTTATGATGAGATTTTATTTCTTTGAATTTCTTAATGAAAAAAATTCTTCTAAATTGTTTTAACAGGCAAGTAAGGTTTGGTTTAAATTGTGTTTTGCGTCTGTCGTATTCCTTTTTTTTGCTAACATATACAGCAAAAAAGATAAGTACGATGAAGTCTTTTATGTCATTATATTACAAAATATTTGGTCCGAGAACACAATTAATTCGTAGTACATTTCTTTTAGAACATAAATGAAAATTAAAAAAATCCCACGTGCGCTTTCTCAATGAAATTTTTACAGTGTGTTGTACTACTTTTGGGACAAATTATATCAAAAATATAGAAAACTTCATCGCCTCTAACTCAAAATATGGACAATTTTGTGTTTAGGGTGTCTTGAAATCTTTTGACAGCTTCCGAAGTGCTAATTTTTAACCTTTTTCAGCTGGACCAAATCACTACTTTCCTGTAAAATTATGGACCCAATTTTTTTTACAGTGTAGTTTCACCCCCCCTAATTACAATTTGAGGCATTAAACATGACATGGAGAAATAAATTTGGAAGGGGTATAAAAATTATTGGCAATTAACCCACTGTTAACACTAGGGACTATATTCGTGAACAACGAAAATCAAGGGACGACAATTGTGGTCTCGGACCTAATAGGATAGAAAGACTTGACAAATCTTAGAAAAACTTGGTATGACCAAAGCTTGATAAATTATAACACTGCTTGCAAAGATTCATAACAATAGGATATATATTATAGACAATATGTTAAATTCTATACTCATCTTTGCGTGTTAAATTTTGACGTTAAAATTGAATAATTTCAACTATCAACATTTTGGGCTTTGAAAATTAAAATATTGCAAAAAAAAACTTTTTAAATGCCCTAATATATCATTTATTATGTACTTAAAGAAATAGAGTACTCATTTGATTTATCAGACTTAGCATAATTATTCAAAAGTCAAATTTATATCAGCCTGGGCCCAAAAATTGAGGTTTTTCAATGAAAGGGGGCCTTACATGAAGATGTAATATTTTCCAGCAATTTTAAATTTGTGAATCTTTTTGGTTATAAATAATCTTTACATATGTATTGAATGTACTTTAAATGGAAAGAAAAGTCACAAATAACATATCATATTAGTTTAAAAGGGTCTTAAGCCAAGTAAGACTGGAAAAAATAACGGTCAATTTAGGCCCTGCCACATATTTACATTAAAAAATGCATATTGAGGCTATAAGAAATAAAAAAATTGTGTCTTTTTTATCATTTCTATACTCATGTGACATGATACAACAAATCTGAGCACAAAAAGGCTCTTGCAATTAACTTTTCTTACAGACAGTATGGTCTGATACAAAGATTTTTGCCTTTTTAATGAAAAACTTGAATGCAATTTTAGTCTCAACAGGCTTATATTTAAACCACTTGCTATCCTACAGAAGAAAAGAAAGATATTATGTGAGATGGAACAGGTACAATAGAAATTGTAAAGTGTTTTTGATACAAATTTAGTGAGGTCTTTATTGTGGACTTCAAATTTTTTGTACCAAGAACCCCACTTTTGACTTCATTCAAACAAGGCGTTAGACAAGGGTCATTTATACAACACATTTTGTACATATTGTCTGAGATAATCTTCTTTTCTGTAGATTCTGAGTTCATAAACAAGTAAAAGAACTAGATAAAGGCATAGAAACACAAGTATTGACACATGAAAACCTGTCAGATAAAAAGTCAGGATGCCATGTATGCATCAATATTGAAAAAGCCTTAAAATGCCTATTTTGACCATAAAATGCCAAAATTGGTCATTTTGGCAGAAATTCTATAAAATAAAAGTTTAAATTCTTTAATTTCATGCTATTTGACAAATTGAAACCACCAAATCATTTAGGGAAGTTGCCAAAGTACAGATTCTATATTTACAGACTTCACCGGATAGAAAGAGTTGACAAATCTTAGAAAAACTTGGTAAGACCAAAGCTTAATAAATTATAACACTGCTTGCAATAATTCATAATAATAGGATATATATTATAGACAATATGTTAAATTCTATACTCATCTTTGTGTGTTAAATTTTGACGTTAAAATTGAATAATTTCAACTATCAACATTTTGGGCTTTGAAAATTAAAATATTGCAAAAAAATACTTTTTAAATGCCCTAATATATCATTTATTATGTACTTAAAGAAATAGAGTACTCATTTGATTTATCAGACTTAGCATAATTATTCAAAAGTCAAATTTATATCAGCCTGGGCCCAAAAATTGAGGTTTTTCAATGAAAGGGGGCCTTACATGAAGATGTAATATTTTCCAGCAATTTTAAATTTGTGAATCTTTTTGGTTATAAATAATCTTTACATATGTATTGAATGTACTTTAAATGGAAAGAAAAGTCACAAATAACATATCATATTAGTTTAAAAGGGTCTTAAGCCAAGTAAGACTGGAAAAAATAATGGTCAATTTAGGCCCTGCCACATATTTACATTAAAAAATGCATATTGAGGCTATAAGAAATACAAAAATTGTGTCTTTTTTATCATTTCTATACTCATGTGACATGATACAACAAATCTGAGCACAAAAAGGCTCTTGCAATTAACTTTTCTTACAGACAGTATGGTCTGATACAAAGATTTTTGCCTTTTTAATGAAAAACTTGAATGCAATTTTAGTCTCAACAGGCTTATATTTAAACCACTTGCTATCCTACAGAAGAAAAGAAAGATATTATGTGAGATGGAACAGGTACAATAGACATTGTAAAGTGTTTTTGATACAAATTTAGTGAGGTCTTTATTGTGGACTTCAAATTTTTTGTACCAAGAACCCCACTTTTGACTTCATTCAAACAGGGCGTTAGACAAGGGTCATTTATACAACACATTTTGTACATATTGTCTGAGATAATCTTCTTTTCTGTAGATTCTGAGTTCATAAACAAGTAAAAGAACTAGATAAAGGCATAGAAACACAAGTATTGACACATGAAAACCTGTCAGATAAAAAGTCAGGATGCCATGTATGCATCAATATTGAAAAAGCCTTAAAATGCCTATTTTGACCATAAAATGCCAAAATTGGTCATTTTTGCAGAAATTCTATAAAATAAAAGTTTAAATTCTTTAGTTTCATGCTATTTGACAAATTGAAACCACCAAATCATTTAGGGAAGTTGCCAAAGTACAGATTCTATATTTACAGACTTCACCTCTTAGGTCAGAGAACACAATTAATTGGTAGTGCATTTCTTTTAGAACATAAATGAAAATTAAAAATATCCCACCTGCGCTTTCTCAATGAAATTTTTACAGTGTGTTTTACTCCTTTTGGGACAAATTATATCAAAAATATAGAAAACTTCATCGCCTCTAACTCAAAATATGGACAATTTTGTGTTTAGGATGTCTTGAAATCTTTTGACAGCTTCCGAAGTGCTAATTTTTAACCTTTTTCAGCTGGACCAAATCACTACTTTCCTGTAAAATTCTGGACCCAAATTTTTTTACAGTGTAGTTTCACCCCCCTAATTACAATTTGAGGCAAAAACATGGAGAAATAAATTTGGAAGGGGTATAAAAATTATTGGCAATTAACCCACTGTTAACACTAGGGACTATATTCGTGGTCTCGGACCATTTGATCAATAAAATATTGCAAGATTTTATCAGAATAATTAAATAACTTCTCAAATAAGGCTTTTCAGAACTATTTCATGCAATTTTACATGCGCTTTATAGATTATTTATGTTTTTTTAAACGAGATACATTTTCTCATTCTCATCTCATCGAAGGGCGGAGCCATAAATAATCTATTTATCGCTATTATTTGTATTTCCGAATATCACTTAATTTACATTTCAGTAAAAAAAAGTATCTTATACGATGATAATGCATTTTCTTTTGTGGTACTATTTTTTTGGCGGAGGCTTATTTGATATAAATATGTAGTCGCTCAGGTAGTTCATTCATTTGAAAAAAGATATCTCATCTGACCATCCGGCGTGTTCAAATATGGCAAAGACCATTTTCACTGTTGATAAGCTGTAATTTGGTGTGTCTACGTATCAAAATGAAGCGAACGGTTGAATATATAATGTATTTTCAAAGCAGACGAAGAAATATACATGCATGAAGAAATGTACATGCAGACAGACCTACGATGATTTGTCTAATTGAAGTAGACTTATGTAAAAAAAAAAAGGACATTTTTTATTTGTTAAAAACATGATTTGATTACTTTAATTAACTTCCAATAAATTATTTAACGGCGAAATTCACGGTAAAATATTAAAAAGGGAAATCATCTCGTGTTGTTGACATTTCAGCGCGCAGTCATCAGATTACATTTTTTTGTATAGTTCGGGCTAATCTTTTCTGATTGGCCAACACTCTAGCGCATGAATTACATTAATACGCTGTTGCTAAGGACCTTAGAAACTAGCGATAATTTTCATTATCACTCTACACGAGTGATATGAAAATTATCACAAAAAACATCAAAGGAAAAATACAGATAATAGCGATAATGTTGTTTATTCTTACACATAATATATTACAACCATTTAACAAAAATATCTTTAAAATACATGCATCATAGTCAGCATCTATCGTCTGTAAACGCACAGCTGCAACAATGATAAATAGTAATAATAACATTGAACCAGTACATGTAGCTCATAGTAAGTCAGATCATGAACTCATTCTACCCTATGCAAATGAAATAACGTTATTTGTACACTCAAAATAAACTGCTGAACCAGCACAGGATGTTATCAAGTCTTTTAATAGATTAAATCAGGAGGAAAAATCTAATTTTATTAGTAAATTTCCAAAAGTATTATCTGAATTTGAGTTAACAAAATTGACTTATGAAATTGGAAAAAACCAAAATGAATTCATATTGAAAGACTGTGACTGCCTTTCAAAACATTATACATCAAGAGAAATAGTACAGGCTTTGAATCCGGTAGAGTGGTTATCCAAAAGAAACAAACTTTTAATTAACTTCATGACTTCATTGACCAAATTAACTCAACCGTTGCATTTCTACACTGTCGAGCAATGGAATACCTATATAACTTTAGAAATAGAAAGCTAGTTGATCCTTTTGCCTTTTTGGTATCTCAATATGTGTATACAAAAACTAGCAGTCGTGTAGCTATAGATGCTCTTGGTAAGCGTAGCCATGGTGGAAACTACAAAGCATTAAAGCAATTGGCTTTCTACATATGCTGAAACAGTCCCAAAATGTCCGGATGGTACACCCATAACAGGTTTTGACAATGAACAAGTAGTAGGTTACAAAAGAGGATTAGGTGAAGGTTCAAAATCCCTCACTTCTATCACAAAAACTATTGTTAATACAGCAATGGACGATAAAGAAAACTCCACCGTACAACTTAACGAGAACTTTAAACCTAAAAATTGGTTTTCAGTTAATCACTTCGATGAAAAGTCAAAAAATGCTAATTTAGATGAAACGAATGCAGAAAGGTTAAAAAGGATCAAGACAGAAAAAGAGTACTTTGTCAAAGAGGTTTCACAAATAAAAGACATCAGTCTTCCTCTATTTACCACACTTGAGAAAATTCATTATGACCAAATGTACTTTTTTTTTATCTCTAAAGCCATTAAAGATGTACTGAACGAATAAGAAATCACAAACGATGAAATCATTGATTACGTAGACAAGCAAGGACACCAATAGAGTAGACAGAAGAACATCATTGTTTGCACTAGATGTAGAATAGAAAATCCAAAAAGAAAGCAGATTTGCGAAAAATGCCAAGAAAGAGAAGGCATCAAAAGGAAGCCAAACAAGCACAACACAGAACCAGAAAGTGTGACGATGTAAGTAAAAGTGTTGTCATGAATGCAATAGACAAATGGCATATATAAAACATAGAGAGTTCCTGGAACAATTCAATAATGTCGCCAAAGTTTTTTTCAGAATGCTGTTTCATTTTTCTGGTTTTCTTCTAATTAGACCATCAACAGGTAAATTGCAGATGGCTTTAAAGTCTTTTGCAAAAGAAGTATTTGGGAACCGTGATGATCGAAACATGAGGGTTATTTCCGGTTTGATTTAAGAGGGCGAAAAGTCCAGTAATATGAACCAGAAAGAAACGACGCTATCTAGAGATAATGATTTTATCCCTAAGTTCCATAATATTTCACAGAAGAACATGGTTACTTATTTATGTTTATTGTCATTTCCGTCTGAACTTGTCAGAAAAATATCCATAAACTCAAAGTACATACGGTTTATCAAATCCTAGTTTTCTTCTATGTCTAACATTCAAGTTTTGCTTGAAGAAATAAGACACAACTCTCAATGTTTTGCAAACAGCGGAAAACATATAACCAGTTGGACACAAGTCTATTATAAACTTCAAAAGCAAATTTTGAATTTCGTGACAATCTTTAAGTGTAATCAGGAATGATCGTCTCTGTTCAACAATACTTGCATCCACTCCTTCTGCCTTGAAAGTATTGCTAAAATGATGTTTGCAGAGGCATAGTTTTCTCCAATCACATTAAGAAAAGTCATTATTACACAGCTACTTTAGTACAAGTAATTTTGATTTACAGTTCTAACGTTATTCAATACTTCTCTCGTTGATAGATACCACATACTGTTACACAGTGATGTTTTCCAGTAGGTTGATGTTGCACTTTAAGGACGCAATAAGTGTTTTGTCGGGCTATTTGCTAGGTGAAAAACACAATGTAGAAAATGAACAACATGGATTAAGGATAATGGTCATAGCAGATGGTATACTGACGCACAGGTAAGTTTAAATATTTAGTCTATTTACATGATTGTAATAGGTTGATTTGCAGTAGTGTCAGAGGCAAAATTACAAAAGAAAAGAGCAGAAATTAAAAGCGAGGAGACTACAGCACAAAATTATAAGGATATATTCCAGAGTTGCATGCAGGGGGAATGCATAGGTACTGATATTAGTAAGAACAATAATAACCGCATGTTAGATTCTTACCAACATGCTAATATTTATGTTTTATGGATTACATACCGCTTATAAAGAGTTAATGATTAACCTAACCAAGCTCAACCTAACCAAATTCAACCTTACCATGTCCATATAAAACAAAAACACCCATACAAAGATTTAGAAACATAATGGTTAAATGTTGAAGTCATTTTCTCATCTGATGAGGACCTACAAATCAGAATGGACAAATTACTCGTTACTATGTAAGTATCAGTTGGAACGAATATACAATTGTATTTCTTTATAAAATGAAATCAATATAATGTGACTTCTGGATTTCTACAACTTTTATTTTTACCTGTTGGCACATTCTCATTGATCCCAAAAGCTGATAAAGGTTTTGACCTTTTAACTCAGCCAATCAATCATCTGCTGTGGCCATTGCCAACTACATGTTTATAATTTGTTTTCAAACAATTATTCAAGAAAGGGTTACATTGACTAAAAATAAGAAAAATGAGATTACCATTTGTTATAGGGAAGTTATTAATTTGAAAATTCAAAATATTGATCCTTAAAAGATGATAAAGATTATTATTGTTATTAGTTGTTTTTGTCTCTGTATTTTAGGAATATTAATTCTTGCCAGTAATCATTTGTATCCTGCAATTGAAGAAAAAAACGAAACTCATCTACTGGCTTTTAAGCCGAAGAAAACACAAAATTTTCTGATTTATGACTTGCAAGGAAGTAGTTTGAAAAACTGGTTGATGTTTGTAATGACTTATATGGGTGAATTACCAAGTAAATATTTTGTATAATTTAATCAGGCCCTTATCTTCATCATGCTATTGCAATACAGATTTTGTATTTTAGCTAAGAAGTTAATGAATAGGCAGGCTTCCAGAAGAACCATCAGATGGGTTCAAATTGAAATTCAAAGGTACAACATCTTTGATAGATGTAACCCGTCGTATTTTAGAAAGCAGTGAGATGTATGTAAGTATTATTTATTTCAATTATGATTTAATGAAATGGTGTTTATTTATCAGCATAATTAACACTAGATGTATTGCATATCCCTATTGACCATTATTTGATAAGTTTTAGGTAAAATTCATGGTTCTTAACATAAAATCAGATTAGAAAAAATTAAGACAGGCTGTCATTTACTTTATGTCAGTGGGATAACTATAGAACTCCGCCTATAGTTCTTACTATCAATGGTTTTGAAACAACAGAGATGCTCATTTTCAAAATGCAGGTTACCATAGAAAGAGACCATATTTTTTACCGGCATGTCGAAGTTTGGGGAGATATTTTCCCAAACAAATCGACCTTCTGGTGTGAGGAAGAAATGGATACCTGTTTGCAGTTTTTTACAGCACAAGCGGAAGAATTGGAATCGGGACCAGGCATGGATGTAGTTTGGACACTACATCATTCCTGGCCAGAATCAGTCTGCAGTTACTCTCAAGAAAGGAAACTGGGTTTCTACCAACAAAGAAACCAGTTTTGTGGAGGCTGTGGGTCACCAGATTAGACTGGTGACGAGGTTAAAAAAAGGCCCTTTTAAGGGCAATCAATTTCTCCCAAAAAGAATCTGAATTATTGTGTAGTGTTATCTTGGGGGGGGGATAATAAATTGAGAAACAAATATTGAATAAATTTCTTCTGGAGTATGAAGGGGATCAAGTTTCTAACAAAGAGGGAAGTAAGAGATTGGAGGAACACAATCTTTCAATTTCAGAGAGTGAAAAAGAGCAAGAGCCCTCAAAATGAATTGAATGACATTATTAATTGTTTTAATTGTTTAGTTTGTTTGTGAATGACCTGTTTGTTAATGTCTTTTATTATGATTTTTTTTAAGTGTGTATTAGATTCGTAATATTGACCATAGTTTTTATTTCACATGGCTTTCAAAAGTTTTAAAATACATTGATATTCAAACATTTTAAAAGTTAATAATCCATCAAACAAGCCACCCATTACAATGTCCATGTAAAGTTGCAATTAACAGGATTAAAATTAAATTAAAATATGTTGATATGTATGGTATTAAGACATGAACTGGTCCCAGAATCACTTCCGGTACTGCAATAACTTTTTTGTAAATTAACACACGCTAACGTCTACAGTAAATACGTAAATTAAGTACCATCATATTTTTTTTGCTGGCCAGTTTCGAATCTGACATGCCAAGAGGGAATTATAAGAAAAGGACTCCAACTAGAAGACAGTGGGTTAAAAGACGAAAAGCCATATAACTACAACGAAATTGTTAATGAAGTAAATACACATGTAAAATTGATCATACAGAATATGGACAAATTATCATTTAGGCATTTATCATGTGGTCTGATTCGGAATCCCTGATAGCAAATGAAGGTGTGCATTTAAATGAAAAATGCACTTAAAAGTTTGCAAATAGTATCAGATCCGCGTTAGGCATCAGTATGAGACGTGGTTTATTTTAATGTATGCATATGTTACTCATTACTTTGAATTTACGGTATGAAAATATGTTGTTTTTTTTAAATATATGTCGCAACCCAACACTTATTTTTTTTCATTTATTGATAATCATTTTCTAATATTATATTTTTCAAACTAATTTTCTTGCTTACTTGGGTAAGGTTACCGTTTTTTTAATTGGTGCAGAGGTCGTGGTTGCTTGTACTTACGACCCTTGTGTATTTGTTTTGCAAATAAACCAATTTTCCTTACTACCTTGGTGTAAGGTGGATGATATTTTAACTGGTGCGGAGGGCATGATTGCTTGTACTTATGCCCTCTGTGTATTTGCTTCGTCAAATATGTGTTAATGTAGTGTTATTTTTATGTTTTATGCTTCGTCATGAAACTCATGCTACTTCAGTTAGTATTGTCACGGTGATATTGGTTTGGAACAGAATACTTTTTGCATTGTAACCTTTCATAGGTTATAATTGCCATGTATTATTTTTATACATGTACATTTTTTTTAAGATATTTGATGATATTTAATTCATGTTGTCAATTTATTATGTTTGCTAATATGTGAAACATGTAGTTTTGGGTTGCGATGGAATTTAAATCTAATTATCAATTTTCATACCAATATTAATGCATTATTAAAACCAATTTAGAATCTTTTTTTTTAGATACATTCAGCGGTTTGTTACAATTTCTTTTTTCTTTTTCTTTTCTCTAGTTCTTAATTATGCCTAGAGCAAAACAATCAAAGAGGAGAGCAGCTTCGGTTAAATCCTCCAGTTCGGTAACTGTGCCAGATCCAGTAGTCATACCTGCGAAGAGGAAACGGACACAAAAAAAGTCACCAACAGCATCAACTTTACCCGAAAATAACATTTCCATTGAAAATCAAGAACAATCTTCCACAAGTTCTCCTGAAAAAATGCCTACTGCAGACGAAATTGCTTTGGCTTTACTTAACCGTATGCGGTCGAATGAACCAAAATTTCAAGAACCAACATCTCAACATCAGCCGTCACTAGCTGATTTAGTTAACCCACCAGCACAGCAAACTCAAGCAAGTACCTCTACAATGAGAAACCCACGATTAGTTATTCCACCAATGCCTAGTTCTTCATCAACCGTCATGAACACTGCTTTACATCCAGTTAACACCAGCTTACTTCATGAAAATACTTCGATGCCTGTACCATTGGACTATAATTTAGACTCACAGTAGAAGGTACTACTCCTATAACATTTAGCTCTGTAAATTTAGTCAAGAACTCATTGCCTTAAGCATATTATGTAAATGAAAAAAATAGAAATATTAATTTCAATAATGAGTATGTAGATTTTGCTGCATTACTGCCACAAACTCAATCCACAGAAGAAATTCATTTAATTGCCACTGGTGTCAAACTTATGACAACTTCCAATTCAAACCCACAAGCAATTTCAAGCATGCACCAGTGGAATAACGCGTTTGATATATTTTTATCAATTTATCTTACTAAGTATCCCCATTGGGTCTTGTACCGAAAAAAGAAGCAGGTCAATACCGTGTTATACATGATTTGTCATTTCCTAAAGGACATTCTGTCAATTCGTCAAACCCTGCTGAATATACTTAGGCATCTTATGAAAATATTGAAAATGTCATTCATTTAGTTCAAAGTCAAGGTCATAAAGCCCTGATGGCACGTGCGGACGTTGAAAATGCTTTCCGTTTATTGCCCATAAATCCAGAAGATTACCATTTTTTAGGCTTTACACGGAATGGTAAATTCTACTATGATACTTGTCTTCCCATGGGCCTTTCGTCCTCGTGTCAGCTATTTGAAAAATGTTCAACTGCCCTTCATTGGATATAAACCAGTGTATTCGGTATTTCTAACGTTTCCCATCTTCTAGATGATTTTGTCTTTGTTAGTAAAGCAAGTAGTAAAGCTTGTGATTATGCACTGCATTCCTTTTTAAAGTTAACGAAAAACGATTGGAGTGCGATCAAACATAAAAAAAAACGATTCCCTACCACGGTTTTAATCATTTATGGCATCGAAATTGATTCTTTTGAAATGATAGCCAGGTTACCTTCTGATAAAATCGATAAAATATATGATATGCTAGTTTTTGTCAAACGACGGCGAAGTGTGACTCTAAGAGATTTGTAATCTTTAATTGGCTTATTAAATTTTGCATGCAGTGTTATCATACCGGTTCGAGCTTTTTTGCGAAGATTAATAAATCTCACTTTAGGTCACACTAATCCTCATTTCCGTATCACCTTAAATACAAGGGCAAGAGCGGATCTGAGGGCTTGGTTCGAGTGTATAGAACATTTTAAATGAAAATTATGCTTTCTATTCGACAACTGTGTATCCTCTGATACTTTAAGACTTTATTCCGATGCCGCAGGAGTGCATGGAGGCTTTGCAGCTGTATTTGTTAATGACTGGTTCACAGGTAGTTGGCCTCCTGAAATTGAACCTGAACATATAACCGTTTAGGAACTTTTTCCTATTGTGCTAGCTGTCGAAATATGGGGCCAATGTTTAGAAAATCGTAAGGTTTTGTTTTTTCACTGACAATTCTGCAGTAGTTGAAATTATCAATAAAACTTCTTCGAAGGTCAGCGTGATTATGAGACTAGTAAGACGTTTAGTCCTAGCATCTTTAAAGCATACTATATACTTTCGAGCTAAGCATATCCCAGGAAATCATAATGTCGTTTGTGATCTCCTCTCTCGATTTTCTTTTCAGAAAGTCCGTATAATTGCCCCATGGTTGTCTCCAAAACAGATAACAATTCCAGTGCAATTTTTAACTCTGTAGTTGCTAAGTTATTCACAGCATCTTTATCAGATGCTACACACAAATCTTACTCTAGAATGATAAATAATTATTTACAATTGTGTGAGACGTATTATGCTGAATGCAGACCATTTCCATCTTCATACATACTCCTATCTCATTTTATTGCTAATTTATTCTTACGAAATTAATGTCCATCAACTATCGCCACCCATATATCAGCTTTGAGTTTTGTGCAAAAATCAAATAGTTGGCCTGATCCAACAGATATGTTTGTTATTCATAAAATTTTGAAAGGTGTACAGAATTTGAAAGGCAAGAATGACCCTAGACGACCAATAACTAAGGACATTTTGATCAAATTAATTGAATCTTTGCCGTGTGTAATTGTTAATGTAGACAGCCAATTAGCCCTTAAGGATATGTTTCAACTTGCTTTTTATGCCTTTTTACTAGTAGCTGAGATATCAACCAAAAGCGACTCCGATACAAAGCAGGTGCTTCAGGTTGGCGACATATCATTTGATCGTGAAAATAGTACTCTGAAAGGTATGTCTATAACCATGCCATATTATAGCACAGTGATCTGCATCCAAAAACCATTTATATCCCGATTTGTGCAGATAATATTACGTGTCCAGTCACTCATGTACATCACTATCTGTCTCAATTTGGCCATTCAAGTGGACCTTTGTTCCAATTTAAGTCTGGAGCACCAGTTACTAGGTCTTATTTCACCACCTCTTTAAAGTCGGCTCTCTCATTCATCGGTTTAGATACTCAGTACTATAAAGCACACAGTTTCAGGATAGGGGCTGCGACTTCTGCTGCTGCTAGGGGATTTTCCCACTCCGTGATTCAAGGGATGGGAAGATCGAAATCGAGTGCTTTTATGAAATATATAAGGATGCAAAATTTTTAAGTTATTTATTGCACAGTTTTGGGTCAGCATTGCCTGCCAAACATTTGTCACTTAATTATTTAATATCTGTTATTAATAACCAGTGTCTGTTGTATTAATCTTCTGATCAATCATTGCCATAAGAAATGCTAATTTCAATTTTGATTTGTACAGTTGTGTACATTATTATATGTTTTGTGATCTGTTTTGGGAGCTTGCAATCTGTAATTATTGTTTTCCTAATATTTTTTATATTTAAATAATTGATTTTTATAACATGAATTTTATGTACATAGATAAAGGAAGATGTGGTGTGAGTGCCAATGAGACAACTCTCCATCCAAATAACAATTTAAAAAGTAGACCATTATAGGTTAAAGTACGGCCTTCAACACGGAGCCTTGGCTCACACCGAACAACAAGCTATAAAGGGCCCCAAAATTACTAGTGTAAAACCATTCAAACGGGAAAACCAACGGTCTAATCTATATAAACAAAACGAGAAACGAGAAACACGTATATATTACATAAACAAACGACAACTACTTTACATCAGATTCCTGACTTAGGACAGGTGCAAACATTTGCAGCGGGATTAAACGTTTTAATGGATCCAAACCTTCTCCCTTTTTCTGAAACAATAGCATAACATCACAACATAGAAAAAACATACGATAAAATATCAATTGGCAGACTTAACTCAATCAAAAAACGTATGATTACAATAGACTGTATTCACGTCGCCAGAGCCCTCGGGTGGGGGATCCACTCATAATGTAATAGTGTATTTGTGGCAGATTTTTCTCCCCACCTTTGCTATGATTTGTCATTTATTCAATTGAAATGATTTTAGTTGATGTAATTTCGTATTAATTATGTTTTATAATTGCATATTAATTATGAACTTTTATGTCAAATGTTTTATTTGCAAATTTTAATTTTTTGCATTTTATGATTTTTAATAAATTACCTTTTTTCGTCAATCTTGTTTGTATAGATATAGCAAAACAAGCTCAAACTCTGGATGACAGGTTTATTTGTCAATAAGTTTATGGTATCTGTCTGTCTGTCATAAAACCAATTTTATTTGCTAATTAAGAAGCGGAATAAAATAATTTAAGACAGCAGGGAAGATTAATTTTGTAGTTTTATAGCTTTAACTAATGTAAAGAATTGAAAAAAAATTGAGAAACACATGCATTAAACAATGCAAAAAAAAAAGAAATGGCATAGGTGGATTGGCTGGTTGAATATGTCTCAAACATGGAAGAACACACATCTAGAGCCAGTAAAGTTACACCAGGAGACATTGATGCTGTTACAGTACATATATGTGCATTGTGCCATATATGTCATAGAAACAATAACAACACTTATCATATACTTAGACTAAATAACATATGATTTTTACCGTATGATAATAGCATTAAATGAAAGTATTTTCCATATTTTTCGAATTGGCGCTTAGCGGGCTGATATGAAAAGTTTATCACATGCTTCGGTTGTTATCACATGCCTTTCCGTAACGTTATCACATGGCATTCCGGTGATACTCGGCAATTTCCGGAAAATACACCTTAATGCTACGTTTTCAGTGAAAAACCTTACAAAGTAATGTACAAAACAATTATTTGAATACTGGAAAGTATATTGTGTAAAATAAGTAAATCAAATTAAAAAAAAACTTTAAAAAAATAAAAATAAATGCATTTTTTAAGTTTTTCTGAAACATAATTTAAAAAGTTACTTTAAAAAAGTTGACTTTTCCAAACAATGTGCATTATGCATATTGTTGAATTATTTTTTTGTCGATTCGTCCATATAATTTTTTTTTTCTTCTGTTTAGGCATATGATTGAAACATTTCATATTGAATGTATCAACTTTTGGGTCCGACGTCCGTGAACTTGTTATACTCTTTCAACTTCTTTTCGGGAACCACATAAAAGGATCAATATATGAATCTCTTATTTTTCTCCTGTTGAAGCATATGATAAAAAGATCATAACATGTCATTTTTCATATCGCATGTGTTATCAGCCCTCGAGCCATGCGGCTCATGGGCTGATATTGAACCTAGGGCTGATAATACATGCGATATGAAAAATGCCATGTAATAATCTGATATTACCAGCTGCTGGATAAATTATCCTACAAAACCTGTAATTGGGGAAATAATCACTGTCCCTACAAACACATGCTTGCTGTTTTATGCGCATTGAATGATGATGGGAAGGGAGTTTTTTACCAATGTCACACAGAGACTGACTGTCCTCAGTTAAGTCTAGACCCGATTATCAATTTGGCATTAGTAAACCTTCGTCATGAAAACATTCATCTTGGCCCAACTAACGATGATGGTGAAACGGGTATAAGCCCGATACATATACAACAGAAATAAAATTCAACATAACTGAAACAATTATCTCTACTTATATCAAATCATGGATTTAATCAATAAAATCAACTCTGACATTAGCTTAGTTACCAGAATAAAAATCCCCAAACACCCATCAAAATTGTGCCAAGTGATACTTGCACCCCTAAACTGTTATACATGACATTTTTGAAATCTGCAGTCTAGTGGAATACCAAAATGATCAAAAATGGTCTTTCTTTGACTGTAACTGAGGAACAAAAACAATTTAGGCATTTTCTAGCCACAATGATTGCAATTTTAATGAGGTAGCACCATTAAATGCATCTTCATTTAGAAAATAATACAAACAACAATATTATTGCAAATGATGAAATTGAGCACCCTGGTCAAAGTGGGTCATATCAACAAAGTGCTGGAAATGATACCAATGATGAAGATATGTATCAGGATTGTTTTTGTAGTCCTTGTGTAACATACAATTTAAAAAGTTGGTTTGATGTTGGACAGAGAGCACATGCAAGAAATAGTGGGAAAAGAAAACTGAAATATAAGTTATTTTGGAGAATGATGCAGGAAAGAGGAACATGGATCAGTTCTCAATATATCGCGAAGAAGTGCAGGCTTTTAAATAGGGATATGGTTGATTAAACTGTCGTTATCGTCAGGAGAGAGGTTATTCCTGATTGTGTGTAAAATCTGGTGAGGGAATTGTACCCGAACCCTAAATCTAAACCCTACATTGGACATATATGGGACTTAATCATTATATCTTTTTTTAATTTCAACCGTAATGACTAAAATTATTTATACTTTTTTTACATATAAAATCAATGACCTATAATACTATAGTCTGGGAAAACACCAGTGCCACATCATCTGTTGACTGTCCAATGTGGTTCTTGTCAGATTATAACTGCTACTCCTTAGAGAAGAGAACAGAATATTCAAACAGACAGTAATGAAGAAGATGAAGACGATGATCAGCTTGGATTTTTCATACATCAAAACCCGTTCCAAGAAGAATGCAGATACTGCTTTTGTAAGCCATGTGTTACTGATCAACAAAACAGACAAATGTGGTGGCATGGTCAGTCAGAAGTAGCACATCAAAATAACTCAAGTTTGAGAAAAGAACACTACAACAGATTTAAGACTATGCTTTTCCAACGTGGTGCCTGGAATGATGATAGATATATGCTTATGAAAGTAGATGCCATGACCAGGGGCCACATAACCCAAACATTTGACTGACACAATAAAGACATTATGTAAAAATGCGTGGTGACACGTGAATTACGAATGGATCACAACGATGCAATACATATGGGTGATGGATCAAGGATAATTGACCAACTTTATTTTTTTTGTAGTATAAACATTGGCATTGTACAAAATACGACTTTGGTACTTTTGGAAACTATAGCCCGAACTGAAGTTTTGTTAACAGAAGGTCAGGCTGATATGGAACAAAACTGTAAACGATAAGGGGGTCGTAAACACAAATCATCATAATATTTAGACGTAGAACATTGTAACAAGGTGCTTAGATGTGATGCCCATAGTTATAGAGGTGTTTTACTAATAAAGTGGTTGCTATAGTAAGTGTGCTATGAAAGTCAATCGAAATTGCCAAAAACAAAATTATGAAATGTAAGAACAATGTTGAATTTAATGACATTGACTTAAAATGTTAAATAAAAACTACATTTAGAGTGTGAAGGAAGCTAAAACAAATAAATTTCAACAACTAGCATAGCGTATGTCCAGAAAAGGAGATTCGATGATGAACAAAACTATTTCATTGATTCTTTTCATTTTAACGTGATTACCGACTTGTTCTTATTATAAAACGGAATAAATGACTTTTGTCTGCATTTTAAGTTGATCTCGAACTGCTTGAACAGTCAGGGTTAGGATGGAAATCCATCCCTCATATTTGGATGTTAAATCCATCCAATACTGCGTATTAAAGAAAATCGAATATTTTAAGCGTGTACGTTGCATATCGGTGTTAATTTAGAGGAAAATCCCGTGGTAAAAATAGCATAGGTTATCACGAGGTTTTGTCATCGATCACGTGATTTTCGTATCAACAATAACACGGAAAAATGGCGACTGAACCTGAAAACGATCCGAGCATACCTGGTAAGAATATAGCTATTTGTGGAGCTCAAAATATTTCCTCATGATAAAAACAGGCATATTTTCATTCATAAGATATACATTTAATGATAAAATAGCCTAATGACCCAAAATATCAACGGGAAATGTCCGAACGTTGACCGAACGTCTGATGCATTTCTGCCACATGAAAACGATCGTTGAAATTTGGATGGAAAATCCATCCTATTTTAAAAAAGCGTATAGACAAAATTTGATGGAAAATCCATCCACTTTGTTAATAATAGTGGATGGGAAATCCATCCATTATTTTATACATAAAGTGGATGGAAATTCCATCCGTCTGCTTTACGATTCTGTTGGTTGTCTTTCACCCACATGTGCTGTTATATTGACATGATTGGGTGGACCCCCCTTTTTTGCGTGACGTTTAAATTTTATTTCAACGGAATTTCACTTATTTAAAGGGTTCTTTGCCTATCCCTTCTATATATATATAACAGTTTCACCTGTTCTGGATCTGATATTGCAATAACACACTAAAACATGCAATAAATAAACTAAATAGCAATTCAACATGTTCAATAAAATAAAAATTGACTTACTGTGACATCCCTTTTTTTCAACAGATTACATTACATATGGTAAACACAACTTTTGTTTTTTGTCCTTATCAGATCATTTTCTGAATAGGCATGTGATAATAAACATGATACACAAAGTTACAGATACAAATTTGGCTTTAATGTCTGAAAGCTATATATTTTTAATAAATAATCTGTCCTCAATATTTTGAAGAAAAATTGTATGACACACTGAAACCCAAATAATTGTCACAATTTATGTCTTACAATTTTACTTAAAAAGTGAGTATGAATTATCATTTTCAGTGTATGATATTGTCAGAATTGTTAAGATTTACTTTTGTGTACAGAATTTTAAACAGTGCATGTAGCCCACCCCAAACCAAATGAAAGTACAAGTTGCATGTTTTGCATGATGTCTTAAATACCCCGCATGGATTTTAGATGTAGAACATAATTGTCATGATTTAACAGTCTGACATGAATGATTGCCCATTTATCTCCAGTATACATAAATTCAATGGTTTATAATGAACTTTGATGAAGGAGGATGAAATAAAATAAGTATACTGGTGTTCCGTAAGCGTACCATATTTTTTTTAATGGAACAACATGCTCAAAACGTCGACCCTTAAGTTTTATTGGCATTTTAAGTAGTGAATTTTAACTAAACTAGATTTGGTTCACATATAGTCTGTCCCGAATTTTTTTTTTTTTTTAAAATCCTACATTTTACATAGTCAAATGATAGTTTTGCTTTTATTCTGAATCCGGCCCCAAGACAATTATACTTTTTTCCTTAGTCCCTTAACAAAACCAGACCTTAGTTTCTTATTAATTTATAAGTTTACAGACAGAAGGTTTGTTTTAAATCTATGATATTGGTTATTTCTTTTGAAGAAATAAGATGGCCATGGCCAGTATTTTTTAAAATTTAACTTGCTATGAGGTGTGGGCTTTTGCTCTTCATTGAAGGCAATACGGATATATATATAATTGCTGACATTAACAATCTTGGATCCTTGGATATCATACCACATTTTCTATTTTTTATATTTAGTGTAAATTTTAAGCTGTGATAAATTCAGAAACAAATTAATGACTTCAAAATTTTTGCGTTCACTTGATATCAACTGTCCTATAATATTCTTTTTTTATTTCAGAGCATGTAAAAAGGCTTCAAAATTTGTGCCGTCTCTGTTGCAGGCAGACTGAGTGTAAAAAAAGAGTAGGAAAATTTAAATTTACGCAGGAACTAATGGATATATTTGATATCTGTTTGCATGAAGATGACCCTTTGATTCATCCAGATTTTTTGTGTAATGCATGTAGAAGCATTCTGTTTAGATATAGATCTACTCGGAAAAAAAGCTCCAATACCACAGTTAATATAAAACTATACCAGTACCATGCTCATTCCATTGATTGTCAAATTTGCAGTTCGAACAATCCAGGATGTTCTACTGACAATGTTATGGATGAATTATTACAGTTATTTTCCTCGTTAGAAATATCTGAAAAACTTGAATGTATAGCTAAAATGATTGGACATGTTCATACTAATCAGGAAATGAAAAATATTATACAAAATCATCAAAAGTCTTTTCCCTACAACAATCTGAAAACACTTGAGAGCATCGATATCAATGAGTACATTAATCAGTTTGATCAGCTTGTTATACAATGTGTTTTGGCACTCACTGGAAAAACAACAACAACAATTAAAGTAGAAAATTTCATTCCGGTACTTGAAAGTATTTATCGTTTATGCGACCCTCAGTTCATTGGAGCCTGGTCTTTTATGCAGAACTTAGTTGTTTATTCCTTTACCAAAAACAAAACGGCTTGTAATGTTTTGGGAACTGCTATTCCAGGGGCAAAATATGCCACAGTATATAATTTTGTTTCAGATATAAATATTGGAAGAGAGACCAATTGTCCAAGTGGGGATGTAATATTCGTTTTTGATAATGAACAGGTCATAGGGAGAAGTTGGAACATAAATGCTAATAATAAGGTCAAAATGTCTGTAATTACAAATGTTGCTGCAATAAAGGTAACAGAAAACAAAAACCTTCAACAGAATGAAAGTTTAACACCAGGAAAGTGGATAACTTCTGAAGGAAAAGAGAACATTATAGAAAGTATGTGTCAGTCAGGTGATAGTCAAGATACAAGTACAGATTTTTATTCGGATATTAAGCAAAATCACTACAATGAACTGTATCATGTATTGGACTTAGCTATCCAACAAGTGTCAGAGGAAGTTATATTTGACGAGGAAAATAATCTATGGAAGGATCATGTGGACAAAACTATTGTTGAATTAGAGATAGAACAGAAATATAAAAAATGTCCAAGGTGTGGCTGCTTATTTGAGAAAAACAAGAGAAAATGCTCACAGTGTCATGAGGCGCTGATAGAAGCAAAGACTACTTAAAGTACTGATGGTGTCAAACAGAAACACTTTTCAAGAAAAAGCACTGTCAATGAGTATGGTATTTCCAAACCAGTTGTTGAAAATCCACAGAAATATAGCCATGTTGAATCTTCACATAATGACATTCCAGCTGAAATTTGTCTGTTGGATCCTGTATTTGTAAATCCCAATTCTATTGACAGCATCGTATTAGTTCTACGACATATTGGTAAAAAAGGAAGAATTTCTAAATATTTGAAAGACGATGATGAAACCCCAAAAAGATTTTGGACATTCGTTTGCTGTGACGGGCTTCCGCATGGATTGGTACGAAGAGTTGTTGAAGAGTACTTTGTATGCTTAGAATGTGAAGAAGGATTTTTAGGTATTAAGAATGTTGAAGATCATGAAGTCAAAGCACATCCTAATACAAGATCACGATATGTTCAAGAATTTGATTGGGTATTCCTTATTTGTGGTGATGGTCATTATGAAATGAACCTTATGAAGAGCTTTATGGAATTGAACTGGAATGTATGCATGAAATCATTAGTTGAGGTAATGGGATTTAGATCTGAAAAGGCCCAGAAATCAGCATTGGCATGTTCTGACAACCACAAGACATGGCAACTCATCATGATATTTCATTTAGGTACAATTTTAGAGTTGGTCAAGCCATATGTTGAAAAATGTCTACATGAAAAGCATGATCCTAGTCCTCAAGACTACATTTCATATGTAAAGACAAAAAGTGACAATGCGAATTATCTGTATCTATTTGAAATGGTATGTAGGTATACTCAAGCTATCATAAATATAAGAATGGCTGTGAGACGCAACAATTACATTCTTCTGCAAGCAGGAAAATTTATGAGTAAGGAGCTCTTTCATGGAAGGAACCATCCCAAATACCAAGACATTGAAGTATTTGATCATTTTGTACATCAGCTAATGCCAGTTGAACTAAAAACACATTTTGCCTCTCACTGTAGTCTATCCAAATCAGGGAATAAGAGCAAAGGTCAAGGGTTTGACTTCATTCTTGAAGAAGAAAATAAATCTGTAAAGACATGGTTGAAACGAGGTGTTCCAACTGAAAAAGTATGGTTGTCAACTTGTAGAAATAATCAATCACTGAAACAGATTAAAAAATCTGTAACCAGTATTGTAGGAAGCGTATATGAGGACTTGCATGGAAAAGAACCAGATTTAGAAGCTCCTATAAATGAGTGGAGACTACGCCTTCGACAAACTGGTTATATAAGTGACCAAAAACATGGACCAGTATTAACATCAATTTCAGCTGATATTCTAGATCAAGAACTGTTGTATTTTACAAGAGAATCAAATAGAAAGAGAGGTTATCGAATAATGGATATGCTTTTACATCAGCCACCACCAAATGATCCATCCATTCACCATCCTGTCTACATTCTTCCATCAGAGAGAGAAAAATATTTGTCTGTTGATTCACTTACAATTCAAGAGATTGACAACAAAATTTTAGATACAATTGATGATCTTGATGAAATTAATAAGCTCATGTTCCTTGATTTATATAGGGAAATGATAAGAAGTAAAACCACTCGGAAGGAGGATCATATAAAGTTTTTGGAGGAAATATCAACTGCTGCTGCTTATCTTGACAGTGTAGATGGGGATAGTAATTTCTTAAATGAAGAGTTGGAGAACTTATAATGCTAGTGTGGTATGTAAAGCTCACTAAATTTTATCCCATGTTAAAATCGAGACACCAATTTAAATGTGTTTTAGAACTTTGCTGGACTCTTTTATCTAGGGAGAACTTTGAAATGAACGTTATTTTTTTTTTAAATTTAGATGACACTACCATTTGTATGATAATTTAACAACTTTATTTATTAAGGAACAAAATATTGATAATTGCATGATTTTTGTACACGTACAGTTGCCTGATTGCATGCTTAAAACATTACTAATAATTGCATCTTCGAATTAGAAGAAATAATTTGACTGTAGCATGCATAATTGATCCATTTTTTCAATCAGCTGATTAATAAATTTTACTGTTTTCAGAAGGAATTGATGACCCTATTTATAACCTTGTGATTGCAGCAGAAAATCAGGAAAATTATTTAGGTAAGATTGCGAAAGTTCAACTTCTTTATCAATGTCTAATACAATCTGTTTTGAATTTATCATATATAGTAAATATTAAACATTTTTGAATTTAATTTATGATGAAAATGTTCTTAATTCATGGCATCTTTCTGTTTCATTAATGTTGCCACTATCATGACTAGTAAAGTATAAATCTCAGATATTGATCATGTTTATCATATTAATTGCAGTTATAATAAATGTCCATATTCTGTGCCTTGGGCCCTCCTCAACCTGATAAATGGCAACTACAATATGAATATAAGAAGCCATATACTAAAACAGGGAAAACGTCATGTTTACAAATTGAGACAAAACATTTATTGACTTTTTGTACTTTTATTTTCTTTATGAACAGTGTTTGCAGAAGATGATGGGTTACAAAATGAAGGCAATATTATAGATATCCACCTAAATAATATAGCTATGGACACAGTAAATGACGAAGATCTAGATGCACCTTCTCTTCATGACTTGGCTGTTGATACTTTAGGAGGAGAATCTACCATTATGCCGATTTCTATTGACATAGTTGATAGTAATGAGGTGGACTTAGGAGATGACGTAATGCCTGAAGAGTTGAGTCCAGTTATACCAACACCATCAACCTTTATGTTAGATGCAGTAGAAGAAGTGCCATCAACCTCAAAAACACCAAGTCCAAGTAAGTACATATTTTAAAAATGAAAAGAATGTGGTCTGATTGCCAATGAGACAACTCTCTGCAAGAGACCAAATGATGTACACAGCTATAGGTCACTTCTACCTTCAACATGGAGCAAAAGATTCTTCCACCTAGCACGCTGGAAAGACCCCAAAATGATGTGTTCCAAACAAGAAAACCAACAATTTATGTTCTAAACAATAGTGCAAACCATGACTGATTACATAATTTTTCAGTATTGAAGCGCTAAACTTTCTTTTAGTTATGAGTGTTGCAAATGAACTGAGTACCAATTTGAATAATTATTACATTTCAAGATCTATATGGTTACACCAACACCTTGTGTAGCTGTCAGATCTGTTGGTTGTACATGTAGCTATAATCTATTTTATTTTTCATTAGAAAAAAACATACTAAGTTAGAGAGATGATAACTTTATTAAAAACACATTTGATAAGTAGAAACAACAACTCAATCTTAACAAACTGGTATAAAATTAATATGTATATGTATTGTCCATTTTATCATTTGTTTATATAAACTTTTTAAATAATTATGATACCATTTTGATGGAATGATAACACTTTTAACTTCTTGTCATTTGACAGGAAGAAAAAGAAACCAAAAGGGCAAGTTTATGAGCAAACAAAATGGTACGCCCACGCAGATGGAAAGAAGAGAGAAGGATAGAAAAAGGAAGCATTTTGACCGAAATCTTAAAATTTTTGACAAGTTAACAAATGCATCAGTTGGGGCAGAGAGTTTAGCTTACTTCTGCCTAATAAAAAGGGAAAATGGAGAGGTCCACTATACAGGTACAGACGATTTCATCAAAAAATTCAAAGAAAATGAGAGTCTTCTTGATTTTAAAGACGGAATGATAGAGACAAGAAGAGAATCATTGCTCCTGAAATTGAACAAATCTACTGTTAAAAAACAAGCTGTAGAACCTTCTCCCCTGAAAGCACCAGAGCAGTTCTCATTTTTGCCAGGTATAGGCTTAGGTGAATCCCAAAGGAAGGAATTGGGAGAAGCTTTTGTATCTGGTGAAAATGCAATTGCTTTGGACAAAGACAGAATAGCAGATATAAAAAAACGTATATGGGTTAGGAAAAACAGAGTTAATCCAAAAGAAAGAGTTGAAACAAGGGGCAGGGGCAGAGGTCGGGGACAGGGCAGAGGGAGAAAGAAAGGCACTGAATCAAACAAATAATCATTTTTTATGTACATCAAGATAGTGTAGGCTTTTTTCATCCATTCATGATGTTAATTATTACAAATTGCAATGTTAAATGTTTACAATTTGTGTCTTTTATGTTCCAATCATCATCAACCCTAGTGATATTCCATATCTCGTATATATTTCATTGATCATGTTGATATTGAGGGCAGTATTTGCAAAAATTGTTTATGATGTTTTAATCTTACTTTAAGCATAATGAGTAAAAGTCCTCTCAAATAAAAAATCACATTGTCTTGAATTAACTTGTTGTAGTCTGATAACGTCATGATCACAAAAGAGACATTTGTACAATGATGTCAATTTTATATTTTAATTTGTATTTTATGTACTGAATAAATGTGATTGTCATATTCATTTATGATTGAAGTACCAAATTTGCTGTTTATATTATAATCTTCCTCCATTTACCATGTTTTTGATTTTGCATTTGTTATAAACTACATGTATTTTGATAAATTTGTTTACATTTGTTTGAATTACTATGATTTTCATGTATTTTGATAACTGTTTTTTACTTTACATTGTTTACTTGTTTTACTGTGTGTACAATATTTTTGATAAATTTATTTTCTATATGCTCCACCCAATTCTTACTTTGGGATTATCCTAATATTCATATGTTGTACTTAATCACAATGTTTACTACTGTTAATATTCATCATGTACTTGTTTTGTTTTCACCCTGCTTTTCATACAGTATTTAAAGTGTTAAGAAAAGAAAATAAACATGTTAATTTAAGGATCCACGCACCAGTACATGTATTATGATTGTGTTTGGGAATGTAAAACTGTATTGATTTGATTTAATGATATGTATATATATAAATTTTAAGGAGAGCAACAAATGTCTATTTACAAGTTAAGAAGACATTCTATGTAAAAACAATGCAACTAGACATTCGAGAAATAAAGAATTATAAATGAATGCTGCAGTAGTCTCTTCCATTTTTACCAAGTTTAATTTTCATGCTCTGATTATTTTTGGATTATTATCAAATTCTATAAAAGTTTGGTGATCCTTACAGTGGGGGTATGTTTTCTTCATATTGTTGTATTTTTATATACATATTAAAAAAATATTACATATCTAACATGATTACATAATATGTTGTGTATCATACATGATTAAGAATACAAATGCTTGTTGTTTTGAACTTGCTGTATGAATTGATATCAATAAATTTGTTTACATGATGTTCATGCGTGTACTCTTTCATCAAGTTCCCTAAGAGGTACACAGTCTTCAAGAATATGCATTGTATCTGCAAACATCCGGTCACGTATATGCAAATAATAAGAACAAGGAATGTCTGCTCCCCCACCTGGTCTGTCATGACCTCTATTGTTTGACCGGTATCGTTGGTTTGATGGTGGATTTGCTGAGAGTCTTGGTGGTCCTGTGACTTTACACTTAATGCATCTGATAGTGTTCCGAGAAATCATATTTCTGAAAGCTGTGCAAAGATTTGCAGGAACTCTCCCCACTTGTTTTCCTGTGCAAAAAAAAAGAAAAATAATAGATTTCTGATGTTCTGACTGACTTTATTGAGCTACCCAAGCTTTGATAAAAACTGGTTAATCCTTTTTAATTTGCAAAGTGTTTATTATATATAAATGACTAAAAGAATATATAACATGTATAACTTAGCCTCATTTAGCATGTTTAGGGGACACATTGTCATGAGTAGGTGTCAGTAAAATTTTAACCAAGGTAAATGTAAACATGGTAAAGTACATGAACTATATAAATAGAGTAACAACAACATGAACAAACCTGCAATATCTTTCATAAGCTGTCCCCTTTGGTGGTTTTCTTCTCTCATGTCGGTTGAAACATTGTGAAGATCTGGAGAAATCTCTTGAAGCAGTGGCATTACTACCTTTGTTGCATATTGGCTGAAAGGATTTCCTTCCTCGGGCAACACATCTAACTCAATTTGTGAGTGAGGCTTTATCCGAAAAGCATGGTATCCTTTTATTGACCATTCAATCTTGATGATCCTCTCTGTATTCATTTCTAACTGCTGAATTTGTGTAAGATGTATACTACTATTTTCAAGCACAGAGGGAAAAAAAATGGATGGTTTATCCATCAAACATATATCTTCTAATTGGAAGGGAAAGCCATCCATTAAAACTGTTAAACAAATGGATGGTAAGTCCATCCTTTTTCTTTTGGATGGAATATCCATCCAAATACCTAAATCTTAAGTTTGGATGGATTTCCATCCTAACCCTGACTGTTGAATCTATTTACCAATAAATTTCTACAGCTTTCATTTCAACTTGCAAACAAAGAAATTATTATCATAAAATATTTTTGATGTGATTTGTTGATTAACAATTCAAACTATTTAATATTTGTGTTATCTTATGTACATCGTATTCATTTCTCACGGGGGGGGGGGGGGGGGTGGGGGGCATTTAACCTCTGGAAGTGATGGTATGGTCCTTAACAATTTTCAGATCCCAAATTTGATCAAAGAAAAAAAAAATGGACAAGCAAATAACGAAAACAGGTTGAATTCTGACTCTCCCTTTGATGGTAAATTTTTAACAATTAAATAATCGTTTCGTAGCCTCGACATTATGGTCTTATACAAGTGTAAAACATAATTTCCATGAGGATCATTATTTACCACTTTTGTATCATTTTTTTTTACTTGAAAACTTACGAAGTTCTCTCTGAATTTTAATAGTTATCTCATTTAATTCAATTGTTATAGAATTTTTTTTGGAATGGTACATCGACTAGATCATAAACATAAAAGTGATTATAGATGCTTATATGTCATTGTTTTGATTCACTTCTGTTTCTTGATAACGTATTATTTATTAAAAGATAATCTGTGTCTAGTCAGGGATTTGTAAAGTGTCACAATACAAATCCTTGGTCTGGTGCACATATTTTGTTTGATTTTGTATTATAAATATTATTCTCATACATGTTTTTTTTCTCAATTTCAAATAGTGACAAAGAAAAATAATGACATTTGGATGAATAATTGTATTGTTTTTAAAAATGTTTAATTTGTTTGTTTTAATCATCATGATCATGATTTTTATGTTTAAATATAATATTTATAAATGCATTGATTACCTTTCCGAGTAGGAGTTCGTTTAAACTAGGGCATAGCTTACAAAACAATAAAATTACTTTAAAAAATATGTTTTACTATATAAATGTTATGTTCAATTGCACAATTCAAATTTGGGGAATATTTTGATATAATTAATTTTGTGTTATTTGATATCACTGATGCACGAATAGGTGTTAAATGTTTGCTAAATGACTGTTAAATTATTCTATTCCGCCTTTATGTATACGTTTAGGGGGTTGGTTGGCGTGGCGTAAGACTAAGTACAGGCTTATGATTCAGGGGGAAAGGGGATGGGTTGAAAAGTGTTATATTTAAAACGATAAACTATATTGTATCGGTGCCACGTTTTCCGTTTAATATTATTTTTTTAATTTTATAAGTTATACTGTGAAATGTTTTTTCAGATTGATCACTCACCTGCTACCTGTTTATTGATAACTTTGGGTTGGGGTATTACCAGTAAGCAGTATCTCACACTTTCTTTCACTTGTTAATTTTGATTACAGCAAATGACACAAACAAATAGATTTTTCATTTTTCAAACATAGTAAATTAAAAATGGTGCATCAGAACCAGATTGAAATAGAATTATATAGAGAATGAGAAAACATTTGATTTGTAGTGTTTCGATAGGGAGATCAAAGATGAAGGTATATGTCAACTAGAATGATATCCATGCAACAGCACAATATATACTGAAAAAAGACATGTGGAAAAATCTTCAATTTGTTCAAATTAAAATGTAGGTTTTCTTGAAGTTTATTCCTTTTGCTCTATATGAAAAAAATAAAATTTTAGACTTCGATGACAGTTCTTTCCAGTTTTAATGCTTATGATGTACATACGTTCATCACATTCATAAAGTTATAATAATAGTTAAATGTGTTGAACAGAATAAAACTTGACAATGTTTTAACATTTGATTTTGTTGATGTCATCATGAAGGATTATGGAGTTACAGAAAAAGAGGTTACTGAAAAAGCAGCAAACTATTTGAAATGGGCTCCAGATAGATGGGGCGGTTGGAGGCTGGGGGTAAACTTCTAGATACTATATTCCTATAATAATCAATGGAATTGGAAGTGTATAACCTCAGGGTTCAGCCATTTAAAACTGATTTTCAATATCTAGTGAGAAAAGAAACTGACAATTTTGACCTTCAGATTCACTGTCATTTTAATGATGTCAATTCATTAAATTTAAGTAATTCAGAATGTTGTTGTCTTTTTTTTTCATAGTTGTATTAATAAATAAATGTTTATTACTTTTGTGTTTTTACTTTTTTCTCTATAATCAGTGATTGAGCATGAGAATACATGAGTAATGAACAGCAAACTTTGTTTCATATATTTTCATCGCTTATTTAAAAATTAGGCGAATTATATTTGTATTTCCGTATGTGGGTTTAACATTAGAGTATGCTTATGATATTTTATGTATATCATAAACATTCCATTTAGAATGTAAAAACAAATTTAAATCATACACATTCCATTTAGAATATAAAAACAAATTTATATCATATGCATTTCATTTAGAATATAAAAACAAATTTTCATTGCCGACAATAGTAATGTTTCTTACTGTACTGATTAAATTGAGTTTTTTTTTATATAAAACCTTAATTTCAATATGAGTTGACTGTAGAAAGAGAGATCAATGGTGAAAGTGAAGAAGATGACATTAATCCAGAAGCAACAGAGGTTGACACAACCACAACTACAGTGAATTTGACACTAATAAGAAAGAATGTTGCATACAGTGAGTATGGAGACCACCAGAAACAGCACTGTTTCCTATTCAACAGGAGTAGATGATTCAGAACATTTTGCAATGACTGTAATAGATGCAGTGCCGAACCATTTCAAGAAACAAAACTCTCGTTATACCAGTTCTAACACCTTATAAATATTACAGTTATTTAACAGAGAAAATAACATGTATTACTGACAATTCATTTAATAATTTACTTGATAATTTTCATATCGGAATTATAACTTAACTTGTTTTGATTAAGAAAGTATATTGACTAATTTTTGTTGTTGTTAAATTGTCAGTATGCTGACATTAAGACATCTTATAGTTCTTTTATAACCCTAGTGAAATGTGTTGCTAACATTTCCTGTGGTCAATTGAATCTCCCTGCTTAAAGAGATTTATTTGTGACCCATCTGTTTTGTTAATTAAAAAACCTTATGACTATCACTAAGGACAGTCATCATTTAGAGGGAGTGTAAACAAGACAATATTTGTCTTATCTGTTAATGTTTTTTTTACATTTTTTGTTTGTATCATAGTTATGTAATGTAGCTGATGGCATAGAGGTCATAGCCTTTTAGAATGTATTAATTTAAGTAAGATTTTATTATGTATAAGTATATTGCTGCATTTTTTATGCATATTTGCTAACAATTTAGGTCAGATAAAAAAGAAAAAAATAGGTCAACTAATAGTGCATAGTTGGTGCATTTTTGGTGGCAATGTGTATATTTATGTCAGATATTTGTTATTTTATACTCAGTTTCTAGGTACGTCTTGGCAGATCACTGATACATTCGGAATTGCTATTAGGTGTCACTTTGTAAATACAACTGTTTCTCAAAACACGCCTCTTTTGGGGAGATCTTGAATATTCATAGAAAATTAATTTTATGTACATACTGGTTCCCAGTTATGCTCTCCGTGTTGCATCTCACAGAGACATAAATTGGGAATGTTACCAGTTATTATACATATGCATATTGTGTACATTGAAATCTGTGGTAATCTTTCATTCGAGGTAGTGGTAGTTAAGAAAATAAGTGTAAACTCTGAGAAGTTCAGGGCATATACACGTTGAAAATATGCCCCACAGCCCTATAAATTGACCTTTGAAATAAATTGTGGTCCATACAAACTTTCAATTCTAGGATTAGAATCTTTTCAAAACTTCATAGTAAAAGTCGTACAGTTTTATCGATAAAAGGAGTTCCTATGGGAAATTGCATTGTCAATATTTACAGAAATGCAAACTGTTGGGACCAAAACTCCCAAAATCAATCCCAACCTTCAATTTATGGTCATAAACCTTATGTTTAAATTTCATAGATTTCTATTCACTGATACCAAAGTTAGAGTGCGAAAATCAAATGTCTTCGGACGACGACGACCACACCAAGGTCATACAAATATACGATCAAATGTTTTTGCGGTCGTAAAAAATGTCATACAGTCATGGTTAAAATTAATGTTACATAATAGTACTTCTGTGTATCATTCATAATGCAAAAACTACTAAAGTTTCTCTATATAAATATTGTCTCTATAAAAATAAACAGTGTAACTTATAAATTGCCAGTCTGTCTCCAAATCTGCAAGATTGGCCAAAGAACAAGACCAATTATTTATATCTATATTTGATTAATTGGATTAGTCATCGATTATATTTATTTAAAAGTTAACTAATCCCTACATTTGGAGAGTAAAAAACTGTTCCTACAAAAAGATACAACAACTAGCATAGCGAATGCCCATGTTATTAGATTCGTCAACGAACATAACTTAATCGATGATGTCTCTCATATTAACTGCACATGCTGCTACGTATTCGGATGAAAGTTACAACATTTAACTTATGCCTGCATATTGGTACATTTTATTCATGTACTTCTCGCATTTAATGATTCATTTTAATTCAATTATTCGTTTCAAGTATGTTGCTATCATCACAGCCAGCTAACAGAGAGCTCATTATCATAAAATATTTTTCATGTGATCTGTAGAGAAGCGATTCCATCACTACGTAATATTTTTGATATTTTAAAAGAGGGATCCCAATAACAGCATAACAGCAAATTAATTTGGCTGATAACAAATAACAAGGAATTACAATGGACGAGGTGTGTGATTTTTTTCTTAATAAGTCCACGAGGCACAGTGGTATATAGGGTAGAAAAATCAAAAGCACATATAATAAGCATGCAATTTATAAAGTACTTCAAAATAATTTTGACACTCCAATTATTCCACAATTTTCAAAGGCCTTATTTGAACAATTTATTATCAGGTTTTTGATTGTACCAAGTGTACTGCTACTGTTGTAGATATATTGACTCATTTGACCCGGGTTGAGACTTGAGTTTCCACTTTTGCTGGTACTGCTCTGTTGTAGTTATATTGACTCGTTAGACCCTGGTTAAGATTTGAGTTTCCACTATTGCTGGTACTGCTACTGTTGTAGTTTATAAACCGTGTGTTAAAATTTCATAGAGTTCTATTCACTTTTACTAGAGTTAGAGTGCGAAAACTAAAACGACGACGCATCGTGATAGCAATATACGACGAAAAAAAATCAATTTTTGCGGTCGTATGAAAATGTGTGCTGAAAATGGGAATCAAATTTGATTGGACTCCTATATTTATTTTTTAAATCCAGATCTGAGCGCCCCCCCCCCCCCCCCCCCCCCCCTCCCCCGCTAAATTTTGAAAAGTTGATTTCACACTCCTCCTCCAAATGAAAACTAACACATTCAGATTTACATATATGTAGTTGGGAGGGGAAACCTCCATTCAAAATAATATATATCCAAAGTAACAGAAGTTTGCTAAACATTGCTCTTCAAAGGCTTTTCCACAACACTACAACCACGGATTTTAAGTTACGATATGACAAGATCACACTTTACGATCTACCAGATATACATACACCATGCGATTTGTGTAATAGATATATTAGTACTAATAAAAAGACCTTGCTGGAATTTACTACAACTTAGCACATTCTAACACCCAAGATGGAATTGGACTGCTGTACTGGGTGGATTCAGAAAAGCTTGTGTGGTTATACGAGTTGGTGAGATGCCTGGACAACAACACTGGGCAAGATTGAAATTCAAAACGTAGCTGATATGGCTGATATAAGAACTGAACTAAAATCAATAAATAAAATGCGGTGTCATCCAGAATCTCATATTGATGTTGAAGGCGATGGATGTTATAATAATCCCCTATACAGCGGTATTGGTAAAACTCCATTTCAGTCAGCAACCCAAATTTATTATGTTGTTGTTGAAAACATGACAAATAAAAAACTAGTAATCAATCTTGTCACAAAAAATAAACTATGCAGTCATGGGAGGGATCATAGTAATGAAAACATCAATAAAACAATTGTAAAAGTACACAAAACTTACAGATGGTCGAAAGCATAGGAAATGAGCAGCGGAGTGCAAGTGAGAGCTTATCCAAACTGTACAGGCACGATTTTGAAGTAAGACATATTACTACATATCCTGACAGCAGTGTCTATAGAGCAGCTGAGCAGTTGGCATCTAACTATCATTCAAAAGTAACACCTGAGGATTAATAGATACGCGACACTTTTCTAACAATCACCGAAAACAGATAAAGAACAAGCTTTAATGCTCCTTCTAGACTATAAGGTTGATGATGTTTAATACTGCAGATTTTTTAAGGAATATTTCTTATCTGCGGTTATGCTTCATTATTGTTTATATCTCAATGTTTAAGGTTTCATGGTCTGTCGACATCAGAACAGTATAGCTCAATATGTGATGATGATTTAGATCAGCTACTGCAGTCAATTATAGAAGATAATCCCCATCTAGACTACAGGTCTATTCAAAAAGGTCTAACTAAAAACTTAATATTCGACGCAAGACTGTGAAAACAAAGAACGTGATTGCACAAAGGTGAAAAAATGAACATGTAATTCCAGTTAACCAGCCTGCATGGCGTTAGGGTCCTTTTGTTACATTAGCGCTGTGTTTTGATTTTATTACTACCAGACATACAACTATAGTATTGGTTCTATGGTGTTATGATAATTTGACATAGGATATAAGTGAAACCATTATAAAGGAATCGAGTGCAAAAAAAACCCTATTCATCTTCTTTTTTTTTAAGAAGCTAAAAAAAAAAAGGCATTTAATATTCACCTATATGCGAACTTGCTTACTTTGATCCAATTCGTTTGTCCGTAATTGATCCAATGCACAATTTATACCAAGGACCGCAACAAAGGTAAGTAAACCTTGGTCACAGCTTGAAATTTGAGAAAGTGACAAATTTTGATCGCACTTACCCGAAAGATGTAATCGTAAATTAGACTCTTGGAAACACTGGTAGTTTTTATTTGAAAATAAATGTGTCTATTGACATTCCTTTAACACGGTCTTCAAATTTAAAAGCTAATTCCGACCAGAAGTCAGAGAAAAAGTGTTAAACATACAATTCGTGAATTAATTTTATTTTTGGTTTACCAAATTCTCAACATAAAATCAGGTAGGAAAAATTAAGACAGGCTATCACTTCTTAAAAATGATACGAGTGCGGTATCTATACAACTCCGCCTATATTTCTCATGTTTAATGATTTTGAAACTAAAGAGATGCTTATTTTTTTTTAATTATTATTGCTTTGCAGTGATGATGCTGATCATGATCGTCAACATCAATTTATTTGCAACCCTGAAACAATATACAATAAAGAAAAAGAAAAGAGTAGCTTTTGGTTTCGGAGTTATTTCTTATAAGGTATGCACCAAGGTTTTAGTCAAAGTACGATGGCTTCTCAGATTATTTTAACAAATTTGTTAGTCTTGTATTATTTCAATTAAATTTTTTTGTACAATTTGGAAATTTGTATGACGTTTATTATTACTGAACTAGTATATATTTGTTTAGGGGCCAGCTGAGGGACGCCACCAGGTGCAGGAATTTCTCACCTGTTGGTGACCTTCTGCTGTTGTTTTTTTGTCTATGGTCGGGTTGTTGTCGCTTTGATACATTGCCCATTTCCATTTTCAATTTTATTCTTGATATTGTTAATAAATGCTATATGCAATATATATTTACACACAATGAGAAAAACAAAAGTAAAAACTTTTACGGAAAAGGGACAACCCCCGTAATCAGTTTAAACAACTTACAAGTGAATAATTCAGGCAAGAGAACAATTCACCGTTTTTTGTTTCTTTGCCTAATTTAAACATAGTGCCATCTAAAAGCAAATTACTATTTCACTTTTCACTTTCGTTAATGATTGAAAAAAAATACCTTATATTTTTTTTCTATTTCTCGTAGTTAGAACCCCTTTTATTATCATGCAGCACTTGAAACAGAAGTTAAAAAAACAAGTTAAAAAGCTTGAACACAGTTGTTAAAATTGATCTAGATTAATATATGGGCAACACTTCGTATAAACGTTTCAACCTTTGTTTCCATGTAATAACAATTGATTTCAATTTTAATTTATTAAGTTAACTATGAAAGTTGAACACATAAATAGAAACGGCATTAAAAGTGAATGCTTCTCTCTTTTCCGAGAACTTCACTTATCTGAACTCAAATGTTTCGTATCTTGACTTGTAAATTATTTTACATAAAATTATTGTCTAAATGTTCTATACATTTTTCAAGCGTAGGACATTTCAAATATGCAAATGAGCACTATTATAAACTATTGAACTTGTCTGTACAGTGAGACTTCACAGGTGCCAAATTATATGTATATGTCCAGTAGAGTTATATAGAACATCTTCGTCAGCACATATTTTGTTTGTTGCAGTCCGTTAAGGGTAACTAGGATTGACTGATTGTTGGTTGCTTAACGTCCAGTGGCAAATAGTTCATGAATATTCAGGATGAGAACAAGTTCACAATAAATACAATAGGTAGGTTGATACAATAGAGGCCATCTGGGATGATGGTCGGAGAAATTTGGACTGCCACCGGAAAAGGAGGGTATATTGGATAGGGACAGAAATTTTGACCTTGCAACAGGCCACCTACGGACCCCCCAAAGAGTTGTTGCAAGGGTTCTTAACGTGCAAAGAGCGTGGCACTCCCTTTACACGAGGCATCGGATTTAAAGTCCCCTATCTGACCGGACGTGACTGCGAACTTGATACATCCCGCACAGCCAAACGGACGCCCCACTTCGGCAAGCGTTTTACTGCCGGTCGGGAGAAGACCAAGTGACTATATTTCTATACCCCAGTCACCCTTGGGGATAGGGTTACTAGGACATTCAGAACTTAGTATATAAACTGATCAAGCCGCTATGATATTGATAGCGAGTTTCTTGATAATCTAGGCGAGTCTCTTGGTTTGGAAAATAATTTAGAGTAGGGGCTATAATGGCCTCAAATGGCCCCAAATTTACAAGATAATAAAAATTCGAACAGAGCAGATTTTTCTCCATAAATTATTAGAATATGAGTCAATGATTTAAAAAAAATGTTTTTATTTAACAACAAAATGTTCAATGACGTCACAATGGTAGGTGCAAATGACGTCATAATTGAGAAAATAAGCAAAAATACAGAAATTTGGATGGTTTTTCCAAATTTTGACCACCGCACCATGCTTGCACCAATTAGAAATTTTAACATTTTGACAAGTTTATACATATCAAACTTCGGATAAAATATTTATTTGGTGCAAGGTTGGTGCGATAGTTTATTTTTATATTTTTCATAGCCAATCGGAGCAATAAAAAGCTGAAATATGCCGTTTAAATTGGACATATTCATCTGACAAAGTTTAGTTTATACATTCTTATGCCTATAGGAACTTTATTTTTTTAGTTATGAATGTAACATGTATTCCTAATATTATTTCCATAAGTATATCTCGGTAAATATCTTTAAAAAATCCGAATGCAATAAACTACACCTGTAAGGGAGTCAATAACAACTTTGAGAACATTTTTTTTTTATTGTGAAAATTTAGATAGACCAATATATAACAACATCTTTACATTTCTTATGTTTCTGCTTATTATCAATTCAAAATCTAGTGTTTGAATGGGGCAATCTTCACTCTCTGGTAGTAGGGTCGGATCCATGATTTATATTAGGCAAATTAAAAAGATTATTTTGCTTAAATTCACATAATTGGCAAGAAACACAAAATTTATTTTGAAAATGAAACTACCTATATTCCAATTGCATGTGTGTCTTTGTTGGTAATGTTCATAAAGTTCTAGAAAATTTGATGGTAAGAGAACAGTGACGGCATATGGTAGACTATCCATATATCCGTACATACATGCATAATATATATATATGGTTATTTGACCGTCCCATTAATAGAAAAAAGTGCCTGAAGTCTGTAAGCAACTGACATGTCTGTTACCTTTTTAAAGGTTATGTTTTGAATAGTTTTATAATCATGTGTAAAAATAAAGTGAAATTTAAAAAATGGACCCAGTTTTGTTGTTGCGCCCCATTTGTGGGCATTATGTTTTCTGGTCTGTGGTCCATTTGTCTGTTCATCCGATCGTCCTTGTGTCCCACTTCAGGTTTAAGTTTTCGGTCAAGGTTGTTTGTTCTGACATCAGACTCAGACTTCTTTTGAACTAAGCTTTACTGTGTGTATTGCTGTGTGTTTGATTTTTTTCTTCTTTGGCTAGAGGTAAAGGGAGAGGGGGTTTAAGATCTTAAAATAACATGTGTAAGCTTCCGATTTTCGCGCCTGTCCCAATTCAGGATTATCTGGCCTTTGTTCATGTTGTTAGTCTTGTGATTTGTGCATCCATGTACTAAAGACACATTCTTGTTTTCAACTATTTTGATGTATATGAAATAAATATTGTCATGATATTAATCACAGACCAAGTCATACGACACTAAGATTAGTGAAGGCGAAAGATAAACTAGTAAACTTGACAAGAATTACAATAAAACAAATAATATATATAAGGAATATAGAAACTTTTTAAGAATACAGCAACAGGAGCAGGACAAGGACAAGCAACATTACCATCAATAAATTCTTCAGGTAGGACAGTACAACCTTCTACAAACAATTTTGAAAATTGAAAAATGTAAAGGTGATACTACTCAAAATCTTGACATCTATCAAACATACAGTGCTTGGCCAGGTTTGAGTTGAGCTATGATGCGTCAGAAAAGGAAGTGTCAGACTTATATTCTACCCAAATATTACATAACCATTTTGTGTATAACAGACAGAGGGTAAACAGCTTCTAATAAGGTTGGTGTATTTGAACAATACAAATGGACTAGAAAAGCAGCAACTGAGGTTGACTGTCTCAAGTGGTATCAAACAACAATTTAAAAGACTAAAAGAATTGAAACATTTATATGTGTTCGTGTGCTTCGATTTGACACTACAACGCCAAACTATAAAGAGAGATGGGAAAGGAGCCTATAATGATAATTTGCTAAATCGTAGACCTTTTGTAGATAAAAGGGACAAACAATTACATATCTGCCCAAAAGGCAAACAGAGTCCATGTTTTCTCTATTTTTCCTAACGAGTGCAATAAAAAAGGAATGTTCGACTAATAAAAGTTATGTTATATGATTTTTTACAAAACATATGGACAGTCATATCAAGTAATATTATCTAATATATATTTGATGTTTAAGTGTATGTTTACTATGACTCTTACAACGTCATTGGATATTTTGCAAATGACATGTAGAAAGATTCACTGGTTTGCTCTGCTCATTTTTCTATGTATAATACAATCAACTTGCCTTATGACAGGGGGACGTTTTTTGGGTAAACGTAATCTTAGGAAACTGTTTTTTTTATTATTTTTAAAGACATTAATACACCAGTTATACTTCAAGTCAATAAATATATTATTTATGTTATATATATTTTTTATGGATACAATCATGCACATGTAAAAAGTATTCAATGTATTTTTCTCATTTAACTAAAGGTTCTTGAAAATTAACTAGGCAACTTAAAGCAAATACTAATTGATTGGCAATTGGAGACAATGCCAAAGGTATGTTTCCACTTAAAAACTTAGTTCTTTCCACACGTTCTATGACACGTTTAACGTGTTCATAAAAAGATCTAGACCATACCCTTACAGAAAATAGATTGTATCACATGATTGTTTAGTTTTGTGGAATTGCAAAGTTTCACATATTAAAACTTGAAATTTATTAAAATGCCTATATCTCACAACAGAAGACAGGCTCATCATTTGAATTAAGAAGAACAAAAAGACCAATTTATACAGGCAGTAGGTAATATTTTAACTTTAAAGGGATAGTAGCTACGATTTTGACAAAATTTTGGGAAAGTGGCCAAGATGAAAGATACATACTTAAAAGAAACTATGAGAACACTGAAATGTTTATACAAATCGTAGAAGTGTTAGTTATATTTTGATCAAAAAGAAAAGAAAAGAAAGAATAATTAAAACATAATTTTCCTCCCAGCAAAACTGAATTCTCGTTGTTTATTCTTTTACAAAGGTCGTTAGGCAGATTCCAACACAGCACTTTTAATTTTGAAAAAAATATATTTTTAAGCAACTTTCATTTTATTTTAGAGGTTTATTAAAACAGTATATAATATTGTTATTTTTTAATATGAAACCTGAATTGTTGTACTATTTTATCATTGTTTTAAACTTACTTTGACTTCAAAATGTGTACTTTGAAATTATATTGTATTTATCTTAATGTTTTCATTGTTAAATTAAAAGCGAGTTTCTTGATATTCTAGTTTGGTTTTCTGTCTCGTTGCTGGTTCCGGCCTCCTACCGTGAGCCTCCTCCTAGATTGTGCCATAGCGCTTTACAATTGTTGGGATACAAAAACACCACAAAACATCAACACAATACTTGATTCTACCAGCAAATTTAGTTTCTTATCTATTTCATTAAAAGGGGTTCGCAGGGCGCAAGTCCCACTCTCGCTGCCAATCAAATCCATAACAACGACATGTAGTTCCAAGATGTCAAGACATATTTCTAACTACAAGAACCGTAAAAGAACTTAACGAACTAGAGGATGGAAATAACTATCATGTTGATCAATATAAAATATCATCATAGACATCCATAGTCCCAACATAACAACTGATACCCATGAGAAGTACACAGCAACCATAATAATTCGGTCTCAACAATTGGAGATGACACGAACATTCTAGATGACTAGCTAGCGAATGTCCATATAAGGAGATGTGTTGACGAACATAACTAAATCAATGATTCCGTTCTTATTAACATCGTATTCAACTTTTTCTCATTTGGAATACGACTTATTAAATATTGCCTGCAATATCACATGTTCGTGTCCTTTTTCGTGTCAAAATATTCATTGTTGTCTGTTGATTTCATCACACATCCCATAACAAAGTGCTCATGATCATAAAATAATAAAATAATGTTGATGCGATCTGTATAGGAGCAATTCCATCATTATTAAATATGTTTGTTATTTGATGTACATCATATACATTCCTTTGCAAATGTAAAAACTATTGTTTTTTCCTTGCCAACAATAGTAATGTTTCTTGTTGTACTGATTTTTGAAAAAAGTTTTTAAGTAACTAATATTTTAATTCAGAGGTTTATTTAAACAGTAGTTTTTATTGCAATAATTTAATTTGAACCCTGAATTGTTGTACTATTTTATCATTGTTTTTAACTAACTCTGACTTCAAAATGTGTACTTTGAAATTATATTGATATTCTAGTTTGGTTTTCTTTCTCGTTACTGGTTCCGGCCTCCTACCGTCAGCCTCCCCCTAGATTGTGCCATAGCGTTTTAAAATTGTTGGACACATCACCACAAAACATCAAGACAATATAATGGTAGATGACCATGTTTAGCAACGAAAAGAAGACAGCGAAACCTGGAAAGACCCCTGATAACTACAAACATCAGGTTCACTACAAACTAGACTCTGCATTTGAAGGCCTTGATATAGTAATCAAATGTACCATGAGATTCTCATTTAGTACGCCAGACGCGCGTTTCGTCTACATAATATATTTGCAGACCAACAGGACGACATTATTAGTTTCTAAAAGGGCTATCCGATTGAACACCAAGTTGCCGAAGACGACCAGCTTTTTTCTCAGTCTTCGCCTATAAAATCCAATCCTTTCTTTTCATCGTGGACAGGACCGCCAACTCTTCCATCAAGTATCGCGCCGGTACGACCATCTATCATACACCGGCCAATAATTCCTACCACGCTTTACAAAATACCGACATATGTTGCAGGAAATTCACGGTTACAGTCACCACAGCATTTTGATGCGTTATATCCCAGTTTGACAACAACTGACACAACAGCTATCGCTACTGCTGAAACAAGTGCCTTAACTACCACATCGTCAGTTACAACAACAGCAACGTCAGGAACAGGACCAGGACAAACAACATTACCATCAATAAATTCTTCAGGTATGACGGTACAACCAAGAGTGACTGGGGTATAGAAATATGGACACTTGGTCTTCTCCCGACCGGCAGTAAAACGCTTGCCGAAGTGGGGCGTCCGTTTGGCTGTGCGGGATGTATCAAGTTCGCAGTCACGTCCGGTCAGAAGGGGGACGTTAAATCCAAAGCCTCGTGTAAAGAGAGTGCCACGCTCTTTGCACGCTAAGAACCCTTGCAACAACTCTTTGAGGGGTCCGTAGGTGGCCTGTTGCAAGGCAAAATTTCTGTCCCTATCAAATATATACTCCTTTTTCGGTGGCAGTCCAAAATTCTCCGACCATCATCCCAGATGGCCTCTATTGTATCAACCTACCTATTGTATTTATTGTGAACTTGTTCTCGTCCTGAATATGCATGAAATATTTGCCACTGGACGTTTAGCAACCAACAATCAATCAATCAATTAAAAATAGAAAAATTTAAAGGTGATAATACTCTATATCCTGAGACTTGGTTAACTAATTTTAATCAATATTGTAGTTTTTAAAGCATTCATTTGCCGAACAGGATATATGGTCCTTCTTACAAAATATTGAAGAGTTATTGGTAAACTTTAGCTGTTGTCTTCTCTATGGTCATGTTTATTTATTTTGGAACACATCCTCTATTTTCTTTTTCACTTTTATGAAAATGTTAGTGTTATATTTTTACTATTATGAATATAATAGTTAATATGAATATTTTGTTTTATATTAAAGGAATTGTGGATATACATGCAGCAACAGAAAAGTTAATTTAAACTGTTAGAGAGAGAACAGAGGTTTCTTTTAATTGTGGTGAATGTCAGCGTCGAATGTATATATTACATAGGAAGGAAAATGCTTTGAAACGGAAGGGGTTGTTTTAAAAGACATGCATGAATAGGTGTTGTTTAGCTAAGAAACACAAGTCAGTGCAGTATGAAGTTGTTGGGGGTGAAACTGCAGCTTCTTAAGAATGTTTTCCTTTTTGATTGTGTATCATCACGCACCCATCAAAAGAAAATTCATATATTTGCAGAAGTTAAATCAGAAAGACTTTTCCAAATGGCAGATGTAATAAGTACAATTTAATGTCAACTAATGAACAGACATAATTTACTCATGCACTCTATCGTTTTCTTGAGACCAAATACTTTAAAATCGATCTCAGAAGTCACTGATATGTCTAGATTTGAATTCAAATGTTGAACAAACTTGAGGTAATTTTATAACAGAACATATTCTTGAAGATGATCAAGAAGTTGAAAGTGCAGAGGAAGAAAGAAATGGTGACAGATGCTTTAGAAACAAATGATTTAAAAACCACTACGTTGGAAGTCATTCAATATTATACAAGAATGGACAATGGATGTACCTTTAGGTGTTCGATTTTTGCTTGAAACAAGAAACATGCTTGGAATGTTATGTTTGTTATTATTCCGATAGTGGGGTCAATATACCAGCGTTTGACTCAAGTTCTTATCCGCCTTCTTGTTATGTACTTAGGATTAGTCTATAGAATTCTAAGTGAATGACACACATGTAGACGTTACGGGAAATTTTAATACACCTTCTTGGACACACATATGAACATTGATAACATAGATTAAACAGTAATTAATCCATTAGAATCAATTGACACGCTAGAATATAGCTTACAAATTCCCAACAAAACAATTTAATGGCATTTGTCAAATTATTACTAATAAAGTATGACTTTGAATTCAATGGACATTTAAAATCAAGCGGTTATTTAGACATGAGTGATTTTATTTTATTCGATATCGCAAATGCCAGGGTAGGTGTTTTTTTTTTTTGTTAACTCTTCAATTCAAACATTTGTTTTTTTCTTAATTAAAACAATTGACTATAACATGCACTTATATATATTCGTAAACTTCCCGAATCGCAATGATTTGTAAAAGTTTGCTGCTTTAATTACTGCTAAACAAGAGCTTATGATCATAATATAATTTTGCTGTTATATGTACAGTGACAATATTATTAATGCCATCACTATTCAATATGTTTGTTATTTAATAATGTATGCTTCATACATTTTTCTGAATGTTATACGAAATGTCTGATACATTCTCTAAATAATAAAGGAATATTGATGAAAGCAAAGCTAACTTTAACTGAACTAATTTTGTACTTAGATATAATGAGTAGACTAGCAAAGCAAATGTCCATATATGGAGATTCGAGGACACACAACGGTTCAGTTGCTTCCATGTTCCATGTTAACGACTATTCTGACTTTTGCTTGTTTTTAAATTTTACAATTAACCGTTGCAAGCTGTTCAGTTAAGTCGTGTTCGTGTTAAATCAGACGTATAACTCATTCTTTTCTGGTGTGTTCATTGCTGCTGGCTAACACACAGCTTATTATCATAAAATGTTTTTGGTGTAATCTGTATATTAGCATAAAATGTGTTTGGTGTAATCTGTATATTAGCATAAAATGTTTTTGGTGTAATCTGTATATTAGCAATTCCATTACTGATTAATATTTTAGTTTGTTCAGGTATATACAAGTTTCCTCCAAGGGAACGTCCATCTCACTTCAATGGGGGTTTCGTTTTTTTTTTTTTTTTTTGGCAAACGGACAGCAAGTTATAGGATTTAAAGGCACAAATATAATATGACAAAAAGTCACAAATATTTTTTTGTCGATTCTTTTCATTCCAAAGTTTTCTATTCTCAATTCTGTTCAATTTGAAATAGATAATCTCGTATCCTTCTTTCTACAAGGATCATAGGATAAAGTAGCGAACTAGAGAGGTAAAATTACCACCATGCGTATCACTATCACTATAACCAAGTACAATCATCTAAATTGAGAATGGAAATAGTGAATGTGTCAAACAAACAGCATTGTCCCTTCTTAACAAAAGATTCACCTGTAAAATTTCCTTCAATTATTTCAAAAAGAAAATACTAAAAAAATATCTATTGAAAAAAAATTGTAAACTATGTTCCAACTTCTTTAAAAAGTAAGCAAAATGTGTAATTGGAACACTATTGAATAAATTATACATATTATTGACATTGAAATGCTTCCTACGATTATCAGCAATGAAAATAAAATTGATTAAACCATGTCTAATAGTATACTTGTAGTTGCGAGGTATACATTGTGGTTCATCTTATGTCTTCAAGAGATTTTCGTGTCATTTTAGTTTAACCATTAACTCAGGATGACTCGAACAGCAAAATTATATAACCTCACATACCAAAATTGATCCCTTTTACTCTTTATTATGTAAACCAATATAGCCATTGGGCGATTAAAGTCATGATTGGAAAGAAATAAAATGCCAATGTAGGATGAACTCATAATCATTCTATAATTGACTTATTGATTATGATGCATTGAATAGTAATTTAACATGATGTGGGCAATGCAGGGTGAAATATTAATGCTGACATGAGAAAGATTGTTGCAGTAATGAAGTTAAATCAAATCGGGTACTCGTTGTCATCCCTAGTATATAATGTCTTATTAATTTGTTACTCTTTGTTTTTTATGATGTACTGTTTTAGTAATTGTTAATTTGTATGTCATGCCTTCAACCCCATTGGGGTATAACTGTGCATTTGTTTGTTTAATAAAGTTAAATATATCTTTAGGCAAGGTGTTGAGTCAATGGGGGCTGGTTGCATTCACTATCTGATAATATGGTTAGAAAGGTTCATGTGCCCTTGTCTCGGGCCCACAATCTTCCAAACACCTCGTGAAAAGCCCTTTATATACTAAAGGTCCAACCAAAATCATTGAGATTCCAAGGGCAAGGATTGGTCTCACCGTTACGATTGGTCCGCTCCAGGTTCAGAAGGTCAACTTTAATGCTTATATACACAATTGGGTCAAAATTTATAATCGGTCCCACATCATAGACCACTGGGCAGTTACAAAATATATCCCTTAGTTGAACGACAAATTACAAAATATGAGAAGGGATGTATGACAATGTGTTTTATCCAACTAAAGACTGGCACTCTTACATCTGGGGAAAAACAATGAGAACGAACTCTGTATTACACTTAAAATCCTAAAATATGGCATAATAACAATACACATAATATACATAAGTCATAACAATAACAATTTTCTCATTTACAACCATGTTCATACACGCTTAAAGTTTGCTCAGGCGGAAAGCAAAAAAAAACAAGTTATCAGAATCTAAGCAGGTACTCTCAAATAAAAAGGATAAATAATCATGTGTACATCAAGTTGTATCTAACTCCTAATGAAGCATCTAAAAGAAAAAGTGTAAACACTATATATATGTATACCAAATATTAAATCACTATGTTTAAGCATGACACAAAAAGAGCAGAAAATTGATTATTAACGTGATCTGTAATTTAACACGGTTAAACTCAAATCACCATCTCCAAGCATAGTGATAAACAAGAATGTGTCCATAGTACACGGATGCCCCATTCGCACTATCATTTTCTATGTTCAGTGGACCGTTAAGTTGAAGTCAAAACCCTTATTTGGCATTATAATTAAATATATAATATCATAGGGAACATGTGTACTAAGTTTCAAGTTAATTGGACTTCCAACTTCATCAAAAACTACCTTGACAAAAAACTTTAACCTGACACGGGACAGACGAACGAACGGACGTACAGACCAGAACACATAATGTCCCTCTACTATAGTAGGTGGGGCATACAAATGTTGAAAACTGATTAATTAATTTCGTAAGTCCAAGGGTCATAACTCATAAATATTAGACCGAAACAGAATTTAAACTTTATCGGTAACTTGTCATAGTAAAACTAAATTTATTGGATGGACAGACAAACGGAAAGACAGAAAGTAGGACGGAAAGCTAAGATTAATGTATGTCGTCCCACAAATCATTGTAAAACATGTAAGTGTCTAATGTTGTGCTGATCTAAAATTTCTTTGTGTCATTCCTTCAATTGTTATTTAATTTCGTTGTGTACTATAACATGTGTCATTTCAAGTCTTGGTACTAGTCGACGTGCACATTCTGCACTAAAGTGAAAGTATGTGCTCTGCATGTTCATACCGTTTTAAAAGTAAATCATGTGGCGACTTTCTATGTTTCTTTGAGAATTCCTGGTTACAACCGTAACATTTACGGATTAAACCAGCACAAAATGTCAGATGAAATGGTTGATCTTGAGTTGGAATGTCTGTTTCCACATATTCCTGTAGTTCAATACTGGTTTTATTTGCAGCACCCTTTCTCCTTTGTGTTGCTTTAGAGGCTTTCTTCACTCTGTTTGTGGCCATATTTGCATTTGCCAAATTAGTGACATCACATTTATCTTTATAATTGTTTTCTGTAGCTAGTAAGATAAGAATTAAATATGCCAAGATACTGACTTAGTGCTAAGGTGTGTTTGCAGAGGTTAAAACTGCAGTACCTTGAGCATTTCTTGTCGCAACATATTGTGACAGGTCCTGCTTGATATTTTAAAATGTGTGGGTCATTGTTACTTATGAAATTCGCTACCATAAACGATTTCCCGTCTTTGCATCCTGGCAATAATTAATGTTTCCATCCTCGCTCAGTAATTGTTTCGCACAACGGTATATGTCACTCAAAATCCTAAATGGAACATTTATAATTTGGGATTCCTCTTCTGACACAGGAAATGTGATTGCACTACTTGTCGCAGTTAGGTCTTCGTCCTGTTCAATTCCTGATATCTTTATAGGTTGTCTCTGAAATCTGAAAAAGAACTTTTCAAATATATGGATTAATCTAACCGCATGAAGGTATTCATTTATATTTACATAACGCATTGCATTTCTTTATTTAAAAAATATACTAGACATCTTTTCATGATTACATATCCTTCATCTATGAAACAAGTGTTGAAAAGTTTGTAATTGGATTTTTATGTTAAATAATTGCTTTAAATCTTCTAAGCTGTTACTTCAGTCTCCCAAATGTAAGGTTTGGTCATACCAATCTTATTTTTTTCCTATTTGGCAACTTTGAACAAGGCCATGTGAATACCCAAAAATGCCCCATGACCCTATGTTTTTATTGTTGCAAAAGATAGGGCTACATTAATACTTTCATGAATGATATAAGGAAGTTTATCATTTTTAAAGGTAAATCAGGAATAAATATATTTCCACACATAGATTAGCTTTAAAGTTAATGGGAGATTTTTTACTGAATTTACCCCTATTTTGTCATTCAACATTTTCACTTAGACTTTTCTTTCATGTTAGTTTAATAACTACTTTTTAAAACAGTTTGTTACTTTCGATTGAAAATATATAAGGACAATGTATATAGCCACCATCGCTTGTCCATAGAACCTGTAAAACTGTCATTACTATAACCCAAGAAACTTAATCACTTAAATAAATGAGAAATGTTGTTTTTGATTAATTTGATACAAGAGGCTGTCACAACGACAACAAACCGGATTTATTAACATTTGTTTGTGTTCTGGCAATATCACAAGAACCATAACTGATGAATGGTGAAAGTGAAAATCGTCAATATCAAATTAGACCTCCATATTGTCATCAGTATCAACATATTAAAATTTGAAAAGCTTAGATTGAATATTTCATGAGTAAATTTAACAACGTGAATGGAAATGCCATTTCATGATCTTTCAAAAACCATAACTCCTAAATGGTAAAAATAAAAATCGTCATTATTGAACTTGACCTCCATTTTGTCATCAGTAACAACATATTAAAATTTGGGAAGCTTAAGTAAAACAGTTCATGCATAAATTCACGGACACGACTGCAAACTCCATTTTCAATCTTTCAAGAACCATAACTCCTGAACGGTAAAATTCAAAATCGTCATTATTGAACTTGACTTTCATTTAGTTGTCAGTAACAACATATTATTTTTTTTAAAGCCTTGGTTGAACAGTTCATGCGTTAATGCACGGACACGACTGGAAACTCCATTTTTTCAATCTTTCAAGAACCGTAACTCCTGAACGGTTCAAGTCCAAATCGTCATTATTGAACTTGACCTTCATTTTGTTGTCAGTAACAACATATTAAAATTTTAAAAGGTTTCGTTGAACGGTTCATGAGTAAATGCACGGACAACATTTGGTGGACGGCCGCCCGACCGCCGTACATCCCAAAAATCAATAACCGACATTTTTGTCACAAAAATGCGGTTAAAAATAAATAGATGTTTAATCAGTTCAAACCACACACTATACAGGTTATGCATATATTGTAAATATAAAACTGAAAAGCATAAAATATATATATACATGTTTATATTATATATTTTTAGATATACCGTAAGATATAAGTATATAAATAAATAATTTTAACAAATTTTATTGTATAATGAAAGCTAAATTAAGTGTCGGAGCCAGAACTCTTCATAAGGCCCGGCTGACTTACCCCAGAGGAGGCCTGCACCAGACATGAACCAGTGATTCCCCATATACTCAACCAAATGCGCATATGATAAACTTTGCTTTATTTCATTATGGATTAAAACATCTTTGAATTCAAACTAAAGATCCTTGTTTGGTGCACAGTCAACAATTAGATAAAAATATGTGTTTTGTAGAGAAACAGATTGTTTCAATATTTTAGATCTTGGGCTTAAATACATTCTATGATCATATCGTTTTAACACATCATTTCATTTGGAATATTTCTTCGCTTATCTGACAATGATTGTTCACAGCCGTATACTTTTCTTATTATTCCAGCTATGACAGTAAGATGGAAGGTTGTTTATTTAAATCAGGTCTTTGAACTTCAGTGTATTGTCTATTATGATTCAACTCTAATGAATGTAAGTTAGCAGAGCCCTTCCCTTTTTTGTGTTGCAATTGATGCCTTTTCCCCCTCTTGTTATAGACAAATTAAAGTTAGATATTTCCGTCTTCATCTTCTTTTTTAGTTTATATTTTGCTAAGTAGTCCCCCAGGCCGCCACGACTTTGGGCCAAAACAAGTGTGTGCTCACAAATGAAATATGTATTTAATCTGAAACATACCTTTTTACATTTGATATTCCAACTTTTGAAATTAAGTGCCACCTCCTAAGATTTTTCCGATTTATTACATTATTGTTATGTCTGTACAACTAGGGCATCGGATAATGTTGCCTTTTTGTTGAAATTTGTGAAGCATCATTAAAAATATGAACGATAATTCGTTATGGTATATTGTCTATATTACTATCAGATGCTGACATTGACAGTCTGTTTTCCTTTACCCTGGTATTATCCCCGAATACTTTTGTAACCTCGCTGACCGAGTAAACAGTGGCTAGATAAGCTTAACAAGAAATGAATACTATTTTTATATGCCATAAAATGCTACGGTAAATACCATCAGATTACGTTCATAACAATACCTACTATATAATCGGGTGGTTATCCATAATTAGGAAGTCATCTCATATTACGAAAGATTTATACAACAACTAACTGTAAATTTGTATTCAGTGACCATACAATTCAATTCCCAATGTTTAGAAAAATTAATGTAATCAAGAAATCGTGATCGTTAAACGAGAATATATATGTCCCTTCTTTAACCCAAGGTCGGTCTGGGATAACTTGTGACACTAGTCTTTTTTTGGTTTTATTCCGTATGACTAACAGGTTTCACATTTGCTTATGTAATCTCGGATTTCACTATTTTTACGGCAAATATACACATTCACAGTCGTTTTTAAACATCCTTCTATTCCGATATGTGTATGATTTGTTCTAAAATTTCGGTCCGCATGCACCTAGAAATTAATTACACAACGGTCCCCCTCGCAAATAATTCCACAGTTCGTCATGGATGTTATAGTACGGCACAATATACTGTTGATTAGTTATTTCTGTCCATCCTCTAGCTACCTTGTCAATAGGTTTGAGTAATAAAGGGTCTTTCATTTTTGCGTCGGAAATTTCTTTCTGACGTTTTGATGATATTGCAAGGTAATCCCCCATGTTTATATTTGCTAGTTCCATTTCAATATTTGATCTAACATGACATATCTCGTCCTGCTTTTTCGATTTGTTGTTTCCGTTGTTCAGGTACGCTAGCGATAGAGTACCCGCTATGTACATGTATCATTCTGGTTTGTCGTTACAATCTTAAGGGCATTCGTTGAAGTCGTTTCGGCGCGTGACACAGTGGCAGTAGTCAAAAGTGTCCATCGGATCTGATCTGACGCAAGTTAAAAATGTTGCTTTGCGTAATTTTGCATCTTTTTCTGATAGTCCAGACGCAATCACGTAGTTGTCCCATGCTCTTTTGAATTTCCACAATTCGTCGCAATATTTCAAGCAAGATCAAGTTTTTGAACAAATAGAAGTACAGATCAGACGTCGACAGCCATGTTTATTTGTGGTTCCTTAAATTCATGTGCAACTTCTTCTCCGATGTCAGTGTCGCTTTCTGCACTTTTCGTGGACATTAGTTCCTTTGACAAAGTTAATATTATCGGACATCTGACACCATATTTAAGTTTTTGACTACAATTAAAATCTATATAATCCAAGTCGACTTATAACAATTTAATGGCGACTGGCAATACACAGTTTACAATGCATGTCTTATTATATCACGTATAGCTCATTAACATAATGAGGTCGTGTTACTAAAGGTATTTATAGCCAATACTGTAATGAAATAAACAAGAATTTGCATCGGCAAATTAAATTCGTATCCTAAAAGAGGGACGAAAGATACCAAAGGGACAGTCAAACTCTTAAATCTCAAACAAACTGACAACGACATGGCTAAAACATTCGTTTTTAACATTCAATATTTGTTTTCAATATTAAACATTCGTTTTCAACGTTCGATTTTCAACTTTATAACATTCGTTTTCAACATTTAACTTTCGTTTACAACATTCGATTTTCAACTTTCAATTTTTAAACGTTCAACATTCGTTTTTAACATTCAACATTTGTTTTCAATATTAAACATTCGTTTTCAACGTTTGATTTTAAACTTTCAGCATTTGTTTTCAACTTTCAATAATCAACATTCATCATCCGTTTTCAACATTTTACTTAGTTTTCAACTTTCAATTTTCAACTGTCAACTTTCGTTTTTAACATTCAATATTCGATTTTCATGAATATTAACGCCAGTTGTGATCGACGGATATCTTCACACATATTCGTACCCTACCTATAACCATGACCCTTACCCTCATATGACCATAACCAGACCTGCCTATTATCTTGATCCTAACCTTGAATATAACCCTAACTTGTACCCTACATATATACTTTACCCGTACCCTGAATATAACTATAATCTGTACCTTACCTATAATCCTAACCCTTGCCATGGATATAACCCTTACCATACATTACTTACAATCCTTACCCTTTCCGCGAATTTTACCCTATACCCTTTACCCTTATTTTAATCCTAACCCGTATCCTGATAATAACCATAACCAATACTCTACCGATATTCTTTACCCTTACCTTGAATATAACTATAACATGTCCCCTATCTATAACACTAACCCTTATGCTGAAAATAACGCTAACCTATCCCCTACCTATAACCCTAACCCTAACCCTGAACATAACGCTAACCTATCCCCTACCTATAACCCTAACCCTGAACATAACGCTAACCTATCCCCGACCTATAACCCTAACACTTACCCTGAACATAACGCTAACCTATCCCCTACCAATAACCCTAACCCTTACCCTGAACATAACGCTTACCTATCCCCTTCCTATAACCCTAACCCTGAACATAACGCTAACTTATCCCCTACCTATAACCATAACCCTTACCCTGAACATAACCCTAATTCTTACCCTGAACATAACCCCTACATATAACCCTAACCCTTACCCTGAACATAACGCTAACCTATCCCCTACCTATAACCCTAACCCTTACCCTGAACATAACGCTAACCTATCCCCTACCAATAACCCTAACCCTTACCCTGAACATAACGCTAACCTATCCCCCTTCCTATTAACCCTTACCCTGCATATAACATATGCCCTTTTCCCTACCTACTACCCAAACCCTTACCCTGCAGGGAAGCCTAACTTGTTCTACCTAATATCCTAATCATTACCCTGAATATAACCCCAACCCATACCATAACTATAAGCTTTACCCTTAACTTTAATATAACCCTACCCTCACCCTGCCTATAATCTAAACCCCCACCCTTAATATTACCTTAACCCGTATCACTGACTTTTAGTTAAATATAATGCATGTGAAAAGATCTTTCGCAATCTGCTAATGACTTTTAGTACAGTATATAGCATGTAAAAAGATCTTCCACAAACTTCCGCTTACTTTTAATAAAGTATATAGCATGTAAATAGTTATCAAATGTACCAGGATTATAATTTAGTACGCCAGCGCGCGTTTCGTCTTCATAAGACTCATCAGTGACGCTAATATCAAAATATGTATAAAGCCAAACTAGTACAAAGTTGAAGAGCATTGATAATCCAAAATTTCAAAAAGTTGTGCCAAATACGGCTATGGTAATCTATGCCTGGGATAAAAAAAAATCCTTAGTTTTTCGAAAAATTCTAAGTTTTGTAAACAGGAAGTTTATTAAAATGACCACGTTATTGATATGCATGTCAACACCGAAATGTTGAGTACTGGGCTGGTGATACAATCGGGGACGAAACGTCCAACAGCAGTGGCATCGACCTAGTGGTGTAGATAGTTATCAAAGGTACCAGGATAATAATTTAGTACGCCAGACGCGCGTTTCGTCTACATAAGACTCGTCAGTGACGCTCATATCAAAATATTTATAAAGCCAAACTAGTACAAAGTTGAAGAGCATTGAGGATCCAAAATTCCAAAAAGTTGTGCCAAATACGGCTAAGGTAATCTATGCCTGGGATAAGAAAATCCTTAGTTTTTCGAAAAATTCAAAGTTTGGTAAACAGGAAGATTATAATATTGACCACATTATTGATATTCATGTCTTGACTACTGGACTGGTGATACCCTCGGGGACGAAACGTCCACCAGCAAGATCTGAGCATATATAGCATGTAAAAAGATCTTCTGCAATGTTCCGATGACCTTTGGTGAAGTATTGAGCATGTAAAGGTGTAATTCCACCATTGATTTTCCCCTATAAGTCTTTGTGAAATTTGCACTTTTCAAAAAATTGTACAGAATTTATCTTTGTTTCAAATAAAGAAATACTTGGCATGAGTAAAGTTTTATCCTGTTCAGTTCTATAGAAAAAGTTTCACATAACATGCCATTGCATATAAGAAAATAACCATCATTAGAAGTTAACCAATCAAATTTCTCCCCTTATTCTATCTGTGTACAAGGTCACCATGTATCCTCAAGATTACAAAATTTTCTATAGAAATCACAAATAAAAAATAATGGTGTTTTGAAATACCCAAGACATATGTTTATGACACAGAAATAGTTTTACTGCAATAAAATGTAGGATTAATTACCTACAACTGTCAAATACAAGGGAATATTTTTTTAGACCTACTTTCGGATGTGACGTACCATGATTTGGTGGTATTACACCTAAAGATATTTCGCAATATTCGTTAACTATATTAATATGTGGTTATACAATGTAACTTGATTATTTTTGGATAATATACCCTGAAATATCGTGACTTCTTACTTGTTGGATGAATCGTGATAGCTGGCAATAGTGAAATTGCACTTTGTTACATGACAGCCACCTCCCCCAACCAACCCCTAGTGTAATGATAAAACTATCTCGTAATTACGACATTAGAAAAAATATAATAATAAAGATAATATTTTTTTTCAAAGCACTTCTGAATCATGAATTTTAATTGATGTAAATATATATATAAAAATTTTTAATCTTCATTTCTATTCATCTTGAATTTTTTATGCCCAGGTTTAGTTTTTTATAGTGAATTTAATTTGTGCATTTTATTTGCTTTATATTTGTGTGTATTACACATGTTTGATTAAGCTAGTTTTCAGTTCTTGTCATTAAGACAGTGGGCGTGTTGTTTGTAGTTTAGAACAAGAGATTTTTGACTATAATGTTATGTACATTGGAGTTCCATGGAATTGATTGACAGTGTTGGTCATTCACAGGTGTTAAGGTTACCGATATGTAGGAATTGAAGCTAATGAGATGCTTATTTATTTAGTTTATTGATTAAGTTGCCCAGAGATAATGATTAGTTGATTGTAATTGATGCTTTTAATTATTTGATAATTTTATTTAGGCTTTGATAAACAGTCAAAACTCTAGACATGTTTAATTATAGATTAATAATTGACAAACGTATAAAATCTTTAATGTATTTTTTTTTAAATTAAAGATTATTACTCAACAGTGAAATTATAATTCTGTATTTCCTGTGACAAAGAAGACGGACTCCTAAGTTAAGTTGTTCAGACAATCGAGTTTTGATGAATCTGTTGTCAAGGTTCATATTTTTGTATATATCATCTGTAATGCAAATATTGCAAACTAAAAAAAAAACAACGGAATTTTATATCATATTTAATGGTGATATGCCAATAAAGACCGATATTCTCAACAAATAAAAGAAATAAATAATATTAAATTCTCTAAATAAATCCATATTCAAATATATGTGTCACTATTGTACAGGGGACTTATGGAGAGAAAGAGAGAGGGAGAAAACATATTCCCCTACATATGGAGTACATAATACACAGATCTCCATATGACTTATTGTCGCGACGAGTTGGAGTACATCCAAAGACAGATCTCCTATATTTCGCAGGTGGACTTTGTTCCACAGAAGAGAATCGGCACCGCTTGATTGTCAAATTATGTTTTTTTTTAAAAGTGCATGCATTATATGTGTTTGTGTTTCATTTATTGCAAAAACAATTCATAGGAAAAAATATATTAATCACAATTAATAAGATTCAAAGATTAAAATTATATTCAAAACAATTTGAAAAAAATGAAATCAGGAGATTTGAAACTTAACAAGGGCAAATTGCTACTGCATCATAGGTTATCACCATATTCACATAATGTGTAGATCAATTGTGCAGCATCATGAATATTCAGTAATACATTACGGCACACAAGAATGTTATTAATAACCAATCAAAAAGCTGGATTACGATGATGACATACACAAAATAAAATTTAAAATTTAATACAACTTAAATTATCTTTAATTATTAAGATCAAAATTTGGAGTTCAAACGAAATATTATTTTATTACATTAAAGAAATAAAAATCCATATGCTTTTCAAAAATAAATAAGTGCATTTGGCATATTATAAAATAACAAGTATTTTGGCACCAAATTACATTATTTGCAGAGAGGCTCGGTTTTAAACGGGAGAAAATGATGTCATGCAGGTATTCATCAGGACATATACAAAAGAAAAATAATTAGATTCGCGCTAACATCATTTTCCTCCTTCGGGTAAAATCATTATAATGAATAATATCATGAGGTTATTCAATCCACAACAATAAATAGGATGATCATAAATAAGTTAAAAAGCAGATGTTTTATACATACTGCATAAATGTATATAAATCGCATAGTTAATTGACATGGAATTCACGAGTGTAATTCAGCAATTTACAAAACATAGAATACTTGTAATGTGTCAAGAGATCATGTTATTTGTTGTTGTTGTGTATAGTTAATGTATTGTAAATTATTTTGATCAAAAAGAAAAGAAAAGAAAGAAAGAATTATTAAAACATCATTTTCCTCACAGCAAAACTGAGTTCTCGTTGTTTATTCTTTTACAAAGGTCGTTAGGCAGATTCCAACCTAGCACTATTTATTTTGAAAAAAAAAAAGTTTTTAAGCAACTATTATTTTAATTCAGAGGTTTATTTAAACAGTATTTAATATTGTTAATTTTTAATATGAAACCTGAATTGTTGTACTGTTTTATCATTGTTTTTAACTAACTTTGACTTCAAAATGTGTACTTTGAAATTATATTGTATTTATCTTAATGTTTTTATTGTTAAATTTAAAGCGAGTTTCTGGATATTCTAGTGTGGTTTTCTGTCTCGTTGCTGTTTCCGGCCTCCTACCGTGAGCCTCCTCCTAGATTGTGCCATAGCGCTTTACAATTGTTGGGACACAAAAACACCACAAAACATCAACACAATACTTGATTCTACCAGCAAATTTAGTTTCTTATTTATTTCATTAAAAGGGGTTCGCAGGGCGCAAGTCCCACTCTCGCTGCCATTCCAATCCATAGCAACGACATGTAGTTCCAAGATGTCAAGACATATTTCTACCTACGAGAACCGTAAGAGAACTTAACGAACTAGAGGATGGAAATAACCATCATGTTTATCAATATAAAATATCATCAAAGACATCCATAGTCCCAACATAATAACTGATCCCCATGAGAAGTACACAGCAACCATAATAGTTTGGTCTCAACAATTGGAGATGACATGGACCTTCTAGATGACTAGCTAGCGAATGTCCATATAAGGAGATGTGATGACAACATAACTAAATCAATGATTCCGTTCTTATTAACATCGTTTTCAACTTTTTCTCATTTGGAATACGACTAATTCAATATTTCCTGCAATATCACATGTTCGTGTACTTTTTCGTGTCGAAATATTCATTGTTGTCTGTTGATTTCATCACCCATCCCATAACAAAGTGTTCATGATCATAAAAATAATGTTGATGCGATCTGTATAGGAGCAATTCCATCATTATTAAATATGTTTGTTATTTGATGTACATCACATACATTCCTTTGATAATGTAAAAACTATTGATTTTTACCTGCCGACAATAGTAATGTTTTCTGTTGTACTGATTTTATTGAGTTGATGTTTATTATAAAACCCGTTTAAAAAAAAAAGAGTATTGCTATATTGCTGGTGTGTTCAATGCTGCTGGCTAACACACAGTTTATTATCATAAAATATTTTGGGTGTCATCTGTATAGTAGCAATTTCATTACTGTTTGATATTTTTGTTCGTTCCGGTATTAAAAAGTTTCCTCAAAGGGAACGTCCATTTTACTAATATAGAAAATTATTAATCGTTTGTAAATATCGACTAATGAGTTTGAATATCGTCCGCCTCTGTGTGGACAATAACTGATCCTTGTATATATCGATTAATGAGTTTGTTATATTTAACTTTGCCATTAAAGTGCGAGGTTTGACACGCCACAAAACCAGGTTCAACCCACCAGTTTTATTCCCCTTAAAAAATGACCTGTACCAAGTCAGGAAGATGGCCATTAAGATTTCTGGAAAAGAACATTCATCCCCATATCTAACAAATTGCGCCAAATAAAATTATTGTCTATAAGATATATAATTTCATATTGGACTGCAACACAGGTTCATATGTACGCCCTGGTTGTGATTTTTGTGTCGTTAGAATACCATGTCATTGTGAAATTATTACATCAACCACCCATTTCCCTGCACATGTAAATGATTGTGAAACAAACTCCACCCAAATAAACAAACTGCATCTGGTAAATTTCACTCTACTCCAAGAATGATTTATTTCATCAAAATTAATCAATATTTTAGGCAATACTACGTTTAATGACCCAGTCTCGGTCAATTTTCCAAATTTTGAAATTAATAAACAAAAATTTCATTTCATAATAGCAACCGATAAGAAAAAAGATATGAGTCTTGACAAAAATGACAAAAGAAGTAAAATATATACTCATTTGGCTGATTCATTAGTAGATGGAGAGGTAGATTTTTCAGAAAGTTGGCTTACAAAACAGAACATTCTATCATTATCGGCTATAGTTATCGCTTCAGTAAATGCAATAGCTACAATATATCTGATTAACAAATTCGAAATCATAGCAGCGGCTATTTCGGTTTATCCACCGGTAAAAGCAGACTCCTTCATTTATGAATTCCCAACTACTCAAGATACATTGTACAATGAATGGACAGCAGTGTTAAGCGACAATATTAAGTAAGATCACATAATATTTGACTTAACTTTCGTCTGTTTGGTGGGCATATGTTTCATAATTCTGTATATCATAAATAAACGTTCGTTCCACACCACTATTTGTTGGAAATAACTAATGGCGAAAAGTGTTTCCTTCTTAATATCCTAAATTTGCCATTGTGTTCATCATTTTTCGATTTCAAAAATCCGGCTTAAGTTAGAATCAAAATTAAATCAATCTTCACAAAATAATTTTCCTTTTTGATTTTTTTTTCAGACTACCAAATTTTTATGAACGTCATTCAATTTCAGAAATGAAGATTACATGTAATTTCGGAGAGAGAACAGTGTGGTGTGTAACGGCGGCTTGCGCACATATTTGTCCAACTTTGCAGAGATTAATTCGTTATGGGGGAACACCTATTAATTTTTCTTTAGAGGCCTTCTGTTTCATCAACAAACGGGTCAACGCCTTGGACACTAGATGGCCACATATTAAGAAAATCATAGATATAATAAAATTAGCCGCCTTTTTGAATATCAATTCTTCAAATTTGATGTATATTTTTGGAAAATTTAACATTACCTATGAAAATGCATTTTATACGTACCCCCAGCAACCCCAGCACTCATCAACAAAGCGCCGATATTCCAAGGTCTACTACGGTTTCGGAAAAACGAAATAAAGTTATCAGAGTTTTCTTTTCACGCTTTTATATATATGAATAACATATTTCATTCAGGTCAGACCAAATTGCTTTCTGTCAAGGAGATAATTGATCTAATTCATTTATCTTCATTTTTAAATATTAATGCACATGATGTGATGTGGCTAATTAACAAATTGAACATAAATTATGAAAATGCAAGAGACCACATAGATCTTATTGTACATTTTAATTTAAAAGGTTACCCAGAGTTAGCCACAAGTGTAAACTATGATATTATTCAAAGTAGGATTGCTGTAAATTTTGTCTTACAAGATTATAATTGTTTTTCCATGAATAGAGACGTGCATATACAACATATGTATATGTATGATTATAAAAACAAACGCGTGCTAACCTGTATGTGTAATCTTTGTAAATTGTATAGACATATACGCATAATATGTAAAAATTACAAAGTTTTAAAGAACAAACCCCGTATTTTATTCTGATTTTTTTTTAATTTAATACATATTCGTAATATTCCATATTTTCGGTTAATAATGGAACAAGTACAGAAGACAATCCCTCTTAAAGAAATATTAAATCGCGAGTTGAGAAGAAAAATGAAATGGCAGGAAACTAATCCATTTCTACAAATGCTAGAAACAAACTTATAACCATACTAGTTTCATGTTTGTTTATCATATTTAAGCTTTACCCTAAATTTAGATTGCGACGATTTCGTAAATATATCGCCTTCACAGATTCTTTGGGTAGACAAAGAGGCAAAAAATTGTAACAGTACTAAAGTATCATATAAAAAAAGAAATATACATATATACAAATAACTATAGGAATGAACTATAATTATAACACATTAATTTAAATATTTCACTATTTTTGTATATATCATCTTTTATGCAAATATTGCAAACTATATAAAAAAAAAACGGGAATTTTATATCATACTTAATTGTGCTATGCCAATAAAGTCCGATATTCTCAACAAATAAAAGAAATAAATAATATTTAATTCCCTTAATAAATCCATATTCAAATATATGTGTCACTATTGTACAGGGGACTTATAGGATAAAAGAGAGAGGGAGAAAAGATATTCTCCTACATATGGAGTACATAATACACAGATCTCCATATGACTTATTGTAGCGACGAGTTCGAGTCACCCAAAGACAGATCTCCATTATTTCGCAGGTGGACTTTGTTCCACAGAAGAGGATCGGCACCGCTTGATTGTCAAATTATTTTTTTTATTGTGCATGCATTATATATTTTTGTGCATGTATATATGTGTTTGTGTTTCATTTATTGCAAAAACAATTCATAGGAAAAAAATATATTAATCACAATTAATAAGATTCCAAGATTAAAATTATATTCAAAACAATTTGAAAAAAATGAAATCAGGAGATTTGAAACTTAAACAAGGGGGTAATGTTATAAAAGGGTTTAAGCCACTTTTAGAAATAATTAGAAATTGAAATAAAATAGAGCTTTTTAAAACAAAAAATGTATATCTAAATTAATTAAGTCAGTTAAAAGTAAAGGAGAATATAAATGTCAAATAATTTATTTGCATTAGAAAATATAACAAGAAGAAAATACAAAGAAAAGAGTTCATCATTCATAAGAGTAACATACATTATGTAAGATGCAAGATAAGCAGAATTAGTACAAGTCAAAAAACTTAATTAATATGTAAGGTAGCACGTTTTAGAAGGTTGCTTGGTCGACGGGCAGATGCAGAGCAAATTGCTACTACATCATAGGTTATAATAATATTCATAGAATTGGTAGATAGTGCAGCATCTTGAATATTGAGTAATACATTACGGCACACAAGAATGTTATTAATAACCAACCACAAAGCTGGATTACAATGATGACATACACAAAATAAAGTTTAGAATTTAATACAACTTAAATTATCTTTTATTATAAAGATCAAAATTCGGAGTTCAAACGAAATATTATTTTATTACATTAAAGAAGTAATAATCCAAATGCTTTTCAAAAATAAATAAGTGCATTTTGCATATTATAAAATAAGTATTTTGGCACCAAATTACATTATTTGCAGAGAGGCTGGGTTTTGAACGGGGGGAAATGATGTCATGCAGGTATTCATGAGGACATATAAAAGAAAAATAATTAGATTCGCGCTAACATCATTTTCCTCCCGGCAAAACTGAGTTCTCGTTGTTTATTCTTTTACAAAGGTAAGCTTATTTTATTTATTTAAAATTTAGATATACGCATTTAAGATTAAAATGAAATAGGAAATAATGTATAAGTAATAATAAAAGAGAATATTTATTTATATAATTCAAGAAATTTAGTATATCAATTTGATTCTTTATTTAATAATTAATTTAGTTAAATATTAACACTTTGTTGAATTCGTGTAAAATCATTATAATAAATAATATCATGAGGTCATTCAATCAACAACAATAAATAGGATGATCATAAATAAGTTAAAAAGCAGACGTTTTATACATACTGCATAACTGTATAAAAAATAACATAGTTAATCGACATGGAATTCACGAGTTTAATTCAGCAATTTACGAAACAGGTATACTTGTAATGTGTAAAGAGATTTTGTTATTTGTTGCTGTTGTGTATAATTAATGTATTGTTAATTATTTTGATCAAAAAGAAAAGAAAAGAAAGAATAATTAAAACATCATTTTCCTCCCAGCAAAACTGAGTTCTCGTTGTTTATTCTTTTACAAATATCGTTAGGCAGATTCCAACCTAGCACTATTTATTTTGAAAAAAATATGTTTTTAAGCAACTATTATTTCAATTCAGAGGTTTATTTAAACAGTATTTAATAGTGTTATTTTTCAATATGAAACCTGTATTGTTGTACTATTTTATCATTGTTTTTAACTAAAAAGTAAAATCTCAAAAATACTGAACTCAGAGGAAAATCAATTTGAAAAGTCCATAATCACATGGCAAAATCAAAAAACAAAACGCATCAAAAACGAATGGACAAGAACTGTCATATTCCTGACTTGGTACAGGCATTTTCAAAGGTAGAAAATGGTGGATTAAATCTGGTTCTATAGCGCTAACCCTCTCACTTTAATAACAGTCTCATCAAATTATTAACTTTGACTTCAAAATGTGTACTTTGAAATTATATTGTATTTATCTTAATGTTTTCATTGTTAAATCAAAAGCGACTTTCTTGATATTCTAGTTTGGTTTTCTGTCTCGTTGCTGGTTCCGGCCTCCTACCGTGAACCTCCTCCTAGATTGTGCCATAGCGCTTTTCAATTGTTGGGACACAAAAACATCAACACAATACTTGATTCTACCAGCAAATTTAGTTTCTTATTTATTTCATTAAAAGGGGTTCGCAGGGCGCAAGTCCCAGTCTCGCCAACCATCATGTTTCAAGTATCATCAAAAACATCCATAGTCCCAACATAACAACTGATGCCCATGAGAAGTAATCATAAGTATTCGGTCTCAACAATTGGAGATGACACGAACCTTCTAGATGACTAGCTAGCGAATGTCCATATAAGGAGATGTGATGACTAACATAACTAAATCAATGATTCCGTTCTTTATAACATCGTATTCAACTTTTTCTCATTTGGAATACGACTAATTCAATATTGCCTGCAATAACACATGTTCGTGTACTTTTTCGTGTCAAAATATTCATTGTTGTCTGTTGATTTCATTACACATCCCATAACAAAGTGTTCATGATCATAAAATAATGTTGATGCGATCTGTATAGGAGCAATTCCATCATTATTAAATATGTTTGTTATTTGATGTACATCATATACATTCCTTTGAGAATGTAAAAACTATTGGTTTTTCCTTGCCAACAATAGTAATGTTTCTTGTTGTACTGATTTTTGAAAATTCAGAGGTTTATTTAAACAGTAATTATTATTGCTAATAATATGAACCCTGAATTGTTGTACTATTTTATCATTGTTTTTAATTGACTTTGACTTACTAACTGGGTATTCGTGGGGGAAAAGTTTATTGTTCCCTGGATACAACTATTGTCCTTGGTTACGCCTCAGGGCATTGGTTACTCTTCGAGGACAATGAACTTACTATTCCACTCATAACCCGGTCAATAAGTATACTATATTTCATTATTGGTAAGTTTTATAGCAAAGTAAATATATGTTGATTGAAGAACACAATATGTAAAGATTTTATTAAGGCAATTAACATATTTATAATTAACGGGAAATAAAATGAAAATAAAGATAACATAAACAGCAAATATAAATATGTTGTGCTAATAAGAAAACGACTTTGTTGAGAAAGCGAACTAAGAATAACACACAATGTATAATACTTGACAATAATTAATGTAAAATTGTACTGCTCATCTAAATGTCCATGTTAACTGCTTCATATTGATTCAGTATTAATGAAAACCTTCTTTCCTTTACGGGTAGACTTTATATACATAAATTAAGTGGTACAAGAAAAGCAAAATGAGTATGTTAAATTTGATGTATGCCTTTTTGTGATTCTTCGTTACATTTGTTGTTTTTATAGTGATATTAAGATGATAACACAATATTGACTGTTGTACCCCGATTTTTGACATTTGTATTCTTTGATTATGTTTGTTTTGTTCATACATCGTTGACAATGTAATGGAATTTGATGCGACTGTCATACAAGTGAGAGGTTTAGCTAGCTATAAAACCAGGTTCAATCCACCATTTTCTACATTAGAAAATGCCTGTACCAAGTCAGGAATATGACAGTTGTTATCCATTAGTTTGATGTGTTTGGACTTTTGATTTTGCCTTTTGATTTTGAATTTTCCTTATTGAATTTTCCTCGGAGTTCGGCATTTTTGTGTTTTTACTTTTTACTAGTATCTGAAAAATAAAGATCAAAATTAATAATTGTTGTTCCCTAGACAACTCGTGTGAAATACTTCAAACGTATGTTCTACTGTCTTCGTATCATCATTCTGGCCGACTTGTAAGAGTATTCTAAACCCCGCCAAGTGTACCAATTAATTCCACTTCCAAACGTTGATTGATCTCCCGCCAAATATCCACCATTCAGACAGCTATGATGACAGGCCTTATGCCACCACGCTCCATGGAAAGATACAGCACAGTTACCATACATAGAAGGAGGGTTGTTGTTCTGATCAAAAGTCGTAAACTTCATACCATTTGAGTAAGTAAGACTATCTCCTATAACACAAAAAATAGCATACTAGTACAGGACACAAAGGAAAATTAAAATCGGAAATTTCTTTATGAAGTGACAAAATCTGGACCTCAAACGAAAAGAAAACGGTCGTCTTTTTGTCTTATTATAGGCATGTATGATATATGATTACAATAAGATCGAAAAACATGCAATGGGTTTGTATGTGATTGAGTGTTGGTTGCTTAACGTTCAATGGAAACATCTAAGGCATATTCAGGACAAGCACAAATTGACATATAAAACAATAAGCAGGTTTTATGAAAGAGGCGTTTGGGCTTAAATTCAGAGAAATTAAGACTTGCAACAGGTTACATGCAGACATCTTAAGACGTTGTTACATGTTTTTTTTAACTTCAATGTGCGTGACGCTCTTTTCGCGTTTGATCGGATTTAATATCCTTATTCTATTAGACTAGTTTTACTGTCTGGTGTGATAATCGAACAGTACCTAACATATGCGGTTGCACATGTGGAGCAGGATTAACTTATTCTACAGGAGAAACCGCGATCACTCTAAGCTTTTAATTGAGTTCGTGTTGCTTAGTCTTTCTTTGGTATTCTGTGTTTTTGGTGTAACTGTCTTTTTCTTTTGTAGCCATGGCGTTGCCAGTTTATTTCCGATTGATGAGTTTGAATCTAATATCGTCATACCAATTTACCATCTGCAGAGTTCTAAGAAGACACTCAATGTTTATCTAGTTTTGTATTTTTTGGCTGAAAGTCAATTCAAATTTGCCAAATGATATTTACCTGCGTCGCCACTATACCCACTGACATATAATGCATATTTAGAAGGCGCATCACCTATGGCAAACGATTGATATTCTGCATAACGTGTCTCGTTATCAAAATCTTCTAAAACAACCATTATAGTGTATGCGTTGCTGGAAGTAAGTTGGTGAAGTTTTTCATTTCCTTAAACAGAAAAAATATTCAAAATATTGTGGATTGATTTATTTTCGTTGGTATGAATTTTCGTGAATTAAGAAAAACGTAAATTTTCGAAGATATTTGTTTTTCATGGTTTTGAAAATCTCTGCATACAAAGCAGACAGATAATTGGTAATTTGTTTTGCTTTAGAACTCGTGGTTCACCTATCTCTACGAAACCCACGAAAATTGGTATTCAGCGAATAATACTGAATCCACATTACATCTATCCTATAAAATAAATCAAGCAAACGACGGCCTGTGTGACCGACGGGAGGAATAAACGTGACAAACAGAGCTATTATGTAAATTATGAACAATAAATTAGCCTGTCAAACAACTACCTGAGAACGCTATACTTGATAGAGTTGTTCCACCAATTTTAAGAAAGTACAAATTTAAATATTCATTTGATATCGTTTGAATATTCATTTAGTATCGCTTGAATATTCATTTGTAATCGTTTTAATAATTATTTAATATCGTTCAAATATTCAGTTGATATCGTTCCAATATTTTTTTGATATTGTTTGAATATTCATTTGATAACGTTGAATATTCATTTGACATCATTTGAATATTCATTTGATATCGTTTTAGTATTCACTTGATATCATTTGTGTATTCATTTGATATCGTTTGTATAAATCGACTAATTCGTTTGACTATTCATTTGATATCGTTTGAATATTCATTTAATATCGTTTAAATATTCAGTTATTATCGTTTGAATATTCAGTTGATATCTGATATCCTTTGTGTATTCATTTGATATCGTTTGTATAAATCGACTAATTCGTTTGACTATTCATTTGATATCGTTTCAATATTCATTTAATATCGTTTGAATATTCAGTTATTATCGTTTGAATATTCAGTTGATATCGTTCCAATATTTGATATTGTTTGAAAATTCATTTGATATCGTTTGAATATTCTTTTGACATCTTTTGAATATTCATTTAATATCGTTTGGGTATTGATTTTATATCGTTTGACTATTCATTTGGTATCTTAAGTCTCTCCATAGAAGATTATCGATCGTTTGTATATATCGACTAATGCGTTTGAATATCTGTTTGGTATCGTTCGCCTCTCTTTAAAGAATTATCGCTCGTTTGTATATATCGACTAATGAGTTTGAATATTCATTTGATATCGTTTGAATATTCATTTACTATCGTTTGAATATTCACTTATTAGCATTTGAATATTCAGTTGATATCGTTTGAATATTTAGTTGATATCGTTCCAATATTTGATATTGGAACGATATCAACTGAATATTCAAAACTCCTGAATATTTTGTATGTATCGAATAATGAGTTTCATTTGATATTGTTTTAAGATTTATTTGATATCGTTTGAATATTCTTTTGATATCGTTCGAATATTTAGTTGATATCGTTCCGATATTCATTTGATATTGATCGGATAATCCTTTGAAATCGTTTGAATATTCATTTGATATAGAGTGAATATTCAGTTGATATCGTTTGAATATTTAGTTGATATCGTTCCAATATTTGATATTGTTTGAAAATTCATTTGATATCGTTTTTATATTCTTTTGACATCTTTTGAATATTCATTTGAGATCGTTTGGGTATTCATTTGATATTGTTTGACTATTTATTTGGTTTCTAAAGTCTCTCCATAGATGATTATCGATTGTTTGTATATATCGACTAATGAGTTTGAATATTCATTTAATATCGTTTCATTATTCATTTAATATCGTTTGAATATTCAGTTATTATCAGTGGAATATTCAGTTGATATCGTTTGAATATTTAGTTGATATCGTTCCAATATTTGATATTGTTTGAATATTCTTTTGACATATTTTTATCTTCATTTGGTATCGTTTGAGTATTCATTTTATATCGTTTGACTTTTCATTTTGATCTTAATCCTCTATATAGAAGATTTTCGATCGTTTGTTATATATCGACTAATGAGTTTGAATATTCATTTGATATCGTATGAAAATTCTTTTGACTTCGTCAAAATGTATTTCATATTGTTTGAATATTCATTTGTTATTGTTTAAATATCCATTTGGTATCTTCAGCCTCTCTACAGAAGATTATCGATTGTTTGTATATATTGACTTATGAGTTTGAATATTGATTTGATATTGTCTGCCTCTCTACATAGGATTATCGATCGTTTGTATATATCGACTAATGAGTTTGAATATTCATTTAGATTCGTTTGAATATTCATTTGATATCTTTTTCGTATTCATTAAATATCATTTGAATATTCGTTTGATATCGTTCCAATATTCATTTTGATATTGCTTGAATATTCCTTTGAAATCGTTTGAATATTCCTTTGTCATTGTTTGAATAATCATTTGATATCGTTTGAGTATTTATTTGATATCGATTGAATATTCATTTGATATCGTTTAAATATTCATTAAGCATTGTTCGAATATTCGTTTGGTATCGTTTGAATATTCATTTGTAATCATTTGAATATTCATTTGGTAACTTCAACCTCTCTTTAGAAGATTATTGATTGTTTGTATGTATCGACTAATGAGTTTAGAGATTCCTTTAGTATCGTTCAAATATTCATTTGACATTGTTTGAATAATTATTTCATATCCTTTGAATATTATTTTGATATCGTTTGAATATTTATTCGGTATCGTTTGAATAATCTATGGTATCTTCTGCCTCTCTGGAGAAGACTGTTGATATTTTGTATGTATCGAATAATGAGTTTCATTTGATATTTTTTTAAAGATTTATTTGATATCGTTTGAATATTATTTTGATATCGTTCGAATATTTAGTTGATATCGTTCCGATATTCATTTGATATTGAGCGGATATTCCTTTGAAATCGTTTGAATATTCATTTGATATAGAGTGAATATACATTTGTTATCGTTTGAATATTTATTTGATATCGTTTGAATATTCATTTGGTATCGTTTGAATATTAATTTCAGCCATTGCAATATTCATTTGGTATATTCAGCCCCTCTTTAGAAGATTATCGATCGTTTGTATATATCGACTTATCAATTTGAAAACCCATTTGTTATCGTTCGACTATTTATAAGATATTATCGATTGTACATATCGACTAATGAGTTTGAATATTGATGTGATATCGTTTGAATATTTATTTGATTTCGTTTTGAAAATTTATTTGATATGATGTGAGTATTCATTGGATATCGTTTGTGTGAATCGACTGATGAGTCTGAATATTCATTAGATATCGTTGGAATATTCCGTTGATATCGTTTGAATATTCACTTGATATCGATTGAGTATTCATTATAAACGTTTGACTATTCATTTAAAATCTTTTGACTATTCAGCCTATCTAAAAAAGATTATCGATCGTTTTTATAAATCGACTAATATGTTTGAATATTTATTTGATATCGTTTGAATATTCATTTAAAACATCATGAATATTCTTTTAAAATATTATATGACTATCCATTTGCTATCGGTTGAGTATTCAATTGATATCTGTTGAGTATTCATTTCATATCATTTGAGTATTCATTTGATATCGTTTGAATATTTATTTGTTAATGTTTTATAATCTATGGTATTTTCAGCCTTTCTATAGAAGATTATTGATCGCTTGTATGTATCGCAAAATGAGTTTGAATATACATTTAGTATCGTTTGAATATACATTTGATAAAGTGTGAATATTCAGTTGATATCGTTTGAATATTCGTTGATATCGTTCCAATATTTAATATTGTTTGAATATTCATTTAATATCGTTTGAATATTCATTTGATATCGTTTGAATATACATTTGGAATAGTGTGAATATTCAGTTCATATCGTTTTACTGTTCATTTGTAATCTTTTTACTATTCATATGATATCTTAAGTCTCTTTATAGAAGATTATCGATCGTTTGTATATTTAGACTAATGTATTTGAATATCCATTTATTATCGTCAACCTCTCTATAGAGGATTATCGATCGTTTGTATATATAGACCAATCAGTTTGAATATTCATTTGATATCGTTTGAGTATTAATGTGATTTCACATTTGGTATCGTTTGAATATTAATTGTAAATGTTAGAATAATTATTTAGTATTTTCAGCCTCTCTTAAGAAGATTATCGATCGTTTGTGTACATCGACTTATGAGTTTGAATATTAATTTGCTATCGTTCGCCTCTCTTAAGTCGATTTTCATTTATTTGGTACTGTTTAAAAATTCATTTGTAATTGTTTGAATAATCATTTGGTATCTTCAGCCTCTCTATAGAATATTATAGATTGTTTGTATGTATCGACTAATGAATTTAAAGATTCCTTTAGTATCCTTTGAATATTCGTTTGATATCGTTTGAGTATTCATTTCATATCGTTTGAATATTAATTTGATATCGTTTGAATATTCATTTGGTATTGTTCGACTATTCCTTTGGTATCGTTTGAATTTTAATTTGTAATCGTTTCAATATTCATTTGGTGTTTCCAGCCCTCTTTAGAAGATTATCGATCGTTTGTTTATATCGACTAATCAATTTGAATATCCATTATTATCGTCTGCCTTTCTATAAAAAAATATTGATCGTTTATATATATCGACTAATGCGTTTGAAAATAAATTTGATACCGTCCGCCTCTCTATAAAAGTTTATCGATCGTTTGTATCTACCGACCAATAAGTTTGAATATTTATTAAGTATCGTATAAATATTCATTTGATATGGTTTGAATATTCATTTGCAATCGTTTGTATATTCATTTGATATCGTTTGAGTATTCATTTGATATCGTTTACTTTTCATTTGTAGTCGTTTGAATATTTATCTGGTATCTTTAGCTTCTCTATAGAAAATTATAGATTGTTTGAATATATCGACTAATGCGTTTGAATATCCATTTGATATCGTGCAACTCTTTAAAAAAATAATCGTTCGTTTTTATATATCGATTAATAATTTTGAATATTCATTGAGTATCGTTTGAACATTTATCATATAGTGTTTAAGTATTCATTAGATATTGTATGAATATGCATTTGATATCGTTTGAACATTTCTTTGATTTCGTTAAATTTTTAATTTGATTTCTTTCCAATATTCATTAGATGATGTTGGAATAATTATTTGTTATCATTTGAATATTCATTTGTTATCGTTTGACTATTCATTTTGTTTCTTCAGCCTCTCTATAGAATATCATCGATCGTTTGTATATATCGACGAATGAGTTTCAATATTCATTTGATATCGTTTGAGTATTCAATTGATATCGTTAGAATATTCATTTAGTATCGTTTGAATATTAATTTGTAATCGTTTGAATAATCAATTGGTATCTTCAGCCTCTCTATAGAAGATTATCTATTGTTTGTATATATTGACTTATGAGTTTCAATATTTATTTCATATCAGTTGAGTATTCATTTGATGTCGTTTCAATATTCATTTGATATCTTTTGAATATTCATTTAATATCATTTGAATATTCATTTGACATCATTTGAATATTCATTTGACATCGTTTGAATATTCATTTGATATCGTTTAAATATTCATTTGATATCGATTGAGTATTCATTTGAATATTCATTTGACATCATTTAAATATTCATTTGACATCATTTAAATATTCATTTGACATCATTTAAATATTCATTTGACATCATTTAAATATTCATTTTGATATCGGTTGAGTATTCATTTGAATATTCATTTGATAACGGTTAAGTATTCATTTGATATCATTTCAGTATGCATTTCATATCATTTCACTATTCATTTGATATCGTTTGAATATTCATTTGAAACCTTTTTGGATAATCATTTTGTATCTTCAGCTTCTCTATGGAAGATTATCTATTGTATGTATATATTGACTTATGAGTTGCAATATTCATTTCATATCAGTTGAGTATTCATTTGATGTCGTTTCAATATTCATTTGATATCTTTTGAATATTCATTTAATATCATTTGAATATTCATTTGACATCATTTGAATATTCATTTGACATCATTTGAATATTCATTTTACATAGTTTCAATATTCATTTGATATCGTTTGCATATTCATTTGATGTCTTTTGAATATTCATTTTATATCATTTGAATATTCATTTGACATCATTTAAATATTCATTTTATATCGGTTGAGTATTCATTTGGGAACTTCAACCTCTCTTCAGAAGATTATTGATTGTTTGTATGTATCGACTAATGAGTTTAGAGATTCCTTTAGTATCGTTCGAATATTCATTTGACATTGCTTGAATATTCATTTCATATCCTTTGAATATTATTTTGATATCGTTTGAATATTTATTCGGTATCGTTTGAATAATCTACGGTATCTTCTGCCTCTCTGGAGAAGACTGTTGATAGTTTGTATGTATCGAATAATGAGTTTCATTTGATATTTTTTTAAGATTTATTTGATATCGTTTGAATATTTTTTTGATATCGTTCGAATATTTAGTTGATATCGTTCCGATATTCATTTGATATTGAGCGGATATTCCTTTGAAATCGTTTGAATATTCATTTGATATAGAGTGAATATTCATTTGTTATCGTTTGAATATTTATTTGATATCGTTTGAATATTCATTTGGTATCGCTTGAATATTAATTTCAGCCATTGCAATATTCATTTGGTATATTCAGCCTCTCTTTAGAAGATTATCGATCGTTTGTTTATATCGACTTATAAATTTGAATACCCATTTGTTATCATTCGACTCTTTATAAGATATTATCGATCGTTTGTACATATCGACTAATGAGTTTGAATATTGATGTGCTATCGTTTGAATATTTATTTGATTTCGTTTGAAAATTTATTTGATATGATGTGAATATCCATTTGATATTTTTTAAGTATTCATTGGATATCGTTTGTGTGAATCGACTGATGAGTCTGAATACTCATTTGATATCGTTGGAATATTCCGTTGATATCGTTTGAATATTCATTTGATATCGTTTGAGTATTCATTATAAAACGTTTGACTATTCATTTAAAATCTTTTGACTATTCAGCCTCTCTAGAGACGATTATCGATCGTTTTTATAAATCGACTAATGTGTTTGAATATTTATTTGATATCGTTTGAATATTCATTTAAAACATCATATGAATACTCTTTTAAAATATTATATGACTATCCATTTGCTATCGGTTGAGTATTCAATTGACATCTGTTGAGTATTCATTTCATATCATTTGAGTATTTATTTGATATCTTTTGAATATTTATTTGTTATTTTTTTATAATCTATGGTATTTTCAGCCTTTCTATATAAGATTATTGATCGTTTGTATGTATCGCAAAATGAGTTTGAATATTCATTTAGTATCGTTTGAATATACATTTGATAAAGTGTGAATATTCAGTTGATATCGTTTGAATATTCGTTGATATCGTTCCAATATTTAATATTGTTTAAATATTCATTTGATATCGTTTGAATATTCATTTGATATCGTTTGAATATACATTTGGAATAGTGTGAATATTCAGTTTATATCGTTTTACTGTTCATTTGTAATTGTTTTACTATTCATATGATATCTTAAGTCTCTCTATAGAAGATTATCGATCGTTTGTATATTTAGACTAATGTATTTGAATATCCATTTATTATCGTCAACCTCTCTATAGAGGATTATCGATCGTTTGTATATATAGACCAATCAGTTTGTATATACATTTGATATCGTTTGAGTATTAATGTGATATCACATTTGGTATCGTTTGAATATCAATTGTAAATGTTTGAATAATTATTTAGTATGTTCAGCCTCTCTCAAGAAGATTATCGATCGTTTGTTTACATCGACTTATGAGTTTGAATATTCATTTGCTATCGTCCGCCTCTCTTAAGTCGATTTTCATTTATTTGGTACTGTTTAAAAATTCATTTGTAATCGTTTGAATATTCACTTGGTATCTTCAGCCTCTCTATAGAATATTATAGATTGTTTGTATGTATCGACTAATGAATTTAAAGATTCCTTTAGTATCATTTGAATATTCATTCGATATCGTTTGAGTATTCATTTCCTATCGTTTGAATATTAATTTGATATCGTTTGAATATTCATTTGGAATTGTTCGAATATTCTTTTGGTATCGTTTGAATTTTAATTTGTAATCGTTTCAATATTCATTTGGTGTTTCCAGCCTCTCCTTAGAAGATTATTGATCGTTTATATATATCGACTAATGCGTTTGAATATAAATTTGATACCGTCCGCCTCTCTATAAAAGTTTATCGATCGTTTGTATATATCGACCAATAAGTTTGAATATTTATTAAGTATCGTATACATATCCATTCGATATGGTTTGAATATTCATTTGACATCGTTTGTATATTCATTTGATATCGTTTGAGTATTCATTTGATATCGTTTACTATTCATTTGTAGTCGTTTGAATATATATCTGGTATCTTCAGCTTCTCTATAGAAAATTATAGATTGTTTGAATATATCGATTAATACGTTTGAATATCCATTTGATATCGTCCAACTCTATAAAAAAATAATCGTTCGTTTTTATATATCGACTAATAATTTTGAATATTCATTGAGTATCGTTTGAACTTTTATCATATAGTGTTTGAGTATTCATTAGATATTGGTTGAATATGCATTTGATATAGTTTGAACATTTCTTTGATTTCGTTAAATTTTTAATTTGATTTCTTTCCAATATTCATTAGATGATGTTGGAATAATTATTTGTTATCATTTGAATATTCATTAGTTATCGTTTGACTATTCATTTTGTTTGTTCAGCCTCTCTATAGAATATCATCGATCGTCTGTATATATCGACGAATGAGTTTCAATATTCATTTGATATCGTTTGAGTATTCATTTTGTTTCTTCAGCCTCTCTATAGAATATCATCGATCGTTTGTATATATCGACGAATGAGTTTCAATATTCATTTGTTATCGTTTGACTATTCATTTTGTTTCTTCAGCCTCTCTATAGAATATCATCGATCGTTTGTATATATCGACGAATGAGTTTCAATATTCATTTGATATCGTTTGAGTATTCAATTGATATCGTTAGAATATTCATTTAGTATCGTTTGAATATTCATTTGTAATCGTTTAAATAATCAATTGGTATCGTCAGCCTCTCTATAGAAGATAATCTATTGTTTGTATTTATTTCATATCAGTTGAGTATTCATTTGATGTCGTTTCAATATTCATTTGATATCTTTTGAATATTCATTTAATATCATTTGAATATTCATTTGACATCATTTGAATATTCATTTGACATCGTTTGAATATTCATTTGATATCGTTTAAATATTCAATTTATATCGGTTGAGTATTCATTTTAATATTCATTTGACATCATTTAAATATTCATTTGACATCATTTAAATATTCATTTGATATCGGTTGAGTATTCATTTAAATATTCATTTGCTATCATTTAAATGTTCATTTGCTATCATTTAAATATTCATTTGCTATCATTTAAATATTCATTTGCTATCATTTAAATATTCATTTGCTATCATTTAAATATTCATTTGATATCGGTTGAGCATTCATTTGAATATTCATTTGATATCGGTTAAGTATTCATTTGATATCATTTCAGTATACATTTCATATCATTTCACTATCCATTTGATATCTTTTGAATATTCATTTGAAATCTTTTGGATAATCATTTTGTATCTTCAGCCTCTCTATAGAAGATTATCTATTGTTTGTATATATTGACTTATGAGTTTAAATATTCATTTCATATCAGTTGAGTATTCATTTGATGTCGTTTCAATATTCATATGATATCTTTTGAATATTCATTTAATATCATTTGAATATTCATTTGACATCATTTGAATATTCATTTTACATCGTTTGAATATTCATTTAATATCGATGCATATTCATTTGATGTCTTTTGAATATTCATTTTATATCATTTGAATATGCATTTGACATCATTTAAATATTCATTTGATATCGGTTGAGTATTCATTTGAATATTCATTTGACATCATTTAAATATTCATTTGATATCATTTAAATATTCATTTTATATCGGTTGAGTATTCATTTGAATATTCATTTGACTTCATTTAAAAATTCATTTGATATCGGTTGAGTATTCATTTGAATATTCATTTGATATCATTTCAGTATTCATTTCATATCATTTCACTATTCATTTGATATCGTTTGAATATTCATTTGAAATCTTTTGGATAATCATTTGGTATCTTCAGCCTCTTTTTAAAAGATTATCGATCGTTTGTATATATCGACCAATAAGTTTGGATTGATTGATTGATTGATTGTTGGTTGCTTTATGCCGCATTAGAACAAAAAGGCTATATCGCGGCGAGAATATTTTTACAATTTAAAGCATATTTTTAAAATAAGACAAAAAGTCCTTCAATATACTAAAATTCTTGCCTAAAGCAAATTGAGTATATACAAAAAAAAATCAACAGTAAAATAACGTGATAAAAATTAAAATCGATTTAAATATAATAACATTTTTATATTTTATTATAAATTTCAATTTCTTTTAAAAAGCAACAATATTTGTAAATGGAACACCATTAAATAAATCATACATATTATTGACATTGAAATGCTTCTTACGAATATCAGCAAAGTCAATACAATTAATTAAAATAAGTTTGGATATTCATAAAGTATCGTTTAAATATTCATTTAATATCGTTTGAATATTCATTTGACATCATTTGAATATTCATCTGATATCGTTTGAGTATTCTTTTGATATCGTTTACTATTCATTTGTAATCGTTTGAACATTCAGCTGGTATCTTCAGCCTCTTTATAGAAGATTATCGATTGTTTGTATATATCGACTTATGCGTATGAAAATCAATTTGATATCGTCCGACTCAATTACAAATTATCGTTCGTTTTTATATATCGACTAATAAGTTTGAATATTCATTTAATATCGTTTGAATATTCATCAAATATTGTTTGAGTATCCATTTAATATCGATTGAGTATCCATTTGCTATCGTTTGAATATTCCTTTTATATCGTTTGAATGTTCATTTTGTATTGTTCATATATTCATTTGGTACCGTTTGAATATTCATTTGTAAACGTGTTAAAAATCATTTGGTATCGTCAGTCTGTCTATAGAAGATTATTGATTGTGTGTATGTATCGACTAAGGTGTTTCAATATTCATTTAGTATCGTTTAAAAATTCATTTGACACTGTTTAAATATTCATTTGACATCGTTGGAATAATCATTCGATATCATTTGTATATTCATTTGGTATTTTTCGAATATTCATTTGATATCGTTTGAATATTCATTAGGTATCTTCAGCCTCTGTTTTGAAGATAATCAATCGTTTTTCGTTAAATATACTAACTAATCTGAATATCCATTTGTTATTGTCCGCCTCTCCATAAAAGATTATCGATCGTTTATATATATATCGACTAATGCGTTTGGATATAAATTTGATATCGTTTGAATATTCATTTGATTTCTTTTGAAAATTCATTGGATATCATTTAAATATTCATCATATATCGATTGAGTATTCATTTGATACCATATGATTATTCATATGCCATCCTTTGAGTATTCATTTGATATGGTTTGTGTAAATCGACTTATGAGTTTGGATATTCCTTTGATATCGTTTGAATTTTCTTTTAATTTCGTTTGAATATTTATTTAATATCGTTTGAGTATTCGTTTCGTATCTTTTGAGTATTCAGTTGATATTGTTTGAATATTCAGTTGATACCGTTCCAATATTTGATATGTTGAATATTCATTTGATATTGTTTAAATATTCTTTTGACATCGTTTGAATATTTATTTGAGATCGTTTAAGTATTCTATTTGATATTGTTTGAATATTCATTTGTAATCGTTTGACTAGTTATTTGGTAACTTAAGTCTCTCTATAGAAAATTTTCGATCGTTTGTATATTTAGACTAATGCGTTTGAATATCCATTTATTATCGTCCGCCTCTCTATAGAGGATTATCGATCGTTTGTATATACCAGACGTTCAACTTAGAAATTATTTAGATAATCATTTTACGACCGAATGGATGATGCATCGTTTTCTCAATCTGTTGGATTTATTTACAACTTCATTCATGGCAAACTCGAGCATAGGGACACACTTTTATTCTGGACGTAAATATTATTTAGGGCAATTTATGGCATGTTCAGTCAAAAATATGTTCGATTTTCTAGAATATCTTTTATCAAATGTCACCAACTTTATTGAACGCGTAAACGTACAGTTACATCAAATTTGACATAAGCGGTCATGTCAATACCAGTATATATGACAAACGCGACAATCTTAACATTTTCAATTTCCTCCACCTTGGTAGCAGTATATTAGTTTCTGCATTTCGTATACATATTTCCACACTAATTCGGTATCCATGGCTAGACACTGCTGCTCAGAATTTGCAAAGCGTTACCAGTGTTTGAGTATGCAGTTGATAAATCGAGGGTATTCAAAGAACCTATAACGTTTTCTGAAACAATTCAACGGGAGATAACAAATGATAGGTACTGATGTTGTCTATCCTATACATATCTTTATAACGTGTTATGGTATTCATGTATTTGTCTATTGAATTTATTACTTTTTTTTACTGTTGATTTTATCTATGGCAATATCCCTGATGTTTTGTTTTAATATGTTTGCAATTTTCTGACTGCAGATATTCATTTGTAAGCTTCCGCCTCTCTTTTCAGTTGATAATTGATCGTTAAATTTTCATGTTATATCATGTCTTTAATTACAAAATGAAAATTTATTTGTACGACAAAGTGTGTAGATCATTTTTCAGATAATTGTAAAACATTTACCTAGCCAGAATTCAGTCTCAATGTCACCAAATCCTAATTCAAACTCCTCCCAATTTCTATAAAAGTCTACGTTACCATTTATTCTATTCTGGAATACCTGAAGTGACAACAAGGATACATGCAAATGAGGGTCTGGTTGAGTGACTGAATATGGAATAATTTACCATTCCACAGGATACATTAATATGGGCTGTTATTTTGATAATATAATGAACATATATCGGGTACAAGCCTCATTAAGTCATGCTAAAGTTCTGAAATCTTCACAATTTTAGCATTTGAGTTAAACACATTTTGTTTTAAATGTAAGTGGACGGATTTGTTTTCAGTCTAAATATTTAAATGTTAGTTTCTTTCATTTTGACGAAGACCATCTGAAAAGTTACATATTATGGCATTTTTGGTGGATTTTTCACATTCAAGCTTACATTTGAGCGTCTTTATTATCAGTTCTAATCTTTCACACATACTAATTGAATCGACTAAAGTAGACACTTTGAAGAAGATTTAAAAAGTGTTGAAAATCTTTAATCAGATGAACCTGAAAATTTTAGGCAAAAATCTGCTCTTCCAAGACTTACTCCATACTCTGCCATCATCCCAAACAGCTTATATTACAGGACACACCTATTATGTTTATTCAATTGATTTAGTTCTGAACATGCAATAACTATTTGGAACTTTTTGCAACCAGCAATAAATAAATCAAGTAACTTATCTTTATCGGAACAGCGAAGGACAGACTCAACAATAATTTCTGAAGTCATATTCGGTCTTTCAATTACATGAACTTATTATTATTGAAAGAAACGTTACATATTGTCAAATGTTTTGTTGTCCTATATAGATGATTATTTACTATGATATAAAATACTAAAAATAACTATAGAAAAGTAAATATCAAAAGATCATCCGATCTGTTTTGCAATATTTGTAAAAATGCCAATATAACTTCAATCTTATAAATTGCTCTTACACGTAATATATGAACTGTTTCCATCAAATGCAATCTAAGGAAAATTCATTTCAGAAAGCTCCAAAAACAAACAACAAAATCAAATGACAAACTCAACAGCTAAACATGTCAATCGAAAAGAAAACAACTGTCATATACCTGACGTGGTACAGATAAAGTTTTCAAAAAAACACAGCACGACGCTCCCTTCATATGTCATCGGATTTGACTGCAAAGTCAAATGGAAGCTGTCACTTCAGTAATGATTTTACTGACGGTCGATAGAAAAATATAAGGTGACAATTTCTATATACCCAAGATACCGATTATGTACAAATTAGACGTTTTAGAATATAATGCATTCTATTAAAAAAAAAGAATATAATGCATTCTGGGTAATATTTTCAAAAGTGTAAATCGAAACGTCTTGATTGGTTAAAAATGTCATAAAAAATTGAAATGTTACCAATGACGTGACGTTATTTTGATTTCAAATGAAATAACCCATGATTCTTCACATTCTGAAAAGGTCAATGTACTTACTGTCCAACCTCCGCCATCTGTAGTCATGTCACAGTAAACACTAAAACCACAACTATCTCTATTAGGGTTGATGGTGTACACTCCACTTAAACCTTTTATGTCACCGCAATCTTTTGGTGGAGCTGAAACATATATAAAGATAAGGAAATGGGGGTACGGTTACAATGAGAAAATCATCCACAATAGCTGATTGATTGTTGCTTGCTTAAAATTCAGTGGGAAGTTTTGTACAAGAGCAAATAAAAAGAGTAATACAATAGGTAGGACCGACTGTGATAAGGTTAATACATTTGAATGCCACTGAAAAATAATGTATACAGGGTATATGTTCATTTTTATTGGAAGTGTCCTCATGTCAAGAGACTATAGTACTCTCGCTACACGGCGCATCCGATTTATTATTCCTAATGTATCAAAGGTCCCCAAAATTACTAGACTAGTGTAAAACATTTGAAAAAGAAAAAAAACAACGGTATAATCTTTATGAACAAAAAGAAACGAAAAATACTATATATAATTAATTCATTTGCATATATACGTACGAAAATTATCTCTGTACAGAGTATTCCAGTGTATGTTTGTTTCATTTGGAGGACAACAGTTATAAGATAGGTCCAATCTGCATTCCATCAAAACTTTGTTATAACCCGAAGCACAACAGCCTTTGTTAGCGAAGCATGAATACGCACATTGCACTTCCGACACACCTGTGAATAATCTAACATGTAAGTTATCCTTAATTTTCATCCCAAAATACTCTGTAAACGTATCAGCTGTCAACACAAAAGCGCAAAGAACTAAGGTAATAAGTAAACCGTAAGTCTTTGTAAGGAGGGACATCTTTTGTGTATTTTATAACTTACAAATCGTCGTTGATGAACTGTTGATAACACCACCGTTTGTTAAGACACTGTATATTTAATTGTATATGTTTTGCAATTAAAACTACTTGTTTCAACTGTTTGTTAACAAATATAAACCCCTTCATACATAATAACTAATTCCATTAATATTAAGTGGTAATTTCATTTTAAATTCAATTTATTTACAGGGATGCTTGATCACATCCATTTAATTGTTTATTTATCTTTTAGTGGTGTGTTGAAGGGGCATCAGATATGATAAGTTTGTCCTTTGATTATGTTTGTTTTACACCGATTTGACGCCAATCGCTACATTTGTATATCGCTTGAACAAACTGATATGTATTTACAAGATCGAAACTTATTCTGTAAAAACAATAGGATTTTTGTCAATATTAAACTATCCTTTAAAACCAATTCACTTACATATCAGTGATATTCAAGATACAAATGTTTAAAAAAAAATGTAAAACAATTTATAACTCATTAATTGCTAAATTTCATATTTAAGAACAATACCATTTTCTCTTAAAAAAGAGACAATTTGATGGCCAGGAGGTGCGTTAAATAAAAAAAAATGCATTAGAATTGAAAAACTTGAAATGAAAATTAAAGACAGTAATGTTAAAAAATAAAAAAATATCGATTGATATCACATTAAGAGTAAGAATCCATATTTTAGAATACTACCAATTTCCTTAAAAAAAAGACAATTTTGATGGCCAGGAGAAGCGTTTTACAATTAAAATATCTTATTATTATTAACATACTAATTTTTACAGACGGAGTCAAAAGCTAGACATAGGAATGCGGGTGTCGGCGGCGGCGGCGTCGTCAACAATGTATTGGTTTATGATTAGGTCAAGTTTATGATGAACCACTTGTGGTAGATCAATGATATTTGGTATGCAGTTGTATAATCATTGGCATATCTCATTTCCATTGCGACTATTTGGCTCCGCCCCTAAGTCATGGTCTATTGACACTGATCAGTTTTCTAAGTTATAAACAGGTATTAGTGATAAGGTCAGTTCAAGGGGAACTCAGATAAATACCTATAATTTAAATATTTAATTTGACAGCAATAAACCAAATCACCAAATTACCTGATATTTTGTAAGAGAAATATAAAATGGAGATAGCTGTATATTTTTATGAAAATTCAAGCTGCTTTGAAATAATTATATATTTTTTTTAAATATGAATTTAGTCCGAACTAAACATTCTAGCTGTTTTTACCTTGATGCATTTAATTCTTAAATTTTACAGCAATATGCTTAACAACAAAACAATATGGGATTTAGTAAGTTCAATATACAACTGAGATTGACTTTCTTAATTTAGAAAAAAATACCCATTAATTAAATTTTTAAACTTGACAGCAGTAAACCAAACTACCAAAATACTTGGCGTTCTGAATGATCAGTTTATGAGATAGCTGAACGACTTTTAATAAGTCTATGGTATTTGGCATGCCGTTGTAATAGCATTAGCACAGCTCATTTACATTGGGATTGTTTAGCCATGTACCTCAGTCATGGTTCATTTACCTTGAATATTTGAATAACTTATGTAAGATGTTACAGTATTTTTTTTTAACTTTAACATGTGCATCATCAAAATTACAAAAAGGCGAGACATATCTCTGTGATCACAGTTAATTAAGAATATCAATAATAAAAGTAAACAAAATTGATCAATGTATTTTCCATACGATATCCGTCTGTTATTCTGTAGCAATTAGGTATCTTGTAATGACACACTGATCTATTTTACATGAAAAAAACCAAGTATTTACAAAAATACAAAACTCGAAGGTAAATTAAAAAAAGAGGAAATATAAAACAAATGACACAATCAAACTATATTTGACTATATCTACTATATCTACCAACGGAACGAATGATGAATAGAATGTACTTGGTTAGTTAAGTAAGTGACATTGACAAAACCGGAAGTAGCCAGTTTTGCATTTTTCATGAAAAAGTACTCGGAATCCATATATGAGGTAATTAAAATACATAATCTTGTCACTTTAGACTAGAAGTGACTTTCGATAAATCTCTGAACAATTGGTTTTTAATTATTAGGTCTTTCAATTTTTCCGTGGAGAGACCCTTAAGCTGGAAGAAACTTCTGATTGTAAATCAATTCTGACTTTGAGTTAACTGGACTAGGTTCTTTTCAATTACATTGAACATGATGAAGAAAGACCTTCAATGGTTCTCTTAACAACTGTTTTATTTTTTTGTAATTGTGACACTAGTAAATAAATCATACGTTTTATATTATATTGACATTGAAATACTTCATTCAAAATATCAGCAAAGTCACTACAATTGATTAAAGCATGTTTATTGATTACTTGCAATTGCAAGGTATACATTGTGGTTCATCTTCATTTTAAGAAGATACTCGTGTGTTCTTCAAGAATGCCCAATACAGCATCTTAAAATAACACACTGAGCTTTTCTGAACATAACATTATTAAAAGGCCTACATGATTAAGGTTTGTTTTCATGTAATTTGTTATCATCTTTTAACTCCTTTTATTTTTCAATATATTACAAACATATTCTGTAATATTACATCTAAAATCGGTAAATGGTATATCACAGTTAGATAAAGGTTCATCCATGGCATTTTTTACTTCCTGGTCTACAACCGTGTCTGCAGTCTGCCTGTGCTTCAACAGTAAATATGAATGCTGTAAATGACAAACAAAGAGTCGCAGCTCTGTCTCCAAGGACAGCAGCAGATGCAACTCGGTTATCATCCTTCAATCCATCTGTATAAATAGTTGAAATATTTGAATAATTTGCCTTATTTTCAGCATAATGTTGTCGAGTTATAAGCCTCTACATACAGTATCTCAACTGGTGAGGTTTAAATGGCGCAAAAACAGAGACGCAAACCCTTGTTATGAACAGCATCGATAATATGTATGTAGGACTTCCTAGTACAGTCATAATCTAGTTTTGATTTTATTAGAGATCAACATAGATAAAGTAAATTGTTGCGATCAGCACGTCAGTCAGTGCATGCAGTGCTGCTGACAACTTTAAAAATATCTTTTTAAACATCTCACGGGCTTTTGACAGAGATATTTTAAAAGATCTTCCAGAGAAAAGAGTTTATTATAATTTTTACCAAGTTCAACTTTCTTATTTTTTTCTTCTTTTTTTTTTAACTTTTTTAAAATCTTCACTACGGAGACCGGGAAGGGGACATGTTAAATATTGTTTTAATCCGTTCCCACGGATTACTTATCCGTTATAACGGATGCTTTTCCGTTATAACGGATAACTACTCCGTTATAACGGATTGCTCATCCGTTACCACGAATTACTATTCCGAGATAATATACTTAACATGATATATACAACCTGTGCTATACCATTGTGTCAACTCGACCGATACAAAATAATTCGTTCAATATATATATTTTACTGGGCCGACTTCGAACTCAACTAATATACAGTATTTCGGGGGTGTCTCAGGATTTTTGATCTAACGTTATGGTGAAGTCAATATTATTGAAATATATTTATTTATTTGATATTATCATCTTTAAAAGACAATGAAAGCAAAGACGGAATATTTCTTAAATTCCAGACAGATTTCTCTAGAAATAAAAAAAGTTCAACTAAATAATAATTTTAAAAACTATAAAGACAAACATGTGGCTACTAGTCTGATCCTTGCTTAACTACGTGATCATTCAATTTGATTGTTTAGGACTCGGCATCATTTATATTTATTGTCTCTAATCTCATTTGGACATTTATACTTTATATCTTTTATGATCAAGTGTGTCATCATAGAAATAAAAAGATAGTGGTATGAGTGCCAATGAGACAACTCTCCATTAAGTCACAATGTATAAAAAATTTACAATTATAGGTCAAAGTACAGCCTACATCTAATTTAGCTCACACCAAACAGCAAGCTATAAATGACCCCATAATAACCAGTGTAACGCATCTCAAACATGAAAAACAACCTATTTAAAAAAAAACGAGAAACGAAAAACATCTATAAAACTTACAACAAACGACAACTACTGAACAACAGGTTCATGACTTAGGACGGGTGCATAAAATATATGCAGTGGGTTTGAACGTTTTACCAGGCGCCAACTGATTCCCTAAACCTGACACAGCAGTATAACATTATAAGAAGAAATGACGCACTATAAAACATTAGTTGAAAATGGCCGAACTCTATTAAAAATACGAATTACACAAAATACAACCACAAGAACAAGCACACCGCGCGACAAAGCACGAATACAACAACAAAACAAATGTGCTCATGATGTATATAAATTAAAGTGAAAATCCCTTATAACGAATAAGTAATCCATGGGAACGGAATAGTAATCCGTTATAACGGATAAGTTATCCGTGGAAACGGATTAGTAATCCATGGGAACGGATTAAAAAAATATATAACATGTCCCTTCCCGGGCTCTGTACTTCACTCTAATTGTTAAAAGAAGAAGATTTCGCAAAAGTTTCACTTCACCTTTTATCTTTTGTATCAGCTTCAACGACTTTTTTCATCGGAGTGCGAGATGTTAAAACACAATGTTGACTGCTGTACCCCTATTTTGACCTTTTTACCTGTTATATCGGTTTGTTTTGTTCACGCATTGTTGTCAATTTAATGGAATTTAATGCGACTGTCATACAAGTGAGTGGTTAAGCTAGCTTTAAAACCAGGTTCAATATACCATTTTCTACATAAGAAAAGTCCTGTCACAAGTCAGGCATATGACAGTTGCTTTTAATTCGTTTGATGTCTTGGTGCTTTTTATTGTGCAATTTGATTAGGGACTTTCCGTTTTGAATTTTCATCGGAGTTCAGTATTTTTGTGATGTTACTTTTCACACTCTTTAACATTGTAGTCTAGAAAAGACTTCATGACACAATCTCTGTTTTGTTGATTAGTTATTTTTGTAAGTTTGTATCTATCTTCTTTAATGTTTGCACAAAAACACAAAAGAGGGTAAAAGATATTCTCATTTAAGGACATTTAATCCTTTTGTGATTTTACTTTTTTCGAAAAGAAAAGATTTTTTAAAATGCCATACTTCCAAGTAGTGTCGTGTACCTTTTCAAGGTCGAAATAAATATATATATGCTCAAATCGAACAAGATGATCAATAGTCGGAATTACCACTGTTTATTGGTAAAAAGCCCTTTATATTCAAGGAACCATTCAAGGTTATTGTCCATCCGCTCGAGCGTTAAGCAGACACATTTTTTTTTGACAAAATTTGTGAAAGATGAATGAACTATCGTTTACTGATCTGCCATATGTTAGTTAAATATTTCTATTTTTATATTTTTTTAATTGTTTTGTCAGGGTGACCTTCAAACACATATATATTTTCTTGTAACTGATGTTTAAAATGGCATGCTTCATCAAAAACAAAGAAATATTGATATTTTTAACACGTGACAGTTGTTACATTTAGAATATAAATAGTCAGATCATGTTCCTAGCTTTATTTGAGTATTTGAAGTTTTGACCAGCTACTTTGACGACCGTTGAAATGTAAGTACAGAACTGTTTATTCATAACGCCTATTATTACTTTTAGACAACTGTGTTATATCCATTTAAATATTTTGTAATTGTGTTTTGCTTATGATTCGTACACTTTGTTAACTTGCATCTCGTTTTAAATATAAACTTTATAATTAAGAACATTATGTATACGTCTTAAGGACTTTCAGCCAAAACTAATTTTTTGGGGTGTATGTGCCTGTCCCAAGTCAAGAGCCTGTAATTCAGTGGTTGTCGTTTATTGATGTGATACATATTTGTTTTTCGTTCAATTTTAGTACATAAATTAGGCCGTTAATTTTTCTCGTTCGAATTGTTTTGCATTTGTCATTTCGGGGCCTTTAATAAATGACTATGCGGTATGGGCTTTGCCCATTGATAAAGGCCGTATGGTGACCTTAAGTTGTTAATTTCTGTGTCATTTTGTCTCTTGTGGAGAGATGTCTCATTGTCAATCATACCATATCTTCTTTTTTATATTTGAATTGGCCATTTTAGTTTGACATTTCGACAAAAAATGTTTGTTTAAAATAACTACACTTACCTTTTAACTCGTACAATAAGCATAACGTTGAATACGTCAGTACTTTTTAATCAAAATTTTTATTTTTTTCCCATATACTGTTTCTTTCTATGGTAGATATATCAGATACATTTACTTATGTAAGGGTAAAATAAGTATGTAAAGTGTAAGTTATATAGTAAATCCTGGAGTTTTAGACTTGTTTCAAATTTGAATTTCTACAGATTATTTAAAATACATATATAAGTAAGCTACGAATGTGGTTGCTAAATTTGATAAAAAAAAAATGTGCTTCTTAGTTAAATATTTGTTTGTTTTTGTTCTAATTGAGATGGTGACATAGTGATGACTGCTGTATCCTGTTTTGCCAATTTTACCTATTGTGTCTGTTTTGTTCGCGCATTGTTGTAGATATAATGGAACTTGATGCGACTGTCAAACAAGTGAGAAGTTTAGCGCTATAAAAGTAGGTTTAATCCACCATTTTCTACATAAGAAAATGCCTGTACTTAGTCAGGAATATGACAGCTGTTATCCATTCGTTTAATGTGTTTGAGCTTTTGATTTTGACATTTGATTAGGACTTATATCTAGAAATTGACTATGAGGGTCGGTTGAAAACAAAACTTTACGATAAAAGAGATGATTTCAGATTCCCAATTGTGACCTTTTCTTTTTTAAACCAAGAGTTCCAAATGGTGAAGTTGAAATCATCACTTCGTAAATTTTACGGACGCCATAACGCATCGATGTCAATATAATGAAATTTGATGCGACTTTCGTACAATTGAGAGGTTTAGCGCTATAGAATCAGGTTCAATCCAATTTTCTACATTTGAAAATGCCTGTACCAAGTCAGGAATATGACAGTCGTTGTCCATTCGTTTGATGCGTTTTATCATTTGAGTTTGCCATTTGATAAGGGACTATCCGTTTTGAATTTTCCACGGAGTTCAGTATTTTTGTGATTTCACTTTTTACTAATTCAACATTGTATGCAGGGAAGATAGGCCAGATACTTAAGTTATGCAGTTGATCATAACCTTCTATTAAGAACGTTCCTTTTATGAATGTTCGCTGCTCTGTTTCAAAGTAGCAAGTGTCATAACAATATTGTTATTAATTGATAACATATAAATATAAAAATAAATTATATGCATTCCCCATTTCCATTCTCAATTTTATTTAATGTTTTCTAGTTTCAAAAATTAAGGATTACTAACAAAGATATAAAATAAAATTTTCTTTAATTGTTTAAACCCATATTTAATAACATTTAGCCCAAAGGGTTGACTGGGGAATAGAAATATGGTCACTTGGTCTTCTTCCGACAGGCAGTAAAACGCTTGCCAAAGTGGGGCGTCCATCTGGTTGCGCGGGAAGTATAAGTTTGTAGCCACGTCCAATCAGAATGGGGACGTTCAACCGATGCCTAGTGTAAAGAGAGTGCGACGCTCTTTGCACGTTAAGAACCCTTGCAACAACTCGTTTTGATGGGTCCGTAGGTGGCCTCTAACAAGGCAAAATGCTGTCTTTATTCAATATACCCTCAGTTTCCAGTGGCAGTCCAAATTTCCTAAACCATTATCCCTGATGGCATCCTTTACAAGGCCTACCTATTGGATTAATTGATAACTTGTTCACGTCCTGAAGATCGAACACTACTTAAGTATTACCAGAGGTTTGTTTCCGATTCACTCATATGTCATATGTGGACTTATTTATTCTGCTGTGTGTTGACTGTTAGTAATTCGCCTTTTCAGAATCTAAAGACTCATTTTCATCGTTTATGACATTTTTAACCAATCACAACGTTTTGGTGTACACTTTTGAAAAAATTACCCAAAATGCATTAGATTCTGAAACGTCGAATTGGCAAGAAGTCTCATTGTTACAACTGTTGATTACAAGAGTTATTTTTCAAAAAAGTGAACTGAAGACTATATTTAGATCAGTATTGATTTGTTACACTTGTTTAGCAAGATGTGAATACAAGTATACGATAAGACAATTTGATAACACGTAAAAATACCTTTATTTCCTTTCAATTGGAATTAAAGAAATAAAAGCAAAACAAATGTTTTTCATGTTCATTTATTTTTTTTTTTTTTTTTTTTTTTTACAACAAATAAATATTCTTTATTCATCAAATTGCTTGTTACAACTTAACTTCATTGTCCAAGCTTCAATAAAGTATCCCTGTGAAATACTTTCTTAGTATCCAGGAAAATACACAGAATATAAATAAATATAAACATTATTTTTTTTCCATCAATTATATCAATCTTTTTAACTTTATGAAAAATACATTATGAGATATTGTTTTGTTCTCATTCATAAACCTTCGTAGTTCCTTTATAAACATAGCATACACATCTAAAAATTTCAGCTTTTGCTCTGACACATAGTACGACTTGTAAATACAAAAACCTAAAATTGTCAAGAAATAATTTAAACCGTTATATCCTTGATCTGATATTTTGTATCCAAATACTATATGTTTTGCCAATATCTTGTTTTGAAAATTCATTTTTGCTAGAAGATAATGTACTTTCTTCCAAAAATCTTTCAAAAAAGAACATGTAATAAAGAAATGCATGTTCATTTATAAACTTTAAGTATGAAACGGAAAAGTGACACAGTTCCGTTTATGAATTTTTTTCCCAAAAAAAAAGTTAAATATAAGTTTCCCAAACTGAAACTTTACTTAAATATTATTAAGTATACGGTCAAATTGGCAACCTTGAAAAAAAGTCCCATTCCATGTGCATTTTCTAAAAAAAAATAATAAAAATTCACAATTTTTAATACTTTTCTTGTTTGGAAAAAAATGAAAATTTAGTCTTTTTGGTGTAGGTTTATTCAAAAACTTCGAAGATGTACGAATAATCATGTTGAATTTATTGGATAATCCGACACAGTCAAATGAAAGAACATAAAACGAAAATATTGAAAGAAACACAAAAGATTTTAAATTAACCCACAAAAATGCCATTTTCTGTCTTTGCATGAAAAAATAGAAGGAAATTATTTTGGTCAAGTACCATGCCAACCGTTTTTTCCCCATTAATAAGTATACATTTTTTTTTATTTGATGTAAATATAAAAAAATATATATATATATGTGCAATATAAAATAAATTGATGAATATGCATGATTTAGATGGTTACAGGGAACGGTTATTAAGTCCTATAATCGTAAAGCACTAACGTTTAAAAGTTAAATCAAAAGCTGGCAACCATATCTTCTTGAAAAGACCTTTTGATTTTGTTCTGAATTTAAGGTTTTCTACTTTCACGCAGATACATTTTTGTTTTTTTTCTTTTATAATTATTCGGTCTTTGCACTTTTCCTGTGAAAAACCTATTGCTTTTATTCTTCTTCTTATTTTTTTCTTCCGCCTAAATTTTGTTTAGGTGCAGTAATGGTATTTTACAAGATGTCGCTGAGAAAAGTTGGTATGTGATAGCAAACAGTTTATAAGCTTTTGAAACTGACAATGTTTAACCGAACACTTTTTTTTGGGTTAGAGTTATCTACCAAAACACTTTTTTCCTTGTGGCCATTACTCCTTCGCAACCGTAAAAAATTAGGACAAATTTATTTCACCAAACGGCTCATTATGCCTTCATGATTAGGGTGGCTATTTGAACCGAAGCTATCCGGAGACTCCATATGATAGTTATTCCCCCTTACGCATTTGTTGTAAGTGATATGCATTTCTAACAGGTAAACCATAAGTGTTATAGGCCTAGGGTCTTTTGATTTAATGTCTTTGGTAAAAAAAAAAAAAAATTAGGTCAAGATCAAAGGTCAAGGTCATATTAACAAATTTGAATTTGGCTTATTTTTACTCTTATTAAAAATCACATAAGATATCGACAACATAGGAATATGAAATTGTTCTTTGTGACATGCGTAAAACGTACATTTGGATTGCGAAGGTACGTTGACCGTAAATGGGAGTTTTCTCCCTTTTTATATTTAGAATTACATACCAAGTATCATAACGACATAGGTCATTTATTTTAAGGTCCTTGGTTTATGACCTTGATATTGAGCTCAGAGTCAAAGTTGAATTTGCTGTTCTAGATTTTGACCTTTGTTTCAACTTCATATTTCAAAACGATAAAGCCACGGTACATTTTTTATTAGGTTGCAATTTCCCTGACTGAAAATCCAACCGGAAATGACATTGTGTAAAACCGGAAGTAGCTTGTTTGGTACTTATTAATTGTAAAAGTATAAAGAATTATATAGATTTGGAATCAGTGTCAAGAAAATTATCAAATAATATCGGAAGTGACATTTTTCAGACCGGAAGTAACAAATTATTTCCCTTATTTCAAACAAAATTGTGAAGAAACCATATATTTTTGGAATCAGCGTACATAAAGGTATAATTTGACACTCCAAATGACATTTTAAACTGTATTTCAATATTTTCATATCAAAATGAATCGTAAGAAGGGGAAAGACCTTCAATTGCTCAATTATTATTGTTATTATTTCTTTTCGCGTTCCATAGAAAGACATTTAACTTTTTCTGATAATTGTTAGAACCGTCCACTTTGCGGTGAAAGCATATTGAATTTTTTTTCGTAACTAGTTTTTTCCCGCCACTTTTATTTCTTGCCTCCTTGCCATGGGTTTTTGTTTCGAAAGATGTTTTCAATATTTGGTATATGATATTAAACAGTTAATACTCTTTTGCAACTGAAATCAAATAAACAAAAACAATTATAAGAAATCGGAAGGAAGGGGTGGGATCCTGAAATAAAACAGACAAAATTTTAACAAGCACGACTTTTCTTCAAAATCACAATATTAATTTTTTTAATTATTTTGTTAAAGTTTAATCTGTAATACGCCTAAAATCTATACAAAGAAGAGGAATTAAAAAGCTATCAATTTACGATGAAAACTGGTGGTAAATATATATTTTCCTGACGTTAAATCAATTTTCAAAAACATTGCATTGTACGATTTTTAAATGACCCGGCAAAAAATGAAGTTAAGAAATTCCTCTATTACTTGTAAAACAAATCAGCTGTGTTTTAGGTGGGTTCATTAAAGTATAAAAATAAGCGTCTTTTCCGAAAATGTCCCACGCCGATTAATTCCAATAGACAGCTAATTTGTGCTTCCACCGCTCTTAAAGTTTATATATGTTTACTTTTTCTGATGATAAAGCAGTTTTATTATTTAATTTTCCAGCACGTGAAAGAAAAGATACACCAAATACCATGTGGTATATTTTGATAGTTATTATAATTGTCAGCTTCTTTACTGGTAATATGTGTGCAAACGGTAAGGACGGTATTTTTAGTTATGTGTCAGTTGATGTTGTGTTAAATATAGATAAAACAATTAACAATTTTAAGTGCAGAAAAGATCAGTGTGCTATTTCGAGATGCAGTATATGTCATACTAGAATAACAAACGAATATCTTCTAAATAAAGAATTAACAATGTATACCTTGTTACTGCAAGTAAACTATCAAACATGTTTTAATTAATTGTTTTGACATTGCTGATATTCGTTAGAAGCATTGCAATGTAAATAATATGTAGTATTTATTCTATAGTGTTTAAAGGACAAGATACCACAAGGCCTTTTTTTTTGCACCCTATTTTCTCATTTTTCAAATTCTGTTTTGGAAAGCTCATTTTTATGTCAAAATATTCCCTGAGGTTTGAAGTTTGTTTCGATGAACTTAAAAAAAAATTTTAGCAACTGGGTGAGTTAAGGAAAGGAAGGGTCCAACTTTCTGTTATGATTCAAATATTGCAATTATTATTCTCTTTTCAGGTGTTCCGTACAACTAATTTTTAGTTGTTTAGTGCCTGCGTCAACGTCACCCAGGAATATTTTAATTCCAATGTCATGAGAACTGTTTTTGCTGTCTAAATCGCCATAATTTTCTCCGGGTCACGTTGGCGCAAGCTATTAAATTTTATTAAACAATGGACAAAAATCATAATTTTTCATTCTTTTGGCGTTTTTGATACCCTTTTACCCCCTCACCTCACCCATTTTCTGAAATTAATGGGTTTTCAAGTTCATCCAAACAAATTTCAAACTTGAGGGAATATTTTAACGTGATAAGTAGCTTTCCAAAACAAAATTTAGAAAATGAGAAAATAGTGGGGCAAAAAACGGGCCTTGTCGTACCTTGTCCTTTTAGCTATTGTTTCATTCTTAAAAGAATTAGGAATATATCATAAAATACTAACATGTTGTATGAATTTAAAATGATTTTATTTTTTATCACGTTATTTAGGTGTTTGTTTGTTTTATTTTATAAATAATTAATTTGCTTAAGACTAGATTTTTAGTTAACTGAAGGAACTTTTGTCTGATTTAAAAAAAATATAATTGTAAAAATATTCGAATTAGCCTTCGCCGCAAGATAGCCTTTTTGCGCTCTTGCGTCGTAGAGCAAACGTCAATCAATCATTGTGGAATCCATGGAAACACTGTTGTATACCAGTAGACCAGGTTGTGGTTGCTCAAAACATTTGATAGTGTTAACCAGTGGTTAAACTGCGTATCCACTGACAACTTTAAACCAATGGATGTTGTCTTTTGCCTAAAAGTGATGCAGTGGCATAATTCTGACTTGGGACATGCATTTTTGAAGGAAATGGTCGGATTAATCTGGTTTTATAGCTCGATAAACTTTTTTTCTAGTAGGACAGCTTTTATATTTGTGTGAATCCCTAATACTCATAACAGACTAAAGTTAAAGTGTTACTATATCTTGTATATATATCATCTACAAACTCTACTAACTTATATTGTGACATTCTATTTGTTGCTTTTGTGTTTTCATGAAACAGTTACTAGGTGCAGAAAAGAGGGACGAAAGATACCAGAGGGAAGTCAAACTCATAAATCGAAAATAAACTGACAACGCCATGGCTAAAAATGAAAAAGACAAACAAACAATAGTACACATGACACAACAAAGAAAACTAAATAAGCAACACGAACCTCACCAAAAACTAGGGGTGATCTCAGGTGCTCCGGAAGATTAAGCAGATCCTGCTCCACATGTGGCACCCCTCGTGTTGCTCATGTTATGAAAAATCCGGTAAATAGTATAATTCGGTAGGTCACATTTATGAAAAGGAAGGGGATTATAGTTACGACGGGTCCGGTAAAGATACATTACTTGATAAATTACAAAGTCATAAGTACTCAATATGAGAATGCTTACTATTAATGTTGCTGTTATATGTGCAGTAAAATGTGTATGAACATATGTCTTCATTAACAAGAATAACATAATTTTAAAATTCAAAAACGACACCCTTACCACATGTGTATTTAATAGGATTGGTACTATTTTTGCTTATGTGCGTAGATTGATTTCCCACCTTATATGATAAAGTAACTTGTTTCAGAACTACTTGTCTACAGGCTAAAAATATGCCTAGAAATCATGATCGACTACTTGTGTTTATCACCATTTGGGCATTTGAACACGACAATTAAGGGATAATTTTAATTTAACTTGTTTTCCGTAATAACTTATAACGATGTCCATCAACCAAAAAAATCATTTACTACTTTTATCAATTATTTTTTTAATCCAAATTTTTTTTAATCCAAAATTTAAAAATAATTCTTATATCGATTAACAATGATTGTGATTTTAATTTTTCATTATGTGTGTTTGTATAATTTATATATATTTTATGTAAAATACATATATATTTGGGCCTAAAATGACACATCGTAACAGTTTAATTTTGTCTAACTAAAACAGATGGTGGCCTTTCAAAGATTGATTTGGTGATTGTATTGGATGCTTCCGGTAGTGTAAAAATTAATAATTTTAAAAAGATGCTAGACTTCTGTAAAGCTTTCTTGGCCAAGGCTGATATCGAATCTGGCAATATCCAGGCTGGAATTCTAAGTTATAGTTATAATGCCAAGATAGAATTCCAGATTGGTACCTTTTCAACAACTTTGGACATCCAAAATGCAGTTGATGGAATTAACTATTCTGGCGGCACAACCAATACTGCTGATGCTATCAAAACAATGGCTTCTGACATGTTTGATACAACAGCAGATCGTGCAGATGCTCCCAACATCGGTATAATTATAACTGATGGTAAGTCTAATGTAGACTCTGGAAGGACTATCCCTGAAACTCAGGCTGCTAGAGGAAAAGGAATTCATATCTACTCTATTGGTATTGGGTTGGCAGATAATACAGAGGTCTTTGCAATAGCCACACCACCAAGCGAAAATAACAGCTTTATTATACAGGATTTTAATGAATTAAGTGGACTTGATGAGACAATTTTCTCCTCAATTTGCCAAGGTTTGTTAATGTTGACTTTTCAGTATTTTTTACTTACACTTAATTCACAATATAATGGCACTTCACTATAACATCATACATTATCTTACCTCCTATAAATTTCTAGGAATATGATTGGTTAAAAACGACCTCGTGGTGACCATATATATTCCATATTAGGTTAGTAGGGAGGCGGGGCTTATTTCAATACACGGTTTAGTAGTGGATTTACGACTTAGGGACTGTTTGATGATTTAAAAGTATTGAAATTTCTGTTGAATGTTGTTTTATCAAGGTTGTTGATAACAGATATTTATCGTTTACATAAGTTTTTTTTGTGCAGCCCAATTAAAGAAGGTTCTTAAAATTGAACACTTGAACACTTGAATACAGAAATAAGAAGATGTGTTATGATAGCAAATAAGACCACTTTAGTCTAAATTCAACAAAAAAAGTCGGAAAGATAAATTCGTTACATAGTGTGCTAGTGACCTAATATGATATATACAGGGTAAGTAAATTCCATATGGGGTTCGAACTTCGCTCTCACCCCATTTGGAATTTACTGACCCTGTATATATCATATTAGGTCGCTCGAACCCCATATGGAATTTACTTACCCTGTATATATCATATTAGGTCACTAACACTTCGCTCTCACCCCATATGGAATTTACTGACCCTGTATATATCATATTAGGTCACTAACACACTATGTAACTAATATTACTATTATAAATCATACACTCATATCTTAAAAAAAACAACATTGAAAGTTCATTAACTTACCAAGATCAGTACATGTTAAAATGGAAATAGGGAAATTTAATGTGATTTTTTTGTCAACAGTAGGTTTCAACATAGAAGGAACATTTGTTGTTCATTTTAATCGTTGACAATATTGTTGATTGATAATAAATTATAGACAATGTAAAAACTCATAGTCATAACTTTTAGAACAAATTGATAATAAAGCGCTGAGTGTGGTACAGATATAATACAAACCTCTTTACTGTAAAGACCCTGTTTTCTACTCATTGCTCCAGTTGTGTCTCTTTGACATATTCTACATTTCCATTCTCAAGTGTACTATTTACTCGAAGACTGGAATTTGCAAGTTTCGTTTACGAGCAATTCAATGAGCTCTAACATGTTTTAATCATTTATGTATTTTGATATCACTGTTAGTAATATTGATGTGAAAAGTTTTACTGATAAATCCTCAGAACAATGCTAGGTCAGTTCTCAAAATTAGGTTTTATCACGAAACCCTTAACACAAACCAACGGTTAGGAAATTTCAATGGTGTACATTAACATGGCTTGAATTCAGTGTTGGAGATATATAATGTTGCAATGGCTTTTAATATTTATATTTATCTTACCTCCTATACATTTCTAGGAATGTGATTGGTTAAAAGCGCCCTCGTGGAGACCGTGTATAATTGATATTAGGTTAGTAGGGAGGCGGGGCTTATCTCATACACGGTTAGTAGTGGAGTTACGTCCCTTTATATTCCATATAAGGTAGTAGGGAGGCGGGGCTTATTTTATACACGGTTAGTAGTGGTGTTACGTCCCTTTATAAAAAACAAAACTGTACTGAGAAAAAAATCGTAAAGGTTTCAACAGACGAAGAAATTGATGATTAAGATTGAAATAAATTAAAAAAACACATTTAAACATAACAAGTTGTTATTGTTGGTATCTGTTTTTGTAGGATCAATGGAAGTAGTTTCTTAATCACGGCTAACAGTATTGAAAACTTGCTCATTTTGCTAGGTCCAAATTTCACACGTTAAGATAGTGGGTAAGATAAATTCGTTACATAGTGTGCTAGTGACCTAATACGGTATATATGGGGTCAGTAAATTTCATATGGGGATTCGAGCTTCGCTCTCACCCCATATGGAATTTACTGACCCCATATATACCGTATTAGGTCACTAGCACACTATGTAACTAATAGTATCCTATACATTTGCTATATATTTATAAAGTTAAGTCGGCAATCTACAAAAAAAAACCATTAAGATAACATCATAGTTGTATACTTAGTTTGGCAAATGGTGTGTATATAAATAACATGTTATGATGACAATTTACTAATATTAAAGTATATAATTTTTTTTAAATATGGTATCTTTAAGCTTATGTTAAGTGTTCCACATAAGACAAAATGTATATGAAAGAGTTAGTACAGTTGTGTTTGTTGTACAAGTAAACGTGACTCAAAGTATGGAAACTGAGTAAACAAATGCCTTCAACAAACCAAAGTACATATATCGTCATACAAATTCCAGGATATAAATCAGTTTTTTTAAACAATTACAGACGTTAATGAATGTGCGAGTTCCCCTTGCAAAAACGGAGGAACATGCGTAGACAAGGTAAATGCGTTTACCTGTTCGTGTCCTGGTGGGTTTTCCGGAGATATGTGTGAAATAGGTTAGTATTGTGATATGTTAATTCTAAAATGTAAATCACTGTTATTGTAACACTTACTTGTTTAAATCGACTTCTAAATAGTGTTTACTGCCAACGCAAAAGGAGTTCCTTTTATACAGTTTTAATAACCTTATCTTTCAATATTAGACACTAAGACTTTGTGATTAAAAACATTAAAAACTAAAATCGTTTTATATCATAACAATCTTTTTGTATTTCAGTGTATATTTCATTTTTAAGATGTGTTACCTTTAAGGTTATGTTAACTGTTCCACATATGACAAAATGAATATGAAAAGGGTTAGTGCAGTTTTGTTTGGCGTATAAGTAAACATGACACCTAGTACTGAAACAGGGTAAACGATGCCTTTAACAATCCAAAGTTCATATATTGCCATACAAATTCGAAGATATTAATCAGATTCTCATAACAATTTCAGACATTGATGAATGTGCGGATTCCCCTTGCCAGAACGGAGGACAATGCACCGACAAGGTTAATGAGTTTACCTGTGCGTGTGCTGATGGTTTTACGGGAAATACATGTGAAAATGGTTAGTACAGTTTGATGTGATGTATCCAAGTAAACTTATCGATCTTTAAAATACACTTATTCTTAAATGTACCAATTCAACACTGTAATTAGATCAATGAATATTGTTTTTATTGGTACTGATATTGATTTTGTTATCAGTAAATTAAAAGCAAACTAAATAGTATTGTTGTATACATGTACACATTCATGGAAATACACTCTGTCAATACCTGTATCTTTGCATTGCATACGGTCATGTTTTTCTATGAATGTTTATGACGTCTTAAACTAAATCCAATGGATGTTGGATGTGTACTGATTGATAATTTAGTCTGAGATGCATGATTTATTTTTATTAATTAAATGTGGTTTAGAACTTGTTGGTAGTAGTTGCGAGTACTCTCAGATCAGTACTTACTGTCTTTTTGTTGTTGGGATATAAAAGTCCCCGGCCACGTTCTCTCTTTTTTGTAAGATGTATTTCTATTTATATCCATCTGATGAATTAATTCTTGTTCAACTAATTTTTAAAGTTCGTTCTAATGTTTTACTGTTACACCACTCTCCAAGGTAAGAGGGAGGGTCAAGATTTCGCTAAAATGATAAGCCCCCCCCCCCTCCCGCTCATAATCATGAAAACATTTTTCTGTCCCAAGTCAGGAGCCTGTAGTTCAGTTGTTGTCTTTGTTAATGTATTACATATTTGTTTTCGTTCACTTTTTGTACATAATATATGTCGTTAGTTTTCAATTTTCAATTGTTTTACATTTGTCATTTCGGGGCCGTTTGATAATTGACTATCCAGTCTTGGCTCTGCTCATTGTTGAAAGCCGTAGGGAAACTCATAGTTGGTAATTTCTGTGTTGTTGGTCTCACGTAAAGTTGTTTCATTGGCAATATATGCAAACAGGGTTAGTATAGTTTTATGTAATGTATTCAAGTAAACTTATCGATCTTTGAAATAAACTTATTCTTAAATGTACCAATTCAACACTGTAATTATATCATTAAATATTGTTTTATTGGTATTGATTTGGATTTTGTTATCAGCAAGTTAAAAGCAAACTAAATAGTATTGTTGTATACATGTACACATTCATGGAAATACAATCTGTTGATATCTGTATCTTTGCATTGCACAAGGTCATGTTTTTCTATGAATGTTTATGACTTCTTTACTCCAAATCCATTGGATGTTGGATGTGTACTGATTGATAATTTAGTCTTAGATGCATGATTTATTTTTATTATTAAATGTGGTTTAGAACTTGCTGGTCGTAATTGCGAGTACTCTCAGATCAGTACTTATTGTCGTTTTGTTGTTGTGATATAAAAGTCAAGGGCCACGTCCACTCTTTTTTGTTAGATGTATTTCTATTTATATCCATCTGATGAATTAACCCTTTTTTCAATTTTTCAACTAATTTTTATAGTTCTTTTTTGTGTTTTTCTTTTACACCATTGTCCAAGGTTAGAAGAAGGGTAAGATCCCGCTAAAATGGTTAACCCCGCCATATCATTTATGCTTGTATCTTTCCCAAGTCAAGAGCCAGCAATTCAGTAGTTGTATTTGTTGATGTATTTTATATTTGTTTTTCGTTCACTTTTTGTACATAATTATTTCCGTTAGTTTTCTATTTTGAATTGTTTGACATTTGTCATTTTAGGGCCTTTGATAACTGAATATGTGGTATGGGCTTTGCTCATTGTTGAAGGCCGTAGGGTGACCCATAGTTGATAATGTTTGTGTCATTTGGTCTCTTGTTAAATTGTCTCATTGGCAATCATTAGTACAGTTTTCTTTGGTGTATTAGTAAGCATGACACATAGTACTGAAACAGGGTAAGAATGCCTGCAACAATCCAAAGTACATATATTGCAATACAAATTCCAGGATATTTATCAGATTCTCATAACGATTTAAGACATTGATGAATGTAAGGAATCCCCTTGTCACAACAGACCAATGCACATACAAGGTTAATAGGTTTACCTGTGCATGTGCTGATGGTTATACGGGAAATACATGTGAAAATGGTTAGTACAGTTTTATGTGATGTATCCAAGTAAACTTATCGATCTTTGAAAATAAAATTATTCTTAAATATACCAATTAAACACTGTAATTAGATCAGTGAATATTAATTGATATTAATATTGGTTTTGTTATCAGCAAGTTAAAATCAAACTAAGCCCGTACATTTTCCTTTAATGGTTGACTTTTATAAATTGTTATTTGGATTGAGAGTTGTCTCATTGGCACTCACACCACATCTTCCTATATCTATATAAAGAGCATTGTTGTATACATGTACACATTCATAGAAATACAATATGTGGATACCTGTCTCTTGGCATTGCACAAGCTCCTGTTTTTCTATGAATGTTTTGACGTCTTTACACTAAATCCATTGGATGTTGGATGTAAACTGATTGATAATTTAGTCTTAGATGCATGATTTATTTTTATAAATTGAATGTGGCTTTGAACTTGCTGTTAGTAATTGCGAGTACTCTCAGATCAGTACCTGTGCATGTGCTGATGGTTATGAGGGAAATACATGTGAAAATGGTTAGTACAGTTTTAAGTGATGTATCCAAGTAAACTTATCGATCTTTAAAATAAACTTATTCTTAAATATACCAATTAAACACTGTAATTAAACCATTGAATATTGTTTTTATTGATATTAATATTGATTTTGTTATCAGCAAGTTAAAATCAAAATAAGACCGTACATTTTCCTATAATGGTTAACGTTAATAAATTGTTATTTGGATGGAGAGTTGTCTCATTGTCACTCACACTATATCTTCCTATATCTATATAAATAGCATTGTTGTATACATGTACACATTCATGGAAAAACAATCTGTGAATGCCTGTATCTTGGCATTGCACAAGGTCCTGTTTTTGTATGAATGTTTTGACGTCTTTACACTAAATCCATTGGATATTGGATGTTTACTGATTGATTATTTAGTCTTAGATGCATGATTTATTTTTATTAATTGTATGTGTCTTTGAACTGGCTGTTAGTAATTGCGAGTACTCTCAGATCAGTACTTTAGTGTCTTTTTGTTGTTGGGATAGAAAACTCCCCGGTCACGTTCTCTCTTTTTTGTTAGATGTAATTTTTGTATATCCATCTGATGAATTAAGCCTTTTTCAATTATTTTTTATAGTTAGTTCTCCTGTTTTACTGTTACGCCACTGTCAAAGGTTAGAAGGAGGGTTAGGATTCCGCTTAAATGTTTAGCCCCGCCATATCATGTATGCATGTCCCTATCCCAAGTCAAGAGCCTGTAATTCAGTGGTTGTCTTTGTTGATGTATTTTATATATGTTTTTCGTTCACCTTTTGTACGTAATAATTGTCGTTAGTTTTCTATTTTGAATTGTTTGCCATTTTTCATTTCGGGGCCTTCGATAACTGAATATGCAGTATGGACTTTGCTCATTGTTGAAGGCCGTAGGGTAACCAATAGTTGATAATTTCTGTGTCATTTGGTCTCTTGTTAAGTTGTCTCATTAGGATTCATTAGTACAGTTTTCTTTGGTGTATTAGTAAACATGACACATAGTACTGAAACACGGTAAACGATGCCTTCAACAATCCAAAATACATATATTGCCATACAAATTCCAGGATATTTATCAGATTCTCATAACGATTTCAGACATTGATGAATGTGAGGAATCCCCTTGCCAGAACGGAGGACAATGCACAGACAAAGTTAATGGGTTTACCTGTGCATGTGCTGATGGTTATGAGGGAAATACATGTGAAAATGGTTAGTACAGTTTGATGTGATGTATCCAAGTAAACTTATCGATCTTTAAAATAAACTTATTCTTAAATATACCAATTAAACACTGTAATTAGACCATTGACTATTGTTTTTATTGATATTAATATTGATTTTGTTATCAGCAAGTTAAAATCAAACTAAGACCGTACATTTTCCTATGATGGTTAACTTTTATAAATTGTTATTTGGATGGAGAGTTGTCTCATTGTCACTCACACCATATCTTCCTATATCTATATAAATAGCATTGTTGTATACATGTACACATTCATGGAAATACAATCTGTGGATACTTTTATCTTGGCATTGCACAAGGTCCTGTTTTTCTATGAATGTTTTGACGTCTTTACACTAAATCCATTGGATATTGGATGTTTACTGATTGATAATTTAGTCTTAGATGCATGATTTATTTTTATTAATTGTATGTGGCTTTGAACTTGCTGTTAGTAATTGCGAGTACTCTCAGATCAGTACTTTAGTGTCTTTTTGTTGTTGGGATAGAAAACTCCCCGGTCACGTTCTCTCTTTTTTGTTAGATGTATTTTTTTTATATCCATCTGATGAGTTAAGAATTTTTCAATTAATTTTCATAGTTCGTTCTCGTGTTTTACTGTTACACCACTGTCCAAGGTTAGAGGGAGGGTTAGGATTCCGCTTAAATGTTTAGCCCCGCCATATCATGTATGCATCTTCCTGTCCCAAGTCAAGAGCCTGTAATTCAGTGGTTGTCTTTGTTGATGTATTTTATATTTGTTTTTCGTTCACTTTTTGTACATAATTATTGCCGTTAGTTTTCTATTTTGAATTGTTTGACATTTGTCATTTTTGGGCCTTTGATAACTGAGTATGCGGTATGGGCTTTGCTCATTGTTGAAGGCCGTAGGGTGACCCAAAGTGGATAATTTTTTGTGTCATTTGGTCTCTTGTCAAGTTGTCTCATTAGGAATCATTAGTACAGTTTTCTTTGGTGTATTAGTAAACATGACACATAGTACTGAAACAGAGTAAACGATACCTTCAACAATCCAAAGTACATATATTACCATACAAAATCCAGGATATTAGTCAGATTCTCATAATGATTTCAGACATTGATGAATGTGAGGAATCGCCTTGCCAGAACGGAGGACAATGCACAGACAAGGTTAATGGGTTTACCTGTGCATGTGCTGATGGTTATGAGGGAAATACATGTGAAAATGGTTAGTATAGTTTTAAGTGATGTATCCAAGTAAACTTATCGATCTTTAAAATAAACTTATTCTTAAATATACCAATTAAACACTGTAATTAGACCATTGAATATTGTTTTTATTGATATTAATATTGATTTTGTTATCAGCAAGTTAAAATCAAACTAAGACCGTACATTTTCCTATAATGGTTAACGTTAATAAATTATTATTTGGATGGAGAGTTGTCTCATTGTCACTCACACCATATCTTCCTATATCTATATAAATAGCATTGTTGTATACATGTACACATTCATGGAAATACAATCTGTGGATGCCTGTATCTTGGCATTGCACAAGGTCTTGTTTTTCTATGAATGTTTTGACGTCTTTACACTAAATCCATTGGATATTGGATGTTTACTGATTGATAATTTAGTCTTAGATGCATGATTTATTTTTATTAATTGTATGTGGCTTTGAACTTGCTGTTAGTAATTGCGAGTACTCTCAGATCAGTACTTTAGTGTCTTTATTTTGTTGGGATAGAAAACTCCCCGAACACGTTCTCTCTTTTTTGTTAGATGTATTTTTTTTTTTTATATCCATCTGATGAATTAAGCCTTTTTCAATTATTTTTTATAGTTCATTCTTATTTTTTATACTGTTACACCACTGTCCAATGTAAGAGGGAAAGTTAAGATCCCGCTTAAATGTTTAGCCCCGCCATATCATGTATGTATGTCCCTATCCCAAGTCAAGAGCCTGTAATTCAGTGGTTGTCTTTGTTGATGTATTTTATATAATATGTTTTTCGTTCACCTTTTGTACGTAATAATTGTCGTTAGTTTTCTATTTTGAATTGTTTGCCATTTTTCATTTCGGGGCCTTCGATAACTTAATATGCAGTATGGACTTTGCTCATTGTTGAAGGCCGTAGGGTGACCAATAGTTGATAATATCTGTGTCATTTGGTCTGTTTTTAAGTTGTCTCATTAGGAATCATTAGTACAGTTTTCTTTGGTGTATTAGTAAACATGACACATAGTACTGAAACACGGTAAACGATGCCTTCAACAATCCAAAATACATATATTGCCATACAAATTCCAGGATATTTATCAGATTCTCATAACGATTTCAGACATTGATGAATGTGAGGAATCCCCTTGCCAGAACGGAGGACAATGCACAGACAAAGTTAAAGGGTTTACCTGTGCATGTGCTGATGGTTATGAGGGAAATACATGTGAAAATGGTTAGTACAGTTTTATGTGATGTATCCAAGTAAACTTATCGATCTTTAAAATAAACTTATTCTTAAATATACCAATTAAACACTGTAATTAGACCATTGAATACTGTTTTTATTGATATTAATATTGATTTTGTTATCAGCAAGTTAAAATGAAACTAAGACCGAACATTTTCCTATAATGGTTAACTTTTATAAATTGTTATTTGGATGGAGAGTTGTCTCATTGTCACTCACACCATATCTTCCTATATCTATATAAATAGCATTGTTGTATACATGTACAAGTTAGATTGAAACAACCACCTGTTTATTTTAAAATTACACCATTCTCTCAGTAACATTTTCCAGTAAATTTTTCTACTTTTTGATATTCATTCAGATTCGACCGTTATTGGTAATTTTTCAACATTTTACTGTAAATTTGACATTTTTTTGGATAATTGTATACGGTGTTACTTTAAATCGGTCATTTGATCAAGACAATTTTCTAATATCTATTGACAAATGTTTTAGAAACAAAATTGAAACAACCACAGGTTTATTTAAAAATTGCAACGCTTTCTCAGTAACATTTTTTTAGTAAATTTTACTACTTTTAGGAAATTCATTAAGATTTGACCTTTAATGGTAATTTTTCAACATTTTACTGTAAAATTGAGTTTTTTTTTGGATAATTGTATACGATGTTACTTTAAATCGGTCATTTGATCAGGACAAGTTTCTATGTATTGACAAATGTATTAGAAGTACAATTGAAACAACCACAGCTTTATTTAAAAATTACACCAATTGCTCAGTATTTTTTTTCAGTAAATATTTCTACTTTTTGATATTCATTCAGATTTGACCTTTATTGGTAATTTAAAAAAAAAAATCTACTGTAAATTTGACATTTATTTGGATAATTGTATACAATGTTACCTAAAATCGGTCATTTGATGAAGACAAATTTCTACTATGTATTGACAAATGTATTAGAAGTAAAATTGAAACAACCACAGGTTTATTTAATAATTGCAAAGTTTTCTCAGTAACATTTTTTCAGTAAATTTTTCTACTTTATAGACATTCATTCCGATGTGATCTTTAATGATAATTTTTTCAACATTTTACTGTAAATTTGACATTTTTTTGGATAATTGTATACGATGTTACCTCAAATAGGTCATTTTAAGACAATTTTCTTTGATGAATTGACAAATGTATTACAAGTAAAATTGAAACAACCACCTGTTTATTTTACAATTACACCATTTTTTCAGTAACATTTTTCAGTAAATATTTCTACTTTTTGATATTCATTCAGATTTGACCTTTATTGGTAATTTTTCAACATTTTACTGTTAATTTGACATTTTTTGGGATAATTGTATACGGTGTTACTTTAAATCGGTCATTTGATCAAGACAATTTTCTAATATCTATTGACAAATTTTTTAGAAACAAAATTGAAACAACCACCTCTATATTTTAAAATTACACCATTTTATCAGTAACATTTTTCAGTTAATTTTTCTACTTTTTGATATTCATTCAGATTTGACCTTTATTGATAATTTTTCAACATTTTTACTGTAAATTTGACATTTTTTAAGATAATTGTATACTATGTTACCTTAAATCGGTCATTTGAAGACGATTTTCTTTTCTGAATTGACAAATGTATTACAAGAAAAATTGAAACAACCACCTCTTTATTTTAAAATTACAACATTTTCTCAGTAACATTTTTTCAGTAAATTTTTCTACTTTCTCATATTCATTCAGATTTGACCTTTATTGATAATTTTTCAACATTTTACTGTAAATTTGATATTTTCGGGGATAATTGTATACTATGTTACTTGAAATCGGTCATTTGAAGACAATTTTCTTTGATGAATTGACAAATGTATTACAAGTAAAATTGAAACAACCACCTCTATATTTTAAAATTACACCATTTTCTCAGTAACATTTTTTCAGTAAATTTTTCTACTTTTTGATATTCATTCAGATTTAACCTTCATTGGTAATTTTTCAACATTTTACTGCTAATTTGACATTTTTTTTTGGATAATTGTATACAGTGTTACTTTAAATCGGTCATTTGATTAAGACATTTTTCTAATATCTATTGACAAATGTTTTAGAAACAAAATTGAAACAACCACCTCTATATTTCAAAATTACACCATTTTATCAGTAGCATTTTTCAGTTAATTTTTCTACTTTTTGATATTCATTCAGATTTGACCTTTATAAGTAATTTTTCAACATTTTACTGTTAATTTGACATTTTTTTGGATAATTGTATACGGTGTTACTTTAAATCGGTCATTTGATCAAGACAATTTTCTAATATCTATTGACAAATGTTTTAGAAACAAAATTGAAACAACCACAGGTTTATTTAAAAATTGCAACGCTTTCTCAGTAACATTTTTTTAGTAAATTTTACTACTTTTTGGAAATTCATTAAGATTTGACCTTTAATGGTAATTTTTCAACATTTTACTGTAAAATTGAGGTTTTTTTGGATAATTGTATACGATGTTACTTTAAATCGGTCATTTGATCAGGACAATTTTCTTTGATGAATTGACAAATGTATTAGAAGTACAATTGAAACAACCACAGCTTTATTTAAAAATTACACCAATTGCTCAGTATTTTTTTTTCAGTAAATATTTCTACTTTTTGATATTCATTCAGATTTGACCTTTATTGGTAATTTAAAAAAAAAATTCTACTGTAAATTTGACATTTATTTGGATAATTGTATACAATGTTACCTAAAATCGGTCATTTGATGAAGACAATTTCTACTATGTATTGACAAATGTATTAGAAGTAAAATTGAAACAACCACAGGTTTATTTAAAAATTGCAAAGTTTTCTCAGTAACATTTTTTCAGTAAATTTTTCTACTTTATAGATATTTATTCCGATGTGATCTTTAATGATAATTTGTTCAACATTTTACTGTAAATTTGACATTTTTTTGGATAATTGTATACAATGATACCTAAAATCGGTCATTTGATGAAGACAATTTTCTACTATGTATTGACAAATGTATTAGAAGTAAAATTGAAACCACAGGTTTATTTAAAAATTGCAACGTTTTCTCAGTAACATTTTTTTAGTAAATTTTACTACTTTTTGGATATTCATTTAGATTTGACCTTTATTGGTAATTTTTCAACATTTTACTGTAAAATTTGATTTTTTTTTGATAATTGTTTACGATGTTACTTTAAATCGGTCATTTGATCAAGACAAGTTTCTAATATGTATTAACAAATATATCAGAAGTAAAATTGAAACAACCAAAGCTTTATTTTAAAATTACATTTGCTCAGTATTTTTTTTTTTATTAAATTTTTCTACTTTTTGATATTCATTCAGATTTGACCTTTATTGATAATTTTTCAACATTTTTACTGTAAACTTGACATTTTTTAAGATAATTGTAAACTATGTTTCCTTAAATCGGTCATTTAAAGACAATTTTCTTTGATGAATTGACAAATGTATTACAAGTAAAATTGAAACAACCACCTCTTTATTTTAAAATTACACCATTTTCTCAGTAACATTTTTTCAGTAAATTTTTCTACTTTTTGATATTCATTCAGATTTGACCTTTATTGGTAATTTTTCAACATTTTACTGTTAATTTGACATTTTTTTTGGATAATTGTATACGGTATTACTTTAAATCGGTCATTTGATCAAGACAATTTTCTAATATCTAATGACAAATGTTTTAGAAACAAAATTGAAACAACCACAGGTTTATTTAAAAATTGCAACGTTTTCTCAGTAACATTTTTTTAGTAAATTTTACTACTTTTTGGATATTCATTCAGATTTGACCTTTATTGGTAATTTTCCAACATTTTACTGTAAAATTTACATTATTTTGGATAATTGTATACGTTGTTACTTTAAATCGGTCATTTGATCAAGACAAGTATCTAATTTGTATTAACAAATGTATCAGAAGTAAAATTGAAACAACCACAGCTTTATTTAAAAATTACAACATTTGTTAAGTATTATTTTTTCAGTAATTTTTTCTACTTTTTGATATTCATTCAGATTTGACCTTTATAGGTAATTTTTAAAACATTCTACTGTAAATTTGACATTTATTTGGATAATTGTATACAATGAGACATCATATAGATGAGAGATTCAGGCTCATTGGGGCATTTAGTTATTGTGTCCTAAGTTGCATTTTCCAAAATTATAGTCAAACTAAGGGCTGTACTTTTTGGTATGGTATGATTTTGTCTGCAAAATGCACAAAATGGATGATCAGTTTTGGATTTCTTGGAGTTTTTTGTTACTTCATATTTTTCCAAATTTTGATTTTTAAGACTGGTGAGAGGATTTTCAATTGACAGTGCAGGTGGTCTAGCGATTCTTGACAAACTAACTTGCAGCATGTCATCATTTCCATTCTTTTCATATTCGGCGTATTTCCAGTTCATATTCAAGATATTGCTTTAACAAATTTTGAAAAGGGTTTAGATTCCCTTGTTCCAGTTTACCTAATTATTATTCATAAAACTCAAGTACAAAGCCTAATCCTAGGCAATACATCAAGCAATTGTAAAAGCATTGTGTGAATCTTTGAAAACTAAAGCATTAGTAAGCAAATTTTACCCATTATTTCTAGTAACTGAACAAGACATAATAATTATTTTGTACAATTGTCTTTTAAATATACTTCTTTTGAGTGGAAAGTTTTTAATCTGGATTGAAAAAACAGAATTGGAAATCTGGGGTGTAACTAGGGTTTGGTTGACACTTAATTTTACTTAACATAGACATTCTTTTGAATTGTTTATGTTATTGGAGAACACAGTGAAATTAAATTTTAAGAACACAGTAGGAAGAGCATGCGATATCTACTCAAACAGTGTTGAAAGACCATTGAAACAAGAAGAGGTACAAACATACTATTATACGTTTTGGCCATTACGGCCTTCTCCTTTGGAACGAATTACAACATTGAAACAACAATTACATCGTTTGGATAGAATGAAAGTAAAATCTAAAGAGGTGGAAGGTGAAATTGAATCGTTAAAAATTGTTTTGAAAGAAAAAGACAATCAAATTGAAAATTTATTATCAGATATAAGCATTTTGAAAGAAACGGCAAACTTCACTCTTGTCACTAGAAAAAAGGATGGCAGCTTCACTGAATGTGTCTGACTGTGCGTGATGGGGTTATCTGAATTGGAAGTTGCTGTTCAAAAGGTCTCCCCTGTTATTTAAACAGTATGCAAACATTTATTTGACATTGGTTAAGAAACATCTCAGTTGCCTAGTTCAACAACAGTGAAGTCAATTGTTGACGAAGGGCACTTTATTGCCAAAACATTTATATCTGAAAAACTAGACCAATCTGAAAACTGGGGTCTAAATCGTGACGGTACAACACGCCGTAAAATAAAAATTGTTGATACAACAATAACATTAGATTCTGGTAGCGTAATGAGGGTTTAACAGAATCGCACATTAAACTGCAACAACTATTACCAAGGTTACACAGGGTCATTTGTCGGGAGTTATCTGGTTTTAATGTCGCAAATAAATCTATTATACCTCAACACGTAAGAGAAAATGCTGCTGATTATGTTGCTCGTTCACTGGAAAAACTTGCTTACACAATGAGTGATAGAGCTAGCAATGAAAAACTTGCAAACACATTAGTAAATGAATGGCGAGACGAAGTATTGCTGAACTTAAAACAATTGGAAACAAAACTTGTTGAAGTTCACGGTCCTAGTGGAAGAGATTCACTTCCTGTTTTCAAATTTTGGAGCAAGAAATAATTGGTTATTGAACGTGTATTGAGAACAACAGCTGATGTTTTTTGACCTGTAGGTGACCATCATGGTGTACGCGATCGATAGGAATCACACTGCTCAAGTTTAGGCATAAAATCTCTAATTGGAAACTACAAAGATAATTGTTTTAATGCACTCTTTGAAACTGCTGCTGAGGTATTTAAGCCCAAAGAAGACTTTTTTGTGGTTTTGGACACTGTAAACAACCAAAACTTAAATCGGTTAAGGAAGATCTCCAATCAGTCGTTTTGTCAGCTTTGCTGCAATGTTTTGGACTATTTTACTTAAAACTTACAGAACCATATTGGATCTCATATGGTTAAGAGGCCTATTTAGAACTGTATCCACATGTCATAGCAATTAAGAGTTTCCTTGAAAACTGTGCTGAAGATCCTGCTTTAATTCTAAACCAGGACTGTCATTAATCTGCTGAAGATCCTCTTCAAATACACATTGTACCTCATTATGACATTTATGTTGCAAGTCTTTTCACCTTGCAAGAAGAAACCCGTCAACTTTTGTTCGATTTGATTAAGCTCGATGCTGCCAATATGATTAAATGTGTTGACTTACTTCCTGGAGGTAAATTCTACAGTGCTGATACTGGGATTGAACTAAATCGCACTAAATTTGCCCTTGTCACAAATCTACCTTGTGAACACCATTTTGGTGACTTGATAGTAGCCAAAGAATGCGTCCTAGTGCATCAATGCACCATCATTCGTCAGTCAAACTTCTGAAGAGAAATTGTTAAGACATGTTGCATTGGACACAGAACATGCCTGTGGTGGAACGTTCGACAATGATAAAAGATGCAATAAAAGGAGGACGTACTCTAAGGGAAATTCACATTACTAACGAAAAATCAGTAATTCCTGAAGTTCATGATAAAATGATGCAACCCGTTAAACCTAAAAAGGCAAGAAAGAAAAAACAGAACGAGAATTTAGAACTAGAAGACGAGGAGGACTACGACATTATTTGCCATCACCTAATATTGAGAATTTCACTGTGAATGATTATGTGGCTGTTGCATATCAAGATAACTGGTATCCAGTGTTCCCCGAGTATTGGTTAAGACCAAAAACAGCATCGTCAAATTCAGGTAAGGTAGTTGCTTCTGCACACCTCATGTGCATTGCCAAACCTCGTCTTTAGCAACAGATACCCCATTTCTGGTCCAACTTTGAAAGTCCAGCAGCAGGAAAACGAACGTCTCTGCAAAATTAAATAAATAAAGAATTTGTCCATTTTCATCCGTCCATTAATGAAATAACAAACACAATACAAAATCATTGTCGCCTAATAGTGAAACAAACAAACAAAAGTAACTATGTTTCCAAAACCTCAAATCAAAGCATTTAAAAGACACAAAAACTCTTAAAGGACCTACTTACATCCTCCAAATTATATAATAAGTCACAACATAGAAGACAGCAGTTATATCAAAACATAAATTGATTGACTTCAGTATACAATGTAAATTTACCAGGTGTCATATCCCAATATCCCAGAAATAAAATTATATGTACACATTTGAAAAGGGAGGAAAAACCATGGTAGTTCAACCTTAACCGAAATTCCTACAAACAACAAACATTTACATTAAAAGACATTTGTGAAACAACACATTACAACACAAGAGATGACTTCAGCTTCTCAATTGTGAACTTTCCATTTCTATGTAGCAAATTCTTGTAGCGTCTGTATACGGACTATATATCTCCGAATTGATTCGATGTTCACGAGGTTGTATTTCCTATGCTGATTTCATTGATAGAGAGTTGCTGTTCACAATAAAGCTATTAAACCAAGAATTCCAAAGGATGAAGTTGAAATAATCTCGTCGTACATTTTACGGACGACATCCCTTTCCACGTATGTGACCTACAGAATTAGACTATTTACCGGATTTGTACTAATAGGAGCAGCACGAACTGCTTACCCTTCCGGAGCACCTGATATCACCACAGTCTTTGGTGGGTTCTTCTTGCTTAGTGTTTAGTTTTCTATGCTGTGTTTTGTGTACTATTGTCTGTCTCTCTTTTTCTTTTTAGCCATGGCATTGTCAGTTTGTTTTTGATCTATGAGTTTAAATTACGCTAAATATCTACGAAAATTAAATTCGATGCGTATAGATGCTTTACTTGATTGCTTGTTTGTTAATTAATTTCCAGTGAAAAATATATCATGCATGGTCAGGACGAGAACAAGTTACTAGTAACAAAATATACAATAGGTAGGCCTTTTTAAAATAGAGGTCATCCGGGAAGTCGGTAGGGAAAAATGAGTGCCACTGGAAAATAAGGGTATATATTAGATAGTGACAAACAATATGCCTTGCAGCAGGCCAACTTCAAACCCCACAAACAGTTGTTGCAAGGATTCTGTACCTGCGAAGAGATTTACACGAGGCATCTGATTTAACGTCCACTTTCTGACGTGGCTGCAAACTTGATACATCCCGCACAGCCTAACGGACGCCTCTGCTTGGCATACCGTTTAACTCCGGGTCGGAAGAAGACAATTTATATGGACCCAGTTACCCTTGGTGTATGCTTATAATTCCCTGTTAACTTAATATTTTAATATCTAACAGGCTTGGAATACTTGACAGGGAAAAACTTTGTAGTCAAACCATAACGAAACACATAAACAGCAACAAATATGTATATAAAAAGACATGTATGCTAAAATAACAAATCTGACATATCTAAAGTATACAACTTAAAGTGTAAATATAAAAAAGAAGATGTGGTACAATTGCCCATGAGACAACTATCCACAAAAGACCAAAATGACACAAACATTAACAACTATAGGTAACCGTACGGCCTTCAACAATGAGCAAAGCTCATACCACATAGTCAGCTATAAGAGGCCCCGATAAGACAATGTAAAACAATTCAAACGAAAAAACTAACGGCCTTATGTATGTAAAAAAATGAACAAAAAACAAATATGTAACACATAAACAAACGACAACCACTGAATTATAGGCTCCTGATTTGGGACAGGCACATACAGAAATAAAGACAATATATAGGTGAACACTTATTGTTTTCACCATCTATCCCTCCCCTCCCCCCCCCCCCCCCAGTAGTCAGCAGTTTTGTACTGACATGAATTATCATTGATATGGTTATATTGATAAATTTACTATTTACAACAGTTTGAATTTTTAAAATTCTAAGGCAGTTCTACCTGTTTAAACCCGTCGAACTGGAACTTATCAATTGAAAACTGTACTTATACGCCTTAATTTTTTAGTATTTGTATTGTTATCTTAGAAAGTCTTACTGATTAAAATACGACAATAGGTAAAAATTTGACAATTTAGTAGTGTCAACCCTGTGATTATGACCCGTGTATATAGCATATTAATCCTGAATACACCGTTGGTGGTGCGCCTGTCAGATGCGAAACGTACAGATAAGGTTATAGGTAACAGGTGAATATACTATATTGGTATCGGTATCGGATTCGACCCGGAACTTCTTAATTATTGGCAATATTAATTACGTGGAAAACAAAAGGGCCTGAAGTGGAGTAATTTTTAATCTACACCTTTGTACTATATTAGTTATATATCAAGTTGAATTCTTTGTTTCGTGTTTTTTACGTGATGACGGCTGACAAATTGGACCTCGTAATTTTAGTATTATAGATAATACATACCTCAAACTTGATCATTTAAAGAGTTTTTAAGTAGAGACCTTATTTGTTAGCTACTAGTATAAGAATGATTTTTCTGAAGGCGAAGGACAAAACTAGCTTATCAAAAGGCAGAAGGAATTTCTATTGAAAATGTTTTGAACAGAGACGAAAATTCCAGATCACACTAAAAAATTGTCACGAAATTCAAAGTTTGCTTTTGAAGTTCCTAAAAGATACAGAAATTGAAAGAAACAACGGAAACAAATTAATAAGACTAACGAGGCAATATCAATGTAAACATTGAGTTTTATCAATGGAAACGTATATATTTTTATTTTATGGGTGAGTTACACTAACACAACATCGAATTTAGGTCAATGTGAACACGGCCTTATATGAGTCAGTGCCCCTGGAATGTCTTAATATAAGGTTATTTGAATATAACATAAACTAAGTTCATTTTCAAGCCATATGACCGTGTACAAAAGCTTTGGTGAAATGGTACCTTGAGGAATAACTACCCGAAGTGACCTTTAGAAAACCAGAAGACGCCTGTTTTGCAATTTTCTTATATAAAAGTACTCAGAATGCATATATTGTGTGATAAAGATATATAAACTTATCACAAATTACTTCCGGAAACCCAGAAGTGGCCAATTATCTCCCGTTCTGCATTCAAATGTATATAGAAACTATATATTTTTGGAATCAGTGTGAAAGAAGCTATAATTTGAGAACAGCAGTGACATTGATTTCACCAGAGGTAGCATATTATCTCCCGTATTTCACTCAAACGTATAGTTAAATCATTAATTATCGCATCAGTATCAAAAAACTAGCTTCTTTTTAAAATTTCTTTGATGTAGAAAGACTTTCAATTGTTCTCTGAACAAATGGTTTTAATTAGTTCATTCCACTTTTCTGTGGAAAGACCATTGTTTTTGTTCGGATAATGATAAAAAAAAATCTTCCATCAAATTTTGTTTTTGCGATAAATATTTGTTTTGCTATATGTCGCTTAGATTTTTTTTATGTTGTATTTGAAGTGTAAGCGCTTTTAAATTTTCACCCTGCTAAGACGATCAATTTTCTTTGTAAGAGTTATCTCCCTATTCACTGTTCATCATCATAGTGCATCTCCTTTGTAACAAAGACAGATATCGACAAAATTCTGTTTACAAATTGTTCGTAAGCCGTTCTATGAAACCTTTTAGGAGTTATCTACCTGTACGAAAAAGTTGTGTCCCTATGTTTTTTTAACTCAAAAACCGTTAACCATATAACCCTGGAATGTTTTTATTTGAGGCCCTGGGTCCCATTTAGAAAATAAGGTCAAGGTCATGGTCAAGTTCTTAATGTTGACTTTTCCTTGTTTCTGCATTTTCTCCAACACCTTTAAAGATATGTATGAGAGAACAAGTGCAAAATGTTTGCTTATTTGTGGAGTAGGTATGTTACATTTGGTCTGAAACAATCAAGTGGCGTCTTATAGGAGTAAATGCCCTTGAAATGTGTAATTATCAGGTTATTGATTAATAATCCAACTTGGTTCAATATATAGCCATATGACCTTTACCAAACTTTTGGTTGACATATGACCTTCAAAAATGTCAACCGGAAGTAACTTGAAAAAACCAGAAGTAGCCATTTCTGCACATTTTTTTTTATCAAAAAGTACTCGGAATTCATATAATTTGTAATCTAAATACATTAACTTATCACTGTAGACTGAAAGTTACTTTTGATTAACCGGATGTGGCCAATTACCTTCTCGTTAAAGGTAAAGGTATATAGAAACTTTACATTATTGGAATCACTGTTGAAGAAGCTTTCATATGAGACTGGAAGTGACATTTACTTCACCGGAAGAAGCACACTATCTCCCTTACTTAACTCAAAAGTATATGAAAACCATTCATTTATTGCATCAGTACGAAGAAACTTGCTTCTTCTCATAATTTCTTTGATGTGGGAAGACCTTCAATTGTTTTCTGAGCAACTGGTTTTTAATAAGGTGTTTCCACGTTTCTGTTGAAATATCTATTGTATTTGTTCTGATTATTATTTTTTTCTTCTGCCAGATTTTGTTTTCTTGCGATAAATGGTTGTTTCGCAATATGTCGCTTAGATATTTCTCATATTGTATCGTAAAGTTTATGCGCTTTTAAAATTCACCCTGCTAAGCCGAATAAATTTCTTTGTAAGAGTTATCTCCCTATTCACTGTTTACCATCAGAGTGCATCTCCTTCGAAACAAATAAAGAAAGTGACGAAATTCTTTTTACAAATTGTTCGTTACATCCTCATGAACTTTTGTCGAATTTGAATCGAAGTGATTCGATGAAATTTTATATGAGTGTTCTACCTTTACAAAATAAATTTGTCGGTATGTGTTTTCAACTCATCAGCTATTAACCATATAACCCTGTAATATTTTTATTTGAGGCCCCTCTGTCCTTACGGAATTTCCTTGTTTTGAGATTTTCTCCAACACTTTTAAAACTATACATTAAAGAACAAGTGCAAAATGTTTGCCTTATTGTAATGAATATATGTTACATTTGGTTTGTTATAATTAAATGGCATCTTATAGGAGTAAGGGCCCCTGAAATGTCCTAATATAATGGTATTTAATTATAACTTCAACTAAATTCATTATAAAGCCATATGACCTTGTACAAAATGTTAGGTGACATATGACCATGAAAAATGACAACAGTAAGTGACCTTGGGAAAACCGGAAGAAGCCGTTTTGCACTTTTTCCAGATCAAATTACTTAGAAACCATATATTTTGTAATTTAAATACATTTACTTATCAATGAAGACTAGAAGTGACTTTCTGTAAACCGGAAGTCGTCAATTATATCCCGGTTGACAGGCAAAAGTAGAATAGAAACTATATATTTATTGAATCAGTGTAATAGAAGCTATCATATGAGACCAAATGTAACATTGACGAATCCGGAAGTAGCATAATTATAATCTCCTTCTGTTTACTTTCAAGCATATCAAAACTATATTTATCGCATCAGTCTGAAGAAACTAGCTTCTTTTCAAAATGTCTTTGATGTGAAAAGACATTCAATTGTTCTCTGAACAATTAGTTTTTAATTATTATTATTATTATTCCACTTTTATGTGGAAAGACTTACTGCTTTTGTTCTGATTATTATTATCATCATTATTAGGTCTTTCCACTTTTCTGTGGAAAGACCTATTGTTTTTCTTCTGATTATTATTTTTTTTGAAAAATGACAAACGGAAGTAACATTAAGAAAACCGGAAGTAGCTTTTTTTTGCAATGTTTTCCTATTTAAGTACTCAGAATCCATATATTTTGTCACATAGATACATAAACTGATAACTGAAGACTAAAAATGACTTCCAACAAACCGGAAGTGGCCAATTATTTCCCATTCTACATACACAAGTATATATATTTTTGAAATCAGTGTGAAAGATGCTATCATAAGTTACCGGAAGTGACATCTATTTCACCGGTAGTATAAAAAGTGTTGTTGTACCTGCAAAAATGCGGCGGGGTTAAATATGTTTGTGAGATCTTAACCCTCCCCTATACCTCTAGCAAATGTAGAAAAGTATACGCATAACAATACGCACATTAAAATTCAGTTCAAGAGAAGTCCGAGTCTGATGTCAGAAGATGTAACCAAAGAAAATAAATTGATTGATTGATTGTTGGTTGCTTTACGCCGCATTAGCACAAAAAGGCTATATCGCGGCGAGAGCTAATTCGAATATTTTTACAATTTAAAGCATATTTTTAAAATAAGACAAAAGGTCCTTCAATACACTAAAATTCTTGACTAAAGCAAATTGATTATATACAAATAAAAAATCAACAGTAAAATAACGTGATAAAAATTAAAATCGATTTAAATAATAACCTTTTTATATTTTATAATAAATTCCAATTTCTTTTAAAAAAGCAACAATATTTGTAAATGGAACATTATTAAATAAATCATACATATTATTGACATTGAAATGCTTCTTACGAATATCAGCAAAGTCAATACAATTAATTAAAACATGTTTAATAGTATACTTGCAGTTGCAAGGAACACATTGTGGTTCATCTTCATTTTTTAAAAGATACTCGTGTGTTATTCTAGTATGACCAATACGGCATCTAGTAATAACACACTGATCTTTTCTGCACATAATATTATTAAAAGGTTTGCCTAAATTAGGTTTAATTTCATGCAATTTATTATCATCTTTTTTACTCCATTTATTTTTCAATATATTAAAAACATATTCCCTAATATTAGATTTAAAATCAGTATATGGTATATCACAGTTAGATAGAGGGTCACCCAGGGCATTCTTTGCCTCAAGGTCTACAGCTGTATTTCCAAGGATTCCAACATGACTCGGAACCCATAGAAATATTATTTCTTTCAGAAGAATTTTTAAATTCCTCATTACATATAAAATTTTCAGGATTGTTGGGTTTTTAATTTTAGTATTTCGTATAGCTTGTAAACATGAAAGTGAATCCGAACATATAATAAATTTGGATTTATCTGAAGAAGCAATAAATTTCAAAGCCAAAATTATTGCTTCTGCTTCAGCAGTAAAGATGGATGCATCAGATGGCAAACGGAGGGTTGCAGCTCTGTCCCTGAAGACAGCAGCAGATGCAACTCTATCACCATCTTTTGATCCATCAGTATAGACAGTTGAAAAATCTAGATAATCGGCTTTAATTTCAGCATAGTGTTGCTGAATTAAAAGAGGATTTGTTTTATTTTTATTGTGTTCACGGAGATCAAATATCATTTTTGGTTTGGGAAGTTCCCATGGAGGACATTTGCAAGTTTGAACTTGAGCAACAGATTTTAAATCAAAAGAAGCTAAATGTGGTTTTAAACGTAAACCTAACGGAGGAATTTTATTTTCATGTTTTGCAAAAATATCTTCATAAATCGAATTAAAAACACAGCTGTAGGCAGGATTATCTGAATGGGCTTTTAGTTTGACAGCATATTGAAGTCCAAGCTTCAAACGTCTGTCAGTGAGTGAGTGCTCATCAGCCTCTACATACAGACTCTCAACTGGTGAGGTTTTAAATGCGCCAAGACAGAGACGCAAACCTTGGTGATGCACAGCATCGAGAATCTGTATGTAGGACTTCCTTGCAGAGCCATACACTATAGAGCCATAATCTAGTTTAGATCTAACAAGAGATCTATATAAATTGAGTAAAATGTTGCGATCAGTTACCGGAAGTGACATCTATTTCACCGGTAGTATAAAAAGTGTTGTTGTACCTGCAAAAATGCGGCGGGGTTAAACATGTTTGTGAGATCTTAACCCTCCCCTATACCTCTAGCAAATGTAGAAAAGTATACGCATAACAATACGCACATTAAAATACAGTTCAAGAGAAGTCCGAGTCTGATGTCAGAAGATGTAACCAAAGAAAATAAACAAAATGACAATAATACATAAATAACAACAGACTACTAGCAGTTAACTGACATGCCAGCTCCAAACTTCAATGAAACTGACTGAAAGATTATGATTTCATCATATGAACATCAGGCACAATCCTTCCCGTTAGGGGTTTAGTATCATACCATCATAACATATATGATAAGAACATAACCCGTGTCATGCCAACAACTGGTTTTTGAATAAATGTGTTTAGTTCCGACGCAAAGACCCTATAAGTGAATCTATATTAACGCCAAAATATGCAATCTTTTATGACCTGACAACAGTATCGTAGCTATAATACTCCTTGATAAAATTTATGTGCGTTTTGGCAACACACTTTATCGACAGGTTGAAGGTATTTCTATGGGAACTACTTGCGCCCCTTTAATAGCAAACTTAATTTTGTACTGCTATGACCAAACTCAATAAAGACTCGTCTAAATTACATTTAATAGAGAAATTCAACTACACTACCATCATCTTGATGATATTTTTTCGTTGGATAATCAAGAATTTTCTCCATATACTGCCGAAATTAACCTAAAATAACTTACTTAAAATAAATCAAATTTAAACGGTGATAACTGTCCTTTCAAAGATTCAGTTATTTCGGTTTCAAATGGGAAACTATACACTAAAATTTTCGACAAAAGGGACGATTTTTCGTTCCCTTTTGGCTAATTTTCCCTTTTAGGATGATGATGTTCCTTTGGCACCATCTTAAGTGTGTTTATATTTCAGAATTCGTTAGCTATGCCCGTTTCTCTTGTGACGTTTTTGATTTAAACGAATGTATTCTATGTACGTATTACTGGTCGATTATTAAGCCAGGGATTTCGTTACCACAAGTTACCTAATAGCAGTTATCAAAGGTACTAGGATTATAATTTAATACGTCAGACGGGCGTTTCGTCTACACAAGACTAATCAGTGACGCTCAGATCAAAATGCAAAAGTAGTTTAAAGCCAAACAAGGAAAAAGTTGAAGAGCATTAAGGAACCAAAACTTTTACTAAATTCTTCCATATATACTGTTTATATAGAACATTTTGGTCCTGAAGTGTGGTTGTACCTGTAAAAAAATAGTTCAAACGAAATAGCACATCTTCATTTTTACGAAAAATTTAGAAACGATCCTGGTAAACTTATCGATCCTTTAAATAAACTAATTCTAATAGGTTATGGATACCACATCTTAATTAGATTATTTAATATTGCTTATTGGTATTTATTTTGATTTTGTTATCTGTTTATTAAAAGCAAATTAATATCATTGTTATATGCATATACACATTCAAATTTAATTATCTACAATATATTAGTACCTGTATATTGGCATAGCACAAGGTCCCATTTTTCTCTGACTGTTGATGACGTTTTTACACTTAATACAATGTTGGATATGCACTGATTGATTATTTAATCTTAGATAAATGATTCTTGTATTAGTTATCATGGCTTTCAACTAGCTGTCAGTAACTGCGAGTACTTTCGGATTTGAACTTAATGTCTTTTATTTTAAGGTTGTTGAAGTACCCGGGCGCATCCGCTAGTATTTGAACTTTTGTCCATCCGATGAGTTAAGCCTTTTCAACTGATTTTTTACAGTTCGTTCTTATCTTGTTCTGTTACACCACTGTTCCAGGTTAGGGGAGGGTTGGAATCCGCTAACAACGTTTAACCCACCAACATTCTGTATGTATGTGCCTGTCCCAATGGTTGTCGTTTGTATTATGTGTTACTTATTTGTTTTTTTTTTAGTCTTTGCACATAAATTATGACGTTGTTGTTTCGTTTGTCTTTTCGGAGACTTTTATAGCTGAATATTCGGTATGGGCTTAGCTCATTATTGAAGGCCGTACGGTGACCTATAGTTATTTATTTATTGTTGTTGTGTATGTTATGGTGATATGTCTCATTTGCAATCATACCACATCTTCTGTGACAGTATTTGTTTTATATTGTTTTACAAATTACGTTTGCCTCATTATTATTAAATGCATGTGGTAATAGGATTTTGAAATCAACACATATCTTAAGATACTGTTTTAACAGATATGAAATCATGACTTGTTGATAAAGTCTTGTTATAAACCTTATGACATATATTATTATTTTTTAAGAGTTTGTTATTTAAGTGTTGTTATTCAAGCGCCAGTGTGAAGTCTATTACAGAAGAAACATGGGTATGGTGTGCTTAACAATTCGCCCAGAACTTTTATTTTATAATCAGAACTTGTCAACAGTTTACAATCACGACAGTTGTTACTTCACTTTTATGTATTTGTTACATTTGTTTCTTTTTTTCCACAATTTTAAAACAAAACTAGGTAAATATCTTTTTCAGCTTTAATAGTCTTGTACAAAAACAAATCCTGGGGGTACATACACAACTAAAAAATCGATAAAGGCAAGTCAGTATAATTACATTTGTAAATAAACTCATCATGTAAGTGGATTATCAGCAGTAATTTTTTTAATGAATATATCATGTATATCTAAATATGCATCACAAAGAAACAATGCTAACAATATATGCTAAGCAAAATATAACAAAATGAGAAAGAATTCACAAAATTTAGCTCAGGTAAATAGAATGTATTGTATTACTTGTTTTTATGAATAACAATTCAACAAGGCATCCTTTTTTTTTTTGATTTAAAAATTGTTGTTTCCGTCATATTGGGATTCGTTGTTAACAAAGATGGAGAAATTTGCATTGATTACTTCTGTTTATTCAAAATTTCGTCATATGACTCATGTAGATCGCATCGATGTATCATTTATCACTTTTGGTTATGTCAATGAAATCATGAATTTCAAATGTATGAGACCTCTATAAAAGGTGATTGATTTTGTATAAAAATACAGCATGCACATTTGCACATATTAAATTTTACTCTTACATATTGTAGTACATATTGTTAGCACTTGGATAAATTACAAAAATGAGGCCAATATATTACATATAAACACAAGGTTATTATAAAAAAACAGCGTTATAGGTTTTTAAAATAATATTCGTGCATAACTTGTGTTTTGGATACCCAAGTTGCTGAAAGAAAATATAGTGATTTAAAAACATTGCAAAAAAATATGCTTAAGTCTATATATATGTAGTTTTAATCATCATCATCATCATATCATCATCTACTAGGTTTGTTTTCAGCTAATTTTGTTTTATTGGATCGTGTTATTTTTTATCGAATCTCTTTTCGCAACTTCAGACCTCGTCTTTTATCATTTTGGTATGTTAGATATAATCCACCTTTGATCATTAGGTTGACATAACTATACCTTAAAAATTTGCAAAATAATGAATTTTCAAATATTTCAAAGTTCTTTTATTTGTAAGATGTTTTTTGCAATATTTTGATAATCCTTACTTACATAATGTGTTTCAATATCCATGAATGAATCAACATTGTTCAAGTCTGTAAATTTCAAGTTAAAAATAAAAGGCACAAAGAAGCAATCTATTTGCATACATTATTGTTTAAAATAGGACATCTTGTAGTATTTCTTAATTGGAAATTCATATTCATCTTTATTTTTTATAAATAGAACACCGCAGGTCAGTGACATAATTAAAGTACCTATGATTATTCTTAGCTCCGATTTTTAGTATTCGTCTCGTAATCTGATTAAGTCATGCTGATTATGAGGTGCAGCACAGTTTGTTGGGCTTCAGATACTTTCTGTTTGAAACCGACCTCGTTATCTCACTATGACCGACAACTGCATGTGGCATTGATTGCATTTAGTAGTGTCAATCTCTGTTTAAAGACTTAGTTCATGTCCGATTAACAACCGTGTGTATATAGAAATCCATTATCCATAATTTTGGTTGGGAGCCGGAACATAACAGGTAACATATTGCAAACAAAAACAAAAATGCATTGAATGGTGTCATATATAGTCGGTATCTTTGTCCTTTGTTATCTTGATATAAAGTTTTATGCTACGATTCATCGCTTTTACGTCATACCGGCTAACAATTTGAACCTTGTTATAAAAGAAGTTTATATGCTTATAGATATAGATATGCATTGTTTTAATTTGTTACGATACCCGATTACATGTTATTAGACTCAGTTTTTTCTCTCACTAGGTTCGTGCAATACAATGGTTTAATATTTTCTAATGTTATATTCAATTAGCATACTCTTCATATCCGTAATGGTAAATAGCAAGAAAAAATACAGAACCACTTACGTTTTATCAAGTTTATCTGTGGCTTCCCAATTAACACGGTTCCTCTGACCACTGAATGCTAGTCCTGTTGAGCAGTAACTGGCAAAGTGATCACAATTAAATTCTCTTAGGTTATACTTTACACCAGATTTGACAAAAAGAGAAACCAGCGCTTCGGCTCTTTTCTTAATAGTGACAGCCTTATCAGATAACTGGTTGTAATCAAAGTAGAACAGATCTTTTGATGTAAACCTAATGGCAGTGGTCTCAATTACTGGTTCAATATTTTTCCCTATAAGTGAGGGTATTGTTTTGTGACCACCGGTCAACGCAACCATTTCAAATGTCTTGTTTATCTCGGAAATCGTTATGACAATACCATGATGTATGTACGTATACTTGTTTTTGTAAATTGGTATTTTTCCAACTCCTACTTCTAATCCAATCTTCAAATGTTTCTCAACATCAAGGTTGAATTTTCTTTTGTAATTCTGGTGATATGAAAAAAAAATGACATTATACAGTTACCACTTTTACTTTTTTTATATTTTGCAGCAACCAAACTTTTGAAATTACATTTGACATGTTTCCCCCTGGTAATTACATAATGTATGATTGTATATATTTATATCATGTGGTTGTTTTTTATCGGACATTGGCAATGGCATTCCTCGGTTTTTCAAAGCGGGACGAAAGATACCATAGGGAGAGTCAAGTTCATGGATTGAAAAAATAACTGACAATGCCGTGGTTAAAAATAAAAAGACATTTAGACAAACTAGAGTACAGATACACAACATAAAAAAAAAATAAGCAACACGAACCCCATCAAAACGTTGGGATAATCTCAAGTGCTCCGAAAGAGTACGCAGCCGTAGTGTTGCTTATATTACAAATCCGGTAAATAGTATAATTCAGTAGGTCACATTCGTGAAAAGGGAAGGGTATTGTAGTTATGGCATAAGGAACATATCCGATATCATGTGTGAACCGGTTATTCTAAAACGTCCGTAAAATTTACGAAGGGATAATTTAAACTTCACCATTTGGAACTCTTGGTTTAATAACTTTCTTATGAGTAGGAACACCCTAGCAAGGAAATCCTGATAGGAAATACAAACCCGGGAATATCGTATACATTGGGATATATACACCATATGCAGATGCTGAAATGATGCTACATAGAAATGTTTATATATCCTAGAATGTACAAAATAGTGAAGTACTGGTTAAAATTATTATCCATAAGCGTATTCTTCAAAACTGTAAAAGGAACACATAAGTTCTACATTACAGGTGTAATTAAGAACAGTATTGGATTGAATTGTTTGTAAAATTTGTTTTTCTTTTAAGAAAATATATGTCTTTGTCATAGCCCTATGTGGATATTTAAAACTAAACTTATGATAGAATCAAAGAGGTCGGTAAATTATTCCCAGTAGCCACATTCCGGAACTACATCATCACTGAAAATAGAATAACTCGGTATAACCATATGATCGGTTTGTTAACACTGTCAACTATCAATAGGACCATAACCTATTTTTCGACATGATTCGTGCATTTTATAACAGGTATGAAATTTTATTGATGTCTTACCTTTAACATTAAACCTGGCATGAACTATAATTGTGAAATATGGTTCAGGTTTGCTTGACATACATTGTGACTTATTATCGTAATAATAAATCGTACGTGTGTCATTTAATCAACATATCGATTTTCTTGTATGAATACAATTTTTAAACAATTGATAAAAAATATACAGGCTTACAATTGTCGTGTTGAATGGTACTTTGTTTGAAAAATATTAGGTCATTACTTACCAAGAAATCTTCCTTTCTTCATAAAAATGTAAACATTTGTCTGAGATTTCCCACAATGCAACTCGTTCATATTAGACAATATCGCTATTTGATATTAAAAAACTGTTTATCTATTCGCTTCCTCCATAAACTGGGCAACATTTGAAACAATGTCACAATTACAAATTGTTCTTTTATTAAATTGTAAGGTTCGATAGATTCGACAAAACAACAAAAAAAGAAATATTGAATCGGCTTTAAATCAATAAGCTTTTTTAATGTTAAATACGAATAAATTACTAAAATTTACTTTATAAAACTATACATGTATTATGTATATTCATGTTGCTCAACAACCATTTTAATACCAACAAAACATAAAGATCTATTAAGCAATAGAACTATCCTATACATAAGTTCTCTTAATCAATTATATCAAAATGCAACTATTTTGTAGGATTCGTTTAAGGATTTAAATCACAGCGTTTATTTGGTAACTTAAACCAACACTACCTTATAAGCATGATGCATCATCCAAGGTGAATAAATCAGTTCAGATTGGTGTGCTTCTTTATGGTCCGCACAGAAAAATTCCCGATTCTTTATCAACTGCATATAAGATTTAGTATCTGTATGGTAATGCCCTTTGCTGCATTTGAAATGAATCTCAAAATCAAGGGTCAACTGATATCTCTTTGTTATGTCTTTAACTTTTGTGATCAGTTCTTGGCAGAGAATACTACAAGCGCTTCCGAATTCTGGCGTTTCTGTTGAAAACGACAACAGCTGAATAGCAATTGTGTTGGTTGACATTGCAAGAAAAACCTTTTTACATCCAGACGTATCTGTATCAAAAACACAAATTCCCCGGTATAATGCATGAGAAGATTCGTTAACGTTCCCTTTGTATTTTTGTATAAACCACGCAGACAGATGATTAAAGAAGGCAGGGGGTATAAACTCGAATTTCAGACAGATCCAAGAAGTCCTATTACAGTTTGGTTTTTCAACCCCAATGGCAGCGCAGACTTTGTCGAATGAAAAAGATGGCATTTTGCTCGGCATTAAGTAGTAAGATGATTCCTCAATTTTGATCAATATGTCAAACTTTACCATAACTTTCAGTAAATCTTCTTTTTGTTTGAAAAACTGCCTTTCAGGTTCACTTAGAAAGAGTTGCGATATCAAATAATCACTCGCTTTCCCTAATTTCGTCAAAGTTGACCAATCCTCTAGGTGCTGTAGTTTGGCATCGATTTTATCTGACACTAAACATCGAAATGCATCTACCAACCATTTAGGATTTAAAATGATTAAATCCTGTATATCGTCGAAAAAAATAATATTTCCTTCCTTATGCTGAAACCGAAGAAATGTCAATACTATATTGATATCCATTATGTTGATTTCACGATGTTTAGCCATTTTAACAATGTCAGATAAGTTAGTGAAGTTCATGCCATTTTTCTTATTAATTTCAATCAAATGTTCTAACAGAATCCAAACTACAGGCATGGGTTCGCCCCAATTATTCATTAACTTGACAGCTCCTGAAATATCTCGTCGTAATTGTTCAAACTGTTTATCAGATTTGTCCATATTTGATACAAAATGAATATTTCGTAAGTGATGATATTTTCCTTGTCGTTCTAAAACGTCGTTAAGTTTATTTTTAAGTTCCTCTTCTCTTTTTTTCTCCAACAGCTCCTTAAAACATAACAAATATGTAAACGAAACACAATTTAATTCGTATTGTTACCAGTTTCACTGTTATGTCTAGTAGAAACTAACTGGTCAAACTGCATAACACAAATGACTTTTTACACATCGAGTCCTAGTAAACTAACTACTATTTGAAAACCAAGTAATCATTAGTCATTTTCAAATACATGATATTCTTATATTCAATCAAAAAAATTTTCTTACCAAAATATTTGGTGATAAAAAAAGGAATTTATAATGAGTTAAGTAAACCCACAGCCAATGACGCAACACTTTGTCTGTGCCTCAATCGTATTATCATAAGTTATATTAGCATAGCTATCAGGTTTTACTCAAAACTTCACTGAGTTTTCCTTCTTTCTCTTCCGTAAGTCAGACATTTGCTTTTCTTAACAGTCCTGTTTATATAACCGATCAGTGACATGGTGTTTTGAAAATAGCTAAAGTGTCCATTAAATAAAATCTCCAGGAATCGTTCGATTGATATACTATGACAGTACGTTTTTCATTTCATGATTTTACTATATCATGTATATAAACCTTTGGAACTTTCCGGATATTATAGATAATAAAAATACGTATGTTCACTGATTGAGTTCCAACTTAAAGTAAACAAAAACATATATCGTATTCTTCAATGTTTCCATACTTATTATTTGAAATTTCGAAATTAAATTAATTTATTTGTTTCAAAGATAAATGCAAATTGTTTTTGATATTTTCTTCCTCAATGATGAACTCCGTACTTTATTTGTTTTTTTCTTTTTTAACTTTTGAGGATTTGAGCGTCACTGATGGGTTCTTTGAAGACGAAACGCACGTCTGGCGTATATACAAAATGAAATCATGGTATCCATAATGAGTTTTTTGTTTACAACCACTGGGTCTATGCCACTGCTGGTAGAGTTTTAATTCCCTAAGGGTAACACCAGCCCAGAAGCCAGCACTTCTGTACTGACCTGAATTATCATTGCTATGGTATATTTGTAAATAAACTGTTTACTAATCTTTTGAGTTTTTAAAATACTAAGTCTTTTATACCTCAGGAATAGATCACCTTAGCTGTATTGGAAAAAAAACTATAGGAATTTTGGTAATCAATGTTCAACTTCCTACTTTATTTGGCCTTTTTTTTTTACATTTTTGTGATCTGAGCGTCACACATGAGTCTTTTGTAGATGCAACGCGTATCTCGCGTACATACAAAATTTAATTGTGGTATCGTTGATGAGTTTATTAACCACTGGGTCGATGCTCTTGCTGGTTAAGTTTTAATTCCTCGTTGTTTTAGCAGCCCAGTAGTTCTGTGCTGACATGAAACATTATTGATAAGATCATATTTATAAATAAACTGTTTACAAAACTTTTGAATATTTAAAATACTTAGACTTTTCTACCTCAGGAATTGATTATTTTAGCTGTATTTGGCAAAACTTTTAGGACTGTTGGTTCTTAATGCTCAACTTCGTACTTTATTTGGCCTTTTTATTTTTTGGGAATTTGAGTGTCATCGATCAGTCTTTTGTAGACGAAACGCGCGTCTGGCGTAAATAAGTTTAATCCTGGTATCAATGTTGAGTTTATTTACAACCACTGGGATGTTGCTATTGCTAATGGAGTGTAACTGATACGGTATTTTTGTGGCTAGTGGATACATGCCTCGTTAGCAGTCATATCATATATTCGAATTCTATATCGTACTGTAATGAAAAAAATACGCATTGTTCGTTTATTAATAAATAATCATTATTGGTATACATCCTAGTTAACTTAATGCCCTCGTCGAATGAAAGAAAATATTGCAGCTATAAAAATATATAAACAAAATAATAATAGTTTTGTCATTCTAACTGTTACAGATAAATGGTGTAAATATTTTTCTATAAAATAGTTACCTCTTTATATTTATCTTTACAAGTAAAGACAACGATTATTGGAGGGTCTAATGAAAAGTCCTTTCGAATGTATGTTGTTTCGCCGGCATGGCAATGTATCGAATCAAACCAAAAATCAACATACTCTAAAACAAAAGTATTTGTTGATGTTAATTCAGCTTTTTTTTTTATTCATTTCAGACTTATATTGAGAGGTAAACAACATATTTTAAAGTATTACAAAATATATGACAACTATTGTTTAGAAGTTTGTACACAATTTCAAGATTGACAAGCTGGGGTATTTTAGAATATAATATATTCAGCAATACACACTAATTTATTTTTGTTTACTGTAGATATACAACTTGTACATGTAATGCTGCCACAATAAGACGCTCAAGCATTGTACCTTTTTGTTGAAACAAGGTACAGGAAAAGAAAAAAAGGTTAAGATTAATAAATGTGTTGCGATAGAAGCTTTTGTTATTCATCACGTATGCTGATAAACAAACCAAATCTAAAGAAGTACAATAAAGATTTCAGGTTGGGTAAAACATCTTGTTAATGATATCAATTTAACAAGTGAAAATTGATTTGCAACAAGTTGTAGCGGTATTACTATGAATCATCCTATAAGTTATAACCATGCACATACCAATCGTTTATCACCATTTGTTTTATGACATAATAATTAACAACCAAATAAAATCTAAACAGTCTGCAAAACAATGTGTTTTACTCAATTTGAGGTATACTAGTTTAACATTTACAATAAATCTCGTCTAATTTGTGTCTAGTGAAATTGTTGTGCGACCAAAAAATAGAGAAAACGACTTTCATGGTTTAGATTTTAATGTTTAAGTATTAAAATAGTATATTTCTAATTGCAATTTTTCATCTACTTACAATGTTGTGTGTTTTGTTCTGTTGTTTGTCTTTTATTCGTTTTTATGTTCAACTGATGAGTGTAAATACTCATTTGGTATAATTAACCTGTCTTTTACTCCATATGTTTTTTTCGCTGGTTTTATAGAATGTTGATGTTAAAAGCATGACGGGTTCTAAAAAATATGACTGAAACGTTTACCATGTTGATTCATCCGGTATTTATGTAATGTAATGGTTTAAGGTTTTGTGTATTTTGATTTTGATTTTCTAATTAAATTTGAACAATGAAGATCGATATCAGCTGTTGCTTCTGATTTTAAAATAAAGGTTTTTTTTTCTTTTAATTCTTTTGACCAACATTATTCGCTAATACATATTAAGTTTCTTTTTTTTTAAACATTTTGCCTTAATCCTTTTTATTTTTGTTGACTATATGTATATTTGAATAATGCTTGACTACCTCCAATATCGGGAAAATCAGCAAAACATTGCTTAACGTCTTGCTTGCAAATATCCTCCTCCATATTTGCAACCACGAGGTATACAGCGTTTTTTGTCAGAAATGCCTGATGAGTAGCATAAAATTCCCTTTGTCCTGCAAAGTCCCATAATCCACACAGTGCATGTAAGTTGCTAGGATCATTTGAGTTTGACATCTTGGAAAATACATTAGACACCAAATCATCTGGCATTATCAGGGATGATGGATTTTCATCATGTTCATTTTCATTAAAATATGTATCTCCTTTTGCTAAGCTTGATTTGCCTTTAGTGTCAATTTGATCAACAGTGTCTAATAATACCTTAATACCGTGTGAACTGGTGGATACATTATCAATATGATTTACATGTCTATCGTCTGTCTCATATTTAGACGGGTTGTCAGCCATACGGATGCTAGATTTTAAACCAGAGTCAGCGCCTCTTCTTACATCAGATTGATTTATATCATCGTCAACAGTAAGGTTGGTGCCTGCAGACTGATTTTCTGCTCTCTTAATACGGTCTGCCTTGTTATCTGAAATATCTACAATGCGAAAATCCAATTATTCAAAGTAGTAATGTCTCGTTCAATTTAAAAGTCATCGATACTGTTTACACTGTATTTCAAAATAAAATAAATAGGTTTACAAATCCATAGAATACATTCAGAAAATAGCTTTCACTGGTTTTGTAAAGCGAATTATTTAACTTGTTTGTGTACACTTATACATAATATCTGCTTGTTGTGTTGTTTAATTTTGTCGCATATAAGAATTTTCTTCTCTTAGTGCGATATCATCATTCTACTGAAGTTGATACTGAATTATGATAATCCTTGGATGATAATGTTATAAGAGATACATGCACTTTATGTATTATGCTAGAAATAATTCTCTGACTTGGAAGTTGGAACAGTGTCTTATCCTTTTATTATAGTATTTGTTACATCGAAATTAATAAAGATGTGAACGGTATATTTTCGATATGAAATATATTAAGATATTGAATACAAAACAATACAATTGAACATTGTAAAAGGATACCAATAAAATGCACCAATATAACAACATATGCCTTTGATACACATTGTTTTGTAGATATATAGAAAGTCCTATTGTTTTCAAATGAATAAAGCGTAAACAGCGTTATTGGATACTGTTTTTTTTTTTTTAAATTGACGCTTAAAATGTGTTTGCGATGTTATGCTGCAAACCAAGACTTGTATATTTTTAAATTTCCTAATCAACCTGAAATATCTTAAGAAAAACATTTAACTTTTATAGTCGTTATAGTACATTTGCAATACTGACAATACAACTTTACATATCTACTGCCTTGTAGCTTTCAATTACTGTAAACCAACTTAGTTTCGATGACACTTTATCAAACCTAGAATACTTCTAATAACTTATCCAAATCTCTGAATACAATGGTGATAATGTTTCTTTACTTGATAATAACAAGTGCACACATTCAAAACAGATGGAATCGTGTACAAGGATGGTTGATTTATATAACATCAACTAACTTAACTGAACTAAATTTAACTTAACTTAACTGAACTTACATTTCAAGTACAAAACAACATAATGATTTAATAAGTTAACTTAAATAAACCTAACTTAAATTTCCATTTACAAAAAAAAACAGATGACGTTTTTGTGTGCGATTCCTAATCCGTTTAACGTCTCCTTTTTAAAAAAAAAATATGTACGGACTGTAAAAATAAATGTTGACTTTGTGTCTCTAAAGTGTTTTTTGGTTAAGTTGCTGTTTAGTAACATATGAAGTGAAAAATTAATTCAGGTATGTTTCCAAAATCAACGTGCTTCTTGCAATTCTTAAGATTACAAACGAAACTCTTCGATTCATTAAATTATTGAAAAATCCTGCTACTCGATTTCCCCCTCTTTTTCCTTTAACTGTAGTTTATTTATTAATGCTGCGATTGATTGTATGTTTATCTTTTGCCTTGGAATCAGATTTGTTTACCTCTAAGAGGCATTTATTCCGCTTTAAGACGCAGGTTTTCAGCACATATATACTACCTTTACATCCTAAAATTTTACTTATTTAATATAAACTGATGTTCAATCTGAACTTTTTACGCAAAGTATGTTAAGAATCCTTTGGAAACTTGATTGTTAGTAGTATTTGTCACAATATTATGCAAATTAAACAACATTTCAATTTTTTTTATCGTTAAACATTGATTGTTCAAACTAGTTCTCTCTAAAACTCAATTTTAACACAACTTAATTTGTTCCAATGATGTTTGCTATATGGTAAATAACAAAATAAACTGTAAATTTAGTATTTACATAGAAGAAAAATAACAGGACAGTAAAGTTGCAGGGATCATTGACATTTTCATAAAAACAGGTATCAAAGGTTGAATATTTACATGTTCATTTAAATAAAAGAAATGTATCACACAGATGTTCAGGCTCGTTTGCAACAATGTTTTTAGGAATACCTTTGGAAAAAAACTGTGATTTTTTTCGCAATAGGCTCGATTCAATTTTTTTATTTTTTTTCACCTTGCAATAAACATTTAAAGGGGTAGTTATTCTAAATTAACTGTTGGTTAACAATTAAGTAATAGGTTATTTTGGTTGTCTGGTAGGTAGACTCGTATATCAATAGCGAAATAATATCCAATCATGAACAAAATATGACTGCACTACGTAACCTTGAAATCTGACATCGATTATGGTGACATGTCATTAAATTAAAGTTAGAAATTCTACTCTTCCTCGACTTGGTAACTCAATGAAACTCATGGCATTTTTTTTTTTATTGATTTTAGTAACTTTTTCAATAAGAGATTTGTTGTGGTCGAGTTTAAACAAAATTTAACAGTCCAACTGTACCGTGTAATGACTCATGTACCAGCTTGTATGGTTATGTTTAACTCAAACCCAAAAGTTGGCATTGTTTTCCCTAACTTATTGAAAATTATGCTGTGATTGTGCTCATACATGCAAATGATCTTTAATCGTGAATATTTTTGTTGATCTTTGTTGCCGGAAATTGCAACAGCATTTGTAGAATTACGGAGTAGTTTTTTTAACCACATCAACAGCATTTTGTAGTACAGTGCACATATAAACATGTTTTGGTGACACAAGGTAATATATGAAATTTCCCGTTAGTTACCAACCTTTGCCGATTGTCCATTTACCACTTTCAATATCAATTTTGCATCGATTAATAGCGATATCAACACCATCGGTACTTGACACACCAGCAGTACTTTCCTTTAGTAATCTCCTCAATAAGGTTGTCTTTCCCACCTTGTCCTGACCTACAATCATTATTCTGGCAAAATACCGCTTTTCAGTTTTTGTACTTTGCATCATTTGATTATATCTTTCCTTATCCGCATCTGTTAATCGTTTCATAGCTTCTGGTAAATATCCATCTAGCAAACATGAAATAACACTTTACCTAACAAACTATTTGTCAAAATTGACAGGATGAGTTTGAATAATGAAAAACACATTGTCACTCTGACAACCAATCTTCACATGTCCATATACATATAATAACTTTGCGAACGCTAGTTTACAAGTATGTACTTGTTTTCCCTTATTAATTTGTGGCCGTTGTGGGTGTTGTACAATAATTACTATTATAAAATTAGTAAATAGAATTTTAGAAAATGTTACTATAAAACAAATATCTATATATAAAATGTTTTGAAAATTAGAAATTTTAGTGACTTATTTAGAAAAAAAGAATTGATTTTTTTTCAAATAATACAAGGACAACGAAACATGAATATATTGCATACTAGGAGCATTGATAGTGAATATCTATAAGATAGTTCAAAATAATATTAATCAACAAATTAAACAATGTTATCAAAGTAATATAACTGAAACAATGCACAGAGTCATAACAGTTGTAATTGAGAAAAAAGCTGATAAAACAAACTTAATTGTTTCATCATGTACAGTACCCCGGCATGCGCCTACCGATTATTATCGCACCGCGCGTAAATTGTCGTGTTTTGATAGGTTTAAAGCCGTCGCGTGATGACCCCTTATGAATCCGTAGGGTTAGTTAATTTCATAGGGGGTGATGACGTCATATCTGCTGTTTATATTTTGAAAGTCCCTTCCTACCCTCCCACATACATTTTAATGGAATTGCCCAAAATGTCTATTGGTTCTTTTTGTTACTTGATTGCATAATATGAATCAACATGTGTCTGTCAGGAGACTATTTTTATGTTTATGGTGACTTAATTTATTACTGTTGTTGTATTTCATTGTTTATATTTCAACAAAACGCAGCAGAATAAGTCCAGCGAACAATAAGATCGTTATACGGGTTGCTACTCACCCCCTACACACCATAGAGGCTGGATAAAATCCATTATTTTTGTAGTGATTTTATTCCTTCCAAAATTATCAAAATGTGTTTTAAAGAGAAATAATTATGTCAGACTTTAAAGAATTGATCAACACAAATATAAAGTGTTAGCCTCAACTAGACAGTAACTCTTTAATGAAGTACACTCATATGAAAACATAAATGTAGAAAGAGAGACAATATAAAACCTCAAAGAAAGATGTATTCTTCTTGTTATATGGGACTTATATATAAGTTCAATTGTCATAAATACAATTTTAAAAGTCATAGAACTATGTTATCAATCGAATTAGACTTGTGAGTTTTCTTCTAGATAAATGCAAATAAATATAAACAATATTATACTAGTTTCAGAAATGAATTCTTAATTTATATATTTTTTTGTAGAATTCACATTCACTAAGGGACCCCGCAACAACAATTTATCTATTTATTTCTTATAATTATTCCTTAAAACATTAACTGAATAAACTGCTTAAAAAATAATGGACACTATTAAAACAGAATTTGTGTAGATGATTGTATTTGGCCAAACATATTCTTTTTCATTTTTCGAAGGTATAAGGTGTCGATATTCACGTATTGGTTATTTCAATAACATTTGAATCTAGTCTGTGTCTAAAATACTTTAGTTACTGCTTCGGCCTTTGACGTACATTCAGTTTAATGTTTATATAATCGTGACCGTTTAGACTCCACCAGGCATTCTTAGATCACAAATGTTAAAGGGGAGATATCAATGTTTTCTGTGCTGGACATGTTCGTTCCGGTATAATTTCCTCGTTTAAGTGTGATGGGTATGAACATTCAGAGCAAAGTCAGAATTGGGACTGTCAACTATTGCCTCACATAAGGAGAATGCAACGATATCTGCACGATTGGTATAGATCATGTTTATTGTATAAAATTGTGAATTTGTTATTGCACCAAATAGCAATCAACATTTGAATGACGTTAAACAAGCTACAATCAATAAATGTATTATATACCTAGTATGAATTTCAGACGATCATGTCTACTGCTGTAGAGATTTGGTTTGGTTAAAAATTAAAATTAAAAAAGAGGGACGAAAGATACCAAAGGGACAGTCAAACTCATCAATCAAAAATAAACTGGCAACGCCATGGCCAAAAATGAAAAAGACAAACAACAGTACACATGGCACAACATAGAAAACCAAAGAATAAACAACACGAACCCCACCAAAAACTAGTGGTGATCTCAGGTGATCCGGAAGGCCAAGCAGATCCTGGTCCACATTACTTAAACAGAATTTATGTTTTAAAATAAGCAAAACAATCGACAAAATGTTAACATGTTTCTTTTGTTACTGCATCAGTTAAGAATAACCAATACTTTGCGAAAATGTCCACCCTTGATCGGCTTTTTTTTCAGAAATAGTTTTTAGACGTGTAGTCTCTATATGCATTTGTAAATCCTCGGTTTGCACAACCAATAGGGATAAATATTTAGTGTAGGTTATTCACTTACAAAAAATTTGGAACTGTTGTCTTGACAGTCTTCTTTGTAGAATATAAAGCCCCGTTAAAACTACTGAAAAGAGATTATATTGTTTTATGTAAGGAATGCATGTTGACTCAAAATAAATGTCTACAGTACCTACAACGGTAAACATAAATGAAAGCAACTCAAAACCGCCCAAACACAACATTTAATTTAGAGGGTAACGTTTACACACCAAATAAAAACACAATGGTTATTCTACGAATTACTGTCAAGTTTTGTACAATCAGTTACATAGTTTTGGAAAATCTAGTTTATTGTTAGACCACATCTACAGAGATATAACATAACGTCCTCGAAAAATTCAAATAAAGCTGCATCATATAAATAGTATATAGTATGACAAATAAATGATTACATATCTATCTCATCTGCCTACAAACAGTTCAGTATGATACGAAAGGTGATTCTTCGATGATAAAAATGTCTCTCATTTCTTTCAAATTTTAACTTTGTAGGCCCATACATAAATATTTTAGGGTAAATATCAAGTAGAAAATTATCTATCAATGTTGAAATACGATGGATTAAAGCAATCACAAGCGACCGTACGGCTTCCAAGAATAAGTTAACATATTTGTACGTATAGTCTGTAACTGTATACTGTAACTGCGGTATATTGCAAAGCCAATTACAACTACAAATTTATCGTGGATAATCAGTACACATTTAGCTGATTGATTGTAAAGAAGAGATAAGATGGTATACCACAAATAAAGGCAACAGTAGTATACCGCTGTTCAAAACTCATAAAGTCACATGCAGTTTTATACGAAAAGGGGTAAACAGACACTTTTGAATCTGACATTTTACAGTTCTAGAAAATTAATCCTACATTTCATTGCAGTACACAATTCTTGTTCATCTCTATGTATATATATCATTTGGTATTTCTATAGAGTATTTTGGTAAAATCAGCTTTCATTATAACGTAAGCTTGTAAACAGGAAGACGGGGTGATAGTTTTCTAATTTAACATCAATGTACAGTTTCTTATTCTTATATCAATAAGAGATGCATATCTATTGGTACATAGTAGATTAGTTGGCTTTTTTTTTACCTTTAATTGTTTAACTTTTAAACAAAGTGATTTAGATGGCCATTTATCTCATTTGCACACTTAACATATCTTCTTATTTCTACATATTATTCAAACGTCTATTTTGTGTATAGCAAGCGATTTTGAACTTTGTACGCAATCGGATTTATAGTTCACCTACCGGTGTTAAAGTGACATTCATCACAGTTTCAATATATTAAGATATTTTAGCTTCTTCTTTGTGATTGAAAGAATACTATAATTTGGTATTGATGATTTTCTTTTCTAACTATTTTTTTAATTATTTTGTATTGTAATATTTTATTGAGTACGGTGCTGTTTAATTAAAGTATATTGATATTCTGTTTTTTTTTCTTCATTTCTATTGAAGATAAAAGAAAAAGCCGAAGTTTGCGGTTTGTTTCCTTCTTTATATAACTGTTTGTGTTTATACCCGTAAACTGCTATTCCCTGCTGAGTTTGTATCTATGGACAAATGATGGAAGGTTTTAATTATCGTATCTTCAATAAAGAAGGAAAATTAATTATTTTTTATTTTTTTCAGATTTTGACCTTGACGAGTTGTACAGACGATTTCTATTGTCGAAAATTACTTACGCGTTTATTTTCTTGTTCTTTTTCTTTTTATTCTTAACAAAATCAAATTAATAATTTTAAATAGGATAAAATAAAAGAATTAATTGGAATTAATTAGAATTCTATAACTTGATATATAAGTGAATAAGACTTTAGAGACAACAGATTTTATAGAACTATTCGAATTATCAAAGTTAAATAAACATATAATTATTTGGTATTAAATGCTGTTTATAGATAAACATATTTTATATATTTTACTTACGGGGGTATGATAAAACCAATGCCAAAACTATTCCGAATACTTTGGTACGATACTCATCTGTAATAATACAAAAAATATAAACATGCACAGCAATACTGTTTGTCTATGAAACAAACAGATGGGTGAAGTCTTAACCTGTACAAAAGTTAACTTGGACCATACTTTTTGACGGCTTTCAACTTTAACTTGAGAAATTAAAACAGACAAGCAAATTGATTCGTTGTTCGTAGACCGAAGTGTTCTGGTAAATATTTCACTGATAGAAATATTCAGCTAAAGTTGTTTGCCTCTGTTTGACAGTTAACTCTTTGACAATCATTGCATACAAGCTGTTTAGATAATACAGCGGATGCATAAAGGGGACCAGGGTCTGTTTACCACATTTATTTCTTTGTTTTGTATCGTTCATGTTGTTCAGTCTTAATTGATCTATGTTATGTGTCTTTTTAATATAGCTGTTTGCTGTTTATGTTTAGTTTTCTTTTTTGTCATTGCATGTTCTTGTGATGTCTATCGTCTCTCTTTGTATATTTAGAAGCAAAAAACGAATAGATGTAATAACTGAAGCCCTTTCCTATCTACACGATACAGATATACACCCATTATACCTAGTAAATATGATTGTTTTCTTTTTAATTTCAATTAAGTTTTAAATAATGATATCTATAAGTAAATAAACAAGCATTGCAATGAGATGAACACATGTTGATTTAAAAAGGGACTATAAATAAACTCATCACAGATATCAGGATTACAATTGTAAACGGCAAAAGACAAATCAGTATCGCTGGAATTGAAATAAATTAAAAAGGATTGAAATTGTGTGTGCCAAGCCTTGCAATCATAAAACTTTCGAGCACGATTTGTGTACTCAGACTCGAGATTCAACCAATCAAAATACTGGAATTCATGTTTTGAGAATATTTTTTGTGCTCCGAGCAATGAGCAAAGTTTTATGACTTCAACCCCAGGTGAATAGATGCAAACATATAAAACTTGACTATTTCACTACAATGATAATATTCTAGATCAATTATGTGTTTGCTATCCATACAAGTTACGAAGACTCAAACAAAAACACTCTTAGACAGGTTAAAGAACAATAAGATATAGAAAAACTCTTTAAATGATTTACGATAATTAGCCTGTTTTAATATTCAATAACTTTCTGTAACTCAAGACAATACATAACCAATTACTTGATTTGAAAATAATAAGTAAGACATGTGCAGGGTATATCGTATAATTATATGCCTTTATACATGTTTATACATGCATTTTGATAGGGATTCGTTTTCAATGTATAATGTTTGTCATTGGGTTTTGCAGATTATTACCACATCCATTTCAATCCAAACTATATACATCAAGTTCATTATGTGACCTTAAATCTATTTTAGAGTATTTCGCTGCATGCCTTTAAGATGCATGATTTATTTTATGATTTCCCCCCTTTCAAGTGCCAACTTACTTGTAGGAAGACAAGCTATGTTGTATCTAAAGTTGTCGAATGAAATAGTGTGCATTTCTTGTGATATATTAAACCTATTAATACAAACATTATGCATTTAACTATATTGTACAGATAAAATACCGTTACTGCAATAAACGTCAATTGGCAAATACACTTGTTTTTTTTAGATTGAAAGCAAACCATATAAAAACGCACCTATTTCAAAGTCTCCCAAAAGGGACAACCTGCATCGGATATTTTACCACAGAAACAAGACTAAACATTGTAGAAGAATTTGGATGTTGCCTAGTAGTAGGTATTTCTGTTCTTGGGCTGCATTGCAAAAATAAACATAGTCTTTTTAGTAAAATTGAAGGTACCATTAGTATAGGTATTTTAAATTTTGTTGTTGCAGTTTGATGGTTTAAACATTGTGATTTTAACACCTTCGGTATACGGCGGATTCCAAAAAAATGTATCATTTGCATAGAAATATCAATTTCTCTTTTTTATCATAGATTTTAAGATTTGTCTTTAACTACATGTAATAGGACAACAACGATTACGTAACAATCCGCAAAATCAGTAAATGAATAGCAGAAAAGGCAAAGGAACAGGGCTTTTATTAATTGTCTCTTTCGCATCTCATTTTTATCTACGACGTCATTGATTTATTTAAGCGTATTACATAGTATAAAATGTATATTTACCAATGACTGATAAACTATATATCTATAATTAAGATATACCACCTAGGAAAATCAAACATAGTAAGACATACCTTTCATCGGTTGAAAATTTAAAATTCATACTGAATTCCTTATTACATTTCGAATCTGAAAAATAAATTGACTTGTTATTCAAGAAATTATCTGTGGTATAAAACAACTTTTCCTTTCTGTTATGATAAATGTGATTATCGCTATTTTGTGCATTTCTCTTTTGATCTCTTTTTGTGATAATTTTCATATCATGCTTCTCGATTGAGATGGAAAAATTCTCGATAGAAACTAAGGAGGCCACGTGGCGTTGCTAACGAAATTGACATGAAATTGACAACGTCGTCATTGGTAAAAAAGCGATAAATAGATTATCATTGGTCATCTCAACTCGATTGCTTTTCTCATTTTCGCTGTACCAATGATGTACTCAAGAATAATTATTGGAAATTGGTAATTGTAGTATGTACATATAGAGTTTGGGATAAGACATAATCCCCGAATGTTTTTGGAGCATTCATGTTAAAAAAAAACTGTTCTAGGGCAGATCTGCCAAATGTCAGATCCGGACAAGACAAGTCAACAGGTCTGTCTGGAGTTGACCTGTGAAAGATCTACAGCAGTCCTAAACTAGAGGTTCTAAAGAGCCTGTGTCGATCACCTTGATCTATGTGAATATTTAACAAAGGACGCAGATGGATTTATGAAAAACTTGTGTTTTGGTGATGGTGATGTGTTTGTACATCTTACTTTACTGAACATTCTTGCTGCTTACAATTATCTCTATCTATTATGAACTTGGCCAAGTAGTTTCAGTGGAAAATGCTAGTAAAATTTACAAATTTTATGAAAATTGTTAAAAATTAACTATAAAGAACAATAACTCCTTAAGGGGTCAATTGACCATTTTGGTCATTTGACTTATTTTAAGGTCTTACTTTGCTTTACATTATTACTGTTTACAGTTTATCTCTATCTATAATAATATTCAAAATAATAACAGTAACGGCAAAATTTCCTTAAAATTACCAAATCAGGGGGTAGCAACCTAACAACAGGTTGTCCGATCCATCTGAAAATTTCAGGGCAGATAGATCTTGACCCGATATACAATCTTATCCTGTCAGATTTGCTCTTAATGCTTTGGTGTCTGAGTTATAAGCCAAAAACTGCATTTTACCCCTATGTTCTATGTTTAGCTGAGGTTGGATGTCCAGGTCATCGGACACATTTTTAAACACAATACACCAAAGATGATTGTGGCCAAGTTTGGATTAATTTGGCCCAGTAGTTGTAGAGAAGATTACTAAGATTTACGAAAAATGGTTAAAATTCACTATAAAGGGCAATAACTCCTAAAGGGGTCAACTGACCATTTCGGTCATTTTACTTATTTGAAAATCTTACTTTGCTGAACATTATTGCTGTGTACAGTTTATCTCTATCTATAATAATATTCAAGATAGTATCCAAAAACAGCAAAATTTCCTGAAAATTACTAATTCAGGGGCAGCAACCCAACAACAGGTTGACCGATTCATCTGAAAATTTCAGGGCAGATAAATCTTGACCTGATTAACAAATTTACCCCATGACAGATTTGCTCTAAATGCTTTGGTTTTTTAGTTATAAGCCAACAACTGTATTTTACCCCTATGTTCTATTTTTAGCTGTGGCGGCCATCTTGGTTGGATTGCCGGGTCACACCAATTATTTCCTAAACTAGATACCCCAAAGATGATTGTGGCCAAGTTTGGATTAATTTTGCTCAGTAGTTTCAGAGAAGATTTTTGTAAAAGTTAACGACGAAGGACGACGACGGACCACGACAGACTTATTTGTAATTGGTTAATTAACACCTTGGTGAACCATATAACACGAGAACAAATTAATAAAAAGTACAATAATGAGGTCCTTTTATAGAATGAAGCTCGAGAAGAACTGCCACTGGAAATTGGGGGAAATTGGGGTATACTGAATAGGGATATACATTTTGATTGACATTAGCCACAAACAGAACCCTAATATAAGAGTTGCTTAAAGGTTTCTTGTTAGATGATAACGGAAAATAAAAAAAAAAACAGAAATATGCAAAGATGTCATGCAATAATGTCAAACTATTGTGAGAGAAATGGTTTCTTTACGTATAAAAAAAGTTAATATTTCAAATCATTCTCTTAAAATGAAAAAGGAAAGTTTTGATACGTTTAAGAGGGTAAAAGTGCATAAGTAATTTAAACACACTATTGATTTCACAAAATGACCTTTTGTTATGACCAAAATAATGGTTGCTGTACCATACTCACTGTCCGAACTATTACTTATCGAGAAACTATACACAACCTGTTGAAAGCACGTGATACATTTTTAAATAACACGAGCAATCTTCTTCTGATGGGACACACACACATGGACTTCGAGGTTTAACGATGAAATCGTATCTTCTCTTGTAGTCACATCTGCAGGTGGCATCTGTGCTTCTATTTCCATTATCAAAGACAACTTGTCCTTCCTCTTTACATGCTGATTTCAGAAAGATACAGTTGGTACTGGCATTTGTGTAGAATAGTATCGGCCATGGCTGGTAGCGTGTTATGGAACAAGTGTCTGCATCTAATCCTCCACGAAGAACATTTTTTCGACCTGTAGTAATAACTTTATAACATGTGGGAAGTCCATACAGTTTAAGAGGAGACAACTTTAAGCACAATAACAAGCATTCAAAGTTTTGTTCAAAGTAGTTGTGCTTTTGATTACGCAATAATATCAGAATTTTTCATCCGATTTTTTTTTTTAATACATCTGCCATTTTTACTCGTTGAAAGAGTTATCAATAGAAACAAACCACATCTGTGTGCGTTTGCCGCAATTATTAACAACTTTTGCATTCCATTATTAATGTGGAGGGAGACGTCTTTACCGAACACCTGAAATGTATTCTCTTCTTAATAAAGGAAAACTCACTTTCAAGTTAATTTGAAATATATTCTCTTTGAGAATTACGATGACACAATGTGAGAGGGTTAGCGCTATAAAACCAGGTTTAATCCACCATTTCCTACATTTGAAAATGCCTGTACCAAGTCAGGAATATGACAGGTCTTGTCCATTCGTTTTTTATGCGTATGATTTTGCCATGTGATAAATGGACTTTCCGAATTGATTTTCCTCTAAATATTTTTGTGATTTTACTTTTCAATGTCGTATCAAATTACATATCTTTTGAACAAAAATTATATTTAATTGCATTACTTACATGTAACAAATGTGTTAGAATTAAAAAAAAAAAGATTTTTTTTCTTATCGAAAATGAGAGCGATAATCATAATCTTTAATATGAATATTTTTCAGCAGTTTACCATCAAATCTCAAATTCATAAAACTTCCAATAAAATTTGAAATTAATACATCAAATCATCTAATTTTACCCGTTGTAAGTTGTGATAAATTATTATTTTACATAGAGATATTGAATGACAAGAAAATTATAATCTGAAACTATAGATGTGATCATTGTCAGTTATTCAGAGAGAAGCATGTGTACTACTGAAATTGATTTAATGTTTAGACACAAAAAAGGTTTGTCGAATTTTTGACAGAAGAGACCAAGGGATTTTTTTTTAGATCAAAATTCTTGTATAAAATGTCATAGTAGATAAACTATATGTCTGTAAAAGTAATTCAGTTTACCTGGCTGTAGAAAATCGAATATTGTGCAGTTTTCAGAATATCCATTTATAATATCATTCTTAAGACAGGAATACTTAGACGGATCCGGACAATGACTTCTTGCACGGGTTGACCACTGCGATGGTACGGGACAATTGAGAGGGAAAGCCGCACAAAAATGAACCTGAAATATATGTATGAGTCATACTAATTGTCAGATAATTAACTTTTTGAATTTACTTTTTTATTCAAGCGTCACGGATGAGTCGTTTGTAGACGAAAGAAAAAAAAATCAATACTGATATCTGTGATGAGTATATATGATTGTTTAGGTGTTATGAAATTTATGAATCGAACTCTTTTTTTAATGTCCGATTCCTGAAAATGTTCAATATTTTGTTTAGTGTGCAACAGGTGATTTTTCGATATGCAAATACATATACTGCATTGAGTTCTGGTTTGAAACAATAAATAAGTTATTGTGTATTGGAAATTAGCAATTAAAATAATCCAGTATTCTCAAGAGACTAATACAAATGTGCATGATGTGTTAATGAAATACATGTGACTTTTGTAATACAACCTGTATATATATATAAACAAGGAGCTCTCAAGAGCCTGATTCGCTCACCTGAAACGTTTTGCTTAAACCTTTCACAATCATTATTTTTGCTTTAAAATGCCATTTAAATGTTGATCATATTGATTATTTGTAGATCTTACTTTGCCAAACATTTCTGCTGTTTACAGTTTATCTTTATATTCAATAATATTCAAGATAATAACCAAAAACTGCTAAATTTACTTAAAATTACCAATTTAGTGGCAACCACCCAACAATGGATTGTTAGATTCGTCTAAAAATTTCAGGGCTGATAGATCATGACCTATTGAACATTTTTACTCCCGACAAATTCTGCTCTTAATGCTTTAGTTTTTGAGATATAAGCCAAAAACTGCATTTGACCCCTATGTTCTACTTTAAGCCAAAACGGCCATGTTTGTTGATGGATCAAAACTTCGGATACAATTTAGAAAGTAGATACCCCAACGAACATTTATTTAAAGTTTGAGAGTATTTGGCCCAGTTGTTTCAGAGGAGAAGATTTTTTTTTAATTTAAGCAAGTTTAATGAACAAATAGAACAAATTTGTCTGTAAAGGGCAATAACTCCTTAAGGGGTCAATTGTCAATATAGGTCATGTAAAAAAATTTGTAGATCTTACTTTGCTGAACATTTTTGCTGTTACAGTTTATCTTTATCTTCAGTGATATTCAAGATAATAAACAAAAACTGCAAAATTTCCTTAAAAATACCAATTAAGTGGCAGCAACCCAACAATTGGTTGTTTGATTCATCTGAAAATTTCAGGGCTGATAGACCTTGACCTACTGAACATGTTAACAGTTATCAAAAGTACCAGGATTATAATTTTATACGCCAGACGCGCGTTTCGTCTACACAAGACTCATCAGTGACGCTCAGATCAAAATAGTTAAAAAGCCAAACAAATACAAAGTTGAAGAGCATTGAGGACCCAAAATTCCCAAAAGGTGGGCCAAATACGGCTAAGGTAATCTACTCCTGGGGTAAGAAAATCCTTAGTTTTTCGAAAAATTTCTAAGTTTTGTAAACAGAAAATTTATAAAAATGACCATATAATTGATATTGATGTCAACACCGAAGTGCTGACTACTGGGCTGGTGATACCCTAGGGGACGAAACGTCCACCAGCAGTGGCATCCTCAGTCAGTTTTGCTCAGTCAGTTATGCCTTAACCTCAGTGAGTTTTGCTCTTAATGCTTTCGTTTTTGAGATATAAGACAAAAACTGCATTTGACCCCTATGTTCTATTTTTAGCCATGGCGACCATGTTTGTTGATAGATCAAAACTTCGGATACCATTTATAAACTAGATACCCTAAGGAACATTCAGTTAAAGTTTGGAAGTATTTGGCTTAGTAGTTTCAGAGGAGAATATTCTTGAAATAGTTTACGACGACAGACGACGACGGACGCCAAGTGATGGCATAAACTCACTCGGCCCTTCGGGCCAGGTGAGCTAAAAAGTTAAGTAATGTTCGTATGCTGGTAACATATAAGAAAATTATTAAAAGATAATTACGGTTTCAATGCATCACTTTGTTACTAGTGCTTTCAGTGCTTTCGCAGATCGTCAGGTAATGTGACTTGTATATATATAAAAAAAAACAATTGATTGACGTTAACAATAGTATGACTTTAACAAAAACAATACTACACTACCAACAATTAGACTAGCATTTACATTATTTAACAATATTAAAAAATACAATAGTAATAATTTAATAATATTTCTTAAGTTAAACGTCATACTATTGTTAACATCAATCAATTGTTTTATATATATATATATATATATATATATATAACCGATAAATGGCTTGTTGGGGTAATTCGGAACAAAAGCGTATGAATGGTACGTTGTGGCTAAATAATTAACAAGGCTAAATATAATGTTAACTTTGATAAATTATCCAAAACTAAATAATTGCTGATGACTAATGAATTTTTATCATGTAAATGTGACTTCTTTTTTTTTTAAGTATGTACTCAATTAAACGCTAGTTTATATATACATGTTTTATTGCACCAAAGTGAATTACACCAAAGTTTTCAATCATATATAACAAGGTTTAACTATTTTTTGGAGTGTTGGGTTAATTGACGGGTGAATTGCAAAATTGACCTGAAAACTATTTTTAAATTAACCTGTATCTTTTTATAGATATACTATCAAAACAAATCTGAATTATTGTCTGTGTTCATATTTTGATCATTACGTTATGAATAATTGATTATTAATTACTATATTTACTGTTAACATTATTTTGTTTATGCATCATTTGTCTTAGAAACGTAAACAAGATCAAATATCAATATTTCAAGCCGTGAAGGATAGCAATCGACTTTATATAATTTGACGTCAAACAGAGTAATTTTAGATTTCTGATAAAGTTTACATGGTCTTCACTTTTTAATAGTTGCGTACGTTTTATTAAATAAGTTTTTATATCTTTCTCCATTTAGTATCACATTTTTAGTCTTGAACTTTTAATAGTCTTCCTGCTATATAACTGTATTTTTAATCTGATTAAAATAGGATTGAGGCTGACATGTATATCATTTAGAATAAAACCGAGATGAGATTAAAATACAGGGGGTGGGAGGGGGTGGGTCAAAGTTCTGATAAAAGTTTAATTACAAAATGCCGAGAAGCGTTCACAAAAACCGCATTATCCCTTATATTCAATGTAACTTCCCCTGCATCTTGTTCTTTTTTAATTATTTCTTTCTCAATGTGAAGAATCATTATTCGATTACAATAATGCATTGTTTTCATTCAGTATAGATACGTGTTTTCATTTTTATTACACGTTCTATATATTGAACCATAGTTGTATTTTGTTGTTTTTTTTGGGGTTATTTTTACATCATACTTTAAACAAAGTGAAAGTACGATCTATTATTGTAAAATATATTTTTAACTTTGTTTTGGTTACTTAACATCCGTCAAGAAATATTTGTGTAGTTATGTTGAATCAAAGCAACAATTAATTGGTATCAAAAACACTTTTCATGGTTAATTAGGAAATTTGGCCATTGTAAAACATTAATTACCTCAACCATGGAGCAAAGGTTATGTTTTTGCTTTTTTTTTTTTTTTTATTCTGTTTATTCATTTTAAATACTTAAGCTCTAACTATCTAAAGTATTTCATTGTTCATTTGCATTTGAAAGAATCAAATATTACAAACATGGTCGAACACCACTTTCATATGAACTTTCTTCTTAAAAAAGTAAGGCGTAATGCAAATGTCTTAATACATTGTTCCGGTTTCAAGAATGTGAGTTTTCCTTTATTAGCAAACTCTGCATGTCTTTCATTTCTGATCGGATATGCCTTTTTATTTTAATTGAACATGTTTTTGTAAATAACCCTCGGAAATAACCTAAGAACAATATATGCTTCAATATGAAAATATTTTCTAGTGCGTATAAGCAATTAATTATCTATATACTACACTGTTGTATTAGTAAAATGCTTATAATTGAAGGCAGCATTATGTTTTATATTAAAGAAGATTAAAGTTCGTGCAACCAAAAGTTGATAAACATAAGTTGGTATTTGGCTTAAGGTTGATAATTTTTTTATCAATAAAAGGGACCTTTGGGTGAATAAAATAGGTAAAAATGGGACCTTTGGGCGAATTAAAAAAAAAAAAAGTTTCTTCATCGGAATTATTTCTTTCCAATATTCTATTTAATTATTAGTATTGTATCAAAAAGGGACAATAATATGTTCTTCATTTATCACTTGTTATTTAAGGTAACTTTGTGTCTTTATTTTTCGAACACCACCTTCATATGACCTTTCTTCTTAAAATGGTAAGGCATGAGACAAATGTCTTGATTCATTGTTCCGCTTTTAAGATGGTGAGTTTTCCTTTATAAGCAAACTCTGCATGTCTTTCATTAGTGATTGGATATGCCTTCTTATTTAAATAAAACATTTTTGTGTAAATAACTAAAGAACAATATATGCTTCAATATGAAAACATAAGCTAGTGCGTATAAGCAATTAATTATCTGTTTACTACACAATTATATTAGTTAAATGCTTATCATTAATGGCAGCATTATGTTTTATATTAAAGCAGGTTAAAGTTCATGCAACTAAAATTGATAAACATAAGTTGGTCTTTGCCTTAAGGATGATAATTTTTTGATAAATAAAAGGGACCTTTGGGTGAATAAAATAGGTAAATATGGGACCTTTGGGCGAATTCAAAAATAAAAAATAGTTTCTTCATCGGAATTTTTGTTTCCAATATTCTATTTAATTATTAGTATTGTATCAAAAAAGGACAATAAATATTTTCTTCATTTGTCACCAGTTTTTTAAGGTAACTTTGTGTCTTTATTTTCCGAACACCACTTTCATATCAACTATCTTCTTAAAAGGATACGGCGTAAGGCAAATATCTTGATTCATTTTTCCGCTTTCAAGATGGTGAGTTTTCCTTTATTAGCAAACTCTGCATGTCTTTCATTACTGATTGGGTATGCCTTTTTATTTAAATAAAACATTTTTGTGTAAATAAATAAAGAACAATCTATGCTTCAATATGAAAATATGATTATTCTAATGCGTATAAGCAAGTAATTATCTATGAACTTCACTATTATATTCGTAAAATGCTTATCATTAATGACAGCATTATGCTTTATATCAAAGAAGGTTAAATGTCATGCTACAAAAGTTCATTAACGTAAGTTGGGCATTACCTTAAGGTTTGCAGTTTTTTTATAAATAAAAGGGACCTTTGGGTGAATAAAATAAGTAAATATGGGACCTTTGGGCGAATTCAAAAATAAAAAAAAGTTTCTTCATCGGAGTTATTACAATCCGATATTCTGTTTAATTATTAATGTTGTATCAAAAAAGGACAATAAAATGTTCTTCATTTGTCACTTGTTATTTAAGGTAACTTTGTGTCTTTATTTTTCGAACACCACCTTCATATGACCTTTTTTCTTAAAAGGGTAAGGCGTGAGGCAAATGTCTTGATTCATTGTTCCGCTTTCAAGATGGTGAGTTTTCCCTTATTAGCAAACTCCGCATGTCTTTCATTACTGATTGGATATGCCTTGTTATTTAAATAAAACATTTGTGTGTAAATAACTAAAGAACAATCTATGCTTCAATATGAAAATATTTACTAGTGCGTATAAGCAATTAAGTATCTATATACTAAACTGTTATATTAGTAAAATGCTTATCATTGAAGGCAACATTATGTTTTATATTAAAGAAGATTAAAGTTATTGCAACTAAAATTGATCAACATAAGTTGGTATTTGCCTTAAGGTTGATAATGTTTTGATCAAATAAAGGGACCTTTGGGTGAATAAAATAGGTAAATATGGGACCTTTGGGCGAATTCAAAAATTAAAAAAAAGTTTCTTCATCGGAATTATTTCTTTCCAATATTCTATTTAATTATTAGTATTGTATCAAAAAAGGACAATAATATTTTCTTAATTTGTCACTTGTTATTTAAGGTAACTTTGTGTCTAATTTTTCGAACACCACTTTCATATGAACTTTCTTCTTAAAAGGGTACGGCATAAGGCAAATATCTAGATTCATTGTTCCGCTTTCAAGATGGTGAGTTTTCCTTTATAAGCAAACTCTGCATGTCTTTCATTAGTGATTGGATATGCCTTCTTATTTTAATAAAACATTTTTGTGTAAATAACTAAAGAACAATATATGCTTCAATGTGAAAACATATGCTACTGCGTATAAACAATTAATTATCTGTTTACTACACAATTATATTAGTTAAATGCTTATCATTAATGGCAGCATTATGTTTTATATTAAAGAAGGTTAAAGTTATTGCAACTAAAATTGATAAACATAAGTTGGTCTTTGCCTTAAGGATGATAATTTTTTGATAAATAAAAGGGACCTTTGGGTGAATAAAATAGGTAAATATGGGACCTTTGGGCGAATTCAAAAATAAAAAAATAGTTTCTTCATCGGAATTTTTGTTTCCAATATTCTATTTAATTATTAGTATTGTATCAAAAAAGGACAATAATATTTTCTTAATTTGTCACTTGTTATTTAAGGTAACTTTGTGTCTAATTTTTTGAACACCACTTTCTTATGAACTTTTTTCTTAAAAGGGTACGGCGTAAGGCAAATATCTAGATTCATTGTTCCGCTTTCAAGATGGTGAGTTTTCCTTTATAAGCAAACTCTGTATGTCTTTCATTAGTGATTGGATATGCCTTCTTATTTAAATAAAACATTTTTGTGTAAATAACTAAAGAACAATATATGCTTCAATATGAAAAAATATGCTAGTGCGTATAAGCAATTAATTATCTGTTTACTACACAATTATATTAGTTAAATGCTTATCATTAATGGCAGCATTATGTTTTTATATTAAAGCAGGTTAAAGTTCATGCAACTAAAATTGATAAACATAAGTTGGGCATTACCTTAAGGTTTGCAGTTTTTTTTGATAAATAAAAGGTACCTTTGGGTGAATAAAATTAGTAAATATGGGTCCTTTGGGCGAATTCAAAAATAAAAAAATAGTTTCTTCATCGGAATTATTTCTTTCTAATATTCTATTTAATTATTAGTATTGTATCAAAAAAGGACAATAATATTTTCTTAATTTGTCACTTGTTATTTAAGGTAACTTTGTGTCTTTTTTTTTCGAACACCACTTTCATATGAACTTTCTTCTTAAAAGGGTACGGCGTAAGGCAAATATCTAGATTCATTGTTCCGCTTTCAAGATGGTGAGTTTTCCTTTATTAGAAAACTCTGCATATCTTTCATTAGTGATTGGATATGCCTTCTTATTTAAATAAGACATTTTTGTGTAAATAACTAAAGAAAAATATGCTTCAATATGAAAATATATTCTATTGCGTATAAACAATTAATTATCTATTTACCACACAATTATATTAGTTAAATGCGAATCATTAATGGCAGCATTAAATTTTATATTAAAGAATGTTAAAGTTATTGCAACTAAAATTGATAAACATAAGTTGGTCTTTGCCTTAAGGATGATATTTTTTTGATAAATAAAAGGGACCTTTGGGTGAATAAAACAGGTAAATATGGGACCTTTGGGCGAATTCAAAAATAAAAAATAGTTTCTTCATCGGAATTATTTCTTTCTAATATTCTATTTAATTATTAGTATAGTATCAAAAAAGGACAATAATATTTTCTTAATTTGTCACTTGTTATTTAAGGTAGCTTTGTGTCTTTATTTTTCGAACACCACTTTCATATGAACTTTCTTCTTAAAAGGGTACGGCGTAAGGCAAATATCTAGATTCATTGTTCCGCTTTCAAGATGGTGAGTTTTCCTTTATAAGCAAACTCTGCATGTCTTTCAGTAGTGATTGGATATGCCTTCTTATTTAAATAAAACATTTTTGTGTAAATAACTAAAGAAAAATATATGCTTCAATATGAAAATATATTCTATTGCGTATAAGCAATTAATTATCTATTTACCACAAAATTATATTAGTTAAATGCTAATCATTAATGGCAGCATTATGTTTTATATTAAAGAATGTTAAAGTTATTGCAACTAAAATTGATAAACATTAGTTGGTCTTTGCCTGAAGGATGATATTTTTTTGATAAATAAAAGGGACCTTTGGGTGAATAAAAAAGGTAAATATGGGACCTTTGGGCGAATTCAAAAATAAAAAATAGTTTCTTCATCGGAATTATTTCTTTCCAATATTCTATTTAATTATTAGTATTGTATCAAAAAGGACAATAAATATTTTCTTCATTTGTCACCTGTTTTTTTAAGGTAACTTTGTGTCTTTATTTTCCGAACACCACTTTCATATCAACTATCTTCTTAAAAGGATACGGCGTAAGGCAAATATCTTGATTCATTTTTCCGCTTTCAAGATGGTGAGTTTTCCTTTATTAGCAAACTCTGCATGTCTTTCATTACTGATTGGGTATGCCTTTTTAATTAAATAAAACATTTTTGTGTAAATAAATAAAGAACAATCTATGCTTCAATATGAAAATATAATTATTCTAATGCGTATAAGCAAGTAATTATCTATGAACTTCACTATTATATTCGTAAAATGCTTATTATTAATGACAGCATTATGCTTTATATCAAAGAAGGTTAAATGTCATGCTACAAAAATTCATAAACGTAAGTTGGGCATTACCTTAAGGTTTGCAGTTTTTTTTATAAATAAAAGGTACCTTTGGGTGAATAAAATAGGTAAATATGGGACCTTTGGGCGAATTCAAAAATAAAAAATAGTTTCTTCATCGGAATTTTTGTTTCCAATATTCTATTTAATTATTAGTATTGTATCAAAAAAGGACAATCATATTTTCTTAATTTGTCACTTGTTATTTAAGGTAACTTTGTGTCTAATTTTTTGAACACCACTTTCATATGAACTTTTTTCTTAAAAGGGTACGGCGTAAGGCAAATATCTAGATTCATTGTTCCGCTTTCAAGATGGTGAGTTTTCCTTTATAAGCAAACTCTGTATGTCTTTCATTAGTGATTGGATATGCCTTCTTATTTAAATAAAACATTTTTGTGTAAATAACTAAAGAACAATATATGCTTCAATATGAAAACATATGCTAGTGCGTATAAGCAATTAATTATATGTTTACTACACAATTATATTAGTTAAATGCTTATCATTAATGGCAGCATTATGTTTTATATTAAAGCAGGTTAAAGTTCATGCAACTAAAATTGATAAACATAAGTTGGGCATTACCTTAAGGTTTGCAGTTTTTTTTGATAAATAAAAGGTACCTTTGGGTAAATAAAATTAGTAAATATGGGTCCTTTGGGCGAATTCAAAAATAAAAAAATAGTTTCTTCATCGGAATTATTTCTTTCTAATATTCTATTTAATTATTAGTATTGTATCAAAAAAAGGACAATAATATTTTCTTAATTTGTCACTTGTTATTTAAGGTAACTTTGTGTCTTTTTTTTTCGAACACCACTTTCATATGAACTTTCTTCTTAAAAGGGTACGGCGTAAGGCAAATATCTAGATTCATTGTTCCGCTTTCAAGATGGTGAGTTTTCCTTTATTAGAAAACTCTGCATATCTTTCATTAGTGATTGGATATGCCTTCTTATTTAAATAAGACATTTTTGTGTAAATAACTAAAGAAAAATATGCTTCAATATGAAAATATATTCTATTGCGTATAAGCAATTAATTATCTATTTACCACACAATTATATTAGTTAAATGCTAATCATCAATGGCAGCATTATGTTTTATATTAAAGAATGTTAAAGTTATTGCAACTAAAATTGATAAACATAAGTTGGTCTTTGCCTTAAGGATGATATTTTTTTTGATAAATAAAAGGGACCTTTGGGTGAATAAAACAGGTAAATATGGGACCTTTGGGCGAATTCAAAAATAAAAAATAGTTTCTTCATCGGAATTATTTCTTTCTAACATTCTATTCAATTATTAGTATAGTATCAAAAAAGGACAATAATATTTTCTTAATTTGTCACTTGTTATTTAAGGTAGCTTTGTGTCTTTATTTTTCGAACACCGCTTTCATATGAACTTTCTTCTTAAAAGGGTACGGCGTAAGGCAAATATCTAAATTCATTGTTCCGCTTTCAAGATGGTGAGTTTTCCTTTATAAGCAAACTCTGCATGTCTTTCATTAGTGATTGGATATGCCTTCTTATTTAAATAAGACATTTTTGTGTAAATAACTAAAGAAAAATATATGCTTCAATATGAAAATATATTCTATTGCGTGTAAGCAATTAATTATCTATTTACCACAAAATTATATTAGTTAAATGCTTATCATTAATGGCAGCATTATGTTTTATATTAAAGAATGTTAAAGTTATTGCAACTAAAATTGATAAACATTAGTTGGTCTTTGCCTGAAGGATGATATTTTTTTGATAAATAAAAGGGACCTTTGGGTGAATAAAAAAGGTAAATATGGGACCTTTGGGCGAATTCAAAAATAAAAAATAGTTTCTTCATCGGAATTATTTCTTTCCAATATTCTATTTAATTATTAGTATTGTATCAAAAAGGACAATAAATATTTTCTTCATTTGTCACCTGTTTTTTTAAGGTAACTTTGTGTCTTTATTTTCCGAACACCACTTTCATATCAACTATCTTCTTAAAAGGATACGGCGTAAGGCAAATATCTTGATTAATTTTTCCGCTTTCAAGATGGTGAGTTTTCCTTTATTAGCAAACTCTGCATGTCTTTCATTACTGATTGGGTATGCCTTTTTAATTAAATAAAACATTTTTGTGTAAATAAATAAACAACAATCTGTGCTTCAATATGAAAATATAATTATTCTAATGCGTATAAGCAAGTAATTATCTATGAACTTCACTACTATATTCGTAAAATGCTTATCATTAATGACAGCATTATGCTTTATATCAAAGAAGGTTAAATGTCATGCTACAAAAATTCATAAACGTAAGTTGGGCATTACCTTAAGGTTTGCAGTTTTTTTGATAAATAAAAGGTACCTTTGGGTGAATAAAATAGGTAAATATGGGACCTTTGGGCGAATTCAAAAATAAAAAATAGTTTCTTCATCGGAATTTTTGTTTCCAATATTCTATTTAATTATTAGTATTGTATCAAAAAAGGACAATAATATTTTCTTAATTTGTCACTTGTTATTTAAGGTAACTTTGTGTCTAATTTTTTGAACACCACTTTCATATGAACTTTTTTCTTAAAAGGGTACGGCGTAAGGCAAATATCTAGATTCATTGTTCCGCTTTCAAGATGGTGAGTTTTCCTTTATAAGCAAACTCTGTATGTCTTTCATTAGTGATTGGATATGCCTTCTTATTTAAATAAAACATTTTTGTGTAAATAACTAAAGAACAATATATGCTTCAATATGAAAACATATGCTAGTGCGTATAAGCAATTAATTATATGTTAACTACACAATTATATTAGTTAAATGCTTATCATTAATGGCAGCATTATGTTTTATATTAAAGCAGGTTAAAGTTCATGCAACTAAAATTGATAAACATAAAATGGGCATTACCTTAAGGTTTGCAGTTTTTTTTGATAAATAAAAGGTACCTTTGGGTGAATAAAATTAGTAAATATGGGTCCTTTGGGCGAATTCAAAAATAAAAAATAGTTTCTTCATCGGAATTATTTCTTTCTAATATTCTATTTAATTATTAGTATTGTATCAAAAAAGGACAATAATATTTTCTTAATTTGTCACTTGTTATTTAAGGTAACTTTGTGTCTTTTTTTTTCGAACACCACTTGCATTTGAACTTTCTTCTTAAAAGGGTACGGCGTAAGGCAAATATCTAGATTCATTGTTCCGCTTTCAAGATGGTGAGTTTTCCTTTATTAGAAAACTCTGCATATCTTTCATTAGTGATTGGATATGCCTTCTTATTTAAATAAGACATTTTTGTGTAAATAACTAAAGAAAAATATGCTTCAATATGAAAATATATTCTATGGCGTATAAGCAATTAATTATCTATTTACCACACAATTATATTAGTTAAATGCTAATCATTAATGGCAGCATTATGTTTTATATTAAAGAATGTTAAAGTTATTGCAACTAAAATTGATAAACATAAGTTGGTCTTTGCCTTAAGGATGATATTTTTTTGATAAATAAAAGGGACCTTTGGGTGAATAAAACAGGTAAATATGGGACCTTTGGGCGAATTCAAAAATAAAAAATAGTTTCTTCAGAAAAGAAAAGAAATATGGCGGAATGAACAAGTTGACTGTGGGATAGCTCCCGAAAAAAATGCAAGTAAAGGTGTCTAAAAGTCTTTAACTTAACCAAATTGGTACTGATAGTGAACTTAAATGAACAATTGAACGAATGATATGATTTTTGATGGAAGGAAAGAAGCGAAAAAATAGTAATAATACGACATCAGGTTTGACTCCACCTTATAAAACAGGTTCCAAGATGGCGACGAACCAAAACAATCAAAACAACATGAACTTATCTCAAGTTTTGACACAAGCCCATGAATCTTTACATGGATCCTATACTGAAGTCCCTATAAACAGCAATGTGAACAATAATCAGACATTTACATGCAGTCCAAACCAGATAAACCAACTTCAACAAAATTGTACTCGACCAGTTCTGCAGAGCACCCCCCTACCAATTCAATCTTCTGTTACTTATCAACAATCAGCACCTGTTCCGATGCAATTTTTACAACCCTCTGTTCCGTCATCCGTTCAAACTGAAAGCCTAATGCCTATCCCAAACATCACACCACAAATGATATACAGCAATATCAACGACACAAACCACAGATTACAACGTCTAGAACACATAATGAACGACAAACTGTCTAAGTTAGACCTACTTGATATATTTGCTGAAAAATTTGAGAAATTTGAAAGCCACATATCCAAAATGAGCAATGAAATAAATGATATCAGAAATGTTCAGCAGAAACACTCACAAACAATAAATAAACAAGAAAATCATCATCATCAGATCGAAGATAGAGTGAGGAATCTTGAAAGATCAAACAGAAAATTGGAAAGTGAAAATTTCGAGTTAAAAGAAAAATTTCTTGAATTACAATCTCATTCCATGAAGTATAATCTAATTTTTGGTGGTATTCGAAATCAAGATGGTTATGAGGAAAATACACAAGAAGTATTGAGGTCTTTTCTTTCGGAAGAAATGGAAATTCCTAATGTTGGAGATATACAATTCCAAAATGTACACCGACTTGGTGAGCGGTCTGACGGCAAGGAACGAAGCATTATTGCCCGTTTTACTAGATTCAGTGACCATGAACGTGTTAACAGAGCAGCTGCGAGTAAATTAAAGAACAAACCACAATTTTCTATATATCAGCAATACCCGCGTGAAATAAATGAGAGGCGTAAAAAACTCATTCCGAGAATGAAGGAATTCAAAAGGCAAAGACGACACGCAAAGCTAGTGTACGATAAACTCCTGGTAGATGGTGAAGTATACAACCCTGACGCCCATCGTGAACCCCCGCCTACAATTCCAGGTCAACCGTTACCCAATAATAATGGAGATTATTAGGACAACGCATCAGACATTGATTACGGTCATTTAACTGACATTCATAATACCTTGAAAATAACCTTTTTAAATGTATGTGGTATCAAATCAAAACTTTTAAATCCAGATTTTGATGTATTGATTAAAAATTATGATATTCTGATATTTGTTGAAACTAAAATTGATGAGTTTGACGAGTTAAAATTACCAGATGGTTACAGCTACTTTGCAAAAAATAGATCAAAATTTGTGAAAAAATCAGGGGGTATAGTCATTGTATTTAAAAAATCACTTTCTGACTGCCTAAAATTTTTGAAGTCAGACTCAGAATTTGTTCAATGGGTGGAATTTTCATTAAATTGTACTAAAACTTTGTTGAGCAATAAATTTCTATTTGGATGTATTTACATCCCTCCTGAAAATTCGAAGTATTCTTCAGAAGAAGCATTCACTGAGATAGAAGAAGAACTTCTATTTTTTTCTCATGATATAAATAATATTGCTCTTGTTGGTGATTTTAACTCAAGAACAGGACATATGAGTGATATTGTTGAAATAGACGAGAATCTGTTTGATATGTTAGATATTGTTAATGCATCTGAAATTATGAATGAAAATACATTGTGTGTAAATAACTTTATTAAAAAGGGTATTCCCCTTGAAAGGTATAGTGAGGACAAAATTATTGTTAACAATTATGGCAGAAAATTAATAGAGTTATGCAAACGATGTTCATTATGTTTTGCAAATGGTAGATTGCATCAGGATAAATTTATTGGAAAAAACACTTGTAAAGACGCAAGTCTGGTTGATTACCTTATTTTGTCACCTGGTATGTTTGACCTAGTTATGGAATTTGAAATATTTGACTTTGATCCTACACTATCTGATGTTCATAATCAGATGCACTTTTCTTTATGCATTACACACAAAAATTACACTGATCAACAAAATAAGAAAAACAACACTTACGTTCGATGGAACACAAACAAGGCACACGAGTTTACACAGGTACTCAGCGATGACACGGATGCATTGAATTTAATCAAACACACCCTCGAAAATTTTCAAACGGAATCCGTTACACCACTACAGGTCAATGACCTAATTAGTGACCTCGGAAATGCACTTTTAGATACGGCTTCAACCGCATTTGGACCAGCGGGTAAACAGCGTCAAAGATCAACTCAAAACAAACCATGGTTTAAAAAAGAATGCAAGATTATGCGTGATGAGTTTCACAGAGCAAGAAAGAAATACAAAAAAATTAAGACTGCAGATAACAAAACACTGATGAATATGAAGGCTAAAGAATACCGACAACTTCTTAATAAGAGTTATAAAAAATACCAAGAAAATTGCGCAAACGAGCTTCGATCATTATCAAAAACAAACACAAAAGCGTTTTGGAATACACTTCACAAATTTTCAAGTAAAAGAAAAGATAACCCACAGGTAGAGATTGACACTTTTTTTGAATATTTTAAAAATTTAAATGAAAGTAAAGATGATGAGGGAGATTTTAGTTTGAATATTGATAGTATTTGTGAAAATCCTGTATATGATGAGTTATTAAATGGAAAAATAACAGAATTAGAAATATCTGATGCAATAAAGGAGCTGAAAAATAACAAAGCTCCAGGTACAGATAAAATTTTAAATGAATATTTGAAATATTCAACTCCATTGTTAATTTCTATATACTGTGAGCTTTTTAATTTAGTGTTAGATACTGGTATTATTCCAGAAAGCTGGACCAGTGGAATTATAAAACCTGTTTTTAAAAACAAGGGTAACCCGTCTGACCCTGATAATTTCAGGGCAATCACACTTATCAGTTGCCTAGGGAAGTTATTTACGTCTGTTATAAATTCTAGATTAAATATTTTTGCTAACGAGTTGAGTCTCATCTCCGAAAACCAAGCTGGTTTCAGGAAAGGATATTCAACAGTTGACAACATTTTTGTATTGCATACTCTAATTGAGTTATATTTTTCGTTTGGCAAGAAGCTTTATTGTACTTTCGTCGACTTTCGGAAGGCGTTCGACACTGTCTGGCGATCGGGGCTATGGACAAAATTACAAAATTGTGAGATTAAAGGTAAATGTTTTAAGGTTATCTTTAACATGTACCATGATATTAAATCTTGCGTTCAGTATAATGGTGACCAGTCTGAATTTTTCCCTTGTCTTACTGGTGTAAGGCAGGGGGAAAATTTATCACCGTTTCTTTTTTCTATATTTCTTAATGATCTAGAAAGTTATTTCAGCCAGTTAGACGGTGAACCTCTTAATATTATTAAAGAGAAGCTCGAAAGTGAATTGCACATTTTTTATAAATTATTTGTTATTTTATATGCAGATGACACTGTCATTCTGTCTGAAAGTATGGAAGGTATGCAAAGAGCTCTAGACATTTTTCAATCATATTGTGATATATGGAAACTACAGGTTAATGTTAATAAAACTAAAGTTATGATTTTTTGTAAAAGAAAAACGAGACAGAATTTTATTTTTACTTTGCAAGATTGTAACCTTGAAATTGTTGATACATATTCATACCTAGGTGTTATTTTCAAATATAATGGAACGTTTATTAACACAAGGAAAAAACTTGTTGAGCAAGCACAAAAAGCGTTATATTGCATTTACAAATTATTTCGTAATGAATCAATACCTATAGATATACAATTAAAAATGTTTGATTCTATGATTGAACCAATTTTATTGTACGGTTCAGAAGTGTGGGGTTTTGAAAACCTTAAAATTATTGAACAAATCCACTTGAAATTCTGTAAGAGAATTTTGAAAGTTCGAAATTCAACTGCATCATTTATGGTTTATGGAGAACTTGGGAGGTATCCACTCGAAATTCGGGTCAAATTGAGGATGATTTCATTTTGGAGTAAATTAGTATTAAATGAAAATAAACTAAGCAGTACCTTATACAAGTTAATGCTATGTTTAAAAAACAACCATGGTGTGAATTTCAAGTGGATAAACCACATAGAATCTATATTTAATGAGCTAGGCATGAGCTTTATTTTTTTAAACCAGTTTGCTGTATACGAAAAGGCTTTAGTAAAACAAATTTTGTGTGACCAGTTCATACAAAAATGGTATAGTGATTTAAACACCACATCACGTGGACAATTTTATTCCATGTTCAAAAAGAGTTTTGAAATAGAAAGATACCTTATTAATTTACCAGAGTCATCTAGAATTTGGATTTCAAAATTTAGAACTGCAAACTTACGATTGCCTATAGAAACTGGTAGATGGTACAATATACCAAAATCAGAAAGAAAATGTAATTTATGCAAAGCGAATATTGGTGATGAGTATCATGTATTATTTATTTGTAAAAATGCAGAGATAGTAGATTTGAGAAACAGATATTTACCACAGTATTATAGAAATAATCCAAACATTGTAAAAATGGAAGGTCTCTTGTCACTTTGCAATATTGAATTATATAAGAAATTGTCAATGTTTATCAGAAAACTGTCTTCTCTTCTTTAAATTTTGTCTGTATTAATTTGTTAATCACTTGTTCATTTCTGTCATATTTAATGTATATATGTTATCAATAATGACCTCTTGTAACACATTGTAAATGTGTCTGAGTGTTTTCCTAATAAATCTTGAAATCTTGAAATCTTGAAATCATCGGAATTATTTCTTTCTAATATTCTATTTAATTATTAGTATAGTATCAAAAAAGGACAATAATATTTTCTTAATTTGTCACTTGTTATTTAAGGTAGCATTGTGTCTTTATTTTTCGAACACCACTTTCATATGAACTTTCTTCTTAAAAGGGTACGGCGTAAGGCAAATATCTAGATTCATTGTTCCGCTTTCAAGATGGTGAGTTTTCCTTTATAAGCAAACTCTGCATGTCTTTCATTAGTGATTGGATATGCCTTCTTATTTAAATAAAACATTTTTGTGTAAATAACTAAAGAAAAATATATGCTTCAATATGAAAATATATTCTATTGCGTATAAGCAATTAATTATCTATTTACCACAAAATTATATTAGTTAAATGCTAATCATTAATGGCAGCATTATGTTTTATATTAAAGAATGTTAAAGTTATTGCAACTAAAATTGATAAACATTAGTTGGTCTTTGCCTGAAGGATGATATTTTTTTGATAAATAAAAGGGACCTTTGGGTGAATAAAAAAGGTAAATATGGGACCTTTGGGCGAATTCAAAAATAAAAAATAGTTTCTTCATCGGAATTATTTCTTTCCAATATTCTATTTAATTATTAGTATTGTATCAAAAAGGACAATAAATATTTTCTTCATTTGTCACCTGTTTTTTTAAGGTAACTTTGTGTCTTTATTTTCCGAACACCACTTTCATATCAACTATCTTCTTAAAAGGATACGGCGTAAGGCAAATATCTTGATTAATTTTTCCGCTTTCAAGATGGTGAGTTTTCCTTTATTAGCAAACTCTGCATGTCTTTCATTACTGATTGGGTATGCCTTTTTAATTAAATAAAACATTTTTGTGTAAATAAATAAACAACAATCTGTGCTTCAATATGAAAATATAATTATTCTAATGCGTATAAGCAAGTAATTATCTATGAACTTCACTACTATATTCGTAAAATGCTTATCATTAATGACAGCATTATGCTTTATATCAAAGAAGGTTAAATGTCATGCTACAAAAATTCATAAACGTAAGTTGGGCATTACCTTAAGGTTTGCAGTTTTTTTGATAAATAAAAGGTACCTTTGGGTGAATAAAATAGGTAAATATGGGACCTTTGGGCGAATTCAAAAATAAAAAATAGTTTCTTCATCGGAATTTTTGTTTCCAATATTCTATTTAATTATTAGTATTGTATCAAAAAAGGACAATAATATTTTCTTAATTTGTCACTTGTTATTTAAGGTAACTTTGTGTCTAATTTTTTGAACACCACTTTCATATGAACTTTTTTCTTAAAAGGGTACGGCGTAAGGCAAATATCTAGATTCATTGTTCCGCTTTCAAGATGGTGAGTTTTCCTTTATAAGCAAACTCTGTATGTCTTTCATTAGTGATTGGATATGCCTTCTTATTTAAATAAAACATTTTTGTGTAAATAACTAAAGAACAATATATGCTTCAATATGAAAACATATGCTAGTGCGTATAAGCAATTAATTATATGTTTACTACACAATTATATTAGTTAAATGCTTATCATTAATGGCAGCATTATGTTTTATATTAAAGCAGGTTAAAGTTCATGCAACTAAAATTGATAAACATAAAATGGGCATTACCTTAAGGTTTGCAGTTTTTTTTTATAAATAAAAGGTACCTTTGGGTGAATAAAATTAGTAAATATGGGTCCTTTGGGCGAATTCAAAAATAAAAAATAGTTTCTTCATCGGAATTATTTCTTTCTAATATTCTATTTAATTATTAGTATTGTATCAAAAAAGGACAATAATATTTTCTTAATTTGTCACTTGTTATTTAAGGTAACTTTGTGTCTTTTTTTTTCGAACACCACTTTCATATGAACTTTCTTCTTAAAAGGGTACGGCGTAAGGCAAATATCTAGATTCATTGTTCCGCTTTCAAGATGGTGAGTTTTCCTTTATTAGAAAACTCTGCATATCTTTCATTAGTGATTGGATATGCCTTCTTATTTAAATAAGACATTTTTGTGTAAATAACTAAAGAAAAATATGCTTCAATATGAAAATATATTCTATTGCGTATAAGCAATTAATTATCTATTTACCACACAATTATATTAGTTAAATGCTAATCATTAATGGCAGCATTAAATTTTATATTAAAGAATGTTAAAGTTATTGCAACTAAAATTGATAAACATAAGTTGGTCTTTGCCTTAAGGATGATATTTTTTTGATAAATAAAAGGGACCTTTGGGTGAATAAAACAGGTAAATATGGGACCTTTGGGCGAATTCAAAAATAAAAAATAGTTTCTTCATCGGAATTATTTCTTTCCAATATTCTATTTAATTATTAGTATAGTATCAAAAAAGGACAATAATATTTTCTTAATTTGTCACTTGTTATTTAAGGTAGCATTGTGTCTTTATTTTTCGAACACCACTTTCATATGAACTTTCTTCTTAAAAGGGTACGGCGTAAGGCAAATATCTAGATTCATTGTTCCGCTTTCAAGATGGTGAGTTTTCCTTTATAAGCAAACTCTGCATGTCTTTCATTAGTGATTGGATATGCCTTCTTATTTAAATAAAACATTTTTGTGTAAATAACTAAAGAAAAATATATGCTTCAATATGAAAATATATTCTATTGCGTATAAGCAATTAATTATCTATTTACCACAAAATTATATTAGTTAAATGCTAATCATTAATGGCAGCATTATGTTTTATATTAAAGAATGTTAAAGTTATTGCAACTAAAATTGATAAACATTAGTTGGTCTTTGCCTGAAGGATGATATTTTTTTGATAAATAAAAGGGACCTTTGGGTGAATAAAAAAGGTAAATATGGGACCTTTGGGCGAATTCAAAAATAAAAAATAGTTTCTTCATCGGAATTATTTCTTTCCAATATTCTATTTAATTATTAGTATTGTATCAAAAAGGACAATAAATATTTTCTTCATTTGTCACCTGTTTTTTTAAGGTAACTTTGTGTCTTTATTTTCCGAACACCACTTTCATATCAACTATCTTCTTAAAAGGATACGGCGTAAGGCAAATATCTTGATTCATTTTTCCGCTTTCAAGATGGTGAGTTTTCCTTTATTAGCAAACTCTGCATGTCTTTCATTACTGATTGGGTATGCCTTTTTAATTAAATAAAACATTTTTGTGTAAATAAATAAAGAACAATCTATGCTTCAATATGAAAATATAATTATTCTAATGCGTATAAGCAAGTAATTATCTATGAACTTCACTATTATATTCGTAAAATGCTTATTATTAATGACAGCATTATGCTTTATATCAAAGAAGGTTAAATGTCATGCTACAAAAATTCATAAACGTAAGTTGGGCATTACCTTAAGGTTTGCAGTTTTTTTGATAAATAAAAGGTACCTTTGGGTGAATAAAATAGGTAAATATGGGACCTTTGGGCGAATTCAAAAATAAAAAATAGTTTCTTCATCGGAATTTTTGTTTCCAATATTCTATTTAATTATTAGTATTGTATCAAAAAAGGACAATAATATTTTCTTAATTTGTCACTTGTTATTTAAGGTAACTTTGTGTCTAATTTTTTGAACACCACTTTCATATGAACTTTTTTCTTAAAAGGGTACGGCGTAAGGCAAATATCTAGATTCATTGTTCCGCTTTCAAGATGGTGAGTTTTCCTTTATAAGCAAACTCTGTATGTCTTTCATTAGTGATTGGATATGCCTTCTTATTTAAATAAAACATTTTTGTGTAAATAACTAAAGAACAATATATGCTTCAATATGAAAACATATGCTAGTGCGTATAAGCAATTAATTATATGTTTACTACACAATTATATTAGTTAAATGCTTATCATTAATGGCAGCATTATGTTTTATATTAAAGCAGGTTAAAGTTCATGCAACTAAAATTGATAAACATAAGTTGGGCATTACCTTAAGGTTTGCAGTTTTTTTTGATAAATAAAAGGTACCTTTGGGTGAATAAAATTAGTAAATATGGGTCCTTTGGGCGAATTCAAAAATAAAAAAATAGTTTCTTCATCGGAATTATTTCTTTCTAATATTCTATTTGATTATTAGTATTGTATCAAAAAAGGACAATAATATTTTCTTAATTTGTCACTTGTTATTTAAGGTAACTTTGTGTCTTTTTTTTTTCGAACACCACTTTCATATGAACTTTCTTCTTAAAAGGGTACGGCGTAAGGCAAATATCTAGATTCATTGTTCCGCTTTCAAGATGGTGAGTTTTCCTTTATTAGAAAACTCTGCATATCTTTCATTAGTGATTGGATATGCCTTCTTATTTAAATAAGACATTTTTGTGTAAATAACTAAAGAAAAATATGCTTCAATATGAAAATATATTCTATGGCGTATAAGCAATTAATTATCTATTTACCACACAATTATATTAGTTAAATGCTAATCATTAATGGCAGCATTATGTTTTATATTAAAGAATGTTAAAGTTATTGCAACTAAAATTGATAAAAATTAGTTGGTCTTTGCCTGAAGGATGATATTTTTTTGATAAATAAAAGGGACCTTTGGGTGAATAAAAAAGGTAAATATGGGACCTTTGGGCGAATTCAAAAATAAAAAATAGTTTCTTCATCGGAATTATTTCTTTCCAATATTCTATTGAATTATTAGTATTGTATCAAAAAGGACAATAAATATTTTCTTCATTTGTCACCTGTTTTTTTAAGGTAACTTTGTGTCTTTATTTTCCGAACACCACTTTCATATCAACTATCTTCTTAAAAGGATACGGCGTAAGGCAAATATCTTGATTCATTTTTCCGCTTTCAAGATGGTGAGTTTTCCTTTATTAGCAAACTCTGCATGTCTTTCATTACTGATTGGGTATGCCTTTTTAATTAAATAAAACATTTTTGTGTAAATAAATAAAGAACAATCTATGCTTCAATATGAAAATATAATTATTCTAATGCGTATAAGCAAGTAATTATCTATGAACTTCACTATTATATTCGTAAAATGCTTATTATTAATGACAGCATTATGCTTTATATCAAAGAAGGTTAAATGTCATGCTACAAAAATTCATAAACGTAAGTTGGGCATTACCTTAAGGTTTGCAGTTTTTTTGATAAATAAAAGGTACCTTTGGGTGAATAAAATAGGTAAATATGGGACCTTTGGGCGAATTCAAAAATAAAAAATAGTTTCTTCATCGGAATTTTTGTTTCCAATATTCTATTTAATTATTAGTATTGTATCAAAAAAGGACAATAATATTTTCTTAATTTGTCACTTGTTATTTAAGGTAACTTTGTGTCTAATTTTTTGAACACCACTTTCATATGAACTTTTTTCTTAAAAGGGTACGGCGTAAGGCAAATATCTAGATTCATTGTTCCGCTTTCAAGATGGTGAGTTTTCCTTTATAAGCAAACTCTGTATGTCTTTCATTAGTGATTGGATATGCCTTCTTATTTAAATAAAACATTTTTGTGTAAATAACTAAAGAACAATATATGCTTCAATATGAAAACATATGCTAGTGCGTATAAGCAATTAATTATATGTTTACTACACAATTATATTAGTTAAATGCTTATCATTAATGGCAGCATTATGTTTTATATTAAAGCAGGTTAAAGTTCATGCAACTAAAATTGATAAACATAAGTTGGGCATTACCTTAAGGTTTGCAGTTTTTTTTGATAAATAAAAGGTACCTTTGGGTGAATAAAATTAGTAAATATGGGTCCTTTGGGCGAATTCAAAAATAAAAAAATAGTTTCTTCATCGGAATTATTTCTTTCTAATATTCTATTTAATTATTAGTATTGTATCAAAAAAGGACAATAATATTTTCTTAATTTGTCACTTGTTATTTAAGGTAACTTTGTGTCTTTTTTTTTCGAACACCACTTTCATATGAACTTTCTTCTTAAAAGGGTACGGCGTAAGGCAAATATCTAGATTCATTGTTCCGCTTTCAAGATGGTGAGTTTTCCTTTATTAGAAAACTCTGCATATCTTTCATTAGTGATTGGATATGCCTTCTTATTTAAATAAGACATTTTTGTGTAAATAACTAAAGAAAAATATGCTTCAATATGAAAATATATTCTATGGCGTATAAGCAATTAATTATCTATTTACCACACAATTATATTAGTTAAATGCTAATCATTAATGGCAGCATTATGTTTTATATTAAAGAATGTTAAAGTTATTGCAACTAAAATTGATAAACATAAGTTGGTCTTTGCCTTAAGGATGATATTTTTTTTGATAAATAAAAGGGACCTTTGGGTGAATAAAACAGGTAAATATGGGACCTTTGGGCGAATTCAAAAATAAAAAATAGTTTCTTCATCGGAATTATTTCTTTCTAACATTCTATTCAATTATTAGTATAGTATCAAAAAAGGACAATAATATTTTCTTAATTTGTCACTTGTTATTTAAGGTAGCTTTGTGTCTTTATTTTTCGAACACCGCTTTCATATGAACTTTCTTCTTAAAAGGGTACGGCGTAAGGCAAATATCTAAATTCATTGTTCCGCTTTCAAGATGGTGAGTTTTCCTTTATAAGCAAACTCTGCATGTCTTTCATTAGTGATTGGATATGCCTTCTTATTTAAATAAGACATTTGTGTGTAAATAACTAAAGAAAAATATATGCTTCAATATGAAAATATATTCTATTGCGTATAAGCAATTAATTATCTATTTACCACAAAATTATATTAGTTAAATGCTTATCATTAATGGCAGCATTATGTTTTATATTAAAGAATGTTAAAGTTATTGCAACTAAAATTGATAAACATTAGTTGGTCTTTGCCTGAAGGATGATATTTTTTTGATAAATAAAAGGGACCTTTGGGTGAATAAAAAAGGTAAATATGGGACCTTTGGGCGAATTCAAAAATAAAAAATAGTTTCTTCATCGGAATTATTTCTTTCCAATATTCTATTTAATTATTAGTATTGTATCAAAAAGGACAATAAATATTTTCTTCATTTGTCACCTGTTTTTTTAAGGTAACTTTGTGTCTTTATTTTCCGAACACCACTTTCATATCAACTATCTTCTTAAAAGGATACGGCGTAAGGCAAATATCTTGATTAATTTTTCCGCTTTCAAGATGGTGAGTTTTCCTTTATTAGCAAACTCTGCATGTCTTTCATTACTGATTGGGTATGCCTTTTTAATTAAATAAAACATTTTTGTGTAAATAAATAAACAACAATCTGTGCTTCAATATGAAAATATAATTATTCTAATGCGTATAAGCAAGTAATTATCTATGAACTTCACTACTATATTCGTAAAATGCTTATCATTAATGACAGCATTATGCTTTATATCAAAGAAGGTTAAATGTCATGCTACAAAAATTCATAAACGTAAGTTGGGCATTACCTTAAGGTCTGCAGTTTTTTTGATAAATAAAAGGTACCTTTGGGTGAATAAAATAGGTAAATATGGGACCTTTGGGCGAATTCAAAAATAAAAAATAGTTTCTTCATCGGAATTTTTGTTTCCAATATTCTATTTAATTATTAGTATTGTATCAAAAAAGGACAATAATATTTTCTTCATTTGTCACTTGTTATTTAAGGTAGCTTTGTGTCTTTATTTTTCGAACACCACCTTCATATGACCTTTCTTCTTAAAAGGGTAAGGCGTGAGGCAAATGTTTTGATTCATTGTTCCGCTTTCAAGATGGTGAGTTTTCCTTTATTAGCAAACTCTGCATGTCTTTCATTAGTGATTGGATATGCCTTCTTATTTAAATAAAACATTTTTGTGTAAATAACTAAAGAAAAATATATGCTTCAATATGAAAATATATTCTAATGCGTATAAGCAATTAATTATCTATTTACCACACAATTATATTAGTTAAATGCTAATCATTAATGGCAGCATAATGTTTTATATTAAAGAATGTTAAAGTTATTGCAACTAAAATTGATAAACATAAGTTGGTCTTTGCCTTAAGGATGATATTTTTTTGATAAATGAAAGGGACCTTTGGGTGAATAAAAAAGGTAAATATGGGACCTTTGGGCGAATTCAAAAATGAAAAATGGTTTCTTCATCGGAATTATTTCTTTCTAATATTCTATTTAATTATTAGTATTGTATCAAAAAAGGACAATAATATTTTCTTAATTTGTCACTTGTTATTTAAGGTAACTTTGTGTCTTTATTTTTCGAACACCACTTTCCTATCAATTATCTTCTTAAAAGGATACGGCGTAAGGCAAATATCTTGATTCATTTTTCCGCTTTCAAGATGGTGAGTTTTCCTTTATTAGCAAATTATGCATGTCTTTCATTACTGATTGGGTATGCCTTTTTATTTAAATAAAACATTTTTGTGTAAATAACTAAAGAAAAATATATGCTTCAATATGAAAATATATTCTAATGCGTATAAGCAATTAATTATCTATTTACCACACAATTATATTAGTTAAATGCTAATCATTAATGGCAGCATTATGTTTTATATTAAAGAATGTTAAAGTTATTGCATCTAAAATTGATAAACATAAGTTGGTCTTTGCCTTAAGGATGATATTTTTTGATAAATGAAAGGGACCTTTGGGTGAATAAAAAAGGTAAATATGGGACCTTTGGGCGAATTCAAAAATGAAAAATGGTTTCTTCATCGGAATTATTTCTTTCTAATATTCTATTTAATTATTAGTATTGTATCAAAAAAGGACAATAATATTTTCTTAATTTGTCACTTGTTATTTAAGGTAACTTTGTGTCTTTATTTTTCGAACACCACTTTCATATGAACTTTCTTCTTAAAAGGGTACGTCGTAAGGCAAATATCTAGATTCATTGTTCCGCTTTCAAGATGGTGAGTTTTCCTTTATTAGCAAACTCTGCATGTCTTTCATTAGTGATTGGATATGCCTTCTTATTTAAATAAAACATTTTTGTGTAAATAACTAAAGAAAAATATATGCTTCAATATGAAAATATATTCTATTGCGTATAAGCAATTAATTATCTATTTACCACACAATTATATTAGTTAAATGCTAATCATTAATGGCAGCATTATGTTTTATATTAAAGAATGTTAAAGTTATTACAACTAAAATTGATCAACATAAGTTGGTATTTGCCTTAAGGTTGATAATGTTTTGATCAATTAAAGGGACCTTTGGGTGAATAAAACAAGTGAATATTGGACCTTTGGGCGAATTCAAAAATAAAAAAAATTTCTTCATCGGAATTATTTCTTTCCAATATTCTATTTAATTATTAGTATTGTATCAAAAAAGGACAATAAATATTTTCTTCATTTGTCACCTGTTTTTTAAGGTAATTTTGTGTCTTTATTTTCCGAACACCACTTTCCTATCAACTATCTTCTTAAAAGGATACGGCGTAAGGCAAATATCTTGATTCATTTTTCCGCTTTCAAGATGGTGAGTTTTCCTTTATTAGCAAATTCTGCATGTCTTTCATTACTGATTGGGTATGCCTTTTTATTTAAATAAAACATTTTTGTGTAAATAACTAAAGAAAAATATATGCTTCAATATGAAAATATATTCTAATGCGTATAAGCAATTAATTATCTATTTACCACACAATTATATTAGTTAAATGCTAATCATTAATGGCAGCATTATGTTTTATATTAAAGAATGTTAAAGTTATTGCATCTAAAATTGATAAACATAAGTTGGTCTTTGCCTTAAGGATGATATTTTTTGATAAATGAAAGGGACCTTTGGGTGAATAAAAAAGGTAAATATGGGACCTTTGGGCGAATTCAAAAATGAAAAATGGTTTCTTCATCGGAATTATTTCTTTCTAATATTCTATTTAATTATTAGTATTGTATCAAAAAAGGACTATAATATTTTCTTAATTTGTCACTTGTTATTTAAGGTAACTTTGTGTCTTTATTTTTCGAACACCACTTTCATATGAACTTTCTTCTTAAAAGGGTACGTCGTAAGGCAAATATCTAGATTCATTGTTCCGCTTTCAAGATGGTGAGTTTTCCTTTATTAGCAAACTCTGCATGTCTTTCATTAGTGATTGGATATGCCTTCTTATTTAAATAAAACATTTTTGTGTAAATAACTAAAGAAAAATATATGCTTCAATATGAAAATATATTCTATTGCGTATAAGCAATTAATTATCTATTTACCACACAATTATATTAGTTAAATGCTAAACATTAATGGCAGCATTATGTTTTATATTAAAGAATGTTAAAGTTATTGCAACTAAAATTGATCAACATAAGTTGGTATTTGCCTTAAGGTTGATAATGTTTTGATCAATTAAAGGGACCTTTGGGTGAATAAAACAAGTGAATATTGGACCTTTGGGCGAATTCAAAAATAAAAAAAATTTCTTCATCGGAATTATTTCTTTCCAATATTCTATTTAATTATTAGTATTGTATCAAAAAAGGACAATAAATATTTTCTTCATTTGTCACCTGTTTTTTAAGGTAATTTTGTGTCTTTATTTTCCGAACACCACTTTCCTATCAACTATCTTCTTAAAAGGATACGGCGTAAGGCAAATATCTTGATTCATTTTTCCGCTTTCAAGATGGTGAGTTTTCCTTTATTAGCAAATTCTGCATGTCTTTCATTACTGATTGGGTATGCCTTTTTATTTAAATAAAACATTTTTGTGTAAATAACTAAAGAAAAATATATGCTTCAATATGAAAATATATTCTAATGCGTATAAGCAATTAATTATCTATTTACCACACAATTATATTAGTTAAATGCTAATCATTAATGGCAGCATTATGTTTTATATTAAAGAATGTTAAAGTTATTGCATCTAAAATTGATAAACATAAGTTGGTCTTTGCCTTAAGGATGATATTTTTTGATAAATGAAAGGGACCTTTGGGTGAATAAAAAAGGTAAATATGGGACCTTTGGGCGAATTCAAAAATGAAAAATGGTTTCTTCATCGGAATTATTTCTTTCTAATATTCTATTTAATTATTAGTATTGTATCAAAAAAGGACAATAATATTTTCTTAATTTGTCACTTGTTATTTAAGGTAACTTTGTGTCTTTATTTTTCGAACACCACTTTCATATGAACTTTCTTCTTAAAAGGGTACGTCGTAAGGCAAATATCTAGATTCATTGTTCCGCTTTCAAGATGGTGAGTTTTCCTTTATTAGCAAACTCTGCATGTCTTTCATTAGTGATTGGATATGCCTTCTTATTTAAATAAAACATTTTTGTGTAAATAACTAAAGAAAAATATATGCTTCAATATGAAAATATATTCTATTGCGTATAAGCAATTAATTATCTATTTACCACACAATTATATTAGTTAAATGCTAATCATTAATGGCAGCATTATGTTTTATATTAAAGAATGTTAAAGTTATTGCAACTAAAATTGATCAACATAAGTTGGTATTTGCCTTAAGGTTGATAATGTTTTGATCAATTAAAGGGACCTTTGGGTGAATAAAACAAGTGAATATTGGACCTTTGGGCGAATTCAAAAATAAAAACAATTTCTTCATCGGAATTATTTCTTTCCAATATTCTATTTAATTATTAGTATTGTATCAAAAAAGGACAATAAATATTTTCTTCATTTGTCACCTGTTTTTTAAGGTAATTTTGTGTCTTTATTTTCCGAACACCACTTTCCTATCAACTATCTTCTTAAAAGGATACGGCGTAAGGCAAATATCTTGATTCATTTTTCCGCTTTCAAGATGGTGAGTTTTCCTTTATTAGCAAATTCTGCATGTCTTTCATTACTGATTGGGTATGCCTTTTTATTTAAATAAAACATTTTTGTGTAAATAAATAAAGAACAAGATATGCTTCAATATGAAAATATAATTATTCTAATGCGTATAAGCAAGTAATTATCTATGAACTTCACTATTATATTCGTAAAATGCTTATCATTAATGACAGCATTATGCTTTATATCAAAGAAGGTTAAATGTCATGCTACAAAAATTCATAAACGTAAGATGGGCATTACCTTAAGGTTTGCAGTTTTTTTTATAGATAAAAGGTACCTTTTGGTGAATAAAATAAGTAAATATGGGACCTTTGGGCGAATTCAAAAATTAAAAATAGTTTCTTCATCGGAGTTATTTCTTTCCGATATTCTGTTTAATTATTAATGTTGTATCAAAAAAGGACAATAATATCTTCTTCATTTGTCACTTGTTATTTAAGGTAACTTTGTGTCTTTATTTTTCGAACACCACCTTCATATGACCTTTCTTCTTAAAAGGGTAAGGCGTGAGGCAAATGTTTTGATTCATTGTTCCGCTTTCAAGATGGTGAGTTTTCCCTTATTAGCAAACCCTGCATGTCTTTCATTAGTGATTGGATATGCCTTCTTATTTAAATAAAACATTTTTGTGTAAATAACTAAAGAAAAGTATATGCTTCAATATGAAAATATATTCTAATGCATATAAGCAATTAATTATCTATTTACCACACAATTATATTAGTTAAATGCTAATCATTAATGGCAGCATTATGTTTTATATTAAAGAATGTTAAAGTTATTGCAACTAAAATTGATAAACATATGTTGGTCTTTGCCTTAAGGATGATATTTTTTTGATAAATAAAAGGGACCTTTGGGTGAATAAAAAAGGTAAATATGGGACCTTTGGGCGAATTCAAAAATAAAAAATGGTTTCTTCATCGGAATTATTTCTTTCTAATATTCTATTTAATTATGAGTATTGAATCAAAAAAGGACAATAATATTTTCTTAATTTGTCACTTGTTATTTAAGGTAACTTTGTGTCTTTATTTTTCGAACACCACTTTCATATGAACTTTCTTCTTAAAAGGGTACGGCGTAAGGCAAATATCTAGATTCATTGTTCCGCTTTCAAGATGGTGAGTTTTCCTTTATAAGCAAACTCTGCATGTCTTTCATTAGTGATTGGATATGCCTTCTTATTTAAATAAAACCTTTGTGTTAATAACTAAAGAAAAATATATGCTTCAATATGAAAATATATTCTATTGCGTATAAGCAATAAATTATCTATTTACCACACAATTATATTAGTTAAATGCTAATCATTAATGGCAGCATTATGTTTTATATTAAAGAATGTTAAAGTTATTGCAACTAAAATTGATAAACATTAGTTGGTCTTTGCCTTAAGGATGATATTTTTTTGATAAATAAAAGAGACCTTTGGGTGAATAAAAAAGGTAAATATGGGACCTTTGGGCGAATTCAAAAATAAAAAAAAGTTTCTTCATCGGAATTATTTCTTCCCAATATTCTATTTAATTATGAGTATTGTATCAAAAAAGGACAATACTATGTTCGTCATTAGTCATTTGTTATTTAAGGTAACTTTGTGTCTTTATTTTTCGAACACCACCTTCATATGACCCTTCTTCTTAAAAGGGTATGGCGTGAGGCAAATATTTTGTTTCATTGTTCCACTTTCAAGATGGTCAGTTTTCCTTAATTAGCAAACTCCCCATATTTTCTATTTCTAATCGGATATGATTTTGTATTTAAATACAACATTTTTGTGTAAATAACTTAAGAACAATCTATGCTTCAATATGAAAACATATTATAGTGCGTATAAGCAATTAAATTATCTGTTTACTATACAATTATATTAGTTAAATGCTTATCATTAATGACAGCATTATGTTTTATATTAAAGAAGGTTAAACTTCATGCAACTAAAACTGTTAAACATAAGTTGGTCTTTGCCTTAAGGATGATAATTTTTTGATAAATAAAAGGGACCTTTGGATGATTAAAATAGGTAAATATGGGACCTTTGAGCGAAGTCAAAAATAAAAAGTAGTTTCTTCATCGGAATTATTTCTTTCCAATATTCTATTTAATTATTAGTATTGTATCAAAAAAGGACAATCAATATTTTCCTCATTTGTCACCTGTTATTTAAGGTAACTTTGTGTCTTTATTTTCCGAACACCACTTGCATATCAACTTTCTTCTTAAAAGGGTACGGCGTAAGGCAAATATCTTGATTCATTTTTCCGCTTTCAAGATGGTGAGTTTTCCTTTATAAGCAAACTCTGCATGTCTTTCATTACTGATTGGGTATGCCTTTTTATTTAAATAAAACATTTTTGTGTAAATAACTAAAGAACAATTTATGCTTCAATATGAAAATGTTTTCTAGTACGTATCAGCAATTAATTATCTATATACTACACTGTTATATTAGTTAAATGCTTACCATTAATGACAGCATTATGTTTTATATTAGAGAAGGTTAAAGTTCATGCAACTAAAATTGATAAACATAAGTTGGTATTTGCCTTAAGGTTGATAATGTTTTGATAAATTAAAGGGACCTTTGGGTGAATAAAATAAGTAAAAATGGGACCTTTGGGCGAATTCAAAAATAAAAAGTAGTTTCTTCATCGGAATTATTTCTTTCCAATATTCTATTTAATTATTAGTATTGTATCAAAAAAGGACAATCAATATTTTCCTCATTTGTCACCTGTTATTTAAGGTAACTTTGTGTCTTTATTTTCCGAACACCACTTGCATATCAACTTTCTTCTTAAAAGGGTACGGCGTAAGGCAAATATCTTGATTCATTTTTCCGCTTTCAAGATGGTGAGTTTTCCTTTATAAGCAAACTCTGCATGTCTTTCATTACTGATTGGGTATGCCTTTTTATTAAAATAAAACATTTTTGTGTAAATAAATAAAGAACAAGCTATGCTTCAATATGAAAATATATTCTAATGCGTATAAGGAAGTAATTATCTATGAACTTCACTATTATATTCGTAAAATGCTTATCATTAATAACAGCATTATGCTTTATATCAAAGAAGGTTAAATGTCATGCTACAAAAATTCATAAACTTAAGTTGGGCATTACCTTAAGGTTTGCAGTTTTTTTATAAATAAAAGTGACCTTTGGGTGATTACAATAAGTAAATATGGGACCTTTGGGCGAATTCAAAAATAAAAAATAGTTTCTTCATCGGAGGTAGTTCTTTCCGATATTCTGTTTAATTATTAATGTTGTACCAAAAAAGGACAATAATATGTTCTTCATTTGTCACTTGTTATTTAAGGTAACTTTGTGTCTTTATTTTTCGAACACCACCTTCATATGACCTTTCTTCTTAAAAGGGTAAGGCGTGAGGCAAATGTCTTGATTCATTGTTCCGTTTTCAAGAATGTGAGTTTTCCTTCATTAGCAAACTCTGCATGTCTTTCATTACTGATTGGATATGCCTTGTTATTTAAATAAAACATTTGTGTGTAAATAAATAAAGAACAATTTATGCTTCAATATGAAAATATTTTCTAGTACGTTTAAGCAATTAATTATCTATATACTACACTGTTATATTAGTTAAATGCTTACCATTAATGACAGCATTATGTTTTATATTAAAGAAGGTTAAAGTTCATGCAACTAAAACTTTCACATGTGTTTTCCAACATAAATAGGTACCACATTAAGCGGGAAACACGAAAAACCACCATAAAAGCCAAGAAAACCAACATAAAGGCGAATTTCAATTATAGTGAAAATCTCCCCCCCCCCCCACAGCACCGCCCAGACATGCCATTGAGGTATATTATAGCTCAAACTAATGCCTAGGGTGTCTACTACATGCCTAAATTTTTATTTATACTGAAATATGTGAACGTTAGCCAAGAAAATATTTAATCGACCCCTACCCCCAATTTGGATAGCCAGACGCCAATATTGAACATACCTACCCCGGATCTTTTCACCCTAGAGACCAAACTGAGCATGTAATTGGCCTATACAAGGTGTCATTTTTACCGTAAAGGCCTTGGCTAACTTTAACATGTGTTTTCCAACATAAATAGGTGCCTCATTAAGCGGGAAACATGAAAAACCATCATAAAAGCCAAGAAAACCATCATAAAGGCAAATATCAATTATAGTGAAAATCTTCCCCATCACCGCCCATACATGCCATTGAGGTATATTATAACTCAAACTAATGCTTAGGGTGTCTACTACATGACTGAACCTTAATTTATACCTAAATATGTGAACGTTAGCCAAGACAATATTTAATCGACCCCTACCACCAATTTGGATAGCCAGACGCCAATATTGACCATACCTACCCCGGATCTTTTCACCCTAGAGACAAAACTGAGCATGTCATTGGTCTATACAAGGTGTCATTTTTACCGTAAAGGCCTTGTCTAACATTAACATGTGTCTTCCAACTTAATTAGGTGCCTCATTAAGCGGAAAACACGAAAAACCATCATAAAAGCCTGGAAAACCAACATAAAGGCAAAGATCAGTTATAGTAAAATTCTTCTCCTAGCACCGCCCAGACATGCCATTGAGGTATATTATAGCTCAAACTAATGCTTAGGGTGTCTACTACATGCCTGAATCTTTATTCATACTGAAATATGTGAACGTAAGCTAAGACAATATTTAATCGACCCCTACTCCCAATTTGGATCGCCAGAGGCCAATATTGAGCATACCTACCCCGGATCTTTTCACCCTAGAGACCAAATTGAGCATGTCATTGGTCTATACAAGGTGTCATTTTTACTGTAAAGGACTTGGCTAACTTTAACATGTGTTTTCCAACCTAAATAGGTGCCTCATTAAGCGGGAAACACGAAAAACCATCATAAAAGCCAAGAAAACCAACATAAAGGCACATATCAATTATAGTGAAAATCTTCCACCAGCACCGGCCAGACATGCCATTGAGGTATATTATAGCTCAAACTAATGCTTAGGGTGTCTACTACATGCCTGAACCTTAATTTATACTGAATTATGTGAACGTAAGCCAAGAAAATATTTAAGCGACCCCTACTCCAAATTTGGATCGCCAGACGCCAATATTGACCATACCTACCCCGGATCTTTTCACCCTCGAGACCAAACTGATCATGTCATTGGTCTATACAAGGTGTCTTTTTTACCGTAAAGGCCTTGGCTAACTTTAACATGTGTTTTCCAACATAAATAGGAGCCTCATTAAGCGGGAAGCACGAAAAACCATCATAAAAGCCAAGAAACCAATATAAAGGCAAATATCAATCATAGTAAAATCTTCCCCCAGCACCGCCCAGCACCGCCCAGACATGCCATTGAGGTATATTATAACTCAAACTAATGCTTAGGGTGTCTACTACATGCCTGAATCTTCATTTATACTGAAATATGTGAACGTAAGCCAACAAAATATTTAATCGACCCCTACTCCCAATTTGGATCGCCAGACACCAATACAGACCATACCTACCCCGGATCTTTTCACCCTAGAGACAAAACTGAGCATGTAATTGGTCTATACAAGGTGTCATTTTTACCGTTAAGGCCTTGTCTAACTTTAACATGTGTCTTCCAACTTAATTAGGTGCCTCATTAAGCGGAAAACACGAAAAACCATCATAAAAGCCAAGAAATCCACATAAAGGCAAATATCAATTATACTAAAATTCTTCTCCCAGCACCGCCCATACATGCCATTGAGGTATATTATAGCTCAAACTAATGCTTAGGGTGTCTACTACATGCCTGAACCTTAATTTATACTGAAATATGTGAACGTAAGCCAAGACAATATTTAATCGACCCCCACCCTCCATACCTACCCCGGATCTTTTCACCCTAGAGACAAAACTGAGCATGTCATTGGTCTATACAAGGTGTCATTTTTACCGTAAAGGCATTGGCTAACTTTAAAATGAGTTTTCCAACATAAATAGGTGCCTCATTAAGCAGAAAACACGAAAAACCATCATAAAAGCCAAGAAAACCACCAGAAGGCAAATATCAATTATAGTGAAAATCTTCCCTCAGCACCGCCCATACATGCCATTGAGGTATATAATAGCTCAAACTAATGCTTAGGGTGTCTCTACTAAATGCCTGAATAATTATTTATACTGAAATATGTGAATGTAAGGCAAAAAAATATTTCATAGACCCCTACCCAAAATTTGGATAGCCAGACGCCAATATAGACCATACCTACCCCGGATCTTTTCACCCTCGAGACCAAATTGAGCATGTCATTGGTCTATACAAGGTGTCATTTTTACCGTAAAGGCCTTGGCTAACTTCAACATGTGTTTTCCAACATAAATAGGTGCCTCTTTAAGCGGGAAACACGAAAAACCATCATAAAAGCCAAGAAACCAACATAAAGGCAAATATCAATCATAGTGAAAATCTTCCCCCCAGCATCGCCCAGACATGCCATTGAGGTATATTATAGCTCAAACTAATGCTAAGGGTGTCTACTTCATGCCTGAATTTTTATTTAAAGTGAAATATGTGATCGAAAGCCCAAGAAATATTTAAGCGACCCCTACTCCAAATTTGGATCGCCAGACGCCAATATTGACCATACCTACCCCGGATCTTGTCACCCTAGAGACCAAATTGAGCATGTCATTGGTCTATACAAGGTGTCATTGTTACCGTAAAGGCCTTGACTAACTTTAACATGTGTTTTCCAACATAAATAAGTGCCTCATTAAGCGGGAAACACGAAAAACCATCATAAAAGCCAAGAAAACATTCATAAAGGCAAATATCAATTATAGTGAAAATCTTCACCCAGTACCGCCCATACATGCCATTGAGGTATATTATAGCTCAAACAAATGCTTAGGGTGTCTACTACATGCCTGAACATTAATTTTTACTTAAATATGTGAACGTAAGCCAACAAAATATTTAATCGACCCCTACCCCAAATTTGGATAGCCAGACGCCAATATTGACCATACCTACCCCGGATCTTTTCACCCTAGAGACAAAACTGAGCATATCATTGGTCTATACAAGGTTTCATTTTTACCGTAAAGGCCTTGTCTAACTTTAACATGTGTCTTCCAACTTAATTAGGTGCCTCATTAAGCGGAAAACACGAAAAACCGTCATAAAAGCCTAGAAAATCAACATAAAGGCAAATATCAATTATAGTGAAAATCTCCCCCCAGCACCGCCCAGACATGCCATTGAGGTATATTATAGCTCAAACTAATGCTAAGGGTCTTTACTACATGCCTGGATCTTTATTTATACTGAAATATGTGAACGTAAGCCAAAAAAATATTTAATCGACCCCTACTCCCAATTTGAATCGCCAGACGCCAATATTGAGCATACTTACCCCGGATCTTTTCACCCTAGAGACAAAAATTAGCATGTCATTGGTATACACAAGGTGTCATTTTCACCTTAAAGACCTTTTCTAACTTTAACATGTGTTTTCCAACATAAATAGGTGCCTCATTAAGCGGAAAACACGAAAAACCATCATAAAAGCCAAGAAAACCAACAGAAAGGCAAATATCAATTGTAGTGAAAATCTCCCCCCCCCCCAGCACCGCCCAGACATGCCATTGAGGTATATTATAGCTAAAACTTATGCTTAGGGTGTCTACTACATGCCTGAATCTTTATTTATACTGAAATATGTGAACGTAAGCCAAGAAAATATTAAATCGACCCATACCCCCAATTTGGATAGCCAGACGCCAATATTGACCATACCTACCCTGGATCTTTTCACCCTAGAGACCTAACTGAGCATGTCATTGGTCTATACAAGGTGTCATTTTTACCGTAAAGGCCTTGGCTAACTTTAACATGTGTTTTCCAACATAAATAGGTGCCTCATTAAACGGGAAACTCGAAAACCCACCATAAAAGCCAAGAAAACCAACATAAAGGCAAATATCAATTATAGTGAAAATCTTCCCCCAGCACCGCCCAGACATGCCATTGAGGTATATTATAACTCAAACTAATGCTTAGGGTGTCTACTACATGCCTGAATCTTCATTTATACTGAAATATGTGAACGTAAGCCAACAAAATATTTAATCGACCCCTACTCCCAATTTGGATCGCCAGACGCCAATATAGACCATACCTACCCCGGATCTTTTCACCCTAGAGACAAAACTGAGCATGTCATTGGTCTATACAAGGTGTCATTTTTACCTTAACGGCCTTGGCTAACTTTAACATGGTTTTTCCAACATAAATAGGTGCTTCAATAAGCGGAAAACACGAAAAACCATCATAAAAGCCAAGAAAACGAACATAAAGGCAAATATCAAATACTATATTGAAAATATTCCCTTAGCACCGCCCAGACATGCCATTGAGGTATATTATAGCTCAAACTAATGCTTAGGGTGTCTACTACATGCCTGAATCTTTATTTATACTAAAATATGTGAACGTAAGCCAAGAAAATATTTAATCGACCCATACCCCCAATTTGGATAGCCAGACGCCAATATTGACCATACCTACCCCGGATCTCTTCACCCTAGAGACCAAACTGATCATGTCATTGGTCTATACAAGGTGTCATTTTTACCGTAAAGGCCTTGTCTAACTTTAACATGTGTTTTCCAACATAAATAAATGCCTCATTACGCGCAAAACACGAAATACCATAAAAAAGCCAAGAAAACCAACATAAAGGCAAATATCAATTATAGTGAAAATCTTCCCCCAGCACCGCCCAGACATGCCATTGAGGTTTATTATAACTCAAACTAATGCTTAGGGTGTCTACTACATGCCTGAATCTTCATTTATACTAAAATATGTGAACGTAAGCCAACAAAATATTTAATCGACCCTTACTCCCAATTTGGATCGCCAGACGCCAATATAGACCATACCTATCCCGGATCTTTTCACCCTAGAGACAAAACTGAGCATGTCATTGGTCTATACAAGGTGTCATTTTTACCTTAACGGCCTTGGCTAACTTTAAGATGTGTTTTCCAACATAAATAGGTGCTTCATTAAGCGGAAAACACGAAAAACCATCACAAAAGCCTAGACAATCAACATAAAGACAAACATCAATTATAGTGTAATCTTCCCCCAGCACCGCCCAGACATGCCATTGAGGTATATTATAACTCAAACTAATGATCAGGGTGTATACTACATACCTGAATCTTCATTTATACTGAAATATGTGAACGTAAGCCAACAAAATATTTAATCGTTCCCTACTCCCAATTTGGATAGCCAGACGCCAATATAGACCATACCTACCCCGGATCTTTTCACCCTAGAGACAAAACTGAGCATGTCATTGGTCTATACAAGTTGTAATTTTTACCTTAAAGGCATTGGCTAACTTTAACATGTGTTTTCCATCATAAATAGGTGCCTCATTAAGCGGGAAACACGAAAAACCATCATAAAAGCCAAGAAAACCAACATAAAGGCAAATATCAATTATAGTGAAAATCTTCCCCCAGCACCGCCCAGACATGCCATTGAGGTATATTATAGCTCAAACTAATGCTTAGGGTGTCTACTACATGCCTGAATCGTTATTCATACTGAAATATGTGAACGTAAGCCAAAATAATATTTATTCAACTCTTCTCCCAATTTGGATCGCCAGACGCCAATATTAAGCTACCTACTCCGGATGTTTTCACCCTAGAGACCAAACTGAGCATGTCATTGGTCTCTACAAGGTGTATTTTTACCGTAAAGGCCTTGTCTAACTTTAACATGTGTCTTCCAAATTAATTAGGTGCCTCATTAAGCGAAAAACACGAAAAACCATCATAAAAGCCTAGAAAACCAACATAAAGGCAAATATCAATTATAGTGAAAATCTTCTCCCAGCACCGCCTAGAAATGCCATTGAGGTATATTATAGCTCAAACTAATGCTTAGGGTGTCTACTACATGCCTGAATCGTTATTCATACTGAAATATGTGAACGTAAGCCAAAATAATATTTAATCGACCCCTTCTCCCAATTTGGATCGCCAGACGCCAATATTAAGCATACCTACTCCGGATCTCTTCAACCTAGAGACCAAACTGAGCATGTCATTGGTCTATACAAGGTGTCATTTTTAACGTAAAGGACTTGGCTAACTTTAACATGTGTTTTCCAACCTAAATATGTGCCTCATTAAGCGGGAAACACGAAAAACAATCATAAAAGCCAAGAAAACCAACATAAATGCAAATATCAATTATAGTGAAAATCTTCCCCCAGCACCCCCATACATTCCATTGATGTATATTATAGCTCAAACTAATGCTTAGGGTGTCTACTACATGCCTGAACCTTAATTTATACTGAAATATGTTAACGTAAGCCAAGACAATATTTAATCGACCCCCACTCTCTATTTGGATAGCCAGACGCCAATATTGACAATACCTACCCCGGATCTTTTCACCCTAGAGACCAAATTGAGCATGTCATTGGTCTATACAAGGTGTCATTTTTACCGTAAAGGCCTTGTCTAACTTAAACCTGTGTTTTTCAACATAAATAGGTGCCTCATTAGGCGGAAAACACGAAAAACCATCACAAAAGCCTAGAAAATCAACATAAAGGCAAACATCAATTATAGTGTAATCTTCCCCCAGCACCGCCCAGACATGCCATTGAGGTATATTATAACTCAAATTAAGGCTTAGGGTGTCTACTACATACCTGAATCTTCATTTATACTGAAATATGTGAACATAAGCCAAGAAAATATTTAGTCGACCCCTACTCCCAATTTGGATCGCCAGACACCAATATAGACCATACCTACCCCGGATCTTTTCACCCTAGAGACAAAACTGAGCATGTCATTGGTCTATACAAGGTGTATTTTTTACCTTAAAGGCATTGGCTAACTTTAACATGTGTTTTCCAACATAAATAGGTGCCTCATTAAGCGGGAAACACGAAAAACCATCATAAAAGCCAAGAAAACCAACATAAAGGCAAATATCAATTATAGTGAAAATCTTCCCCCAGCACCGCCCAGACATGCCATTGAGGTATATTATAACTCAAACTAATGCTTAGGGTGTCTACTACATGCCTGAACCTTAATTTATACTGAAATATGTGAACGTAAGCCAAGACAATATTTAATCGACCCCTACCCCAACTTTAGATAGCCAGACGCCAATATTGACCATACCTACCCCGGATCTTTTCACCCTAGAGACCAAACTGAGCATGTCATTGGTCTCTACAAGGTGTCATTTTTACCGTAAAGGCCTTGTCTAACTTTAACATGTGTCTTCAAACTTATTTAGGTGCCTCATTAAGCGAAAAACACGAAAAACCATCATAAAAGCCTAGAAAACCAACATAAAGGCAAATATCAATTATAGTGAAAATCTTCTCCCAGCACCGCCTAGAAATGCCATTGAGGTATATTATAGCTCAAACTAATGCTTAGGGTGTCTACTACATGCCTGAATCGTTATTCATACTGAAATATGTGAATGTAAGCCAAAATAATATTTAATCGACCCCTACTCCCAATTTGGATCGCCAGACGCCAATATTAAGCATACCTACCCCGGATCTTTTCACCCTAGAGACCAAACTGAGCATGTCATTGGTCTATACAAGGTGTCATTTTTACCGTAAAGGACTTGGCTAACTTTAACATGTGTTTTACAACCTAAATATATGCCTGATTAAGCAGGAAACACGAAAAACAATCATAAAAGCCAAGAAAACCAACATAAATGCAAATATCAATTATAGTGAAAATCTTCCCCCAGCACCGCCCGGACATGCCATTGAGGTATATTATAGCTCAAACTAATGCTGAGGGTGTCTACTACATTCCTGAACCTTAACTTATACTGAAATATGTGAACGTAAGCCAAGACAATATTTAATCGACCCCCCCCCCCTCTATTTGGATAGCCAGACGCCAATATTGACCATACCTACCCCGGATCTTTTCACCCTAGAGACCAAATTGAGCATGTCATTGGTCTATACAAGGTGTCATGTTTACCGTTAAGGCCTTGTCTAACTTTAACATGTGTTTTCCAACATAAATAGGTGCCCAATTAGGCGGAAAACACGAAAAACCATCATAAAAGCCTAGAAAATCAACATAAAGGCAAATATCAATTATAGTGAAAATCTTCCCCCAGCACCGCCCAGACATGCCATTGAGGTATTTTATAACTCAAACTAATGCTTAGGGTGTCTTCTACATGCCTGAATCTTCATTTATACTGAAATATGCGAATGTAAGCAAAAATAATCTTTAATCGACCCCTACCCCCAATTTGGATAGCCAGACGCCAATATTGACCATACCTACCCCGGATCTTTTCACCCTAGAGACAAAACTGAGCATGTCATTGGTCTATACAAGGTGTCATTTTTACCGTAAAGGCATTGGCTAACTTTAACATGTGTTTTCCATCATAAATAGGTGCCTCATAAAGCGGGAAACACGAAAAACCATCATAAAAGCCAAGAAAACCAACATAAAGGCAAATATCAATTATAGTGACAATCTTCCCCCAGCACCGCCCATACATGCCATTGAGGTATATTATAACTCAAACTAATGCTTAGGGTGTCTACTACATGCCTGAACCTTAATGTATACCTAAATATGTGAACGTAAGCCAATACAATATTTAATCGACCCCTACCCCCAATTTGGATAGCCAGACGCCAATATTGACCATACCTACCCTTGATCTTTTCACCCTAGAGACAAAACTGAGCATGTCATTGGTCTATACAAGGTGTCATTTTTACCGTAAAGGCCTTGTCTAACTTTTACATGTGTCTTCCAACTTAATTAGGTGCCTCATTAAGCGGAAAACACGAAAAACCATCATAAAAGCCTAGAAAACCAACATAAAGGCAAATATCAATTATAGTGAAAATCTTCCCCCAGCACCGCCCGGACATGCCATTGAGGTATATTATAGCTCAAACTAATGCTGAGGGTGTCTACTACATTCCTGAACCTTAACTTATACTGAAATATGTGAACGTAAGCCAAGACAATATTTAACGGGTCCCCCCCCTCTATTTGGATAGCCAGACGCCAATATTGACCATACCTACCCCGGATCTTTTCACCCTAGAGACCAAATTGAGCATGTTATTGGTCTATACAAGGTGTCATGTTTACCGTTAAGGCCTTGTCTAACTTTAACATGTGTTTTCCAACATAAATAGGTGCCCAATTAGGCGGAAAACACGAAAAACCATCATAAAAGCCTAGAAAATCAACATAAAGGCAAATATCAATTATAGTGAAAATCTTCCCCCAGCACCGCCCAGACATGCCATTGAGGTATTTTATAACTCAAACTAATGCTTAGGGTGTCTTCTACATGCCTGAATCTTCATTTATACTGAAATATGTAAACGTAAGCCAAAATAATATTTAATCGACCCCTACTCCCAATTTGGATCGCCAGACGCCAATATAGACTATACCTACCCCGGATCTTTTCACCCTAGAGACAAAACTGAGCATGTCATTGGTCTATACAAGGTGTCAATTTTACCGTAAATCCTTGGCTAACTTAAACATGTGTCTTCCAACTTAATTAGGTGCCTCATTAAGCGGAAAACACGAAAAACCATCATAAAAGCCTAGAAATCCATTTAAAGGCAAATATCAATTATAGTGAAAATCTTCAACCAGCACCGCCCAGACATGCCATTGAAGTATATTATAGCTCAAACTAATGATTAGGGTGTCTACTACATGCCTGAATCTTTATTTATACTGAAATATGCGAATGTAAGCAAAAATAATCTTTAATCGACCCCTACCCCCAATTTGGATAGCCAGACGCCAATATTGACCATACCTACCCCGGATCTTTTCACCCTAGAGACAAAACTGAGCATGTCATTGGTCTATACAAGGTGTCATTTTTACCGTAAAGGCATTGGCTAACTTTAACATGTGTTTTCCATCATAAATAGGTGCCTCATAAAGCGGGAAACACGAAAAACCATCATAAAAGCCAAGAAAACCAACATAAAGGCAAATATCAATTATAGTGACAATCTTCCCCCAGCACCGCCCATACATGCCATTGAGGTATATTATAACTCAAACTAATGCTTAGGGTGTCTACTACATGCCTGAACCTTAATGTATACCTAAATATGTGAACGTAAGCCAATACAATATTTAATCGACCCCTACCCCCAATTTGGATAGCCAGACGCCAATATTGACCATACCTACCCTTGATCTTTTCACCCTAGAGACAAAACTGAGCATGTCATTGGTCTATACAAGGTGTCATTTTTACCGTAAAGGCCTTGTCTAACTTTTACATGTGTCTTCCAACTTAATTAGGTGCCTCATTAAGCGGAAAACACGAAAAACCATCATAAAAGCCTAGAAAACCAACATAAAGGCAAATATCAATTATAGTAAAAATCTTCTCCCAGCACCGCCCAGACATGCCATTGCTCAAACTAATGCTTAGGGTGTCTAATACATGCCTGAACCTTTATTCATACTGAAATATGTGAACGTAAGCCAAAATAATATTTAATCGACCCCTACTCCCAATTTGGATCGCCTGACGCCAATATTGAGCATACCTACCCGGGATCTTTTCACCCTAGAGACCAAACTGAGCATGTCATTGGTCTATACAAGGTGTCATTTTTACCGTAAAGGACTTGGCTAACTTTAACATGTGTTTTCCAACCAAAATAGGTACCTCATTAGGCGGGAAACACGAAAAACAATCATAAAAGCTAAGAAAACCAACATAAAGGCGAATATCAATTATAGTGAAAATCTCCCTCCAGCACCGCCCAGACATGCCATTGAGGTTTATTATAGCTCACACTAATGTTTAGGGTGTTTACTACATGCCTGAATTTTTATTTATACTGAAATATTTAAACGTAAGCCAAAAAATTATTTCGTCGACCCCTACTCCCAATTTGGATCGCCAGACGCCAATATTGACCATACCTACCCCGGATCTTTTCACCCTAGAGACAAAACGGAGCATATCATTGGTCTATACAAGGTGTCATTTTTACCGTTAAGGCCTTGTCTAACTTTAACATGTGTCTTCCAACTTAATTAGGTGCCTCATTACGCGGGAAACACGAAAAACCATCATAAAAGCCTAGAAATCCACTTAAAGGCAAATATCAATTATAGTGAAAATCTTCAACCAGCACCGCCCAGACATGCCATTGAAGTATATTATAGCTCAAACTAATGCTTAGGGTGTGTACTACATGCCTGAATCTTTTTTTATACTGAAATATGCGAATGTAAGCAAAAATAATATTTAATCGACCCCTACCCCCAATTTGGATTGCCAGACGCCAATATTGACCATACCTACCCCGGATCTTTTCACCCTAGAGACAAAACTGAGCATGTCATTGGTCTATACAAGGTGTCATTTTTACCGTAAAGGCCTTGGCTAACTTTAACATGTGTTTTCCATCGTAAATAGGTGCCTCATAAAGCGGGAAACACGAAAAACCATCATAAAAGCCAAGAAAACCAACATAAAGGCAAATATCAATTATAGTGAAAATCTTCCCCCAGCACCGCCCATACATGCCATTGAGGTATATTATAACTCAAACTAATGCTAAGGGTGTCTACTACATGCCTGAACCTTAATGTATACCTAAATATGTGAACGTAAGCCAATACAATATTTAATCGACCCCTACCCCCAATTTGGATAGCCAGACGCCAATATTGACCATATCTACCCTGGATCTTTTCACCCTAGAGACAAAACTGAGCATGTCATTGGTCTATACAAGGTGTCATTTTTACCGTAAAGGCCTTGTCTAACTTTAACATGTGTCTTCCAACTTAATTAGGTGCCTCATTAAGCGGAAAACACGAAAAACCATCATAAAAGCCTAGAAAACCACTTAAAGGCAAATATCAATTATAGTAAAAATCTTCTCCCAGCACCGCCCAGACATGCCATTGAGGTATATTATAGCTCAAACTAATGCTTAGGGTGTTTAATACATGCCTGAATCTTTATTCATACTGAAATATGTGAACGTAAGCCAAAATAATATTTAATCGACCCCTACTCCCAATTTGGATCGCCTGACGCCAATATTGAGCATACCTACCCGGGATCTTTTCACCCTAGAGACCAAACTGAGCATGTCATTGGTCTATACAAGGTGTCATTTTTACCGTAAAGGACTTGGCTAACTTTAACATGTGTTTTCCAACCAAAATAGGTACCTCATTAGGCGGGAAACACGAAAAACAATCATAAAAGCTAAGAAAACCAACATAAAGGCGAATATCAATTATAGTGAAAATCTCCCTCCAGCACCGCCCAGACATGCCATTGAGGTTTATTATAGCTCAAACTAATGTTTAGGGTGTTTACTACATGCCTGAATTTTTATTTATACTGAAATATTTAAACGTAAGCTAAAAAATTATTTCGTCGACCCCTACTCCCAATTTGGATCGCCAGACGCCAATATTGACCATACCTACCCCGGATCTTTTCACCCTAGAGACAAAACGGAGCATATCATTGGTCTATACAAGGTGTCATTTTTACCGTTAAGGCCTTGTCTAACTTTAACATGTGTCTTCCAACTTAATTAGGTGCCTCATTAAGCGAAAAACACGAAAAACCATCATAAAAGCCTAGAAATCCACTAAAAGGCAAATATCAATTATAGTGAAAATCTTCAACCAGCACCGCCCAGACATGCCATTGAAGTATATTATAGCTCAAACTAATGCTTAGGGTGTGTACTACATGCCTGAATCTTTATTTATACTGAAATATGCGAATGTAAGCAAAAATAATATTTAATCGACCCCTACCCCCAATTTGGATTGCCAGACGCCAATATTGACCATACCTACCCCGGATCTTTTCACCCTAGAGACAACACTGAGCATGTCATTGGTCTATACAAGGTGTCATTTTTACCGTAAAGGCATTGGCTAACTTTAACATGTGTTTTCCATCGTAAATAGGTGCCTCATAAAGCGGGAAACACGAAAAACCATCATAAAAGCCAAGAAAACCAACATAAAGGCAAATATCAATTATAGTGAAAATCTTCCCCCAGCACCGCCCATACATGCCATTGAGGTATATTATAACTCAAACTAATGCTAAGGGTGTCTACTACATGCCTGAATCTTAATGTATACCTAAATATGTGATCGTAAGCCAATACAATATTTAATCGACCCCTACCCCCAATTTGGATAGCCAGACGCCAATATTGACCATATCTACCCTGGATCTTTTCACCCTAGAGACAAAACTGAGCATGTCATTGGTCTATACAAGGTGTCATTTTTACCGTAAAGGCCTTGTCTAACTTTAACATGTGTCTTCCAACTTAATTAGGTGCCTCATTAAGCGGAAAACACGAAAAACCATCATAAAAGCCTAGAAAACCACTTAAAGGCAAATATCAATTATAGTAAAAATCTTCTCCCAGCACCGCCCAGACATGCCATTGAGGTATATTATAGCTCAAACTAATGCTTAGGGTGTCTAATACATGCCTGAATCTTTATTCATACTGAAATATGTGAACGTAAGCCAAAATAATATTTAATCGACCCCTACTCCCAATTTGGATCGCCTGACGCCAATATTGAGCATACCTACCCCGGATCTTTTCACCCTAGAGACCAAACTGAGCATGTCATTGGTCTATACAAGGTGTCATTTTTACCGTAAAGGACTTGGCTAAATTTAACATGTGTTTTTCAACCTAAATATGTACCTCATTAGGCGGGAAACACGAAAAACAATCATAAAAGCTAAGAAAACCAACATAAAGGCGAATATCAATTATAGTGAAAATCTCCCTCCAGCACCGCCTTGACATGCCATTGAGGTTTATTATAGCTCAAACTAATGTTTAGGGTGTTTACTACATGCCTGAATTTTTATTTATACTGAAATATGTGAACGTAAGCCAAAAAATTATTTCGTCGACCCCTACTCCCAATTTGGATCGCCAGACGCCAATATTGACCATACCTACCCCGGATCTTTTCACCCTAGAGTCAAAACGGAGCATATCATTGGTCTATACAAGGTGTCATTTTTACCGTTAAGGCCTTGTCTAACTTTAACATGTGTCTTCCAACTTAATTAGGTGCCTCATTAAGCGGAAAACACGAAAAACCATCATAAAAGCCTAAAAATCCACTTAAAGGCAAATATCAATTATAGTGAAAATCTTCAACCAGCACCGCCCAGACATGCCATTGAAGTATATTATACCTCAAACTAATGCTTAGGGTGTTTACTACATGCCTGAATCTTTATTTATACTGAAATATGCGAATGTAAGCAAAAATAATATTTAATCGACCCCTACCCCAAATTTGGATAGCCAGACGCCAATATTGACCATACCTACCCCGGATCTTTTCACCCTAGAGACCAAACTGAGCATGTCATTGGTCTATACAAGGTGTCATTTTTATCGTAAAGGACATAGCTAACTTTAACATGTGTTTTCCAACCTAAATAGGTACCTCATTAAGCGGGAAACACGAAAAACAATCATAAAAGCCAAGAAAACCAACATAAAGGCAAATATCAATTTTAGTGAAAATCTTCCACCAGCACCGCCCAGACATGCCATTGAGGTATATTATAGCTCAAAGTAATGCTTAGGGTGTCTAGTACATGCCTGAACCTTAATTTATACTGAAATATGTGAACATAAGCCAAGACAATATTTAATCGACCCCCACCCCCAATTTGGATAGCCAGACGCCAATATTGACCATACCTACCCCGGATCTTTTCACCCTCGAGACCAAATTGAGCATGTCATTGGTCTATACAAGGTGTCATTTTTCCGTAAAGGCCTTGGATAACTTTAACATGTGTTTTCCAACATAAATAGGTGCCTCATTAGGCGGAAAACACGAAAAACCATCATAAAAGATTAGAAAATCAACATAAAGGCAAATATCAATTATAGCGAAAATCTTCCCCCAGCACCGCCAAGACATGCCATTGAGGTATATTATAGCTCAAACTAATGCTTAGGGTGTCATCTACATGCCTGAATCTTTATTTATACTGAAATATGCGAATGTAAGCAACAATACTATTTAATCGACCCCTACCCCCAATTTGGATAGCCAGACGCCAATATTGACCATGCCTACCTCGGATCTCTTCACCCTAGAGACAAAACTGAGCATGTCATTGGTCTATACAAGGTGTTATTTTTACCGTAAAGGCATTGGCTAACTTTAACATGTGTTTTCCATCATAAATAGGTGCCTCATAAAGCGGGAAACACGAAAAACCATCATAAAAGCCAAGAAAACCAACATAAAGGCAAATATCAATTATAGTGAAAATCTTCCCCCAGCACCGCCCATACATGCCATTGAGGTATATTATAACTCAAACTAATGCTTAGGGTGTCTACTACATGCCTGAACCTTAATTTATACCTAAATATGTGAACGTAAGCCAAAACAATATTTAATCGACCCCTACCCCCAATTTGGATAGCCAGACGCCAATATTGACCATACCTACCCTGGATCTTTTCACCCTAGAGACAAAACTAAGCATGTCATTGGTCTATACAAGGTGTCATTTTTACCGTAAAGGCCTTGTCTAACTTTAACATGTGTCTTCCAACTTAATTAGGTGCCTCATTAAGCGGAAAACACGAAAAACCATCATAAAAGCCTAGAAAACCAACATAAAGGCCTAATATCAATTATAGTAAAAATATTCTCCCAGCACCGCCCAGACATGCCATTGAGGTATATTATAGCTCAAACTAATGCTTAGGGTGTCTTATACATGCCTGAATCTTTATTCATACTGAAATATGTGAACGTAAGCCAAAATAATATTTAATCGACCCCCTACTCCCAATTTGGATCGCCAGACGCCAATATTGAGCATACCTACCCCGGATCTTTTCACCCTAGAGACCAAACTGAGCATGTCATTGCTCTATACAAGGTGTCATTTTTACCGTAAAGGACTTGGCTAACTTTAACATGTGTTTTACAACCTAAATAGGTGCCTCATTCAGCGGGAAACACAAAACAATCATAAAAGCCAAGAAAACCAACATAAAGGCGAATATCAATTATAGTGAAAATCTTCCCCCAGCACCGCCCAGACATGCCATTGAGGTATATTATAGCTCAAACTAATGCTTAGGGTGTCTAATACATGCCTGAACCTTAATTTATACTGAAATATGTGAACATAAGCCAACAAAATGTTTAATCGACCCCTACTCCCAACTTGGATCGCCAGACGCAAATATTGACCATGCCTACCCCGGATCTTTTCAACCTAGAGACCAAACTGAGCATGTCACTGGTCTATCCAAGGTGTCATTTTTACCGTAAAGGCCTTGTCTAACTTTAACATGTGTTTTCCATCATAAATAGGTGCCTCATAAAGCGGGAAACACGAAAAACCATCATGAAAGCCAAGAAAACCAACATAAAGGCAAATATCAATTATAGTGAAAATCTTCCCCCAGCACCGCCCATACATGCCATTGAGGTATATTATAACTCAAACTAATGCTTAGGGTGTCTACTACATGCCTGAACCTTAATTTATACCTAAATATGTGAACGTAAGCCAATACAATATTTAATCGACCCCTACCCCCAATTTGGATAGCCAGACGCCAATATTGACCATACCTACCCTGAATCTTTTCACCCTAGAGACAAAACTGAGCATGTCATTGGTCTATACAAGGTGTCATTTTTAACGTAAAGGCCTTGTCTAACTTTAACATGTGTCTTCCAACTTAATTCGGTGCCTCATTAAGCGGAAAACACGAAAAACCATCATAAAAGCCTAGAAAACCAACATAAAGGCAAATATCAATTATAGTAAAAATCTTCTCCCAGCACCGCCCAGACATGCCATTGAGGTATATTATAGCTCAAACTAATGCTTAGGGTGTCTAATACATGCCTGAATCTTTATTCATACTAAAATATGTGAACGTAAGCCAAAATGATATTTAATCGACCCCTACTCCCAATTTGGATCGCCTGACGCCAATATTGAGCATACCTACCCCGGATCTTTTCACCCTAGAGACAAAACTGAGCATGTCATTGGTCTATACAAGGTGTTATTTTTACCGTAAAGGCATTGGCTAACTTTAACATGTGTTTTCCATCATAAATAGGTGCCTCATAAAGCGGGAAACACGAAAAACCATCATAAAAGCCAAGAAACCCAACATAAAGGCAAATATCAATTATAGTGAAAATCTTCCCCCAGCACCGCCCATACATGCCATTGAGGTATATTATAACTCAAACTAATGCTTAGGGTGTCTACTACATGCCTGAACCTTAATTTATACCTAAATATGTGAACGTAAGCCAAAACAATATTTAATCGACCCCTACCCCCAATTTGGATAGCCAGACGCCAATATTGACCATACCTACCCTGGATCTTTTCACCCTAGAGACAAAACTAAGCATGTCATTGGTCTATACAAGGTGTCATTTTTACCGTAAAGGCCTTGTCTAACTTTAATATGTGTCTTCCAACTTAATTAGGTGCCTCATTAAGCGGAAAACACGAAAAACCATCATAAAAGCCTAGAAAACCAACATAAAGGCCTAATATCAATTATAGTAAAAATATTCTCCCAGCACCGCCCAGACATGCCATTGAGGTATATTATAGCTCAAACTAATGCTTAGGGTGTCTTATACATGCCTGAATCTTTATTCATACTGAAATATGTGAACGTAAGCCAAAATAATATTTAATCGACCCCCTACTCCCAATTTGGATCGCCAGACGCCAATATTGAGCATACCTACCCCGGATCTTTTCACCCTAGAGACCAAACTGAGCATGTCATTGCTCTATACAAGGTGTCATTTTTACCGTAAAGGACTTGGCTAACTTTAACATGTGTTTTACAACCTAAATAGGTGCCTCATTCAGCGGGAAACACAAAACAATCATAAAAGCCAAGAAAACCAACATAAAGGCGAATATCAATTATAGTGAAAATCTTCCCCCAGCACCGCCCAGACATGCCATTGAGGTATATTATAGCTCAAACTAATGCTTAGGGTGTCTAATACATGCCTGAACCTTAATTTATACTGAAATATGTGAACATAAGCCAACAAAATGTTTAATCGACCCCTACTCCCAACTTGGATCGCCAGACGCAAATATTGACCATGCCTACCCCGGATCTTTTCAACCTAGAGACCAAACTGAGCATGTCACTGGTCTATCCAAGGTGTCATTTTTACCGTAAAGGCCTTGTCTAACTTTAACATGTGTTTTCCATCATAAATAGGTGCCTCATAAAGCGGGAAACACGAAAAACCATCATGAAAGCCAAGAAAACCAACATAAAGGCAAATATCAATTATAGTGAAAATCTTCCCCCAGCACCGCCCATACATGCCATTGAGGTATATTATAACTCAAACTAATGCTTAGGGTGTCTACTACATGCCTGAACCTTAATTTATACCTAAATATGTGAACGTAAGCCAATACAATATTTAATCGACCCCTACCCCCAATTTGGATAGCCAGACGCCAATATTGACCATACCTACCCTGAATCTTTTCACCCTAGAGACAAAACTGAGCATGTCATTGGTCTATACAAGGTGTCATTTTTAACGTAAAGGCCTTGTCTAACTTTAACATGTGTCTTCCAACTTAATTCGGTGCCTCATTAAGCGGAAAACACGAAAAACCATCATAAAAGCCTAGAAAACCAACATAAAGGCAAATATCAATTATAGTAAAAATCTTCTCCCAGCACCGCCCAGACATGCCATTGAGGTATATTATAGCTCAAACTAATGCTTAGGGTGTCTAATACATGCCTGAATCTTTATTCATACTAAAATATGTGAACGTAAGCCAAAATGATATTTAATCGACCCCTACTCCCAATTTGGATCGCCTGACGCCAATATTGAGCATACCTACCCCGGATCTTTTCACCCTAGAGACCAAACTGAGCATGTCATTGGTCTATACAAGGTGTCATTTTTATCGTAAAGGACTTGGCTAACTTTAACATGTGTTTTCCAACCTAAATAGGTGCCTCATTAAGCGGGAAACACGAAAAACAATCATAAAAGCCAAGAAAACCAACATAAAGGCAAATATCAATTTTAGTGAAAATCTTCCACCAGCACCGCCCAGACATGCCATTGAGGTATATTATAGCTCAAAGTAATGCTTAGGGTGTCTAGTACATGCCTGAACCTTAATTTATACTGAAATATGTGAACATAAGCCAAGACAATATTTAATCGACCCCCACCCCCAATTTGGATAGCCAGACGCCAATATTGAGCATACCTACCCGGATCTTTTCACCCTCGAGACCAAATTGAGCATGTCATTGGTCTATACAAGGTGTCATTTTTCCGTAAAGGCCTTGTCTAACTTTAACATGTGTTTTCCAACATAAATAGGTGCTCATTAGGCGGAAAACACGAAAAAACATCATAAAAGATTAGAAAATCAACATAAAGGCAAATATCAATTATAGCGAAAATCTTCCCCCAGCACCGCCAAGACATGCCATTGAGGTATATTATAGCTCAAACTAATGCTTAGGGTGTCTACTACATGCCTGAATCTTTATTTATACTGAAATATGCGAATGTAAGCAACAATACTATTTAATCGACCCCTACCCCCAATTTGGATAGCCAGACGCCAATATTGACCATACCTACCTCGGATCTCTTCACCCTAGAGACAAAACTGAGCATGTCATTGGTCTATACAAGGTATTGGCTAACTTTAACATGTGTTTTCCATCATAAATAGGTGCCTCATAAAGCGGGAAACACGAAAAACCATCATAAAAGCCAAGAAAACCAACATAAAGGCAAATATCAATTATAGTGAAAATCTTCCCCCAGCACCGCCAATACATGCCATTGAGGTATATTATAACTCAAACTAATGCTTAGGGTGTCTACTACATGCCTGAACCTTAATTTATACCTAAATATGTGAACGTAAGCCAAAACAATATTTAATCGACCCCTACCCCCAATTTGGATAGCCAGACGCCAATATTGACCATACCTACCCTGGATCTTTTCACCCTAGAGACAAAACTGAGCATGCCATTGGTCTATACAAGGTGTCATTTTTACCGTAAAGGCCTTGTCTAACTTAAACATGTGTCTTCTAACTTAATTAGGTGCCTCATTAAGCGAAACACGAAAAACCCTCATAAAAGCCTAGAAAACCAACATAAAGGCCTAACATCAATTATAGTAAAAATATTCTCCCAGCACCGCCCAGACATGCCATTGAGGTATATTATAGCTCAAACTAATGCTTAGGGTGTCTTATACATGCCTGAATCTTTTTTCATACTGAAATATGTGAACGTAAGCCAAAATAATATTAAATCGACCCCTACTCCCAATTTGGATCGCCAGACGCCAATATTGAGCATACCTACCCCGGATCTTTTCACCCTAGAGACCAAACTGAGCATGTCATTGGTCTATACAAGGGGTCATTTTTACCGTAAAGGCCTTGTCTAACTTTAACATGTGTTTTCCAACATAAATAAGTGCCTCATTAGGCGGAAAACACGAAAAACCATCATAAAAGCCTAGAAAATCAACATAAAGGCAAATATCAATTATAGTGAAAATCTTCCCCCGGCACCGCTCAGACATGCCATTGAGGTATATTATAGCTCAAACTAATGTTTAGGGTGTGTACTACATGCCTGAATCTTCATTTATACTGAAATATGTGAAAATAAGCCAACAAAAATTTTAATCGACCCCTACTCCCAACTTGGATCGCCAGACGCAAATATTGATCATGCCTACCCCGGATCTTTTCACCCTAGAGACCAAACTGAGCATGTCATTGGTCTATACAAGGTGTCATTTTTACCGTAAAGGACTTGGCTAACTTTAACATGTGTTTTCCAACATAAATAGGTGCCTCATTAAGCGGGAAACACGAAAAAACATCATAAAAGCCAAGAAAACCAACATAAAGGCAAATATCAACTATAGTGAAAATCTTCCCCCAGCACCGCCCATACATGCCATTGAGGTATATTAAAACTCAAACTAATGCTTAGGGTGTCTACTACATGCCTGAACCTTAATTTATACCTAAATATGTGAACGTAAGCCAATACAATATTTAATCGACCCCCACCCCCAATTTGGATAGCCAGACGCCAATATTGACCATACCTACCCTGGATCTTTTCACCCTAGAGACAAAACTGAGCATGTCATTGGTCTTTACATGTCATTTTTACCGTAAAGGCCTTGTCTAACTTTAACATGTGTTTTCCAACCTAAATAGGTACCTCATTAAGCGGGAAACACGAAAAACAATCATAAAAGCCAAGAAAACCAACATAAAGGCAAATATCAATTTTAGTGAAAATCTTCCACCAGCACCGCCCAGACATGCCATTGAGGTATATTATAGCTCAAAGTAATGCTTAGGGTGTCTAGTACATGCCTGAACCTTAATTTATACTGAAATATGTGAACATAAGCCAAGACAATATTTAATCGACCCCCACCCCCAATTTGGATAGCCAGACGCCAATATTGACCATACCTACCCCGGATCTTTTCACCCTCGAGACCAAATTGAGCATGTCATTGGTCTATACAAGGTGTCATTTGTCCGTCAAGGCCTTGTCTAACTTTAACATGTGTTTTCCAACATAAATAGGTGCCTCATTAGGCGGAAAACACGAAAAACCATCATAAAAGATTAGAAAATCAACATAAAGGCAAATATCAATTATAGCGAAAATCTTTCCCCAGCACCGCCAAGACATGCCATTGAGGTATATTATAGCTCAAACTAATGCTTAGGGTGTCTACTACATGCCTGAATCTTTATTTATACTGAAATATGCGAATGTAAGCAAAAATACTATTTAATCGACCCCTACCCCCAATTTGGATAGCCAGACGCCAATATTGACCATACCTACCTCGGATCTCTTCACCCTAGAGACAAAACTGAGCATGTCATTGGTCTATACAAGGTGTCATTTTTACCGCAAAGGCATTGGCTAACTTTAACATGTGTTTTCCATCATAAATAGGTGCCTCATAAAGCGGGAAACACGAAAAACCATCATAAAAGCCAAGAAAACCAACATAAAGGCAAATATCAATTATAGTGAAAATCTTCCCCCAGCACCGCCCATACATGCCATTGAGGTATATTATAACTCAAACTAATGCTTAGGGTGTCTACTACATGCCTGAACCTTAATTTATACCTAAATATGTGAACGTAAGCCAAAACATTATTTAATCGACCCCTACCCCCAATTTGGATAGCCAGACGCCAATATTGACCATGACTACCCTGGATCTTTTCACCCTAGAGACAAAACTGAGCATGTCATTGGTCTATACAAGGTGTCATTTTTACCGTAAAGGCCTTGTCTAACTTTAACATGTGTCTTCCAACTTAATTATGTGCTTCATTCAGCGGGAAACACAAAAACAATCATAAAAGCCAAGAAAACCAACATAAAGGCAAATATCAATTATAGTGAAAATCTTCCCCCGGCACCGCTCAGACATGCCATTGAGGTATATTATAGCTCAAACTAATGCTTAGGGTGTGTACTACATGCCTGAATCTTCATTTATACTGAAATATGTGAACATAAGCCAACAAAATTTTTAATCGACCCCTACTCCCAACTTGGATCGCCAGACGCAAATATTGACCATGCCTACCCTGGATCTTTTCACCCTAGAGACAAAACTGAGCATGTCATTGGTCTATACATGTCATTTTTACCGTAAAGACCTTGTCTAACTTTAACATGTGTCTTCCAACTTAATTAGGTGCCTCATTAGGCGAAAAACACGAAATACCATCATAAAAGCCTAGAAAACCAACATAAAGGCAAATATCAATTATAGTAAAAATCTTCTCCCAGCACCGCCCAGACATGCCATTGAGGTATATTATAGCTCAAACTAATGCTTAGGGTGTCTAATACATGCCTGAATCTTTATTCATACTGAAATATGTGAACGTAAGCCAAAATAATATTTAATCGACCCCTTCTCCCAATTTGGATCGCCAGACGCCAATATTGAGCATACCTACCCCGGATCTTTTCACCCTAGAGACCAAACTGAGCATGTCATTGGTCTATACAAGGTGTCATTTTTACCGTAAAGGACTTGGATACCTTTAACATGTGTTTTACAACCTAAATAGGTGCCTCATTAAGCGGGAAACACGAAAAACAATCATAAAAGCCAAGAAAACCAACATAAAGGCGAATATCAATTATAGTGAAAATCTTCCCCCAGCACCGCCCAGACATGCCATTGAGGTATATTATAGCTCAAACTAATGCTTAGGGTGTCTACTACATGCCTGAATCTTTATTTATATTGAAATATGTGAACGTAAGCCAACAAAATATTTCATCGACCCCTACCCCGAATTTGGATAGCCAGACGCAAATATTGACCGTACCTACCCCGGATTTTTTCACCTTAGAGACCAAACTGAGCATGCCATTGGTCTATACAAGGTGTCATTTTTACGGTAAAGGTACTGGCTAACTTTAACATGTGTTTTTCAACATAAATAGGTGCCTCATTAAGCGGGAAACACGAAAAACCATCATAAAAGCCAAGAAAACCAACATAAAAGCAAATATCAATTATAGTGAAAATCTCCCCCCAACACCGCCCAGACATGCCATTGAGGTTTATTATAGCTCAAACTAATGTTTAGGGTGTTTACCACATGCCTGAATTTTTATTTAAACTGAAATATGTGAACGTAAGCCAAAAATTATTTCGTCGACCCCTACTCCCAATTTGGATCGCCAGACGCCAATATTGAGCATACCTACCCCGGATCTTTTCACCCTAGAGACCAAACTGAGCATGTCATTGGTCTATACAAGGTGTCATTTTTACCGTAAAGGACTTGGATAACTTTAACATGTGTTTTACAACCTAAATAGGTGCCTCATTAAGCGGGAAACACGAAAAACAATCATAAAAGCCTAGAAAACCAACATAAAGGCGAATATCAATTATAGTGAAAATCTTCCCCCAGCACCGCCCAGACATGCCATTGAGGTATATTATAGCTCAAACTAATGCTTAGGGTGTCTACTACATGCCTGAAACTTAATTTATACTGAAATATGTGAACGTAAGCCAAAATAATATCTAATCAACCCCCACCCCCAATTTGGATAGCCAGACGCCAATATTGACCATACCTACCCCAAATCTTTTCACCCTCGAGACCAAATTGAGCATGTCATTGGTCTATACAAGGTGTCATCTTTACGGTAAAGGTCCTGGCTAACTTTAACATGTGTTTTTCAACATAAATAGGTGCCTCATTAAGCGGGAAACACGAAAAACCATCATAAAAGCCAAAAAAACCAACATGAAGGCGAATATCAATTATAGTGAAAATCTTCAACCAGCACCGCCCAGACATGCCATTGAAGTATATTATAGCTCAAACTAATGCTTAGGGTGTTTACTACATGCCTGAATTTTTATTTATACTGAAATATATGAACGTAAGCCAAAAACTATTTCGTCGACCCCTACTCCCAACTTGGATCGCCAGACGCCAATATTGACCATACCTACCCCGGATCTTTTCACCCTAGAGACAAAACTGAGCATATCATTGGTCTATACAAGGTGTCATTTTTACCGATAAGGCCTTGTCTAACTTTAACATGTGTCTGCCAACTTAGTTAGGTGCCTCATTAAGCGGGAAACACGAAAAACCATCATAAAAGCCTAGAAAACCAACATAAAGGCAAATATCAATTATAGTAAAAATCTTCTCCCAGCACCGCGCAGACATGCCATAGAGGTATATTATAGCTCAAACTTATGCTTAGGGTGTCTAATACATGCCTGAATCTTTATTCATACTGAAATATGTGAACGTAAGCCAAAATAATATTTAATCGACCCCTTCTCCCAATTTGGATCGCCAGACGCCAATATTGAGCATACCTACCCCGGATCTTTTCACCCTAGAGACCAAACTGAGCATGTCATTGGTCTATACAAGGTGTCATTTTTACCGTAAAGGACTTGGATAACTTTAACATGTGTTTTACAACCTAAATAGGTGCCTCATTAAGCGGGAAACACGAAAAACAATCATAAAAGCCTAGAAAACCAACATAAAGGCGAATATCAATTATAGTGAAAATCTTCCCCCAGCACCGCCCAGACATGCCATTGAGGTATATTATAGCTCAAACTAATGCTTAGGGTGTCTACTACATGCATGAACCTTAATTTATACTGAAATATGTGAACGTAAGCCAAAATAATATCTAATCAACCCCCACCCCCAATTTGGATAGCCAGACGCCAATATTGACCATACCTACCCCAAATCTTTTCACCCTCGAGACCAAATTGAGCATGTCATTGGTCTATACAAGGTGTCATCTTTACGGTAAAGGTCCTGGCTAACTTTAACATGTGTTTTTCAACATAAATAGGTGCCTCATTAAGCGGGAAACACGAAAAACCATCATAAAAGCCAAAAAAACCAACATGAAGGCGAATATCAATTATAGTAAAAATCTTCTCCCAGCACCGCGCAGACATGCCATAGAGGTATATTATAGCTCAAACTTATGCTTAGGGTGTCTAATACATGCCTGAATCTTTATTTATATTGAAATATGTGAACGTAAGCCAACAAAATATTTCATCGACCCCTACCCCGAATTTGGATAGCCAGACGCCAATATTGACCATACCTACCCCGGATCTTTTCACCCTAGAGACCAAACTGAGCATGCCATTGGTCTATACAAGGTGTCATTTTTACGGTAAAGGTACTGGCTAACTTTAACATGTGTTTTTTAACATAAATAGGTGCCTCATTAAGCGAGAAACACGGAAAACCATCATAAAAGCCTAGAAAACCAACATAAAGGCGAATATCAATTATAGTGAAAATCTCCCCCAAGCACCGCCCAGACATGCCATTGAGGTTTATTATAGCTCAAACTAATGTTTAGGGTGTTTACTACACGCCTGAATTTTTATTTATACTGAAATATGTGAACGTAAGCCAAAAAATTATTTCGTCGACCCCTACTCCCAACTTGGATCGCCAGACGCCAATATTGACCATACCTACCCCGGATCTTTTCACCCTAGAGACAAAACTGAGCATATCATTGGTCTATACAAGGTGTCATTTTTACCGTTAAGGCCTTGTCTAACTTTAACATGTGTCTGCCAACTTAATTAGGTGCCTCATTAAGCGGAAAACACGAAAAACCATCATAAAAGCCTAGAAAACCAACATAAAGGCAAATATCAATTATAGTAAAAATCTTCTCCCAGCACCGCCCAGACATGCCATAGATGTATATTATAGCTCAAAGTAATGCTTAGGGTGTATTATACATGCCTGATTCTTTATTCATACTGAAATATGTGAACGTAAGCCAAAATAATATTTAATCGACCCCTACCCCCAATTTGGATAGCCAGACGCCAATATTGACCATACCTACCCTGGATCTTTTCACCCTAGAGACAGAACTGAGCATGTCATTGGTCTATACAAGGTGTCATTTTTACCGTTAAGGCCTTGTCTAACTTTAACATGTGTCTTCCAACTTAATTAGGTGCCTCATTAGGCGGAAAACACGAAATACCATCATAAAAGCCTAGAAAACCAACATAAAGGCGAATATCAATTATAGTGAAAATCTTCCCCCAGCACCGCCCAGACATGCCATTGAGGTATATTATAGCTCAAACTAATGCTTAGGGTGTCTACTACATGCCTGAACCTTAATTTATACTGAAATATGTGAACGTAAGCCAAAATAATATTTAATCGACCCCTACCCCCAATTTGGATAGCCAGACGCCAATATTGACCATACCTACCCCGGATCTTTTCACCCTAGAGACCAAACTGAGCATGTCATTGGTCTATACAAGGTGTCATTTTTACCGTAAAGGACTTGGATAACTTTAACATGTGTTTTCCAACCTAAATCGGTGCCTCATTAAGCGGGAAACACGAAAAACAATCATAAAAGCCAAGAAAACCAACATAAAGGCGAATATCAATTATAGTGAAAATCTTCCCCTAGCACCGCCCAGACATGCCATTGAGGTATAGTATAGCTCAAACTAATGCTTAGGGTGTCTACTACATGCCTGAACCTTTATTTATACTGAAATATGCGAATGTAAGCAAAAATAATATTTAATCGACCCCTACCCCCAATTTGGATAGCCAGACGCCAATATTGACCATACCTACCCCGGATCTTTTTACCCTAGAGACCAAACTGAGCATGTCATTGGTCTATACAAGGTGTCATTTTTACCGTAAAGGACTTGGCTAACTTTAACATGTGTCTTCCAACTTAATTAGGTGCCTCATTAGGCGAAAAACACGAAAAACCATCATAAAAGCCTAGAAAATCAACATAAAGGCAAATATCAATTACAGTGAAAATCTTCCCCCAGCACCGCCCAGACATGCCATTGAGGTATAGTATAGCTCAAACTAATGCTTAGGGTGTCTACTACATGCATGAATCTTAATTTATACTGAAATATGCGAATGTAAGCAAAAATAATATTTAATCGACCCCTACCCCCAATTTGGATAGCCAGACGCCAATATTGACCATACCTACCCCGGATCTCTTCACCCTAGAGACAAAACTGAGCATGTCATTGGTCTATACAAGGTGTCATTTTTACCGTTAAGGCATTGGCTAACTTTAACATGTGTTTTCCATCATAAATAGGTGCCTCATAAAGCGGGAAACACGAAAAACCATCATAAAAGCCAAGAAAACCAACATAAAGGCAAATATCAATTATAGTGAAAATCTTCCCCCAGCACCGCCCTGACATGCCATTGAGGTATATTATAGCTCAAACTAATGCTTAGGGTCTCTAATACATGCTTGAATCTTTATTCATACTGAAATATGTGAACGTAAGCCAAAATAATATTTAATCGACCCCTACTCCCAATTTTGGATCGCCAGACGCCAATAATGAGCATACCTATCCCGGATCTTTTCACCCTAGAGACCAAACTGAGCATGTCATTGGTCTATACAAGGTGTCATTTTTACCGTAAAGGACTTGGCTAACTTTAACATGTGGTTTTACAACCTAAATAGGTGCCTCATTAAGCGGGAAATACGAAAAACAATCATAAAAGCCAAGAAAACCAACATAAAGGCGAATATCAATTATAGTGAAAATCTTCCCCCAGCACCGCCCAGACATGCCATTGAGGTATATTATAGCTCAAACTAATGCTTAGGGTGTGTACTACATGCCTGAATTTTTATTTATACTGGAATATGTGAACGTAAGCCAAAACATTATTTCGTCGACCCCTACTCCCAATTTGGATCGCCACACGCCAATATTAACCATACCTACCCCGGATCTTTTCACCCTAGAGACCAAAGTGAGCATGTCATTGGTCTATACAAGGTGTCATTTTTACTGTAAAGGCCGTGGCTAACTTTAACATGTGGTTTCCAACATAAATAGGTGCCACATTAAGCGGGAAACACGAAAAACCACCATATAAGCCAAGAAAACCAACATAAAGGCAAATATCAATTATTTAGTGAAAATCTTCCGCCAGCACCGCCCAGACATGCCATTGAGGTATATTATAGCTTAAACTAATGCTTAGGGTGTCTTTTATATGCCTGAATCTGTATTTATACTGAAATGTGCGAATGTAAGCCAAAAAAATATTTCATCGACCCCTACCCCCAATTTGGATAGCCAGACGCCAATATTTACCATACCTACCCCGGATCTTTTCACACTAGAGACCAAACTGAGCATGTCATTGGTCTATACAAGGTGTCATTTTTACCGTTAAGGCCTTTGCTAACTTTAACATGTGTTTTCCAACATAAATAGGTGCCTCACTAGGCGGTAAACACGAAAAAACATCATTAAAGGCAAATATCAATCATAGTGAAAATCTTCCCCAGCACCGCCCAGACATGCCTTTGAGGTATAGTATAGCTTAAACTAATGCTTAGGATGTCTACTACATGCCTGAATTTTTATTTATACTGAAACATGTGAACGTAAGCCAAAAAAATATTTCATCGACCCCTACTCCCATTTTGGATCGCTAGACGCCAATATTGACCATACCTACCCCGGATCTTTTCCCCCTAGAGACCAAACTGAGCATTTTTTTGTCTATACAAGGTGTCATTTTTACCGTAAAGTCCTTGACTAACTGTAACATGTGTTTTCCAACATAAATAGGTGCCTCATTAAGCGGAAAAACACTAAAAACCGTCAGAAAAGCCAAGAAAACAACATAAAGGCAAATATCAATTATAGTGAAAATCTTCCCCCAGCACCGCCCAGACATGCCATTGAGGTATATTATAGCTCAAACTAATGCTTATGGTGTCTACTACATGCCTGAACCTTTATTTATACTGAAATATGTGAACGTAAGCCAAGACAATATTTAGTCGACCCCCACCCCCAATTTGGATAGCCAGACGCCAATATTGATCATATCTACCCCGGATCTTTTCACCCTAGAGACAAAACTGAGCATGTCATTGGTCTTTACAAGGTGTCATTTTTACCGTAAAGGCCTCGTCTTACTTTAACATGTGTTTTCCAACATAAATAGGTGCCTCATTAGGCGGAAAACACGAAAAACCATCATAAAAGCCTAGAAAATCAACATAAAGGCAAATATCAATTAAAGTGAAAATCTTCACCCAGCACCGCCCAGACATGCCATAGAGGTATATTATAGCTCAAACTAATACTTAGGGTGTCTACTACATGCCTGAATCTTTATTTATACTAAAACATGTAAACGTAAGCCAAAAAAATATTTCATCGACCCCTACTCCCAATTTGGATCGCCAGACGCCAATATTGACCATACCTACCCCGGATCTTTTCACCATAGAGACCAAACTGAGCATGTCATTGGTCTATACAAGGTGTCATTTTTACCGTAAAGGCCTTTGCTAACTTTAACATGTGTTTTCCAACATAAAAAAGTGCCTCATTAAGCGGGAAACACGAAAAACCATCATAAAAGCCAAGAAAACAAGCATAAAAGCAAATATCAATTATAGTGAAAATCTTCCCCCAGCACCGCCCAGACATGCCATTGAGGTATATTATAGCTCAAACTAATGCTAAGGGTGTTTACTACATGCCTGGATCTTTATTTATACTGAAATATGTGAACGTAAGCCCAAAATAAATTTAATCGACCCCTACTCCCAATTTGGATCGCCAGACGCCAATATTGAGCATAACTACCCCGGATCTTTTCAACAATGAGACAAAAATGAGCATGTCATTGGTCTATACAAGGTGTCATTTTTACCTTAACGGCCTTGGCTAACTTAAACATGTGTTTTCTAACATAAATAGGTGCTTCATTAAGCGGAAAACACGAAAAACCATCATAAAAGCCAAGAAAACCAACATAAAGGCAAATATCAATTATTATAGTGAAAATCTTCCCTTAGCACCGCGCAGACATGCCATTGAGGTATATTATAGCTCAAACTAATGCTTAGGGTGTCTTCTACATGACTGAACCTTAATTTATACCTAAATATGTGGACGTAAGCCAAGACAATATGTAATCGACCCCTACCCCCAATTTGGATAGCCAGACGCCAAAATTGACCATACCTACCCCGGATCTTTTCACCCTAGAGACAAAACTGAGCATGTCATAGGTCTATACAAGGTGTCATTTTTACCGTAAAGGCCTTGGCTAACTTTAACATGTGTTTTCCAACATAAAGAAGTGCCTCATTAAGTGGGAAACACGAAAAACCATCATAAAAGCTTAGAAAACCAACATAAAGGCAAATATCAATTATAATGAAAATCTTCCCCCAGCACCGCCCAGACATGCCATTGAGGTATATTATAGCTCAAACTAATGCTTAGGGTGTCTACTACATGCCTGAATCTTTATTTATACTGAAATATGTGAACGTAAGCCCAAAATAAATTTAATCGACCCCTACTCCCAATTTGGATCGCCAGACGCCAATATTGAGCATACCTACCCCGGATCTTTTCACCCTAGAGACAAAAATGAGCATGTCATTGGTCTATACAAGGTGTCATTTTTACCTTAACGGCCTTGGCTAACTTAAACATGTGTTTTCTAACATAAATAGGTGCCTCATTAACCGGGAAACACGAAAAACCATCATAAAAGCCAAGAAAACCAGCATAAAAGCAAATATCAATTATAGTGAAAATCTTCCCCCCAGCACCGCCCAGACATGCCATTGAGGTATATTATAGCTCAAACTAATGCTAAGGGTGTTTACTACATGCCTGGATCTTTATTTATACTGAAATATGTGAACGTAAGCCCAAAATAAATTTAATCGACCCCTACTCCCAATTTGGATCGCCAGACGCCAATATTGAGCATACCTACCCGGATCTTTTCACCCAAGAGACAAAAATGAGCATGTCATTGGTCTATACAAGGTGTCATTTTTACCTTAACGGCCTTGGCTAACTTTAACATGTGTTTTCCAACATAAAAAAGTGCCTCATTAAGCGGGAAACACGAAAAACCATCATAAAAGCCAAGAAAACCAACATAAAGGCAAATATCAATTATAGTGAAAATCTTCCCCCAGCACCGCCCAGACATGCCATTGAGGTATATTATAGCTCAAACTAATGCTTAGGGTGTCTACTACATGCCTGAATCTTTATTTATACTGAAATATGTGAACGTAAGCCCAAAATAAATTTAATCGACCCCTACTCCCAATTTGGATCGCCAGACGCCAATATTGAGCATACCTACCTCGGATCTTTTCACCCTAGAGACAAAAATGAGCATGTCATTGGTCTATACAAGGTGTCATTTTTACCTTAACGGCCTTGGCTAACTTAAACATGTGTTTTCTAACATAAATAGGTGCCTCATTAAGCGGGAAACACGAAAAACCATCATAAAAGCCAAGAAAACCAGCATAAAAGCAAATATCAATTATAGTGAAAATCTTCCCCCAGCACCGCCCAGACATGCCATTGAGGTATATTATAGCTCAAACTAATGTTAAGGGTGTTTGCTACATGCCTGAACCTTTATTTATACTGAAATTAGTGAACGTAAGCCCAAAATAAATTTAATCGACCCCTACTCCCAATTTGGATCGCCAGACGCCAATATTGAGCATACCTACCCCGGATCTTTTCACCCTAGAGACAAAAATGAGCATGTCATTGGTCTATACAAGGTGTCATTTTTACTTTAACGGCCTTGGCTAACTTAAACATGTGTTTTCTAACATATATTGCTTCATTAAGCGGAAAACACGAAAAACCATCATAAAAGCCAAGAAAACCAACATAAAGGCAAATATCAATAATTATAGTGAAAATCTTCCCTTAGCACCGCGCAGACATGCCATTGAGGTATATTATAGCTCAAACTAATGCTTAGAGTGTCTTCTACATGCCTGAACCTTAATTTATACCTAAATATGTGAACGTAAGCCAAGACAATATGTAATCGACCCCTACCCCCAATTTGGATAGCCAGACGCCAAAATTGACAATACCTACCCCGGATCTTTTCACCCTAGAGACAAAACTGAGCATGTCATAGGTCTATACAAGGTGTCATTTTTACCGTAAAGGCCTTGGCTAACTTTAACATGTGTTTTCCAACATAAAAAAGTGCCTCATTAAGTGGGAAACACGAAAAACCATCATAAAAGCCAAGAAAACCAACATAAAGGCAAATATCAATTATAGTGAAAATCTTCCCCCAGCACCGCCCAGACATGCCATTGAGGTATATTATAGCTCAAACTAATGCTTAGGGTGTATACTACATGCCTGAATCTTTATTTATACTGAAACATGAGAACGTAAGCCAAAAAAATATTTCATCGACCCCTACTCCCAATTTGGATCGCCAGACGCCAATATTGACCATACCTACCCCGGACCTTTTCCCCCTAGAGACCAAACTGGGCATGTCTTTTGTCTATACAAGGTGTCATTTTTACCGTAAAGGCCTTGACTAACTTTAACATGTGTTTTCCAACATAAATAGGTGCCTCATTAAGCGGAAATCACTAAAAACCGTCAGAAAAGCCAAGAAAACAACATAAAGGCAAATATCAATTATAGTGAAAATCTTCCCCTAGTATCGCCCAGACATGCCATTGAGGTATATTATAGCTCAAACTAATGCTTATGGTGTCTACTACATGCCTGAACCTTTATTTATACTGAAATATGTGAACGTAAGCCAAGACAATATTTAGTCGACCCCCACCCCCAATTTGGATAGCCAAACGCCAATATTGACTATACCTACCCCGGATCTTTTCACCATAGAGATCAAACTGAGCATGGCATTGGTCTATACAAGGTGTCATTTTTACCGGAAAGGCCTTGGCTAACTTTAACATGTGTTTTCCAACATAATTAGGTGCCTCATTAAGCGGAAAACACGAAAACCCATCATAAAAGCCTAGAAAACCAACATAAAGGCAAATATCAATTATAGTGAAAATCTTCCCTTAGCACCGCGCAGACATGCCATTGAGGTATATTATAGCTCAAACTAATGCTTAGGGTGTCTTCTACATGCCTGAACCTTAATTTATACCTAAATATGTGAACGTAAGCCAAAACAATATGTAATCGACCCCTACCCCCAATTTGGATAGCCAGACGCCAAAATTGACCATACCTACCCCGGATCTTTTCACCCTAGAGACAAAACTGAGCATTTCATAGGTCTACACAAGGTTTCATTTTTACCGTAAAGGCCTTGGCTAACTTTAACATGTGTTTTCCAACATAAAAAAGTGCCTCATTAAGTGGGAAACACGAAAAACCATCATAAAAGCCAAGAAAACCAACATAAAGGCAAAAATCAATTATAGTGAAAATCTTCCCCCAGCACCGCCCAGACATGCCATTGAGGTATATTATAGCTCAAACTAATGCTAAGGGTGTTTACTACATGCCTGGATCTTTATTTATACTGAAATATGTGAACGTAAGTTCAAAAAAAATTTAATCAACCCCTACTCCCAATTTGGATCGCCAGACGCCAATATTGAGCATACCTACCCCGGATCTTTTCACCCTAGAGACAAAACTGAGCATGTCATAGGTCTACACAAGGTTTCATTTTTACCGTAAAGGCCTTGGCTAACTTTAACATGTGTTTTTCAACATAAATAGGTGCTTCATTAAGCGGAAAACACGAAAAACCATCATAAAAGCCTAGAAAACCAACATAAAGGCAAATATCAATTATAGTGAAAATCTTCCCCCAGCACCGCCCAGACATGCCATTGAGGTATATTATAGCTCAAACTAATGCTTAGGGTGTCTACTACATGCCTAAATCTTATTTATACTAAAACATGTGAACGTAAGCCAAAATAATATTTCATCGACCCCTACTCCCAATTTGGATCGCCAGACGCCAATATTGACCATACCTACCCCGGATCTTTTCCCCCTAGAGACCAAACTGAGCTAGTCTTTTGTCTATACATAGTGTCATTTTTACCGTAAAGGCCTTGGCTAACTTTAACATGTGTTTTCCAACATAAATAGGTGCTTCATTAAGCGGAAAACACGAAAAACCATCATTAAAGCCAAGAAAACCAACATAAAGGCAAATATCAATTATAGTGAAAATCTTCCCCCATTACCGCCCAGACATGCCATTGAGGTATATTATAGCTCAAACTAATGCTAAGGGTGTATACTACATGCCTGGATCTTTATTTATACTGAAATATGTGAATGTAAGCCCAAAAAAAATGTAATCGACCCCTACTCCCAATTTGGATCGCCAGACGCCAATATTGAGCATACCTACCCCGGATCTTTTCACCCTAGAGACAAAACTGAGCATGTCATTGGTCTATACAAGGTGTCATTTTTACCTTAAAGGCCTTGTCTAACTTTAACATGTGTTTTTCAATATAAATAGGTGCTTCATTAAGCGGAAAACACTAAAAACCATCATTAAAGCCAAGAAAACCAACATAAAGGCAAATATCAATTTTATAGTGAAAATCTTCCCTTAGCACCGCCCAGACATGCCATTGAGGTATATTATATCTCAAACTAATGCTTAGAGTGTCTTCTACATGCCTGAACCTTAATTTATACTGAAATATGTGAACGTAAGCCAAGACAATATTTAGTCGACCCCCACCCCCAATATGGATAGCCAGACGACAATATTGACTATACCTACGCCGGATCTTTTCACCATAGAGACCAAACTGAGCATGTCATTGGTATATACAAGGTGTCATTTTTACCGTAAAGGCCTTGGCTAACTTTAACATGTGTTTTTCAACATTAATAGGTTCCTCATTAAGCGGGAAACACGAAAAACCATCATAAAATCCAAGAAAACCAATATAAAGGCAAATATCAATTATAGTGAAAATCTTCCCCCAGCACCGCCCAGACATGCCATTGAGGTATATTATAGCTCAAACTAATGCTAAGGGTGTTTACTACATGCCCGAATCTTCATTTATAATGAAATATGTGAACGTAAGCCCCAAAAAAAATTAATCGACCCCTACTCCCAATTTGGATCGCCAGACGCCAATATTGAGCATACCTACCCCGGATCTTTTCACCCTAGAGACAAAACTGAGCCTGTCATTGGTCTATACAAGGTGTCATTTTACCTTAACGGCCTTGGCTAACTTTAACATGTCTTTTCCAACATAAATAGGTGCTTTACTAAGCGGAAAACACGAAAAAACCATCATAAAAGCCAAGAAAACCAACATAAAGGCAAATATCAATTATTATAGTGAAAATCTTCCCTAAGCACCGCTGAGACATGCAATTGAGGTATATTATAGCTCAAACTAATGCTTAGGGTGTCTACTACATGCTTGAATCTTTATTTATACTAAAATATGTGAACGTAAGCCAAGAAAATATTCAATCGACCCATACTCCCAATTTGGATAGCCAGACGCCAATATTGACAATACCTACCCCGGATCTTTTCACCCTAGAGATCAAACTGAGCATGTCATTGGTCTATACAAGGTGTCATTTTTACCGTAAAGGCCTTGGCTAACTTTAACATGTGTTTTCCAACATAAATAAGTGCCTCATTAGGCGGAAAACATGAAATACCATCAAAAAGGCAAGAAAACCAACATAAAGGCAAATATCAATTATAGTGAAAATCTCCCCCCAGCACCGCCCAGACATGCCATTGAGGTATATTATAGCTCAAACTAATGCTAAGGGTGTATACTACATGCCCGAATTTTTATTTAACGTGAAATATGTGATCGAAAGCCAAAAAAATATTAAAGCGACCCCTATTCCAAATTTGGATTGCCAGACGCCAATATTGACCATACCTACCCCGGATCTTTTCACCCTAGAAACCAAATTGAGCATGGCATTGGTCTATACAAGGTGTCATTGTTACCGTAAAGGCCTTGACTAACTTTAACATGTGTTTTCCAACATAAATAAGTGCCTCATTAAGCGGAAAACACGAAAAACCATCATAAAAGCCAAGAAAACATTCATAAAGGCAAATATCAAATATAGTGAAAATCTGCCCCCAGCACCACCCAGACATGCCATTGAGGTATATTATAGTTCAAACAAATGCTTAGGGTGTCTACTACATGCCTGAACATTAATTTCTACTGAAATATGTGAACGTAAGCCAAGAAAATATTTAATCGACCCCTACACCCAATTTGGATAGCCAGACGCCAATATTGACCATACCTACCCCGGATCTTTTCACCCTAGAGACAAAACTGAGCATATCATTGGTCTATACAAGGTGTCATTTTTACCGTAAAGGCCTTATCTAACTTTAACATGTGTCTTCCAATTTAATTAGGTGCCTCATTAAGTGGAAAACACGAAAACCCATCATAAAAGCCTAGAAAATCAACATCTTGCCATTGAGGTATATTATAGCTCAAACTTATGCTTAGGGTGTCTTCTACATGCTTGAATCTTTATTTATACTGAAATATGTGAACGTAAGCCAAGACAATATTTAGTCGACCCCCACCCCCAATTTGGATAGCCAGACGACAATATTGACTATACCTACATGCAATTGAGGTATATTATAGCTCAAACTAATGCTTAGGGTGTCTACTACATGCCTGAATCTTTATTTATACTAAAATATGTGAACGTAAGCCAAGAAAATATTTAATCGACCCATACCCCCAATTTGGATAGCCAGACGCCAATATTGACCATACCTACCCCGGATCTTTTCACCCTAGAGATCAAACTGAGCATGTCATTGGTCTATACAAGGTGTCATTTTTACCGTAAAGGCCTTGGCTAACTTTAACATGTGTTTTCCAACATAAATAAGTGCCTCGTTAGGCGGAAAACATGAAATTCCATCAAAAAGGCAAGAAAACCAACATAAAGGCAGAAATCAATTATAGTGAAAAAATTCCCCCAGCACCACCCAGACATGCCATTGAGGTATATTATAGCTCAAACTAATGCTAAGGGTGTATACTACATGCCCGAATTTTTATTTAAAGTGAAATATGTGATCGAAAGCCAAAAAAATATTAAAGCGACCCCTATTCCAAATTTGGATCGCCAGACGCCAATATTGACCATACCTACCCCGGATCTTTTCACCCTACAGACCAAATTGAGCATATCATTGGTCTATACAAGGTGTCATTGTTACCGTAAAGGCCTTGACTAACTTTAACATGTGTTTTCCAACATAAATAAGTGCCTCATTAAGCGGAAAACACGAAAAACCATCATAAAAGCCAAGAAAACATTCATAATGGCAAATATCAATTATAGTGAAAATCTGCCCCCAGCACCGCCCAGAAGTGCCATTGAGGTATATTATAGTTCAAACAAATGCTTAGGGTGTCTACTACATGCCTGAACATTAATTTCTACTGAAATATGTGAACGTAAGCCAAGACAATATTTAATCGACCCCTACACCGAATTTGGATAGCCAGACGCCAATATTGACCATACCTACCCCGGATCTTTTCACCCTAGAGACAAAACTGAGCATATCATTGGTCTATACAAGGTGTCATTTTTACCGTAAAGGCCTTGTCTAACTTTAACATGTGTCTTCCAACTTAATTAGGTGCCTCATTAAGCGGAAAACACGAAAAACCATCATAAAAGCCTAGAAAATCAGCATAAAGGCAAATATCAATTATAGTGAAAATCTTCCCCCAGCACCGCCCAGACATGCCATTGAGGTATATTATAGCTCAAACTAATGCTTAGGGTGTTTACGACATGCCTGAATCATTATTTATACTGAAATATGTGAATGTAAGGCAAACAAATATTTCATCGACCCCTACCCCCAATTTGGATAGCCAGACGCCAATATTGACCATACCTACCCGATTCTTTTCACCCTAGAGACAAAACTGAGCATGTCATTGGTCTATACAAGGTGTCATTTTTACCTTAAAGGCCTTGTCTAACTTTAACATGTGTTTTCCAACATAAATAGGTGTCTCATTAAGCGGAAAACACGAGAAGCCATCATAAAAGCCAAGAAAACCAACATAAAGGCAAATATCAATTGTAGTGAAAATCTTCCCCCAGCACCGCCCAGACATGCAATTGAGGTATATTATAGCTCAAACTGATGCTTAGGGTGTCTACTACATGCCTGAATCTTTATTTATACTGAAATATGTGAACGTAAGCCAAGAAAATATTTAACCGACCCATACCCCCAATTTGGATAGCCAGACGCCAATATTGACCATACCTACACCGGATCTTTTCACCCTAGAGATCAAACTGAGCATGTCATTGGTCTATACAAGGTGTCATTGTTACCGTAAAGGCCTTGGCTAACTTCAACATGTGTTTTTTAACATAAATAGGTGCCTCATTAAGCGGGAAACTCGAAAAAACATCATAAAAGCCAAGAAAACCAACATAAAGGCAAATATCAATTATAGTGAAAATCTTCCCCCAGCACCGCCCAGACATGCCATTGAGGTATATTACAGCTCAAACTAATGCTAAGGGTGTTTACTACATGCCTGGATCTTTATTTATACTGAAATATGTGAACGTAAGCCCCAAAAAAATTTAATCGACCCCTACTCCCAATTTGGATCGCCAGACGCCAATATTGAGCATACCTACTCATTATTGTTACCTTGTTAGAAGTCCTAAAGTTTTTTTTTAAGTACAAATGAAAAAGCAAGATAGATCACAGTAGTCAATATAAAAATGAGAAGATGTGGTATGATTGACAATGAGACAACTCTCCTCAAGAGACCAAATAACACAGAAATTAACAACTATAGGTCACTGTATGGCCTTCAACAATATGTTACACAGGAACAAATGACAACCACTGAATTACAGGCTCCTGACTAGGGACAGGTACAAACAGAATGATGGATGTTAAATTAGTTTAAAGGTGCCAATCCTCCCCCTGAGACTACCAAGAGTGCACATGCTAAAATGTCTCTTCTGTTTTTACTGAGCATTGATTTTATGTTGATAGTCCTAAATATGAAGTTTTACTTCGTGTATCACATATATAAACTTAATTTGATCCAAGGAAATGAGGGCATACTCAGATAAATCAAGCCAGAAATACATTTCACCTTACAATCATTCCATACATATCAATCATATTTGACCTATTACTTACAGTAAATATACAAGAAACAGACCAAACCTTGAAAACTTCATATTGACCAATGAAACAAGGTCAAGGTCAGATGAACCCTGCCATACAGACATGTCACCTTACAAATATTCAATGGATCAAATATAGTTGACCTATGGCATATACTATCTAAGAAACAAACATAACCAGGAAAACTTAACATTGACCAATGATCTGTGAAAATGAGGTCAATATCAGATGACACATTCCAATCAGACATGTACACCTTACAATCATTCCATACATCAAAGTTGACATATTGCTTATAGTTTAAGAATAACAGTCCAAAACACAAAAACTTAACATTGAGTAATGAACTGTATAAAATGAGGTCAAGGTCAAATAAAGCATGCCAAACTAACATGTACATCATAAAATATTTCCTTACATCAAATATAGTTTACGACAGTATCAGAAAGACAGGCCAAAACACAAAAACTTAATTTTAACCACTGAACCATGAAAATGAGGTCAAGGTCAGGTTACTAAAGCATGTACACAGGAAAAAAAGGTGAAAATTTGATTGGTTAACTTCCAGTGATGGTTATTTTCTTATATGCAATGAAATGTTATGTGAAATTTTGTCTGTAGTACTAACCATGTAACCTTGAGTTCCAAAATATTCTATAGAAACACCAAATAAAAAAAAGAATGTTCAGTTGAACATTTCAACTTTTCTTACGGGAGTATTCTAACGAAGTTCAGTTTTTTTAGAATTAGAATCATTCATTCATTTCATGGAAATGAGATTTGCTGAAGCTAATACAACTGCATATTAAATTTCATTTATCTACCACTAATGAATCACCATAAACTGACTTAATCACAAACTAATACATGTAAACTAAGTAAACTTTTCAAAGTCAATAGACCATAACCTTAGAGGTGAGGTCAAAAAATCTCCAAGGAAATGAGATGTGCCATTTCTAATACAGCTGCATACCAAATATCATTGATCTACCACTAGCGGTTCCCCACAAACTGACATAATCACAAACTTATACATGTAAACTAAGCAAATGTTTAAAGTCAAAAGACCATGACTGGGAGGGCAAGACAAAGTAATCTTAATGTGTCAATGCTAATTCAATTGCATACCAAATATCATTGACTTAGCACTAGTGGTTCCCTATAAACTGACCTAATCACAAACTAATATATTGTTGATGCCACCTTAGTTGCTACTGCCACCGACATCAGAAACCACATACCTATGTCTTGCTTTTAGTCTGTCATGGAGAGACAAGAACAAATAAATTTTGTAAAGATTTATTATTTTAGAGGAAATAACTCCAAATTGGGATGTCTGATTGGTCTGAAAATTTCTGGCAAATAGATCACATGATGCATATGCTTATAATTTTTACTTGCTTTATATTATTATAGATGCAAGATAAAAACTGTTATTAACCCTGTTTTCTTTTTTGCCATAATAGAAGCCATGTTTTTTGAAAATCAAGGACAAAATTATTAACTTTATATCCAATACTGTTGAATCATTTACTCGAAAATTGGTTAAATTGGTTAAATAGTTTCTGAGGAAAAGATCTTGAGAAAAATTTATAATGGACTCTTAGTGATCTTGGTGATGGCAAAACCTCACGTGTCCTTTTATTATGGACAGACTACTGATGCAAAATGATGGCAATAGCTCATTCATGACCATTTGAGCTAGGCAATCGAATAAGTGGATACAAAATACAATAACTCATAGGAAAACTCACACAGTACTGTGCCATCAACATTAAATCTATTCTAGAAAAAACTGTATTTTGCATTTGTATGTTTCAAATCGTATCTAAAGTATGGTTAAAGGTAGACAGTACAGAATTTTTTCAAATACCTTTTTTTATACATGCCATTAAAGCTGGCCTTTTCTGCACGTATTCCACAACCAAAGTTGGGTTCAGGTCTGCAAAATGTTGCCATTGCTTTTCAAACCTAAAAATATTTAATATGAAACATGAATGTAATAGCATAACAAAATTATTCACTTATTACTTTAATTTATATACTATATAGTACTTGATGAGTCCCAAATAATGAGGCAAAGAAATTTTGTTCACAGCTTTAACATGTTTAAATTATAGTCTTTTAGTCAATGATCCTCATAAACACAGTTACACAGATTTACTAATAATTATCATTTAAAAGGAATGAAATTTATTTCAGTTTCAGTGTTTAGTGTTTTCAAGTCGTTTTAATGACTTTCACACCTGCATAAAGAGATGTGTGATTTAAATTCAATATAAAAAAGAAGATGTGGTATGATTCCCAATGAGACAACTATCCACAAAAGACCAAAATGCGAGGACATTAACAACTATAGGTCACCTTACGGCCTTCAACAATGAGCAAAGCCCATATCGCATAGTCAGCTATAAAAGGCCCCGATAAGACAATGTAAAACAATTCAAACGAGAAAACCAATGGCCTTATTTATGTAAAAAAATGAACGAAAAACAAATTTGTAACACATTAACAAACAACAACCACTGAATTTACAGGCTCCTGACTTGGGACAGGCACATACATAAATAATGTGGCGGGGTTAAACATGTTAGAAGCATACTCAGGATTCATTATCATTTGTGGGGTACCAACTTTAGTTGATTTCCAGGGTAATGTAAGGAAATCACTATTTTAAATGTTCAACAAAGTTTAAATCTTAGACTTGTATACAAAATCAAATATCAAAATAAATACAATTGTTTCTCAATCATCATGAAAATTGGTACCCAAGAAAATAAATGAATCCACAATCTGGTGTATACGGGTTCATGCAAATGACAGAAAGAATACCAAGAAATTATTTTGTTTTCAGAATTTTTTCCTATTCATCCTAAAATAAATAATCACAAGGGTGAATAACAAACCTCAGTTTGCATACTACATAAAAGGGGCATTAGCTACTAGATATAAAAATAAACAGCTGCGCCATGCGTGCATATTATGACTAAAATAATAAAGGGAGGTTATTCAAACAGATATAAACCAGTCACCAAAGTTTCAAGAAAACTGCTCAAAGCACTTTTGAGTTATTTTCTGAAAACTAGAAAATCCCCCTTTTTCTAATAAATAAAACCCCATAACTCAGAAACGCAAAATCTAAATTTTATATAAATAAGGGAGCTCAAGTCAAAAGATATAAATAAATTTTCAAAGATTCATAAAAACTCACTCACAGCTCAAAGCATTTTTGAGATATTGTCTGAAAATTGGAAAATCTCCTTTTTAAATGAACAAATTCCCACAATTCGAAAAAAATAAAACCTAAAATTCAAAAAAAACCAAAAGCTTAGGTCAATAGATATAAACAAGTAATATAAACAAAGTTTCATGAAAACTGCTTGAAGCAATTTTGAGTTATTGTCCGAAAACTGGAAGAATCACCCTTTTTTTATAAATAACACCCCATAAATTGGAAACGTAAAATCTAAAATTTATGAAAATCAAAAGGGAGCTCACGTCAATAGATATAAACAATTCACCATAGTTTCATGCAAATTGGTTAAAGCGTATTTGAGTTATTGTATGACATGTTGACTACGAATGGACAGACGGACAGAGGGACGGACAGACAAACGGTATACCATAATATGTCCCGTAAACGGGCGTATAAAAATTGAAATATGATTTTTTTTTGGTTCAATCATTAATGAAAGTGAAATAGTGAAATAATAATTCGCTTTTAGCAGCCAGTTTGGTTCAATTTTGTCAGAATATGCTAAGAAACATTGCTGATGAATTATTAACTTGCAAGTGAATAATTTTACTTTATTTAATCCATATGCATGTGACCTTCAATTAAACCCCTTATCTAGAGATTGGTTAAGCAAGAATAAGGTGTGTTTTGTTATTAAAAGGAAAAGAATGTCAAAATTAAATGTGAAACAAGGATAAATCATTTGATTGACTGATTCGATCCACAAAATCTCATTCTTATACAGGTAACAAGAGTGCATACACTGAAATGTCTCGCCTTCTTTACTTATCATTGATATTATGTTGATAGTCCTAAGTATAAAGCTTTATTAAAAACTGTCACATAAACTTAACATTAACCAAGATAACTAATCAAAGACCAATGAACCATGAAAAGGCGGTCAAGGTCAGATGAACCATGCCAAGCAGACATGTACAGCTAACAATGCTTTAGTAAAACAAATGTAGTTGACCTATTACTTATAGTTTAAGAAAAATAGACCAAAACACAAAATCTTAACACATGTAACACTAAACAATGAACCGTGAAAATGAGGTCGAGGTCAAATAAAACCTGTGCAACTGACATATAGATCATAAAATATTTACATACACCAAATATAGTTGACCTATAGCATATAGTATTCTAAAGATAAAATGACCAAAACTCGAAAACTTAACTTTGACCATTCAACCATGAAAATGAGGTCAAGGTCAGATGACATCTGCCAGTTGGACATGTACACCTTACAATCATTCCATACAACAAATATAGTAGATATATTGCATAAAGTATGAGAAACACAGACCAAAACACAAAAACTTAACTATAACCACTGATCCATGAAAATGAGGTCAAGGTCAGATGACATCTGCCAGTTGGACAAGTACACCTTACAGTCCTTCCATACACCGAAAAATATACTAGCCCTATTGCTTATAGTATCTGAGATATGGACTTGACCACCAAAATTTAACCTTGTTCACTGATCCATGAAATGAGGTGGAGGTCAGGTGAAAACTGTCTGACAGGCATTAGGACATTGCAAGGTACGCACATACCAAATATAATTATCCTATTACTTATAATAAGAGAGAATTCAACATTACAAAAAATCTGAACTTTTTTTTCAAGTGGTCACTGAACCATGAAAATGAGGTCAAGGACATTTGACATGTAACTGACGGAAACTTCGTAACATGAGGCATCTATATTCAAAGTATGAAGCATCCAGGTCTTCCACCTTCTAAAATATAAAGCTTTTAAAAAGTTAGCTAACGCTGCCGCCGCCGGATCACTATCCCTATGTCGAGCTTTCTGCAACAAAAGTTGCAGGCTCGACAAAAATGGTGATTAACATATATTTTTAATCTATAATATGAAATCAAACAAACCTAGAAAAAATCAAATTGCACAGGTTTGCTATCTATTTATATCTATATTTATATCAAGTTATATGACCGTCGGCAGACTTTGGAGGTTACCTCAATGGTTAATCAGATGGTGTCTATACTGAAATACACACAAACTGCCCCTTTAACAGTAGTGAGCCAAGTTGCTTGATTTTATCTAGAAGAAAAGGAACCAAAGAGACACACAAAAACCATGAAAACAGGTCTCCTCTCTTATTATTATTATACATTCTGAAAAAGGTAGTTCAGATGAGTGAAGAATCTGAAATATTGTATCACACACTTGAGCATGTTCATATAAAGCTTCTAAAAATTGTTTACATGCTACAAATCAACATTATCAATTTCCAGACCAAATATAAAATTGCCTCCTTTTATAGAAGCCAAAACAAGTTAGAAAGTTTTCTACAGAAGGTTATTCAGATGTACATACGTACAGACAAACTGAATGATGTGCAAAGTCAAGGGGTTACTAGACCTCTTTTAACATTGGTGATGCAGGTAAAAATAACTCACAAAATCACTAAAGACAAAAGTTAAAATATGCTTAATCAAGTTCAAAAATAATTTATACACACTTCATCCCCTTTTACAGGTAACTCCTGCCTCATATTAACATAACAGATCATGATAAGCAGATTATACATGTATTTACTTTGCATCAAATAACAAAGAATACAGCAAAGAAACTGGTTTTTAAATATCATACACAAATCAATCTGTTTCTTTGTTGGTGATGAACTCAACTTTAAGCACTCTCAGCTATATTGCGGTAGCCATTTTTCATTGGTGGAAGAAGCCATACTATCTGGAGAGAACCATCAATGAGTATTGACCTTCAACAGCAAAAATGGTAATCCTTGTCAATTTTAAAGATATCCGTCAAATGCACCTCATAATCTCACAATCTCAGTCATTGTTAGTGTTGACAAGCTATTTATCCCTGTAGATAAACTAATTAAACCACTTGACCACCAACAACCCAGTATATCAATCTGTGTTATTAATTTCATGTAGTTATACATACATGTACCTGCTTTATAAGCATTCCCATGAGTATGCTGCACACAAAGGTTTTTCACCCATGTGTACAGCTTATTTCTCTGTTTCTTCTCTCTGTGACCATACCTGACTGTGATAGATTGACTCTGACACCATGTATATAGGTCACAGTATCATTATTAATACGGGATAAATCATCTGACTGTAATAGATTGACTCTGACACCATGTCTATTGGCCACAGTATCATTATTATTACGGGATAAATCATCTGACTGTGATAGATTGACTCTGACACCATGTATATAGATCACAGTATCATTATTATTACGGGATAAATCATCTGACTGTGATAGATTGACTCTGACACCATGTCTCTAGATCACAGTATCATTATTGTTACAAGATAAATCATCTGACTGTGATAGATTGACTCTGACACCATGTCTATAGATCACAGTATCATTATTATTACAGTATAAATCATCTGACTGTGATAGATTGACTCTGACACCATGTATATAGATCACAGTATCATTATTATTACAGGATAAATCATCTGACTGTGATAGATTGACTCTGACACCATGTCTATAGGTCACAGTATCATTATTATTACGGGATAAATCATCTGACTGTGATAGATTGACTCTGACACCATGTCTATAGATCACAGTGTCATTATTGTTACGGGATAAATCATCTGACTGTGATAGATTGACTCTGACACCATGTCTATAGATCACAGTATCATTATTGTTACAGGATAAATCATCTGACTGTGATAGATTGACTCTGACACTATGTCTATTGGCCAAAGAACCACTAATACAGGATAAATAATCTGACTGTGACAGATTTACTCTGACGCCATTTCTATTGGTCAAGGTATAATTATTGTTATAGGATAACTCATCTGACTGTGATAGATTGACTCTGACACCATGTCTATAGGTCACAGTATCATTATTGTTACAAGATAAATCATCTGACTGTGATAGATTGACTCTGACACCATGTCTATAGGTCACAGTATCATTATTATTACGGGATAAATCATCTGACTGTGATAGATTGACTCTGACACCATGTCTATAGGTCACAGTATCATTATTATTACGGGATAAATCATCTGACTGTGATAGATTGACTCTGACACCATGTCTATAGGTCACAGTATCATTATTATTACGGGATAAATCATCTGACTGTGATAGATTGACTCTGACACCATGTCTATAGGTCACAGTATCATTATTATTACGGGATAAATCATCTGACTGTGATAGATTGACTCTGACACCATGTCTATAGGTCACAGTATCATTATTATTACGGGATAAATCATCTGACTGTGATAGATTGACTCTGACACCATGTCTATAGGTCACAGTATCATTATTATTACGGGATAAATCATCTGACTGTGATAGATTGACTCTGACACAATGTCTATTGGCCACAGTACCACTAGTGGTACAGGATAAATCATCTGACTGTGATAGATTGACTCTGACACCATGTCTATAGGTCACAGTATCATTATTATTACAGGATAAATCATCTGACTGTGATAGATTGACTCTGACACCATGTCTATAGGTCACAGTATCATTATTATTACGGGATAAATCATCTGACTGTGATAGATTGACTCTGACACCATGTATATACGCCACAGTATCAGTATTATTACGGGATAAATCATCTGACTCTGATAGATTGACTCTGACACCATGTCTATAGATCACAGTATCATTATTATTACGGGATAAATCATCTGACTGTGATAGATTGACTCTGACACCATGTCTATAGGTCACAGTATCATTATTGTTACAAGATAAATCATCTGACTGTGATAGATTGACTCTGACACCATGTCTATAGATCACAGTATCATTATTGTTACAGGATAAATCATCTGACTGTGATAGATTGACTCTGACACTATGTCTATTGGCCACAGTATCATTATTGTTACAAGATAAATCATCTGACTGTGATAGATTAACTATGTCACCATGTTTATAGGTCACAGTATCATTATTATTACGGGATAAATCATCTGACTGTGATAGATTGACTCTGACACCATGTCTATAGGTCACAGTATCATTATTATTACGGGATAAATCATCTGACTGTGATAGATTGACTCTGACACCATGTCTATAGGTCACAGTATCATTATTATTACGGGATAAATCATCTGACTGTGATAGATTGACTCTGACACCATGTCTATAGGTCACAGTATCATTATTATTACGGGATAAATCATCTGACTGTGATAGATTGACTCTGACACAATGTCTATTGGCCACAGTACCACTAGTGGTACAGGATAAATCATCTGACTGTGATAGATTGACTCTGACACCATGTCTATAGGTCACAGTATCATTATTATTACAGGATAAATCATCTGACTGTGATAGATTGACTCTGACACCATGTCTATAGGTCACAGTATCATTATTATTACGGGATAAATCATCTGACTGTGATAGATTGACTCTGACACCATGTATATAGGTCACAGTATCAGTATTATTACGGGATAAATCATCTGACTCTGATAGATTGACTCTGACAGCATGTCTATAGATCACAGTATCATTATTATTACGGGATAAATCATCTGACTGTGATAGATTGACTCTGACACCATGTCTATAGGTCACAGTATCATTATTGTTACAAGATAAATCATCTGACTGTGATAGATTGACTCTGACACCATGTCTATAGATCACAGTATCATTATTGTTACAGGATAAATCATCTGACTGTGATAGATTGACTCTGACACTATGTCTATTGGCCACAGTATCATTATTGTTACAAGATAAATCATCTGACTGTGATAGATTAACTATGTCACCATGTTTATAGGTCACAGTATCATTATTATTACGAGATAAATCATCTGACTGTGATAGATTGACTCTGACACCATGTCTATAGGTCACAGTATCATTATTATTACGGGATAAATCATCTGACTGTGATAGATTGACTCTGACACCATGTCTATTGGCCACAGTATCATTATTGTTACAAGATAAATCATCTGACTGTGATAGATTGACTCTGACACCATGTCTATAGATCACAGTATCATTATTATTACAGGATAAATCATCTGACTGTGATAGATTGACTCTGACACCATGTCTATTGGCCACAGTATCATTATTGTTACAAGATAAATCATCTGACTGTGATAGATTGACTCTGACACCATGTCTATAGATCACAGTATCATTATTATTACAGGATAAATCATCTGACTGTGATAGATTAACTATGTCACCATGTTTATAGGTCACAGTATCATTATTATTACGGGATAAATCATCTGACTGTGATAGATTGACTCTGACACCATGTCTATAGGTCACAGTATCATTATTATTACGGGATAAATCATCTGACTGTGATAGATTGACTCTGACACCATGTCTATAGGTCACAGTATCATTATTATTACGGGATAAATCATCTGACTGTGATAGATTGACTCTGACACCATGTCTATAGGTCACAGTATCATTATTATTACGGGATAAATCATCTGACTGTGATAGATTGACTCTGACACCATGTCTATAGGTCACAGTATCATTATTATTACGGGATAAATCATCTGACTGTGATAGATTGACTCTGACACAATGTCTATTGGCCACAGTACCACTAGTGGTACAGGATAAATCATCTGACTGTGATAGATTGACTCTGACACCATGTCTATAGGTCACAGTATCATTATTATTACGGGATAAATCATCTGACTGTGATAGATTGACTCTGACACCATGTCTATAGGTCACAGTATCATTATTATTACGGGATAAATCATCTGACTGTGATAGATTGACTCTGACACCATGTATATACGCCACAGTATCAGTATTATTACGGGATAAATCATCTGACTCTGATAGATTGACTCTGACACCATGTCTATAGATCACAGTATCATTATTATTACGGGATAAATCATCTGACTGTGATAGATTGACTCTGACACCATGTCTATAGGTCACAGTATCATTATTGTTACAAGATAAATCATCTGACTGTGATAGATTGACTCTGACACCATGTCTATAGATCACAGTATCATTATTGTTACAGGATAAATCATCTGACTGTGATAGATTGACTCTGACACTATGTCTATTGGCCACAGTATCATTATTGTTACAAGATAAATCATCTGACTGTGATAGATTAACTATGTCACCATGTTTATAGGTCACAGTATCATTATTATTACGGGATAAATCATCTGACTGTGATAGATTGACTCTGACACCATGTCTATAGGTCACAGTATCATTATTATTACGGGATAAATCATCTGACTGTGATAGATTGACTCTGACACCATGTCTATAGGTCACAGTATCATTATTATTACGGGATAAATCATCTGACTGTGATAGATTGACTCTGACACCATGTCTATAGGTCACAGTATCATTATTATTACGGGATAAATCATCTGACTGTGATAGATTGACTCTGACACAATGTCTATTGGCCACAGTACCACTAGTGGTACAGGATAAATCATCTGACTGTGATAGATTGACTCTGACACCATGTCTATAGGTCACAGTATCATTATTATTACAGGATAAATCATCTGACTGTGATAGATTGACTCTGACACCATGTCTATAGGTCACAGTATCATTATTATTACGGGATAAATCATCTGACTGTGATAGATTGACTCTGACACCATGTATATAGGTCACAGTATCAGTATTATTACGGGATAAATCATCTGACTCTGATAGATTGACTCTGACAGCATGTCTATAGATCACAGTATCATTATTATTACGGGATAAATCATCTGACTGTGATAGATTGACTCTGACACCATGTCTATAGGTCACAGTATCATTATTGTTACAAGATAAATCATCTGACTGTGATAGATTGACTCTGACACCATGTCTATAGATCACAGTATCATTATTGTTACAGGATAAATCATCTGACTGTGATAGATTGACTCTGACACTATGTCTATTGGCCACAGTATCATTATTGTTACAAGATAAATCATCTGACTGTGATAGATTAACTATGTCACCATGTTTATAGGTCACAGTATCATTATTATTACGAGATAAATCATCTGACTGTGATAGATTGACTCTGACACCATGTCTATAGGTCACAGTATCATTATTATTACGGGATAAATCATCTGACTGTGATAGATTGACTCTGACACCATGTCTATTGGCCACAGTATCATTATTGTTACAAGATAAATCATCTGACTGTGATAGATTGACTCTGACACCATGTCTATAGATCACAGTATCATTATTATTACAGGATAAATCATCTGACTGTGATAGATTGACTCTGACACCATGTCTATTGGCCACAGTATCATTATTGTTACAAGATAAATCATCTGACTGTGATAGATTGACTCTGACACCATGTCTATAGATCACAGTATCATTATTATTACAGGATAAATCATCTGACTGTGATAGATTAACTATGTCACCATGTTTATAGGTCACAGTATCATTATTATTACGGGATAAATCATCTGACTGTGATAGATTGACTCTGACACCATGTCTATAGGTCACAGTATCATTATTATTACGGGATAAATCATCTGACTGTGATAGATTGACTCTGACACCATGTCTATAGGTCACAGTATCATTATTATTACGGGATAAATCATCTGACTGTGATAGATTGACTCTGACACCATTTCTATAGGTCACAGTATCATTATTATTACGGGATAAATCATCTGACTGTGATAGATTGACTCTGACACAATGTCTATTGGCCACAGTACCACTAGTGGTACAGGATAAATCATCTGACTGTGATAGATTGACTCTGACACCATGTCTATAGGTCACAGTATCATTATTATTACAGGATAAATCATCTGACTGTGATAGATTGACTCTGACACCATGTCTATAGGTCACAGTATCATTATTATTACGGGATAAATCATCTGACTGTGATGGATTGACTCTGACACCATGTATATAGGTCACAGTATCAGTATTATTACGGGATAAATCATCTGACTCTGATAGATTGACTCTGACAGCATGTCTATAGATCACAGTATCATTATTATTACGGGATAAATCATCTGACTGTGATAGATTGACTCTGACACCATGTCTATAGGTCACAGTATCATTATTGTTACAAGATAAATCATCTGACTGTGATAGATTGACTCTGACACCATGTCTATAGATCACAGTATCATTATTGTTACAGGATAAATCATCTGACTGTGATAGATTGACTCTGACACTATGTCTATTGGCCACAGTATCATTATTGTTACAAGATAAATCATCTGACTGTGATAGATTAACTATGTCACCATGTTTATAGGTCACAGTATCATTATTATTACGAGATAAATCATCTGACTGTGATAGATTGACTCTGACACCATGTCTATAGGTCACAGTATCATTATTATTACGGGATAAATCATCTGACTGTGATAGATTGACTCTGACACCATGTCTATTGGCCACAGTATCATTATTGTTACAAGATAAATCTGCTGACTGTGATAGATTGACTCTGACACCATGTCTATAGATCACAGTATCATTATTATTACAGGATAAATCATCTGACTGTGATAGATTGACTCTGACACCATGTCTATAGATCACAGTATCATTATTATTACAGGATAAATCATCTGACTGTGATAGATTGACTCTGACACCATGTCTATAGATCACAGTATCATTATTATTACAGGATAAATCATCTGACTGTGATAGATTGACTCTGACACCATGTCTATTGGCCACAGTATCATTATTGTTACGGGATAAATAATCTGACTGTGATAGATTGACTCTGACACCATGTCTATAGGTCACAGTATCATTATTATTACGGGATAAATCATATGACTGTGATAGATTGACTCTGACACCATGTCTATAGGTCACAGTATCATTATTATTTCGGGATAAATCATCTGACTGTGATAGATTGACTCTGACAACATCTCTATAGATCACAGTATCATTATTATTACGGGATAAATCATCTGACTGTGATAGATTGACTCTGACACCATGTCTATAGGTCACAGTATCATTATTGTTACAAGATAAATCATCTGACTGTGATAGATTGACTCTGACACCATGTCTATAGATCACAGTATCATTATTGTTACAGGATAAATCATCTGACTGTGATAGATTGACTATGTCACCATGTTTATAGGTCACAGTATCATTATTGTTACAGGATAAATCATCTGACTGTGATAGATTGACTCTGACACCATGTCTATAGGTCACAGTATCATTATTATTACGGGATAAATCATCTGACTGTGATAGATTAACTATGTCACCATGTTTATAGGTCACAGTATCATTATTGTTACAGGATAAATCATCTGACTGTGATAGATTGACTCTGACACTATGTCTATTGGCCACAGTATCATTATTTTTACAAGATAAATCATCTGACTGTGATAGATTAACTATGTCACCATGTTTATAGGTCACAGTATCATTATTATTACGAAATAAATCATCTGACTGTGATAGATTGACTCTGACACCATGTCTATAGGTCACAGTATCATTATTATTACGGGATAAATCATCTGACTGTGATAGATTGACTCTGACACAATGTCTATTGGCCACAGTATCATTATTGTTACAAGATAAATCATCTGACTGTGATAGATTGACTCTGACACCATGTTTATAGATCACAGTATCATTATTATTACAGGATAAATCATCTGACTGTGATAGATTGACTCTGACACCATGTCTATTGGCCACAGTATCATTATTGTTACGGGATAAATAATCTGACTGTGATAGATTGACTCTGACACAATGTCTATTGACCACAGTATCATTATTATTACGGGATAAATCATCTGACTGTGATAGATTGACTCTGATACCATGTCTATTGGCCACAGTACCACTAGTGGTACAGGATAAATCATCTGACTGTGATAGATTGACTCTGACACCATGTCTATAGGTCACAGTATCATTATAATTACAGGATAAATCATCTGACTGTGATAGATTGACTCTGACACCATGTCTATTGGCCACAGTATCATTATTATTACGGGATAAATCATCTGACTGTGATAGATTGACTCTGACACCATGTCTATTGGCCACAGTTTCATTATTGTTACAAGATAAATCATCTGACTGTGATAGATTGACTCTGACACCATGTCTATAGGTCACAGTATCATTATTATTACGGGATAAATCATCTGACTGTGATAGATTGACTCTGACACCATGTCTATTGGCCACAGTATCATAATTATTACGGAATAAATCATCTGACTGTGATAGATTGACTCTGACACCATGTCTATTGGCCACAGTATCATTATTATTACGGGATAAATAATCTGACTGTGATAGATTGACTCTGACACCATGTCTATAGGTCACAGTATCATTATTATTACGGGATAAATCATATGACTGTGATAGATTGACTCTGACACCATGTCTATAGGTCACAGTATCATTATTGTTACAAGATAAATCATCTGACTGTGATAGATTGACTCTGACACCATGTCTATAGATCACAGTATCATTATTGTTACAGGATTAATCATCTGACTGTGATAGATTGACTATGTCACCATGTTTATAGGTCACAGTATCATTATTGTTACAGGATAAATCATCTGACTGTGATAGATTGACTCTGACACCATGTCTATAGGTCACAGTATCATTATTATTACGGGATAAATCATCTGACTGTGATAGATTAACTATGTCACCATGTTTATAGGTCACAGTATCATTATTGTTACAGGATAAATCATCTGACTGTGATAGATTGACTCTGACACTATGTCTATTGGCCACAGTATCATTATTATTACGAAATAAATCATCTGACTGTGATAGATTGACTCTGACACCATGTCTATAGGTCACAGTATCATTATTATTACGGGATAAATCATCTGACTGTGATAGATTGACTCTGACACAATGTCTATTGGCCACAGTATCATTATTGTTACAAGATAAATCATCTGACTGTGATAGATTGACTCTGACACCATGTCTATAGATCACAGTATCATTATTATTACAGGATAAATCATCTGACTGTGATAGATTGACTCTGACACCATGTCTATAGATCACAGTATCATTATTATTACAGGATAAATCATCTGACTGTGATAGATTGACTCTGACACCATGTCTATTGGCCACAGTATCATTATTGTTACGGGATAAATAATCTGACTGTGATAGATTGACTCTGACACCATGTCCATAGGTCACAGTATCATTATTATTACGGGATAAATCATATGACTGTGATAGATTGACTCTGACACCATGTCTATAGGTCACAGTATCATTATTATTACGGGATAAATCATCTGACTGTGATAGATTAACTATGTCACCATGTTTATAGGTCACAGTATCATTATTATTACGGGATAAATCATCTGACTGTGATAGATTGACTCTGACACCATGTCTATAGGTCACAGTATCATTATTATTACGGGATAAATCATCTGACTGTGATAGATTGACTCTGACACCATGTCTATTGGCCACAGTATCATTATTGTTACAAGATAAATCATCTGACTGTGATAGATTGACTCTGACACCATGTCTATAGATCACAGTATCATTATTATTACAGGATAAATCATCTGACTGTGATAGATTGACTCTGACACCATGTCTATAGATCACAGTATCATTATTATTACAGGATAAATCATCTGACTGTGATAGATTGACTCTGACACCATGTCTATAGATCACAGTATCATTATTATTACGGGATAAATCATCTGACTGTGATAGATTGACTCTGACACCATGTCTATAGATCACAGTATCATTATTGTTACAGGATAAATCATCTGACTGTGATAGATTGACTCTGACACCATGTCTATTGGCCACAGTTTCATTATTGTTACAAGATAAATCATCTGACTGTGATAGATTGACTCTGACACCATGTCTATAGGTCACAGTATCATTATTATTACGGGATAAATCATCTGACTGTGATAGATTGACTCTGACACCATGTCTATTGGCCACAGTATCATAATTATTACGGAATAAATCATCTGACTGTGATAGATTGACTCTGACACCATGTCTATTGGCCACAGTATCATTATTATTACGGGATAAATAATCTGACTGTGATAGATTGACTCTGACACCATGTCTATAGGTCACAGTATCATTATTATTACGGGATAAATCATATGACTGTGATAGATTGACTCTGACACCATGTCTATAGGTCACAGTATCATTATTGTTACAAGATAAATCATCTGACTGTGATAGATTGACTCTGACACCATGTCTATAGATCACAGTATCATTATTGTTACAGGATTAATCATCTGACTGTGATAGATTGACTATGTCACCATGTTTATAGGTCACAGTATCATTATTGTTACAGGATAAATCATCTGACTGTGATAGATTGACTCTGACACCATGTCTATAGGTCACAGTATCATTATTATTACGGGATAAATCATCTGACTGTGATAGATTAACTATGTCACCATGTTTATAGGTCACAGTATCATTATTGTTACAGGATAAATCATCTGACTGTGATAGATTGACTCTGACACTATGTCTATTGGCCACAGTATCATTATTATTACGAAATAAATCATCTGACTGTGATAGATTGACTCTGACACCATGTCTATAGGTCACAGTATCATTATTATTACGGGATAAATCATCTGACTGTGATAGATTGACTCTGACACAATGTCTATTGGCCACAGTATCATTATTGTTACAAGATAAATCATCTGACTGTGATAGATTGACTCTGACACCATGTCTATAGATCACAGTATCATTATTATTACAGGATAAATCATCTGACTGTGATAGATTGACTCTGACACCATGTCTATAGATCACAGTATCATTATTATTACAGGATAAATCATCTGACTGTGATAGATTGACTCTGACACCATGTCTATTGGCCACAGTATCATTATTGTTACGGGATAAATAATCTGACTGTGATAGATTGACTCTGACACCATGTCCATAGGTCACAGTATCATTATTATTACGGGATAAATCATATGACTGTGATAGATTGACTCTGACACCATGTCTATAGGTCACAGTATCATTATTATTACGGGATAAATCATCTGACTGTGATAGATTAACTATGTCACCATGTTTATAGGTCACAGTATCATTATTATTACGGGATAAATCATCTGACTGTGATAGATTGACTCTGACACCATGTCTATAGGTCACAGTATCATTATTATTACGGGATAAATCATCTGACTGTGATAGATTGACTCTGACACCATGTCTATTGGCCACAGTATCATTATTGTTACAAGATAAATCATCTGACTGTGATAGATTGACTCTGACACCATGTCTATAGATCACAGTATCATTATTATTACAGGATAAATCATCTGACTGTGATAGATTGACTCTGACACCATGTCTATAGATCACAGTATCATTATTATTACAGGATAAATCATCTGACTGTGATAGATTGACTCTGACACCATGTCTATAGATCACAGTATCATTATTATTACGGGATAAATCATCTGACTGTGATAGATTGACTCTGACACCATGTCTATTGGCCACAGTATCATTATTGTTACGGGATAAATAATCTGACTATGATAGATTGACTCTGACACCATGTCTATAGGTCACAGTATCATTATTATTACGGGATAAATCATATGACTGTGATAGATTGACTCTGACACCATGTCTATAGGTCACAGTATCATTATTATTTCGGGATAAATCATCTGACTGTGATAGATTGACTCTGACACCATCTCTATAGATCACAGTATCATTATTATTACGGGATAAATCATCTGACTGTGATAGATTGACTCTGACACCATGTCTATAGGTCACAGTATCATTATTGTTACAAGATAAATCATCTGACTGTGATAGATTGACTCTGACACCATGTCTATAGATCACAGTATCATTATTGTTACAGGATAAATCATCTGACTGTGATAGATTGACTATGTCACCATGTTTATAGGTCACAGTATCATTATTGTTACAGGATAAATCATCTGACTGTGATAGATTGACTCTGACACCATGTCTATAGGTCACAGTATCATTATTATTACGGGATAAATCATCTGACTGTGATAGATTAACTATGTCACCATGTTTATAGGTCACAGTATCATTATTGTTACAGGATAAATCATCTGACTGTGATAGATTGACTCTGACACTATGTCTATTGGCCACAGTATCATTATTTTTACAAGATAAATCATCTGACTGTGATAGATTAACTATGTCACCATGTTTATAGGTCACAGTATCATTATTATTACGAAATAAATCATCTGACTGTGATAGATTGACTCTGACACCATGTCTATAGGTCACAGTATCATTATTATTACGGGATAAATCATCTGACTGTGATAGATTGACTCTGACACAATGTCTATTGGCCACAGTATCATTATTGTTACAAGATAAATCATCTGACTGTGATAGATTGACTCTGACACCATGTTTATAGATCACAGTATCATTATTATTACAGGATAAATCATCTGACTGTGATAGATTGACTCTGACACCATGTCTATTGGCCACAGTATCATTATTGTTACGGGATAAATAATATGACTGTGATAGATTGACTCTGACACAATGTCTATTGACCACAGTATCATTATTATTACGGGATAAATCATCTGACTGTGATAGATTGACTCTGATACCATGTCTATTGGCCACAGTACCACTAGTGGTACAGGATAAATCATCTGACTGTGATAGATTGACTCTGACACCATGTCTATAGGTCACAGTATCATTATAATTACAGGATAAATCATCTGACTGTGATAGATTGACTCTGACACCATGTCTATTGGCCACAGTATCATTATTATGACGGGATAAATCATCTGACTGTGATAGATTGACTCTGACACCATGTCTATTGGCCACAGTTTCATTATTGTTACAAGATAAATCATCTGACTGTGATAGATTGACTCTGACACCATGTCTATAGGTCACAGTATCATTATTATTACGGGATAAATCATCTGACTGTGATAGATTGACTCTGACACCATGTCTATTGGCCACAGTATCATTATTATTACGGGATAAATCATCTGACTGTGATAGATTGACTCTGACACCATGTCTATTGGCCACAGTATCATTATTATTACGGGATAAATAATCTGACTGTGATAGATTGACTCTGACACCATGTCTATAGGTCACAGTATCATTATTATTACGGGATAAATCATATGACTGTGATAGATTGACTCTGACACCATGTCTATAGGTCACAGTATCATTATTGTTACAAGATAAATCATCTGACTGTGATAGATTGACTCTGACACCATGTCTATAGATCACAGTATCATTATTGTTACAGGATTAATCATCTGACTGTGATAGATTGACTATGTCACCATGTTTATAGGTCACAGTATCATTATTGTTACAGGATAAATCATCTGACTGTGATAGATTGACTCTGACACCATGTCTATAGGTCACAGTATCATTATTATTACGGGATAAATCATCTGACTGTGATAGATTAACTATGTCACCATGTTTATAGGTCACAGTATCATTATTGTTACAGGATAAATCATCTGACTGTGATAGATTGACTCTGACACTATGTCTATTGCCCACAGTATCATTATTTTTACAAGATAAATCATCTGACTGTGATAGATTAACTATGTCACCATGTTTATAGGTCACAGTATCATTATTATTACGAAATAAATCATCTGACTGTGATAGATTGACTCTGACACCATGTCTATAGGTCACAGTATCATTATTATTACGGAATAAATCATCTGACTGTGATAGATTGACTCTGACACAATGTCTTTTGGCCACAGTATCATTATTGTTACAAGATAAATCATCTGACTGTGATAGATTGACTCTGACACCATGTCTATAGATCACAGTATCATTATTATTACAGGATAAATCATCTGACTGTGATAGATTGACTCTGACACCATGTCTATAGATCACAGTATCATTATTATTACAGGATAAATCATCTGACTGTGATAGATTGACTCTGACACCATGTCTATTGGCCACAGTATCATTATTGTTACGGGATAAATAATCTGACTGTGATAGATTGACTCTGACACCATGTCCATAGGTCACAGTATCATTATTATTACGGGATAAATCATATGACTGTGATAGATTGACTCTGACACCATGTCTATAGGTCACAGTATCATTATTATTACGGGATAAATCATCTGACTGTGATAGATTAACTATGTCACCATGTTTATAGGTCACAGTATCATTATTATTACGGGATAAATCATCTGACTGTGATAGATTGACTCTGACACCATGTCTATAGGTCACAGTATCATTATTATTACGGGATAAATCATCTGACTGTGATAGATTGACTCTGACACCATGTCTATTGGCCACAGTATCATTATTGTTACAAGATAAATCATCTGACTGTGATAGATTGACTCTGACACCATGTCTATAGATCACAGTATCATTATTATTACAGGATAAATCATCTGACTGTGATAGATTGACTCTGACACCATGTCTATAGATCACAGTATCATTATTATTACAGGATAAATCATCTGACTGTGATAGATTGACTCTGACACCATGTCTATAGATCACAGTATCATTATTATTACAGGATAAATCATCTGACTGTAATAGATTGACTCTGACACCATGTCTATTGGCCACAGTATCATTATTGTTACGGGATAAATAATCTGACTGTGATAGATTGACTCTGACACCATGTCTATAGGTCACAGTATCATTATTATTACGGGATAAATCATATGACTTTGATAGATTGACTCTGATACCATGTCTATAGGTCACAATATCGTTATTATTACGGGATAAATCATCTGACTGTGATAGATTGACTCTGACACCATGTCTATAGATCACAGTATCATTATTATTACGGGATAAATCATCTGACTGTGATAGATTGACTCTGACACCATGTCTATAGGTCACAGTATCATTATTGTTACAAGATAAATCATCTGACTGTGATAGATTGACTCTGACACCATGTCTATAGATCACAGTATCATTATTGTTACAGGATAAATCATCTGACTGTGATAGATTGACTATGTCACCATGTTTATAGGTCACAGTATCATTATTATTACGGGATAAATCATCTGACTGTGATAGATTGACTCTGACACCATGTCTATAGATCACAGTATCATTATTGTTACAGGATAAATCATCTGACTGTGATAGATTGACTATGTCACCATGTTTATAGGTCACAGTATCATTATTATTACGGGATAAATCATCTGACTGTGATAGATTTACTCTGACACCATGTCTATAGGTCACAGTATCATTATTGTTACAAGATAAATCATCTGACTGTGATAGATTGACTATGACACCATGTCTATAGGTCACAGTATCATTATTATTACGGGATAAATCATATGACTGTGATAGATTGACTCTGACACCATGTCTATAGGTCACAGTATCATTATTGTTACAAGATAAATCATCTGACTGTGATAGATTGACTCTGACACCATGTCTATAGATCACAGTATCATTATTGTTACAGGATTAATCATCTGACTGTGATAGATTGACTATGTCACCATGTTTATAGGTCACAGTATCATTATTATTACGGGATAAATCATCTGACTGTGATAGATTAACTATGTCACCATGTTTATAGGTCACAGTATCATTATTGTTACAGGATAAATCATCTGACTGTGATAGATTGACTCTGACACTATGTCTATTGGCCACAGTATCATTATTTTTACAAGATAAATCATCTGACTGTGATAGATTAACTATGTCACCATGTTTATAGGTCACAGTATCATTATTATTACGAAATAAATCATCTGACTGTGATAGATTGACTCTGACACCATGTCTATAGGTCACAGTATCATTATTATTACGGAATAAATCATCTGACTGTGATAGATTGACTCTGACACAATGTCTATTGGCCACAGTATCATTATTGTTACAAGATAAATCATCTGACTGTGATAGATTGACTCTGACACCATGTCTATAGATCACAGTATCATTATTATTACAGGATAAATCATCTGACTGTGATAGATTGACTCTGACACCATGTCTATAGATCACAGTATCATTATTATTACAGGATAAATCATCTGACTGTGATAGATTGACTCTGACACCATGTCTATTGGCCACAGTATCATTATTGTTACGGGATAAATAATCTGACTGTGATAGATTGACTCTGACACCATGTCCATAGGTCTAGGTATCATTATTATTACGGGATAAATCATATGACTGTGATAGATTGACTCTGACACCATGTCTATAGGTCACAGTATCATTATTATTACGGGATAAATCATCTGACTGTGATAGATTAACTATGTCACCATGTTTATAGGTCACAGTATCATTATTATTACGGGATAAATCATCTGACTGTGATAGATTGACTCTGACACCATGTCTATAGGTCACAGTATCATTATTATTACGGGATAAATCATCTGACTGTGATAGATTGACTCTGACACCATGTCTATTGGCCACAGTATCATTATTGTTACAAGATAAATCATCTGACTGTGATAGATTGACTCTGACACCATGTCTATAGATCACAGTATCATTATTATTACAGGATAAATCATCTGACTGTGATAGATTGACTCTGACACCATGTCTATAGATCACAGTATCATTATTATTACAGGATAAATCATCTGACTGTGATAGATTGACTCTGACACCATGTCTATAGATCACAGTATCATTATTATTACAGGATAAATCATCTGACTGTAATAGATTGACTCTGACACCATGTCTATTGGCCACAGTATCATTATTGTTACGGGATAAATAATCTGACTGTGATAGATTGACTCTGACACCATGTCTATAGGTCACAGTATCATTATTATTACGGGATAAATCATATGACTTTGATAGATTGACTCTGATACCATGTCTATAGGTCACAATATCGTTATTATTACGGGATAAATCATCTGACTGTGATAGATTGACTCTGACACCATGTCTATAGATCACAGTATCATTATTATTACGGGATAAATCATCTGACTGTGATAGATTGACTCTGACACCATGTCTATAGGTCACAGTATCATTATTGTTACAAGATAAATCATCTGACTGTGATAGATTGACTCTGACACCATGTCTATAGATCACAGTATCATTATTGTTACAGGATAAATCATCTGACTGTGATAGATTGACTATGTCACCATGTTTATAGGTCACAGTATCATTATTATTACGGGAAAAATCATCTGACTGTGATAGATTGACTCTGACACCATGTCTATAGATCACAGTATCATTATTGTTACAGGATAAATCATCTGACTGTGATAGATTGACTATGTCACCATGTTTATAGGTCACAGTATCATTATTATTACGAGATAAATCATCTGACTGTGATAGATTTACTCTGACACCATGTCTATAGGTCACAGTATCATTATTGTTACAAGATAAATCATCTGACTGTGATAGATTGACTCTGACACCATGTCTATAGATCACAGTATCATTATTGTTACAGGATAAATCATCTGACTGTGATAGATTGACTATGTCACCATGTTTATAGGTCACAGTATCATTATTGTTACAGGATAAATCATCTGACTGTGATAGATTGACCCTGACACCATGTCTATAGGTCACAGTATCATTATTATTACGGGATAAATCATCTGACTGTGATAGATTGACTCTGACACCATGTCTATAGGTCACAGTATCATTATTGTTACAAGATAAATCATCTGACTGTGATAGATTGACTCTGACACCATGTCTATAGATCACAGTATCATTATTGTTACAGGATAAATCATCTGACTGTGATGGATTGACTATGTCACCATGTTTATAGGTCACAGTATCATTATTGTTACAGGATAAATCATCTGACTGTGATAGATTGACTCTGACACCATGTCTATAGGTCACAGTATCATTATAATTACAGGATAAATCATCTGACTGTGATAGATTGACTCTGACACCATGTCTATTGGCCACAGTATCATTATTATTACGGGATAAATCATCTGACTGTGATAGATTGACTCTGACACCATGTCTATTGGCCACAGTTTCATTATTGTTACAAGATAAATCATCTGACTGTGATAGATTGACTCTGACACCATGTCTATAGGTCACAGTATCATTATTATTACGGGATAAATCATCTGACTGTGATAGATTGACTCTGACACCATGTCTATTGGCCACAGTATCATTATTATTACGGGATAAATCATCTGACTTTGATAGATTAACTATGTCACCATGTTTATAGGTCACAGTATCATTATTATTACGAAATAAATCATCTGACTGTGATAGATTGACTCTGACACCATGTCTATAGGTCACAGTATCATTATTATTACGGGATAAATCATCTGACTGTGATAGATTGACTCTGACGCAATGTCTATTGGCCACAGTATCATTAATATTACGGGATAAATCATCTGACTCTGATAGATTGACTCTGACACCATGTCTATAGATCACAGTATCATTATTATTACGGGATAAATCATCTGACTGTGATAGATTGACTCTGACACCATGTCTATAGGTCACAGTATCATTATTATTACGGGATAAATCATCTGACTGTGATAGATTGACTCTGACACCATGTATATAGGTCACAGTATCAGTATTATTACGGGATAAATCATATGACTCTGATAGATTGACTCTGACACCATGTCTATAGATCACAGTATCATTATTATTACGGGATAAATCATCTGACTGTGATAGATTGACTCTGACACCATGTCTATAGGTCACAGTATCATTATTGTTACAAGATAAATCATCTGACTGTGATAGATTGACTCTGACACCATGTCTATAGATCACAGTATCATTATTGTTACAGGATAAATCATCTGACTGTGATAGATTGACTCTGACACTATGTCTATTGGCCACAGTATCATTATTGTTACAAGATAAATCATCTGACTGTGATAGATTAACTATGTCACCATGTTTATAGGTCACAGTATCATTATTATTACGGGATAAATCATCTGACTGTGATAGATTGACTCTGACACCATGTCTATAGGTCACGGTATCATTATTATTACGGGATAAATCATCTGACTGTGATAGATTGACTCTGACACCATGTCTATTGGCCACAGTATCATTATTGTTACAAGATAAATCATCTGACTGTGATAGATTGACTCTGACACCATGTCTATAGATCACAGTATCATTATTATTACAGGATAAATCATCTGACTGTGATAGATTGACTCTGACACCATGTCTATAGATCACAGTATCATTATTATTACAGGATAAATCATCTGACTGTGATAGATTGACTCTGACACCATGTCTATAGATCACAGTATCATTATTATTACAGGATAAATCATCTGACTGTGATAGATTGACTCTGACACCATGTCTATTGGCCACAGTATCATTATTGTTACAAGATAAATCATCTGACTGTGATAGATTGACTCTGACACCATGTCTATAGATCACAGTATCATTATTATTACAGGATAAATCATCTGACTGTGATAGATTGACTCTGACACCATGTCTATAGATCACAGTATCATTATTATTACAGGATAAATCATCTGACTGTGATAGATTGACTCTGACACCATGTCTATAGATCACAGTATCATTATTATTACAGGATAAATCATCTGACTGTAATAGATTGACTCTGACACCATGTCTATTGGCCACAGTATCATTATTGTTACGGGATAAATAATCTGACTGTGATAGATTGACTCTGACACCATGTCTATAGGTCACAGTATCATTATTATTACGGGATAAATCATATGACTTTGATAGATTGACTCTGATACCATGTCTATAGGTCACAATATCGTTATTATTACGGGATAAATCATCTGACTGTGATAGATTGACTCTGACACCATGTCTATAGATCACAGTATCATTATTATTACGGGATAAATCATCTGACTGTGATAGATTGACTCTGACACCATGTCTATAGGTCACAGTATCATTATTGTTACAAGATAAATCATCTGACTGTGATAGATTGACTCTGACACCATGTCTATAGATCACAGTATCATTATTGTTACAGGATAAATCATCTGACTGTGATAGATTGACTATGTCACCATGTTTATAGGTCACAGTATCATTATTATTACGGGATAAATCATCTGACTGTGATAGATTGACTCTGACACCATGTCTATAGATCACAGTATCATTATTGTTACAGGATAAATCATCTGACTGTGATAGATTGACTATGTCACCATGTTTATAGGTCACAGTATCATTATTATTACGGGATAAATCATCTGACTGTGATAGATTTACTCTGACACCATGTCTATAGGTCACAGTATCATTATTGTTACAAGATAAATCATCTGACTGTGATAGATTGACTCTGACACCATGTCTATAGATCACAGTATCATTATTGTTACAGGATAAATCATCTGACTGTGATAGATTGACTATGTCACCATGTTTATAGGTCACAGTATCATTATTGTTACAGGATAAATCATCTGACTGTGATAGATTGACCCTGACACCATGTCTATAGGTCACAGTATCATTATTATTACGGGATAAATCATCTGACTGTGATAGATTGACTCTGACACCATGTCTATAGGTCACAGTATCATTATTGTTACAAGATAAATCATCTGACTGTGATAGATTGACTCTGACACCATGTCTATAGATCACAGTATCATTATTGTTACAGGATAAATCATCTGACTGTGATAGATTGACTATGTCACCATGTTTATAGGTCACAGTATCATTATTGTTACAGGATAAATCATCTGACTGTGATAGATTGACTCTGACACCATGTCTATAGGTCACAGTATCATTATAATTACAGGATAAATCATCTGACTGTGATAGATTGACTCTGACACCATGTCTATTGGCCACAGTATCATTATTATTACGGGATAAATCATCTGACTGTGATAGATTGACTCTGACACCATGTCTATTGGCCACAGTTTCATTATTGTTACAAGATAAATCATCTGACTGTGATAGATTGACTCTGACACCATGTCTATAGGTCACAGTATCATTATTATTACGGGATAAATCATCTGACTGTGATAGATTGACTCTGACACCATGTCTATTGGCCACAGTATCATTATTATTACGGGATAAATCATCTGACTTTGATAGATTAACTATGTCACCATGTTTATAGGTCACAGTATCATTATTATTACGAAATAAATCATCTGACTGTGATAGATTGACTCTGACACCATGTCTATAGGTCACAGTATCATTATTATTACGGGATAAATCATCTGACTGTGATAGATTGACTCTGACGCAATGTCTATTGGCCACAGTATCATTAATATTACGGGATAAATCATCTGACTCTGATAGATTGACTCTGACACCATGTCTATAGATCACAGTATCATTATTATTACGGGATAAATCATCTGACTGTGATAGATTGACTCTGACACCATGTCTATAGGTCACAGTATCATTATTATTACGGGATAAATCATCTGACTGTGATAGATTGACTCTGACACCATGTATATAGGTCACAGTATCAGTATTATTACGGGATAAATCATATGACTCTGATAGATTGACTCTGACACCATGTCTATAGATCACAGTATCATTATTATTACGGGATAAATCATCTGACTGTGATAGATTGACTCTGACACCATGTCTATAGGTCACAGTATCATTATTGTTACAAGATAAATCATCTGACTGTGATAGATTGACTCTGACACCATGTCTATAGATCACAGTATCATTATTGTTACAGGATAAATCATCTGACTGTGATAGATTGACTCTGACACTATGTCTATTGGCCACAGTATCATTATTGTTACAAGATAAATCATCTGACTGTGATAGATTAACTATGTCACCATGTTTATAGGTCACAGTATCATTATTATTACGGGATAAATCATCTGACTGTGATAGATTGACTCTGACACCATGTCTATAGGTCACGGTATCATTATTATTACGGGATAAATCATCTGACTGTGATAGATTGACTCTGACACCATGTCTATTGGCCACAGTATCATTATTGTTACAAGATAAATCATCTGACTGTGATAGATTGACTCTGACACCATGTCTATAGATCACAGTATCATTATTATTACAGGATAAATCATCTGACTGTGATAGATTGACTCTGACACCATGTCTATAGATCACAGTATCATTATTATTACAGGATAAATCATCTGACTGTGATAGATTGACTCTGACACCATGTCTATTGGCCACAGTATCATTATTGTTACGGGATAAATAATCTGACTGTGATAGATTGACTCTGACACCATGTCTATAGGTCACAGTATCATTATTATTACGGGATAAATCATAAGACTGTGATAGATTGACTCTGACACCATGTCTATAGGTCACAGTATCATTATTTTTACGGGATAAATCATCTGACTGTGATAGATTGACTCTGACACCATGTCTATAGATCACAGTATCATTATTATTACGGGATAAATCATCTGACTGTGATAGATTGACTCTGACACCATGTCTATAGGTCACAGTATCATTATTGTTACAAGATAAATCATCTGACTGTGATAGATTGACTCTGACACCATGTCTATAGATCACAGTATCATTATTGTTACAGGATAAATCATCTGACTGTGATAGATTGACTATGTCCCCATGTTTATAGGTCACAGTATCATTATTGTTACAGGATAAATCATCTGACTGTGATAGATTGACTCTGACACCATGTCTATAGGTCACAGTATCATTATTATTACGGGATAAATCATCTGACTGTGATAGATTAACTATGTCACCATGTTTATAGGTCACAGTATCATTATTGTTACAAGATAAATCATCTGACTGTGATAGATTGACTCTGACACTATGTCTATTGGCCACAGTATCATTATTTTTACAAGATAAATCATCTGACTGTGATAGATTAACTATGTCACCATGTTTATAGGTCACAGTATCATTATTATTACGAAATAAATCATCTGACTGTGATAGATTGACTCTGACACCACGTCTATAGGTCACAGTATCATTATTATTACGGGATAAATCATTTGACTGTGATAGATTGACTCTGACACAATGTCTATTGGCCACAGTATCATTATTGTTACAAGATAAATCATCTGACTGTGATAGATTGACTCTGACACCATGTCTATAGATCACAGTATCATTATTATTACAGGATAAATCATCTGACTGTGATAGATTGACTCTGACACCATGTCTATAGATCACAGTATCATTATTATTACAGGATAAATCATCTGACTGTGATAGATTGACTCTGACACCATGTCTATTGGCCACAGTATCATTATTGTTACGGGATAAATAATCTGACTGTGATAGATTGACTCTGACACAATGTCTATTGGCCACAGTATCATTATTATTACGGGATAAATCATCTGACTGTGATAGATTGACTCTGACACCATGTCTATAGATCACAGTATCATTATTGTTACAGGATAAATCATCTGACTGTGATAGATTGACTCTGACACTATGTCTATTGGCCACAGTATCATTATTGTTACAAGATAAATCATCTGACTGTGATAGATTAACTATGTCACCATGTTTATAGGTCACAGTATCATTATTATTACGGGATAAATCATCTGACTGTGATAGATTGACTCTGACACCATGTCTATAGGTCACAGTATCATTATTATTACGGGATTAATCATCTGACTGTGATAGATTGACTCTGACACCATGTCTATTGGCCACAGTATCATTATTGTTACAAGATAAATCATCTGACTGTGATAGATTGACTCTGACACCATGTCTATAGATCACAGTATCATTATTATTACAGGATAAATCATCTGACTGTGATAGATTGACTCTGACACCATGTCTATAGATCACAGTATCATTATTATTACAGGATAAATCATCTGACTGTGATAGATTGACTCTGACACCATGTCTATAGATCACAGTATCATTATTATTACAGGATAAATCATCTGACTGTGATAGATTGACTCTGACACCATGTCTATTGGCCACAGTATCATTATTGTTACGGGATAAATAATCTGACTGTGATAGATTGACTCTGACACCATGTCTATAGGTCACAGTATCATTATTATTACGGGATAAATCATAAGACTGTGATAGATTGACTCTGACACCATGTCTATAGGTCACAGTATCATTATTATTACGGGATAAATCATCTGACTGTGATAGATTGACTCTGACACCATGTCTATAGATCACAGTATCATTATTATTACGGGATAAATCATCTGACTGTGATAGATTGACTCTGACACCATGTCTATAGGTCACAGTATCATTATTGTTACAAGATAAATCATCTGACTGTGATAGATTGACTCTGACACCATGTCTATAGATCACAGTATCATTATTGTTACAGGATAAATCATCTGACTGTGATAGATTGACTATGTCCCCATGTTTATAGGTCACAGTATCATTATTGTTACAGGATAAATCATCTGACTGTGATAGATTGACTCTGACACCATGTCTATAGGTCACAGTATCATTATTATTACGGGATAAATCATCTGACTGTGATAGATTAACTATGTCACCATGTTTATAGGTCACAGTATCATTATTGTTACAAGATAAATCATCTGACTGTGATAGATTGACTCTGACACTATGTCTATTGGCCACAGTATCATTATTGTTACGGGATAAATAATCTGACTGTGATAGATTGACTCTGACACAATGTCTATTGGCCACAGTATCATTATTATTACGGGATAAATCATCTGACTGTGATAGATTGACTCTGATACCATGTCTATTGGCCACAGAAGCACTAGTGGTACAGGATAAATCATCTGACTGTGATAGATTGACTCTGACACCATGTCTATAGGTCACAGTATCATTATTATTACGGGATAAATCATCTGACTGTGATAGATTGCCTCTGACACCATGTCTATTGGCCACAGTATCATTATTATTACGGGATAAATCATCTGACTGTGATAGATTGCCTCTGACACCATGTCTATTGGCCACAGTATCATTTTTATTACGGGATAAATCATCTGACTGTGATAGATTGACTCTGACACCATGTCTATTGGCCACAGTATCATTATTATTACGGGATAAAGCATCTGACTGTGATAGATTGACTCTGACACCATGTCTATAGGTCACAGTATCATTATTATTACGGGATAAATCATCTGACTGTGATAGATTGACTCTGACACAATGTATATTGGCCACAGTACCACTAGTGGTCCAGGATAAATCATCTGACTGTGATAGATTTACTCTGACGCCATTTCTTTTGGTTAAGGTATCATTATTGTTACAAGATAAATCATCTAACTGTAATAGATTGACTCTAACACCATGTCTATAGATCACAGTATCATTATTATTACAATATAAATCATCTGACTGTGATAGATTGACTCTGACACTATGTCTATAGATCACAGTATCATTATTGTTACAGGATAAATCATCTGACTGTGATAGATTGACTCTGACACTATGTCTATTGGCCACAGTATCATTATTGTTACAAGATAAATCATCTGACTGTGATAGATTAACTATGTCACCATGTTTATAGGTCACAGTATCATTATTATTACGGGATAAATCATCTGACTGTGATAGATTGACTCTGACACCATGTCTATAGGTCACAGTATCATTATTATTACGGGATAAATCATCTGACTGTGATAGATTGACTCTGACACCATGTCTATTGGCCACAGTATCATTATTGTTACAAGATAAATCATCTGACTGTGATAGATTGACTCTGACACCATGTCTATAGATCACAGTATCATTATTATTACAGGATAAATCATCTGACTGTGATAGATTGACTCTGACACCATGTCTATAGATCACAGTATCATTATTATTACAGGAAAAATCATCTGACTGTGATAGATTGACTCTGACACCATGTCTATAGATAACAGTATCATTATTATTACAGGATAAATCATCTGACTGTGATAGATTGACTCTGACACCATGTCTATTGGCCACAGTATCATTATTGTTACGGGATAAATAATCTGACTGTGATAGATTGACTCTGACACCATGTCTATAGGTCACAGTATCATTATTATTACGGGATAAATCATATGACTGTGATAGATTGACTCTGACACCATGTCTATAGGTCACAGTATCATTATTATTACGGGATAAACCATCTGACTGTGATAGATTGACTCTGACACCATGTCTATAGATCACAGTATCATTATTATTACGGGATAAATCATCTGACTGTGATAGATTGACTCTGACACCATGTCTATAGGTCACAGTATCATTATTATTACGGGATAAATCATCTGACTGTGATAGATTGACTCTGACACAATGTATATTAGCCACAGTACCACTAGTGGTACAGGATAAATCATCTGACTGTGATAGATTTACTCTGACGCCATTTCTTTTGGTTAAGGTATCATTATTGTTACAAGATAAATCATCTGACTGTAATAGATTGACTCTAACACCATGTCTATAGATCACAGTATCATTATTATTACAAGATAAATCATCTGACTGTGATAGATTGACTCTGACACCATGTCTATAGATCACAGTATCATTATTGTTACAGGATAAATCATCTGACTGTGATAGATTGACTCTGACACTATGTCTATTGGCCACAGTATCATTATTGTTACAAGATAAATCATCTGACTGTGATAGATTAACTATGTCACCATGTTTATAGGTCACAGTATCATTATTATTACGGGATAAATCATCTGACTGTGATAGATTGACTCTGACACCATGTCTATAGGTCACAGTATCATTATTATTACGGGATAAATCATCTGACTGTGATAGATTGACTCTGACACCATGTCTATTGGCCACAGTATCATTATTGTTACAAGATAAATCATCTGACTGTGATAGATTGACTCTGACACCATGTCTATAGATCACAGTATCATTATTATTACAGGATAAATCATCTGACTGTGATAGATTGACTCTGACACCATGTCTATAGATCACAGTATCATTATTATTACAGGATAAATCATCTGACTGTGATAGATTGACTCTGACACCATGTCTATAGATAACAGTATCATTATTATTACAGGATAAATCATCTGACTGTGATAGATTGACTCTGACACCATGTCTATTGGCCACAGTATCATTATTGTTACGGGATAAATAATCTGACTGTGATAGATTGACTCTGACACCATGTCTATAGGTCACAGTATCATTATTATTACGGGATAAATCATATGACTGTGATAGATTGACTCTGACACCATGTCTATAGGTCACAGTATCATTATTATTACGGGATAAATCATCTGACTGTGATAGATTGACTCTGACACCATGTCTATTGGCCACAGTATCATTATTGTTACAAGATAAATCATCTGACTGTGATAGATTGACTCTGACACCATGTCTATAGATCACAGTATCATTATTATTACAGGATAAATCATCTGACTGTGATAGATTGACTCTGACACCATGTCTATTGGCCACAGTATCATTATTGTTACGGGATAAATAATCTGACTGTGATAGATTGACTCTGACACCATGTCTATAGGTCACAGTATCATTATTATTACGGGATAAATCATATGACTGTGATAGATTGACTCTGACACCATGTCTATAGGTCACAGTATCATTATTATTACGGGATAAACCATCTGACTGTGATAGATTGACTCTGACACCATGTCTATAGATCACAGTATCATTATTATTACGGGATAAATCATCTGACTGTGATAGATTGACTCTGACACAATGTCTATTGGCCACAGTATCATTATTGTTACAAGATAAATCATCTGACTGTGATAGATTGACTCTGACACCATGTCTATAGATCACAGTATCATTATTATTACAGGATAAATCATCTGACTGTGATAGATTGACTCTGACACCATGTCTATAGATCACAGTATCATTATTATTACAGGATAAATCATCTGACTGTGATAGATTGACTCTGACACCATGTCTATTGGCCACAGTATCATTATTGTTACGGGATAAATAATCTGACTGTGATAGATTGACTCTGACACAATGTCTATTGGCCACAGTATCATTATTATTACGGGATAAATCATCTGACTGTGATAGATTGACTCTGATACCATGTCTATTGGCCACAGAAGCACTAGTGGTACAGGATAAATCATCTGACTGTGATAGATTGACTCTGACACCATGTCTATAGGTCACAGTATCATTATTATTACAGGATAAATCATCTGACTGTGATAGATTGACTCTGACACCATGTCTATTGGCCACAGTATCATTATTATTACGGGATAAATCATCTGACTGTGATAGATTGACTCTGACACCATGTCTATTGGCCACAGTATCATTATTATTACGGGATAAATCATCTGACTGTGATAGATTGACTCTGACACCATGTCTATTGGCCACAGTATCATTATTATTACGGGATAAATCATCTGACTGTGATAGATTGACTCTGACACCATGTCTATAGGTCACAGTATCATTATTATTACGGGATAAATCATCTGACTGTGATAGATTGACTCTGACACAATGTATATTGGCCACAGTACCACTAGTGGTACAGGATAAATCATCTGACTGTGATAGATTTACTCTGACGCCATTTCTTTTGGTTAAGGTATCATTATTGTTACAAGATAAATCATCTGACTGTAATAGATTGACTCTAACACCATGTCTATAGATCACAGTATCATTATTATTACAAGATAAATCATCTGACTGTGATAGATTGACTCTGACACCATGTCTATAGATCACAGTATCATTATTGTTACAGGATAAATCATCTGACTGTGATAGATTGACTCTGACACTATGTCTATTGGCCACAGTATCATTATTGTTACAAGATAAATCATCTGACTGTGATAGATTAACTATGTCACCATGTTTATAGGTCACAGTATCATTATTATTACGGGATAAATCATCTGACTGTGATAGATTGACTCTGACACCATGTCTATAGGTCACAGTATCATTATTATTACGGGATAAATCATCTGACTGTGATAGATTGACTCTGACACCATGTCTATTGGCCACAGTATCATTATTGTTACAAGATAAATCATCTGACTGTGATAGATTGACTCTGACACCATGTCTATAGATCACAGTATCATTATTATTACAGGATAAATCATCTGACTGTGATAGATTGACTCTGACACCATGTCTATAGATCACAGTATCATTATTATTACAGGATAAATCATCTGACTGTGATAGATTGACTCTGACACCATGTCTATAGATAACAGTATCATTATTATTACAGGATAAATCATCTGACTGTGATAGATTGACTCTGACACCATGTCTATTGGCCACAGTATCATTATTGTTACGGGATAAATAATCTGACTGTGATAGATTGACTCTGACACCATGTCTATAGGTCACAGTATCATTATTATTACGGGATAAATCATATGACTGTGATAGATTGACTCTGACACCATGTCTATAGGTCACAGTATCATTATTATTACGGGATAAACCATCTGACTTTATCGGACCATAGATGAATTATCACGTTGTGATTGGTTATACGCCGTCACGTGGTGACCCCCTATGAGACCGTAGGGGGTTAGTAGGTTTCATAGGGGGTTCATGACGCGTTAATGGCGACGTCATCTATTGATGTTGTTGCGTTTCATTGTTTATTTTTCAACAAAACGACGCAGAAAAAGTCCAGCGTCCGATAAATTCGTTATACGGTTAACTACTGACCCCCTACGGATCCATAGAGGGTGAATAAAATTCATAGGGGACTCGGCCTCCGGCCTCACCCCCTATGGATTTTACTAACCCTCTATGGATCCGTAGGGGTCAGTAGCGAACCATATAACTTATAGTGATAGATTGACTCTGACACCATGTCTATAGATCACAGTATCATTATTATTACGGGATAAATCATCTGACTGTGATAGATTGACTCTGACACCATGTCTATAGGTCACAGTATCATTATTGTTACAAGATAAATCATCTGACTGTGATAGATTGACTCTGACACCATGTCTATAGATCACAGTATCATTATTGTTACAGGATAAATCATCTGACTGTGATAGATTGACTATGTCACCATGTTTATAGGTTACAGTATCATTATTATTACGGGATAAATCATCTGACTGTGATAGATTGACTCTGACACCATGTCTATAGGTCACAGTATCATTATTATTACGGGATAAATCATCTGACTGTGATAGATTGACTCTGACACCATGTCTATTGGCCACAGTATCATTATTGTTACAAGATAAATCATCTGACTGTGATAGATTGACTCTGACATCATGTCTATAGATCACAGTATCATTATTATTACAGGATAAATCATCTGACTGTGATAGATTGACTCTGACACCATGTCTATAGATCACAGTATCATTATTATTACAGGATAAATCATCTGACTGTGATAGATTGACTCTGACACCATGTCTATAGATAACAGTATCATTATTATTACAGGATAAATCATCTGACTGTGATAGATTGACTCTGACACCATGTCTATTGGCCACAGTATCATTATTGTTACGGGATAAATAATCTGACTGTGATAGATTGACTCTGACACCATGTCTATAGGTCACAGTATCATTATTATTACGGGATAAATCATATGACTGTGATAGATTGACTCTGACACCATGTCTATAGGTCACAGTATCATTATTATTACGGGATAAACCATCTGACTGTGATAGATTGACTCTGACACCATGTCTATAGATCACAGTATCATTATTATTACGGGATAAATCATCTGACTGTGATAGATTGACTCTGACACCATGTCTATAGGTCACAGTATCATTATTGTTACAAGATAAATCATCTGACTGTGATAGATTGACTCTGACACCATGTCTATAGATCACAGTATCATTATTGTTACAGGATAAATCATCTGACTGTGATAGATTGACTATGTCACCATGTTTATAGGTCACAGTATCATTATTATTACGGGATAAATCATCTGACTGTGATAGATTGACTCTGACACCATGTCTATAGGTCACAGTATCATTATTATTACGGGATAAATCATCTGACTGTGATAGATTAACTATGTCACCATGTTTATAGGTCACAGTATCATTATTGTTACAGGATAAATCATCTGACTGTGATAGATTGACTCTGACACTATGTGTATTGGCCACAGTATCATTATTGTTACAAGATAAATCATCTGACTGTGATAGATTGACTCTGACACCATGTCTATAGATCACAGTATCATTATTATTACAGGATAAATCATCTGACTGTGATAGATTGACTCTGACACCATGTCTATAGATCACAGTATCATTATTATTACAGGATAAATCATCTGACTGTGATAGATTGACTCTGACACCATGTCTATTGGCCACAGTATCATTATTGTTACGGGATAAATAATCTGACTGTGATAGATTGACTCTGACACAATGTCTATTGGCCACAGTATCATTATTATTACGGGATAAATGATCTGACTGTGATAGATTGACTCTGATACCATGTCTTTTGGCCACAGAAGCACTAGTGGTACAGGATAAATCATCTGACTGTGATAGATTGACTCTGACACCATGTCTATAGGTCACAGTATCATTATTATTACGGGATAAATCATCTGACTGTGATAGATTGACTCTGACACCATGTCTATTAGCCACAGTATCATTATTATTACGGGATAAATCATCTGACTGTGATAGATTGACTCTGACACCATGTCTATTGGCCACAGTATCATTATTGTTACAAGATAAATCATCTGACTGTGATAGATTGACTCTGACAACATGTCTATAGGTCACAGTATCATTATTATTACGGGATAAATCATCTGACTGTGATAGATTGACTCTGACACCATGTCTATAGATCACAGTATCATTATTATTACAAGATAAATCATCTGACTGTGATAGATTGACTCTGACACAATGTCTATTGGCCAGAGTACCACTAGTGGTACAGGATAAATCATCTGACTGTGATAGATTTACTCTGACGCCATTTCTTTTGGTTAAGGTATCATTATTGTTACAAGATAAATCATCTGACTGTAATAGATTGACTCTAACACCATGTCTATAGATCACATTATCATTATTATTACAAGATAAATCATCTGACTGTGATAGATTGACTCTGACACCATGTCTATAGATCACAGTATCATTATTGTTACAGGATAAATCATCTGACTGTGATAGATTGACTCTGACACTATGTCTATTGGCCACAGTATCATTATTGTTACAAGATAAATCATCTGACTGTGATAGATTAACTATGTCACCATGTTTATAGGTCACAGTATCATTATTATTACGGGATAAATCATCTGACTGTGATAGATTGACTCTGACACCATGTCTATAGGTCACAGTATCATTATTATTACGGGATAAATCATCTGACTGTGATAGATTGACTCTGACACCATGTCTATTGGCCACAGTATCATTATTGTTACAAGATAAATCATCTGACTGTGATAGATTGACTCTGACACCATGTCTATAGATCACAGTATCATTATTATTACAGGATAAATCATCTGACTGTGATAGATTGACTCTGACACCATGTCCATAGATCACAGTATCATTATTATTACAGGATAAATCATCTGACTGTGATAGATTGACTCTGACACCATGTCTATAGATAACAGTATCATTATTATTACAGGATAAATCATCTGACTGTGATAGATTGACTCTGACACCATGTCTATTGGCCACAGTATCATTATTGTTACGGGATAAATAATCTGACTGTGATAGATTGACTCTGACACCATGTCTATAGGTCACAGTATCATTATTATTACGGGATAAATCATATGACTGTGATAGATTGACTCTGACACCATGTTTATAGGTCACAGTATCATTATTATTACGGGATAAACCATCTGACTGTGATAGATTGACTCTGACACCATGTCTATAGATCACAGTATCATTATTATTACGGGATAAATCATCTGACTGTGATAGATTGACTCTGACACCATGTCTATAGGTCACAGTATCATTATTGTTACAAGATAAATCATCTGACTGTGATAGATTGACTCTGACACCATGTCTATAGATCACAGTATCATTATTGTTACAGGATAAATCATCTGACTGTGATAGATTGACTATGTCACCATGTTTATAGGTCACAGTATCATTATTGTTACAGGATAAATCATCTGACTGTGATAGATTGACTCTGACACCATGTCTATAGGTCACAGTATCATTATTATTACGGGATAAATCATCTGACTGTGATAGATTAACTATGTCACCATGTTTATAGGTCACAGTATCATTATTGTTACAGGGTAAATCATCTGACTGTGATAGATTGACTCTGACACTATGTCTATTGGCCACAGTATCATTATTTTTACAAGATATATCATCTGACTGTGATAGATTAACTATGTCACCATGTTTATAGGTCACAGTATCATTATTATTACGAAATAAATCATCTGACTGTGATAGATTGACTCTGACACCATGTCTATAGGTCACAGTATCATTATTATTACGGGATAAATCATCTGACTGTGATAGATTGACTCTGACACAATGTCTATTGGCCACAGTATCATTATTGTTACAAGATAAATCATCTGACTGTGATAGATTGACTCTGACACCATGTCTATAGATCACAGTATCATTATTATTACAGGATAAATCATCTGACTGTGATAGATTGACTCTGACACCATGTCTATAGATCACAGTATCATTATTATTACAGGATAAATCATCTGACTGTGATAGATTGACTCTGACACCATGTCTATTGGCCACAGTATCATTATTGTTACGGGATAAATAATCTGACTGTGATAGATTGACTCTGACACAATGTCTATTGGCCACAATATCATTATTATTACGGGATAAATCATCTGACTGTGATAGATTGACTCTGACACCATGTCTATAGGTCACAGTATCATTATTATTACGGGATAAATCATCTGACTGTGATAGATTGACTCTGACACCATGTCTATAGATCACAGTATCATTATTATTACAAGATAAATCATCTGACTGTGATAGATTGACTCTGACACAATGTCTATTGGCCACAGTACCACTAGTGGTACAGGATAAATCATCTGACTGTGATAGATTGACTCTGACACCATGTCTATAGGTCACAGTATCATTATTGTTACAGGATAAATCATCTGACTGTGATAGATTGACTCTGCCAACATGTTTATAGGTCACAGTATCATTATTGTTACAGGATAAATCATCTGACTGTGATAGATTGACTCTGACACCATGTCTATAGGTCACAGTATCATTATTATTACGGGATAAATCATCTGACTGTGATAGATTAACTATGTCACCATGTTTATAGGTCACAGTATCATTATTGTTACAGGATAAATCATCTGACTGTGATAGATTGACTCTGACACTATGTGTATTGGCCACAGTATCATTATTGTTACAAGATAAATCATCTGACTGTGATAGATTGACTCTGACACCATGTCTATAGATCACAGTATCATTATTATTACAGGATAAATCATCTGACTGTGATAGATTGACTCTGACACCATGTCTATAGATCACAGTATCATTATTATTACAGGATAAATCATCTGACTGTGATAGATTGACTCTGACACCATGTCTATTGGCCACAGTATCATTATTGTTACGGGATAAATAATCTGACTGTGATAGATTGACTCTGACACAATGTCTATTGGCCACAGTATCATTATTATTACGGGATAAATCATCTGACTGTGATAGATTGACTCTGATACCATGTCTTTTGGCCACAGAAGCACTAGTGGTACAGGATAAATCATCTGACTGTGATAGATTGACTCTGACACCATGTCTATAGGTCACAGTATCATTATTATTACGGGATAAATCATCTGACTGTGATAGATTGACTCTGACACCATGTCTATTGGCCACAGTATCATTATTATTACGGGATAAATCATCTGACTGTGATAGATTGACTCTGACACCATGTCTATTGGCCACAGTATCATTATTGTTACAAGATAAATCATCTGACTGTGATAGATTGACTCTGACAACATGTCTATATGTCACAGTATCATTATTATTACGGGATAAATCATCTGACTGTGATAGATTGACTCTGACACCATGTCTATAGATCACAGTATCATTATTATTACAAGATAAATCATCTGACTGTGATAGATTGACTCTGACACAATGTCTATTGGCCAGAGTACCACTAGTGGTACAGGATAAATCATCTGACTGTGATAGATTTACTCTGACGCCATTTCTTTTGGTTAAGGTATCATTATTGTTACAAGATAAATCATCTGACTGTAATAGATTGACTCTAACACCATGTCTATAGATCACAGTATCATTATTATTACAAGATAAATCATCTGACTGTGATAGATTGACTCTGACACCATGTCTATAGATCACAGTATCATTATTGTTACAGGATAAATCATCTGACTGTGATAGATTGACTCTGACACTATGTCTATTGGCCACAGTATCATTATTGTTACAAGATAAATCATCTGACTGTGATAGATTAACTATGTCACCATGTTTATAGGTCACAGTATCATTATTATTACGGGATAAATCATCTGACTGTGATAGATTGACTCTGACACCATGTCTATAGGTCACAGTATCATTATTATTACGGGATAAATCATCTGACTGTGATAGATTGACTCTGACACCATGTCTATTGGCCACAGTATCATTATTGTTACAAGATAAATCATCTGACTGTGATAGATTGACTCTGACACCATGTCTATAGATCACAGTATCATTATTATTACAGGATAAATCATCTGACTGTGATAGATTGACTCTGACACCATGTCCATAGATCACAGTATCATTATTATTACAGGATAAATCATCTGACTGTGATAGATTGACTCTGACACCATGTCTATAGATAACAGTATCATTATTATTACAGGATAAATCATCTGACTGTGATAGATTGACTCTGACACCATGTCTATTGGCCACAGTATCATTATTGTTACGGGATAAATAATCTGACTGTGATAGATTGACTCTGACACCATGTCTATAGGTCACAGTATCATTATTATTACGGGATAAACCATCTGACTGTGATAGATTGACTCTGACACCATGTCTATAGATCACAGTATCATTATTATTACGGGATAAATCATCTGACTGTGATAGATTGACTCTGACACCATGTCTATAGGTCACAGTATCATTATTGTTACAAGATAAATCATCTGACTGTGATAGATTGACTCTGACACCATGTCTATAGATCACAGTATCATTATTGTTACAGGATAAATCATCTGACTGTGATAGATTGACTATGTCACCATGTTTATAGGTCACAGTATCATTATTGTTACAGGATAAATCATCTGACTGTGATAGATTGACTCTGACACCATGTCTATAGGTCACAGTATCATTATTATTACGGGATAAATCATCTGACTGTGATAGATTAACTATGTCACCATGTTTATAGGTCACAGTATCATTATTGTTACAGGGTAAATCATCTGACTGTGATAGATTGACTCTGACACTATGTCTATTGGCCACAGTATCATTATTTTTACAAGATATATCATCTGACTGTGATAGATTAACTATGTCACCATGTTTATAGGTCACAGTATCATTATTATTACGAAATAAATCATCTGACTGTGATAGATTGACTCTGACACCATGTCTATAGGTCACAGTATCATTATTATTACGGGATAAATCATCTGACTGTGATAGATTGACTCTGACACAATGTCTATTGGCCACAGTATCATTATTGTTACAAGATAAATCATCTGACTGTGATAGATTGACTCTGACACCATGTCTATAGATCACAGTATCATTATTATTACAGGATAAATCATCTGACTGTGATAGATTGACTCTGACACCATGTCTATAGATCACAGTATCATTATTATTACAGGATAAATCATCTGACTGTGATAGATTGACTCTGACACCATGTCTATTGGCCACAGTATCATTATTGTTACGGGATAAATAATCTGACTGTGATAGATTGACTCTGACACAATGTCTATTGGCCACAATATCATTATTATTACGGGATAAATCATCTGACTGTGATAGATTGACTCTGACACCATGTCTATAGGTGACAGTATCATTATTATTACGGGATAAATCATCTGACTGTGATAGATTGACTCTGACACCATGTCTATAGATCACAGTATCATTATTATTACAAGATAAATCATCTGACTGTGATAGATTGACTCTGACACAATGTCTATTGGCCACAGTACCACTAGTGGTACAGGATAAATCATCTGACTGTGATAGATTGACTCTGACACCATGTCTATAGGTCACAGTATCATTATTATTACGGGATAAATCATCTGACTGTGATAGATTGACTCTGACACCATGTCTTTTGGCCACAGTATCATTATTATTACGGGATAAATCATCTGACTGTGATAGATTGACTCTGCCACCATGTCTATTGGCCACAGTATCACTATTGTTACAAGATAAATCATCTGACTGTGATAGATTGACTCTGACACCATGTCTATAGGTCACAGTATCATTATTATTACGGGATAAATCATCTGACTGTGATAGATTGACTCTGACACCATGTCTATAGATCACAGTATCATTATTATTACAAGATAAATCATCTGACTGTGATAGATTGACTCTGACACAATGTCTATTGGCCACAGTACCACTAGTGGTACAGGATAAATCATCTGACTGTGATAGATTTACTCTGACGCCATTTCTTTTGGTTAAGGTATCATTATTGTTACAAGATAAATCATCTGACTGTAATAGATTGACTCTAACACCATGTCTATAGATCACAGTATCATTATTATTACAAGATAAATCATCTGACTGTGATAGATTGACTCTGACACAATGTCTATTGGCCACAGTACCACTAGTGGTACAGAATAAATCATCTGACTGTGATAGATTTACTCTGACACCATGTCTATAGGTCACAGTATCATTATTGTTACAAGATAAATCATCTGACTGTGATAGATTGACTCTGACACCATGTCTATAGATCACAGTATCATTATTGTTACAGGATAAATCATCTGACTGTGATAGATTGACTATGTCACCATGTTTATAGGTCACAGTATCATTATTGTTACAGGATAAATCATCTGACTGTGATAGATTGACTCTGACACCATGTCTATAGGTCACAGTATCATTATTATTACGGGATAAATCATCTGACTGTGATAGATTGACTCTGACACCATGTCTATAGGTCACAGTATCATTATTGTTACAAGATAAATCATCTGACTGTGATAGATTGACTCTGACACCATGTCTATAGATCACAGTGTCATTATTGTTACAGGATAAATCATCTGACTGTGATAGATTGACTATGTCACCATGTTTATAGGTCACAGTATCATTATTGTTACAGGATAAATCCTCTGACTGTGATAGATTGACTCTGACACCATGTCTATAGGTCACAGTATCATTATTAGTACGGGATAAATCATCTGACTGTGATAGATTAACTATGTCACCATGTTTATAGGTCACAGTATCATTATTGTTACAGGATAAATCATCTGACTGTGATAGATTGACTCTGACACTATGTCTATTGGCCACAGTATCATTATTTTTACAAGATTAATCATCTGACTGTGATAGATTAACTATGTCACCATGTCTATAGGTCACAGTATCATTATTATTACGGGATAAATCATCTGACTGTGATAGATTGACTCTGACACCATGTCTATAGATCACAGTATCATTATTATTACAAGATAAATCATCTGACTGTGATAGATTGACTCTGACACAATGTCTATTGGCCACAGTACCACTAGTGGTACAGGATAAATCATCTGACTGTGATAGATTTACTCTGACGCCATTTCTTTTGGTTAAGGTATCATTATTGTTACAAGATAAATCATCTGACTGTAATAGATTGACTCTAACACCATGTCTATAGATCACAGTATCATTATTATTACAAGATAAATCATCTGACTGTGATAGATTGACTCTGACACAATGTCTATTGGCCACAGTACCACTAGTGGTACAGAATAAATCATCTGACTGTGATAGATTTACTCTGACACCATGTCTATAGGTCACAGTATCATTATTGTTACAAGATAAATCATCTGACTGTGATAGATTGACTCTGACACCATGTCTATAGATCACAGTATCATTATTGTTACAGGATAAATCATCTGACTGTGATAGATTGACTATGTCACCATGTTTATAGGTCACAGTATCATTATTGTTACAGGATAAATCATCTGACTGTGATAGATTGACTCTGACACCATGTCTATAGGTCACAGTATCATTATTATTACGGGATAAATCATCTGACTGTGATAGATTGACTCTGACACCATGTCTATAGGTCACAGTATCATTATTGTTACAAGATAAATCATCTGACTGTGATAGATTGACTCTGACACCATGTCTATAGATCACAGTGTCATTATTGTTACAGGATAAATCATCTGACTGTGATAGATTGACTATGTCACCATGTTTATAGGTCACAGTATCATTATTGTTACAGGATAAATCCTCTGACTGTGATAGATTGACTCTGACACCATGTCTATAGGTCACAGTATCATTATTAGTACGGGATAAATCATCTGACTGTGATAGATTAACTATGTCACCATGTTTATAGGTCACAGTATCATTATTGTTACAGGATAAATCATCTGACTGTGATAGATTGACTCTGACACTATGTCTATTGGCCACAGTATCATTATTTTTACAAGATTAATCATCTGACTGTGATAGATTAACTATGTCACCATGTTTATAGGTCACAGTATCAATTATTATTACGAAATAAATCATCTGACTGTGATAGATTGACTCTGACACCATGTCTATAGGTCACAGTATCATTATTATTACGGGATAAATCATCTGACTGTGATAGATTGACTCTGACACAATGTCTATTGGCCACAGTATCATTATTGTTACAAGATAAATCATCTGACTGTGATAGATTGACTCTGACACCATGTCTATAGATCACAGTATCATTATTATTACAGGATAAATCATCTGACTGTGATAGATTGACTCTGACACAATGTCTATAGATCACAGTATCATTATTATTACAGGATAAATCATCAGACTGTGATAGATTGACTCTGACACCATGTCTATTGGCCACAGTATCATTATTATTACGGGATAAATCATCTGACTGTGATAGATTGACTCTGACACCATGTCTATTGGCCACAGTATCATTATTGTTACAAGATAAATCATCTGACTGTGATAGATTGACTCTGACACCATGTCTATAGGTCACAGTATCATTATTATTACGGGATAAATCATCTGACTGTGATAGATTGACTCTGACACCATGTCTATAGATCACAGTATCATTATTATTACAAGATAAATCATCTGACTGTGATAGATTGACTCTGACACAATGTCTATTGGCCACAGTACCACTAGTGGTACAGGATAAATCATCTGACTGTGATAGATTTACTCTGACGCCATTTCTTTTGGTTAAGGTATCATTATTGTTACAAGATAAATCATCTGACTGTAATAGATTGACTCTAACACCATGTCTATAGATCACAGTATCATTATTATTACAAGATAAATCATCTGACTGTGATAGATTGACTCTGACACCATGTCTATAGATCACAGTATCATTATTGTTACAGGATAAATCATCTGACTGTGATAGATTGACCCTGACACTATGTCTATTGGCCACAGTATCATTATTGTTACAAGATAAATCATATGACTGTGATAGATTAACTATGTCACCATGTTTATAGGTCACAGTATCATTATTATTACGGGATAAATCATCTGACTGTGATAGATTGACTCTGACACCATGTCTATAGGTCACAGTATCATTATTATTACGGGATAAATCATCTGACTGTGATAGATTGACTCTGACACCATGTCTATTGGCCACAGTATCATTATTGTTACAAGATAAATCATCTGACTGTGATAGATTGACTCTGACACCATGTCTATAGATCACAGTATCATTATTATTACAGGATAAATCATCTGACTGTGATAGATTGACTCTGACACCATGTCTATAGATCACAGTATCATTATTATTACAGGATAAATCATCTGACTGTGATAGATTGACTCTGACACCATGTCTATAGATCACAGTATCATTATTATTACAGGATAAATCATCTGACTGTGATAGATTGACTCTGACACCATGTCTATTGGCCACAGTATCATTATTGTTACGGGATAAATAATCTGACTGTGATAGATTGACTCTGACACCATGTCTATAGGTCACAGTATCATTATTATTACGGGATAAATCATATGACTGTGATAGATTGACTCTGACACCATGTCTATAGGTCACAGTATCATTATTATTACGGGATAAATCATCTGACTGTGATAGATTGACTCTGACACCATGTCTATAGATCACAGTATCATTATTATTACGGGATAAATCATCTGACTGTGATAGATTGACTCTGACACCATGTCTATAGGTCACAGTATCATTATTGTTTCAAGATAAATCATCTGACTGTGATAGATTGACTCTGACACCATGTCTATAGATCACAGTATCATTATTGTTACAGGATAAATCATCTGACTGTGATAGATTGACTATGTCACCATGTTTATAGGTCACAGTATCATTATTGTTACAGGATAAATCATCTGACTGTGATAGATTGACTCTGACACCATGTCTATAGGTCACAGTATCATTATTATTACGGGATAAATCATCTGACTGTGATAGATTAACTATGTCACCATGTTTATAGGTCACAGTATCATTATTGTTACAGGGTAAATCATCTGACTGTGATAGATTGACTCTGACACTATGTCTATTGGCCACAGTATCATTATTTTTACAAGATAAATCATCTGACTGTGATAGATTAACTATGTCACCATGTCTATAGGTCACAGTATCATTATTGTTACAAGATAAATCATCTGACTGTGATAGATTGACTCTGACACCATGTCTATAGATCACAGTATCATTATTGTTACAGGATAAATCATCTGACTGTGATAGATTGACTATGTCACCATGTTTATAGGTCACAGTATCATTATTGTAACAGGATAAATCATCTGACTGTGATAGATTGACTCTGACACCATGTCTATAGGTCACAGTATCATTATTATTACGGGATAAATCATCTGACTGTGATAGATTAACTATGTCACCATGTTTATAGGTCACAGTATCATTATTGTTACAGGGTAAATCATCTGACTGTGATAGATTGACTCTGACACTATGTCTATTGGCCACAGTATCATTATTTTTACAAGATATATCATCTGACTGTGATAGATTAACTATGTCACCATGTTTATAGGTCACAGTATCATTATTATTACGAAATAAATCATCTGACTGTGATAGATTGACTCTGACACCATGTCTATAGGTCACAGTATCATTATTATTACGGGATAAATCATCTGACTGTGATAGATTGACTCTGACACAATGTCTATTGGCCACAGTATCATTATTGTTACAAGATAAATCATCTGACTGTGATAGATTGACTCTGACACCATGTCTATAGATCACAGTATCATTATTATTACAGGATAAATCATCTGACTGTGATAGATTGACTCTGACACCATGTCTATAGATCACAGTATCATTATTATTACAGGATAAATCATCTGACTGTGATAGATTGACTCTGACACCATGTCTATTGGCCACAGTATCATTATTGTTACGGGATAAATAATCTGACTGTGATAGATTGACTCTGACACAATGTCTATTGGCCACAATATCATTATTATTACGGGATAAATCATCTGACTGTGATAGATTGACTCTGACACCATGTCTATAGGTCACAGTATCATTATTATTACGGGATAAATCATCTGACTGTGATAGATTGACTCTGACACCATGTCTATAGATCACAGTATCATTATTATTACAAGATAAATCATCTGACTGTGATAGATTGACTCTGACACAATGTCTATTGGCCACAGTACCACTAGTGGTACAGGATAAATCATCTGACTGTGATAGATTGACTCTGACACCATGTCTATAGGTCACAGTATCATTATTATTACGGGATAAATCATCTGACTGTGATAGATTGACTCTGACACCATGTCTTTTGGCCACAGTATCATTATTATTACGGGATAAATCATCTGACTGTGATAGATTGACTCTGCCACCATGTCTATTGGCCACAGTATCACTATTGTTACAAGATAAATCATCTGACTGTGATAGATTGACTCTGACACCATGTCTATAGGTCACAGTATCATTATTATTACGGGATAAATCATATGACTGTGATAGATTGACTCTGACACCATGTCTATAGATCACAGTATCATTATTATTACAAGATAAATCATCTGACTGTGATAGATTGACTCTGACACAATGTCTATTGGCCACAGTACCACTAGTGGTACAGGATAAATCATCTGACTGTGATAGATTTACTCTGACGCCATTTCTTTTGGTTAAGGTATCATTATTGTTACAAGATAAATCATCTGACTGTAATAGATTGACTCTAACACCATGTCTATAGATCACAGTATCATTATTATTACAAGATAAATCATCTGACTGTGATAGATTGACTCTGACACAATGTCTATTGGCCACAGTACCACTAGTGGTACAGAATAAATCATCTGACTGTGATAGATTTACTCTGACACCATGTCTATAGGTCACAGTATCATTATTGTTACAAGATAAATCATCTGACTGTGATAGATTGACTCTGACACCATGTCTATAGATCACAGTATCATTATTGTTACAGGATAAATCATCTGACTGTGATAGATTGACTATGTCACCATGTTTATAGGTCACAGTATCATTATTGTTACAGGATAAATCATCTGACTGTGATAGATTGACTCTGACACCATGTCTATAGGTCACAGTATCATTATTATTACGGGATAAATCATCTGACTGTGATAGATTGACTCTGACACCATGTCTATAGGTCACAGTATCATTATTGTTACAAGATAAATCATCTGACTGTGATAGATTGACTCTGACACCATGTCTATAGATCACAGTATCATTATTGTTACAGGATAAATCATCTGACTGTGATAGATTGACTATGTCACCATGTTTATAGGTCACAGTATCATTATTGTTACAGGATAAATCCTCTGACTGTGATAGATTGACTCTGACACCATGTCTATAGGTCACAGTATCATTATTAGTACGGGATAAATCATCTGACTGTGATAGATTAACTATGTCACCATGTTTATAGGTCACAGTATCATTATTGTTACAGGATAAATCATCTGACTGTGATAGATTGACTCTGACACTATGTCTATTGGCCACAGTATCATTATTTTTACAAGATTAATCATCTGACTGTGATAGATTAACTATGTCACCATGTTTATAGGTCACAGTATCAATTATTATTACGAAATAAATCATCTGACTGTGATAGATTGACTCTGACACCATGTCTATAGGTCACAGTATCATTATTATTACGGGATAAATCATCTGACTGTGATAGATTGACTCTGACACAATGTCTATTGGCCACAGTATCATTATTGTTACAAGATAAATCATCTGACTGTGATAGATTGACTCTGACACCATGTCTATAGATCACAGTATCATTATTATTACAGGATAAATCATCTGACTGTGATAGATTGACTCTGACACCATGTCTATAGATCACAGTATCATTATTATTACAGGATAAATCATCTGACTGTGATAGATTGACTCTGACACCATGTCTATTGGCCACAGTATCATTATTATTACGGGATAAATCATCTGACTGTGATAGATTGACTCTGACACCATGTCTATTGGCCACAGTATCATTATTGTTACAAGATAAATCATCTGACTGTGATAGATTGACTCTGACACCATGTCTATAGGTCACAGTATCATTATTATTACGGGATAAATCATCTGACTGTGATAGATTGACTCTGACACCATGTCTATAGATCACAGTATCATTATTATTACAAGATAAATCATCTGACTGTGATAGATTGACTCTGACACAATGTCTATTGGCCACAGTACCACTAGTGGTACAGGATAAATCATCTGACTGTGATAGATTTACTCTGACGCCATTTCTTTTGGTTAAGGTATCATTATTGTTACAAGATAAATCATCTGACTGTAATAGATTGACTCTAACACCATGTCTATAGATCACAGTATCATTATTATTACAAGATAAATCATCTGACTGTGATAGATTGACTCTGACACCATGTCTATAGATCACAGTATCATTATTGTTACAGGATAAATCATCTGACTGTGATAGATTGACCCTGACACTATGTCTATTGGCCACAGTATCATTATTGTTACAAGATAAATCATATGACTGTGATAGATTAACTATGTCACCATGTTTATAGGTCACAGTATCATTATTATTACGGGATAAATCATCTGACTGTGATAGATTGACTCTGACACCATGTCTATAGGTCACAGTATCATTATTATTACGGGATAAATCATCTGACTGTGATAGATTGACTCTGACACCATGTCTATTGGCCACAGTATCATTATTGTTACAAGATAAATCATCTGACTGTGATAGATTGACTCTGACACCATGTCTATAGATCACAGTATCATTATTATTACAGGATAAATCATCTGACTGTGATAGATTGACTCTGACACCATGTCTATAGATCACAGTATCATTATTATTACAGGATAAATCATCTGACTGTGATAGATTGACTCTGACACCATGTCTATAGATCACAGTATCATTATTATTACAGGATAAATCATCTGACTGTGATAGATTGACTCTGACACCATGTCTATTGGCCACAGTATCATTATTGTTACGGGATAAATAATCTGACTGTGATAGATTGACTCTGACACCATGTCTATAGGTCACAGTATCATTATTATTACGGGATAAATCATATGACTGTGATAGATTGACTCTGACACCATGTCTATAGGTCACAGTATCATTATTATTACGGGATAAATCATCTGACTGTGATAGATTGACTCTGACACCATGTCTATAGATCACAGTATCATTATTATTACGGGATAAATCATCTGACTGTGATAGATTGACTCTGACACCATGTCTATAGGTCACAGTATCATTATTGTTTCAAGATAAATCATCTGACTGTGATAGATTGACTCTGACACCATGTCTATAGATCACAGTATCATTATTGTTACAGGATAAATCATCTGACTGTGATAGATTGACTATGTCACCATGTTTATAGGTCACAGTATCATTATTGTTACAGGATAAATCATCTGACTGTGATAGATTGACTCTGACACCATGTCTATAGGTCACAGTATCATTATTATTACGGGATAAATCATCTGACTGTGATAGATTAACTATGTCACCATGTTTATAGGTCACAGTATCATTATTGTTACAGGGTAAATCATCTGACTGTGATAGATTGACTCTGACACTATGTCTATTGGCCACAGTATCATTATTTTTACAAGATAAATCATCTGACTGTGATAGATTAACTATGTCACCATGTTTATAGGTCACAGTATCATTATTATTACGAAATAAATCATCTGACTGTGATAGATTGACTCTGACACCATGTCTATAGGTCACAGTATCATTATTATTACGGGATAAATCATCTGACTGTGATAGATTGACTCTGACACAATGTCTATTGGCCACAGTATCATTATTGTTACAAGATAAATCATCTGACTGTGATAGATTGACTCTGACACCATGTCTATAGATCACAGTATCATTATTATTACAGGATAAATCATCTGACTGTGATAGATTGACTCTGACACCATGTCTATAGATCACAGTATCATTATTATTACAGGATAAATCATCTGACTGTGATAGATTGACTCTGACACCATGTCTATTGGCCACAGTATCATTATTGTTACGGGATAAATAATCTGACTGTGATAGATTGACTCTGACACAATGTCTATTGGCCACAGTATCATTATTATTACGGGATAAATCATCTGACTGTGATAGATTGACTCTGATACCATGTCTATAGGCCACAGTACCACTAGTGGTACAGGATAAATCATCTGACTGTGATAGATTGACTCTGACACCATGTCTATAGGTCACAGTATCATTATTATTACGGGATAAATCATCTGACTGTGATAGATTGACTCTGACACCATGTCTATTGGCCACAGTATTAATATTATTACGGGATAAATCATCTGACTGTGATAGATTGACTCTGACACCATGTCTATTGGCCACAGTATCATTATTGTTACAAGATAAATCATCTGACTGTGATAGATTGAATCTGACACCATGTCTATAGGTCACAGTATCATTATTATTACGGGATAAATCATCTGACTGTGATAGATTGACTCTGACACCATGTCTATAGATCACAGTATCATTATTATTACAAGATAAATCATCTGACTGTGATAGATTGACTCTGACACAATGTCTATTGGCCACAGTACCACTAGTGGTACAGGATAAATCATCTGACTGTGATAGATTTACTCTGACGTCATTTCTTTTGGTTAAGGTATCATTATTGTTACAAGATAAATCATCTGACTGTAATAGATTGACTCTAACACCATGTCTATAGATCACAGTATCATTATTATTACAAGATAAATCATCTGACTGTGATAGATTGACTCTGACACAATGTCTATTGGCCACAGTACCACTAGTGGTACAGGATAAATCATCTGACTGTGATAGATTTACTCTGACGCCATTTCTTTTGGTTAAGGTATCATTATTGTTACAAGATAAATCATCTGACTGTGATAGATTGACTCTGACACAATGTTTATAGGTCACAGTATCATTATTATTACGGGATAAATCATCTGACTGTGATAGATTGACTCTGACACCACGTCTCTAGATCACAGTATCATTATTATTACAAGATAAATCATCTGACTGTGATAGATTGACTCTGACACAATGTCTATTGGCCACAGTACCACTAGTGGTACAGGATAAATCATCTGACTGTTATAGATTTACTCTGACGCCATTTCTTTTGGTTAAGGTATCATTATTGTTACAGGATAAATCATCTGACTGTGATAGATTGACTCTGACACCATGTCTATAGGTCACAGTATCATTATTATTACGGGATAAATCATATGACTGTGATAGATTGACTCTGACACCATGTCTATAGGTCACAGTATCATTATTATTACGGGATAAATCATCTGACTGTGATAGATTGACTCTGACACCACGTCTCTAGATCACAGTATCATTATTATTACAAGATAAATCATCTGACTGTGATAGATTGACTCTGACACAATGTCTATTGGCCACAGTACCACTAGTGGTACAGGATAAATCATCTGACTGTTATAGATTTACTCTGACGCCATTTCTTTTGGTTAAGGTATCATTATTGTTACAGGATAAATCATCTGACTGTGATAGATTGACTCTGACACCATGTATATAGGTCACAGTATCATGCTTGCGAATCAGATGGTTGGTAGTACTAGTCCGTAGATGATCACTTCAAAATCACTTTGTAAAAATTTAATTACGGACTGATTTTTTTTGGGTAAAAACCATGAATTATCCCACCTGGGAAATCGCGTTGTGTGTTTCAACCTAACTAGGGTATTAAAAATAGGGGGGATACCAGACATTAAAATATTACCAACTTTCTGTGTAAGAAAACGGTGCAACTACCCACCTGAGGTATCAGAGAGTACTAGTACTAGTCATAGTCAATCGATCACAGTCAATCTATCATAGTACTAGTCATAGTGACCACTTTCATCAGCTCTGTATTAGCTTTCCTGTAGGGACTTCACAGTGGCATAACTAAAAGGAAGGAAAGGGGGTATACGATTTTTTTCTTAATTTTTAACTTTGAAAATTTGCTGCCGCAAGAAAAAGGATGCAATTACCAACCTGAGGATTCGAGTGGAGTGTATTACTAGTAAAAGTTATAACTTTCTACAACGCATGGCAAAAGCTCTGTCAAAGTAACTTCACCAGGGCATTATTAAAAGGCAATTTTGAAATATGTATCAACTTCTAAATTCTGTGTCAAAAAATGGTGAATTTACCCACCTTGGGAATCAGAGGGTGGGAAGTACCTTTCAAGGTGTTCACTTTCACCAACTCTATGAAAGGTTTGCTTTAGGGACGTCACAATAGCAGGACAAAACGAGAAAAGTGCATAATTATTTTTCAAATTTTTACAAACCTTGAAAATTTACTGTGAATGTAAGAAAATGATGCAACCCAGTGACGTGTAGTACTAATACCATCAGGGCATTCCTAATGAGGGTATCACAGTAAATCTAGTTTTGTCTTTAAAGAAAATCCATCTAGTAAGAGTTCTTTTAATCACGCATTATAAGTGAAGTTGAGAAATGAAGTAAACTAAGTGTCATCGCCTTAAAAAGACTTATACTGTTTCAACTGAATTTAAAGATAATCCCTCATTTGAGCTAAAAGAATTTTGGTAATTTCGTTAATTGCTTTTGTATACATAACGTATTCGAAATGTCAATCCCATAGATCAGTATGATTAATTAAGAATTCGACAAATAATAAGTTTTGTAGGTAAGATTCAAATGTAAAATAAAGTTTCATTGGTGAATAAATAGGGATCGATCAGCACGTGATGTTGGGTGTAAAAGCTATAGGAAACGACGCTGTCTCCCAACATCACACATTTCACATATCACATGAACTTGCCACCAGGTATGTGAAATAGTATAAATTCTAAAACTACTTTTATAAATGAAATGCAAGAAACTTTATCTTTTAAATTTTAATATAGATAATAGTAAAATAATTTTAAATTGTTGAAAATAAGTAATCGATATAAATTATTCACGCCTTGAAATATTTTATGGTTTTTTCTTTAAAAAATATTCTGTTGCTGAACTTTCAGAAAAAAAAAAATCTGATAAAGAGGGGCAGGAAAAAAATCTGAAGCAAGGTTTTCACTATAATATAGCGTAATGTAAAATTTGATGAAAAAAATTGTGCCAACGTGTAAAAAAAGAAGAATAATTTGTTACGAAAAAAAAAATCAAAATTAGGATACGCTATGTTCAGATAATAGTTCCCTATGGAAATTTGGCACATTAAGGTAGAGGCTGACACTGTTCATGTGACTTTTGAAGGAATTTCGTACAAAATCGGTGAAGATTATAAATTTGGTTTTTTGTTTGTCTTGTGTTTATGATGTTTTTACAGGTTTCACGATAGAAATCCCGTTGTTGAACTTTCCCGATTATGTCTTTATGGAGTACCCCATTAACAACGGATCTCTTTAAATAATGTCAAACCTTTTTTCGTCAATCATGTGTTAACTTACACTGTTTTGTTTTCCTTACTCAGTCAGTGTTAAGTTTTCGTTATTTTGAGTTTTTGAATAACCTTGGTCTGACTACAAATGTCCGCATTCTGACCAATTATGATGTTCTCCCGACTGGTTTCAGGTTTGACGACTAAAATCCCAAAATTGTCACTTTACTGATTATGTCTTTTATGGGTAACTCCATCTACTACGAAACTCTTTAACAACTGTCATACGGGTGGGGGGTTGAGCATGTTATGAAACCAGGTTTGATCCACCATTTACTTCGGAGAATGCCTGTACCAAGTCAGGAATTTAACAGTTGTTTTCCAATCATCCATGTGATTCAGAGAGTGGAGTGTGTTATCGATTTTGACAGTTTTTTGTATTTTGTCAACATTGGTACATTCACACCGCAATGGAAGAGGAAGGTTTAGCGCGCTGTAAAATCTCGATTCAACCCACCATTTCGTTTGAAGTCAGGACCATTGCGGTAACCAGTTTCTCTGGTGGTGAATAACCAATTTTGTCGGTTTTGATTTTGATTTTGACTATGATTATGATCACTGTTCGGTAATTTTGTTTTTACCCTTATTTGTAAATTATAAGAAATAAATAAAGAGAATAAAGAACATCTTTACCGTATTGTAAGTGTAAAATTTTAAGGTGAAGTCCAAATTCCTTAAACTTCAAGGGCAAATTTTAAAAATTTAATCAATTTGCAAAATCCTTTTGTTGATAGTGAGGATATAGCAGAAAATGAAGCTTTTATCCTGAAATTGCACTTAGCATTAATTGGAAGGCATATACATGGTTGTTATAATAAAATAAAAGTACTAGTGTGTACTATAAGGACTGGTATAAAGTAAATTCTGATAAATATGCACGAAAATTGAAAAAAAAACGAATATACAGCCCCATTTACATGCACAAAATTTACATACGTATGCATATTTACTCATGTGCAAGATTTCTCTGTTCAAACATGTGTCCACCCCTTTTGACTTACCTCATACAATTTTCAAATTTTTCGCATAAAAATTATATAACTATGAAGACTAGAGGAATGATAGTAGAATAGGATAGAACTATTTTTATTTCCAACAAATCATTTGAAAATGTCTAAATTGATCACCGAAAATGAAAAAAAAAATCATTTTTCAATCAAAATTGTTCTTGAATTTAGAAGGTTCGTGCCTTTTTCTTCATCTTTTATTTTTGTAAATTTTCATTGATAAATTTGGTATGGTTTGAAAGAAGAAATAATAAGCTATAGCCTGGTATATTTTACAAAATTTTGCTTTAATGATTTCCTCCAGAAAATGCATTAGGAAATTGTCGTTTTTCCAAATAAAATCATGAACGTAGTTTTTATCAAAACCCAGGTTGCACATTTCTTTGAAATTCATCTTGATTGTTGTAATTAACACTGTTAAAAAGCCAATAAAAAGATCTACATCCTGAGCTTGCTTTTAGTTAACTGCGAGCATTTACCTTAGAGGCACTTTTTCGTGTTTTTATTTATATTTTAATTGTTCTGGTGCTTCTATGAGTGAGTTGGATGCTTTCCGAAATGATTTTACTGTGTGTATGTTGATGTATTTAATTTCGTTTAGTTTTCTTTAGCCACGAGGAAACGGGGAGGGTTTGGATCCAACAAAACTAGTTTAAACCCGCCGCATTTTCAATGCGCATGTCCCAAGTCAGGACCCGTGGCTTTTGAATTGTCTTGTTCTATTTTGCCATTTTGTTTAAATACATGTCTTTAACATTCTGGTATTTGTGCATGTTTAGATACATTGACATTTGGGTTTTGTTCGGGGCAATTTAGAGCTCACCACAAGGAGTGGTATTCCACCCTTGTTGAAGACCTTGTGGAGGCCTCTAGATTTAATTTTAGCTTTTAGTGTAATGAGGATGTGGTACTGTCTCTTTGACACCCACTCCATATCCTTTTTGTCTTATATACATACGTGTATAATTTTATTGTAATTCATTGTTATTTAACAAGGTAATTCACAGGTTAAAGTTATTCAAATTTGTTGATTAGCGTGGGGTGACTTCCCGATAAACGTGTCACGATTATTGATTAATTACCAACCATTTGAACATCGTTTCCGATGAAAAATTGGCACTTTTGCTTTCTTTTACTTGAAATAGATTTAATTTTCAACTTCCAATATTCAAAATTAGAAACATGAAATAGAAATCCTTCATCATAGTCTTTCTGGCATAGTTTTCAGATTAATTATATGTGCTGCTGTTTAAAAGTTATTAATGAAGAAATGCATAACGGCGCGGATCAAAATTTCTAATTAGAGAAAACTACACAAGAATCTGGCCTTTTTCGGATATATTCTCATTACATGATTAATTTGCTTATAATTTTTGGTAGATATATAATCATGATTCTAACTTTTTTCATACTATTTCAGTAAATTTTAGGTGTTCGGTGGTGCTTCGTGGTGTTCGGCGGTGTTTGTAGCCTGGGAATCTGGCCCAATCTCGCTTCGCATCACTAGTGAATTTCAAAGTATGGGACCTATGGTGATAGGATCATTATCAAGTTATACAATATATACAAACACACATACATACATACATACATACATACATACATACATGGAGACAAACATATAAACATACATGCATAAACAAATAAACATGAATACATAATAAACAAAATGAATGAATGAATGAATGAATGAATGAATGAATGAAGGAAGGAATGAATGAATGAATGAATGAAGGAAGGAAGGAATGAATGAATGAAGGAATGAAGGAAGGAATGAAGGAAGGAAGGAAGGAAGGAAGGAAGGAAGGAAGGAAGGATTTAGTTTAAGTAAATATGTTAAATTTCGCTATGCGTCTGAGCCAGGTTCAATAAGATTGTTGCTTGGACCTGGGTCCCATTTTTTAGGGTTTTAGTAGGTAAATGTGGAAGAATGAATGAATTTCTCCAATCTAAATACAAAATTATGTTAATTAATATAAAATAAACAAAACAAAAGCTTTCAGTTCAATCGTTCAAGCAGGATAATGCATCCCCCGAGCATACCGTTTTTCGATGTAAAAAAGGGGGGTGCCCAGGGCTAAATGGTCAGCATACCTGTTGGGTTGCTACATTAATATGAATTATAAAGGCGTGGTGCAGTATTTAATACTTGCTTCACCATTAAACTAAGGTGGGCAAAATAAACTTTTTTGACATTTCGGTAAATTGGAAATTTCACACTTATTTCAGAACTTTATGAGTCTGTCCTTGGAGGTTGGTTCAAGGGTCTATATTGGCTTGTTGGTATTTCTATACACTATACAGTATTTCAACTAAAATTAACAAAATGTGACGTCAAAATGCCGCTTCCCTATATTTCGTTGGCTCTAATGAGAACTGGTCCCAGAGGGTATAGTGCTTGCTTACTGGTTAAATTTTCGGGGTACGTTGACAGTCGAAATTTTTCAATAGGCCCCCCTTCATGAGACTCTATGATTTTGCAAGGTGTTTCCCACAGTTATTTCCCCTTAAGTACCAATCAAAATAATGTATCATTACATCATTACTCAGCCTTCAGATAACTTTTTTGCATAAAATCTTTTGGTTTCCTGATCCAAAGTCAGCAGGGGCGTAGCTTGGGTCTTCTATATAGTGAGGCAATTCGCCGAACGAAGCGAGGCGAAAAAATTTGAGCCGAGCGGAGCGAGGAGAAACTTTTTTTAGGGGTGTTTGAGGGCCTGAAACGCGTTTTCCTGGATTTAAATGTATAATTTGTGATTACAACCTAATGCCATATCGCCATATCGCTGTATGCTGCTGTAGCTAAATGTTGTTTAAGGACGGGTTTGTCTTCGGCTTTCCAATGGACGAAAAAATCAAAATTCCCATCTTCACGTTTAGCGTCTTTATCCCAATTTAATATGACCTCGAAGTGGTATGTTACGTTGACCCATGACTACGATAACGTCGATAATATTGAGAATTATCTGTTGATTTTTCTTAATATTATCTTCGTAAGCCTTAGAAATACTACACTTGATGTTTTTCCCCCTCCCCCAATGATTTGTAGAAAGTTCGACGATTTGAGCAAAGCGTCCTTGTGGCCACTAGATTCTTGATGTATCAAAAAAGTTCCTCTTTTAGCCCCGACAGCATTTTTCCAGTCTTTCATTCCAGACGAGGAAAATTTGTCTGAATAGCCACCAGAAGACTTACATTCACCAAACGCTATGCAGGGAGCACAGAAAGCAGAATCTGTAGAAGGAGAATACCTTAGCCAATTGAATTTATCTTCCCAGGCTACATACATTATATCTTCTACCGTGTGTAAGAGGAAATGAATATTTTCCTTTTTCTGGTGTCCATTTTGAACCAAGAATTGTACTTTTAAGTGTATCATTTAAAGATTTTCCTATAAAACCAACTGGATCAAGAGACTGTGTTTGTGTTTGGGTTTTTGTATTTGGGTTTGTTTCAGAATCTTGAGAGTCGCTACATGAAGCTTCTTCATGGGTTTTGGTTATAACTGCAAAAAAAAAGTCAGATTGTAAAATAAGTTCATGCAAGTTAATCGTTGACAGTTTTTTTGTTGCTCATCATGAACGTCTGATACGACCGTCTTTCTAGAGACCAAACTGAGCATGTCATTGGTCTATACAAGGTGTCATTTTTACCGTAAAGGTCCTGGCTAACTTTAACATGTGTTTTCCAACATAAATAGGTGCCTCATTAAGCGGGAAACACGAAAAACAATCATAAAAGCCAAGAAAACTAACATAAAGGCGAATATCAATCATAGTGAAAATCTCCCCCCAGCACCGCACATACATGCCATTGAGGTTTATTATAGCTCAAACTAATGTTTAGGGTGTCTACTACATGCTTGAATTTTTATTTATACTGAAATATATGAACGTAAGCCAAAAAATTATTTCGTCGACCCCTACTTCCAATTTGGATCGCCAGACGCCAATATTGACCATACCTACCCCGGATCTTTTCACCCTAGAGACAAAACTGAGCATATCATTGGTCTATACAAGGTGTCATTTTTACCGTAAAGGCCTTGTCTAACTTTAGCACGTGTCTTCCAACTTAATTAGGTGCCTCATTAAGCGGAAAACACGAAAAACCATCATAAAAGCCTAGAAATCCACATAAAGGCAAATATCAATTATAGTGAAAATCTTCCCCCAGCACCGCCCAGACATGCCATTGAGGTATATTATAGCTCACACTAATGCTTAGGGTGTCTACTACATGCCTGAATCTTTATTTGTACTGAAATATGCGAATGTAAGCAAAAATAATATTTAATCGACCCCTACCCCCAATTTGGATAGCCAGACGCCAATATTGACCATACCTACCCCGTATCTTTTCACCCTAGAGACAAAACTGAGCATGTCATTGGTCTATACAAGGTGTCATTTTTACCGTAAAGGCATTGGCTAACTTTAACATGTGTCTTCCAACTTAATTAGGTGTCTCATAAAGCGGAAAACACGAAAAACCATCATAAAAGCCTAGATAACCAACATAAAGGCAAATATCAATTATAGTAAAAATCTTATCCCAGCACCGCCCAGACATGCAATTGAGGTATTTTATAACTCAAACTAATGCTTAGGGTATCTACTACATACCTGAATCTTCATTTATACTGAAATATGTGAACGTAAGCCAACAAAATATTTAATCGACCCCTTCTCCCAATTTGGATCGCCAGACGCCAATATAGACCATACCTACCCCGGATCTTTTCACCCTAGAGACAAAACTGAGCATGTCATTGGTCTATACAAGATGTCATTTTTACCGTAAAGGTCCTGGCTAACTTTGACATGTGTTTTCCAACATAAATGGGTGCCTCATTTAGCAGAAAACACGAAAAACATTCATAAAAGCCAAGACAACCAACATAAAGGCAAATATCAATTATAGTAAAAATCTTCCCCCAGCACCGCCCAGACATGCCATTGAGGTATATTATAGCTAAAACTAATACTTAGGGTGTCTACTACCATGCCTGAATTTTTATTTATACTGAAATATGTGAACGTTAGCCAAAAAATTATTTCGTCGACCCCTACTTCCAATTTGGATAGCCAGTCGCCAATATTGACCATACCTACCCCGGATCTTTTCACCCTAGAGACAAAACTGAGCATATCATTGGTATATACAAGGTGTCATTTTTACCGTGAAGGCCTTGTCTAACTTTAACATGTGTCTTCCAACTTAATTATGTGCCTCATTAAGCGGGAAACACGAAAAACCATCATAAAAGCCTAGAAATCCACATAAAGGCAAATATCAATTATAGTGAAAATCTTCCCCCAGCACCGCCCAGACATCCCATTGAGGTATTTTATAGCTCAAACTAATGCTTAGGGTGTCTACTACATGCATGAATCTTTATTGATATTGAAATATGTGAACGTAAGCCAAGAAAATATTTCATCGACCCCTACCCCGAATTTGGATAGCCAGACGCCAATATTGACCATACCTACCCCGGATCTTTTCACCCTAGAGACAAAACTGAGCATATCATTGGTATATACAAGGTGTCATTTTTACCGTGAAGGCCTTGTCTAACTTTAACATGTGTCTTCCAACTTAATTATGTGCCTCATTAAGCGGGAAACACGAAAAACCATCATAAAAGCCTAGAAATCCACATAAAGGCAAATATCAATTATAGTGAAAATCTTCCCCCAGCACCGCCCAGACATCCCATTGAGGTATTTTATAGCTCAAACTAATGCTTAGGGTGTCTACTACATGCATGAATCTTTATTGATATTGAAATATGTGAACGTAAGCCAAGAAAATATTTCATCGACCCCTACCCCGAATTTGGATAGCCAGACGCCAATATTGACCATACCTACCCCGGATCTTTTCACCCTAGAGACCAAACTGAGCATGTCATTGGTCTATACAAGGTGTCATATTTACCGTAAAGGCCTTGGCTAACTTTAACATGTGTTTTTCAACATAAATAGGTGCCTCATTAGCCGGAAAACACGAAAAACCATCATAAAAGCCTAGAAAATCAACATAAAGGCAAATATCAATTATAGTGAAAATCTTTTCCCAGCACCGCCCAGACATACCATTGAGGTATATTATAGCTCAAACTAATGTTTAGGGTGTCTACTACATGCCTGAATCCTTATTTATATTGAAATATGTAAACGTAAGCAAAGAAAATATTTCATCGACCCCTACCCCGAAATTGGATAGCCAGACGCAAATATTGACCATACCTTCCACGGATCTTTTCACCCTAGAGACCAAACTGAGCATGTCATTGGTCTATACAAGGTGTCATTTTTACCGTAAAGGTCCTGGCTAACTTTAACATGTGTTTTTCAACATAAATAGGTGCCTCATTAAGCGGGAAACACGAAAAACCATCATAAAAGCCAAGAAATCCACATAAAGGCAAATATCAATTATAGTGAAAATCTTCCACCAGCACCGCCCAGACATGCCATTGAGGTATATTATAGCTCAAACTAATGCTTATGGTGTCTACTACATGCCTGAATCTTTATTTATACTGAAATATGCGAATGTAAGCAAAAATAATATTTAATCGACCCCAACCCCCAATTTGGATAGCCAGACGCCAATATTGACCATACCTACCCCAGATCTTTTCACCCTAGAGACAAAACTGAGCATGTCATTGGTCTATACAAGGTGTCATTTTTACCGTAAAGGCATTGGCTAACTTTAACATGTGTTTTCCATCAGAAATAGGTGCCTCATAAAGCGGGAAACACGAAAAACCATCATAAAAGCCAAGAAAACCAACATAAAGGCAAATATCAATTATAGTGAAAATCTTCCCTCAGCACCGCCCATACATGCCATTGAGGTATCTTATAACTCAAACTAATGCTTAGGGTGTCTACTACATGCCTGAACTTTAAATTATACCTAAATATGTGAACGTAAGCCAATACAATATTTATTCGACCCCTACCCCCAATTTGGATAGCCATACGCCAATATTGACCATACCTACCCTGGATCTTTTCACTCTAGAGACCAAACTGAGCATGTCATTGGTCTATACAAGGTGTCATTTTTACCGTAAAGGCCTTGTCTAACTTTAACATGTGTCTTCCAACTTAATTAGGTGTCTCATTAAGCGGAAAACACGAAAAACCATCATAAAAGCCTAGAAAACCAACATAAAGGCAAATATCAATTATAGTAAAAATCTTCTCCCAGCACCGCCCAGACATGCCATTGAGGTATATTATAGCTCAAACTAATGTTTAGGGTGTCTACTACATGCCTGAATCTTTATTTATATTGAAATATGTGAACGTAAGCCAAGAAAATATTTCATCGACCCCTACCCCGAATTTGGATAGCCAGACGCAAATATTGACCATACCTTCCACGGATCTTTTCACCCTAGAGACCAAACTGAGCATGTCATTGGTCTATACAAGGTGTCATTTTTACCGTAAAGGTCCTGGCTAACTTTAACATGTGTTTTTCAACATAAATAGGTGCCTCATTAAGCGGGAAACACGAAAAACCATCATAAAAGCCAAGAAAACCAACATAAAGGCGAATATCAATTATAGTGAAAATCTCCCCCCAGCACCGCCCAGACATGCCATTGAGATTTATTATAGCTCAAACTAATGTTTAGGGTGTCTACTACATGCCTGACTTTTTATTTATACTGAAATATGTGAACGTTAGCCAAAAAATTATTTCGTCGACCCCTACTCCCAATTTGGATCGCCAGACGCCAATATTGACCATACCTACCCTGGATCTTTTCACTCTAGAGACCAAACTGAGCATGTCATTGGTCTATACAAGGTGTCATTTTTACCGTAAAGGCCTTGTCTAACTTTAACATGTGTCTTCCAACTTAATTAGGTGTATCATTAAGCGGAAAACACGAAAAACCATCATAAAAGCTTAGAAAACCAACATAAAGGCAAATATCAATTATAGTAAAAATCTTCTCCCAGCACCGCCCAGACATGCCATTGAGGTATATTATAGCTCAAACTAATGCGTAGGGTGTCTACTACATGCCTGAATCTTTATTTATATTAAAAATTTGTGAACGTAAGCCAAGAAAATATTTCATCGACCCCTACTCCATATTTAGATCGCCAGACGCCAATATTTACCATACCTACCCCCGGACCTTTTCACCCTAGAGACCAAAGTGAGCATGTCTTTGGTCTATACAAGGTGTCATTTTTACCGTAAACGCATTGGCTAACTTTAACATGTATTTTCCAACTTAATTAGGTGCCTCATTAAGCGGAAAACACGAAAAACCATCATAAAAGCCTAGAAAACCAACATAAAGGCACATATCAATTATAGTGAAAATCTTCCCCCAGCACCGCCGATACATGCCATTGAGGTATGTTATAGCTCAAACTAATACTTAGGGTGTCTACTACATGCCTGAATTTTTATTAATACTGAAACATGTAAACGTAAGCCAAAAAAATATTTCATCGACCCCTACCCCCAATTTGAATCGCCAGACGCCAATATTGACATTACCTACCCCTGGATCTTTTCACCCTAGAGACAAAACTGAGCATGTCATTGGTCTATACAAGGTGTCATTTTTACCGTTAAGGCCTTGACTAACTTCAACATGTGTTTTCCAACGTAAATAAGTGCCTTATTAGGCGGAAAACACGAAATACCATAAAAAAGGCAAGAAAACTAACATAAAGGCAAATATCAATTATAGTAAAAATCTTCTCCCAGCACCGCCCAGACATGCCATTGAGGTATATTATAGCTCAAACTAATGCGTAGGGTGTCTACTACATGCCTGAATCTTTATTTATATTAAAAATTTGTGAACATAAGCCAAGAAAATATTTCATCGACCCCTACTCCATATTTAGATCGCCAGACGCCAATATTTACCATACCTACCCCCGGACCTTTTCACCCTAGAGACCAAAGTGAGCATGTCTTTGGTCTATACAAGGTGTCATTTTTACCGTAAACGCATTGGCTAACTTTAACATGTATTTTCCAACTTAATTAGGTGCCTCATTAAGCGGAAAACACGAAAAACCATCATAAAAGCCTAGAAAACCAACATAAAGGCACATATCAATTATAGTGAAAATCTTCCCCCAGCACCGCCGATACATGCCATTGAGGTATGTTATAGCTCAAACTAATACTTAGGGTGTCTACTACATGCCTGAATTTTTATTAATACTGAAACATGTAAACGTAAGCCAAAAAAATATTTCATCGACCCCTACCCCCAATTTGAATCGCCAGACGCCAATATTGACATTACCTACCCCTGGATCTTTTCACCCTAGAGACAAAACTGAGCATGTCATTGGTCTATACAAGGTGTCATTTTTACCGTTAAGGCCTTGACTAACTTCAACATGTGTTTTCCAACGTAAATAAGTGCCTTATTAGGCGGAAAACACGAAATACCATAAAAAAGGCAAGAAAACTAACATAAAGGCAAATATCAATTATAGTGAAAATCTTCCCCCAGCACCGCCCAGACATGCCATTGAGGTATATTATAGCTCAAACTAATGCTTAAGGTGCCTGCTACATGCCTGAATTTTTATTTAAAGTGAAATATGTGATCGTAAGCCAAAAAAATATTTAAGCGACCCCTACTCCCAATTAGGATCGCCAGACGCCAATATTGAGCATACCTACCCTGGATCTTTTCACCCTAGAGCGGACTGAGCATGTCATTGGTCTATACAAGGTGTCATTTTTACCTTAAAGGCCTTGGCTAACTTTAACATGTGTTTTCCAATATAAATAGGTGCCTCATTAAGCGGAAAACAAGAAAAACCATCATAAAAGCCTAGAAAATCAACATAAAGGCAAATATCAATTATAGTGAAAATCTCCCCCCAGCACCGCCCAGACATGCCATTGAGGTATAGTATAGCTCAAACTAATGCTAAGGGTGTTTACTACATGCCTGGATCTTTATTTATACTGAAATATGTGAACGTAAGCCAAATATTATTTAATCGACCCCTACTCCCAATTTGAATCGCCAGACGCCAATATTGAGCATACCTACCCTGGATCTTTTCACCCTAAAGACAAAACTGAGCATGTCATTGGTCTATACAAGGTGTCATTTTTACCGTAAAGGCCTTGGCTAACTTTAACATGTGTTTTCCAACATTAATAGGTGCCTCATTAAGCGGAAAACACGAAAAACCATCATAAAAGCCAAGAAAACCAACATAAAGGCAAATATCAATTATAATGAAAATCTTCCCCCAGCACCGCCCTGACATGCCATTGAGGTATATTATAGCTCAAACAAATGCTTAGGCTGTTTACTACATGCCTGAACCTTATTTTCTACTGAAATATGTGAACGTAAGCCAAGACAATATTTAATCGACCCCTACCCCCAATTTGAATAGCCAGACGCCAATACTGACCATACCTACCCCGGATCTTTTCACCCTAGGGACAAAACTGAGAATATCATTGGTCTATACAAGGTGTCATTTTTACCGTAAAGGCCTTGTCTAACTTTAACATGTGTCTTCCAACTTAATTAGGTGCCTCATTAAGCGGAAAACACGAAAAACTATCATAAAAGCCTAGAAAATCAACATAAAGGCAAATATCAATTATAGTGAAAATCTTCCCCCAGCACCGCCCAGACATGTCATTGAGGTAAATTATAGCTCAAAATAATGCTAAGGGTGTTTACTACATGCCTGGATCTTTATTTATACTGAAATATGTGAACGCAAGCCAAATATTATTTAATCAACCCCTACTCCCAATTTGAATCGCCAGACGCCAATATTGAGCATACCTACCCCGGATCTTTTCACCCTAAAGACCAAACTGAGCATGTCATTGGTCTATACAAGGTGTCATTTTTACTGTAAAGGCCTTGGCTAACTTTAACATGTGTTTTCCAACATAAATAGGTGCCTCATTAAGCGGGAAACACGAAAAACCATGATAAAAGCCAAGAAAACCAACATAAAGGCAAATATCAATTATAGTGAAAATATTACCCTAGCACCGCCCAGACATGCCATTCAGGTATATTATAGCTCAAACTATTGCTAAAGGTGCCTACTACATGCCTGAATCTTTATTTATACTGAAATATGTGAATGTAAGGCAAGAAAATATTTCATCGACCCCTACCCCCAATTTGGATAGCCAGACGCAAATATTGACCATACCTACCCCGGATCTTTTCACCCTAAAGACAAAACTGAGCATGTCATTGGTATATACAAGGTGTCATTTTTACCGTAAAGGCCTCGGCTAACTTCGACATGTGTTTTCGAACATAAATAGGTGCTTCATTAGGCGGAAAACACGAAAAAACATCATAAAAGCCAAGAAAACCAACATAAAGGCAAATATCAATTATAGTGAAAATCTTCCCCCAGCACCGCCCAGACATGCCATTGAGGTATATTATAGCTCAAACTAATGCTAAGGGTGCAAACTACATGCCTGAATTTTTATTTAAAGTGAAATATGTGATCGTAAGCCAAAAAAATATTTATAAGCGACCCCTACTCCCAATTTGGATCGCCAGACGCCAATATTGACCATACCTACCCTGGATATTTTCACCCTAGAGACAAAACTGAGCATATCATTGGTCTATACAAGGTGTCATTTTTACCGTAAAGGCCTTGTCTAACTTTAACATGTGTCTTCCAGCTTAATTAGGTGCCTCATTAAGCGGGAAACACGAAAAACCATCATAAAAGCCAAGAAAACATACATAAAGGCAATTATCAATTATAGTGAAAATCTTCCCCCAGCACCTCCAAGACATGCCATAGAGATATATTATAGCTCAAACTTATGCTTAGGGTGTTTACTACATGCCTGAATCTTTATGTATACTGAAATATGTGAAAGTAAGTCAAGAAAATAATTAATTGACCCCTACCCCCAATTTGGATAGCCAGACGACAATATTGACCATACCTACCCCGTATCTTTTCACCATAGAGACAAAACTGAGCGTGTCATTGGTCTATACAAGGTGTCATTTTTACCGTAAAGGCCTTGGCTAACTTTAACATGTGTTTTCCAACATAAATATTTGCTTCATTAGGCGGAAAACACGAAAAAACATCATAAAAGCCTAGAAAACCAAAATAAAGGTAAATATCAATTATGGTAAAAATCTTCCCCCGGCACAGCCCAGACATGCCATTGAGGTATATTATAGCTCAAACTAATGCTAAGGGTGTTTACTACATGCCTGGATCTTTATTTATACTGAAATATGTGAACGTAAGCCAAAAAAATATTTAATCGACCCCTACTCCCAATTTAAATCGCCAGACGCCAATATTGAGCATACCTACCAGGATCTTTTCACCCTAGAGACAAAACTAAGCATGTCATTGGTCTATACAAGGTGTTGTGTTTACCTTAAAGGCCTTGGCTAACTTTAACATGTGTTTTCCAACATAAATAGGTGCCTCATTAAGCGAAAAACACGAAAAAACATCATAAAAGCCTAGAAAACCAACATAAAAGCAAATATCCATAAGAGTGAAAATCTTCCCCCAGCACCGCCCAGGCATGCCATTGGGTTCTATTATAGCTCAAAATAATGCTAAGGGTGTTTACTTCATGCCTGAATCTTTACTTATACTAAAATATGTGAACGTAAGCCAAAAATATATTTAATCGACCCCTACCGCCAATTTGGATAGCCAGACGCCAATATTGACCATACCTACCCCGGATCTTTTCACTCTAGGGACCAAACTGAGCATATCATTAGTCTATACAAGGTATCATTTTCACCGTAAAGGCTTTGGCTAACTTTAAAATGTGTTTTCCAACATAAATAGGTGCCTCATTAAGCGAAAAACACGAGAAACCATCATAAAAGCCTAGAAAACCAACATAAAAGGAAATATCCATCAGAGTGAAAATCTTCCCCCCAGCACAGCCCAGGCATGCAATTGGGTTATATTATAGCTGAAAATAATGCTAAGGGTGTTTACTACATGCCTGAATCTTTACTTATACTAAAATATGTGAACGTAAGCCAACAAAATATTTAATCGACCCCTACCGCCAATTTGGATAGCCAGACGCCAATATTGACCATACCTATCCGGGATCTTTTCACCTTGTATAGACCAATGATATATTCAGTTTGGTCCCTAAGGTGAAAAGATCCCGGGTAGGTATGGTCAATATTGGCGTCTGGCTATCCAAATTGGCGGTAGGGGTCGATTAAATATTTTGTTGGCTTACGTTCACATATTTTAGTATAAGTAAAGATTCAGGCATGTAGTAAACACCCTTAGCATTATTTTCAGCTATAATATAACCCAAATGGCATGCCTGGGTGGTGCTGGGGAAAGATTTTCACTCTTATGGATATTTGCCTTTATGTTGGTTTTCTAGGCTTTTATGATGGCTTATCGTGTTTTTTTGCTTAATGAGGAACCTATTTATGTTGGAAAACACATCTTAAACTTAGCCAAGGCCTTTACAGTGAAAATGACACCTTGTATAGACCAATGATATGCTCAGTTTGGTCCCTAAGATGAAAAGGTCCCGGGTAGGTATGGTCAATATTAGCGTCTGGCTATCCAAATTGGCGGTAGGGGTCGATTAAATATTTTGATTGCTTACGTTCACATATTTTAGTATAAGTATAGATTTAGGCATGTAGTTAACACCCTTAGCATTTTTTTGAGCTATAATATAACCCAATTGCATGCCTGGGCTGTGCTGGGGGATGATTTTCACTCTGATGGATATTTGCCTTTATGTTGGTTTTCTAGGCTTTTATGATGGTTTATCGTGTTTTCGCTTAATGAGGCACCTATTTATGTTGAAAAACACATCTTAAAGTTAGCCAAGGCCTTAAAGGTGAAAATGATACCTTGTATAGACTAATGATATGCTCAGTTTGGTCTCTGGGGTGAAAAGATCCGGGGTAGGTATGGTCAATATTGGCGTCTGGCTATCCAAATTGGCGGTAGGGGTCGATTAAATATATTTTTGGATTACGTTCACATATTTTAGTATAAGTATAGATTCTGAAATGTAGTAAACACCCTTAGCATTATTTTGAGCTATAACATAACCCAATGGCATGCCTGGGCGGTGGTGGGTGGAGTTTTTGACTCTTATGGATCTTTGCCTTTATGTTGGTTTTCTAGGCTTTTATGATGGTTTATCATGTTTTCCGCTTAATGATGAACCTATTTATGTTGGAAAACACATCTTAAAGTTAGCCAAGGCCTTTACGATGAAAATGACACCATGTATAGACCAATGATATGCTCAGTTTGGTCCCTAGGGTGAAAAGATCCGGGGTTGGTATGGTCAATATTGGCGTCTGGCTATCCAAATTGGGGGTGGGGTCGATTAAATATTTTTTTGGCTTACGTTCACATATTTTAGTATAAGTAAAGATTCAGGCATGTAGTTAACACTCTTAGCTTTAGTTTGAGCTATAAAATAACCCAATGGCATGCCTGGGCGGTGCTGGGGGAAGATTTTCACTCTGATGGATATTTGCCTTTATTTTTGTTTTCTAGGCTTTTATGATGGTTTATCGTGTTTTCGCTTAATGAGGCACCTATTTATGTTGGAAAACACATCTTAAAGTTAGCCAAGACCTTAACGCTGAAAATGATACCTTGTATAGACTAATGATATGCTCAGTTTGGTCTCTGGGGTGAAAAGATCCGGGGTAGGTATGGTCAATATTGGCGTCTGGCTATCCAAATTGGCGGTAGGGGTCGATTAAATATTTTTTTGGCTTACGTTCACATATTTTAGTATAAGTAAAGATTCAGGCATGTAGTAAACACCCTTAGCATTTTTTTGAGCTATAATATAACCCAATGGCATGCCTGGGCGGTGCTAGGGGAAGATTTTCACTCTTATGGATATTTGCCTTTATGTTGGTTTTCTAGGCTTTTATGATGGTTTATCGTGTTTTCCGCTTAAAGAGGAACCTATTTATGTTGGAAAACACATCTTAAAGTTAGCCAAGACCTTAACGCTGAAAATGATACCTTGTATAGACCAATGATATGCTCAGTTTGGTCCCTAGGGTGAAAAGATCCGGGGTAGGTATGGTCAATATTGGCGTCTGGCTATCCAAATTGGCGGTAGGGGTCGATTAAATATATTTTTGGCTTACGTTCACATATTTTAGTATAAGTAAAGATTCAGGCATAAAGTAAACACCCTTAGCAATATTTTGAGCTATAATATGACCCAATGGAATGCCTGGGCGGTGCTTGGGAAAGATTTTCACTCTTATGGATCTTTGCATTTATGTTGGTTTTCTAGGCTTTTATGATGATTTATCGTGTTTTTCGCTTAATGAGGAACCTATTTATGTTGGGAAACACATCTTAAAGTTAGCCAAGGCCTTAAAGGTGAAAATGACACCTTGTATAGAACAATGATATGCTCAGTTTGGTCCCTAGGATGAAAAGATCCGGGGTAGGTATGGTCAATATTGGCGTCTGGCTATCCAAATTGGCGGTACGGGTCGATTAAACATTTCTTTGGCTTACGTTCACATATTTTAGTATAAACTGAGCGTGTCATTGGTCTATACAAGGTGTCATTTTTACCGTAAATGCCTTGGCTAACTTTAACATGTGTTTTCCAACATAAATATTTGCTTCATTAGGCGGAAAACACGAAAAAACATCATAAAAGCCTAGAAAACCAAAATAAAGGTAAATATCAATTATGGTAAAAATCTTCCCCCGGCACAGCCCAGACATGCCATTGAGGTATATTATAGCTCAAACTAATGCTAAGGGTGTTTACTACATGCCTGGATCTTTATTTATACTGAAATATGTGAACGTAAGCCAAAAAAATATTTAATCGACCCCTACTCCCAATTTAAATCGCCAGACGCCAATATTGAGCATACCTACCAGGATCTTTTCACCCTAGAGACAAAACTAAGCATGTCATTGGTCTATACAAGGTGTTGTGTTTACCTTAAAGGCCTTGGCTAACTTTAACATGTGTTTTCCAACATAAATAGGTGCCTCATTAAGCGAAAAACACGAAAAAACATCATAAAAGCCTAGAAAACCAACATAAAAGCAAATATCCATAAGAGTGAAAATCTTCCCCCAGCACCGCCCAGGCATGCCATTGGGTTCTATTATAGCTCAAAATAATGCTAAGGGTGTTTACTTCATGCCTGAATCTTTACTTATACTAAAATATGTGAACGTAAGCCAAAAATATATTTAATCGACCCCTACCGCCAATTTGGATAGCCAGACGCCAATATTGACCATACCTACCCCGGATCTTTTCACTCTAGGGACCAAACTGAGCATATCATTAGTCTATACAAGGTATCATTTTCACCGTAAAGGCTTTGGCTAACTTTAAAATGTGTTTTCCAACATAAATAGGTGCCTCATTAAGCGAAAAACACGAGAAACCATCATAAAAGCCTAGAAAACCAACATAAAAGGAAATATCCATCAGAGTGAAAATCTTCCCCCCAGCACAGCCCAGGCATGCAATTGGGTTATATTATAGCTGAAAATAATGCTAAGGGTGTTTACTACATGCCTGAATCTTTACTTATACTAAAATATGTGAACGTAAGCCAACAAAATATTTAATCGACCCCTACCGCCAATTTGGATAGCCAGACGCCAATATTGACCATACCTATCCGGGATCTTTTCACCTTGTATAGACCAATGATATATTCAGTTTGGTCCCTAAGGTGAAAAGATCCCGGGTAGGTATGGTCAATATTGGCGTCTGGCTATCCAAATTGGCGGTAGGGGTCGATTAAATATTTTGTTGGCTTACGTTCACATATTTTAGTATAAGTAAAGATTCAGGCATGTAGTAAACACAAAATTTATTTGATGTTTTGTTATGATATACTTTTTATCTGATACTATTTTAAGGTAAAATACATTTGCATACTAGATAACATTCTAGCAAATATTTCTTTAAAAATTACTTTGTTTTTATAAAATGCAATAGTTTGATGTGTGCTTACTAACTGTAATATAAATTTAGAGTCAGAATATTTTAAATTGCAAATTTTCTGGGTTTTAGCAGCAACTTCTGCCAGCCCATTAGTTTGTAAAGGGAGGTAATTTGACATTTGTTATAAACAAAAAATGTTTGTGAAAGTATTTTCAAGTACTGTTTTTCAGTCTAACATCTACAACAGATGATATACAATCATAATCAACAACTCAGTGTTAGTATAACTGTCAATTCATTAATAATTTCGAAAATATGTTTGGTGATTCAACTACTTTATTCAGCATCTGTTTCAAGATGAAATGGGGTCAGCTGTTACGTGTATTTTACAGATCATTCATATATATTTATATTCAATTATAAGGCATTTGATCATCAAGAAAATGATTGGCAATGAATTTGTATAATACTTACGGGTTCCAATAGCCAGTACAATGCCAGTACTGCTGTGAATCTTCAACATGGCATCCTTTGTAATATTTCTCTCCGCCCGTGGAGCTGTCTTCTTATGGTGTGAAAGTAGTGTTGGAATAGCACATCGAACAGATTTATTCTTAGACCGGTTTTTAATCAAGATTTTCTCCAAATGAACATTACAGACTGAAAAGTTTTTGGTTCTCTGACAGAAAAGCAGACCAACTTCTGACAATACTATGTCTGATATTTCCCTATCTATGTCACAGAGGCTTTCATAAGAACTACTACAACACACAGATGTGTCAAAACAACTTAAACTACAATTCATCTCACTGTTTTCTGATTATTTCTCAACAAGGTGCACACATATTACCATCTTCTGTCGTCTGTTATGTTGTTATGGACAATAGCTTGTTTATTGCTTCTAAATAAATGAGGCAATAAAAGGGAAGTAACTCTCTGACAAAAATGATGCTTATTTGAAGATTTTCAATGGTGATTGTATGAAAAATAATGTTTACCCCACTAATATTTTTTTCTTAATTGATTGTCTTTGGTAGCTTGTTTTAAAATATCTATACTAAATTTAATGATGTTTGGTGCAATTAATATATTTTGGCTGTGAAATTTCCAAAGTTTTTTAAGAAAAATAATACAAAGCCCTATACATTGAGCTCTCATACAATTAATCAGACCTCCAAGGTAAATTTAGACAAATTAAAATATTCATTTGGCCATTTCAAAATTATTAATTTAGTACATATTCACTCATTTAAACAAATTCTCTGCAATTTGTATCTTTTATCAAGAAACTCATTTTTTAGTTCAAATTACAATATCAGAAATATGACATGCTGTTTCCATAGCAACCACAGCAACACTATCAGATCTAAATACATTTTTGAATTACTATTGCCGAATGAAGTGTCCCTGCAAAATTTTTTGAAAATCTGTGAACGTTCATGTCTTTATGAGTTTGATCCTTAGGGAGAACTGGTGTTAATTATCTATATACTACACTATTATATTAGTAAAATCCTTATCATTAATGGCAGCATTATGCTTTATATGAAAGAAGGTTAAAATTCATGCAACTAAAATTGATAAACATAAGTTGGTCTTTGCCTTAAGGTTGATAATTTTTTGATAAATAAATGTCATTTAAATGTCTTTAAGAATCAATTTACAGACTTTGACCGGGATTTTTATTTTTTTTGGAATTTTAGTTCAAAGTTGAAAATTTGACTTCATCATTTATATACCAGGGTGACTTCCGGTCAATTTTTTGCCCTTTTATAGTAATATATTTATTTTTTTCTTTATATCATATTATTAGTAATTTAAATGTCTTTAAGAATCAATTTACAGACTTTGACCGGGTTATATGCTTTTTCGTGAATTTAAGTTTTAATGTTCAAAAATGTGTTGCCAGAGTCACACTAAGAATGTCTTCCGGTCCACTTTTCGGTAAAAAAGCATTTTCTAATATATATTCTTTTAATTTTATCTAATAAACAATTGAAATAGCTTCTAAAATCACTTTTATTTATCGATTTAGCTTAAGCGGTTCCAGAGATATTAGTAATAATACACCTATTTTTCACTTCCGCGTTTTCCACTTCCGCGTTTTAGACCCTCCCCTAAATACGGTATTCAGACTATCCATTGAGAAACCCCCAAAATGGCGTCATTGAACAATAAGAAAGTTGGTGTTGCAGCATGTATTAAGTCTGATTCAACACACTGTACCAAAAGAAGCCGTTCTGATTCAGAAACAGATACGCTATCGCTATCTGATGATAGCACTGAAAATGTGAAAAAACAGCGACCTTCCAAGAAAGGAAGCGATTCTGACGACAGCATTGCTGAGGAAATTCGCACCTCTGCCTCTGCCTCTGGCGAAAATGTATCTGAGCATGCTGAGAGCAGCGATTCATCTCAAATTTCTGTGTTAACTAGAATGGACACAGAAAGTCCTATTTTCTTGGAAACTATAAAGAAAAACACTTCGGAATGGACAGATCTTGTATTGCCAAATTTTAGAATAATATTTGGGAGCGACAAATTTGCACAAGCAGATGACGTGTTTACAAAGGGTATTCTGCATTTGATTGAAAAGGAAGCATGTTCTGAAGTATTAAATTTCTTTTTAAAAGGTCGTACAGAAGATAAAGAAAAATATGAGTGTTTTCGGCATGCAGTTCTTAATGTGTTTGACATTGACTGTTGTCACATTGACAATATTCAAGAAGATGTCATGTTAAAATTGAACCAAATCATAGAAGAAGGTCATTGGATTGACAACTATATAGCCATGGCTAATTGTAATCAACCACTTGTTAGAAGGTAGGGTTTTCAGATTATCTTGTGCTACATCTTAAATGCAATTCTGCCCTGTTAGCCACTGTAGTCGCCATCATGTAAAATAGAACGGTATCAGGATCGTTCGCCCTGATAATTTACATGTTCGCCCTAGGTTTGTTCGCCCTGATAGTCCGTTCGCACTGGGTTCGTTCACCCTATATTCATTTATGATATATATGTATATAAATTTTAATATATATAATTATATTTCGTTCATTGACAATGATTGATGTAACATACATGTATGTATATAGAAAAAGTACTCACTTTGCAGTTTTGTCTGAATAAGGCCATTTTCCACTTCACTATGATAGAGTCAATCATGTTTTAGGATATTGGCATTGTATAGAAAATATTTGCTCATCATTTCCTTTGTTTAAAGCTGCATATAATTGTTCTAAAAAGCTATTTGAAACAAAAAAAAAACTCTTGGTATGGATCAATTAATATTTTATGGGAAAAAATGTCAGGCATAGAAAAACATATTCCTGAAAAATATTCAACATTTAAACTACACTGTGGTCAGGTAGTTAAGAGATACTACAAAAAAATGTATACTGCATTGTTGAAAAAACAGCTAGATATACATGTACATAAAGATGGTAAACTACGAACTTATGTACATGTAACATTCAACATGTTCAAGTGCAACTTCAGTTTTGAAAAATTATTTGTCAATACTTCGACATTTTGAGCAAAGGAAATATATATTACTAGATTAAGAATATCTGCTCACAAATTGCAAATTGAATCTGGTAGATACCAGGGTACTCTTTGACAAAACCGAATTTGTCTCAGGTGCACCTCAGGTGAGGTTGAGGATGAGCATGATGAAGTTCTTTATTTGGGGAAAGACAGCTTCAAGCCGTTAATCCCCTATGGGGTTAACCAGAGAGTAACTCCCTCACATCATTCATTTTGTTTTTATACATGTTATAGTGTGGAAAACCCCCCAACAAATCTTACTTCAATTGAAGAGAAGGAGACCCAATAATGAATAGTTTGACTTTAAACAATTTTTTACACATTTCCCTTCTGTTTCTCACGAAATTATCGTATCTTGAACTCTCCTTTACACTATTTACGTTTATTTTACCATCCGGAAAAATTAGTATCACGAGATATTCTAAATATATCCAACCTACATTGTATTTTATAATGACGTCATTCTTGGAAGAAGCAGGGATATCCTTCACCAGTTCACTGGTTATTTAAATCATTCTTAGAGATCCTGCACTAATTAAAAAATTTTATTTGTTAAATCTAAATATTGTTTACTGAAGATGATTTAAACATCAACATACAATACTTTAATTTGTAGGTCAACAACTTTCAAAATAAACAAAGATCGTGGGGTTACAAATGTACATGAGACAGGGGAAAGAAACGATTTTATTACTTTTTTCGGGTCTCACTAATCAGAGACAAGAAGCGTCAAAAGGCGACAAGAAGCGTCAAGAAGACTATTTAGCGACAAGACAAAATTATTCTTCTTGTCGCTTCTTGTCCCTAATTAGTGAGACCACTTTTTTTTCTGTAAAAATTATGAGAATCTTCCTCCAATTCAGGAGCACCTCAATGGATGAGTAATCATCCACTAAAATAAAAGTTAATAAAATTGAGAATGGAAATGGGGAATGTGTCAAAGAGACAACAACCCGACCAAATAAAAAACCAACAGTAGAAGGTCACCAACAGGTCTTCAATGTAGCGAGAAATTCTCGCACGCGGAGGCGTCCTTCAGCTGGCCCCTAAACAAATATATACTAGTTCAGTGATAATGAACGCCATACTAATTTCCAAATTGTACACAAGAAACTAAAATTAAAATAATACAAGACTAACAAAGGCCAGAGGCTCCTGACTTGGGACAGGCGCTAAAATGCGGCGGGGTTAAACATGTTTGTGAGATCTCAGCCCTTCCCCTATACCTCCAACCAATGTAGAAAAGTAAAAGCATAACAATACGCACATTAAAATTCATTTCAAGAGAAGTCCGAGTCCAATGTCAGAAGATGTAACCAAAGAAAATAAACAAAATGACAATAATACATAAATAACAACAGACTACTAGCAGTTAACTGACATGCCAGCTCCAGACTTCAATTAAACTGACTGACAGATTATGATTTCATCAAATGAACATCAGGCACAATCCTTCCCGTTAGGGGTTTAGTATCATACCATCATAACATATATGAGAAGAACATAACCCGTGCAGGCCTCGACAATAATGCTTGTCTGATTGTCCGATACCAGAGGGAAAAAAGGTCGGACAAGTAAAAGCTGTATCAAGCTTGTCCGTCGGGACAAGTAAATTATTATTCTGCAGAAAATAAATTTAATCCAACTTTGATGAACAAAGTATTTATAAACAAAAAACAAGAAAACAAATATTAATTTGACAAGCTTCTGTATTCTGTTTATTCAAATGCAAAGCCTTTTTCTTCAACATGTTTACTTGCAATCAATAATTTTTAACTGGTTCTTTGTCAGGTACTTTTTAACAGGTATACTATTCTTGGAAACCAGTCTTACTGATCCAAATCAATAAAACATAATTAAATAGAAACAAGGGCCGTCTTTCCCCTCAGAGCTATTCAGCTCTTTGATTATTTAAATGTGACACTCATTTATTAAAAAGAGAGGAATTGATGCAAAACATATCAAAATCATGTCCAAACTTTCAAAATTTAAATATTGATAACAAATTTATTTGGATAATGAATAATGAGGATCCCAAAGTACTATTTGCATTTTACAAATATATAGAAGATACTAAGAATTAAAGGACAACTTAATCTGCAATAACTAATTCGTTATAACTCTTTAATATGAATTTGGATACCCTGTTAAGCCTGCACAGATCATAAGAATAATTTCAAATTCTTTTGCACCGTCCCTTGATGATCCTTGCTGGCTGGACACAGAATCTATAATCTTAAAAATATGTTTTTAAAATATATTTTCAATAATTAAGGAGCTTGACTCATCTGCATTTAAGTACAAGTACGGACCCCCCTTTAAGCACCGACTCTTGGTGCTTTCTGCAGATAAGTCATATTAAATATAAAATATATTATATTAAATTTTGAGTTATCTTTCTTTGTCCAGAATAGTTATTGAATCAATTTAAATCATTGTTTTATACAATATACAATGTATTTTCACTTTTATCAACTGATAAATTAAAACAATCTTTACCATTCAGTGATAGCAATCACTTTTTTTTACATTTTAAAATTTTATGATGTATTTAAATGAGCAGTTATTGTTGCAAACTCCATTAGAAATTTGAATTGAGATCAGTTCTGGAATAAGGGAAAGGGGGATGTGAAAACAAAATGGGGGGGGGGGGGGGTCAATTTTTCTCATTTCAGATTTCATAAATAAAAAGAAAATTTCTTCAAATATTTTTTTGAGAGGATTAATATTCAACAGCATAATGAATTGCTCAAAGGCAAACAATTTAAGTTCATTAGACCACATTCATTCTGTGTCAGAAACCTATGCTGTGTCAACTATATAATCACAATCCAAATTAAGAGCTGAATCCAGCTTGAATGTTTTGTCCATACTTTCTCCAACTGTTCAGGGTTCAACCTCTGCAGTCGTATAAAGCTGTGCCCTGCGGAGCATCTGGTTAAAGATAATTTACATTGTAAAACTGCCATCTTTTTTGCTATGAGGATCCCTTTAGTTAGTCATGTTAGTTGCATAAATTAGTTGCATAAAATTTGTTACTCTCCCGTAATATCATTGCCATCGATGTGATACTATTACTAGTCCAAAATTACTCTGATCAATGTCCAATGGCTGTTTTGCAAGACAAGCTGGGGCTGTGGGATGCCAGAGGTTGTCCCACATCATGCACATCAAAAAGTGGATACTTGTAGTCCAAACTAGATGTGCTGCTTCATTGCTTCTGCTGCCAACTAAAAGCCTTTATTTTCAAAAGGACGTGAAGTTATGAGAGATTTCACGACCTTGAGACTCAAATATGCAAATATTTATGCTTTTTTCACCTCCTTTAAAGGAGATTGATGTTTAACATTTACAGGAATAAGCATTTAGTGCCAACCACGATAACAGTCGAAAGCTCTCGGACATTTAGATTACTTGCATCATAAGGGAGGACATCAAAAGTTGTTATTGCAACTGGATATGATACAATGTCAATGTAAACAAACTCTAGAGAAACTTTAAAAATCAAGCTGAAGTAGTGTTAGCCCTGAGATTATCACTAGGCTTAATTAGTAATGAAATACTGTCAGATAGTTGAGACAACACATCCACCCACAGTGACAAGCAATAGGTCACCTACAATGTATATTTGTTGTATGAAAGAATTGTTAGCTGTACATGTACATGCCTGCCTGGCATGGTTTATCTGACCTTGACTTCATTTTCATGGTTCATTGGTAAATATTTAGTGTTCTTGGTTAATTAAGAATAAGTTTTTGTGACAGTTGTAATAAAGCCTTATATTTAGGACTATCACAATAATATCAATGATTAGTGAACGAGGCATTTCAGTGTGTGCACTCTTGTCAATTTCAAGGGTTTGCATTCAATGACAAAGCAAATTGAAGGCTTTGAACTAATGGCCTGGTAGCGTGAGCCCTGTGTTGTCGAACCCTGTTGGCATATTACATGAAGTTAAGTCTTGTGTTTCATTTTGTTATGCTTCTTTTTTTTAGAATTTGTGATAGGGATCTTTGTACAAATCTGAAAACCTTTATATGGCAGCTTTTATACATGATTAGAAAAAGGAAAGGAAACAAACCTAAGGAACTGTCTGAAGGAATGTATCAAGAACTGTTTGTCTCCTTTGCAAGAATATTTGGCCTAAATATTGTGTAAGTACATATTCATTATTTTCAGGCATTAAAAATGGTTAAAGGTGCATGAACTACAAGATATATATATATATGGACCATAATTTGGTATTCGGCCTTTGGTTTCTTTTTGTATCCTTTTTTATAAGTTCTAAAATTTTTACTTTTATTTTGTGGGTTGTGTTAACGTTGGTGTTAGAATAGTATGAATGGAACAATTGAGTTTTTCGAGAAAAAATTAATACATTTTGATTCACCATTTACGTGACATGAAACCAAACAGGAAACCAATCTTTATTTTCTTCATTTTGCACAATATAATTCAAAAGGCATAAATAAACACCATTACTAGTGTTACTTGCTTCATGTTAATATTTAAAATCTATTTTCAATGTTATATTAAAGTTTTTTTTAAACCTGACAGGACACCATAAGAAACCGAAAGCATTTTTTTAGTTTTATTTTATTGCAAAATCCATCTTAAGGCGAAGTGTACGTAATTGCACGCTCCTAGCGGAATACGGGATTAATAACGATCGACCTTAGTTACGCAAGTTATCTGCCTTACTCCAAGAAAGGACACACGAAAGAGAAAATACTTCGTGCGGTCTATTATGAGAGGAAGGACAGGGGGGGGGGGGGGGGGGGGGGGGGGGGTACACTTCTCCTTTCTCTTACCCTCTTCTCCTTTCTCCCACCCCTCTTCTCCTTTTTTTTTTTTTTTAATTTACCGGAAAAAAGAGAGATATTTTATTTTTTCATATTTTATTTTTTTCTCCAACTTTTTCTCCTTTCTCCCAGCCTTCCTCTCCTTTCTCCTACCCCATTTCTCCCTGTAACCCTTACCCCTGTCCTCCCCCTCTATTATAAATCCAACAAGCACGCCCGTGCTGTCTTAAAAAACCTTATCATGAGAAATTGTCTGAATTACTCCATTTAGAAATCAAAGCATTCTATTGTTCCGTGCAGCCTGACTTTAATACTAGTTGATTTTTTTGGTTTCAGACGCATGGGACATGAAAGGCATTTCGTGTAAAAACTTATGATATCAACATATTGTAAAAACGCCTCACAACAGAATTATAAATAAATAAACATGTGATGATTCTACTTCTATTATTAGGTATTTAATTATTAAAATTAAACCTGAATTGACCCAACAATATCGTTTTAAAAGCCGTAGTTTTGAACAAAAACACACATACTCAACATAAAGTTTTAGGTTACACAAAGTCATGTGAAATTAATTTTTAGATTAAAAAAAACGTTGACATGTTCGTTTTTTGTGCTAATGAAATTTTTAGGACATGTTTTATATCAATTTAGAAAATAAGACGATACCAAGAGAATATAATTTGACGACTAGTCTAGGGCAACACTTACAAGTCGGAAGAAAAAATACGAAAGTTAACAAATTAGGCCCCGAAAATATACTCATAGTAAACTAAAAAGTGATCACTCTAAACATTTATCTTAGAATAAAAAAAAACTATGTCATTCAACTTCCAGTTTTCAACTTTTTATACATGTACAGAAAATAAACAGGTGTCTTCTATTCCGTCCGAAATTTATTGTAAAACTGAATCTAAATTTAGAACCAAATTGAAATCGAAAGTACAAATACACATGATTCATGTATGATAAAAATATAACACGTCATTTCTTCTTTTTCAAATTCCAATTTCGAAGAGATAGCTACATTTTTTTTTTTTGTAAATTTGTTTTCTTTTATTGTGCCTGTGTGCATCATTTCAAATTAGAAAAAAAATGTAATTTTTACTGAGTAACTGTGTTATTCCTAATAGGTCTCAATTCAAGATTATGAATGAGTAGAAAATATCATTACGGTTAAAGAAAAGAGGCCAGAAAAGTTTTGTGGCACTTGTAACTGTAATTTAATGTTTAGTGGAATGAGAGGTGAAAAAAGTTCAGACTTTTTATACATTTCGATAGCATTTTAAAGATTTTGTTTTAATTTAACGGAAGTCTACTGCAAGGAATGCATATAAACTACCTCAATGATTATCCAGGAAAATTTCGCACTCAGTCAGCTCTATGTTTTCACTTAGTTCATGATAATAGATCATAATACAAGAATTTAGAAGCCCGTGGTGTACTAGCAGGGGCGGATCCAGCCATTAAAAGAAGGTGGCCCCAACCCAGGACAAAGTGTGGGGGGGGGGTCCGACTATATGTCCCCATTCAAATGCATTTATCGACCAATTACTTGTCCAATAATGTAAGAATTTGGAGTTTCATATCATTTACATTCAACATTTTTTTATAGGATGTTACTTTTCTTATTGTCAACATTTACCCCCCCCCCCCCCCCCCAAAAAAAATGTATCCGATAAAAATCGTTGAATATAATTCATTACAAACTCCAAAGATTTGTATTATTGGACTAATAGTCTACTGGTTGTTATTCACTTTGGTTCAAGTCTTCTACTTCACAACATGGTATTTGTTTTTCGTAACTATTTTTTTCATGAATAAGGCTGTTGATTTTCTCGTTAGAAATATTTTGCATTTTTCATATCCGAGTTGTTGTGGCCTACACAATATGTTTTTGTCCCTTTAATTGTTGAAAAGAGTTTGGTTGTTAATAGTTATTGCTTACATCGACTTCATTTAACCAGTGGCGGGTAGTTGACTCATTGGATGTGATACCACATCTCCTTATTGTTTTATATAAAATAAATAGGAAAGTCGTGCATTTGCATTATGCAGAGGCTATATTCGTACGGCACTTTGCTAGGTAAACCTGTGTAGCAATACAGTATGAATAATCTCCGTGCATTACACTGAGTACATTCTTGTAACATTTTATTAGGTAAATTTTTAAAGCATCGAACAAGATAATTCTCATAAGGTCGCATTCTTATATAATTAATTTTACACCAGTTAATTTAAAGCGTTACTCTATATTCATCGCTATTTAAAGCATTCCCCTACACAAATTTCATTTCATAACACTGCATGGGTATGTTACGGTTGTTATTGCACTGACTATGTACGTCGATCTCAAAAGAATCACATAAGGTGTAAGGTTTTCATTTTGAATATACATGTATGAAATATCTGCGACTGGTAGTTATACCAAATGCTCCGATCTTTTCTATATTGTTTTAAATGTATATATTAACGAGTCCATCTTTTAAACCTCATTGTGGTCTAAAAAATTATGAAGATAAAATGAAATGAATCACTTTTCTGGATTAACCTAGATAAGGGACACTAAAGGCAGAACATTTTAAAGCCACGGATGTATAAGAACTAAAATAGTTGAAGAACCATAGTATGCTTTTTGTTTAAATCCGTGTTACCCAAAGGGAGACTGGGGAAACGAAATATGTTCGCTTGGTCTTCTCCCGACCGGCAGTAAAACATTTGCCGAAGAGGAGCCTCCGTTTGGCTGTGCAAGATTTATTAAGCTCGCAGTCACGTCCGGTCAGAATGGGAACGCTAAATACGATGCCTCGTGTAAAGAGAGTGCCACACTCTATGCCCGTTAGAAACCTTTGCAACAACTATAATTTAAGGGTTGAATATGTGGACTGTTGCACGCGGCAAAATTTCTGTCCCTATCCCGTATACATGTACTCTCATTTTCTAGTGGCACTCCAAATTTCCCAGACCATCATCCCGGATGGCCTCTGTTATGAACAAAACTTCCTATTGTATTTATTATTAACTTGTTCTTGTCCTGAACATGCATGATATATTTGCCACTGGACGTTAAGCAACCAACAATCAATCAATCAATTGAAATCATTAAATGCGGATTTTTAACAAATAATGCATGGAACAAACAAATATTTTCTTATGTTACTGAAACTTCATTCAGCAAACATTACATCATTCTTTGTCATTTAGTTACCTTTAATGAAAAAGCTTGCAATGTCTCTAGTTTTGTTAGTCTGAAACTTAGCCTGTCGTTCCTTATGGTCTCTGCTGTTTGCATGTTCCCTGGCTCTCTGGACAGGATTTCCTCTGCATCCCAAGTTTATGTCAATTTTGCAGCAGCGACAATGTGCATTCTTTTGATTAAGCAGAAAAATTCCTTTGCCAAGTTCCATTTCAATGGCATCAAACATAGTTTTGATGGTTGAATCAATTTCCTCGTTCATCCCAACTGCATAAACATTTGCCAAATGTCCCCTTGAACTGGCATGAAATTTAACATTTTGGATTTTCTTTCCAAAATCTCCCAACTTGTAATTTTTGTTGCAAAGAGAGCAAGAAAACATAGATTTTCCATCTTCCTCAACAACTTTAAATTTACAGCTTACATTGAATTTTCATTTTCTTCTTTCTCTAGTTCACTAATAAGACTCTCCAATCTTGAAATCCCATCATGGAAAATGCTATCATTAACTGCAAAAGAAATAAAATGCATTATTTATAAACACTTAAATAGTAACAATAATGCACGCTGTGTCGTGCTAAGAATACTTCCTCTCTTGATTTAAATGGAAGTATCGGCAGACAGTAGGTCGGTGTCTTTATTATAATCACACTTCATATATACAAAGTTCATGGGACAGACTGACGGACGGAGTCGCTCGCTCGAGTTTTACCATATATTACCAATCAATTGATCTTCACGAAGATCTAATCAATCAAATCATGATTCAAAATAACAATGTAATCAACCATGCATGATCAGGCATCAATCAAATGAGTACATTGTGTTATACGGGCCACATTGCCGTTTTACAGATTGCCAGTCAATCGATCGAGTTTTACCATGTATTACCTATCAATCGATCTTCATAAAGATCTAATCAGTCAAATCTTGATTCAAAATGACCATGTAATCAATCAATCAAGTACACTGTGTAATACGGGCCCCATTGACGTTTTACAGATTGCCGATCAATCAATCAAGTTTTACTATTAATTACCATTCAATCGATCTTCATGAAGATCTAATCAATCAAATCATGATTCAGAGTAATCATTTAATCATGATTAGAAATTTATTTATCAAGTACACTGTAATACGGGCTCCATTTATCTGTGTTAAAGATTGCCTATCAATCAATTTACCAAGTACAATGTGTAATACTGGCCCCCATTTATCTGTGTGACAGATTCCCGATCAATCAATAAAAATAATGATTTTTGCAAAATAACCAACCAACTAACCAATGGGGAAAGACCACCACCATCAATTGTTCTCTGAACAATTAGATGAAAACAATTGGTTATATCATTTTAAATGACTTCATTCTTTTTATTAAAATGAAATCAAGGAATTGTATATTTTTGATATATAATAAGATTCTGCAGTCATTTTCACAAAAAATCTTACGACTACAGTTGATCGTAAGTCATGAACAAGTCAGTATACTTATGATCAATCTTAGTCTTAAGTTTTTTTGTGAGACTGACTTCTGAACACCAGACATGTACAGTCTTATTTTAATCTTTATTATATTATCATCAGATTATGTTACAATTGTCAGACTTTGAAAGGGTCAGTTAATGTTTATATTATGTAAACATAGTTTTTTTAGAAATGGTTTCACATTTCATCAATCTTGCAAAATTTAACCAAATATCACATTTATAAATAAATTAGTTCAAAAGTCTTTTCTTTACAAAACATCATATTTGATGGAAATATTGAAATTGTAATTGATATATTGCCAAGGAATAAATAAACAATCTGAAACAAATAATCAACGCAAAGGGAAGTAATCATGTATATTACAGATATTGGCTATATCCACTTTGTGTCTATCATTTTTACTAAATTCGATATTTTTTTTTATCAAGTTACTACATGACTGATTTTAATAAAAATAAATACAATAAGATGAAGAAATGGTTAATTTTTATACGACCCCAAAATTTGAAAAATGTTTCGTCGTATATTGCTATCACGTTGGCGGCGTCATCTGTGTCGTCGTCGTCGTCGTCGTCCGAATACTTTTAGTTTTCGCACTCTAACTTTAGTAAAAGTGAATAGAAATCTTTGAAATTTTAACACAAGGTTTATGACCAGGTATTGATTTTGGGAGTTTTGGTCCCAACATTTTAGGAATAAGGGGCCAAAGAGGGCCCAAATAAGCATTTTCTTGGTTTTCGCACTATAACTTTAGTTTAAGTTAATAGAAATCTATGAAATTTTGACACAAGGTTTATGACCACAAAAAAAAGGTTGAGATTGATTTTGGGAGTTTTGGTTTCATCAGTTTAGGAATTAGGGGCCAAAAAAGTGCCCAAATAAGCATTATTCTTGGTTTTTGCACAATAACTTTAGTTTAAGTAAATAGAAATCAATGAAATTTAAACACAATGTGTATGACCACAAAAGGAAGGTTGGTATTGATTTTGGGAGTTTAGGTCCCAACAGAATAAGGGGCCCAAAGGGTCCAAAATTAAACTTTGTTTGATTTCATCAAAAATTGAATAAATGGGGTTCTTTGATATGCCAAATCTAACTGTGTATGTAGATTCTTCATTTTTGGTCCTGTTTTCAAATTGGTCTACATTAAAGTCCAAAGGGTCCAAAATTAAACTTAGTTTGATTTTAACAAAAATTGAAATCTTGGGGTTCTTTGATATGCCAAATCTAACTGTGTATGTAGATTCTTCATTTTTGGTCCTGTTTTCAAATTGGTCTACATTAAAGTCCAAAGGGTCCAAAATTAAACTTAGTTTGATTTTAACAAAAATTGAAATCTTGGGGTTCTTTGATATGCTGAATCCAAACATGTACTTAGATTTTTGATTATGGGCCCAGTTTTCAAGTTGGTCTTAATCAGGATCTAAAATTATTATATTTAGTATTGTGCAATAGCAAGAAATTTTCCATTGCACAGTATTGAGCAATAGCAAGAAATCTTCAATTGTACAGTATTGTGCAATAGCAAGTCATTTAAATTGCACAGTATTGCTCAATAGGAAGAAATATCTAATTGCACAATATTGTGCAATAGTTAATTTTTTTTTAATTAGACTTATCTTTTTTTGTCCAGAATAGTAAGCAAGAAATATCTAATTGCACAATATTGTGCAATAGCAATATTTTTTTATTAGAGTTATCTTTCTTTGTCCCGAATAGTAAGCAAGAAATATCTAATTTCACAATATTGTGAAATAGCAAGAATTTTTTTAATTGGAGTTATCTTTCTTTGTCCAGAATAAACTTAAATCTTTGTTATATACAATATACAACTCATCTAAACATCAACCCAACAATGTTAGATCTGTAAATTTGCTTTCGCAAATTTTTGGTTCTTCCCTTGCCAGGATTCGAACCCATGCTACTGTGATATCGTGACACCAAATCGCCTGCACTGCAGTCGTCCCACTAGACCACACGACCACCTGGGCTCTCAAAAAAAGAGCTTTAGGTGGCCATATGTTACCTTTCCACGTCAGTTTTAATCTAGCGGCGTACTACAGTACATGATATATAAGGCATGAAGATGTTATTGTTACAGATCAGCTAAATTATCTATAGTAAAGGATCCTACAAATTAATGTAAGATACAGTCACAGAAAATAATTATATTCATAAGTACCTCTGAGTCAGTGACAACCCTACAACAGATGTATCCATCGGATCGCCATCAATGATGGTGATACATGGCTGTGTACATAATGTATATACAACTCGTCTAAACATCAACCCAACAATGTTAGATCTGTAAATTTGCTTTCGCAAATTTTTTGGGTGGATTCGAAACCCATGCTACTGTGATATCGTGACACCAAATCGCCTGCACTGCAGTCGTCCCGCTAGACAACACGACCACCTGGGCTCTCAAAAAAAGAGCGTTCGGTGACAATATATATTCACTTTTTACTACCAACTGATAAATTAAAACAATCTTTACCAAGCAGTTTTTTTACATCTTAATATTTTATGATGTATTTAAATGAGTAGTTATTGTTGCAAACTCAATTAAAAAAAAGGATTAATATTCAACAGCCTAGTGAATTGCTCTAAGAGAAAACAAAAATGTTACGTTCATTAGAACACATTCATTCTATGTCAGAAATCTATGCTGTGTCAACTATTTAATCACTATCAAATTTAGAGCTGGATTCAGCTTGAATGTTGTGTCCATACTTGCCCCAACCATTCAGGGTTCAACCTCTGCGGTCGTATAAAGCTGTGCCCTGCGGAGCATCTGGTTTTTAAAATATAAGCAATAAGTCAATTTTATTTGTTGTATGGAAGAATTGTTAGCTGTTCATGCCTACCTGGCATGGTTCATCTGACTGTGACCTCATTTTCATGGTTCAAAGGTCAATGTTAAGTTTATGTGACAGTTGTAAAAAAGCTTTATTATTAGGACTATCAACATAATTTCAATGATTAGTAAAGAAGGCGAGACATTTCAGTGTGTGCACGCTTGTGGAACTATATAAAGTTTGGCATTTAAATGTATTAGTATCAAATTGTCACAAAATAATCACATAAGTATACGTTTTTGATGTTTGATACTGTTTCCAACCATGATGATTTGAGACTAGAAATTGAAATTTTTATATAACTGCAAAAAATGAATTTTTTTTTGTCGTGCATTGATATTAAGTTGTCGTCGTCGTCCAAAGACATTAGGTTTTTGCACTCTAAATTTAGTAAAAGTAAATAGAAATCTATGAAATTCGAACACAAGGTTAATGACCACAAAAGGAAGGAAATTTTACTGTTTTTGGCTTTTATCTTGAATATTGTTATAGATAGAGATAAACTGTACACAGCAATAATGTTCAGCAAAGTAAGATTTACAAATAAGTCACCATGACCGAAATGGTCAGTTGACCCCTTTAGGAGTAATTGCCTTTTTTAGTCAATTTTTAATCATTTTTCGTAAATCTTCTCCTCTGAAACTACAGGGCCAAAATAATCCAAACTTGTGTCCAGTGACCCAGCCATCTAACCAAGATGGTCGCCACAGCTAAAAATAGAACATAGGGGTAAAATGCAGTTTTTGGATTATAACACAAAAACCAAAGCATTAAGCATGTAAAGGGCAAATCTGTTGGGGTAAAATTGTTAATCAGGTCAAGATCTATCTCCCCTGCAATTTTCAGATGAATCAGAAAACCTTTTCTTGGGTTGCTACCCTGAATTGGTAATTTAGAGAAAATTTTGCCGTTTTTGGTTATTATCTTGAATATTATTATAGATGGAGACAGATATTAAAACTGTAACAGCATTAATGTTCAGCAAAGTAAGATTTACAAATAAGACAACATGACCGAAATCATCAATTGACCCCTTAAGGAGTTATTGTTCCGAATATTCATTTTTATGCCCCACCTACGATAGTAGAGGGGCATTATGTTTTCTGGTCTGTGGCTCCGTTTGTTCGTCCGTCTGTGCGTCTGTTCGTTCAGGTTAAAGTTTTTGGTCAAGGTTGTTTTTGATGAAGCTGAAGTCCAATCAACTTGAAACTTAGTACTTGTTGCTTATGATGTGATCTTTCTAATTTTATAGCCAAATTAGACTTTTGACCCCAAATTCACGGTCCACTGACATGACTGAACATAGAAAATGAAAGTCGGAGTTTCAGGTTAAAGTTTTTGGTCGAGGTAGTTTTTGATGAAACTGAAGTCAAATCAACTTGAAACTTAGTACACTTGTTACACTTGTTGCTTATGATATGATCTTTCTAATTTTAAGACAAAATAGACTTTTGACCCCAATTTCACGGTCCACTGAACATAGAAAATGAAAGTGGGGATTTAAGGTTAAAGTTTTTGATAAAATTGAAATCCAATCAACTTGAAACTTAGTACATACGTTCCCTATAGTATAATCTTTCTTATTTTAATGCCAAATTAGATTATTACCCAATTTCACGGTCCATGGAACGTGGAAGAGGATTGTGCGAGTGGGGCATACGTGTACTTTGGACACATTCTTGTTTAACAATTTTCTTAAGATTTGTAAATTTTTACTAACATTTTCCACTGAAACTACTGGGCCAAGTTCATTATAGATAGAGATAATTGTAAGCAGCAAGAATGTTGGGTCTGTGTGTCCGTCTGTCTGTCCCGTTTCAGGTTAAAGGTTTTGGTCAAGGTAGTTTTTGATGAAGCTGAAGTCAAATCAACTTGAAACTTAGCATTGCTTAGTACACATGTTGCTCGTGATATGATCTTTTTAATTTTAAAGCCAAATTAGACTTTTAACCCCACTTTAACGGTCCACTGAACATAGAAAATGAAGGTGCAAGTTTCAGGTTAAAGTCTTTAAGTCCAGGTAGTTTTTGATGAAGTTGAAGTCCAATCAACGTGAAACTTAGTGCACATGTTGCTCGTGATATGATCTTTTTAATTTTAAAGCCAAATTAGACTTTTGACCCCACTTTAACGGTCTACTGAACATAGAAAATGAAGGTGCAAGTTTCAGGTTAAAGTCTTTTAGTCCAGGTAGTTTTTGGTGAAGTTGAAGTCCAATCAACGTGAAACTTAGTGCACAAGTTTCTTATGGTATGATCTTTCTAATTTTAATGCGAAATGAGATATTTTCCTCCAAATTTCACAGACCATTGAACATGGAAAATGATATTGCGAGTGGGGCATCCATGTTTGGACACATTCTTGTTATGAAATATTCTTTGAAAATTGGAGCTATCTTTCTTTGTCCAAAATTATTTAATCACAATCCAAACGCTTAATCCAGCTTGAATGTTATGTCCATACTTGCCCCAACCGTTAAGGGTTCAATCTATGCCGTCGTATAAACCCGCTGAGCATCTGGTTTGTATTGCTAAAATTTAAAGGTATGGTATGATTGCAAATGAGACATCTCTCCATTAGAGAACAAATAATGGATGATTTTATAGGTTTTTGTAAGCTACATTGTATAAATGCTTTGAAATGACAAATGTAAACTCAGTCATTGTCAGTTCATCATGTTCATTGTCAAATTGCTTGTTTTAGGAGTGGTTCAAATGTTGAAAAATACTCTTTGACAATTGATGAAAAAGACTTTGTTGCAATACCAGATGCAGTGATATGCCATCCAACAGCCATTGGGGATGACAAAATTTTTGCTGTTATAGAGGTACAGTACAATTTATAATAAAGCAAACATGTTCCAAAACTCCATATATACACCACAATTATTCTCTGTATAGTTTTATAAAACAACATGTTACAGGACCGAAGCCCGGAATTTCCAAGGGGGGATTCGTTGAACTCACAAACCCAACTTAAACAGCTACAGTTCCAACAGAACATTGACTTTAACAGTGCTTATTTGTATTCAAAGGGGGGAGGGGGTATGAGTTATACTTGATTTTAACCTCGATTTTGGGATACGATTGCTTTCAAGCAATCTGTAGATTTTAACCGTTGACTCAAGGTGCACTCCCTCACGTCATTTGTTTTTATCTAAACATTCAGCAACATCTCAGATTCTTATGATTGTCTTGCTTTAAAAGGTAAAAACAAGCAAAAAGATTGAACAAAAACAACTTTTCTGTAATGTTCTTCTCATAATCTTCATGTGTGATATTTCCCTTGACTTATATGAGTTTTTTTAACAACACGGAAAATCAGAATTAGACAGTATTTATATTTAGTGTTTTTATAAATTTAGAAACAGGTCAGAGGGAATTCCCCAGTTTTGATAAATGCAGGAGTTCTCTGATTTCCGATAATTTTATTTCAGTCATAAAAACTGAAGTGGAGTATTTCTATATTTTACCGTTATGAAACTGATTCAGTTGGCACGTATTTCCATTCGCTGTTACGTGTTGATTCTTTAATCTCCTTTGTACGGTTATTTACGAATTTGCCGAATGATTTTGAAGAAGCTATCCAATGAAGAACGATTTGACTATCATTCCATAACACGGTGCGCTCTATTTCTAAGTTATCTGTTAACTGCCTTGCTATACGGACTCCATTTACGGCGGCCATTAACTCTAATTTTGGTAACGTAATTCCTTTAAGTGGTGCAATACGGTTTGTAGCAATGACTAAAGAAGACAAGTTTCCGTTACATAAATATGCGGTAGCTCCATACGCTCTCTGACTAGCATCTACAAAAATATGTAATATCACTTCTCCGTTGTCTTTTCCTGTGAAATAATGATGTGAAATCTGTGTGTTTGAAGTAACATCCTGAATGTCATCTCTGATTTCAATCCATGTTTTAATTAAGTTGCTAGGCAAAACTTCGTCCCAGTCATAATTATCTTTCCATAGATTTTGTATCAAAAGCTTTGCCCTCACAGTAACTGGTACGAGAATTCCGAGAGGGTCATAAATTGACGAAGATTGTCGTAATATTTCTCGCTTTGTTATTTTTGAATTGTCAATCTGATTGTTCTTCTGTTGAGCAAATGTAAGGATGTCCGACTTCGAATTCCAACGCATACCTAGATTTTTAGTTTCGGTGTCCAAATCTAATATGTTTTCATGAGCTGCCATATCGCTGAGTTTCTGACTGTTTGAATTCCAAGTTCTGAGATTGAAACCGCCACTACTTAAAAGTTGTCTCGAGTTGTTATACAATTTCAATGCAGCCTCTTCTCTACCTACACTTGTCAACACGTTGTCAACATACAAGTCTCGTTCAAGTATTTTAGATGTATTACTTGGGTGGATCGATAAATGCTTTAGTAAAGTTGCATTTAAGATAAAATGTGAGCAAGTAGCACCGAATAATATTACCTTAAATCTGTATGTAGTTAGTTCGCTATAAGGGTTGCTAGGATCACTCAGCCAGAAAAATCGTGTCGCAACTCGGTCCTTCTCGTCGAGTCCAATTTGAAGAAAGGCCTCTTCAATGTCAGTAGTAATGGAACGGAATCTTGATAAAATATCAGTAAGTTTATTCAACTGTGGAGGCAATGAAGATAAACAGTCATTCAAGCTAGGTGAATCCGAATTTTGTCGACAGCTACAGTCGTAAAATATGCGTATAGGAGTGGTTAGCGAATCTTTTTTCACTGGGTGGTGTGGTATGTAATGGATATGGCTTGTAGTATTGTTTTCCGATGTCTTAATTTTCTCAATAAATCCTCTTTCTTCTTGTTCTTTTATGATTTCTCCATACAGTTTTAACAATTCAGGTTCTTTGGCGAGACAATTTATAACACTAAAAGTTCTTTTCCGGGCTATCATTTTGTTGCTAGGCAACTCTGGGTGTTCAGGTTTCCATTGGAATTTTGCAATATACTTGTTCCCTTCGAGATAGATACTAGATTCTTGGTAACTGATCATTTCGTCTTGTGCAGATTTTTTGGTTATTTCATAGTTGTCTTCTGTTCCACTGGACTCAATTTCCCAAAACTTGTGTATTTCACATTCTTCATGCCTGTGTGGAGTTAAAATATTCAAGATGGATGAAGATGACGGAGTGTTATTTGGTGAATTCTGATATATAAAGATTATTATAGGTCCAGATAAAAGGTACCCGACTTTTGATTTCACTGCGGTTGGTCCAGGTCCCCGAATGACTTTGTCCTCTACAATATCCCAAAAGTATCAGCCCCGATTAAGATAGAAACTTCAAAGTCCTCTTCACATGATACCGGGTGTGCTAATTTGAATCCATTTAAGTACGGAAAATGTGACTGATTTCTTGAGTATGTTTGTATAGGGTGAGCAATCTTTGGAACGATAAGTACATTAATTGGTATTAATTCTTTAGTCTCGGCTCGTAAATAAACAGTAGCCACTTGAAGATGTCTTACCTTCGTATTTGTTTCACCGAATCCGGAAACTGTTATAACTTCATTTCTCACAGGTTTCAAGTTTAATTTATCTGCCATATCCTTGGTAATAAAACTGCGCTGTGCACCTTCGTCAAATAGGATGTTTGCCTGACTTGAATGGTTTTCGTTGGGCGATACTGTAGATATTGCGGTTTTTAAAAGTACTTGAGCTCTTATTGATGTCGCTAATGCTACTGTGTGATTGCTGTCTGGTTTTACTATTTTACAATTATCCGTTTCTGTTTTTGCTTTGTCTTGCGTATGCTGCTCATTTAAGTTGCAAATACTTGTGTGGTGTCGTTTACCACAATTTTTGCAGGTTTTCTTGGATTTGCAGTGTGCAATTCTGTGAGTTCCTAAACAATTAAAGCATGATTGTTTCTCCTTAATTGTGCGCTTTCTGTCATCAAGATTTTTAACTTTCATGCATGCAGTTGGAGCGTGAATGTCGTAACAATAAATAAGGGTTTGCTGGTTAAATTTCTATTTTTTTAATCATAATTTCGATTTGTACTCGCTATAAATGTCGACGTAGGTGTATATTCTGATTCTGATTCGTAACAATTTAATGACTGACCTGCTTCTTGGATTGTAATTTCATGCTGAATTGCGTCAAGTAGCAACTGTAAATTCCATCTGTCATTTTCGTGAACGCGTACCATATTTTGTCGGATGTTTCCGGGAATTTTATTTAAGAGAATTGGTACTAGAAGGCTCCCGTACGATTCATGTGTTTGTCCCATTCCCTCAAGACCTCGAATGTAATTCTCCATACTGTCGTAAAAGTTCTTTAACTCTCTAATATTCGCGGATGGACTGGGTAGACTAATAAGGCTTTGCATATAGGCATTCACAATTTTGTGAGGTTGACCAAATCTCTGTTTCAATACATTTAGAGCTTGAGCATAATTTGTGTTTGTAATTTGTAATCCTGAGATGCACTGGCTTGCTTCTCCGTACAATTGAGACCTTAAATAGTTAAACTTCTGAACGTCGTTTAAGGACACATTTTCATGAACTGCTGCACAAAATGAATCCCAAAATGGCTGTTATTCCAGTATATTTCCTCTGAACGTGGGTAGGGTAAGCTTTGGTAATTTATGGTACATACTGGAGTTTGAAAATGTAGATGAAGAATTATTTGCTGGCGTGAAACTTACTGGAGTAGGGTTTAATAGGTTGTTTGAAAGTGTAAATTCTGTGGCGTGCGGGTTTAATTGTTGCTGTTTCGAAGATGATGTGCTATCTGCTTCCGGGATTACTTTTGCTAATTTTGTTAGAGTAATTTGAATATCAAATTCATACCTGTCGGCTTCTTCTATCTCTTCTTGAATATCCTCTTCCAAAATTTCTTCCACAATTTTATCGTTGAGTTCCGAGATTTCCGTATCATTTCCCTGATTGACATAATTTCATTGACATCGTATTCCTTCAATAACTCCTCGAAATTTCCGCTCACTTGCTTCAGTTATTTCGTGACTGCACCACGATGTCCAGCTCGAATAGCTTTGAGTTAAGAACTCATCGTTCTTTTTGTCACGGCACCAATTTGACATATAATCTAATGAAATGATGAAGAAACGTCTTCATTGAACGAAATCTTTATCTAAACTACATGTATGAATACAATAACGTCGCTAAGTAGCGACGTCCAATATACAGTTACGTAAATACCGCGGTAAACGACGTTAAGACGTTTACCAATTAAACGAAAATGTCTATAATAAAAGAATGTAAAAGTATTTTACAACAATAGCTGTAATCCATGATCACAAATTGAATGCTATGTTTAAAATTGTTGAAAGCCATGTGCTTTTTGGCGAGAAAATTCTGCAACCCCTTAACAGCTGGAAACAGTTACATTTCATTGTTATTTATAGACAGTAAAAATAATTTTGGAAATCATTTTGATTACCTGCTAAGATTTATTCATGAAAAATTAATATTTTCTTAGGGTGAAAAAGTTTTAATACTTTAATATTCTACATCTGCCTCAGTATTTTCTATCCAATTGACAAGGAACATTAGCTACAAATTGGTCATTGTGCTTTCAAATTATATACATTTTACAGACTTGAGAGGTTTTAAGTGAAAGTAACGTATATCATATGTATATTCATCATTAAATTTTTAACACCATTTAAATAAGTTGGTACAAGTTAGCAGTGGTACTAGTTTGCATTGGTAAAAGGTTTTTTTTAGTGGTACGCGTTAACAATGGTACGGGATAACTATAATTTGATAAAACACAATAAGTACATTGCTCATACACTTGTATCCGGGAGCAGATATTTTCAAAGTTGAGTGACTATTCAGATTATTACATTTTGCATGTGCAGTTGAATTAATAAAATAATTCTATCCAGCTGTACCAGGGTCGTCAAAAATGATTGAGACTCACGCATGTTCATGCTTTTTTGCAGCAGTATCCTATGATCTATTTTTTTCCTTTTTATACGACCCCAAAATTTGACAAAACTTTCGTCGTATATTGCTATCATGTTGGCGTCGTCTGCGTCGTCTTTAGTAAAAGAGTATAGAAATCTTTGAAATTTTAACACAAGGTTTATGACCACAAAAGGAAGGTTGGTATTGATTTTGGGAGTTTTGGTCCCAACATTTTAGGAATTAGGGGCCAAAAAGGGCCCAAACAAGCATTTTCTTGGTTTTCGCACTATAACTTTAGTTTAAGTTAATAGAAATCTATGAAATTTTGACACAAGGTTTATGACCACAAAAGAAAGGTTGGGATGGATTTTGGGAGTTTTTGTTTCAACAGTTTATGAATTAGGCGCCAAAAAAAGGGCCCAAATAAGCATTAATCTTTGTTTTCGCACAATAACTTTAGTTTAAGTAAATAGAATTCAATGAAATTTAAACCAAGAAAGAGAGCCGTGGTGTAGTGGTTAGTGCATCGGACTACTAACACAAAGGTTCCTGGTTCGATTCCCGTTTGGGATGAAAATTTCAGGAACTCAATTTTCGGCTCTCCCTTGACACCATTTGCGAGTATGGTCTTGAGGAAACGATGATAGTCCGTCGGACGGGGACGATAAATGGCTGGCCCGTGTTACGAGAGAGCCACATCTCTTGCACGTTAAAGACACCCTTGTAGATTTCGAAAAAGAGTAGGCTAATGCCGCTACAAGGCAGCACTCGCACCCGCAAAGTGGAAAGGGATTAATATAAGTTGCAAAACTTGTTTCCCAATCCACTATAAATAAATATGTTTAAACTAATGAAATTTAAACACAATGTTTATGACCACAAAAGGAAGGTTGGTATTGATTTTTGGAGTTTAGGTCCAACAGTTCAGTGATAACAAGCACTTTTTTTACATTTTAATATTTTATGATGTATTTAAATGAGTAGTTATTGTTTCAAACTCAATTAGAAATATGAATTGAGATCAGTTTTGAAATAAGGGAAAGGGGGATTTGAAAAAAAAATTGGGGGGGGGGTCCAATTTTTCTCATTTCAGATTTCATAAATAAAAAGAATATTTCTTTAAATATTTTTTTGAGAGGATTAATATTCAACAGCATAGTGAATTGCTCAAAGGCAAAAACATGTTTTAAGTTCATTAGACCACATTCATTCTGTGTCAGAAACCTATGCTGTGTCAATTATTTAATCACAATCCAAATTTAGAGCTGAATCCAGCTTGAATGTTGTGTCCATACTTGCCCCAACCATTCAGGATTCAACCTCTGCAGTCATATAAAGCTGCACCCTGCAGAGCATCTGGTTAAAGTTGCTGAACAACATTTTTGTGCATTAGTTTTGAGGCTCTAGAAGATCCTTTTACAATTGATTTACTGGAATCAAAAATATAATCCTTTTCAGAATAAACAAACACACATATTCTTTAACTATTTTATTTTTTTAAATTTTATCAGTCAACAAAGGATGTAGCCCTGAACATTAGTTATACGTTCATGGTCAACAATATAGATATATGGTTGATGAAAAACAATGCTTTTTGTTCAGTAGGGCATTGGTGGAGATCCTCTGTGAAAATGTGTAGATGGTTAAAATCCTGTCCTCTTATATTTTTTCACTATTTTTTCTTGTAATTTTAATATTTTTCATATACATATTTGATTTTTTGCCTCACCTGGCTGAAAGGGCCAAGTGAGCTTATTCATCTTTTAGGGTCTATCATACCTTGTCATTGTTGTTGTCCGTCGCCGTTAACTTTTAAAAAATCTTCTCCCCTGAAACTCCAGGGCCAAGTTTAACCACAATCATCATTTGTGTATCTTGTTAAAAAAAATGTGTCCAGTGTAAATCTAAAACATCAAGAAATGTAGGTCACTCTAAAAACTATTTATTTATTTCAGGTAAAAAAATGCTGTCAAGATGAAGAAAATGAGCAAATCAGAAATCTAAGAAGCATACAGAAAAGAGCGTTTGTCCAACATGTTGGATCTTCCCTGAAAGGCCAACATTGTGGACAATTCCTTTGTACCTTACCCTTCTCAGCCTTTGGAAATCGTGGAATGTATGGATTCATTGTACAGGGAACACAGGTAAATTCTGATTTGCAAAGTATGAATTAATTAATCAAGAGTGCTAGATTCAAAAATAATAGTTGTGACAAAAGAAGCATGAATTATTTTCCCTGCTGCAATACCTTGCTATGATAAGTTTATTTACAACCACTTGGTCAATGCCACTGCTGGTGGAGTATTTCCTGGAGGGTATCACCAGCCCAGTAGTTAGCACTTTTTGTGCTGACATGAATTATCATTAATATGGTTATATATTTATAAACTAACTGTTTACAAAATTTTGAATTTTTGAAAAACTAAGTCTTTTCTACCTCTGGCATAGATTACCTTAGCTGAATTTGGCAAAACTTCTAGGAATTTTGGTCCTCAATGCTCTTCAACTTCGTACTTTTTTTGGCCTTTTAAATTTTTTTGGATTTGAGGGTCACTGATGAGTCTTTTGTGGAGGAAACGCGCGTCTGGCGTGTATAAAAAATTTAGTCCTGGAACATTGAAGATATATAATTAATCGGGGAATACTTGATAGTCTTTTTGTTTTACAAACAACTGCCTTTTTTATAAGAAAATACAATATGTCCGTGTTGGTCTACTTTCTACTGGTTATAAGACAGATAGAAGTACCAGAAATCCATCTTTGTTTACAAAGTTACACCTGTAGAGTCTGTAACAGACTGTATCTGTATGACATGTGAATAAATTGTCAATATAGATGCTGGCTTTAATACAATGGTTTGAGAGAGCGCCACCAATTTATTGGCGGGCAGGAGAACAGATTTTCTTTCTTTTCCACAATAATTGTTGCATGGTATTCTTTGAATTTCTCTGTAGTTATGGTTCTCTTTGGACATGCTTTTTTGAGGAATTTGTCTGGTTCAATAGCATAAATCAGCCCCTCAACTTGTTTTTAGCTCACCTGGCATAGCCATGTGAGCTTATGTCATCACTTGGCGTCCGTCATCGCCCTTCGTCTGTCGTCGTAAACTATTTCAAGAATCTTCTCCTCTGAAACTACTAGGCCAAGTACTTCCAAACTTTAACTGAATGTTCCTTAGGGTATCTAGTTTATAAATTGTATATGAAGTTTTGATCTATCAACAAACATGGTCGCCATTGCTAAAGATAGAACATAGGGGTCAAATGCAGTTTTTGGCTTATATCTCAAAAACAAAAGCATTTAGAGCAAATCTGACACGGGGATAAAAAAACCAAGATCTATCAGCCCTGAAATTTTCAAATGAATCAAACAACCCATTGTTGGGTTGCTGCCACTTAATTGGTAGTTTTCAGGAAATTTTGCAGTTTTTTGTCATTATCTTGAATATTATTATAAATAAAGTTAAATTGTAAACAGCAAAAATGATCAGCAAAGTGAGATCTACAAATAAGTTAATATGAACAAAATTGTTAATTTACCCCTTAAGGGGTTATTGTCCTTAAATGACAATTTTTCACAATTTTTTCATCATATTTGCTAACATTAAAAAATCTTGTCCTCTAAAACTACTCAACCAAATTCAACCAAACTTCAACTGAATGATCAGTAGGGTGTATAAAATAAAGTTTGTGTTTTATTTTCTATTTCCTCAAAAAACATGGTCGTCATGGCTAAAAAAGGAACACAGGGTAAAATGCAGTTTTTGGCTTATCTCTCAAAAACTCCAGCATGTAGAGCAAATAAGACAAGAAGTTAAAGTATTTATTAGGTCAAGGTCTACCTGTCCTGAAATTTTCAGCCGAATCGGGTAACTGGTTTTGCAGGTATAATGCCCCAGAATTGATGATTTTATAGAAATTTTGCAGTTTTTATACGACTGCAAAATTTGAAAAAAATTTCGTCTTATATTGCTTTCACGTTGGCGTCGTCGTCTGTGTCGTCGTCATCGTCATCGTCATCTAAATACTTTTAGTTTTATTACTATAACTTAAGTAAAAGTCAATAGAAAAATATGAAATTTTACCACAAGGTTTATGACCACAAAAGGAAGGTTGAGATTGATTTTGGGAGTTTTGGTCCCAACATTTAAGGAATTAAGGGCCAAAAAGGGCCCAAATAAGCATTTTCTTGGTTTTCGCACTATAACTTTAGTTTAAGTTAATAGAAATCTATGAAATTTTGACAGAAGGTTTATGACCACAAAAGAAAGGTTGGGATTGATTTTGGGAGTTTTGGTTCCAACAGTTTGGGAATGAAGGGCCAAAAAAGGGCCCAAATAAGCATTATTCTTGGTTTTTGCACAATAACTTTAGTTTAAGTTAATAGAAATCAATGAAATTTAAACACAATGTTTATGACCACAAAAGGAAGGTTGCGATTTATTTTTGGAGTTTAGGTCCCAACAGTTTAGGAATAAGGGACCCAAAGGGTCCAAAATTAAACTTTGTTTGATTTCATCAAAAATTGAATAATTGGGGTTCTTTGATATGCCAAATCTAACTGTGTATGTAGATTCTTAATTTTTGGTCCCATTTTTAAATTGGTCTACAGTAAGGTCCAAAGGGTCCAAAATTAAACTTAGTTTGATTTTTGACAAAAATTGAATCAGTGGGGTTCTTTGATATGCTGAATCTAAAAATGTACTTAGATTTTTGATAATTGGCCCAGTTTTCAAGTTGGTCCAAATCGGGGTACACAATAAAACTTTGTTTGATTTCATCAAAAATTGAATAAATAGGGTTCTTTGTTATGCCAAATCTAACTGTGAATGTAGATTCTTCATTTTTGGTCCTGTTTTCAAATTGGTCTACATTAAAGTCCAAAGGGTCCAAAATTAAACTTAGTTTGATTTTAACAAAAATTGAATTTTTGAGGTTCTTTGATATGCTGAATCCAAACATGTACTTAGATTTTTGATTATGGGCCCAGTTTTCAAGTTGGTCCAAATCAGGATCCAAAATTATTATATTAAGTAATGTGCAATAGCAAGAAATTTTCAATTGCACAGTATTCAGCATTAACAAGAAATCTTCAATTGTGCAATAGCAAGAAATTTTCAATTGCACAGTATTGCGCAATAGCAAAAAATCTTCAATTGCACAGTATTGTGCAATAGCAAGTATTTTCAATTGCACAGTATTGCGCAATAGCAAGAAATATCTAATTGTACAATATTGTGCAATAGCAAGAAATTTCAATTGGAGTTATCTTTCTTTGTCCAGAATAGTGGTTGAATCAACTTAAATCAATGTTTTATACAATATAAAATGTATATTCACTTTTACTACCAACTGATAAATTAAAACAATCTTTACCATTCAGTGATAACAAGCACTTTTTTTACATTTTGATATTTTATGATGAATTTAAATGAGTGATTATTGTTGCAAACTCCATTAGAAATTTGAATTGAGATCGGTTTTGAAATAAGGGAAAAGGGGATGTGAAAAAAAAATTGGGGATGGAAGGGTTCAATTTTTCTCATTTGAAATTTCATTAATAAAAAGAAAATTTTTCAAACAATTTTTGAGAGGATTAATATTTAACAGCATAGTGAATTGCTCAAAGGCAAAACAAAATTTTTAAGTTCATTAGACCACATTCATTCTGTGTCAGAAACCTATGCTGTGTCAACTATTTAATCACAATCCAAATTTAGAGCTGATTCCAGCTTGAATGTTGTGTCCATACTTGCCCCAACCGTTCAGGGTTCAACCTCTGCGGTCGTATAAAGCTGCGCCTGCAGAGCATCTAGTTGGTTATTATCTTGAATATTATTATAGATACAGATAAACTGTTAATAGCAAAAATGTGAAGCAAAGTAAGATCTACAAATAAGTCAAATCGTAAAAAATTGAATAACAATGCAAATTCATATGCCATAGGACTAGTGGGGTATCCCTACTGAAAATTTAATTGGGATTTCCAGTGGAAGTTCCAGTAGAAATCCACTGCAATTTCCACTGAATTCACATTGGGAAATTTGGTCGGGATTTTCTTTGGACTTTCTTAGGATTTATTTGGGATACCAATGGATTTCCACTGGAATCTCAGTGTAAAACCTCAGCAGATTTCATTGGGATACCTATGGATTTCCACTGGAATCTCGGTGTAAAACCACGGCAGATTCCACTGTTTTTACAGTTGTTAATTACCGAGCATTGTTTCAAAAATCCATACTTTGAAGAAGAAAAAATATTGCAATGTTTAAGTGAATTGTTAATTTAGATGTTATACATTCATACATTTGTCATATTGCTAAATAAACACCCTAAGGGGTCATGTAATTAACACTTATAAAATTGAAAGAACTGATTATTGTTGCATAAACAAATCTGCATTCTAATCAGAATAATTACTTACTAATTAGTGACAGTACATATATACATTATTTAAATGTAATTGTTAATTCTTAATAGGAGTTATTTTTATTTGAAAAACAGTTTTTTGCTGTATGATTTACAGTTTTACCAATCCAGACAAACAAAAAATGTTATATATATCTTAAATGTATAAAATTTGTGTTTGACCACTGAATCCTCTATAAAATTCAGACTAGTATTTTATATTACCCATTATTACCCACTAAAACCCAGTAAAAGCCGGGTTTTCCCAGTATTTCCCACTGGGCTGGGCAATACTCATAAAGCCCGGGTTTTTGCCAACCCTGGAGATCACCCCTAGTTTTTGATGGGGTTCGTGTTGTTTATGCTTTAGTTTTCTATGTTGTGTCATGTGTACTATTGTTTTTCTGTTTGTCTTTTTCATTTTTAGCCATGGCATTGTCAGTTTGTTTTAGATTTATGAGTTTGACTGTCCCTTTGGTATCTTTTGTCCCTCTTTTTGTAGAGGATTGGCTATTTTTTTTAATGGAAAAACTATTCAGATTAGGTAAATTAAAAAAGAACACAGGTACATGTACATTTTACATATGCAGTTGAATTTTTTTATTTTTGCAGTCGTATATTGGTAGCACATCGTCTTCATCGTCGTCTAACGTTCGAAGATGGATGGTTTCCTGATAATAACTTTAGTATAAGTCATTTCCTTGATCACAATCTTCTACTATCCAATTATGTCAGCCTATATTGGTTATTGAAAATTCAATGAACATACCCTTACATAAATATCAGTATTTAGTAAGAGACATGTCTGCTTTTCCACAACATTTGATCATGTTTGATAGAATAAAAGAATTAAAAACAAAATTTCAAATGGTTTAGATAAAAACAAATCTTATTGCACAAGTAGAAAATAAGCACTTCTCTGTTAATTCCCATAAAGATGGACTTTTATTTTCCAAAGCAGAAATGCAATCATAACAGAGCGACATCATTATTAACCACAAATTCCCATGATTTTGGGATATTAGATTCACTTACCAATGCTAAGTGGACAGACCTTTGTTTTAAATAAAACTTGAATCATATTGTTTTATTTTACAGGTGACATTAACATCGTTTAAACCAGAAGATGGTTATTATGAAAATTTGTGTAATGGATATTTACGCAAAAAAGAAGCTGTAGTTACATGCAGCAAAGAATATAATATTCTTAAGAAAGATGACAGAAAACAGTTAGTTGAAACATTTTTAGATTTTGAAAAATTGCTGAAATTTATTTGCATAAAAAAATAGTTCTTGTCTGTCACCAAAATTATTGATTCTTACAAATATGCATACCAATTTTAATTATATCACTTGCATGCATTGACCACACATTATATAAGTCATCATTCATGTCATTGTGCACTTTTATTTTATTATTATTTTGTGTTTACAGGAGGTCAATTACCTTACAGTTGATTTTAAGTGATCATACTGATTCAAGTACATTTTTGACACAAGAAAAAGAAATGTATTAGGCAAATTAAACAAATTCAAAATAAGAATTGTGAAGTCAAATATCACTTTAACTTCACATAAAGATTGAACAAATGTTGAAGTTGTGTACCTGCTTTTATGAAAATTTTTGTGGTTTTTTCCCCCTTTTTCTAAACCTCAAGAACTCAGTCATTTTCTGCATTATTTACAAATAATGATACTAGTTTTCAGTAATCATTTTGTCTATCTTCTTTGAAACCCTCAAAGTATAAAGTAATCAAACTTGGAAGGATTATGCACTACTGCTAGAAGCTTTTGACATACTAGGCTAGTAGCTAGGAAACATATTCACCTATATGTAAGCCAGTGTGAGGGACTCATTTCCAATAAGAAGGAAAAAATGCTAAATGCTAAATTCCTTTCAAATTATTTGTTCCTTCTTGCATCATGATATAATTAAATCCGGATATCCCTATGATTTATAAAGCCGATCCTAAATTCTTGTGAATTTAAAGGCATATCCTGAATTCTTGAAAAAAAAAATCTCTTACATCTTCTATATATATAATCGGAAAAAAATCACTGCTTTTTATATTTAAAACCCCTTTAAACTTGGGGATGGATAAGTTGTCCATTATTACAATTACATCTTGCCATGGCTATATCTTTTTTTTAATTGGAATTGCCCTGATTGATTGGTTTATTGTTTAGACTTATATTTCAAGTTATTCATATGTATGACTGCAATGCTTTTTAGCTCAGCTGGCCTGAAACCAAAGTATTAAGTGCTTTGACTAGGGTGAAATTGACAAGATCTATCAGCCAGTTGTCAGGTTGCTGCCCCTGAATTGGTATTGTTAAGAAAATTTTGCAGCTTTCAGTTATTATCCTGAATATTAATATAGATATAGATAAACTGTAAACATCAATAATGTTCAGCAAAGTAGGACCTAAAAATAAGTCAACATGACCAAAATGGTCAATTGACCCCTTAAGGAGTTAGTCAATTTTCAACAAATTTCATAAATTTTATAAATTTTCATATACCACAAAAATTGAAATTTTTTTAGTCATATAATGCTATCACGTTGGCATCGTCTTCTGCATCGTCGTCGTCATTGTCCGAATACTTTTAGTTTTTGCACTCTTAACTTTAGTAAAAATGAACAGAAATCTATGAAACTTTAACACAAGGTTTATGACCACGAAAGGAAGGTTGGGATTGATTTTGGGAGTTTTTATCCCAAACTTTTAGGAATAAGAGCCCAAAAAGGGCGTCATTGTCCAAATAAGGGGTTCTTTGATATGCCAAATCTTACTGTGTATGTAAATTCTTAAGTTTTGGTCGTGTTTTCAAATTGGTTTACATTAAAGTCCAAAGGGTCCAAAATTAAACTAAGTTTGATTTTAACAAAAAAAGAATTCTTGGGGTCCTTTGATATCCAAACATGTTCTTAGATTTTTGATTATGGGCCCAGTTTTCAAGTTGGTCCAAATCAGGATCCAAAATTATTATATTAAGTATTGTGCAAAAGCAAGAAATTTTCAATTGCACAGTACTCAGCAATAACAATAAATCTTCAATTGCACAGTATTGTGCAATAGCAAGAAATTTTCAATTGCACAGTATTGTGCAATAGCAAGAAATCTTCAATTGCACAGTATTGTGCAATAGCAAGTATTTTCAATTGCACAGTGTTGCACAACAGCAAGAAATATCTTTATATTGCACAATATTGTGCAATAGCAAGAAATTTCAATTTGAGTTATCTTTCTTTGTCCAGAATAGTAGTTGAATCAACTTAAAATATTGTTTTATACAATAAACAATGTATATTCACTTTTACTACCAAATGATAATTAAATTAAAACAATCTTTACCATTCAGTGATAAGAAGCACTTTTTTTTACATTTTAATATTTTATGATGTATTTAAATGAGTAATTATTGTTGCAAACGCCATTAGAAATTTGAATTGATTGGTTTTGGAAAAAAGGAAAAGGGGATGTGAAAAAAAAATTGGGGGGAGGGGGTCAATTTTTACTCATTTGAATTTTCATAAATAAAAAGAAAATTCTTCAAACATTTTTTTGAGAGGATTTATATTCAACAGTATAGTGAATTGCTGAAAGGCAAAACGAAAATTTTAAGTTCATTAGACCACATTCATTCTTTGTCAGAAACCTATGCTGTGTCAACTATTTAATCACAATCCAAAATAAAGCTTAATCCAGCTTGAATGTTGTGTCCATACTTGCCCCAACCGTTCAGGGTTCAACTTCTGGGGTCGTATAAAACTGCACCCTGCGGAGCATCTGGTTTAAAATGTATTTTATGATTTTAAATTATTTTTGTATCATGATTATGCAGAGTTGTTTTTTTTAAACTAAGCAAAGGACTATTATTCAAATAAACTATAACATGATGTCCATTTATATACGCCCTGGACGGGACGTTTTATGGTATACAGTTGTCCGTCTCTCTGTCCGTCCGTCGTCCACACTTCGGACAATAACTCAAAAACACCTTCACCAATTTCCATGAAACTTAAGTGAATTGTTCATATCTATTGACGTAAGCTCCCTTTTGTTTTTTTTTAATTTCAGATTTTAAGTTTTGGATTTATGGGGCTTTATTCATAAAAAAAGGGGGGATTTTCAACACTTATGACAATAACTCTAAAAGGCTTTCCATGAAACTTTGTGCTAGTGCGGCGTAAAGCAACCAACCAATGTCCATGTAACTTTGGTAAATTGTTTATATCTATTGATGTAAGCTCCCTTTCAATTTTTATAAATTCAGATTTTAAGTTTTGGATTTATGGGGCTTTATTCATAAAAAAAAAAGGGTGATTTTTATCACCGGACAATAACTTAAAAAGGCTTTCACCAATGTCCATGAAACTTTGGTGAATTGTTTATATCTATTGATGTAAGCTCCCTTTCAATTTTTATAAATTTCAGATTTTAAATTTCCATGTTATGAATTTTTATTCTTAAAAAAGGGGGGATTTTTCCAATTTTGGGACAATAACTTACACTTTCACAAAATTTTATATATGGATGAAAAATTAAGACAACAAACTTAGTTAAATTTGAGGTAGCCTAAATAGTGCCAATTTTTGGTGCATTTTTATTTATTATTTGGGGGGGGGGTAGGTATTTGACAGGGCTCACACTATTTTTAGTTGATCATATAAATTCATTTAAAGCATAAAAGACAAGTTAAAAGAGCAACGGGCTTATCATGCGCTAAAGCGCAGCCCTTTATTGAATTTGACATATTGTTTTAAATGTTGATGCTTAGTCACAGTTTGGTTATTGTTATTATGGGTGACCTTTTTCCATGAAACTCCAGTTTTCCTTCTTCTGCATTAAGTTGCAAATTATGTGTTGTCCTAGTCTATTATGTCTATATGATTCATCTAAACTGCCAGTATAGGAAAAAATGTGTTGCTTGTTGTTTGTGTTTACATTTACTTTGTTCTTTAAAATGGTGTCATTATTTTAACATGTTTGAACAAAGTACTTTGATAATTATAACTTTCAAGAAAAAGGTTTATTACAGACACAATTTTATTTGTTTATTATTGTGCATTGCTGTTGCCATTTGACACAATTTGTTATATGAAATAGAATATTTTCTCAGAATTGAAAATAAGTGTATGTTTTTCTGAATTTCTTTCCCTATGTACCTATTTCATGGATTGTGAAAACATTCAAATTAGAATGAACACTTACTTTGGTTGTTTTAACATAGAAATTTCCATCTTGTTTTAATACTTATTCATGACTGAGAATAGTCATGAATCCACTGTACTTTTAAATGTTTTTATACAACCGCCAAAATTTTTTGGTCGTATATTGGTATCACGTTGGCGTCATCGTCTGTGTCGTCGTCATCATCTGAATACTTTTAGTTTTCGCACTCTAACTTGGGATTGATTTTGGAAGTTTTGGTCCCAACATTTTGGAATCAGGGGCCAAAAAGGGCCCAAATAAGCATTTTCTTGGTTTTCGCACTTTAACTTTAGTTTAACCCTTTCCTCCATTGAAATTTGTGTTTTGCATACTTGATTCGCATAGGATTTTTCAACAAAATGCTGAAAATATGCATTGAAGTATTAATGAATTGTGAAAAACAAATATTCCATCAAATAAATTTAAGTTGGATATTCTTTTGAATATGCTTTTCATATTGGATACAAGTTTTATTAAGTCTGATGCAAACACTATGTAGTCAAAGCGTTTCAACTGAGGTATTACACAGGCGTCAATAGGCGTCATTATGGAGTAAAGGGGGTGGTGTCAAAAGGAGTCATTATGGAGGAAAGGGTTAAGGCAATAGAAAACTATGAAATTTTGACACAAGATTTATGACTACAAAAGGAAGGTTGGGATTGATTTTGAGAGTTTTGGTTCCAACAGTTTAGGAATAAGGGGCTAAAAAGGCCCAAATAAGCATTATTCTTGGTTTTCGCGCAATAACTTTAGTATTAGTAAATAGAAATCTATGAAATTGAAACACAAGGTTTATGACCATTAAAAGAAGGTTTGGATTGATTTTGGGAGTTTTGTTCCCAACCAATTAGGGCCCAAAAGGGGCTAAAATTAAACTTTGTTTGATTTCATCAAAAATTGAATATTAGAGGTTCTTTGGTATGCTGAATCTAACTGTGTATTAAGATTCTTAATTTTTGGTCCTGTTTTCAAATTTGTCTACATTAAGGTCCAAAATTAAACTTAGTTTGATTTTAACAAAAATTGTAAAAATGTTTTTTTTTTTTATATGCTGAATCTAAACATGTACTAAAGTTTTTTTATTATGGGCCCAGTTTTCAAGTTGGTCCAAATTGGGGTCCAAAATTAAACTCTTTGATTTCAACAAAAAAATAAGTATATGGGGTTCTTCAATATGCTGAAAATTACCAGCATTTAGATTTTTAATATTTAGGACAGGTTATCAAATTATTTCACATTACAGTCTAAAGGGTCCAAAATTGAACTTCATTTGATTTCATCAAAAATTGAACTCTTGGGGTTCTTTGATATAATAAATCTAACCATGCATGTATTTAGATTTTGGATATCGGAATACCACAAAGGGATGGTAAGAATTGTCTTTGGGAGTTATGGCTGAATCGGTTAAGGAATAAGGTGCAAAAAAAGATGGGAAAAGAGTTTCCAGGTTAATGGACAATAACTTAAGTACAAAATATAATTTAAAAGCAGTGTAAGGTTGGTAACTAAAACTCATTTTAATGTCTCACCTTAACATGCTAAATTGCTCTTAAATAATGTATATTGGAAATTTGCCAAAAACTTTACTATTAATAAATTCCATTCGAAATTTGCCCAAAACTTAAGGTTAACTTCATTGTGCCAATATAAAATGTTGCATTGGAGTTAATTTTCTTTGTCCAAAAAAGTGGTTAAATTAATTTAAATCATGACTGTATGACATTTTATATTTTATGATGTATTTAAATGAGTAGTTATTGTTGAAAACCCTATAAGAAATTTGAATTGAGATCATTTTTGGTAAAAGGGAAAGGGGATGTGAAAAAATTTGGTGGGGTTCAATTTTTCAGATTTCAGAAATGAAAAAGAAAATTTCTTCAAATATCAAAGGATTTATATTCAACAGCATACTGAATTGCTCAAAAGCAAAAAAAAAACATTTTAAGTTCATTAGACCACATTCGTTCCGTGTCAGAAACCTATGCTGTGTCAACTATTTAATCACACTCCAAATTCAAAGCTGTATCCAGTTTGAATGTTGTGTCCAAACTAGCCCCAACCGTTCAGGGTTCATCCTCTGCAGTAGTATAAAGCTGTGCTCTGTGGAGCATCTGGTTATATTTATAATTGAAGCAAATGATAAATTACTATTCTAAATCTATTTTAATAATACATACAAATGAATTTGTAATCAATGATTATATTTATATAAAGATAAATTTTTCACAGAATACGGGTACATGTCAAATTGTAAATTTTTATAATCTGTACATTTTAAAATGAACTTAAAAGCTATTGTATGCTATTGATATTTATGTGTGAATTATATATGTATATACACCAGTCATCATGATTAATTTCAGCATTTTCATGTTTGTACAAAATTCAAAATAAAAATAGGGTGTTGTAAAAAAAAAATTGTTTTGTTTGTTTATTTGTATATTTATGTCACCCGATCGACAATGTCGGGTGACATATTGCTTTTCCTCTGTTTCTTTTTCTGTATTATTATTATTTTTCTTCCACCTTATTTTGTCAGCCCGCTTTCTCAGAGCCTAAAGTACCAATCCGAAGGATGGTTCACTATAACAAGGAACCCAGACTTTCCAGTTGCAGTGCAACTTTGGAACTAAAAAATGGCTGCCAGCACCATGGAAACTGGAAAATGGTGAAGAAAATTTTTTTTTGGAGTATGCTGAATTATTTGAGAATGCTGAGGCATAAAATCTTTAGAATTTAATACAATGTAGGTGCCCACTATATACCGGTTTGGTATGATTTTGGCAATCATTGGAACTGCTATGTTGCCATGGATACCACACTAAAAATTTCAAAATTATGGAAATGCTCCAAATTTTATAAAAGTTCACAGTTACGATGAGCAACATTGGTAGATGTGGAATTTGGCGTTGGAATTTCGAAAATATCTGCCTTTACCATGGAAACAATGCAAAACAGGTCAAAATGGTCCCAAAACCTTAAAGTGGCATTTACTTTCTTAAAATGGTAGGTCAAATTGATCGAAACTTTGATGGTATGGTCCCTCCCATGTACCAATGTGGTATATGCCATTAAATTTTGGGAATGGTCTCTGTTGCCATAGGAACCATCAAAAATGTCAAAAATTTCAAAAATTTCAAAATGCTCCAAAATTGATGAAACTTAATATGATTGTAGACTGGCAAGTCTGGATGAGACTTTTGAAGATGAAATTTCCAAAATGGCCACCGTTGCCATGGAAACTGCAAAAAAGTCAAATATTTCGAAATGCTCCAAAATTAATGAATTTTAATATTATTGTAAACTGGCATGTATAGATGAGACTTTTGACTTTGAAACTTTCAAAATGGCTGCTGTTGCCATGGAAACAGCAAAAATGTCATGTTTTCAAAAATGTTCTAAAGGTACTGAAAATTTACAAACACATGTATAGCCATGCAAATATATGTTGTGATGTTATGCTATTGTTTCAGAAAAAGGGAGAAGGTTTGGGCCCATTAAAACGTTTAATCCCGCTGCAAATGTTTGCACCTGTCCTAAGTCAGGAATCTGATGTACAGTAGTTGTCGTTTGTTTATGTAATATATACGTGTTTCTCGTTTCTCGTTTTGTTTATATAGATTAGACCGTTGGTTTTCCCGTTTGAATGGTTTTACACTAGTAATTTTGGGGCCCTTTATAGCTTGTTGTTCGGTGTGAGCCAAGGCTCCGTGTTGAAGGCCGTACTTTAATCTATAATGGTTTAATTTTTAAATTGTTATTTGGATGGAGAGTTGTCTCATTGGCACTCACACCACATCTTCCTATATCTATTCACTGTTAAAGTTTTTGAAATGGCTGCCGCTTAGTGGCAATGGGGGGAAGGGTGACATCCGCTATTGCTTGCAATTGCAATTCTAGTTCATCTTACCTTTTATGCTGAGTGTGCTGTTGTCACATTTTTATCTTCTTCACAGGAACTTTGCATGATATTTCAAAGAAGGTATTACTATTAGGGGAGGGTTGGGATCTTATAAACATGTTTGACCCCACCTCTATTTTGCGCCTGTCCCAAGTCAGGAGCCTCTGGCCTTTGTTAGTCTTGTATGATTTTTAAGTTTCTTTTCTTGTGTATACCGGTAATTCAGAGTTAAGTATGACGTCCATTATCAAAGGACTAGTATACATATTTTTTGGGGGCCAGGTGAAGGACATGGGACCAAATTTAACCAAACTTGGACACAATCATCATTAGGGTATTTAGTTTAAAAATTGTGTCTGGTGACCTGCCATACCATCCAAGATGGCCGCCAGAACAATGGGTGAAAATTGTATATATTGACTTATATAACTCTGAAACCAAAGCATTTAGAGCAAATCGTTGGCGGCGGCGTCCACAAATATTCACTCTGTGGTTAAAGATTTGAAATTTTAATAACTTTCTTAAACTATACTGGATTTCTACCAAACTTGGACAAAAGCTTGCTTATGATCATAAGATAGTATCCAGAAGTAAATGAGTAGGTCCAGTAAGACCACTTTTTGGCCCCAAAATATAGCAGTTTAAAAAATTTGTTAAAATGTATACTTTTACTTATTTATTGGTTAGTAGAATGGTTCTGCTACATAAATATGGGTTGTTTTTGACAATACAAGAAAATTGAGAATGGAAATGGGGAATGTGTCAAAGAGACAACAACCCGACCAAATAAAAAACAACAACAGAAGGTCACCAACAGGTCTTCAATGTAGCGAGAAATTCCCGCACCCGGAGGCGTCTTTCAGCTGGCCCCTCAACAAATATATACTAGTTCAGTGATAATGAACGCCATACTAATTTCCAAATTGTACACAAGAAACTAATATAAAAATAATACAAGACTAACAAAGGCCAGAGGCTCCTGACTTGGGACAGGTAAAAATGCGGCGGGGTTAAACATGTTTGTGAGATCTCAACCCTCCCCCTATACCTCTAACCAATGTAGAAAAATAAACGCATAACAATACGCACATTAAAATTCAGTTCAAGAGAAGTCCGAGTCTGATGTCAGAAGATGTAACCAAAGAAAATAAACAAAATGACAATAATACATAAATAACAACAGACTACTAGCAGTTAACTGACATGCCAGCTCCAGACTTCAATTAAACTGACTGAAAGATTATGATTTCATCATATGTACCTCAGGCACAATCCTTCCCGTTAGGGGTTTAGTATCATACCATCATAACATATATGAGAAGAACATAACCCGTGTCATGCCAACAACTTTTTTTAAAAATAAATGTCTTTAGTTCCGACGCAAAGACCTTATCAGTGACTCAATATTAACGCCAAAATATGCAATCTTTAATGACTTGACAGTATCGTAATTATATCCCTTCTTAATCAGTCTATTTAAAGGTTTTGTAAGTTTCTGAGGTGAATACTGACACCTTTGTGCTTTATAAAGAATATTTCCATAAAAAATTGGATGTGAAATTAAAACCAATTATATCAAGCATGTTTCAATAGATAGAACATCTAACATCATAGTACTATCTTACTACACAATAAAAACCAACTATACTAAGCATGTTTCAATAGATAGACTATCTCACATTATATTACTATCTTACTACACAAATAAAACAATTATACCAAGCATGTTATAATAGATAGAACATCTAACATCATAGTACTATCTTACTACACAATAAAAACCAATAATACCAAGCATGTTTCTATAAATAGACCATCTAACATTATAGTACTATCTTACTACACAATAAAAACCAATTATACCAAGCATGTTTCAAAAGATAGAACATCTACTATCATAGTACTATCTTACTACACAATAAAAACCAATTATACCAAGCATGTTTCTATAGATAGACCATCTAACACCATAGTACTATCTTACTACACAAAAAAAAACCAATTATACCAAGCATGTTTCTATAGATAGACCATCTAACATCATAGTACTATCTTACTACACAATAAAAATCAATTATACCAAACATGTTTCAATAGATAGACCATCTAACATTATAGTACTATCTTACTACACAATAAAAACCAATTATACCAAGGCTGTTCCAATAGATAGAACATCTAACATCATACTACTGTCTTACTACACAATAAAAATCAATTATACCAAGGCTGTTCCAATAGATAGAACATTTAACATCATACTACTGTCTTACTACACAATAAAAACCAATTATACCAAGGCTGTTCCAATAGATAGAACATCTAACAGTATAGTACTATCTTACTACACAATAAAAACCAATTATACCAAGCATGTTTCAATAGCTAGAACATCTAACATTATAGTTCTATCTTACTACACAATAAAAACCAATTATACCAAGGCTGTTCCAATAGATAGAACATCTAACATCATACTACTGTCTTACTACACAATAAAAACCAATTATACAAAGGCTGTTCCAATAGATAGAACATCTAACATCATACTACTGTCTTACTACACAATAAAAACCAATTATACCAAGCATGTTTTTATAGATAGACCATCTAACATCATAGTACTATCTTACTACACAATAAAAACCAATTATACAAAGGCTGTTCCAATAGATAGACCATCTAACATTATAGTACTATCTTACTACACAAAAAAAAACCAATTATACCAAGCATGTTTCTATAGATAGACCATCTAACATCATAGTACTATCTTACTACACAATAAAAATCAATTATACCAAACATGTTTCAATAGATAGACCATCTAACATTATAGTACTATCTTACTACACAATAAAAACCAATTATACCAAGGCTGTTCCAATAGATAGAACATCTAACATCATACTACTGTCTTACTACACAATAAAAATCAATTATACCAAGGCTGTTCCAATAGATAGAACATCTAACATCATACTACTGTCTTACTACACAATAAAAACCAATTATACCAGAGCTGTTCCAATAGATAGAACATCTAACAGTATAGTACTATCTTACTACACAATAAAAACCAATTATACCAAGCATGTTTCAATAGCTAGAACATCTAACATTATAGTTCTATCTTACTACACAATAAAAACCAATTATACCAAGGCTGTTCCAATAGATAGAACATCTAACATCATACTACTGTCTTACTACACAATAAAAACCAATTATACAAAGGCTGTTCCAATAGATAGAACATCTAACATCATACTACTGTCTTACTACACAATAAAAACCAATTATACCAAGCATGTTTTTATAGATAGACCATCTAACATCATAGTACTATCTTACTACACAATAAAAACCAATTATACAAAGGCTGTTCCAATAGATAGAACATCTAACATTATAGTACTATCTTACTACACAATAAAAACCAATTATACCAATCATGTTTTTATAGATAGAACATCTAACAGTATAGTACTATCTTACTACACAATAAAAACCAATTATACCAGGCATGTTTCAATAGATAAAACATCTAACATTATAGTACTATCTTACTACACAATAAAAACCAATAATACCAAACATGTTTCAATAGAAAGAACATCTAATATCATAGTACTATCTTACTACACAATAAAAACCAATAATACCAAGCATGTTTCAATAGAAAGAACATCTAATATCATAGTACTATCTTACTACACAATAAAACCAATTATACCAAACATGTTTCAATAGAAAGAACACCTAACATTATAGTACTTATACCAAGCATGTTTCAATAGATAGAACATCTAACATCATAGTACTATCTTACTACACAATAAAAACCAATTATACCAATCATGTTTCAATAGATAGACCATCTAACATTATAGTACTATCTTACTACACAATAAAACCAATTATACCAAACATGTTTCAATAGAAAGAACATCTAACATTATAGTACTTATACCAAGCATGTTTCAATAGATAGAACATCTAATTTAATAGTACTATCTTACTACACAATAAAAACCAATTATACCAATCATGTTTTTATAGATAGACCATCTAACATTATAGTACTATCTTACTACACAATAAAAACCAATTATACCAGGCATGTTTCAATAGATAAAACATCTAACATTATAGTACTATCTTACTACACAATAAAAACCAATAATACCAAGCATGTTTCAATAGAAAGAACATCTAATATCATAGTACTATCTTACTACACAGTAAAAACCAATAATACCAAGCATGTTTCAATAGAAAGAACATCTAATATCATAGTACTATCTTACTACACAATAAAACCAATTATACCAAACATGTTTCAATAGAAAGAACATCTAACATTATAGTACTTATACCAAACATGTTTCAATAGATAGAACATCTAACATCATAGTACTATCTTACTACACAATAAAAACCAGTAATACCAAGCATGTTTCTATAAATAGACCATCTAACATTATAGTACTATCTTACTACACAATAAAAACCAATTATACCAAGCATGTTTCAAAAGATAGAACATCTAATATCATAGTACTATCTTACTATGCAATAAAAAACAATTATACCAAGCATGTTTCAATAGATAGAACTTCTAACATCATAGTATTATCTTACTACACAATAAAAACCAGTAATACCAAGCATGTTTCTATAAATAGACCATCTAACATTATAGTACTATCTTACTACACAATAAAAACCAATTATACCAAGCATGTTTCAAAAGATAGAACATCTAATATCATAGTACTATCTTACTCTGCAATAAAAACCAATTATACCAAGCATGTTTCAATAGATAGAACATCTAACATCATAGTACTATATTACTATCCAATAAAAACCAATAATACCAAGCATGTTTCTATAAATAGACCATCTAACATTATAGTACTATCTTACTACACAATACAAACCAATTATACCAAGCATGTCTCAATAGATAGAACATCTAACATCATAGTTCTATCTTACTACACAATAAAAACCAATTATACCAAACATGTTTCAAAGGATAGAACATCTAATATCATAGTCCTATCTTACTATGCAATAAAAACCAATTATACCAAACATGTTTCAATAGAAAGAACATCTAACATTATAGTACTTATACCAAGCATGTTTCAATAAATAGACATTCTAACATTGTAGTACTATCTTACTACACAAAAAAAAAACAATTATACCAAGCATGTTTCAATAGATAGAACATCTAACATCATAGTTCTATCTTACTATGCAATAAAAACCAATTATACCAAACATGTTTCAATAGAAAGAACATCTAACATTATAGTACTTATACCAAGCATGTTTCAATAAATAGACATTCTAACATTGTAGTACTATCTTACTACACAAAAAAAAAACAATTATACCAAGCATGTTTCAATAGATAGAACATCTAACATCATAGTACTATTTTACTACACAATAAAAACCAATTATACCAAACATGTTTCAATAGATAGACCATCTAACATTATAGTACTATCTTACTACACAATAAAAACCAATTATACCAAGCATGTTTCAATAGATAAAACATCTAACATTATAGTACTATCTTACTACACAATAAAAACCAATTATACCAAGCATGTTTCTATAGATAGACCATCTAACATCATAGTACTATCTTACTACACAATAAAAACCAATTATACCAAGCATGTTTCTATAGATAGACCATCTAACATCATAGTTCTATCTTACTACACAATAAAAATCAATTATACCAAACATGTTTCAATAGATAGACCATCTAACATTATAGTTCTATCTTACTACACAATAAAAACCAATTATACCAAGCATGTTTAAATAGCTAGAACATCTAACAGTATAGTACTATCTTACTACACAATAAAAATCAATTATACCAAGGCTGTTCCAATAGATAGAACATCTAACATCATAGTACTATCTTACTACACAATAAAAACCAATTATACCAATCATGTTTTTATAGATAGACCATCTAACATTATAGTACTATCTTACTACACAATAAAAACCAATTATACCAAACATGTTTCAATAGATAAAACATCTAACATTATAGTACTATCTTACTACACAATAAAAACCAATAATACCAAGCATGTTTCAATAGAAAGAACATCTAAAATCATAGTACTATCTTACTACACAATAAAACCAATTATACCAAGCATGTTTCAATAGAAAGAACATCTAACATTATAGTACTTATACCAAGCATGTTTCAATAGATAGCACATCTAACATCATAGTACTATCTTACTACACAATAAAAACCAGTTATACCAAGCATGTTTCTATAGATAGACCATCTAACATTATAGAACTATTATACTACACAAAAAAAAAACAATTATACCAAGCATGTTTCAATAGATAGAACATCTAACATCATAGTACTATCTTACTACACAATAAAAACCAGTAATACCAAGCATGTTTCTATAAATAGACCATCTAACATTATAGTACTATCTTACTACACAATAAAAACCAATTATACCAAGCATGTTTCAAAAGATAGAATATCTAATATCATAGTCCTATCTTACTATGCAATAAAAACAAATTATACCAAGCATGTTTCTATAAATAGACCATCTAACATTATAGTACTATCTTACTACACAATAAAAACCAATAATACCAAGCATGTTTCAAAAGATAGAACATCTAATATCATAGTATTATCTTACTATGCAATAAAAACCAATTATACCAAGCATGTTTCAATAGATAGAACATCTAACATCATAGTACTATATTACTATACAATAAAAACCAATAATACTAAGCATGTTTCAAAAGATAGAACATCTAATATCATAGTACTATCTTACTATGCAATAAAAACCAATTATACCAAGCATGTTTCTATAAATAGACCATCTAACATTATAGTACTATCTTACTACACAATAAAAACCATTTATACCAAGCATGTTTCAAAAGATAGAACATCTAATATCATAGTACTATCTTACTATGCAATAAAAACCAATTATACCAAGCATGTTTCAATAGATAGAACATCTAACATCATAGTACTATATTACTATACAATAAAAACCAATAATACCAAGCATGTTTCTATAAATAGACCATCTAACATTATAGTACTATCTTACTACACAATAAAAAACCAATTATACCAAGCATGTTTGAAAGGATAGAACATCTAATATCATAGTACTATCTTACTATGCAATAAAAACCAATTATACCAAACATGTTTCAATAGAAAGAACATCTAACATTATAGTACTTATACCAAGCATGTTTCAATAAATAGACATTCTAACATTGTAGTACTATCTTACTACACAAAAAAAACCAATTATACCAAACATGTTTCAATAGATAGAACATCTAACATCATAGTACTATCTTACTACACAATAAAAACCAATAATACCAAGCATGTTTCTATCAATAGACCATCTAACATTATAGTACTATCTTACTACACAATAAAAACCAATTATACCAAGCATGTTTCAAAAGATAGAACATCTAATATCATAGTACTATCTTACTACACATAAAAACCAATTATACCAAGCATGTTTCAATAGATAGAACATCTTACATTATAGTACTATCTTACTACACTATAAAAACCAATTATACCAAGCATGTTTCAATAGATAGACCATCTAACATTATAGTACTATCTTACTACACAATAAAAACCAATTACACCAAGCATGTTTCAATAGATAGAATATCTAACATCATAGTACTATCTTACTACACAATAAAAAAACAATTATACCAAGCATGTTTCAATAGATAGACATTCTAACATTTTAGTACTATCTTACTACACAAAAAAAAACAATTATACCAAGCATGTTTCAATAGATAGAACATCTAACATCATAGTACTATCTTACTACACAATAAAAACCAATTATACCAAGCATGTTTCAAAAGATAGCACATCTAATATCATAGTGCTATCTTACTATGCAATAAAAACCAATTATACCAAGCATGTTTCAATAGATAGAACATCTAACATCATAGTACTATCTTACTATACAATAAAACCCAATAATACCAAGCATGTTTCCATAAATAGACCATCTAACATTATAGTACTATCTTACTACACAATAAAAAACCAATTATACCAAGCATGTTTCAATAGATAGACATTCTAACATTATAGTACTATCTTACTACACAATAAAAACCAATTATACCAAGCATGTTTCAATAGATAGACATTCTAACATTATAGTACTATCTTACTACACAATAAAAACCAATTATACCAAGCATGTTTCAATAGATAGAACATCTAACATCATAGTACTATCTTACTACACAATTTAAACCAATAATACCAAGCATGTTTCTATAAATAGACCATCTAACATTATAGTACTATCTTACTACACAATAGAAACCAATTATACCAAGCATGTTTCAAAAGATAGAACATCTAATATCATAGTTCTATCTTACTCTGCAATAAAAACCAATTATACCAAGCATGTTTCAATAGATAGAACATCTAACATCATAGTACTATATTACTATCCAATAAAAACCAATAATACCAAGCATGTTTCTATAAATAGACCATCTAACATTATAGTACTATCTTACTACACAATACAAACCAATTATACCAAGCATGTCTCAATAGATAGAACATCTAACATCATAGTTCTATCTTACTACACAATAAAAACCAATTATACCAAGCATGTTTCAATAGATAGAACATCTAATATCATAGTTCTATCTTACTATGCAATAAAAACCAATTATACCAAACATGTTTCAATAGAAAGAACATCTAACATTATAGTACTTATACCAAGCATGTTTCAATAAATAGACATTCTAACATTGTAGTACTATCTTACTACACAAAAAAAAACAATTATACCAAGCATGTTTCAATAGATAGAACATCTAACATCATAGTTCTATCTTACTATGCAATAAAAACCAATTATACCAAACATGTTTCAATAGAAAGAACATCTAACATTATAGTACTTATACCAAGCATGTTTCAATAAAAAGACATTCTAACATTGTAGTACTATCTTACTACACAAAAAAAAACAATTATACCAAGCATGTTTCAATAGATAGAACATCTAACATCATAGTACTATCTTACTACACAATAAAAACCAATTATACCAAACATGTTTCAATAGATAGACCATCTAACATTATAGTACTATCTTACTACACAATAAAAACCAATTATACCAAGCATGTTTCAATAGATAAAACATCTAACATTATAGTACTATCTTACTTCACAATAAAAACCAATTATACCAAGCATGTTTCTATAGATAGACCATCTAACATCATAGTACTATCTTACTACACAATAAAAACCAATTATACCAAGCATGTTTCTATAGATAGACCATCTAACATCATAGTTCTATCTTACTACACAATAAAAATCAATTATACCAAACATGTTTCAATAGATAGACCATCTAACATTATAGTTCTATCTTACTACACAATAAAAACCAATTATACCAAGCATGTTTAAATAGCTAGAACATCTAACAGTATAGTACTATCTTACTACACAATAAAAATCAATTATACCAAGGCTGTTCCAATAGATAGAACATCTAACATCATAGTACTATCTTACTACACAATAAAAACCAATTATACCAATCATGTTTTTATAGATAGACCATCTAACATTATAGTACTATCTTACTACACAATAAAAACCAATTATACCAAACATGTTTCAATAGATAAAACATCTAACATTATAGTACTATCTTACTACACAATAAAAACCAATAATACCAAGCATGTTTCAATAGAAAGAACATCTAATATCATAGTACTATCTTACTACACAATAAAACCAATTATACCAAACATGTTTCAATAGAAAGAACATCTAACATTATAGTACTTATACCAAGCATGTTTCAATAGATAGCACATCTAACATCATAGTACTATCTTACTACACAATAAAAACCAGTAATACAAAGCATGTTTCTATAAATAGACCATCTAACATTATAGAACTATTATACTACACAAAAAAAAACAATTATACCAAGCATGTTTCAATAGATAGAACATCTAACATCATAGTACTATCTTACTACACAATAAAAACCAGTAATACCAAGCATGTTTCTATAAATAGACCATCTAACATTATAGTACTATCTTAGTACACAATAAAAACCAATTATACCAAGCATGTTTCAAAAGATAGAACATCTAATATCATAGTCCTATCTTACTATGCAATAAAAATAAATTATACCAAGCATGTTTCTATAAATAGACCATCTAACATTATAGTACTATCTTACTACACAATAAAAACCAATAATACCAAGCATGTTTCAAAAGATAGAACATCTAATATCATAGTATTATCTTACTATGCAATAAAAACCAATTAAACCAGGCATGTTTCAATAAATAGAACATCTAACATCATAGTACTATATTACTATACAATAAAAACCAATAATACTAAGCATGTTTCAAAAGATAGAACATCTAATATCATAGTACTATCTTACTATGCAATAAAAACCAATTATACCAAGCATGTTTCTATAAATAGACCATCTAACATTATAGTACTATCTTACTACACAATAAAAACCATTTATACCAAGCATGTTTCAAAAGATAGAACATCTAATATCATAGTACTATCTTACTATGCAATAAAAACCAATTATACCAAGCATGTTTCAATAGATAGAACATCTAACATCATAGTACTATATTACTATACAATAAAAACCAATAATACCAAGCATGTTTCTATAAATAGACCATCTAACATTATAGTACTATCTTACTACACAATAAAAAACCAATTATACCAAGCATGTTTGAAAGGATAGAACATCTAATATCACAGTACTATCTTACTATGCAATAAAAACCAATTATACCAAACATGTTTCAATAGAAAGAACATCTAACATTATAGTACTTATACCAAGCATGTTTCAATAAATAGACATTCTAACATTGTAGTACTATCTTACTACACAAAAAAAAACAATTATACCAAACATGTTTCAATAGATAGAACATCTAACATCATAGTACTATCTTACTACACAATAAAAACCAATAATACCAAGCATGTTTCTATAAATAGACCATCTAACATTATAGTACTATCTTACTACACAATAAAAACCAATTATACCAAGCATGTTTCAAAAGATAGAACATCTAATATCATAGTACTATCTTACTACACATAAAAACCAATTATACCAAGCATGTTTCAATAGATAGAACATCTTACATTATAGTACTATCTTACTACACTATAAAAACCAATTATACCAAGCATGTTTCAATAGATAGACCATCTAACATTATAGTACTATCTTACTACACAATAAAAACCAATTACACCAAGCATGTTTCAATAGATAGAATATCTAACATCATAGTACTATCTTACTACACAATAAAAAAACAATTATACCAAGCATGTTTCAATAGATAGACAATCTAACATTATAGTACTATCTTACTACACAATAAAAAACCAATTATACCAATCATGTTTGAAAGGATAGAACATCTAATATCATAGTACTATCTTACTATGCAATAAAAACCAATTATACCAAACATGTTTCAATAGAAAGAACATCTAACATTATAGTACTTATACCAAGCATGTTTCAATAAATAGACATTCTAACATTGTAGTACTATCTTACTACACAAAAAAAAACAATTATACCAAACATGTTTCAATAGATAGAACATCTAACATCATAGTACTATCTTACTACACAATAAAAACCAATAATACCAAGCATGTTTCTATAAATAGACCATCTAACATTATAGTACTATCTTACTACACAATAAAAACCAATTATACCAAGCATGTTTCAAAAGATAGAACATCTAATATCATAGTACTATCTTACTACACATAAAAACCAATTATACCAAGCATGTTTCAATAGATAGAACATCTTACATTATAGTACTATCTTACTACACTATAAAAACCAATTATACCAAGCATGTTTCAATAGATAGACCATCTAACATTATAGTACTATCTTACTACACAATAAAAACCAATTACACCAAGCATGTTTCAATAGATAGAATATCTAACATCATAGTACTATCTTACTACACAATAAAAAAAACAATTATACCAAGCATGTTTCAATAGATAGACATTCTAACATTATAGTACTATCTTACTACACAAAAAAAAACAATTATACCAAGCATGTTTCAATAGATAGAACATCTAACATCATAGTACTATCTTACTACACAATAAAAACCAATTATACCAAGCATGTTTCAAAAGATAGCACATCTAATATCATAGTACTATCTTACTATGCAATAAAAACCAATTATACCAAGCATGTTTCAATAGATAGAACATCTAACATCATAGTACTATCTTACTATACAATAAAACCCAATAATACCAAGCATGTTTCCATAAATAGACCATCTAACATTATAGTACTATCTTACTACACAATAAAAAACCAATTATACCAAGCATGTTTCAATAGATAGACATTCTAACATTATAGTACTATCTTACTACACAATAAAAACCAATTATACCAAGCATGTTTCAATAGATAGACATTCTAACATTATAGTACTATCTTACTACACAATAAAAACCAATTATACCAAGCATGTTTCAATAGATAGAACATCTAACATCATAGTACTATCTTACTACACAATTTAAACCAATAATACCAAGCATGTTTCTATAAATAGACCATCTAACATTATAGTACTATCTTACTACACAATAAAAACCAATTATACCAAGCATGTTTCAAAAGATAGAACATCTAATATCATAGTACTATCTTACTATGCTATAAAAACCAATTATACCAAACATGTTTCAATAGAAAGAACATCTAACATTATAGTACTTATACCAAGCATGTTTCAATAGATAGATAATCTAACATTATAGTTCTATCTTACTACACAATAAAAACCAATTATACCAAGGCTGTTCCAATAGATAGACCAACTAACTTTATAGTACTATCTTACTACACAATAAAAAACAAATTATACCAAGCACGTTTCAATAGATAGACTATCTCACATTATAGTACTATCTTACAACACAAAAAGAAACAATTATACCAAGCATGTTTCAATAGATAGAACATCTAACATCATAGTACTATCTTACTACACAATAAAAACCAATAATACCAAGCATGTTTCTATAAATAGACCATCTAACATTATAGTACTATCTTACTACACAATAAAAACCAATTATACCAAGCATGTTTCAAAGGATAGAACATCTCATATCATAGTACTATCTTACTATGCAATAAAAACCAATTATACCAAACATTTTTCAATAGAAAGAACATCTAACATTATAGTACTTATACCAAGCATGTTTCAATAGATAGACATTCTAACATTATAGTACTATCTTACTACACAAAAAAAACCAATTATACCAAGCATGTTTCAATAGATAGAACATCTAACATCATAGTACTATCTTACTACACAATAAAAACCAGTAATACCAAGCATGTTTCTATAAATAGACCATCTAACATTATAGTACTATCTTACTACACAATAAAAACCAATTATACCAAGCATGTTTCAAAAGATAGAACATCTAATATTATAGTACAATCTTATTATATGTAAGTATTTGGCCCAGTAGTTTCAGAGGAGAAGATTCTTGAAATAGTTTACGACGACAGACGACGACGGACAACGACGGACGCCAAGTGATGGCATAAGCTCACTTGGCCCTTCGGGCCAGGTGAGCTAAAAACAAGTTTTTAAAGCTCATGAATCCCATTTGTGAAAACGGACGGACGGACGGATAAATGGACGCACAGACCAGAAAACATCATCTCCCTCTCCTATCGTAGGTGGGGCATAAAAATAGCAGGGCAATTTGATATGTGCTTTTATATAACTATCTGAAAAAACCATAAATTTGATTGCATATTTGGTCTCATCAGTCAGGGAATGCATCAAATTTACAATTTGTGAGGAACATAACATACTAATCTGACTTTTCCCTGAGACCTTCCTGGTTCTATATGCTTGTAAATGTGATTATATACAGCACTTCTAAAAATCATCATAGATTTAAAAAAAAAAAAATAACAAGCCAATGATCGTGTTTTTATCTAAACAGCATATTCAAAATTTAGAGTGATATTAAAAAGTAGAAAACAACCCACCACATTATTTTATTTTTTCTCTTTCTTAATCAGGTTCCAACAAAACATAATTTTGAACTGAACCAGAAAAGTTTCGACCTACCAGATAGTTTTAATTGCATTCCATGCAAAATACCACACAAACTGCTGTAATGATCAGTCAATGAGTACTAGAACTAAATTGTACAAACAATAATTACATTAAAAATCTTTTGATTTTAAGCACTGATAAAATATATTATGATAGCATATGTTAACAATGCCTAACTTTACGTATAACTGATTCAACACAAACTTATAAGCCTAGTATGTTTGATGAATTATTTTGATCTCAATTATCTTTTGTTATCTTGATTGTAAAAAAGCAGAACACTAAATCTTAAAGTAAATAAATATATAACTTTAAGACGGGAATGCAATTCAAATATAATCTATAATTCATCATTTATCAGATGACTATGATTAATTCTTCAAAATTATTTTTAAACAGGATAGCAACTCCTCTTAAAAAACAAATTTTTAAAGCTCATGAATCCCATTTGAGAAAACGGATGGACAGACAGATAAATGGACGCACAGACCAGAAAACATCATCTTCCTCTCCTATCGTAGGTGGAGCATGAAAATAGCAGGGCAATTTGATATGTGCTTTTATATAACTATCTGAAAAAAACATAAATTTGATTGCATATTTGGTCTCATCAGTCAGGGAATGCATCAAATTTACAATTTGTGAGGAACATAACATACTAATCTGACTTTTCCCTGAGACCTTCCTGGTTCTATATGCTTGTAAATGTGATTATATACAGAACTTCAAAAAAATCATCATAGATTTTTTTAAAAGAAAATAACAAGCCAATGATCATGTTTTTATCTAAACAGCATATTCAAAATTTAGAATGATATTTCAAAGTAGAAAACAACCCACCACATTATTTTATTTTTTCTCTTTCTTAATCAGGGTCCAACAAAAACGTAATTTTGGACTGAACCAGAAAAGTTTCGACCTAACAGATAGTTTTAATTGCATTCCATTCAAAATACCACACAAACTGCTGTAATGATCAGTCAATGAGTACTAGAACTAAATTGTACAAACAATAATTACATTAAAAATCTTTTGATTTTAAGCACTGATAAAATATATTATGATAGCATATGTTAAAAATGCTTAACTTTTAGAATAACTGATTCAACACAAACTTATAAGCCTAGTATGTTTGATGAATTATTTTGATCTCAATTATCTTTTGTAATCTTGATTGTAAAAAAGCAGAACACTATCTAAATCTTAAAGTAAATAAATATATAACTTTAAGACGGGAATGCAATTCAAATATAATCTATATTTCATCATTTATCAGATGACTATGATTAATTCTTCAAAATTATTTTTAAACAGGATAGCAACTCCTCTTAAAAAACAAGTTTTTGAAGCTCATGAATCCCATTTGAGAAAACGGACGGACGGATGGATGGACGGATAAATGGACACACAGACCAGTAAAAATCATCTCCCTCTCCTATCATAGGTGGGACATAAAAATAGCAGGGCAATTTGATATGTGCTTTTATATAACTATCTGAAAAAACCATAAATTTGATTGCATATTTGGTCTCATCAGTCAGGGAATGCATCAAATTTACAATTTGTGAGGAACATAACATACTAATCTGACTTTTCCCTGAGACCTTCCTGGTTCTATATGCTTGTAAATGTTTTTATATACAGCACTTCTGAAAAATCATCATAGATTTTTTTTAAAAGAAAATAACAAGCCAAAGATCGTGTTTTAATCTAAACAGCATATTCAAAATTTATAGTGATATTACATTGTAGAAAATAATCCACAACATAATTACATGTTTTATCTTTCTTAATCAGGGTCCAAAAACGTAATTTTGATCTGAACCAGAAAAGTTTCGACCTGCCAGATAGTTTTAATTGCATGCCATGCAAAATACCACACAAACTGCTGTAATGATCAGTCAATGAGTACTAGAACTAAATTGTAAAAACAATAATTACATTAAAAAACTTGATTTTAAGCACTAATGAAATATATTATGATAGTATTTGTTAAAAATGCTTAACTTTCAGTATAACTGATTCAACACAAACTTATAAGTCTAGTATGTTTGATGAATTATTTTGATCTCAACGCTATCTAAATCTTTTAGTAAATAAATATGCAAACTTTAAGACTGGAATGCAATTCAAATATAATCTATAATTCATCATTTATCAGATGACTATGATTAATTCTTCAAAATTATTTTTAAACAGGATAGCAACTCCTCTTAAAAAACAAGTTTTTAAAGCTCATGAATCCCATTTGAGAAAACGGACGGACGGACGGATGGACGGATAAATGGACACACAGACCAGAAAAAATCATCTCCCTCTCCTATCATAGGTGGGGCATAAAAATAGCAGGGCAATTTGATATGTGCTTTTATATAACTATCTGAAAAAACCATAAATTTGATTGCATATTTGGTCTCATCAGTCAGGGAATGCATCAAATTTACAATTTGTGAGGAACATAACATACTAATCTGACTTTTCCCTGAGACCTTCCTGGTTCTATATGCTTGTAAATGTTTTTATATACAGCACTTCTGAAAAATCATCATAGATTTTTTTTAGAAGAAAATAACAAGCCAAAGATCGTGTATTAATCTAAACAGCATATTCAAAATTTATAGTGATATTACATTGTAGAAAATAATCCACAACATTATTACATGTTTTATCTTTCTTAATCAGGGTCCAAAAACGTAATTTTGAATTGAACCAGAAAAGTTTCGACCTGCCAGATAGTTTTAATTGCATGCCATGCAAAATACCACACAAACTGCTGTAATGATCAGTCAATGAGTACTAGAACTAAATTGTAAAAACAATAATTACATTAAAAAACTTGATTTTAAGCACTAATGAAATATATTATGATAGTATTTGTTAAAAATGCTTAACTTTCAGTATAACTGATTCAACACAAACTTATAAGTCTAGTATGTTTGATGAATTATTTTGATCTCAACGCTATCTAAATCTTTTAGTAAATAAATATGCAAACTTTAAGACTGGAATGCAATTCAAATATAATCTATAATTCATCATTTATCAGATGACTATGATTAATTCTTCAAAATTATTTTTAAACAGGATAGCAACTCCTCTTAAAAAACAAGTTTTTAAAGCTCATGAATCCCATTTGAGAAAACGGACGGACGGACGGATGGACGGATAAATGGACACACAGACCAGAAAAAATCATCTCCCTCTCCTATCATAGGTGGGGCATAAAAATAGCAGGGCAATTTGATATGTGCTTTTATATAACTATCTGAAAAAACCATAAATTTGATTGCATATTTGGTCTCATCAGTCAGGGAATGCATCAAATTTACAATTTGTGAGGAACATAACATACTAATCTGACTTTTCCCTGAGACCTTCCTGGTTCTATATGCTTGTAAATGTTTTTAAATACAGCACTTCTGAAAAATCATCATAGATTTTTTTTAAAAGAAAATAACAAGCCAAAGATCGTGTATTAATCTAAACAGCATATTCAAAATTTATAGTGATATTACATTGTAGAAAATAATCCACAACATAATTACATGTTTTATCTTTCTTAATCAGGGTCCAAAAACGTAATTTTGATCTGAACCAGAAAAGTTTCGACCTGCCAGATAGTTTTAATTGCATGCCACGCAAAATACCACACAAACTGCTGTAATGATCAGTCAATGAGTACTAGAACTAAATTGTAAAAACAATAATTACATTAAAAAAACTTGATTTTAAGCACTAATGAAATATATTATGATAGTATTTGTTAAAAATGCTTAACTTTCAGTATAACTGATTCAACACAAACTTATAAGTCTAGTATGTTTGATGAATTATTTTGATCTCAACGCTATCTAAATCTTTTAGTAAATAAATATGCAAACTTTAAGACTGGAATGCAATTCAAATATAATCTATAATTCATCATTTATCAGCTTTCTATGACTTATTCTATTAATAGTAAAAACTTAATTTAGATGATTTACATTGTTGGATTGAATTTAATAACTCTAAGTTTCAAAAGTGGTGTAGTACTCTTTGAAAACAGAGACAGACATTCGCCTCTGATGCAAGCCTTCAGTGATTAATATAAGATTTAAGACAACTATGAAAAAAACAGAAAAACAGACTTTAAATTCATGCTACAGAAAGGAGGAACTCATGCCTTGGCAAAAGAGAAGTGAATTTTGCAAAATAATCTGAAATCCAATCATCAATACACAGAGCAAATGCAGAGAAAGAAAAACATGTACAGTATATTATTTTTTTGTTTTTTTGTTTGCTGCATGGTGGATTGTACCACAGGATTGTGTACGATCTTGCATCCTAGGCATTATTGTAGAGGATCGCAGAGCAACTATGACCCTAGGAATGCAGTCTGTAGTGCCATCGTCGCATGGACATCTCTTTGCATTCATCAACCTTGTCCCTGCTTTAATAAATAGTACCACTGCCTTGATGTAAGATCTTGAAATATCTAAGGCTATGGAAGCAGACCCAAAAAGAAAAGACAGTAAGACAGAGATTGTCAGCCATCGTAGGAATAGTTTATGGGAAGTAAAACACAGACAGTAAAATCTAATTTAACAGATAGGTTTCATGCATGGCTTATTGGCAGGCAAATCTAACAGAAGCTGAATACGGACACAACACAAAATACAACACTAAATTGTGTGAATGAGGACATACTTAGTACGTCATACAGATGACCTTTCTTTTTGTTTTTGCTTAAAAAGGTACTGAATTTGAACGAGCTTTTCAAGGCAAAACCCTCAGTTCAAGGGAAGGATCATGCAATGCGAATGTTGAAATCATCTCCAAATCATGGCAATTTGTAAGCAGCTTTTCTTTGCCATCAGTGTAGAAAAGATATACATAAACTGCGAATTGACAAGCTTAGGATCTAGTGTTACAATAGACACTATGCTAACTGATGAATACTAGAATGAAGAAGAAAGCTTAAATTGTAAGATGTAGTTTGCTTTGTAGGTGAACAAGAAGACGAGCGTGTAAGTCTTTCTGCCAGTACATAGCCTCTTACACTATTCAAGACCTCTATAATGCTCCCTGCAACAGCATATTGTAACTACACTCTTGCATCCTAGGCATTATTGTAGAGGACCAGAGAGCAACTAGGACCATAGAGAGGCAGTGTGTAGGGCCATCGTCGCATGGACACCTCATACAGATGACCTTTCTTTTTGTTTTTGATTGAAAAGGTACTGAATTTAAAAGAGCTTTTCAAGGTAAAACCCCGAGTTCAATGTAAGAATCAGCAATACGAATGTTTGAATCATCTCCTCCAAATCATGGGAATGATTTGTGCTTAATTTGTAAGCAGCTTTTCTTTGCCAACAGTGTAGAAAAGATATACATAAACTGCGAATTGACAAGCTTAAGATCTAGTGTTACAATAGACACTATGCAAAGGATGAATACTAGAATGAAGAAGAAAGCTTCAATTGTAAGATGAAGAAACATCATATGTAATTTGTGTGGAAATATGTTTTAAACGACTTCATTCCGGAAAACCCACTAGAGGACACACACTGAAGAAAACCTATATAATCGTGATATTTGTAACACAGCTTTCTCACAGTCACTATTTCTGAACACCCACAAGCAAATAAAGCAATCCAACCAAAAGCAATATGATTGTAACATATGTGGGAAAAGATTTGCAATAAATATATATGTTAGTGACAATAAGTGAAATTAGCCATTTAAAGCTTGAATCCTAGACAATAAGCTAACGCCTAGGCATTAAGTTATTGCCTGAATTTTTAGTCATTGAGCTTATTTCCTGAGATCTGATGATGATTATTCATCGTGTTGCTAAACATAGTTTTATAAACTACAAACAATATTATTTCACAGATATCAGAAAGTCACAAATTGATAGGAATAAAATCACAAATAATAAGTTTACAATTGTTAGAAGATGTAACTTTGAATAGAAATTTCGAAGATCCCAAAAAGTCCCAGATCTGTCAGATAAAAGTATCAGTATCAGATTTGTAAAAATCAATAGAAGGCATGTGCAACAATCTGACAAAGGCTTGAATTTGTATTGCTCAACTTAATTTTAGTGATCTGTGTAGAATGCAATTAAATGGTACGAAAAGACTAGATACAAGACTGATAAAACCTGACGTTATAAGAATATCTCTTGAGATTATAGCACAAAGACTTCAATATCTTACCAAAGCAAAATATATCAATACAGAAAATTACCTTTTTCAAATATATTTTAATACCACAATTCATTAACCATGTTAATAGTTACAACACAAATTATAAGACTTAATTCATTAAACCTAAATGTTAAAAAAAATATATAAGACAGTCATTGTAGTTATTGGACTTAGAATTGTTAATATTTTGTACCTTCATTTTGATATATATTATAAACTTATACATAGCATCTGGTAGGTTGATATTACCAACAATTTCATCTATAGAAATTTCATAACTATTTTTAAGACTATATAAAAAATTAGTCATGCATGCCTCCTGGAAATATATTGTTATCAAAAGCATGGTATTTTTGTTTATTTTTTCTTAGCATGCAACAAGACATATAATTTGTCAATATTTTTTTGTTAATCAAGGCAGATCAAAATAATTAAGAGGCACAACTAACCAAATGAAAATTCAATCCATCTGACTGCTTAGAAGGAGTTGTGCTTACAAGAAAATGGACAAACAGACAGATGGACAGGGTGATTCCTATATTCCCCTCTAATACTTTGTTTGTGATGGGTATAATAAGATTAATGTTATGGTGACTTGAAAAACGCAGGTATCACTCAGATTACAATTCTTCCTCGACAGGTAAGTTTGTATTTAGCCTATGAAATACTTATTTAGCCTTGAGAATTGAAAGGTCAGTTTATCCCATTCATACAATAGATCTGAAGTTGATAAATTTGGCTTCATGCCATTTACCTTGTCCAAAATTAAGGTCACTTTATTGTTATTGTGATATTGTTAAAGTACAAAAGAACCTTATATTCTGACCAATACTTAAAACTGTGCATCTTGATTTAATTGTTAAAAATCTGTTAATGCTGCATTTTAGTTTTTTTTTTTAAGGCCTTTAAATTGCATATTTCTTTACATGGTAGTATTTTTTCAGATATAAAAAAAAGTATCTGCTTGACTGTTATAGAAATAGACTATGCTTGCAGGTTATCTATTGCACTGTCTTGTTTTTAGTTTACACCAAATCTGAGATATTATTATTCAGTTGCAAAATATTTTAAATGAGACCTGATAATTTTTTCTATCTTTAAATGTGCATTGAACAATGTTGAAGGTTAAAAAAAATCATAAGATAAACTAGAATGAAGAAAACATCTTGGTCCCAAAAAAACATCATCAACCAGGATATAAAATTCCAAATATTAATTTATCATTGTTTATTATACTAATATCAGTTGAAATCTCAAGCCACTGTTTTTCATGTTGACAATGTAGGTCATGTCCCAACAGCAAATCAATAAATATGACATTACAATGTACTCTTAGCACAAACACATAAGGTCACTGTGAAATATACAACTAGGGCAAGAAACTATCAGTTATATCAAACCAGTTTTACTAGATGTTTAGTTTAAAACCAGTTTGACTAGATGTGTCCTATATATTGACAATGTAAATGACATGAGGACCTGTAAGGGTTTTTTTTAATATCTGTATTCTTTAAATTTTTATGGCATTTTCATTTTAATATTAAGATTATTTATCAATTATGTACATTGATCATTATATTATAAACAGCATTGCATTACAGTTACTAAAGTTACCTTTTCAAGTTATTTTGCACATTTATTCCTTATACTTTTGCACCGCAGAATTCTCTATATTTTATTGTTCATTTTCTCGTTTCTCTATTTTTTTGTTGCTATTACATGTATTCCCTATTCTATAAACCCCATTCTGACCCTCATAGGTAAACTCCTATTGTATGAATGGGATAAACTGACCCTTCAATTCTCAAGGCTAAATAAGTATTTTATAGGCTAAATACAAACTTACCTGTCAAGGTAGAAATGTAATCTGAGTGATATCGGTGTTATTAAAGTCACCATAAAGTCATATCAAATATATATATAGCAGATATTTCATTAAAACCTTGAGTCATTTTGAAAGCCAAAGGATCCAAAATTAAACTTTTATATGATTTCAACAACATCTGAATTCTCAGGGCATTTTGTGTGAAACTTAAAGACTTACAACATAAATTCAATGATTAGTTTACCTACTTACAAAATTTTGATATTTTAAATAAGATGAAAAATGTCATTGACAGTAAAATCTGATCTGACTTATTTAACAATCTGTATTAATACATTGAGTTTTGATTTATACATTAACCATTATTTTTCTACAATTCATAAAAAAGTTGGATATAAGGATTGACTACTAGTAAATCAGAGGTGTCCTTCATACCTACTTACAAATTTTTGATATTTAAATAAGATGGCAATCGCCATTGACTTTAAAATATAATAAGACCCATTTACCATTTTACAATTAATATTGAAACATTGAGTTCTGATTTTATACATTTACAATTATTTTTTTCTACAATCCATAAGAAAGATAGATATAAGGATTAACTAATTTTTTTTACATTATTTGTTCATTAAGATGTTGAGGAACCAAAGTCCAAGAAAATGAGGAGAGCACCATATAACAGCTGTAATAGAAAAGCTGATTAAATAGAACTGAAGATGACGAAGGAGAACTTACTAAGGTAATAAAAATTAAAACAATGATCACAAAAAAATGTCTACTTTAAAAAATTGACCAAACACCATGTACATAAAATTACTGTATATGTTATAACATAATTTTGTCATTTGTTTGTTTATTTTGATCAAAACCGGTTTGAAACAAATCAAAAGTAAATTTTAAGATCTGACTAAATACCCATATAAGGAATCGTCTAAAATAAAAGTATGAAAATTACAAAGTCATTTAAAGACAAGCGTTTCTCTATCATACACCAAAATGACAGAAACCAGCAGTGTTTGGCGTAAGTCCTGAACCAGAAAAATTGAAAATAAAACAGACAATCATATGAATTGCTGCAAAAGACTGTACACAATTTCATACTGTACTTGTTCTATGAATGAATAAGCAAAACATTTAGTCAATTAATCTATCCAACAACAAAAGCTTCAAAAGAGAGCAACATTGCGTGGACTTAATATACCTTTCATAAACAGGGAGATAAGCAATGAAAGGTAAAATGCCATAAAGACCATTAACAAAGCTCAATTATTAAAGAAAATATCATTTATATTGCTAAAAGAACATATATGCTTATATATCATCCTAAAGGCCAATTGGTGAATGGTAGTTTTCTGACAAGAGCTATGTTTAAACAATATTCTAATTTCTGCATTGTAGGGGGGGGGGAAGCCTAGATCATCTTGAGATAATAAAACCAAAATCAAACAGAAATATATTTTACATTCCGTGATTAATTCAGTTTCATTGATATAGAATCTATATTTTTATTTAACATATGTTTGTAACTTCCCTTTTAAATACAAGTTATTGAAGTCACAAAATATAAGTTTAACAAGGTTATTTTTTTAGTCATTAGCATATAGCACTTAGCTATTATCCAGTGTTGTCAGTGAGAGAAACTCACGATACACACATTCATTTACGTTAAGTTAAAATTATTAACAATTGAGCAAATACTTCAGTTTTAGTCCGGAAACTATATTTGTGGCCGATAATGTTGAACAGCAGCAAGACCGCCAAAATTTATGGTCATATAAAAATAGGGTTTCAAGTTTTTTGTATGTACTATTTTAACAATAATCCTTAAAGCTAATTGAAACAAAACTTGCATTTTACGCCAACATTTAAGCGTCAATTATAGTACCTTTAAATAAAATTTTATATAAGCTGTGGTAAACCTTTAATCATATATATTATAAGCTATGGTAAAGCAGTAAAATACTTAGCATTTTCTGAGACTCTTCAGCTGCAGGGCTTTACAATGGTGAAATATTGACTAAAATATCTGCTGCAGGTCACAACTAAAAGTGTAGGAAAAATAAACTGCAATGAAAAAAAGTTGATGAATTATGAATCATTAAAAATATGATTTCGACTTAAACAAAATTATTACTCTAGTACAGGAGCCTGTAATTCAGTGGTTGTCTTTTGTTTATGTATTACATATTTGTTTTCTTGTCACTTTCTGTACATTAATTAGGCAGTTAGTTTTATTGTTTGAATTGTTTTACATTGTCATGTCTTGGCCTTTTATAGCTGGCTAGGCAGTGTGGGATTTGCTCATTGGTAAAGGCTGTACAGTGTTAATTTATGTGCCAATTGGTCTGCTGTGGAGCCTTGTCTCATTGGCAATCATACCACATCTTTGGTGTATAAGATCTTCAGAAAAAATGAAACATTTATTTTTCATTACAAGTTTTATTTATTACCTTAAGTAGTTGTTACCTATCATATGGCACAAACATCATTCCTAAAAGTCAATTCTTGTTGGCCTCAGCTGAAATTTAAAATGTAGATATCATTAAAAAGCTCCAAATTTTCTCCCTTTGGTGCAAAAATGCCAAAATTGAATTATCTTTTTTAACTCATCGTTGACCTTTATTTTTTATTGTTTGTTTTCGAATATGCTTTGTGGTTTCTTAATAATTTGTGGTTTCTGAGCTATTAAGGGGGCTCATGGGTCTAAATCTATTTTTGTTTATCTAATATATCTAACTGCCTAATTAATTATTTGTTTAAATAATCCTGGTACTTTTGAAAACTATTTACACCACTGGGTCGATGCCACTGCTGGTGGACGTTTCGTCCCCGAGGTTATCACCAGCCCAGTAGTCAGCACTTCGGTGTTGACATGAATATCAATTATATGGTCATTTTTATAAATTTTCTGTGTAAAAAACTTTGAATTTTTCGAAAAACTAAGGATTTTCTTACCCCAGGAGTAGATTACCTTAGCCGTATTTGGCACAACTTTTTGGAATTTTGGGTCCTCAATGCTCTTCAACTTTGTATTTATTTGGCTTTTTTAACTCTTTTGATATGAGCGTCACTGATGAGTTTTATGTAGACGAAACGCGCGTCTGGCGTATAAAATTATAATCCTGGTACTTTTGAAAACTGTACATAAACTTAATAATTGTAAAATTTAAGAGATTTCTGTAATTTACTTCTTTTTTTTATTTCGGTATTACCACTATTTCTCCTATTAGTTCAACAGAAAAAAAGGACATTTACAAAAATGTATGCTTCTTTCGAAGGGAGATTGTGAGTGTAAATGAATGGTGACCCCATTTTTATTTATTTCATTTGTCTATTAAGTATAAGACAAAGTTCATTTTAAAGAAAAATATATCCAAATCCTATACTAGATAAACAAAAATAGATTTAGACCCATGAGCCCCCTTAATAGCTCAGAAACCACAAAACCTAGGAAAAATCTGATTAATTAAGAACGTTAAATAAACAGCTGCCCCATAAGCATATGATACACCTGTCTCATTTTCAAAGAATAACGTTTGATTACTTCTCAATGTCAATTGATGAAAATCAAAAAGGAGCGTTAATCAATAGAATAATCAATTCAACCAAGTTTAATGAGAACTGCTTAAGGCATTTTTGAGATATTGTTCCTAAACTGAAAAATAACCCTTTTTTAATTGAATAAAACCCCACAACTCGGATACTTTAAATTAAAACTGTCTGTTGGTTGAGAAATCAGTAGTCTAATTAAATACACACCTGTTTTTCTGTTGGTGGAGGGATGATGATGCTGATTAATAACACACCAGGTTGTTTGTTGGTTGATAGATGAAAAGCTGTTTCAGTACAAACCATGATATCTGTTGATCAGGAGATATGGAGGTCTGTATCAGTACACACCAGGCTATCTGTAAATGGAGCAATGAGGATGCTGGTTCCGTACAGACCAGGCTGGCTGTTAGTTTTTAGATTAAAAGGCTGTTCCAGTTTAGACCAGGCTGTCTGTTGGTGGAGAGATGTGTAGGCTTATTCAGTCGATACTAGATTGTCTGTTGGCTGAGAGATGATGATGCTGATGAAATTTAAACATGGTTATCTGTCATGGAGAGATGAGAAGGCTGATTCAGTTCACACAAGTATGTCTAATAATGAGATGTGCTAATGTTGATTCAAATCACACCATGCTGTCAGTAGTTGGAGATATGATGATGCTAGTTCAGTACACATTAGGCTGTTTTTAGCTTAAGAGATCATGATGTTGATTCAGTACCCACCAGGCTGGTAATTCGGTATGTGCCAGACTGTTTGTTCATAAAGAGATGATGATGTTAATTCAGTATGTACCAGATTGTTTGTTGGTTGAGAGATGAAGATGCTGAATTTATATAAACCAGACTGTTTGTTGGTTGAGACATGAGGATTGTCATTTAGTACATCCCAGACTGTTTGTTGGTATAGAAGATAATGCTAATGGAATATATGCCAGACTGTTTGTTGGTTAAGAGATAATGTTCCTTGTTTAGTTTATGCCAGACTGTTTGTTGGTTGAAAGATGATGATGCTAATTAGGTATATGCCAGACTGTTTGTTGGTTGAAAGATGATGATGCTAATTAGGTATATGCCTGACTGTTTGTTGGTTGAAAGATGATGATGCTTATTCAGTATATGCCAGACTGTTTGTTGGTTGAAAGATGATACTAATTCAGTATATGCCAGACTGTTTGTTGGTTGAGAGATGATTTTGCTATTTCAGTATATGCCAGACTGTTTGTTGGTAGAGAGATGATGAGGCTTGTTCAATATATGCCAGACTGCTAGTTGGTTTAGAGATGAAGATGCTAATTCAGTACACACTATGCTGTTTGTTAGTTGAGAGATGATGATGCTAATTCAGTTAATGCCAGACTATTGTATGTTGAGAGAAATGGTGCTAATTCAGTTTAAGCCAGGCTGTTTGTTGGTAGAGAGATGATTATGCTAATTCAGTATATGCCAGAGTGTTTGTTGGTTGACAGATGATGATGCTAAATTCGGTATAAGCCAGACTTCTCGTTGGTTGAAAGAGTATGATGCTTATTCAGTATATATGCAAGGCTGTTGTTGGTTGAAAGATGATGATGCTAATTAGGTATATGCCAGACTGTTTGTTGGTTGAAAGATGATGATGCTAATTAGGTATATGCCTGACTGTTTGTTGGTTGAAAGATGATGATGCTTATTCAGTATATGCCAGACTGTTTGTTGGTTGAAAGATGATACTAATTCAGTATATGCCAGACTGTTTGTTGGTTGAGAGATGATTTTGCTATTTCAGTATATGCCAGACTGTTTGTTGGTAGAGAGATGATGAGGCTTGTTCAATATATGCCAGACTGCTAGTTGGTTTAGAGATGAAGATGCTAATTCAGTACACACTATGCTGTTTGTTAGTTGAGAGATGATGATGCTAATTCAGTTAATGCCAGACTATTGTATGTTGAGAGAAATGGTGCTAATTCAGTTTAAGCCAGGCTGTTTGTTGGTAGAGAGATGATTATGCTAATTCAGTATATGCCAGAGTGTTTGTTGGTTGACAGATGATGATGCTAAATTCGGTATAAGCCAGACTTCTCGTTGGTTGAAAGAGTATGATGCTTATTCAGTATATATGCAAGGCTGTTGTTGGTTGAAAGATGATGATGCTAATTAGGTATATGCCAGACTGTTTGTTGGTTGAAAGATGATGATGCTTATACAATATATGCCAGACGGTCTGTTGGTTGAGAGATGATGATGCTTATTCAGTATATACCAGACTGTTTGTTGGTTGAAAGAAGATGCTGTTTCTTCAGTTTATGCCAGACTGTTAGTTGAAGGATGATAATGCTAATTCAATATATGCCAAACGTTTTATTTGTTGAAACATGATGATGGTTATTCAGTATATGACTGACTGTTGTTGGAGAGATGATGATGCTTATTCAGTATATGCTAGACTGGTGACTTGTTGAGACATCAGGATGGTAATTCGGTATATGCCAGACTGTTTGTTGGTAAAGAGATGATGATACTAATTCAGTATGTACCAGATTGTTTGTTGGTTGAGAGATGAAGATGCTGAATTTATATATACCTGACTGTTTGTTGGTTGAGACATGAGGATTGTCATTTAGTACATCCCAGACTGTTTGTTGGTATAGAAGATAATGCTAATGAAATATATTCCAGACTGTTTGTTGGTTAAGAGATAATGTTCCTTGTTTAGTTTATGCCAAACTATTTGTTGGTTGAAAGATGATGATGCTAATTAGGTATATGCCAGACTGTTTGTTGGTTGAAAGATGATGATGCTGATTCAGTATATGCCAGACTGTTTGTTAATTGAAAGATGATACTAATTCAGTATATGCCATACTGTTTGTTGGTTGAGAGATGATTTTGCTTATTCAGTATATGCCAGACTGTTTGTTGGTAGAGAGATGACGAGGCTTGTTCAATATATGCCAGACTGCTAGTTGGTTGACAGATGATAATGCTAATTCGGTATAAGCCAGACTTCTCGTTGGTTGCAAGAGTATGATGCTTATTCAGTATATATGGAAGACTGTCTGTTGGTTGAGAGATGAAATTGTAATTCAGTATAAGCCAGACTGTTTGTTGGTAGGAAGATGATGATGCTGAATAAAAATATGCCAGACGGTCTGTTGGTTGAGAGATGATGATGCTTATTCAGTATATACCAGACTATTTGTTGGTTGAAAGATGATGCTGTTTCTTCAGTTTATGCCAGACTGTTGGTTGAAGGATGATGATGCTAATTCAGTATATGCCAAACGTTTTATTTGTTGAAACATGATGATGGTTATTCAGTATATGACTGTTTGTTGGTTGAGACATGAGGATTGTCATTTAGTACATCCCAGACTGTTTGTTGGTATAGAAGATAATGCTAATGGAATATATGCCACACTGTTTGTTGGTTGAAAGATAATGATGCTTATTGAGTATATGCCATACTGGTTTTTGGTTGAAAGATAATGGTGCTAATTCAGTATATGCTAGACTGTTTGTTGCCTGAGAGTTGAGAATGGTAATTCAGTAGAAGCCAGACTGTCTGTTTGTAGAGAGATGATTATGCTAATTCAGTATATGCCAGACTGTTTGTTTGTAGGATTATGACGATGCTAGTTCAATATATGCCAGACTGCTAGTTGGTTTAAAGATGAGGATGCTAATTCAGTACATACTATGCTGTTTGTTGGTTGAGAGATGATGATGCTAATTCAGTATATGCCAGACTGTTGTTTGTTGAGAGATGATCATGCTAATTCAGTATATGCCAGACTGTTGTTTGTTGAGAGATGATGATGCTTATTTAGTATATGCCAGACTGTTGTTTGTTGAGAGATGATGATGGTAATTCAGAATATGCCAGAGTTTTTGTTGGTTGAGAGATGCTGATACTTATTCATTATATTCCAGACTGTTGTTTGTTGAGGGATAATGATGATAATTCAGTATATGCTAGTCTGTTGGTTGGTAGAGAGATGATGATTATAATTCAGGATATGCCATACTGTTTGTTCCTTGATATATGATGATGTTTATTCAAGATATGCTAGACTGTTGGTTGGTTGAGAGATGATGATGGTAATTCAGGATATGCCATACTGTTTGTTCCTTAATATATGATGATGCTTATTCAGTATATGCTAAACTGTTTGTTGGTAGAGATGGTGATTCTGATTCAGTTAATGCCAGACTGTTGGTTTAGAGATGAGGATTGTAGTGCAGTACAACTAGGATATTCGTTGGTTGAGAGATGATATTCCTTATTCAGTATATGCCAGACTGTTTGTTGGTAGAGAGATGACGATGCTCATTCAGTATATATGCCAGACTGTTTGCTGGTAGAAAGATGATTATGCTAGTTCAATATATGCCAGACGTTTGTTGGCTGAGATATGATGATGCTTATTCAGAATATGCCAGACAGTTTGTTGGTTGAGAGATGATGATGCTAATTCAATATACGCCAGACTGTTTGTTGGTAGAGAGATGGTTATTCAGTACACACTAGGCTCATGATTGGGTGAAAGAAGATGATGCTTATTCAGTGTATGCCAGACTGTTTGTTGGTAAAGAGGTGATGATGCTTATTCAATATATGACAGACTGTTTGTTGGTTATGAGATGAGGATAATAATTCAGTATAAGCCAGCAGGTTGGTTGAGAGATGTTGTGCCAATTCAGTTTACAGAAGACTGTCTGTTAAAGGGGATATGATGATGCTGATTCAATTTACATAAGACTGGCTGTTGGTGGAGAGATGATGATGCCGATTCAGTTTACATAAGACTGGCTGTTGGTGGAGAGATGTTGATGCCGATTCAATTTACATGAGACTGGCTGTTAGTGAAGAGATGATGATGCTGATTCAGTTTACATAAGACTGGATGTTAGTAAAAATATGTTGATGCCGATTCAGTTAACATAAGACTGGCTGTTGGTGGATAGATGATGATGCCGATTCAGCTTACATAAGACTGGCTGTTGGTAGAGAGATGATGATGCTGATTCAGTTTACATAAGACTGACTGTTGGTGGAGAGATGATGATGCTGATTCAGTTTACATGAGACTGGCTGTTGGTTGAGAGATGTTATGAGACTGGCTGTTGGTGGAGAGATGTTGATGCCGATTCAGTTTACATAAGACTGACTGTTGGTAGAGAGATGTTGATGTCGATTCAGTTTACATAAGACTGACTGTTGGTAGAGAGATGATGATGCTGATTCAGTTTACATGAGACTGACTGTTGGTAGAGAGATGTTGATGCCAATTCAGTTTACATAAGACTGACTGTTGGTAGAGAGATGTTGATGCCGATTCAGTTGACATAAGACTGGCTGTTGGTGGATAGATGATGATGCTGATTCAGTTTACATAAGAATGGCTGTTGGTGGAGAGATGATGCCGATTCAGTGCTGTTGGTGGAGAGATGTTGATGCTGATTCAGTTTACATAAGACTGACTGTTGGTGGAGAGATGTTGATGCCGATTCAGTTTACATAAGACTGACTGTTGGTGGAGAGATGTTGATGATGATTCAGTTTACATAAGACTGACTGTTGGTGAGGAGATGAGAATGCTGATTCAGTTTACATAAGACTGGCTGTTGGAGGAGAGATGTTGATGCCGATTCAGTTTACATAAGACTGGCTGTTGGTGGAGAGATGTTGATGATGATTCAGTTTACATAAGACTGGCTGTTGGTGGAGAGATGTTGATGCCGATTCAGTTTACATAACACTGGCTGTTGGTGGAGAGATGTTGATGATGATTCAGTTTACATAAGACTGGCTGTTGGTGAGGAGATGAGAATGCTGATTCAGTTTACATGAGACTGGCTGTTGGTGAGGAGATGAGAATGCCGATTCAGTTTACATAAGACTGGCTGTTGGTGGATAGATGATGATGCGGATTCAGTTTACATAAGACTGACTGTTGGTAGAGAGATGATGATGCCAATTCAGTTTACATAAGACTGTCTGTTGGTGGACAGATGATGATGCCGATTCAGTTTACATAAGACTGGCTGTTGGTGGAGAGATGATGATGCTGATTTAGTTTACATAAGACTGGCTGTTGGTGGATATATGTTGATGCCGATTCAGTTAACATAAGACTGGCTGTTGGTGGATAGATGATGATGCTGATTCAGTTTACATAAGACTGGCTGTTGGTGGATAGATGATGATGCTGATTTAGTTTACATAAGACTTGCTGTTGGTGGATAGATGTTGATGCCGATTCAGTTAACATAAGACTGGCTGTTGGTGGAGAGATGTTGATGCCGATTCAGTTTAAATAAGACTGGCTGTTGGTGGAGAGATGTTGATGATGATTCAGTTTACATAAGACTGGCTGTTGGTGGAGAGATGATGATGCTGATTCAGTTTACATGAGACTGGCTGTTGGTGGAGAGACGTGATGCCCATTCAGTTTACAAAAGACTGGCTGTTGGTTGAGAGATGTTGATGCTGATTCAGTTTACATTATACTGGCTGTTGGTTGAGAGATGTGATGAGACTGGCTGTTGGTGGAGAGATGTTGATGCCGATTCAGTTTAAATAAGACTGGCTGTTGGTGGAGAGATGTTGATGATGATTCAGTTTACATAAGACTGGCTGTTGGTGGAGAGATGATGATGCTGATTCAGTTTACATGAGACTGGCTGTTGGTGGAGAGACGTGATGCCGATTCAGTTTACATAAGACTGGCTGTTGGTGGAGAGATGTTGATGCTGATTCAGTTTACATAAGACTGGCTGTTGGTGGAGAGATGATGATGCTGATTCAGTTTACATAAAACTGGCTGTTGGTGGATAGATGATGATGATGATTCAGTTTACATAAGACTGGATGTTGGTGGAAAGATGTTGATGCCGATTCAGTTTACATAAGACTGACTGTTGGTGGAGAGATGTTGATGATGATTCAGTTTACATAAGACTGGCTGTTGGTGAGGAGATGAGAATGCTGATTCAGTTTACATAAGACTGGCTGTTGGAGGAGAGATGTTGATGCCGATTCAGTTTACATAAGACTGGCTGTTGGTGGAGAGATGTTGATGCCGATTCAGTTATCATGAGACTGGCTGTTGGTAAAAGATGATGATGCCGATTCAGTTTACATAAGACTGACTGTTGGTGGAGAGATGTTGATGCCGATTCAGTTTACATAAGACTGGCTGTTGGTGGAGAGATGAGAATGCTGTTTCAGTTAACATAAGACTGACTGTTGGTGGAGAGATGTTGATGCTGATTAAGTTTACATAAGACTGGCTGTTGGTGAGGAGATGAGAATGCTGATTCAGTTTACATAAGACTGGCTGTCGGAGGAGAGATGTTGATGCCGATTCAGTTTACATAAGACTGGCTGTTGGTGGAGAGATGTTGATGCTGATTCAGTTATCATGAGACTGGCTGTTGGTAAAAGATGATGATGCCGATTCAGTTTACATAAGACTGGCTGTTGGTGGAGAGATGTTGATGATGATTCAGTTTACATAAGACTGGCTGTTGGTGGAGAGATGTTGATGATGATTCAGTTTACATAAGACTGGCTGTTGGTGGAGAGATGTTGATGATGATTCAGTTTACATAAGACTGGCTGTTGGTGGAGAGATGTTGATGATGATTCAGTTTACATAAGACTGGCTGTTGGTGGAGAGATGTTGATGTCGATTCAGTATACATAAGACTGGCTGTTGGTGGAGAGATGTTGATGATGATTCAGTTTACATAAGACTGGCTGTTGGTGGAGAGATGTTGATGATGATTCAGTTTACATAAGACTGGCTGTTGGTGGAGAGATGTTGATGATGATTCAGTTTACATAAGACTGGCTGTTGGTGGAGAGATGTTGATGCCGATTCAGTTTACATAAGACTGGCTGTTGGTGGAGAGATGAGGATGCTGTTTCAGTTTACATAAGACTGGCTGTTGGAGGAGAGATGTTGATGCCAATTCAGTTTACATAAGACTGGCTGTTGGTGGAGAGATGTTGATGCCGATTCAGTTTACATAAGACTGGCTGTTGGTGGAGAGATGAGGATGCTGTTTCAGTTTACATAAGACTGGCTGTTGGTGGAGAGATGTTGATGCTGTTTCAGTTAACATAAGACTAGCTGTTGGTGGAGAGATGTTGATGCCGATTCAGTTAACATAAGACTGGCTGTTGGTGGAGAGATGAGAATGCAGATTCAGTTAACATAAGACTGACTGTTGGTAGATAGATGATGATGCCAATTCAGTTTACATAAGACTAGCTGTTGGTGGAGAGATGATGACGCAGATTCAGTTTACATGATATGATACTGGCTGTTGGTAGAGAGATGAGGATGATTACAGATTAAGAGGCCTATTACAAGTCAATCTATTATATGGAATGCATGATATTCAGAATGCTCACATACTTTGGAGGGTTTTCTTAAGTTTCTTTGAAATTTTTTCTCTGTAAACTTTTCTATCATTGAAGATTTTTGTCTTGATGGCTGTTATCCTTTTTTTAATTTCAATATCTTGAAGGATTGGATGCTTCTGAAGAAACTCTCTTACATCTTTTGATCCTGAAAAAAAAAAACAATCTTGTTCATTGGCATAGTTATTCATTAAGCATACAGAAAAAAAAAATTTGTTGGAATTTATTTTACAGAGTTACCCATAATGTGCTTTTGATAAGGCAGTATCTATTGAAATGTGGCTGACTTTTATATTTGATGTTATATTTGTTTACTTTTTTCTCCTTTTTGCTTTATTTTTATATTCTTTGGGCTACTTTTACAATCTCTTAGTGTTGTAATTTAGTTCTAAGGTATCCATGCCTTTCCCCTGTAGAAAAAAAAGTTGAGGGCCAGTTGATGGCCATGTGGTGGACAGTTGAGGGTTAGCTGTTATAGGTTGCATTTCTGTAAATATTCACAATGCAATTTCCCATAGGAACTCCTTTTACGGCTAAAACTGTACCACTTTTACTATGAAGTTTTGTTTATCCTAGAATTGAAAGTTTATATTCACCAAAATTTTTTTCAAAGGTCAAGATACAGAGCTGTGCGGCATATTTTCAACTTTTCTTTGCCCTGAACTTTTCAGAGTTTTAACTAACACTAATTTTCTTAACTACCCCTACCTCAAATGAAAAGTTACAACAGATTTTAATGTAAACAATATGCACATGTTTATTTACTGCTAACATTCCCAAGTTATGTCTCTGTGAGGTGGATCACAGAGAACACAACTGGGAACCAGTATGTAAGCAAAATTAATTTTCTACAAGTATTCAAGATCTCCCCAAAAGAGGCATGTTTTGAGAAACAGCTGTATTAACAGAGTGCAACCTATAAGAAAAATAGTTGAGGGCTAGGTGTTGAGCATCTTAGCTCAACTCAAACCTGGACAAGAACTGTAGGTTTGATAGATGTCGCTCAACTTGCCCTCGACTGAAGCTGTACATTAAGTTGAGGAAAAGTTGAGCAATTGGCCTTTGGTTTTCATATAGTTGAGCAAAAGTTAGGCATTCAGACTTGGAATTTTTTGTAGCTGAGGAAAAGTTGAGCGTTCAGACTTTGATTTTTTTTTTTATAGTTGAGCAAAAATTGAGCAATTAGAAATATGACCTGGTGATATGAATGTTATTAGCCATCTGTTTTCTCTGTGTATGGTGCAAATGGACAGGAAGTATTATTATAAATGTACACAAAGTTTGAGGCAAAATTAAGGGAAGCACATATTTATATCGTTTTTCTGTATTTTACAAATTCTTTGAAATAAAGATAAAAAAACAAACAGTATTTCTTTATTATGAGATATATCAAATATTCAAGGTTTGGGTAACAGTTATTATTAGAGGTAAATCACACTGTCACAGTACCCTAAAGAACCTCAAACATTTAAAATTTGAACTTGGTTTGAGCATAGACATGGCAAACAAAGATGTCTTCAAGCTATCATGAATAAAATATGAATTTTACAATGGATGTAGATAAAAAAAAGTTACAAATAACTGTATTGACATTGAATAGTGCAGTATATTCTTCTGATGACATGACTCTTGGATTAAGGAATATTGATGTTTTAACATATATTTCTGGAAACATCTTTTGGTAAATACCTTGGATTAAAATTTCCACCAGATTGAATAAGTTTATATGCTCTTATAATTCAAAATAGTGATATTTAAAATGTCTTCTTATTTTTGAAGAGTGAAGAAAAAATTGAGACAATATATTTATGCATTAACTTATATATTATCAAAATGTGTAAGACAGGAGACATATTTATTTTATTATAAAGATAATTTGTTTTAAAAAGTATTACTAATAAAATAAGAATATTCTAATATAATGAATTTGGTATAAAATTATAGATCCATTCTAATTTACTAGATCCAAAAAACAAGGTTAAAGTATTAATGTAGTGTGTTGTGAGTTGAGATCTATTAGCAAAATTTTGGCTATAAAAATACACCATTTTAATTTATTTTATCTACAATGTGTAGCCCTCAGTTTGCAATTACCAGATAATGCCCAACTTTTTAAGACCTAGCCCTCAACTTTTAATGACCTGGTCCTCAACTGTTGGCCAGGTACCCCTCAACTCTAATTGCTCAATGGTTGGACACCTAGTCCTCAACTGTGATATTTTCTTAAAGTTGCTCACTAATTTACATAAAGTTGAGCATTACTAGTTGAGGGCTACCTAATTTGCATGGCAAAAATCCAGGTAGCCCTCAACTGGCCCTCAACTATTTGCTCAACTGATAACCAGCTAGCCCTCAACTCTTAGTTCAACTGGCGGCCAGCAGGCCTCTACGATACCCTTTTTTCAACTTGTCCTACCAAAATTTACTTGTCCCAATGATATTGTTACTTGTCCAAAAAATTTCTATTAAAAAATAACCTTTTTACATTTTTAGTTGATAAAAGGAACAAAACGAATTTAAACAATAGACAGGATTTGATGTATTTCTTTTGATTTGAAATACTTTTCAAAAATACGAGTCAAGTACAACTAAATCTAGTCATGTCACGGGACTAAGGTTCTAGTTTTTCATCAATGTCAGTCTCATCAGACTCTAAACAAGAGGCACCATCTGATAGGCCTGTACACTCATTGGATTTGTATCCTGGTTTTTTTTTAAGTTGAAAAAAGTTTATTGAAATGCAATCAATAAAAAGAAGATAAGGTCTGATTGCCAATGAGACAACTCTCTGCAAGAGACCAAATGACACAGAAAACTATAGGTCACCATATTGTCAGTATTGTTTTTTTTTCTACTTATGATCAAATATGAGTTTGTGAATTTAATGGTAAATTAAAAAAAATATTTTTTTGAAAAAAATTACTGGTATGGTATTTCTTATAAGGAACAGAATAATGTAGCAAAATGAGGTACTGATTTGTCTTGGTCCCAAAATATCTCCTGCCTTGCCAAACTGTCTATCAATCATGTCTACTAAATATGTTTTCTCAGTGCCAAACTGTCTATTAAACTTGAGGTGACGAACTGTCCTGTTAAGTTACCTGATCTACAAAACGCATCATTGATTCGGATCAGTAAATACCTTTCACCTGTTAAAAAGTATCTGACAAAGAACCAGTTGAAAATAATCAATTGCAAGTAAACATGTTGAAGAAAAAAGTTTTGCATTTAAATAAACAGAATGCAGAAACATGTCAAATTAATATTTGTTTTCGTGTTTTTTGTTTATAATAACTTTGTTCTTCAAAGTTGGATTACATTTATTTTCTGCTGAATAATTGTGCTTGTCCCGACGGACAAGCTTGATACAGCTTTTACTTTTTCTTTTTTCACCTCTGGTACCGGGCAATCGGACAAGCGTTATTGTCGAGGCCTGGTCCAGTTGAGCAATGCAGTTGGCTTAGTGATCATTTTTCTGTATAGGTTTTGTATTTGATAATCGATAATGCAAAAGTTTACCTGGCAATGACCCTTTGTTGTCCAAGCTAGATGTATCTGTAATGTATCTCTTAAAATAAACATCCACTACTTTAGTATTCTCTTCAGTCCATAATTTATATTTTCTTTTTGTTCCTATAAAATATTCAATTACAAAGCTACTTGTTTAATAATTGTAATCACTCATAAATCAAGTTACCTAAAATCTCCATAGATTTTGGGTTTGAAATAAATAACAATTTGAACATCAACCTTTTAATTTCCATGAATATAAATTCTGAAAACCTGCAAAATATTTATTCTAATTTATAATTAAATGTTGATGTTCAAATTCTAATGTATATCCATATCGTTCATCAGCTGCATAGACAAATTCAATACAATATTAATTATCACTACAGTAGTCCCTCTATGAAACAGCCCCAACCTAGAACGGCCACCTCCCTTATTGGTCCACGTTAGGCTTACAATTCTGCAATTATATGCAGAAGTACCTCCCATGTATAGCCAATTCCTTTATCTGGCCAGTGGCTAGGTGTTTTCATGCTAGATTTGAAAAAAATAGGCCAGCTAATGTTCTCATGTAAAACAGGCTTTGGTATTTTGTACAGGCGCATAACATTGACAAGAAAGATACTTCCTATAGTTTGATAAAAAAATTGTGTATGATTGTAAATTCAACAGTTCAGGAAAACTTGCAACATCATTTGATGTGGGGGAAACATAGATCAATGATATTGTAATATATAGAAAATCAGATGGGTCAGCTATTCAAAAATTGCATCAACAGAAAAATTGTAAAATTGCTATGAATAATGATGAAACCAATAGGAAAACTAACATGTTCATGGATATTTAATTTCATGGTTTTGCCAAAGTCTGCATTCACACTTATGGTGTTTTTTTTATTTGTTGAACATTTGATTTTGTGGATTACCTGTACCCACCAAATTCACAATGATTTGTATCCAACAAATAATAATGCATCCACAGAAGTTCTAATTGAATAAATTTGACAGGAAAAATTTAAAAGTTTAAAACAGAGGGAAACTTGTCAAATTGTTAACATAATACTGTAGATTCATTATTATTCGTTAGATACCAATTTTCGTGGGTTTTGTGGGTACAGGTGAACCACAAATTTCAATGTTCATATTATTATTAGGCTCTGTATGCAGAGATTGGCAAAACCAAGAAATTAAATATCAACGAAATTGCAAGTTTTCAGCAATCCACAAAAATTGATACCAACGAAAATAAATGAATCCACAGTACGCGTTTTTGCCACAAAACAAATGTCAAGATCTTGCAAATCTACTGGACAATATTGTGCAATTGAAGATTTCTTCTTCTGAATCATTAGACAGGAATTTGGAATACACAGGGTCCATTTTACAAAGGGTATTTTAAGAAAGACTTTGAAGTGAAAAAAATAGGACTTTAGTTTTAGCTGAATGAACAGGAAACCAGTTTATTCAGTGTCAGTTTACTAAGGTTTGACTGTATGAGATAAAATTATTATTGCAGCTTTAGTGTCAAAGTTATAGAAAGTTACCTTTTTCTGCCTCAGGTTCAGTTGGAACTTTCTGAAGTTTTGCAGCCTTGTTATCATCATATGTTGAACTTTTCCCTAAAAATAACAATAACTCAACTATATAGTATGATGCAATCTATAATACTCTTTCTCAGTCATAAGAACTTTCCATCATTACCGAACTGAACAAAGAAATAACATGATGGGTGTCGTATAAGGTGCAGGAAATGCTTACCCTTCTAGAGCATCTGATTTCACTCCTGGTTTATAGTGGAGTTCATGTTGTTTCTTAATTATTATTTATAATTGTTGATGTAAATGTCCTTTGGTTTTTTGAGTCTTTGTTTACTCCTTGGTTTTGATAGTTATTGTCTTCCTTTCTTATCTATATTTAAGAAGTAAGCTCCATCTGGAGGTTTTTTATATTACTGCTGAGGTCAAACTCTAAACAGTTGGAGCAAGATTGGACAAAATTTTCAAGCTTGAAATGGTGTGAATTTGGAATGTGATCAATTTGTCAAATAGACCTCTGTAACATCAGTCTCTGATTTGACACTTTCCCTTTGTGTTCATTGTTTTATTTTTGCATTAGAATCCTTGTGTTATCTGAGTTGTGACACAAGAGATTAGTTTTGACAAGTAATAATTGATGTAAATAACAGTATTGGGACTAAATCTTTAGAAAGGAATTTGGAATACACAGGGTCCATTTTACAAAGGGTATTTTAAGAAACTTATTAAGAAAGACTTTGAAGTAAATAAAATAGGACTTTAGTTTTAGCTATATGAACAGAAAACCAGTTTATTTAGGGTCAGTTTACATAGGTTTGACTGTATGAGATAAAATTATTATTGCAGCTTTAGTGTCAAAGTTATAGAAAGTTACCTTTTTCTGCCTCAGGTTCAGTTGGAACTTTCTGAAGTTTTGCAGCCTTGTTATCATCATATGTTGAACTTTTCCCTAAAAATAACAATAACTCAACTATATAGTATGATGCAATCTATAATACTCTTTCTCAGTCATAAGAACTTTCCATCATTACCGAACTGAACAAAGAAATAACACGATGGGTGTTGTATACGGTGCAGGAAATGCTTACCTTTCCAGAGCACCTGATTTCACTCCCGGTTTATAGTGGAGTTCATGTTGTTTCTTAATTTTTATTTATAACTGTTGATGTAAATGTCCTTTGGTTTTGTGAGTCTTTTTTACTCCTTGGTTTTGATTGTTATTGTCTTCCTTTCTTATCTATGTTTAAGAAATAAGCTCCGTCTTGAGGTTTTTCATATTACTGCTGAGGTCAAACTCTAAACAGTTGGAGCAAGATTGGACAAAATTTTCAAGCTTGAAATGGTGTGAATTTGGAATGTGATCAATTTGTCAAATAGACCTCTGTAACATCAGTCTCTGATTTGACACTTTCCCTTTGTGTTCATTGTTTCTTTTTGCATTATAATCCTTGTGTTATCTGAGTTGTGACACAAGAGATTAGTTTTGACAAGTAATAATTGATGTAAATAAGAGTATTGAGACTAAATCATTAGACAGGAATTTGGAATACACAGGGTCCATTTTACAAAGGGTATTTTAAGAAAGACTTTGAAGTGAAAAAAATAGGACTTTAGTTTTAGCTGAATGAACAGGAAACCAGTTTATTCAAGGTCAGTTTACTAAGGTTTGACTGTATGAGATAAAATTATTATTGCAGCTTTAGTGTCAAAGTTATAGAAAGTTACCTTTTTCTGCCTCAGGTTCAGTTGGAACTTTCTGAAGTTTTGCAGCCTTGTTATCATCATATGCTGAACTTTTCCCTAAAAATAACAATAACTCAACTATATAGTATGATGCAATCTATAATACTCTTTCTCAGTCATAAGAACTTTCCATCATTACCGAACTGAACAAAGAAATAACACGATGGGTGTCGTATACAGTGCAGGAAATGCTTACCCTTCCAGAGCACCTGATTTCACTCCCGGTTTATAGTGGAGTTCATGTTGTTTCTTAATTATTATTTATAACTGTTGATGTAAATGTCCTTTGGTTTTGTGAGTCTTTGTTTACTCCTTGGTTTTGATTGTTATTGTCTTCCTTTCTTATCTATGTTTAAGAAATAAGCTCCGTCTTGAGGTTTTTCATATTATTGCTGAGGTCAAACCCTAAACAGTTGGAGCAAGATTGGACAAAATTGTAAAGCTTGAAATTGTGTGAATTTGGAATAAGATCAAGTTAGTTATACATTATTATAGACTCGTGACACAATAAATGTGGTCGGAGAACTTTATTTGAGTTACCATATAGCAACGATCTATTTTGTCCCTAGCAACTTATTCCAAATTCATTAGTGTTAATTAGTTTAACTTCCATTTAGAACATACATGTGTAAGTAAAACTTCAAAACACTTAACAAAACAACTGCTGAGCTGCATGGAAAGTTTGTATTTCGGATGTTCAACCTGACAGGATTTAAAAACATTGGCACCTGATGTTCAAGGGACTTGTTCTTTAAATAGGCCAATTAGATGTGCAACATTGAAAAGTAGCAAAATTGATTACAAGAACACAGCTTGACTCACTATCACATTATTTACATACCTGTCAACTCACCCGTTTTTTGCGGGTGACACCCGTTATTTTCACCTCTCACCCGGGAGTTTTTCTTTACCCGGCGGGTCCCGGGAATTTCTAACATTACCCGTTTCACCCAGATTTCAGACCGGAATTGTTTCCGGTATTTAGAAGTAATACGACCTTCGGTTTTATCGGTCTTTTTCAATGTAACCAAAAGTCAAAATGTAGGACTTGTTTACCTGAGCTACGTAACGATATTTTCAACAAGCTACAAGATGAGTTCAGTGACTATCAGTTGACCCCTTTAGATGAACTTCCACTTTGCACTTCCCCTGAAACTGACATTGGTACATTTTGGGGAGAAATGTCCAAGTTGCATGACATTTTTCTTAACAAGCCAAGATTTTTTGTTTTGTCAAAACTTGCTAAAACATTACTGGTTTTGCCAAACAGCAATGCAGACAGGGAGAGGGCATTTTCTTAAGTAAAGAAAATAGCTACAGAGTTTAGGGCTGATCTTAATAAGGATACACTGTGTGCTCTTCTTTCTTGTAAAATGAATACACATTTGCATTGCTATGAACTGAAACCAAGTGCAGTTCTTTTAAAGAATGCCAAGTCTGCTACTATGGAATATAACAATAGTCTGAAATAAACTTGTATACATGTTCTAACTGTTTTATATACATATTGACTATATAAATTATATGTAAACATATTTTTGTTCTTCAATTGAGCCCGCAAAATGTCGTACGCGTTATGACCTGAGATTTTTTTTCTCAATGCAGGTCATGACCTGACTTTTCATTTTCAGAGGTTGACAGGTATGTATTTACCCATTCATTTAAAAAAAATTAATAACAAGTTATACAAGACAGCCATTGTTCTAAGTTTAAACTTACTTTTGTTTGTTCTTCTCTCTACTTGCTCCTCTGTATCACCAGATATCATAGAATCATTTGAAGAACATGGTTCATCTTCACAATCTCTTAAGTTTATATCACTTACATCTGTTGTATCTAAAATCTAAACAGAAAACAAACTTAAGACTTGTTGACTATTTTATTAATTGTGACTGTTTATTTAATGCATCATGTAAATGTAGCGGAATTTGATGAGACTGTTATTAAAGTGAGAGGGTTAGCGCTATAGAACCAGGTTTAATCCACCATTTTCTACATTTGAAAATGCCTGTACCAAGTCAGGAATATGACCATTCGTTTTTGATGCCTTTTGTTTTTGGATTTTGCCATGTGATTATGGACTTTCCAAATTGATTTTCCTCTGAGTTCAGTATTTTTGTGATTTTACTTTTTAAAGGATGTACATTGACCTATAACGGTTTACTTTCATAAATTGTTATTTGGATGGGGATTTGTCTTATTGGCACTCACATCACATCTCCCAATATCTAAATACTCTCAAAACTTTCCTGTTTAAGATGTATAAAATATTTTATGGAAGAACCTGCAAAATCTGTTATGAAAGTGTGTATGTATTCTGAAACATAGCAATTGCAGTAAAGCCTCCACTTTCTAGATTCATAGCATACAAGACATCCAAATATACTTAATACTTTTGAACTTGACATAAAATGTAAGAAAGAATGTTTAAACAACAGCTGTCAGAATGACAAGAAACCAGACTTTTTTTACATCTATTTGGGTCCCAGCATTTTTCAATATCACAAGGACCAAAATCCTGCACAGGAATAGTGACAATCATCAATACAAAACAGTTGTTTTACATTGTCTTATCAGGCCCTTTTATAGCTGACTATCAAGTATGGGGCTTTGCTAATTTTTGATAGCCGTATGGTGACCTATATTTGTTGATGTCTGTGTCATTTGGTCTCTTGTTGACAGTTGTCCCATTGGCACTCATACCACATCTTCATTTTTATATTGACCTCCATTTTATCATTACTAACAACATATTAAAATTTGAAAAGCTTTGCTTTGAAGGATTTATGAATAAATGCAAAAATACAACTGGATATGCCATTTTTCAATCTTTCAAGAACCAGAACTCATGAACAGTGAAAGTGAAAATCCTTCATATCAAGCATGACCTCCATTTTGTCATCTAATGAGTAAAAATATTTTAAAATTCTACAAGCTTTTTTAAAAGGTTCCTCAGTTTATGTATGATCCATCTTTTTTTCAAAATCACTCTAAAACATTTATGTACCTTGTAAATATCAAGTACTGACAAAAATACAACATGTATTATTAACTAGCTATAGGGTGATATTTACCATGTGGGATCTCTCAGATTCATCATCACTACAGTCTGAAAAAAAACACCAACAGTTTGATATCTAAATGTTCAGAATAACATATTGGAGATAAACACAAATAAATGGAGATTGCCATGTTGTGTCCATAAATGATGCCCCTGTTTAAAAATTATAAAGGGACATAACTCAAGAACTTGAAAAGTGACACTACCCAAACATGTACTTGTTCTGTTTTTTTTGGCAAACAAGTATTGTAAATTGTGTATAGGTCTCATAATGTTTGGTAGGGACAAACTTAAGTAATAGAACAGAAACTAAAAAATTATGCAATTTTTCCATTTTTAACCAGATTATGATTCAAATGATGCAACCAATTTTCATCTGTGTTTGTGGTAAAAAGTATTGTGTATAAGTTTTCTAATGTTTGGTTTAATCAAACTCAAGTCAGAAAACAGAAACTAAAATTTTTGCTATTTTTCTATTTATAAAGGGCCCATAACTGTGAACGGTAAAAGTGACACCACCAAAAGTCATACTTGATCTGTGTTTTGTGTAATAAACATTGTACATAACATTTGGTAGAGGCAAAGTAATGTTTAAAATTTTGTAATTTTTCCATTTATAAAGGGACAGAACTCTATAATGGTTAGAGTGACACTACCATCATTCAAACTTGATCTGTATTTTGTGATAATACACCTTGTGTACAAGTTACATAACATTTGATTGAGGCAAACTTAAGTTAGAGAACAGAAACAAATTATGAGACGTACGTAGGTACATTCAGACAAGGGTAAAATCAAATGTCCCCCTGCTATAGTTTGGGCATACAAATTACCAAGCAAAGTTAACATTTTTATGTCAACTTACAGGTATGGATTTTTAAAGAAAGTATTGACTCTTACACCTTCTGAAATGTTTAACCTTCCAAATCCCACTCACAAAATTCACATGCACGATTAACCACTCCATTGACTTATACACTACCCAAATGGAATTAACTGGAAAAAATTTATGCATGCATGATCATCCCAAAAAATGTGCACTACTAGGGTGACTACATAAATACAGATGTCATATCACGGAGATAATGCATATTCCAATTAAAAACAGGCCCATTTAAAAAAAATCACCAAAAGCATCAAAATTAGAAGTCCTGAAGCTCTGGACATTGAAGTATACAAATTTTCAGTAGGTCCCACTATCCAGTTTGAGAGGACAAAAAAAAATTATGGATGTTTATATAGAAGATGACGCCAAATTAAAAGAAACTTGACCTATTGGATAGAAGGCACTTAAAATAGATTTTTGCATGAAACATATTATTTTCATTCTTCATACCTGGAAGTAAATCAAAAACTGATTCAGCTGCCAGCCAAGCATCATCTGTGAAGTATTCTTTTGCTGCATCTTGTAGCATCAGATCTTTCATGCAGCTTGCAGCTCTTATTTTTTCTGGTCTTTGTTCTACTTCATCTTCCTCTATCAATCCTTTTCCTGATATTGCCCTTACTGCAATATTATCATCCACCAGTTCATTCAAAAAGTCTGAAATCAAAAGTAATCAACATTTAAATATTTCTGTTATTCATTAACAACATAATATTTTTGATCTTATTGTCTATGGACAATGAATGAACCTGATATTGCAATCTGGCAATTACTACAAGCATTAATAATGTCAAGGACAGTCACAAAAACTATTATTTTATCATTCCTCAACCTAATCAGTTTGTAAAAACGGGTACATATTCAGTGGTTAAGAAAAAAAATTATGTTTAAACCACATTATTTATTAACGTATAAAGATTTACAACAATTGACTGTTTACATTTAAAGGTTCCTGATCTTTTTTTTTGTGACTTCTGTTGATCATCTCATTAAGTATTATAATCACTTACAATGCATAATATAAATAACATAAACTACCAAATTTATTGCAACAGATGTGCATTTCAACAAATAATGTCTCTTCAGTGATGTTCAAGGCTGAAATATTTAAACCAAAACACTAATACAACTGATTTTGAATAATTTGAAGATCAACTCAACAGTTAATTATTTAGGTGGCATCTAGGCTTATGTACACAAATAAAACCGCTGTAAGCACTGTAGGCAGATAACCAAAAACCAAGGCAAACATAATTATGAAAACTGTGGTAATATTGCTTCAATTTATTTTCACAGATTTAAAAGAACAAACATTAAACATTCATATATAATTGTACATTTATGCAAATAATTCATAGTTTATCAAGGTTTTCAAAAGCAACACATATATCAAGTATATTTTTTTCGCTGTCATGAGTCTGCAGTGGTACAAATTCGCAATGATTGCAGTTCTTCTAGTTTATAGTTAATGTTCATATAAGTTGACTGTTAGTATTTCAATTTGACTTTAGTACGAGCTTGTAAAAGTATGAATGGACTTGCTTTCCTGAAAAGAAAACTGAGTTTGTGTTCTACAGTACAAAAGGTATGGGACACAAATCAGACAAATGTTTACTACTACAGGGATCAAAGGTGAGGTCTGACTGACCAGTTCATAGTAAATGTAAATGACCCCCACCTTCACCCCAAGTCTATGATGTCTAAGTTTGGAATAAAATGACAGGTAATTATAACGAGATTGTGTCCAAAGTACATGAATGCCCCACTTGCACTATCATTTGTATGTCATTCAGTCTTTTTTGAAATGAAAAACAGGAATGAATATGGTTTAGGAGTTGGTATTTCAATCTTTTACAAGTTCTCAAAACACACACAAGAGGGGGTGGGGTGATCCTAGGGACTACGCCTATATTTCAATTATTTTTTTATCTTGTCATATGAATTAATATGGTTTGGGGTGGGGATCTCAACTGTTATCAAGTTTTCAAACAGGAATGAGTGGGTGATCCTAGTGACTTCCCCTATATTTCAATTGATTTGTTATATTGTCCAATGCATGAATATATATGGTTATGGGATGGGGATCTCATCTGTTTCTAAGTTATCAAACAGGAGAGGGTAAGGTGACCCTAAGAACTCTCCCTATATTTCATTTGATAAGTTCTCATACATGAATATATATGGTTTAATTTAAAGTTGGGGATCTTGACTGTTTCCAATAACTCCATCAGGAGGGGTGGGGTGAATGCATTGACTCCCTCTATATTTAATTTAATTTAGAGGTTGGGATCCCCACTGTTTCAAAGTTCTCAAACAGGAAGGATGGGGTGACCACAGGGACTTCCCCTATATTTAATATGATTTGTTATATTGTTCCATACATGAATATATATGGTGTAGGGGTGGGGATCTTGATGGTTATGAAGTTCTCAAACAGGAGGAGTGGGTGACCCCCAGGGACCCCCCTATATTTCATTTGATTAGTTACTAGTATAGTCCAATACATGAATAATTATGGTTTAGGGTTGAGGATCTCAAATGTTTCCAAGTTCTCAAACAGGATGGTGTACAGTTACCCTAGAGACCCCCTTATAATTCATTTGATTCCTTCAACTTTTGCCATTAGGGAAATCTAAACTATTTGTCTTTAGAGATTTTCAGCGATTAAATATTTCATACATTTGTTTTTGACATCTTAGCCAAAAGCTCAGGGGATAATAAACTACATATGTGCTCTACTTCCTATGTGCAACGTCAAAACTTTTGGAAAAATCGACGATCATTTAAGGTTTTTCTTGTCATATTTTTTGTAAATCAGAATTAAAAGTATGAAAAACTGTCCAATAAGTTATAAATAACATAAAATCCAGCTAGATAATAACAATGGCAAGTATTTCAGCAATTATTGGGTAGAACACAAATCCAGGGTGCTTGTATAAGGCAGTTTAACTGCCTAAAAATAAAGCTACATATTTTGAGCAAATGTCCGGTAAAGTGTTAATTTTAGACTTTTTATAATTTGGATAAATGTTTTACATAGTTATAAATCCCAAATGAGAATTTGATTCAAATCAGAGAACATGAATTCAATTTGACAGCTAATGTCCCTTTAAGATAAATTCCAAATCATATATCAAACTAACAGCAAATTAATTAAAACAATAACTGTATTTTTATGCCAGTACCAAGGTTAAGTTTCATCAAAACATTGTTAATGTGAGAAAGAGTTGCACTAAAAAAATGTATTGACCAACAGATAGACATCCATCTACAGGCAGACTGAATGAAGTTCATATATAATAAGTAGTAAAAGACATAATAGGATATATTAGAGAGCAACTAAATGGAAAAGACCAGTCAGCACAACAATACAAATACTATATAAAAATATGAATAACAAAAGAAAACTACATAAAATATAAACACTCCTCTGATAATGTACCATAATAAAAAAAACATAATTTACGCAAGGAAACCACTTTACACTATAACTAAATCACTTTTGGTCATATATAATTAGTAAACTGTGAAAGTACAGAATATTATAAAAAAAAAAGTCACAGGGCAAACACACTATGAACTACAACTGCATGCAGAAATGATACCCATTTAATATTTAATAATCTAAACTGTGCAACTTTTAATCTTTTAATTATTATAAAAACAAAATTTTGATAAATGAAAGTCAGATTTCTGGTAGTGAGATGCTAGTATGATAAAGTGTTAATTTTATATCCTCATAGTTCTCGTACATATGGGAAATAGTAATTTTATCCTGGGCTTGCTTTTGATAAGAATTATTTTAAAATTCAAGATACATTTATATCAAAAGTTCATGTTACTGTTTTCTTTAGGTGACCTTATTAACACCTTTGATGGTCTTTAATCTGTTGATCACATGATCTCAGGGTTTAAGGGAGTTTGTTATGATTTACATGGGTCAATGTTTATTTGCAGTTTCTGTCAATTCAGACAATTTGTAATCTTCATATCTAATGGCTTAAATTTTTCATTTTTTTTTTGAAAACTAAAATCAATGAATCTAAAAACCAATGAAGACGTAAATGTTTCTCAAACCACAAGAATTAAAGTACTTTCACAGTACTGTATGTACCATTTAACTGATTAAATTTGACTAACCTTTAAGAGAGAAGGTAATTTCTGGATTTTTTGGACCAGTCTCTGCAACTTTTGATGAGGAAGCTTTCATGTTTCCTGGAAAAAAAATTGAACTTTCAGCATTAACATTTAACGCAAAGGCAAACCTCAATCAGAGTTGAGAACCACATTTGCTTGCAAAAATCTTAAGACACTTATTTTTCATCTATAGGTTTTATTTGGTTCAGGATATATATTTGTCTTCATCATTTGACAAGTGTAACTAGTAGGTTTTCATTTAAATTGATTGTTTTGGCTCCAGCATCTTCAGTTATATTGTATCTCTTAATTCTGATTTTTAGACCTTTATAGTTATGTATATATATATATCTTATGTTTAATTGTGTCATATAATATTTCATTATGGCGTTTTAAATAAATCTGACTGTTTGTATTGCCTGAATTGTTTTATAAAAGTTATTTTAGGGCCATTTGTAGCAAAGTGAGTCAAGGCCTCATGCTGAAGGTTGTACTGTGACTTTTAATTGTTTATATTTACTAGTTCAGTTGTTGGATGGAGAGTCGTCTCACTGACAATATATCCCATTTTATTTTTATGAACATGTAAAACTCTAATGTTGGGACTTACCCCCATTATTGTCTTGCTTCTTATATCTATACATATGGCGCCTAATCTTGTATGCAAAGTTTCATGGAGTGCATGGATAGAATGAATGACAAGACTGACTTTATGAAGGAGGGGAGTTATTATAAAAACTGTTAGTTTAAACATATTTATTTATAGTGGATTGGGAAACAAGTTTTGCAACTTATATTAATCCCTCTCCACTTTGCGGGTGCGAGTGCTGCCTTGTAGCGGCATATTAGCCTACTCTTTTTCGAAATCTGCAAGGGTGTCTTTAACGTGCAAGAGATGTGGCTCTCTCTTAACACGGGTCAGCCATTTATCGTCCCCGTCCGACGGACTATCATCGTTTCCTCAAGACCATAATCGCAAATGGTGTCAAGGGAGAGCCGAAAATTGAGTTCCTGAAATTTTCATCCCAAACGGGAATCGAACCAGGAACCTTTGTGTTAGTAGTCCGATGCACTTACCACTACACCACGGCTCTCATAAAAACTGTTGTAACTATATGACATCAAAAACTCAACTACATCTTTGCTAGCCAAGGGTTATGATCCTTGTACAATGTACTTACCCCTGTCTAAACATTGCAGAGCTTTCCCAACAGATGTTGTTATCCTCACGGATTCAGGGCACTGGTATACATCTCTATTCATGTCTGCACTGTGCCCCATGTGTAAGTAAAATAATCGGCGCTCTTTTTCTGGGATGTCCATTGCAGCATATAAAGTTGCAGCCCTGTGTCGCATATCAGTAGCTGTGATGTCCTTGCTAAGTCTGGCTTTTTTGCAACATTTTTTTACACAACTCCATCCAATTACATGTTCATCTTTACCTGCAGTTGTGGGAAATAAAAATTTATTTCCTTTCCCAATGCCGGCATCATCTCGAACTTTTTCATCTGCAAGGATTCTAATGGCATCCCAACAATCCTGGGGTATTAACAGTGACACAAGCTTTCTTTTTCCTGCTTGGTATGCGATCTTTAATTCACATAATAATTTTTGCTCAATGGGGTCCTCCACCTTTTCCACTGAATCTTGAGAAAACCAGACTCCATTTTCTGCATCATCCCATTCTGATAGTAAAAGCCTAGCAGGTTCGCCTCCTCTTCGAGCATTAAATAGTGTTAATCTGCATACAAGTAAATCTCTAATCTCAGCATATTCATTAGAAGTTATAAATTGGAATTTGGTTTTAATGTCTTTGATTTTATTTTCCAGCCATTCTTTCAACATCTTAACATCATCCTCATCTGGAAGGCGAGATGGCATCCTCAATTCTTTCTGTCTTAGTACAGTTATCTTATATTCTGCATCCCCAAATATACCTGGCCAGCAAAATTCCAATAAATCTCCGAAGCGCTTAATCTCATCAACTTCAGCATCTTTTTTTTGGATGAGAAATTCTCCAGTGAGATATTTGATAACTCTCTTTATGAGATAGCCATATCCGATTTTTAGCCCTGCTTTTGTGTGCCCAGTTTCTTCATTTATTGTTAGGGCTAAAATGGATGACTCCAACGAATGAAAATTGCCTCTGTCAAACATGTTAACAGCTGATTTAGCCTCTGCATCACCATTTATCTCACATTGTTTTCTAAATTCTATCAATAAATGGGCCAGTCTCCTCATATCTGACATAACTGATTTTCTTTTTTCTTCTTTTTTACTTTTCTTAGCCTCCACATTTCTATACATCTGCAGCCCAAATGATGTTATAAGATTGTCTGTTCTACATAAATTTCCTACCTCAGAATTATGGAATTTTGCTAGAATATCAAAGTTAAATGAAGAAGTAAATTTTGGGGATGCAATATGCACTGGATCTAAGGCTTTCGCTGTAGTTGTTGTAGATTCAACTGCAGTGCATGTGGATCTGTGTCTCTTATAGTAAGATTTTGTTAAAAAACCTTTACATAAAGAACAGTACACAAGTTGACCTGCTCCATGCTCCCTCTCTTTAAAATATTTTATTTCTGCTTGAGATCCTTCATCCTCCATTTTTTTCACCTGGTCTAAATTAGCTTTCCAAATACCTTCTTTCCTCAGGTTAGCCATTTGCTTTACTTGATCTTGATGGGGCAGCCTTTTTAAAACTTTGACCTCAGGAATATCTTTGTGTTTGCGAAGGATGTGATTGGACAATCTAGCCATAAGGAGACCACAGAAAGGGCAGGGTCTGTAAGGTTTTGACCTTGTTGATTTGCTTTTTTCTCCTGAAAGAAACATTTAAAAGAATCAAGTTAATAAAAACTCATTCAATAAAAGAGAGCCACTCATGACTTTAATTTAATTTGTCTGTTTAGGGAATAATGAAAGCAGGAGATGTGCTGAGGACTGTATTCTGCCTACAAAAATAAAACTGTTTCTAAGCTTAAACATAATTGTTGAGCATGTGCTTTTTTACCAAAAACAAAGACATTGCACTTAACAGTAAGATAGGTTTAACTTAGGATTTTCTACCTTCAGGAAAAGATTACCTTAGATTACTTTGGGCCAGGTGAGCTAAAAAACTACAAAATTACTGTAAATTACTAGCTCAGGGGCAGCAACCAAACAAAGTGTTGTAGAAATGGTCAGTGTTTACTCTAAATGCTTTGGAGATAAACTAAAATCTACATTTTCCCCCTATGTTCTGTTCTTAGCTATGGCCACCATTATTGTTGGCAGGTGGGGTCATTCGATACATTTTTAAAACCAAATAACCTAATGAGAATTGTGGATAAATTTGACACAGATGTTTCAGAGAAGAAGATTTTTTATAAAAGATTACATACATACTTCAAAGTTATCATACTATGACCCAACATATAAATTTGGAATGATTGTTCATGACATCCCCCTCTTTTTTCTGTAAGTGAATTACTCAATTGTGTACAGTATTCATTTATAACTTCAAAAATGGCAGGACAACCCTTGTGGTCCAAAAAATAATAAGTAAAATCATCATTACGAAAGCTAATTTCACAAGGCAGATAGTCTACAGATTAAGGAAAAATACTAAAGTCATTTTGCTTATTTTCTTTTGTTTCATATTCTGACATCAGATTGAGACCTCTCTTACTAGTTTAACTGTGCATATTGTGCGTATTGTTGTGCGGTTTTTTATACCTGTCCCAAGTCAGTATGATCTGTATTGCTTATATTCACTACTTTTGGATCTTGGATGGAGGGTTGTTTCATCATTACAACATATTTTTTTGTGTTCATATTATAGGCTATAAAAGTATATGTAATCAATTTCAAATTAATTTCTGTAGTATATCAAATATCTTAAATGTATTGCTTTGCAAACAGACCATCCAATCTAATGAAATAAATATACCAGTAGATGATTTCACTGGTCTGCCTCTAGCTTTCTTTGTTCCTTCACTGCAACTGGCTGTCTCCTGACAATTCATCTTATTTTGTGCAGGTATGCGTATTGAAGTATCATTGAATACAGGTGATATTCTTTCAATATTATCTGTATGAAAATAAAAATATATCAAGCAGATATTTTGGACATTGACTGTCATTTAAAACAATTTGACTTTTTTAGAATACTGTGAAAGTACTTTTATTCGTGGGGTACCAATTTTCGTGGTTTTCGTGGGTGACTTGATCCACGAATTTAAGTGTCCAACGAAATAAAACAACCATTGTCCAAATCAAGATATGGAAAGATCCTGATCCGTAGGTTTTACTACTGATATGATCTAGATAATATATTGAATGACGCCAAATCTGAGAATACTTTAAAAGCAGTCACATAACTACAACTACATACGGGATTATACCCATTTAATCTTTAATTACCTAAAATGTACAACTTTTTATCTTTTAATTATCATAAAAACTTTTTTGATCGATGAAAGTCAGATTTCCGGTTTTGTTATGCTAGTATGATAAAGTGTTCATTTTATATCATCATAGTTCTCGAACATATATGGGAAATAATAATTTCATGCTTAGGCTTGATTTTGATAAGAATTATTTGACATTTCAAGATACGTTTATAACATTTGTTATGTTACTGTCTCTTTAGGTGACATGTTTATGGCCTAATTAACACCTTTGATGGTCTTAAATCTGTTATTCACTTTATGATGAGCTAATTACTGTTATTACTACGATTTACAGGAGTCAATGTTTACTTTGCAATTTCCTTCAATCCAGACATTTTGTAACCTTCGTTTCTAATAGCTTCAAATTTTAAATTTCTTTTTTTTTAGAAATTTGAAATCCACGAATTTAAAAACCCACGAACATGTTAATATTGCTCAAACCACGAAAATTGATACCCACGAATTAAAGTACTTTCACAGTAAGTGACTTGGGGAAGGGGTACTTTAATTGTCCTAGATATAAAAAAAAATCTGGTCACCCTCATAAGGCACATTCCTGCTATGTTTGGTTTAATTCCATTCAGTGATTCTCTAAAAGAAGACATTTGTATGTTGGACCTCAATGATGACAATTTGAAAACAGGCCCAACATTAAATAGCCCTTCACAATACTAATTTTGACCCTTTGGACCCTAATGTGGATCAACTTTAAAACAGAGCCCAATATCCAAATCTAAATAGCTGTTGAATGTTTTAGGCAATTGTAATGAACACTAACCTAGTAATCACTTCTGTTTATGCTATTAAAAAAAAATTATTGTTATGAAAAACAATGGACTGTACTTTCTGGATGTAGAAGCAAGTGTTTCGAGAAACCCTGCTCTTCACATGCTGTGGTAAAAATCTATTCTTTTTTGTAACAATAGATTTATTCAATTTAAAATTGTTTCAGAGATAGATGTGACATCAAAGTTAAAAGAAAAGAAAATATGATTGCATGGAATAAGTAGAACAGTTTTTTATTCTATGTTCTATAAAATAAAAAATAAATGTTATTTCAGTTTGAAAGAACTTGTGCATTTCCACTGCACACAATTATCATACCATCATAACATATATGAGAAGAACATAACCCGTATCATGCCAACAACTGGTATATTAAAAATAAATGTATTAAGTTCCAATGCAAAGACTCTATAATTGAATAAATTAAAAATTATTCAGCTTAAATTGCTTAAGTTGTTTGAGAGTAAAAGATCTTTGAAATAGTCTACACTGAAGGACGGACAACAGAAGCGACAAAAGACACCAAGTTATTGCAAAAACTTAATAGATATAGGATGATGTGGTGTGAGTGCCAATGAGACAACTCTCCATCCAAATAACAATTAATAAAAATAAACCATTATAGGTCAATGTATGGCCTTCAACACGGAGCCTTGGCTCACATCGAACAACAAGCTATATAGGGCCCCAAAATTACTGATGTAAAACCATCCAAAAGGGAAAACCAACGGTCTAATTATTTTTTGGGAAAGGTGAGCTAAAAAGCTTTCAAGGAACTCTGGTAATATTAATCAATACAATTGAAATCACTGCAAAATTGACAAAAAAGCATATTTTTTTTTACCTCCATCTTTACTGTAACTTTCATTTTGACTGGCATCTCCTGCATCTAAACCAACTGACATAAAAAAAAAATATTATAAATCACTGAAATTTTGCAAATAAGCTACACAAATAATTGTAAGAACTAAGATTACACCCAAAATTTATCTAAATATCTTCTTAAAAGGGCAATAACTCTTATAAAAGATGGTTGACAATTTCGGTCATTCTTACTTTTTTGTAGATTTTAATTGCTTATCTATTTTTTACTGTTTTCAATATCACTTTTCCTGTATATAAATTCAAGACAATAATTGAAACTGTAAAATAATCATCATTACAGGGTCGGTAACCCAACAATATGTTGTCAATTTGTTATAAAATTTCAAGAACACAAAGATTTGGACTTGTTCACATTATTCATTATGGTCACTTGAAAAACACCGATATCACTCAGATTACATTTCTACCTTGACAGGTAAGTTTGTATTTAGCCTATGAAATACTTATTTAGCCTTGAGAATTGAAAGGTCAGTTTATCCCATTCATACAATAGAAGTTTACCTATGAGGGTCAGAATGGGGTTTACAGAATAGAGAATACATGTAAAAGCAACAAAAAAATAGAGAAAAGAGAAAATGAACAATAAAATAAAATATAGAGAATACTGGGGTGCAAAAGTATAAAATAATAAATGTGCAAAATAACTTGAAAAGGTAACTTTAGTAACTGTAATGCAATACTGATAATATAATGGTCAATGTACATAATTGATAAATAATCTTGTAATAAAAAGACTATATAGTAAAATCATTTTCATGAACATTTTACAGAATGTTAAGTTATAGATAATGCATATTTTAAGGTTTTTCTTGTCGTAGAACACACCGAGGGGTGACAGGATTGATCAAATGAAAGACCGACCGGAGGGAGGTCTTTCTTTGAACAATCCTGACACACCGAGGTGTGTTCTACGACAAGAAAAATCTTAAAATATGCATTATCTGACTTATATACCGTCAAAAAATATTAATTTGATAAAGATTTGTAAAACTAAGTATCCTTTTTTACCGACAACACTAAAGTGGGATATTCCTTTCTAATGCGTTCAGGTTTAATACGCCCTGCGGCTCATTTAAAATGTGAAATAAAACTCACTAAATAATTTAGATATAAACCTTTTAAAAATTGTTATCCATACACAATAAAAATATTCCTGTAACTGCATGAAGTAAGACACAAATGTATTGTTACCATCCGATAACGTTGTATGACAAATACAAGACACATTGTAAGTTATTTATTGTATCACTTAGCTTATGGAAAAGGGGGAGGGGGTACGTGTTTTTTTTTCGTTTTGTTATGTTATTTCTATCGCGGAAAAGTTGTTATTTATTTAACCATTTTACTTGAATCGAATGAAAAATTCAGAAAGATTGTCTTTCGAACAGCAATACATTTTATTAAAAGATAATCAGGATAAAACTATATACCCTCTGCACCGACCCTTTCGTGTTATTCAATAGAATATAAGATTATTTTATTAGTTGATCATCTGATAGAGTAAAAGGTATACATACATTTTAAACAGTTACGAACTGACACGAACGAATATAAATACATGTAGGTCACAGTATGATTTCCTATTCAGTGTGTATCGTTCTGAACTACATGAAATATTTGCCACTGGACGCCAAGCAATCAACCTATTCAGTTTGACTCAATAAGATTTTCAAAATCTTACACACGAATATGTTAAATCTGGATTTATTTTATGAAAGTCTACATTAAAATTCATCTGACCTATATGATAATGTTTCTTTATTATAGCGATAAATCAACAAAACTTCACGTTATTTGTTTCTAAAACTAAACTGCGGGTCTACAATGACGGTTTCTTTTACATCTATCGTCGGTTGAACTTTAGAAAATAAATATCCAAATCGGCACCAAAAAACTATTAGACGAATGAAATTTTGAAGTAAATCATAGATTGCATGTTAATCAAGGAAAATAATGACCTTACACAGGTCATTATTTTATGCCTTGGAGCATATACCATTGAAACATGGTATCGTCCGGGTTGATTCTGAAAAAGAATGACCTGACGTTCTGAAAGAAAATAACTCCATATAGGTATATAATGAGAGTTATTTTTAAGGTTATTAAACATTTTAAAAGGAAAATGCCATAAAAATTTAAGAATACAGATATTAACCAGATGCTTCGCAGGGCGTAGCTTTATACGACCGCAGGGGTTGAACCCTGAACGGTTGGGGCAAGTATGGACACAACATTCAAGCTGGATTCCGCTCTAAATTTGGATTGTGATTAAATAGTTGACACAGCATAGGTTTCTGACACAGAATGAATGTATTCAAATGAACTTAAAATTTTTGTTTTCTCTTAGAGCAATTCACTATGCTGTTGAATATTAATCCTCTCAAAAAAATGTTTGAAGAAATTTTCTTTTTATTTATGAAATTTCAAATGAGAAAAATTGAACCCAATTTTTTAATCACATCCCCCTTTCCCTTATTCCAAAACTAATTTCAATTAAAATATTCTAATGGCGTTTGCAACAATTACTACTCATTTAAATACATCATAAAATATTAAGATGTAAAAAAACTGCTTGTTATCACTGAATGGTAAAGATTATTTAAATTTATCAGTTGGTAGTAAAAAGTGAATATACATTGTATATTGTATATAACAAAGATTTAAGTTGATTCTGGACAAAGAAAGATAACTCCAATTAAAAAAAATCTTGCAGATATTTCTTGCTTACTATACTGGACAAAGAAAGATAACTCTTAATTAAAAAAACAATTTGCTATTTCACAATATTGTGAAATTAGATATTTCTTGCCATTGCACAATACTGTGCAATTGAAAAGACTTGCTATTGCACAATACTTAATATAATAATTTTAGATCCTGATTTGGACCAACTTGAAAACTGGGCCCATAATCAAAAATCTAAGTACATGTTTAGATTCAGCATATCAAAGAGGCCCAAGAATTTAATTTTTATTAAAATCAAAATTAGTTTAATTTTGGACCCTTTGCACTTTAATTTAGACCAATTTTAAAACTGGACCAAAAATTAAGAATCTACATACACAGTTAGATTTGGCATATCAAAGAACCCCAATTATTCAATTTTTGATGAAATCAAACAATGTTTAATTTTGGACCTCGATTTGGGCAAACTTGAAAACTGGGCCAATAATCAAGAATCTAAGTACATTTTTAGATTCAGCATATCAAAGAACCCCAAGGTTTCAATTTTTGTTAAAATCAAACTAAGTTTAATTTTGGACCCTTTGGACCTTAATGTAGACCAATTTGAAAACGGGACCAAAAATTAAGAATCTACTTACACAGTTAGATTCAGCATATTAAAGAACCCCAATTATTCAATTTTGATGAAATCAAACAAAGTTTAATTTTGGACCCTTTGGGCCCCTTTTTCCTTAACTGTTGGGACCAAAACTCCCAAAATCAATACCAACCTTCCTTTCATAGTCATAAACCTTGTGTTTAAATTTCATAGATTTCTATTTACTTATACTAAGGCTATGGTGCGAAAACCAAGAAAAATGCTTATTTGGGTCCCTTTTTGGCCCCTAATTCCTTAACTGTTGAGACCGAAACTCCCAAAATCAATACCAACCTTCCTTTTGTGGTCATAAACATTGTGTTTAAATTTCATTGATTTCTATTTACTTTAACTAAAGTTATTGTGCGAAAACCAAGAATAATGCTTATTTGGGCCCTTTTATGGCCCCTAATTCCTAAACTGTTGAAACCAAAACTCCCAAAATCAATCCCAACCTTTCTTTTGTGGTCATAAACTTTGTGTCAAAAATTCATAGATTTCTATTAACTTAAACTAAAGTTATAGTGCGAAAACCAAGAAAATGCTTATTTGGGCCCTTTTTGGCCCCTAATTCCTAAAATGTTGGGACCAAAACTCCCAAAATCAATACCAGCCTTCCTTTTATGGTCATAAACCTTGTGTTAAAATTTCATAGATTTCTATTCACTTTTACTAAAGTTAGAGTGCGAAAACTAAAAGTATTCGGACGACGACGACGACGACGACGACGACGACGACGACGACGACGACGCCAACGTGATAGCAATATACGACGAAATTTTTTTCAAAATTTGCGGTCGTATAAAAAACCCATGCAGGTCCTCATGTCATTTACATTGTCAATATATAGGACACATCTAGTAAAACTGGTTTTAAACTAAACATCTGGTCAAACTGGTTTGATATAACTGATAGTTTCTTGCCCTAGTTGTATATTTCACAGTGACCTTATGTGTTTGTGCTAAGAGTACATTGTAATGTCATATTTATTGATTTTCTGTTGGGACATGACCTAAATTGTAAACATAAAAAAACAGTGACCTGAGATTTCAACTGATATTAGTATAATAAACAATGATAAATTAATATTTGGAATTTTATATCCTGGTTGATGATGTTTTTTTGGGACCAAGTCACCAAGATGTTTCTTCATTCTAGTTTATATGATTATTTTAACCTTCAACATTGTTCAATGCACATTCAGGTCTCATTTAAAATATTTTGCAACTATATAATAATTTGTCAGATTTGGTGTAAACTAAAGACAAGACAGTGTTTTAGATAACCTGCAAGCATAGTCTATTTCTATAACAGTCAAGCAGATATTTTTTTTTTTAATATCTGAAACCTTAAATAACCCCTAAAACTCAACATTAACAGATTTTTAAGAATTAAATCAAGATGCACAAAGTTTTAAGTATTGGTCAGAATATAGGGTTCTTTTGTACTTTAACAATATCACAATAACAATAAAGTGACCTTAATTTTGGACAAGGTAAATGGCATGAAGCCAAATTTATCAACTTCTATTGTATGAATGGGATAAACTGACCTTTCAATTCTCAAGGCTAAATAAGTATTTAATAGGCTAAATACAAACTTAGATGTGAAGGTAGAATTGTAATCTGAGTGATACAGGTGTTATTCAACTCACCATAAATAAATTCATAAATTCAGATCACTGAAAAAAATACATTCTGAACTTCATAAAAAAGCCTAGTTTAGATAATTACTAACATCTACTCTTAATGTTCTACAAACCCTACATAAAAAATGATTCAAATAAATATACCCATAGAGGATTTAAGTGGTGGGCCTCTATCCTTTTTTGGTCCTTCACTGCATCTGGCTGTCTCTTGACTATTCATTTCAATTTGAGCAGGTATGTGTTCTGTAGTATCATTTGATTTGGGTAGCATTCTCTTTACATTATCTATAGAATATAAAATCAATAGCTATTGTTATTTATTGTTTTGTACATGTATATGGTAGTGGCAAAAAGTGATCTTAAGTATGAAGCCTAAATCCTAGTCAATAAGCTAACACCTAGGAATTGAGTTATATGCCTGCACATATTTTTCAGGATTTAAGACTAATGTCTAACATTATGTAGGCAATAAATCCACTGCCTAGGTGTTACTTTATTGCTAAGGATTTAAGCTGAATGCCTTATTTCCAGGATAGCGGCTGTCATACAAACTATTATCTGTAGAATAAAAAGTAAAATCAGATAAATGTTTCAAAAATACAACATCTCTAATCTAAACAGTATTCAGATGCTTCACAGGGCGCAGCTTGATACGACCATAGAGGTCGAAACCTTGAACAGTTTGGGCATGTATGAACATATAACATTTAAGCTTGATACAGCTCTGAATTTGGATTGTGATTAAAAAGTTGACACAACATAGGTTTCTGACACAGAGTGTGGTCAGGATTATACAGTGCAAACAAAATAAAAGGTAGGACAATAGTATATATTTGGATTGGATTTTTATTCCGTTAATTGAAAAACATGATCTCGAGTAAACGCGGTCGATATTTAAGAAAATTTTGACAAAAATCATGGTGCCAATTTTACGTAACGGCGACTATACACAAATTTGGTCAAACAGCCTTTCAATTTTAATCAATTTATCATACAAGCACAATTTGCAACATTTGCCGTAGTTCCACAGCAAAATCATAATTAATTGAAAGATGAGAACTGTAATGAACTCTCAAGAAAACATCGTTTATCTTGCAATTTGTTTAATTTTTGAAACCAGACATCGTGTGTCTGTTGATTTAAAATCGACGCCATTTTGTATACACTTCTACTGTGTTACTGTATAAGCCTCCGCCGGTAAGAGCACCTCTGAATACAAAGAAAGATAACTCAAATTTTATCCTTTTCTCATTGATACTAATAAGACCATGAGTAAGACTAAATCAAAATCTGTCTTCATCCTTCTTACTTTAGGACATGTAGTTTTAGGTGTTTTGAGTCAAGGTTCATAGATGAGAAGGTCTTTGGAGGTGGGAAAAGGCGGTCTCTACTTTAAATTCTTTATGCCATTTTCTCTATTCCTCAGTTATTTTGTCAATTTTATAATTTAATAGTAAAAGAATCATGCAAATAAAAGAAATCAAGGCCTACAAGCTCATCAGTAGTATACCAAAAGAAAAAAGAAGAGAACTTAAGACTATTTTAGGAGTAAAAAACAATGCTCACAGAAAAGTCGCAAAAATTGTAACCCTTAAAAATCCCCCATGGAGATTTTCAAGTTGGCAGGTCTGAAAGTTAGAGTGTGAAAACCAGATGTTTTCGGAAGAGGACGCCGCCAACATGATACCAATATACAACTAAAGGTTCCTGATATGGCCCTCTAAGTTGGGTATCTATAAAAACAGTGCAAATATTGGAAATAATACATTTTTGTTGGTGCTTTCAAAGTGAAATATGTGTGTTACCATGACATTACACAACATATCAATTGACTTAATGTTCAGAAGAATATTACAAACTTTAATTAACTCTATACCCTTACCAAGATTAGCCTCAGGGGCTTCAAAGAAATGTAAAATATCCTATATGAGCAGTATTAAATTAGTTTATCATAATGAAATATCATCTAATTGAGTCACTTTTACAAAAGTCTAAATTTAAAGACTTTTGTAAAAGTGGCTAAAACTTCATACCTATTGATGTAAAAACTTTAAAGAATAACGTTTTGTATACAGTTCAAACAAGAGCTGTCTGACAATAAACTGGCTTTTATAACATTTATTTGAGTCCCCAAATTTTTCAATAACACAAGAGCCAAAACTCCTGAACAGTAATAGTGAAAATCATCAATACTGAACTTGACCTCCATTTTGTCACCAGTGTCAACATATGTTGATTTTTCTAATAAAATATTACACTTTCACACATACCTCAAATATCAAATACATTTTTGTTCCAATTTGCAAAATTCAGTTATTCTTATTTTTCAAATCATAAATGTCCCACTCTCACATTAAATCAATGACAGTGCAAGTTGCAACTTAAAGTAAACCTAGCGTTAAATTCTTAATTCATTTCACATTAAACAAGAATGTGTCCACAGTACACGTATGCCCCACTTGCACTATCATTTTCTATGTTTAGTGGACCATGAAATTGGAAAAATTCTCTAATTTGGCATTAAAATTTGACTGATGTTATCAAAGGAACATGTACACTAAGTTTCAAGTTGATTGGACTTCTACTTTATCAAAAACTACCTTGACCAATAACTTTAACCTGAAATTTGCACTATCATTTTCTATGTTCAGTAAACCGTAAAATTGGGGTTAAGACTCTAATTTGGCATTTAAATAAGAAAGATCATATCATAGGGCACATGTATACTAAGTTTCGAGTTGATTGGACTTCAACTTCATCAAAAACTACCTTGACCAAAAACTTTAACCAGGGCTCACGCTACCAGGCGAAGTGGGCGAAGAAGTCACTTTCCCGACCGTCACTCCGCTTTCCCCGACCCCCAAAAGCGAAAAGAAGTCGCCCTGTTCTTGACGATACTCGCTTTCAGTCGCTTCCGTCATCGGACATTTTCAATTTTTACCAAGTTGATGAAACATCAATTTTTTTATTGATATTAAAGAAATTTAGACATAAACGATTCATTATTTTAAGAAAAGAGGTTGAAGCATTGTCTTTGAAGTCTGTAGCAGGTTATTTGATAAAAATACAACTTGTTATCACTTCGTGCATTTCCGCTTGTTCCGGTGCTTGTTACTCGAAAACGTACATCAACCTATATTTCGGCGGCAAAATAAGTTTGTTTCTTCATTTAAACGTGATACAAGTTGCCTCCAGTAAGTGTTTAATCCATTTATTGCATTAAAAACGTAATGTTCCCTTCCAAATAACTTGTCAAACATCGTTTATTTTTGTAACTTTTCTTGCATTCGTCCGCCATTGACCGCCATTGACCGATTTCTAAACTACGGATCTCAACCGGACCAGCTATGACCAAAATCCGTACTTTTACAATAATTACTACGGACGCACGGATGGAACAGCTGACAGAAGAATATTGATCCCAAAGGGGAAAATTACGTAATCCACACGAATTAAAAGACTTTTGGTTATATCTAATTGATTGGTGTATATAATTATCTATATTTTTTATGGATTGTTTCAAACTATTGATTAAAGTTGTTTAACTCTGAGACTATCATGACTATTATACTATTATCAATATATTTTGGCCCAGCTTAAGAACTTTTATTTTTTTTAATGAAAAACACAAGATAGTTTTGAATTAAATTTTAATTGATATATTATAATTTCTTTACCTTTTTAAGATAACAAAATATTTTTTTTAGTGCTAAATACTTAATATTTAATTGGTAGTTTCTCACAAGAACCTAAGTAAAACTAAACAACTTTTAATTTGAAATGTTGCTTTAATTGTATACTCAGATATGAATTGAACATTATAAAAAGAACATTATTTACATATGACCCTTTATACTATATATGCTATAGTATAATCCAAACATTGTAGTGCACCGCGCGAAAGAGCACTTCTCTTTCAAATCTCACCACTTCTCCCTATCAGTTTCAAAAAGAGAAGTCACTTCTCCCTATAATTCTGAAGTAGTGTGAGCCCTGTTTAACCTGAAGCGGGACAGATGGACGGACGCACAGACAGACAAATGAATGGAGGCACAGACCAGAAAACATAATGCCCCTCTACTATCGTAGGTGGGGCATAAAAAAATCTAAATACACCAAATTCTTACCAGTGAAATGCACACCCATATGGCTCAGAAATGATTCTCTACTTCTTAGTTTTTTATCACATAGGGCACATACAAATAGCTTTTCAGTTTCCCCTTCAGATTTTTCTGCAATAAATAACAAAAGAAAAAATAAATAATGCTTCTATAATTGTTTTACAAAATTTTGGAAAACAAAATAAGGAATGCCACTTAGAATAATCTCAATTCATGAAGAACAAATCAAACATAGTAAAATGACTCTGTAAAATAACACATGCCTTTGAAGTGTGAGTACCTAACATCATGCATATGTCCTTTACCATGTCAATCGATCATTAAAGTGATGTTTTGTACAGTCTGGCTTTACAACTCTACATGTACCAATCATTGTTTTTTAAGTGAGGTTCTGAAATTTTGGCATATATTGTCAACAGTATACTAGCAGTTAAATTAATCTGAAGTTTGATTTTCATATGAATTTGAGTACATGTCTTCCAGTATATTTTTTTTTTATTGTTATCCATATATATGAGCTGCAACTCTTAATACCCAACTTTATCTTTCCTTCAAATAAACCCAAAAAAAAATATCAGCCAGTGAAATCGATTTTTTTGAGATATAAGCCAAAAACTGCATTTTACACTTATGTTCTATTTTTAGCCATGACAACCATGTTTGTTGATGGATCAAAACTTTGGATACAATTTACAAACAAGATACCCTAAGGAATATTTATTTAAGGTTTGAAGGTATTTGGCCCAGTAGTTCCAGAGAAGAAGATTTTTTAAATAGTTTAAGATGACAGACGACAAAGACGACAGACGTCAAATTATGGCCCCCCCTGAGCTTAAAAGCCAGTATAATGGTTTGCTGTTTGAATGACAGAAAGACAGACAAGGGTAAACTATACGGCCCAAACCACTTTGTGACAGGGTCATAAAAAAAGTAAATACAGCCAAGCAAATTTATACTAAGGACAAAGCTCTGGCTTGATTTAGACAATTAATGTCCGAAACCCATTAGCAATCGGAAATATACCTGAACAACAGTTCACATTACCTTCTTCAACCTCAATATGACTGCCCTCTTCCTCATCTTCTAATGGTTGTATCAAAACTAAAATAAAACAGGAAACATCCTAAGGATCATTTAAAATAAGTTTGGCTGCAATATGTTCAGTAGTTTCAGAGGAGAAGATTATCTAAAGTTAACAAACATGATGAACAAATTGTTTAAAATTGTCTTTAAACGCTAATAACTCTTTAAGTTTAAGGCAAATTAACAATTTAAGTTATATTGACTGAATTGTAAATCATACTTTGCTGAACATTTTTGCGTTTTACAGTTTATCTACATCTATGATAATGTTTAAGATAAAAAGGATGGAAACAGAATGGCATGGATAGTATCCAGCACACTGAGAGTATTGCATAGCAATACAAAATTCATTGTTCCCAAAATAAAATTTGCGCATGATTTTTACAAAGTTCACATTACCTTCTATAACCCCAATATTACTACCAACTTCCTCATCTTCTGGTGGTTGATTCAATACTAAAATTAAACAGGAGAAATATAATGACATATGATAAATCATGGCTCCAGATTCAAATATAAATGTGGCCTTGAACAAGGATAGCACACTTATCAGTCCCAATATTATAAGTTATATGGTTTGTTACTTACTCCCTACAGATCCAAAGTGGGTTAGTAAAATACATAGGTGATGAGGCAGGCGGATTTAATATCCCTCTATGGTTTTGTACGGGTCAGTAGTAAACTGTATGAAGAAAATATTGCACACAGGACTTTTCCTGCTGGGTTCCGAAGAAAAATAAACAATGAAACCCAACAACATCAATAGATGAAGTCACCATTGACAGAAGTTACAAGGAAGCTAACCCCTACAAATCCATAGGGGGTAACCATGTGACAGTGTTTAACCAATCACAACATGATAATTTACCTGCAGTGTGATAATGATTTTTAGGATGTAGATGATTGAAAATGATACAAAAAAAGAACACAAAAATTCAAACTTTACACTCAATTAACAGGAAGAACATGCATATATATGATATAGTAAAACATCTTAAACAAGCTCAGCAAATGATGCTATCGCTTCGAACGAATTCTGTAAATATTCTATAAAATGTTCTCTAGATTTCGTGAATTAATTGAACCATGTAGGAAAGATGTATGGATACACTTAATTATTCAAAGTTACCTTGTTTAACCTCATTACTTAGGTCTAATTCTTGTTTCTCCTCATCTTCATCATCAGATGGTAGTTTCAAAACTAAAAAACAAGAGTGTATGCAATGTTCTGCTAAGGGTTTATCTCAATTAAAACTAATCAAAAATAAATATTGGGTCTGGCAGTTTGAAAATAGGAGACATCCCAATGTCAAAGCTTCATTCCAATCTTATGATATGCTTTTCACATGAAAGAAAATTTAAAGCTTTTAAGGTTAAGGTTTTATATTTTGAATATTTATATTCTTAAATGAAATCAACTAGTTGCATGAGTTACTTGATTTTTATAGTACTGTGGAAGATAATATTCCATTTGCTATCTACATGTAAGTATTTTCAAGTTATCTGAAAAAATCATTAGTGGCAGATCCAGAAGTTTTCATAAGTGCTACAGTCTACAGTCATGCTTCAGTGATTTTCAATATAGTCAACCAAAATTTTCCTAGAAAAGGGGGAGCGGCCCCCTCTAAATCCACCTCTATTTATCTCAATTGCCACCTGGAGACTTTAACCAGGTGAGCTAAAAACTTGATATTAACAATATATAATATACTCTTTCATATGAAAGTAACTCAAGTCATTAGCAAGATGTAGGAAGATGTAGTATGAGTGCCAATGAGACAACTCTCCATCCAAATAACAATTTATAAAAGTAAACTATTATAGGTCAAGGAACAGCCTTCAAAATCGAGCATTGGCTCACACAGAACAACAAGCTATAAAGACATGTAAACCATAAAAACTGTATATCAAGGAACCCCAAGGATTCAATTTTTGTTAAAATCAAACTAAGTTTAATTTTTGACCCTTTGGACCTTAATGTAGACCAATTTGAAAATAGGACCAACAAGAATGTGTCCAAAGTACACGGATGCCCCACTTGCACTATCATTTTCCATGTTCAATGGACCGCGAAATTGGGTGAATATTCTAATTTGGCATTATTTAATAAGAAAGATCATGTCATAAGCAAAATGTGTACTAAGTTTCAAGTTGATCGGACTTCAGCTTCATCAAAAACTACCTTGACCTAAAACTTTAACCTGAAGTGGGATGAACAAACAGACATATGGACAGACTGAACGAATGAACAAACAGACACACAGACCAGAAAACATAATGCCCCTCTACTATCCTAGGTGGGGCATAAAAATAAAAGCTTGACTGAAAAACTCTGATGATTAACTCATGTGGTATGCACATTCATGCATTTATGTGTTGGTTGGTCACATATTGAATGTTTTTCTTAATTTTAATTCTTGGATTAATTATTCCTTAAACATTCAGTGTTACGTGTACAAATGCAAAAGGTTATTACTAAATAACTTTCACTGGGGCATACAATTACTATGCTTCTAACTAGGTCCAATACCAAAAAGTAAAATCACAAAACTCAGAGGAAAATCAATTTGGAAAGTCCATAGTCACATGGCAAAATCAAAAAACAAAACGCATCAAAAACGAATGGACAAGAACTGTCATATTCCTGAGTTGGTACAGGCATTTTCAAATGTAAAAAATGGTGGATTAAACCTGGTTCTTTAGCGAATTGATATTGAATACAATTACAAAAGGAATGTGGTATTATCAGATTATCACATTGCATTTTTCATATCGCATGTATTATCAGCCCTAGGTTCAATATCAGCCCAAGAGTTGCATGGCTCGAGGGCTGATATTGACCGATGGCTGATAATACATGCAATTGGCAAAATGACATGTTATGATCTTTTTATCATATGCTTCAACCATGGAGAAAAAATAACTGATTCGTATATTGATCCTTTTTCGTGGTTCTGTAATAGAAGTTTAAAGATTGAAAAGTTCACGGACGTCGGACCCCAAATTTAGTACATTAGATATGAAATTTTTCTATCATTTGCCTCAATAGAGAAGAAAAACATTTTAATATGGACGAATCGACAAAAACAAACAAAAATTAACAATACACATAATGAAGACTGTTTGGCAACTTTTTAAAGTAACTTTCTAAATTATGTTTGAAACTTTTAAACAATGCATTTATTTGATAATTTGTTGGTTTTTTTTATTTTTGTTTTTATTATTTCACAAAATATACTTTCCAGTATCCAAATGATTGTTTTGTACACTACTTTGTAATAGTTTTCACTGAAAACGTAGCATTGAAGTGTATTTTCCGGAACTTTTCATATCAGCCCGCTAAGGACCAATTTGAAAAATATGGAATTTACGGCAATTCAATGATATTATCATACAGTAAAAATCATATGTTATTTAGTCTAAGTATATGATAATAAAAGACATACCTCTATGTTTCCTTGTCAAGTTCTCAATATCACTATCACTGTCAGTATATGCCTCTCTATTGCCTATGAATAATTGAGATTATGAAAGAATTAACAATATATGCATGCTGTTTTACTCAACATATCAATTTAACCTAACCAAACTCAGAAGTTCTTTTTAAGAACAAAATAAATAATATGTGCAAAATATGTGTTATGTGTAACTCATTAACTTTTAGATTTCTCATCAGTGAAACTTGTATGTTGGAATTTTAGATTTTGTAATATTTATCACCAGTACCCTTGTAGCCAGTACTTCGGAAAAAAATATTGATATTGTTATATTGTAATGTTTCATAAAAACCTTCAATCATAACCAAACTGAACAAAGAAATAACATGACAGGTGCCATATACGGTACAGAAAATGCCTACCCTTCCAGAGCACCTGATTTCACTCTCGGTTTTTAGTGGAGATCGTGTTTTTTCTTAATTATTATTAAATGTCCTTTGGTTTTGTGAGTCTTTGTTTACTCCTTGGTTTTGATTGCTATTGTCTTGTTCCTTGTTTAATGCTCTTCTGCTTTATATTATCAATTCTAAATTCTAGACTTTTTAAATTTCACCCAAGTACATTCTTTAGCTCAGAACTTCTATACAAATTCATATAACATACATGCCACTTTATGACTATCATCTTTAATCTCCAGTCTTCTTATTGAAACACAACATTCTTTCAATGTCTGTAAGATATACATTTAATTTTACAAAGTTTAAACATAAATAAAGTAAATATCAACAAAGTATCATTTGTTGGGATATAACACAATTCATACAAGTGAATACCTGCATACTTTGAAAAAGCCCAGCTTGCATGAGAATGACACATATTATAGGGAAATAATAAAATGTGAACACACATTTTCAGAATCATGTTAACAGTGCAGAACTGAGAGTATAAGTAAAGAATTGAACTATGTCTTACTTAAGTAACTTTGTAATACACATGAAATCACTCTGCCACACAGCAAATGCAGATAAATGAATGGATGATTGCTTAACACACATTCATATTGGAGAAATGTTAGAGCCTGTTATCACTTGCGCTGAATTGAATTGATCTTTAAAAAAAACAGCTTGCGTTTAAATTTGAACAAAGAGTTAACACTTAAAGAAAGATCAATTCATAAAAAAAATCACAAGGGTTCCGTGAACCCTGTGTCTCACCTACTGCGAGATTTGTAGAAATCTGGGATAGTTGGAAAAAGTTATTTTAATTTAAAAAACTTTAACCACAGAGTGAATATTAGTGGACAACAATGGAATGTAGGATGGCTATGTCTTGCTTTTGCAACTACAGTCGCAGGGTAGACAAAAACTGTGTGTCTGTTATAACTGAAACCTAAGTACCAATTTGTATATAATATCTACACCACTTATGATGTAAAAAAGAATGACAAATGATTATAAAAGGACTGTAAGTCTTCATCTTTGTTTGGCGGTAACAGAAACATATTTATATGGGACCGTTTCTTTTTCAATTTTAATTGAAATTACCGTATTTTTTTTTTCATCTGTTAGTGGTCTCCTTCTCCATGGGAGGTTTCGACTAACATCACCATAGTCATATCTGATTTCATCTCCTATATATATATCCCTTCTGGCAAATAAAACTAAATGTGGGCTCCCATCCACAACAATTCTTTTCATTAAAGCATTCTCATCTGCTCCAACTCCATCATTAACAAACCTTCCCATTTGTTCAGAAAAAGTAGCATCTATGCTAAAATAATGATTGAGATACAAAAATGACAATGTTTGTTTCAAGGTAAAATTCAAAATTTTCAGATGACTACTTGTATGTCAGTATGGGTGACATTGAACTTTGACCTATATATAACTACTGACACCAAAATCCAAAAATCAACAGTCCTCTTCCCTACCCAAAAGTCTTCACCTATCATGCCTATGTAATTTTCTTATTAGCCATGAACATGATGAAGACTGTTAGAACTGAAAATTAAACTATTCTACTTTTGTATCTAAAATCATTTCTAATAAGATAAACAAAAAATTATGACTGCTTAACATTTTAATGAAGAGAATGAACTTAAATGACTAGTAAAACAATTGCAAGAATTCAGAACAAAGCATACTACATGTAGTTTACTTAAACTTTCCCAAAGTAATTCATAGTTTTTTCAGTGATATAATAAAAGAACTATATAGAAAAAGAATGATAGTAAGTGGGATGTTTTATGTATGTCATAATATTCAAGAACAATTTTGCTGTGTAACAAAGGCTTAAAGAACTTATGCATCTGAAACAAATTTTCAAAAGAAACATTGTATTTCATCCAGTAAGTGTGACCATGACCATTTGACCTGCTGACTAATCAAAAACAAATTCAAATAAAGGTGTCTTCACTGCTCCTAAATATATGCATGATTAACAATGGTTGCGGTAAAATTGTGAATATTTCAATCTCATTTTTACCCCTAGTTTCATGCATAAAGTGTCTGAGTATCATTATTCAATAATGATTTTCTGATTGCCATGATCACTGCATATTGAAACAAATTGTTAGCTAAATAATAAACCTAACAGATAAACACTATTTCTTTAATATGTAATGAAATATTCTTTATACAAATTAAATTATGTTGGCCTACAGGAAAAAGTATGTACAACTATTTTTTCAAAATATACTTCAGTCTAAATCCCATAGTTTCTGTTAAAATCTTCAAAGCAAAACAAAGCCTACATATTTGGCAAAATTCATCAGAGCAGAACAAAACATAAAATTTATCTGTAACTCATCATGGTAGACTCACATGTAGCAGAGGAGATGTTTAACACTCGACAGACGACAGGTAAATTCGATGGACGCCAAGTGATGGCAAAAGCTCACATTTCATTTCAGGAAATCTAAAAGTAAAAAAGGCTAAACACCTACCTTAAACTTTTGCCTCCATACTTGAAAAAAAACACATAGCAGCCAAAGGTTTTGCTGTGTTCCTCCAATCTCCTACTTCCCTCTTTGTTTGAAACAAGATCCCCATCATATTCCAAAAGAAATTCACCTTTGCTAAAAGATCTTTCAGCAAACACCCCTTTTCCTGTTTAAAAACCATAGAATTGAAAAGGTGTTAAGAAAGGGAAATCCAAAAGGTTCCTTAATGATTAAGCATTAGAGGTATAAATGAACAAATAGAAAATGTACAGACTCTAATAATTGTACAAGCTTGATATATCTCTGAATATAGTTACACAGCATAGTTTCTGACACAGGATAAATAAGGTAAAGGTGGTAATATGACTAAGTGGTAACAAGTGTTTAACAAAATGTATATAAAATCTCAACCGTTACCAACCTTACAGTAAAAAGAAATCAAGAGGCTCTCCAGAGCCTGAATTGCTCACATTTAATTTTCCTTCTTATACTCCATCATTTTTTTTCAAATTAAGAAAAATTGTCTTAAGGAGGTTTGCGGGTGCAAAAATTGCAGCAAAAAACTAAACATTTCTTTTTCATTACAAATTTTATCTATTACATTATTAGTAATAACTTTATGATATGGAACAAATATTAACCAAAAGAATCAATTGGACCTAGATGACTTTTAAAATGTTATAACATGATAAAAGCTCTAAAATATCTCCCTTTGGTGCCAAAAAAATCCATCAGCAGTGTATCTTAAACTGATCTAATCACAAACTAATACATGTAAACTAAGATAAGTTCCAAAATTCTTGGACTGAGGGGCAAGGCCATATATTCTCCATGGAAATGAGATGTGCCAAAGCGTATACAACTGCATACCAAATATCATTGACCTACCATTTGTGGTTCCCCATAAACTGACCTTATCACTAACTAATACATTTGTACATGTAAAATAAGCAAAAGTTTTGAAGTCAATAAACCATAACTGAGGGGGCAGGGTCAAATAATCTCCATGGAAATGAGATGTGCCAATGCTTATACAACTGCATACCAAATTTGGTTGACCTAACCCTTGCTGTTCTTCATAAACTAAACTAAAATCACAAACTTATACATTGTTGACACCATTACGTCGCCGCTGACGCTGGAAACAGCATACCTATGTCTCACTTTTAGACTCCATCAAGGCAACATAATCTACTTTAAAAGTACAATAACTCCTTAAGATGTTAATCAACAATTTTGTTTCATACTGACTTATTTGTAGATCTTAACTTTGCTGAACATGTTTGGTGTTTACAGTTCATCTTTATCTATAATAATATTCAAGATTATAACTAAAAACTGCAAAACTTTCTAAAATTATCAATTCAAAGGCAATACCCCAAAAAAATCAGTTTTACCCCTATCTTCTATTTTTAGCCATAACTGCCATGCTTTTTGACAAAACAGTTAAACTAGATACCCTAAGAATCATTTAACTAAAGTTTGGTTAAAATAGGTTCAGAAGTTTTTTAAAGGAGAAAGTCTTTAAAATTGTTAACACTGGACAGATGATGGACAAGGGCAACGGACACCAAGTGATTGAAAAAGCTCACAAGTCCTTTCACGAAAGGTGAGCTAATAACTACAACCAATGAAAATATATATCCTTACCAATTGTATCATCTATATATCTCACAACAAAACCGTCTTTGTCTTTCTTCAACCTGATATATTGTTCAGCCTGATTTTCAGGAAATGTTTCCTATAAAAAGATAGAGAATTAAAAGCTTTTTATTCATCAGATAGTTTAGAAATAGAAATTTCTACAAAGCTGTTCCTCAACCTTCAAATAAAAACAAATATTCTATAAAATTAAAGTATTAATGATTATGAAAATTACGATTTTTGCTTTATCCTACATATCAGTCTTTTAATGTTTTTTTAATTTCTGTAAAACTTTAAAGTCTTGAATAACAATGAATCTATGTATTTGCTTTGAGACCATAATATTGTCGAAAAAATTACTAAAAATGCTTTGCATTTCTATTTAAGAAGGAGTCAGGGAAACGCTTAGAATACACAATTTTGAGTTATTTTTCTCAGAGCTTCCCCTTACCAAAAAAATTTCACCTCACCATGCTTGGCAAATATATTTTGCCTCAGTAATAAAAGGGGCTAGTTACAGCCCTGAAATTAGTTGAATTTTTAACTCTTCAAAGCTTCATATGGACTAATTTCAATTCAGGGTCCAAAATGTAAATGCACAATAAGGCCAGGGTTTTTAAATTTTTTGGTTTACGGATTTTTCCTATGAAAAACTCAGGTTGGTCAGTTCAAAAAAGAAAAGAAAAAAAAATCTTCCAAAAAATATATATTTCACCTTTCTAACAAAATGTTTGATATGCTATTCTGAATTCATGACATTTCTTAAATTTTTATTTAGATGAAATATTATTGCTCAGCTATCATAAACATTGCATTACATCGTGTCCACGGACAAAGAAGAAATTAAACCATTATTTCCTAAACAGATCAGGCTGAGGTTGCTCATTGTCAATTTCAGGAAACTAAAGTGAGTAATAATATTCAAGAACAAAAACTGATAAAAAATGCAAACATGTTGTACAGAAATAATTTTTAACATGCATTTATGTAAAAAACATAATAGACTGGTCCACTAGAATAAAGAGGTTTCAGCTCTAAATTTGGATTGTGATTAAATAGTTGACACAGCATAGGTTTCTGACACAAAATGAATGTGGTCTAATGAACTTAAAATTTTCGTTTTACATTTGAGCAATTCACTATGCTGTTGAATATTAATCTTTTCAAAAAAATGTTTGAAGAAATTTTCTTTTTATTTATGAAATTTCAAATGAGTAAAATTGACCCCCATTTTTTTTTTACATCCCCCTTTCCTTTATTCCAAAACCAATCTTAATTCAAATTTCTAATGGAGTTTGCAACAATAATTACTCATTTAAATACATCATAAAATATTAAAATGTAAAAAAAAGTGCTTGTTATCACTGAATGGTAAAGATGGTTTGAATTTATCATTTGGTAGTAAAAGTGAATATACATTGTATATTGTAGAAAACAATGATTTAAGTTGATTCAACTACTATTCTGGACAAAGAAAGATAACTCAATTTGAAATTTCTTGTTATTGCACAATATTGTGCAATTAGATATTTCTTGCTATTGCGCAATACTGTGCAATTGAAAATACTTGCTATTGCACAATACTGTGCAATTGAAGATTTCTTGCTATTGGGCAATACTGTGCAATTGAAAATTTCTTGCTATTGCACAATACTTAATATAATAATTTTGGATCATGATTTGGACCAACTTGAAAACTGGGCCCATAATCAAAAATCTAAGTACATGTTTGATTTCAGCATATCAAAGAACCCCAAGAATTCAATTTTTGTTAAAATCAAACTAAGTTTAATTTTGGACCCTTTGGACTTTAATGTAGACCAATTTGATAACAGGACCAAAAATTCAGAATCTACATACTCAGTTAGATTTGGCATATCAAAAGAACCCCATTTATTCAATTTTTGAAGAAATCAAACAAAGTTTAATTTTGGACCCCTATTTGGACCAACTTGAAAACTGGGCCAATAATCAAAAATTTAAGTACATTTTTAGATTCAGCATATTAAAGAACCCCAAGGCTTCATTTTTTGTCAAAATCAAACTAAGTTTAATTTTGGACCCTTTGGACCTTAATGTAGACCAATTTGAAAACAGGACCAAAAATTTAGATTTTACATACACAGTTAGAATTGGCATATCAAACAACCCCAATTATTCAAATGTTGATGAAATCAAACAAAGTCTAATTTTGGACCCTTTGGGCCCCTTATTCCTAAACTGTTAGGACAAAAATTCCCCAAATTACTACCAACCTTCCTTTTGTGGTCATAAACCTTGTGTCAAAATTTCATAGATTTCTATTTACTTAAACTAAAGTCATTGTGCGAAAACCAAGAAAATGCTATACATGTACTATCAAGTATAATAATACTTGCAGCTCTTTTGTGCATTTTAAGATTTTTTTTATATCCATCCTCATAGCAATTTCGAATGATTTTTGTATGACATTTTGTCGGTCTGACAGAGTTTAGGATACACTGTGAAAAGGGTGAGAAATTTTTCCATTGCTCGATTTTATCATAACATGCATAAGTATCTGAAACTTATCAGATGTCAGTATACATTTTAAATACAGTTAAACCACCTTTAGAAAGGCATATATATTTGTCAAACCAATTAATCTTTCTTCATTTTCTGATGTGGTATTTCCACTGATTCTAGACATAGATGCTATAAATACAATTATTTTTGACATTTGCACCAAATTTTACATTAAAAAGATTACATGATCACAATTTTATCAACAGAAATTCCATAATGTCAGTGATCTTTCAAGTATTCATTAAAAGATTTTGAAAGTTCAACTTTTTGTCAATGTGCATATCTTTCAAATAGAAAGTCTGACAAGAATGGCAGAAAAAAATGAACTTAACATTTGATAATCATTACTTTTATCCAGAAACGAATACAAAAAACTCATTCACAGATAATCTTAAATGTCAGCTGGAAGTGTGCTGAAAACCAATTTTAATTATAAGAAAATTAATGAATTGCCAAAAAGTGGGCACAATTTTAGTTAGAAAAGAAATTGTGAAATGATCAAACTTACAGTATTCTGATTTGCTGTGTTATTTAATCTTGTACTTCTTCTTTCCCTGGAATAATCAATAAGTTATCATAATCTACAAATTTAATTGATAGGCTTAATACTACAATGTATATTCATGTATAGGCACATATTTTGTATATATATTAATTGTTAGTAAGCAGACATAAAGAGCTAGTTTTTACACTTTCCATTTTGGGGCCCTGGTATAGCTTAATTACTGTTGATGTGAGCCAGGGCTCTGTGTTGAAGATCTTCCTGTGGTAACCTTACTTCAAATACAATTGTGACTTGTATGGAGAGTGCTATTTTCATTTACTGGTCATAAAACATTGCAAAATCTTTCGATTGGTAAGCTGGAAGCTCAAAAGATAAGGAAACTTTGTATAAGATTTTTTTTATATATTTGTTATAAATTAACTGATGTTTAAAATAAGTAATTGCTAGTTTAAAAGTTTTCAACAAAGAGGAGGTGGGTTCTGTTCACAGTGTAAATATTTTGACTCTTCCATCTTTGCCTTTTGACCATTAATAGGGTTGTAGAGGGTTTAAGTTTGTGCCAAATTAGCTCAAAACCTGCTGAACGATGTCTTAGATAGCAACAAAACAAAAGATTTCATGTATTTTATCTATTAAACCAAAGGTTAAAGAAAATATTCTAGCTGATACAGATTAGTAAATTTAGGTTAACAGTGAAGTAATTATTCATGTAGGCGACAATAGGGTACATTGGTAGCTTATAGCCTTTTGGGTTCTGTGTTTATGATATAAGAATAACACCCATAAATTACCAAATACTTTACAATGCCTTTAGGTGTACATAAAAAACATCACATATGATAGTGCAGCCTTCCTTGATCAAAACAAGTATTCTTAAGGGTACTATTAAATGTTATATGACTACAGGAAAGAAATATAAACATGACAAATGAAGCATAACCAGCTTAATCTTACGATGAAACTTTGTAAATTACAAAAGAAAAATTCTGGAAAATTTCTTGATAAATTTGCATTAGCCATGTTAGCAGCTGTTGTTTCAATTTACAGCAATTACCTTTTTACATAGTGTCACTGTCAGTTACCTTTAAGTTCAGAAGACTTTTATAGCAACTAATACACCCAGGGCAGGTGTTGTACAAGTTTACAATTCTTGTTAAAATAGGTAATTCAAAGTCTCAAATGACCATCATGAAATGATACAAGAGTGCACATGTACACATTGAAATGTCTCTCCTTCTTAACTAATCACTGATATTATGTTGATGGTCATAAATATAAAGGTTTTATTACAACTGTCACATAAACTTAACATCAACCAAGAAAATTAAACATTGACAAATGAACCATGAAAATGAGGTCAAGGTCAAATGAACCATGCCAGACAGGCATTTACAGCTAACAATTCCTCCATACAAGTAACAACAAATATAGTTGACCTACTACTTATAGTTTAACAGACCAAAAGACAACCAGGTGCTCCGCAGGGCACAGCTTTATAAGACCCCAGTGGTTGAACCTAGTACAGTTGGGGCAAATTTGGTCACAATATTCAAGCTTGATTCTGTCTGAATTTGGATTGTGATAAAATTTTTGACATAATATAGGTTTTTGTCACAAAATTTATGTGGTCAAAGATCTAAAAAAAACTATGTGCACAATTAAAGATTTCTTCTTAAAACGAAGTTCAAAATTTTAAAAAATTAAAAAAAAGGAAGCCCTTCAAAAATGGTAAAAATCCATTGCAGGATTGAACCTTGTAGTACAATTTCAAAGAGATCCATACACTTAAAACACAAGTTATTGTCTTGATTGTTTTTGGAACCAGAAACATGCTTCTTTTTGGCCCCTAATTCCAACATATTTTTGTGGTATTGAATCTTCTGAAAAAATTTCATGAAGATCTATTCACTCAAACTAAAGTTATTAAACCAATGTGTCTCCGGACAGCGACCACACAGTCAGACGCACAACATCATACCATTATACAATCCAAAAAATTTTTTGGAGTCTTATAAAAACTTAACAATGAGCAATGAACCGTGAAAATGGGGTCGAGGTCAAATAAAACCTACACGACTGACATCATGGACATAGAGATCTTTAAATATTTCCATACACCAAATACAGTTGACCTATTGGATATATATATAGTATGAAGTGCTGTTAGTTTTCTTGTTTGAATTGTTTTACATTGTCTTATCTGGGCCTTTTATAGCTGACTATGTGGTATGGGCTTTGCTCATTGTTGAAGGCCATACAGTTACCTATAGTTGTTAATGTTTGTGTCATTTTGGTCTTTTGAGGATAGTTGTCTCATTGGCAATAATACCACATCTTCTTTTTTATATGATAGTAATTTTCAGTATCATAAAAAAGACAATTTTTTTAAAACTTAGCTTTCATCATGAAAATGAGGTCAAGATTAGATGACAACTGCTAGTTAGACATGTACACCTTACCATCATTCCATTCACCAAATATAGTAGACCTATTGCATAAAGGAAAAACAGACCAAAACACAAAAACTATTATTCCACTGAACCATGAAAATGAGGTCAAGGTCAGATGGCACCTGTCATTTGGACATGTACATCTTACAGTGCTTCCATACACCAAATACACTATAAATATTGCTTGAAGTATCTGAGATATGAGACTTGACCACCAAAACTTAACCTTGTTCACTGCTCCATGAAATGAGGTTGAGGTCAAGTGAAAACTGTCTGATGGGCATGGACCTTGCAAGGTACACACATGCTTAATATAGTTATCCTGAAAATGAGGTCAAGGACATTGGACATGTGACTGACAGAAACTTCTTAACATGAAACATCATATGATCAAAGTATGAAGCAGTGACTTTAACCTGAACTTGGCTGAAGCTGGATAGACAAACAAATAGACGGATAAACAGACGCACAGACGAGAAAACATAATGTCCCTCTTCTATCATACAGTGTAGGTGGGTAAAAAAAAATGCGTGCAAAACATATGAATACCTGGGAAATATAAACTTTGGTTCATAATTTGAAAGATATATTTTATAGTCTAAGGCAATATTAAGATCTTATCTTTTTGAAGCATGTCACAGACAAAATAACTTTGTCAAATCATCTTTGATTGTGTAACCGGAGAGCATGAATTTCATTACAAAATTGCTTGTCTCTATCGGGACTCGAACCCGGGACATCTGTGGTACAAGGCAGCGCGCTAACCGACTGAGCCAAAGAAGTACTTCCTTAGCTCAACCGCTTACGGCTGACTAAGTATCTACTACGTTTTCTAAGGGAAGCAATCCTGCCACAAATGTCATGAATTAAAACTTGCCTTTCATCAATATTATATATACATGTACTATTCTTACAAATTACAAAGTAATTACTCATTTGTAGTATTTAGTTTATCACTGTCAAACCTACATGTATTTTAATGTATCAAGAAATAGTACTTACCAAAAACTACAATTTTCAGTATGGATTAAATACAGATAGAGTTAGACCAAATACATGAAATAATAATGATGTCTGGCAATGCTCTGGGATGGTTTTTTTAAAGTTACGATACTGGCACCAATATTATATATACATTATACAAGGTATACCAGTATTGCGATCTGTCCAAGGAACTGTCCTTGGGCCTATACTCTTTTTAATATACATTAATGATTTTCTAGAATACCTGGAACACAGCAAACTACGACTCTTCGCTGATGACAGTATTATATACCGAGAAATTACATGTCAACAAGTCTGCACAAATTTACAAAAAGATCTTAATGCAGCAGCGAAATGGGAGGCTGATTGGCTCATGGCCTTCCATCCTGGAAAATGCACTATCTTAACCATCACACAACAAAAACAACCATTTAAACACGATTACATCCTTCATAACCATACTTTAGAATTAGTAACATCTGCAAAATATCTTGGCGTAACCCTACAGTCTAACTTAAAATGGAACATTCACTACAACAACATCGTATCAAATGCAAATAAATCTCTTGGCTTTCTTAGGCGAAACTTAAAAATTTCTAACTCCAGTATCAAATCCCGTGCTTACCAATCAATAGTGAGACCAAAACTTGAATATGCCTGTAGTCTATAGGATCCACACACAGCAGATTATAAAAATAAGCTAGAAATGGTACAGAGGCGTGCGGACCGATATGTATGTAACAATTACCACAACACCAGTAGTGTAACATCCATGTTAAATGAACTACAATGGCCCTCACTCAGTGAGCGCCGTCTCAAAACCAGACTTATCATGTTCTACATTGTACAAGGTCATCCATGGACTCATTGCAATCCCAGGGATCTCCATGACCTGTTTAAAGATGGCGCCCCGCCATCATTCAAATGTCTTCCGCCATGGTCAAATGACTTGCTCCATCGTTCAATTGTCTTCCACCATCGTTCGAAACTGTGGTCGTTTTTATAGCCTGACGCCATTTTTGTAACAATTTTAATCAAATGCATGTAATTGCATAACACTCAGGCTTTTTTTTATAGTATAATACAATACAGTTCTCACGCCTGGGGGATATCCGGATTAAAATCGCTAATCATTTGTACCTGAGCTTGTACAGGTAGATCAACAAACCAGAAAGGAGAATATTATCTGAAGATAGACGATTCATTTGTCGAATTATTTAACTAAGTTTCTGCAAATGCTTATGATAATTTAGATTAAATAAATAAATTAATAATCCAGTTACAAATTTTAACAAGTCGAACATGTGCTTTTGTTTTGACTTACGCAATCAGCATCCCCCTTTTTAAAAATTACAAAATAAAACGTAAAACAGTAATTATTATTTCATTTCAAATAGCTCGAGTACTGCTGTATTGTAACAATAATATAGAATTACTTTAAAAGTTAAAAATTATAAACTTTTAATATTTCCTGTAAAGAAATATCGTATCGTAATTCCGAATTCATTTTGTAGTTTACAATGAAAATGATACATCCGCATTTCCGGTTTCTATTCAGACTTGAAAGATGCATGTTGCATAGCATGGATTTGCTAAATAAAGTCATTAAAAACCTTTTCATTTGACAACGTTTGTTAAAAAATACATTTTTTTAACCCGTACGACTCGTTTTGTCGTTGCTGCAAATCAACCATACCGGTAATGGTTTCATGACTTCTGAATTTGACAGTGTCCGTGAAAAATAATCTCCACATGATTTTTAACCCCCATACCAATTACCAAAAATAGCAAGAAAACTACATGGTGACCTTTGTGATAGTTGTTTGTCATTCTAAGGGAAAGGGATGGGGCATGAGGGCTTGTCCTTTGAAGAGTTACAAACGGCAATTATGGAAAATACATATACTTCTATATATAGTATTTATAATGAAAATATAATTTAAATAAGCAATGAATTAGCATGTTCACCTATCCTTATGTGGAGGAATGAAATACTTTCGATACCGCTACACTGTACGGCGTAGATACAATTTATGATGGTGAAAGTTCCTCCATGGTTCAATTTTCACTAGTCCTCATACCATCAGATACTAGAACAAGAAAATTCCATACTCAAACATTTCGGCAAATATCCACCTCTAAAGACATTTACAAATGGTCATTCTTTCCGCAAACAATCATTCAATGGATTCGTGGCAACATGTTCCGTCGGAACATGTTGCCACAAGTTGTGGTAGCAAGTCAAACCATTGAAATTAACAGAGATCAGTTGACACCAACTGTTCTCCACAACATAATTTAATTCTATAAATAACAATGTACATATTTTTAATCACTTGTTGTTTTCTTTCATGTAACTATCACCAAGTATTCTACTAAGTAAAAGATAATTTTTTGTTCATATCATATACTCCGCGCATGCAACAATTCACAGGCACTTGTTTCTATCCATTGGAAGAACCACTATCAACGTATATTTACGAGAAGGTACCCAATTACTTTTTTCACCTCTCCGCTTAAAATCCTTATTTCTCTGTCAATTCAGTCTCAAATTTTTTGTAACATACACCATTCGATTCATGAGAAGTTTATCTTTCAGATGATATGCATTGTATTTACCCTTAGAGTAAATATACGTTGATAGTGGTTCTTCCAATGGATAGAAACAAGTGCCTGTGCAACAGTTCGTAATCTTCAATAATAATGAAGCTGTAACTGTATATCAGAAAATGAAGAAGAAGAAGATCACCAATTACAGGAGATCCGTATGTTTTAATGAGCATCATATTGAATTACCTAATCTAGTACTTGCGTGATGGGTCTTAGACCCTTTGGCTTTGCATATCAACGGGGTAGGAGATGTCGGAAATGATGAATTGGTACGTAATTTCAGAGCCAAACGTCGTGAAGGATGGTCGATCCGAACTGGCATTTTTTCCGATTTTAATGATCATGAAATGAACGAGCCTGAACACATGTTAAACAGAAGCAAGTTAACTCGTTCCATGTTAACTCGTACCAAAAAAGTTAACTCGTACCACTGGGATGTCGTCAGGGAGTTCATAAATCCACGAAGCTGCTATCTAAATTCCCGATGACTTGGTTTTTTTACGTCAACTTTCAAAGGTGTCCACCCAACTTGGATGTTCCAGCAATAGCAGGCCCGTAGCCAGGAATTTCCAAAGGGGGGTTCGTTTGACTCACAAACTCGACTTTAACAGTCACAATTCGAACAGAACATCGACTTTAACAGTGCTTATTTGTTTTCAAGGGGGGGTTCGTCCGAACGAACCGAACCCCCCTGGCTACGGGTATGAATAGGATATCATATGACGTGACTATTCGTGTCTACCTTTGGCGGTCACTAGTCGCGTCCTTGTCGTGTCCATTTTAGATGGTAGAATGGTGAATGAATCACTAAGGTTTGACGTCTCTTTATCACCCTTGGAGGGTGGTTTATAGAATTCAAAGGAGTGGTGTTAGCGTCCTGTGTCTAGCTTTTAAGATTTCTACGCATTATATTTTCACTACTAAGAACAACTACATGTATCAATAGAACGAACCTTTCTTGCTTTACAAAGGTATCTGCCTCTTTTGTTAAAATGTTGAATAAATGTTTTTCTACCCGTTCTTATAATTCTCTCAAAAGTTAACTTTTAAAAAGCAGGAATCGTGTTTAACTATCCGAAAACATATATTTGTAGGTCATGTGCTGCTATTTATTGGCACATACAAACAACATCTCTAATTTGTCTAAGTGAAAAATAAATTCAAAAGAGAATAAAATGCATAAATGTGATACAGTTTGATCTATGAGCTCAGGATACATTGGTTCACCAATTTCGTGAAATAGTTTTATAGTGTACTATGCAACCAATGAAGAGTAATGAACAATGGATTGATAAATTAATAAATACTCACATTTTGGATATTCACAAAAACCTTTTCTTCTAACTTTCACACAAATTTCAGAAATATTCGGATAAAAGTCTCACAAAAAAGCAAATATCAATAATTAACTGTCGTGTGTTCAAAACAACGTAGCTTTGAATGTTACAAATATCACGTGTTATGCGAACACCACTGCAGTAATATGAGAGTTTTATGTCAAACCTGATTGGATGATGTCTGGAAAGATGCATACATTCGGAGTATTGTACCGCAATAATATGGATAAAATTATGCTCACTCTATTGATCTGTCTATATTTTCTATTAGAGGGTCGTAAACAATTTGTACATGTTGTAATAAGACAACTTTCATGAAATTTTCGGTTTTCCGAAGGTACCTAATGTATATAAACATACAAATGTAGGTGGTTATAGTTGAAAATTTAATATCATATCTATAACACTTTATTGTTTATCGATAAAAAAAAACATACAAACAAAAAATTAGTTGTATAAACGAAGGAAGATATTAATGTAGAGAAAATTCATATTTGATGTAATATTAAAAACTATATCTCTAAAAATACCCCTTCCCTTTTTTGGTACACAATAAGAAGAATTTTCACTTGTAGAAAATTGTTTTGCGTATTCCGCGCATTTTGAGAAAGTATAACGCAACACTATATTAATCCCACAATTCATGTAAAGTTTCATGTCAATCATACTAACAGATGCGCCAAAAAGCGCAATTGTTTCCTAAACGGAGTGGCTATTTATCCAGCTAGCCGGACGAATAATGCCAGGGCTATTTGTCCGGCCATTGGAATGCGCATGGCATATTATGTGCGTTTGGGAGTGCGTGTGACATTTGTGATATTATCTTCAGTAGCACACGGAGGGGCGCGCTTAATTCGATCACTGATTTTCAATTTTAAGATCACGACTGAATTCGGCGATATCAACGTTTGTGATAAATTTTGCAGTTTTCAGAATTTGACAAGTATGAACTTCAAAGAATGATATAATCTATAAAAAAAAAAGAGAGAGACTCAAGAATAATTGAAATCACAAGGAAAATGGGAAATAAAATGTAATTGCTCGTAGAACTATAGTTTTACTAAATAATTCGACTCGAATCAGCCGAATGAATGGTGGAAATGATTTTCAAATCAAGAGTACTAGTTGTTGAGAAAGGCCTTAACAATGGCATGTCTAACTTAATAAAATATAATTATATTCCAAAAATGAATATTGCAAGTAGCCCTTGGAATGGGATATATATTAAGGGGAGGGGTTTGAGGATACATGTGCAAAAAGTGGGGATGTTGGATATATAATTATAAAAAGTGGGTTATGACATATAGGGGACATTAAAGGTGGGGTTTGGAGAAAAAAGAAAAGAGGTATTTGGGAAAAAGAGCACACCGTGTCACCTCGACCACATCACGGAAATAAAATAGATGAAGTAATAAATATGGAATATATATGATTTGTTTTTATTATTCGTAATCCAGATTGGACTATGTACTAGTATATAAATTAAGAAAGAAAAAACTATTACAATTACCAGTAACAAGATAAGGCCCTTACAATAAAGATTACAAACATATATGCTACCCCCTGGTGCTACTGAAGATAATATTACACGCACACACAAATAGTGACATGCGCATTGTACTGGCCGGACAAATAGTCCTGGTTCTTTCCTAAAAATGTTTTATACCCGTAAATTTGATACTCTGTTTCGGATACTAAAAGTATAAACAGATTATTGTTTGTTAGTGGCTTTGAACTAGCTGTCAGTTAACTGCGAGTACTCTCAGATCTGTTCCTGTCAGTGAACTGCGAGTACTTTCAGATCTGTTCCTAGTGTCTTTTTGTTGTTGGGATGTACAAATACCCGGCCACGTCCTCGTGTATTTTTGTCCATCTGATGAGTTAAGCCTTTTTCAACTGAATTTTATAGTTCGTTCTTATGATGTATTGTTATACCACTGTCCCAGGTAAGAGGTCAGGATACCTGGGATCCCGCTAACATGTTTAACCCCGCCACATTATGTAAAAATGTGCGGCCTGTCCCAAGTCAGGAGCCTGTCGTTTGTTTATGTTTTACATATTTGTTTTTCGTTCATTTTTTTGTATAAATAAGGCCGTTAGTTTCCTTGTTTAAATTGTTTTATATTGTCATTCCGGGGCCGTTTAGAGCGTACGGTTACATATAATTGTTAATTTCTGTGTCATTTTGGTCTCTTGTGGAGAGTTGTCTCATTGGCAATCATACCACATCTTCTTTTTTTATATAAAATTGTTGACGCCGTTCACGCCAATCGAAGTTACACGACAACAGTTTTCACTAAAGCATAAATGACTTTAGCTTTAGGTAAGTCCTATTTTTTGGAAACTCTTGGCTCTATTTCCAACAAGATGAGGCCTGAATCATTCACGAAACGTTCGGGGAGTGGCAAACCTGATACCACAAGTTTTTAAAATATTAATTAAGACGCTGCATAGACACCAAATTTGGAAGAGAAATCTTCTCCGGACTGAAAGAAGCTCATTGCGACAAACAAACTAGCATACTAGGCATGACACATTATTTGACAGTTTAAATTAAATTCTCTATTTTTCCAAAATATTATCTTATTGCCATAAAATTGAGAATGGAAATGGGGAATGTGTTGAAGAGACAACAACTCCATAGAACAGACAACAGCAGAAGGTCACAAACAGGTCTTCAATGCAGCGAGAAATTCCTGCACCCGCAACCAGTTTATATACATGTATATACGCCCCATATGTGTTTTCTCAGTATGCCTTTTGTTGATTATTAAACTTCTTTCATATTTTTATCGAATTTATATTTCATTATGGTCTTATAATGAGACTACTATAACACTATATGTGTTATAGTAGATCAGTCTTAGGGATGACATCACTGAAAGTTCAATGAAGAATAAAAAACTTAATTCACATAGTTTTTTTCACTGACCCCCACACCCCCCCCTCTCTTAACTTAATTTTGGAAAAATTGATTGACCAATAGGGATATATGTAAAATCGATTTTAGATTAACAAAACTTGCAGCAATGTTGACCCCCACCCCCAAACTATTTGAATGAAGTTTTTTTGTCCTACATCGATCTTTTGATGTCGTCCCTTATTTAACAAATTATAATCTAACACTGAACGACATTTTTTTTACATTAATGGGATTTTATTTGACACTGTGAGTTTTACAAGTTTTTTCCGGTATATATATATATCAACTAGTTTTTTTCTCTTTTGCATGACACTAAGTTATTCCATTCTTACATTAGACACCACATGAAACCCAAACAATAAGGGAAACAGTTTCATTTTTAACTGCAGTACGCAATATATGAAAATGTTTACATTTATAAAGTTTTAGATTATATAAAAAGGTTGGGGTAACAGAGCTCTAGCGAAACCCTCTATCAATTAAGTATTGAAGCAGCCCCCTTCCCTTCGAAACAAAGCTGCACATCGTTTATCGGTTTATGGTATAACATCGTTAGTGATCGGTATAGGAAAGAACAGTTTATAAGGTTCTCAGGAGCAAGTCTGAGAAGTTTGACTGATTTTTGGGGGTTTTCAACCGATCTATAAAAATCATAGATATGCGGACACTATGGTTCATGTTGACCTTTTGGCTAAAATGGCTGCATTTTCACCTCAAAATTTACTATGAACTAGTACAGACAAACCTGTGCATCTGGAAAAGTTTGAAGACAAAGCATGCCTAGATAACTAGAATTCAAAAGCATTGTATAATTCAGAAAATTTATAACTCAACTGGATTTTGCAGTGTACTTTTTTTTGCTTGATATGGTCCACTCCGGTACACAGTTAAGTCACCAATTATTGTCATGTAATGTATATATATATTGTCCATCTATTGCCCATTTCAAACAAAACAGTTCAATCCAATAATTACCTGTGGGGAAGATCTTAAATCTCTTTCTCAACTTAGTTTATTTTGGTACCTTCTGGAGAAATGAAAAAAGAGCACTGCAAAATCCTGTTAAGTTTTTATTTTTGAAATTTATTTATCTAGGGCATGCTATGTCTTAAAACTTTTCTAGAAGTACAGGTTTGTCTGCACACATAGTGAATTGTGATGTGAAAATACGGCCATTTTGGCCAAAGGGTCCACATGAACCCTATCTAGTGAAAAATAACATTCCTTATCGCTTGTTTTAAATTTATTTTTTCAATTGATATACTCCCATAAAAAAATTTTTTTAACACAAATTAATGATATGAAAATGTTTTGTCGTAAGAAATGTATATAAAAGTAAGAAATTTAGATAATATAACTGGCTCCCGGTAATGAACGGTAACTCTGTTATTGTTTTTTCGGGGGGAAATGAATGGTTTATCATATTCAATCGTTTTGAAAAATCGATTTTTTTTTCAGGATAGTTGCCACCGTGCACTTGCACTTGCACGCAAACTAATTGTTATAATAGTATAATAGAATGATATATATACAAATGGATGAAAATTATATATACTATATATACATTTAACTATGTAACTGTTATGTTACTATAGTATATAACAACAAACCAGTGTATAATTCTCTTGGACTATTATTATATAAGTATAATTATAGTACCAAATATACTAATGTGTATCACTACAATACCATGCATGTAGTTATTACGGTGCGGTTAAATTTCCTGTCATTTATGCATCTTCCACGCACGAACTTGTATCAGAAAAAAAGTATCTCTGTACATTAAACTCAATTTCAGGTATAGAGATGTGATCTTTATCTGTGACATTTACTTTTGACAATCCACAAGAACTTGTGGTCATCCGATGTTCAGTACTTCAGTACTTTGATTATAAGTTGGGTTTTTCTTAGAGAGAAACGTAGAATATACTTTGGTTTGTATTAAATAGTTTGCTGTTAGCCCTTATACATAGCAAAACCAGCAGATTTCTCTAGTCTCAATTAATTGATAATTTGACTTGTAGCAGAAAAAGAAGAAGGTATGGCCAAGTCACCACCTTTCGAAGCAACATTACATCACAATGTACTGAGAGCATTTAAGCAAACATGGAATACTTATATAAAGTGCAGACTCTGTTAGGTCACCGTCATTGCTCAAATGATGGGGAGACAAGGAATGTCTTGTTCCAGTTTTTATTCAGGGACAAATGTCATCTCTTCATGCAAGATCTCTTCAAGTTGTTCAGCTGCGAAAATCAATTTGTTTTAAAAGCTGGGTTTGTTTTGAATGGAACATCTCGTGAACAGGTCGTTGTCCATGTTTAAAAAAAAAAGATGAATTAAAACAATGGTTTTGAGATTCTCAGATCTACAATGTTGCCATGGAAACTGTTCAAAAATATCGAAATTATAAATATTCTTCAAAAATGTATAAAACTTTACAGAAATGTATACTGGCAAATACAGATGTGGCATTTTTTTTAAAACTCCCTGAAGACGAACTGTAGAGAGTGAAAGAACATCACTCAGATGGAATAGCTGGACTAAAGAAAGAATAGCAGCTAAATAGATATAGGAAACTGTGGTATGAGTGGCAATGCGACAACTCTCCATCCAAATAACTATTTATAAAAGTAAACCATTAATTATAGGTCAAGGCACGGCCTTCAACACGAAGCCTTGGCTCAAACCGAACAACAAGCTATAAAGGACCACACAAGTACGAGTGTTTAAAACTATTCAAACGGGAAAACCAACGATCTTATCTATATAAGAAAACGAAACACGAAATAATTACCTTTGCAACATATTTTACAGCGAAACATTTTCTTGGTACACTTAACTTATAATGCAAGCTAAATGATGTATTGAGTGTACTGGCATGAGATACATGTGCAATTGTAGGCATGACTGTTAAGTTCTACAGGATAAATCGATAGAAATGGACCAAAATTTGTATCTATGTTTTATGTGATATTCCTCATTCCCGTTTACTGGCATGACCCTGTATTTAGGCATACTAGTAAACTTGTCATGGAAAAAAATCAATAGAGTGTGTCTTGTTTTTCTTCATGTCTTTTGGAATAATTGATCAATCATTTTGTCCTTTTAAATTAGTTCATATGTTCATCTTGAACTATATTTTTTTTTCTGAAAGATTTTTCTTATTTTTGTCTTTTCTGTCTCAAAAGTGGGACTGTCATTTTGATATTTTTAACGTATATGATGAAACATTTGCTAAGGTCCACAGTCCCAATCGGACGATATATATTTAAGGAATAACAGTACTGTAGTTGAAGAGTTTCCATCGTCAATTGTAGATTTACTAATGTATGTGCCTGTCCCAAGTCAGGATCCTGTAATTCAGTGGTTGTCGTTTTTTTTATGTGTTACATATTTGTTGTTCGTTCATTTTTTTACATAAATAAGGCCGTTAGTTTTCTCGTTTGGATTGTTTTATTGTTTTATTGAATTGTCTCATCGGGGCCTTTTATAGCTGACTATGCAGTATGCTCATTGTTGAAGGCCGTACGGTGACCTATAGTTGTTAATGTTTGTTTCATTTTGGTCTTTTGTGGATAGTTGTCTCATTGGCAATCATACCACATCATTTTTTATATTGATGATCGCAAATGCAGTTTTACTGGCGACGCGTAGCGGAGACAGTAAAAAGGAGATTTGGGACCGTCAAATCAAAACCTGTTTAACCAGTGGATCATATTTCACAGACTAGGAACTTATTTTACCAGGTGAGTTCACAAACCCAGAACTAATTTCACCAGGTAATTAACACATCTCAAAAACCTGGAACATATTTCACTAAGCAAGGAACAAATTTCACCAACCCTGTACTTATTTCACCAGGTAAAGTGTGGAACTTATTTTATAGAGATGGAACAAATTATTTTATAATTATTTATGAAAAACGTTCTCCCAGGACAAACTCCCTGTGATATAAGTTCCACTGAAACTTTTTTCACAGGAACAAATTTTGGCTCACACCAACATTTGCAGCGGAATTAAACGTTTTAATGATTATGGAATCAAACCTTCTCCTTTATTTTCTAAAACAATAGTATTATAACATCACAACATAAAAAAAAACACGAAAAAATATCAATTGGAAGCCTTGGCTCAATAAAAAACGTAAATGAACTCACTAAAGACCGTGTAAAATGGAAAAGTGTATAATGGCCATAAATGCCGACCGGCATGAAGAGAAAAGGTGAGGTTAGGTGACATATGTGGCCTTCGACTTTCTAAAATGACTTCCGCTACCATAGACACAAGGCAAAAATGTCAAAATGCTCAAAACTTCATAAAACTTTACAAAAGTGTTAGACGCCTTACATAGACGTAGCATTTTTTTTTTATTTTGAAAATGGCTGCATGCCGAACAGAATAAAAGAAGAAAATGTAAAATCAACCATACGCTATGTTGAACTAACAGAAAGATCGGTTGTCATGCTAAAATCATAGAATTGAGGGTCCTACAAAAATGCGCCCATGAACGCCCGGGGAATAAAAAATAGCGCCCCGGAAAAGAATATGCGCCGGGGAAAAGTATATAGATATTTTACTGGCATGAGACAACTTTGTGTTGATGAAATAAGTTAAGCACATTAATTTTTATTAATTTTAGACAAGGAATTTTCAAATTCAGATAATAGACATTTGTAATAAAACAAGTATGAATGTTTCAATTTTAACAAAAAAAAATGTATGCATACCATTGAAACATTTAGTTTCATAAAAAAAATTATAATAAATGTATATCAGCATCTGCATAAAAAAGTGTTCTCCATGCAATTGCGAACATATTAGATTTTAGGCATCATAGGCCACATTTATATTAAGGACAAAACAACCAATGATTATTTTTTTTAAGGAAAAACATTAATGTTATAAAATATTATTATTTTCACCCCCCCCCCCCCCGGGTGCCAAATTACCTTCCACTAGAAAGGGCGCTTTTTCCTTTCCCCGGGAGGTTTTCCTTCTCCTGGGCGCTCTCGGGCGCTTCCGGACGCTTTTTAGTTGGAAAGAGAATTGAGAATGGAAATGGGGGTTGTGTCAAAGAGACAACAACCAAACAATAGAACAGACAACAGCAGAAGGTCACCAATAGGTCTTCAGTGTAGCGAGAAATTCTCTCACCCGGAGGCGTCCTTCAGTTGACCCCTAAAAAATATATATAAATACTAGTTTTACTGATGAAAAATCCCGAAATGGCTGCATTTTAGTGGCAATCGGCGGAGCATATAAGTTAATTTTTATGGCACGAAAGGATGAATTGAATTGATATGCAACCTTTTTTTTTCTAATTTCAGACACGGTTATAAACCTGATAAGCAAATAAGTTTAGCACACAAATTCATGTGTTGTAGGGACCATACATTGTGTTTTAGATTGCCACAATAAGCTTAATTAACCCTTGTCAACTTGTTCATCCATGTCACTAAGAAATTTCAATTTCGAAAAGACAATGTAAAATACTAAATAGATATGTGTAGCCAGTGAACTAAACTTATGACAAATTACACCAATTGCCATTCCTTTCTAAAATAAGCTGACGTAAACACATTCTTAAAATAAAAAAGGATCAAAGGTCAACAGATACTCTGATTAATAGCGACAATTACAGGAAGTTGTAACCGCAACGAAAATAAAGACTGACATCTGCTCTTGATAAAATCCAGCATGTGAAAATCTCAGTCTATAATGACGAAAGGCAGTTTCCGTTTTCATATAAAATTAGTGACGGATTTTAAGGCAGCAACCATTTGATTTTCTAGGGGGGGGGGGGAGCTATGGTTTTTATTTTTTAAGTTTTTCTCCAGTTTTGGGAGAAAAAAAAATAATTTGTTTTTGATTCTGAAAAAAAAAAATGTTTGTTTCACCCTCAGCTGCCCTAAAAATACTAAAAAGGGTTGATTAGAACTAATGTCATTGATTATTTTCTGAGGGTCGATTCATGGTGCAACGAATTTGTACTAATTCAAAAATATTATCTTGCCAACTTTTCTTGGACGTAGCAATTTCTAAAATTTATTGGGTAACTTACAGTTTTACTGGTGAACTTACATGCTCTAACGGTACATAAGTTGGGGAGTGACTAAGATTAATTGGGCTGGAAATCGTATTCGTTGGAAATATGCTCTTGTCCATATATTCTACACGTACCTCTGGTCGCAGGAATTTTTAATGACCGCTTTACGTAAACATAACATTCGAATTTTTATTTTTTTCACAAAAAAAAATTCAGAACCTTCGTTCGATAAAATGTTTTTTTCTTTTGAGAAGGAAAGCAAACATGTTTTTCCTATCATGTGGAACAGAAACTTATTTTTTTTCTCTCAAAACCATAAAATTTACATAGAATTCATTTTATTTTTTTAATTGATATAAATTGTAAAGTGCATGGCTCTATCTATATCCTGACATTGGCTGTTGTCTCTGTAGTTTTTTCAACCCACTTTCTACATATTGATATTCTCTGAGTCCGTCTTACAGGAACCTCAGTCCTTGAATTTTAATACTGCAATTGAAGTGGCCACCATTGCCATATGTAATGGCAAAGAGTGAGTAGCTCCAAATTATAAACATCCACTGTTTCCAACTATGATAATTGACATTCCATTCAAAAATGAGGTATAACGAATAACCGGTATACAAGTATGTGTCCTACACAATCGAAGGCCTTTAAAAGACTGCTTATTTTACTTTATCTATCCCTGTTACAAAAGGACCATTATTTTATAGCTGACTATGCGGTATGGGCTTTGCTCATTGTTAAAGGCCGTACAGTGACCTATAGTTGTTAATGTCTGTGTCATTTTAGTCTTTTGTGGATAGTTGTCTCATTGGCAATCATACCGCATCTTCTTTTTTCATATTTCATGTTTATAACTGTTGTTATTCTCAAATTCAGCAGTGCACATTTTTTTTTCAAGCAGGTGAAAGCACGCATTTTTTTTCAGCTACAGTGCAAAACATTTTTTTTTCTTTCAGCTAGGCCATCAAAATATTTGTTTCCAAAAAATCCCAGCCCATACCCCCCGATAAGAAAATGGTTGTTGCCTTAGTCGAGTATCATTTTGGTCCTTGTAATCAATACTCTGGTACTCGAGTACTCGTTGACATCCAGTAGAAAGTAATGAAAATGTTAAGCAGGGTATGGATGAAAATGACCTAGGGGAAAGTGTCAAAGAGACAACAAACCGACCATAGAGAAGACAACAGTCGAAGGCCACCAATGGATCTTATAAGCAGCAATAAACTCCCGCACCCGGAGGCGTACTTCAGTTGGCCCTTAAACAAATATGTATACTACTACAGTAATGATTGACGTCATACTAAACTCCGAATTATACACAAATAAGAATGTGTCCCCAGTACACGGATGCCCCATCCGCACTATCATTATCTATGTTGAATGGACCGAGAAAATGGGGGATCTATAATTTGGCATTTAAATTAGAAAGATTTGTTCAGGGAACATGTGTACTGTGTTTCAAGTTGATTGGATATCAACTTATTTCATCAAAAGCTACATCGACCAAAAGCTCTAACCTGGAAGGAACGGACGAAGAGACGGACGGACGAACGAACGGACGGACGGGCGCACAGTCCAGAACTCATAATGCCCATTTACCGTAAGTGGACCATTAAAACAAAAACAAAAAATCCAACAAGACTACCAAAGGCAAGAGGCTGACTGAGACTATGTTTTTGAAACACAAAATCCCAGGATAGATAACTACGTTGTTTTTGCGATCAGTATTCTAGAAACTATTCAAACAAAAATGATCAGCAAGACAAGATCTACAAACAAGTTAATATTTCCGATATAATACATGTAAGTAGACTTTTCAGAGTAATGATGGACCTTTACTGACGGACGACTTTTCATCTTCTCTTGTGTTTTTGGTTGAAACTAGAGAAGGTAGAGAGATTTTTTTCATGAACTTTTTAAGTCTACAATGTTGAAGAGTTCTCATTGTTGAACACATCTACCTAGAGCAGAAGAATGCCACGTGGTCTTTATAGCATTTTTGGGTTTTAGCTGTCAATGTTGTGTATTTCCAAAACTGTTTGCTATTGTCTTTGATATATAGCTCCTATTCTATTGTCAAGATAGTTGTTGTGTGATTTTATTTGTACCTCAGTCGTTATTCATTTTCATAGTTCTTTCCATTTTACCCTTCATATAAATATTTCTTCCGTTTCCGTCTCCGTTCAGTTTTCCGTTTCCGCCGTACAAATTATTCATATTCAAGATAGAACAGTCTTTTTTAATTGGATATATACGTTGAAGTTACACGCCATTATTTCGACAGCCCATTAGTCCGACACCCATTTGTCCGACACCTCATTAGTCCGACAACCCAATAGTCCAACAACTCATTGCTCCGAAAGCCAAATACCCCGACGACCCATAAGTCCGACACTTATCAAGTCAAGTATCAGGGTATACGTATCGGGGTAAAATAAAAAGTGTCTGTCTGTATTATTACGTTGATGTAATAACATACTTCAAGAAATAACTCCGTTCATATTACATACGACTAAGGTAATTCGATTACTTTCTGCATGCTCAATTCAAAATCTATATATAGATTAGAACAGAAAAGAGAGGCTCCCACATGGTACCCCCCTCAGGTCGCAAGGTCGCTTATAAATTCGTCGCAAGGTCGCGAGGTCGTTTTTAAGGGAAATGTACAGGTCGCAGGTCGTTTTTTCCAACATAGAGGCCGGAGGTCGTTTTTATATTTAAAGGGTCTATTTAAGTCATTGATGTGCCCTTAGGCTGGGTTGTTCTTGTTTTGTTTGAGGCCATCAAGAGATGGTCGTCTGTAAGCGAGAAGCTCCTGCTCTATTGAAGTTCGTGTTGTCAGCTCTAGATTTATATTTTGTGTGGCATTTAATGATTAATATGTGATGTCTTCGTGCCATTAACCCATATCCGTTCTTTTCCATATTGAGACCAAAAACAGGACTTGAACTTTTCGATTTTTCAGAACAGTAGTTTCAACCAAACATTCAGTATATCACTAATCCAAACCAATATTCATATTGAGCAAGTTCCCAAAATCACCGGGGATGTAGAGCTGGATTTACCTACTGATACTTTGAACACGATCTATAGACTGATGGCAACAAGGAAATGTCTTGAAGACAGATGTGTCCCGCTCGGCACTCATGTCCATTTTCGATTGGACTCCCCAATTTTTACACAGTTGTTAGTCAGGCCATGCTATGATAAATACAAAGTACGGTTCAAATTTTCATGAAGATTCGACTTAGGGGACAACTAACAGGAAAGTTTATTCATTTTCTGCACTATTGAAGCAAGATTTTTCATTTTCATTAAAGCAAGGAACTGATGGTTCATTTTCACAACTTTATTTGTAATATTCGAAAACATCAAATTTTTAAATGATTTATTTATTAAATAATACATGTATAGTCAATTCACTATGTACCATTTAATCATCATCGTCTGCAGAAATGAATCTTTTATATTCCCAACTGCATATGCATGTATTTCATACGTACATAGAATTTTGTTGTTGTTGTAACTTGCTTCTTTTAAAAGTATTGGCCAAGATATTTCGCCGAGCGGAGCGAGGCAACATTTTTTTAAGGCGTTTTGGAGCCACTGAAGGCCCAAGAAGCTATAAAACAAATGATGCAAATTCATGCTTTCTGGGTGTCCTGAAGACCCTTTCATAATTTGAAAATGCAAGTTTTGTTTTAATATTTTTTTACTATATTTTGGTCTCAAAGCAAAATGTATAAATTCAGTGACTTTCTAGAGAATACACAAAAAGACCAAGGTGCATGATTAAGCAAAATTGGAATTCACATAGTTAAGTCTGTGGCTGCTATTTTTTTAAACTCATGATCAAGTTCATAACAAAATTACTAGATTAAAAAAGGAATGCAACAGAATGCAGAAGGGCAATCAACGAACAAAAGACAAATAAATAAGAAACATTGATCCTGAAACTGAAAAAATAAGAAACATTGATTCTGAAAAATCAGGGCTATGTCTGAGTGAAAACAGAACTTGCTTCTTGCAAGGCATTCGCCGTGAACACAATTTGATATGGAGACAAGCGTTTCGTTTTGAAATTTCCTACATGAGGCATTTGTCTCAATGTAGTTACGGCCCTGTTAGAATAAAAGTGAGGTAAGGTTTCCTGAGACAATATATCTCAAGTTAAAAGAAACCAATTTTCAGACATTTCAAGTATATTTAAGAAATATTTATACTTTATTGTTAAAAAAAATTGTGAAGTGTTTCCCGATTTTTTTTTGGGTAAAAAGATGAATTTATGAAGAATCTTGTGCCATCTCATACTTTCGATAAACCCTGCCGAGTTATTTATTTACAATACATTGCAAGTCAGGTAATTTATTTTCAAACAACCACAGAACAAACCATTTATTTTTGTGATTATCAAGGCTGAGTTATTTATTTTCAAAATCCTCTCTTTTTTTAGAAACAAGGCATAGTACGATTCTAGCACGCCCTTGTCGTCCTCATCACACTCTCCATACGACCTGACTACTTTCATACTACGACCATCATTCTCATTGTCATTTGCACATAAAAATATTACATATCCAGGTTTTGTTTGTCTGTATGTAGTTCTTGTCCCTTTTTTCTAATGGCTCAACCATATAATAGATTATACCGTTGGTTTTCCCGTTTGAATGTGTTCTTTCAGTTTGACATTTTGGTGGCATGAATGTATTATTGTTTCCAAGAAATCTATGTACATGTATTATTCAGAAATAGAAGGAATGGAATGGTGTTGATATGGAACACGAGTTTGGCGTTATTACAGATAACAGAGTAAGATCACGGTATGAACGTATGTAATAATCGCAGTAAAAGCGTTGTAAGATCGTGTTGCAATCGCATAACTCGTGGTATGGTCGTAGTGAGAACGTGATGAGCGTAGAAAGATCTTGATAAGCGTAGAGATCGCAAAATGAGCGGAGAACGAAGTCTAATCGTAGCGGGATCGTTGTAGAAGCGTATTAATGAGGACGTAGAAGCATATCGTGAAAGCAACGAAAATTTACATTTCAAGCCGCTCATACCGCGACCTCACCACGATCTGAATTTATTTTTGATCGCGGCGAGCGGAGGGCGATCGTGGTCTAGTAGGACTAGGGCTTAAACAAATGGGAACAAACGATATAAATCTTTGATCCGTTCTGAAGTTTTCATCTGGATACCACTATGGGACGGTACTACAGATGAAAGTATGGACGGACATCAAACCATCATGCCATGTAAAACTTCTCTACTGTGTGTAGTGGGGTATAATACAGACTACAGTAGACAAAATTGTGACTGAGATGGCCGGAAAAACAGTATGGCTGATCATGGTTGGTGGGACCAACAGTTAGCAGTTTATGTTTAATAACAGACATGTAATTTGGGCATTTTATTTCATCAGATCGGTCCGATGACGCAAGCCGATTGTTCATCCCGATCTAGTTCTACATGTGGGAAGAACGTACAGTCTTGGGGGAAGGTGGGAATAAGTAGCCTGGGGTCCTGGCTAATCTTCTCAGTATAGCCAGGCGTGTATCAATGTACTGCCTGTCAATGATTGGTTAATACTAATGTTGTCCTCAATGTTTGGTTTACATCTGTATCCAATCAATTCTTGTTTAACATCAATTAGTAAAAATTAGACTGTAATAATTTTTCTTTATGAATTGATGTATAGTGTTATCATATCTAATAAGTAGTATGATGATAATTAGTAAGCAGAAAAGGGTTAATTCTTATCAGCAATCGCCTGGTGAGAAAGTTAAAAGTTTAAAATTTCACATGTCCAAGGTGTCAATTGGAATCCAATTGCGCTGGTTTACAATTTATGCAAAGATTTATTCAGCCTCACTTTAGATTCAGAGTCAAATGGGTATTTGTTCCCCACCCGGCCATTACGACGCGCAGCTAGATTGGGCCGGATCCCAGGCTAGGGAATAGGCTGAGACAGAGAACCAGTAATCGCGCGCAATTTTGCAGATCTGTCAGATAACCGAAGTAGCGACAAAGAACCACATAGGAAAACATCGCGATAAAAATGGCAAGGTCGTTTTTAGCGTAGGTGAAGTCGGAGGTCGTTTTTTTCCAAATTTTACAGGTCGCAGGTCGTTTTTAGAAGGCCCTCAGGTCGGAAGTCGCCTCTAAAAAGCCCGGAGGTCGGAGGTCGTTTTTTACCCTGCGGGAGCCTCAAAAGGATATTTCATTTTCCAAATTACAGGGTCTATAAAGAGCAAACAAATTAAGACCAACTAGTGATGGTGCGAGCTACTGATGATACTCTGTCAAATATCTTGGTAGACAGGAAGTTGTTGTGTTGTGATTCTAAAATAGCACCACACAGTATAACTGACTTATATAAACCTTGATACAAAAGTTCAGAAATCATTGTATTGTAGTTTTTAAAATTTGACGAAAATTTACAACTTGGCTCTCATGTAAAAAGTGTTCGGTAACATAAAGTTGTTGAGAATGCATCACACGATATTCAAAAGACTTTATCCACATTCGGAACCAAAATATTTGCGGCCGCTTTGTCTCGCTTTAGGGACATAAATCATAGGCTCATAGTAGGACTAGGGCTTACAACAAAAACACAAACAGCATATCGGCTCTGAGCAGATGGTGAATTGCTTTAAGTATAAGAAAAGTACGTAGAATTCATAGAAGATTCAGACTTTTACAAAAATTCGAACAAATATATATCAAATGATCTATTTGAATAAATTTATTCCCTTTTTATTTAAAATCACAATTCATTGAATAGAGAAGCACAAGGTTGATGTGCTTCTGACCAGTTTTTCTTATTCTATGTCGATTATTTGTTTTATTTTCAAAATTCAAGTGTACGCCCGGGCGTTTTGACGTAAACGTACATGTAGCTACGCGCATGAGGATTGAACTCCAAAAGAGAGGACTGTACTCTCTTGTATATGAATAATTTGCATGAAGACACACGGTTACTTATAGAAAACTAAAGGAGGACTGAAGTCCTAACGAGAGGACCGTACTCTCTTGTGTATGAATAATTTGCATGAAGACAGACGATTTGGATTACATATAAAAAAAAATTGAAGGAGGACTGCACTCAAAAAGAGAGGACTGCATTCTCTAGTATATATGAATAATTTGCATGAAGACCGGCATGGTTACATATATATGTATATAGAGAATAATACATGGCAAAATCCGTATCATATGTCGTATCATCCCGAGACATCAATATCAGCCCGAGGGCCTTTAGGCCCGAGGGATGATATTGGTCGAGGGTGATACGGCATGTGATACGGATTTTGCCATGTATTATACGCTTTATCATATATTTCAACAGAAGAGTATTATATTATATGAACTGTTTTCTGATCCATAGCACTGGGTTACCTTCAGTTCTGCATTTGCTTTGTTTCAAAGCCATAAAATTACTGCTCAATTATTTATACGAAGCGCCTGGGTTACCTTACAATCTGTTGTTTTGAAAATATTTGTTTATTATTGTATTTATTTGAGTGTTTTGTATATTCTATAGTTGCATGGCCAATAATAGCCGGAAGTCAATGTTGGTTATCAGCCCTCGGGGCCGATATCGATATCAGCCCTCGAAATCCATATCAAGCCCCCGAGTTTAATTCCGGTAACCTGTTAATCAAAGACTATTTGTACAAGTTGAACACAATGAAAAGAAATTGAGAAAGTTACGAATCTGCTGTAGAAGAAAAAGGTAGAAATCAAAGAGGAAATCATAAAAGTGTTCGTAAAATTTTGACGTCATAAAGAATTTAGAAAATATATGAAGCCACACTGGAATGAGTAGCGATAATATAGGATTCTTCTTAAAGCATTTTTTAACATTTGTAATGTAAAACTTTGAAGTTTTTTAATGTTTGCAATTCTTAGAATTAATATATTTATTGTTAATTATTTCTGAAACTTTTCATAAAACGTTGTTTATCTACTGTACTGTGATACGAACTTTTTTTTAACTCACAGTGATACATTTTTTTTTCGTTAAACATCTTTTTGATTTTTGAAGAAATATCAAACATAATTTGATGTAAGCTATTTATTTTCTTTTACTTAAAAATATATGATAAATAGATTATTACATGTCATTTTTCATAGGGTCCATGGTATCAGCTGCCCACGACCCATATCAAGCCCTCGGGCTAAAGCCCTCTGGCTTGATATGGGAGTCTAGGGCTAATACCAGGGCCATATGGAAAATGTCATGTAATAATCTATAAATATATCAAGAGGAGGACTGCACTTCTAAAGAGAAGGTGCACTCTCTAGTATATAAATAATTTGCATGAGGACGCATGATTACTTATAAATATATTGAAAGGAGGACTGCACTCCAAAGACTGTGCTCTCTTGTATATGCCACTTAAATCCTCTATGGGTATATTTATTTGAATCATTTTTTTATGTAGGGTTTGTAGAACATTAAGAGTAGATTTTAGTAATTATCTAAACTAGGCTTTTTTTTATGAAGTTAAGAATGTATTTTTTTCAGTGATCTGAATTTATGAATTTATTTAATGCGGGGTTCACACATTGCCGATTTTTGCTCCCGTTTGAGATCAGACAGCAATACGACACGAAAAGTGAAAAAGTCGGATTAGTATCCTCAATTATCTGGAATGTCCTATCATTGTCTGAACGCAGTCGTTTTAGTTCGTAACAGATTCCTACGGGTCGGGAAGGGTCCGAATAGTTCGGCCAAGCATCCCGACAGTAAGGTGCGTCCCGTAACATTCGGGGCAACTCAGCCGATTTTGTCTAGTCGGATTACAATCGTGGCTATGTCGTGACAGATTCTGCTGTATCGGATCGAATTCCGAACAATGTCTTGTGTATTCTGGACGGTGTCCTGTGGAACGGAAATGATCTGGAGTAATTTTTCATAGCTTTTTTTCTGCCGATTGAGTCCAGATTGCATCCAGGTCTTGTTGATTGCGAACCGTTTTTGCCGAAACCGTCCCGTTATTAATACGAAATTCGTCAATGATACCCACGTCGGAGTCCCGACAATTACAGAATACAATACGACTGAGACCAGACAAAGCCGTTTGCAATGCGATGGAGCGGACCGTGATAGGATTACGTTCCGACAGTACCTGATCATCCAGAATATGCCGACAGTTTTCGAACGGATAACTTCCGTCAGTGTCGGTTCACTGTCTGGTCACTGTCTGATCTCAGTCGGATTACATTCGGTAAAGTCGGAACGGAATCGTGAAAGACTCGGTCGAATTTTACCCGGCAAAAAATACAAATCGGATTAGAAGCGGATTCAGAACGGGATTATCGGGACTAATTCGCTTTGAAACGGTTGAATATCGACGTTTCCTGAACACTATCTGATTGTTGTCGTGATCAAATTATTTTTTTTTACAAATTTAAATTTAAGTTTGAATTTCCATCCACGATTCACAGGATCTTGATCAGACTTTTAATAAATTTCAATCGGGAATGGTCCTGTCAAGGACGGTAGTAAAAATCGTGAATGTGTGACCCCAGCTTAATGAATAATGTGAACAAGTCCAAATCTTTGTGTTCTTGAAATTTTATAACAAATTGACAACATATTGTTGGGTTACCGACCCTGTAATGATGATTATTTTTACAGTTTCAATTATTGTCTTAAATTTTTTTACAGGTAAAGTGAAATTGAAAACAGTAAAAAAAAATCAACAATTAAAATTTACTTAAAAGTAAGAATGACCGAAATTGTCAACCATGTTTTATAAGAGTTATTGCCCTTTTAAGAAGATATTTAGATAATTTTTGGGTGTAATCCTAGTTTTTACAGTTATTTGTGTAGCTTATTTGCAAAATTTCAGTGATTTATAATATTATTTTTTTTATGTCAGTTGGTTTAGATGCAGGAGATGCCAGTCAAAATGAAAGTTACAGTAAAGATGGAGGTAAACAAATTTATGCTTTTTTGTCAATTTTGCTGTGATTTCAATTGTATTGATTAATATTACCAGAGTTCCTTGAAAACTTTTTAGCTCACCTTTCCCTAAATATAATTAGACCGTTGGTTTTCCCTTTTGAATGGTTTTACATCAGTAATTTTGGGGCCCTATATAGCTTGTTGTTCGATGTGAGCCAAGGCTCCGTGTTGAAGGCCATACATTGACCTATAATGGTTTATTTTTATTAATTTTTATTTGGATGGAGAGTTGTCTCATTGGCACTCACACCACATCATCCTATATCTATTAAGTTTTTGCAATAACTTTGTGTCTTTTGTCGCTTCTGTTGTCCGTCCTTCAGTGTAGACTATTTCAAAGATCTTTTACTCTCAAACCACTTAACCAATAAGCTGAATAATTTTTAATTTATTCGCTTATAGCCCGGGGTCTTTGCATCGGAACTTAACACATTTACTTTTAATATACCAGTTGTTGGCATGGCACGGGTTATGTTCTTCTCATATATGTTATGATGGTATGATAATTGTGTGCAGTGGAAATGCACAAGTTCTCAAGTTCAAACTGACATAACATTTATTTTTTATTTTATAGAACATTCTACTTATTCCAAGCAATCATATTTTCTTTTCTTTTGACTTTGATGTATGCCCCATGAATTATTTCTTAAATATATTGAAAGGAGGACTGCACTCACTTGTATATGAATAATTTAAATGAAAACGCATGGTTACCTATATATATTCAAAGGAGGACTGCACTCATAAAGAGAGGACTGCAATCTCTATTATGAATAATTTGGATGAAGACGCATGCTTTCATATATATATTTAAAGAAGGACTGCATTCCAGAAGAGGGGACTGTACTCTCTAGGTATGAATATTTTGCATGAAGACGCATGGTAACTAATATATATATTTATAATTACATTAGATGTAAGTTTCATTATAATACGTTATTCTGATTGGCTAACATGTTATTCCGTAATCAATTGCATCAGACAATAACATTTATCATGCATGATGACACGAGGTCACACAAAAAAGTGCACAGATGAATTAAATAAAACTGGATAAAATTAGTGTTTTCATGATTTTAGCTAAAAAAATGTAATTATAAGTATTGAATACTTCTTTTTGAAACTTTATAGGGTTGTAAAAGCGTTGACCGTGCGTACATTTTTAGAATGAAGCGCTTCCGCGCTTCATACAAAATGTACTTCGGTCAACGCTTTTACCACCCAATAAATTTACAAAAAGAAGCATTCAATTCTTAAATACATTGGACCATATATAACCGGTGATACATTGGGTGTACCCTTTATACATTGGATATATCTGGTGAACATGACGTGTACAGCTAATACATTAGGCATACTCCCTGTAAATGTCGTATACAGGGCGTTTACTTTGTGCACAATATTGGTGAGTACATTGAACCATATACAACCGGTGATACATGGCCTATACACTTTTATACATCAGACATACACCCTGTACTTGTCGTATACGCAGTATACAGGGCGTTTACTTTGTGTACAATACTTGATGTGTATGTTGGACCATATATAACCGGTGATACATTGGAAGTACTTGGTTTACATGGCGTGTACACTTTATGCATTGTGTATATTCGGTGTACGCGTAATACATGGTTACACGCCATTATTTCGACAGCCCATTAGTCCGACAGCCCAAATGGTCCGACAACCCATTAGTCCCGACAACCCAAAAGTCCGACAACCCATTGCTCCGACAGCCCAAAACTCCGACAACCCATAAGTCCGACACTGATGGTATCAGGGGAAAATAAAATGTGTCTGTCTGTATTATTACGTTTATATATGTAATATTTTAACATATTTTAAGAAATAATCCCGTATATATAACATGAGGCTAAGGTAGTTCGAATACTTTCTATATATACTCAATTCGAAATCTGTATATATATAGAATAAAACAGAAAAGAATATGTCATTTTCCAAATTAAAGGATCTTAAAGAGCATACATGTATAAATCAAGAACAACCATTGGTGGTACGAGCTACTGATGACAACCCCGCCCAAACATTTCGGTAGACAGGAAGTGTTTGAGTTGTGAATCTGAAAAAGCATCACACAGTATAACTGACTTATAAAAATATTGAAATCAAATTTCAGAAATAATTTCTTGTAGTTCCTGAGTAAAATGTGACGACAGTTTTCAACTTGGCTGTCACATGTAATGCGTAATCAATTTGAAAAAGTATCACACGCCACAGCCGACTTCAATTAACCTTTCAGAAATCCTTGTAATGTAGTTCATGAAAAAAGATGGAACGAAAATATTTATGGGACGGACGGACAAACTGACGGATGGACGGTTAGACGATACGACAGACAGAGGTAAAACAGTCTACCCCCACTTTTTCGAAGCGGCGGTCTAATGATTGGGTCAACATTCATGACATTAAAACATTGCAATACTAATATGATATAATTATCTTTATAGCCCTATAAGCCTCGGTCACAATCGGAGCCAAGACAAAATAGAAAAAAAACCCAACTAACACATGGATATTAAATAACAGTCAGTATCAAGACATGTAATCCATAATCGTCAAAAAAACTAACAAATTGAATGTAATCATCATTTCCCCCCATAATAGTAAAGTTTTCTTGTGTTAACAAAATTTATCTTATTTATCTTTCTTTTTAAAGTTCTAACATGTGCTAGAAATATGGTGAAAGAGTTCCACCCTCAAATTATTATGAAGTGAGCATTCGATTGAAAAATAACTCCCATCCTCAACTTTATCAGCTGTACAAAACGATTGTTTTAGTATCGAGCATTTCCAATTCTTAATGTAATGGAAGAGCACTGATTGTGAATTAACATATGACCTACCTTTCTTAAAATCAATAATATTTAAATATTTTTCTTCTTCTTGAAAAATGCTTTAAATGAAAAACAAATGTCAAGTTTCCAACAAAACACATAATGTACTAAGTTTTTAAAATTAGACAATATGACAAAGACACAAGCAGGACAAGAATGTCACACATTGTCTTAGATTTTTTACTTTAATAAATAGAGAGGGTCTGTATACTAGTATATCAATGACCACTATGGATCGATTAGTAAACTTAGAATCGAAAGTAAATACGCTATATTTATATAGTAATGAATGTTCATGATATACAGATAAGCGCTAAAAATAGTAATGTGAAGTTTTGATACCTTTTCTGAAATTCTCCAGTCATTAAATCTTTTACAAAATTCATTGATTACAAAAGAAAGAAGATGTGGTATGATTGCCATGTTGAAGCAACTCTCCACAAGAGACCAATATGTCACAGATATTAACAATTATAGGTTACCGTACGACCTTCAACAACGAACAAAGCCCTTCCGCATACTTAGCTTTAAAAGACCCCGAACTGACAATGTAGAACAATTCAAACCAGGAAACTAGCGACCTTATTTATGTACAGAAATATGAACGAAAAACAAATATGTAACACATAAACAAACAACAACCACCGAATTACAGGCTCCTTACTTGAATGTTCATAACATACTAAATGTATGTTCATATTGAAATTGATAGAAAACCAAAAAAATGGGATAATTGGAAATAAAGGAGGAGGGATAAAAAAAAAGTATTTTCCTGTCCTCAATAACCTATGACTTATGATACTTTTTTTGCTCCAGTCATTCAATATTTTAAAAAATTCATCCAACAACACTTTACATACTTTAAACTACGCTCTGAATGCCCGCGATTTCGCGGGTGTGTTCTAGTATTTATTTTATATGTAGTTAATAGTGGGGAAAACATCAATCCCCTGATACGCGAAAAGGGGGAGCCGAAGATCTAGTTTGAAAGTCTTAGATGCATGATTTTTTTATTAGTTGTTAGTGGCTATGAACTACAGTGCTTTCAGATAACTCCAAATACTCTCAGATATGTTCCTAGTGTCTTTTTGTTGTCGGGATGTACATGTTCCCAGCCACATTCACTTGTTTTATTGTCCATCTGATGAGTTTAGCCTTTTTCAACTGATTTTTATAGTTCGTTCTTATGTTGAACTGTAATACCACTGTCCCAGGTTAGGGGAGGGTTGGGATCCCGCTATCATGTTTAACCCCGCCACATTATTTATGTATCTGCCTGTCCCAAGTCAGGAGCCTGTTATTCAGTGGTTGTCGTTTGTTTATGTGTTACATATTTGTTTTTCGTTCATTTTTTATACAAATAAGGCCTTTAGTTTTCTCGTTTGAATTGTTTTACTTTGTCATATCGGGGCCTTTTTTAGTGGACTATGTGGTATGGGCTTTGCTCGTTGTTGAAGGCGTACGGTGACCTATAGTTGTTAATGTCTGTGTCATGTTGGTCTCTTGTGAATGGTTGTGTTATTTGCAATCATACCACATCTTCTTTTTTATAAAGAAGGTAGATCGAGACACACATGCGAACAAATAGTGAACTAGAACAGCACATACTGATAGTGGACACACAAACAACGAAATATTAAGATAGATAAAGTACCTTTGCACTTAAAACGAATATGGGACGTGGGTAAAGACTGAGCAGTTGCCATTAGCATTTGTATTAACTCCAATATACTGAGACAAATATCCCGCATGGAAAAAGTAATTGTAATCAAGACGGACAACCACACATATCATAAAGAACGGAGTTGGTCTTTTTAAAGAAAATTTACCAATACACATAAGAAAAACGCATTGTCGGAATAATGGGCTGTCGGAGTAATGGGTTGTCGGAATAATGGGCTGTCGGAGTAATGGGCTGTCGAAATAGTGGGCTGTCGGAGTAATGGGCTGTCGGAATAATGGTTGTCGGACTAATGGGATGTCACCGTAATACATAAGGCATAAACCCTGTACATGTCGTATACAGGGCGTTTACTTCGTGCACAATATTTGGTGTGTACATTGGACCATATATAACCGGTGATACATTGAATGTACTTGGTTTACATTTCCTATACACTTTATACATTGGGTATATTTGGTGTACCTGGCTGCGACTGCAGAGGTCGCAATTTAAACAAAATTTAATGTGATTAGTTTGGACACAATATCTAAAATTGATGCAGCTCTGATACAGAATTTCACGAAACCTTTTCAGATAATAACTTAAGGACATACTTTATAGTTATGCATATCGACGGGAAATTGCGATTCAATTTTTTTTCTAGGAGTTACGCCCCTTTGAACTTATATACTTTAATGTACTACTGCAACAGTTTGTCATCGCAACTCCTCTGAAACCACACAACAGAATTTCAAGAAACCTTTTCAGATAATAAGGACATACTATGTAGTTGTGCATATTGACTGGAAATTGCGATTCAATTTTTTTTCTAGGAGTTACGCCCCTTTGAACTTATTTGCTTCAAATGTACTACTGCAACAGTTTGTCATTGCAACTCCTCTCAAACCACACAACAGAATTTCACAAAACCTTTTCAGATAATAAGGACATACTTTGTAGTTGTGCATATTGACGGGAAATTTCGATTCAATTTTTTTCTAGGAGTAACGCCCCTTTGAACTTATTTGCTTCAATGTACTACTGCAACAGTTTGTCATCGCAACTCCTCTCAAACCACAAAACAGAATTTCACGAAACCTTTTCAGATAATAAGAACATACTTTGTAGTTGTGCATATCGACGGGAAAGTGCGATTCAATTTTTTTTCTAGGAGTTACGCCCCTTTGAACTTATTTGCTTCAATGTACTTCTGCAACAGTTTGTCATCAAGAAGTTTTCAGTTTTGATTTTGATTTAGGTGCAATACCACCAAATCATGGAACGTCACATCTGGTTGCATACAAAAGTAGGTCTAAAAAAATATTCCCTTGAATTTGACCGTTGTAGGTAATTAATCTTACATTTTATTGCAGTAAAACTATTTCTGTGTCATAAACATATGTCTTTGGTATTTCAAAGCACCATTATTTTTTATTTGTGATTTCTATAGAAAATGTTGTCATCTTGAGGTTACATGGTGACTAAACCTTGTACACAGATAGAATTAAAGAACCTTAGTGAGCACGCTCACATACCCCACGTCCCCACATGTCATTGGAGAAATTAAATAAGTGTAAGAAAAACAAATTGTAAAAGAAAAATTAATTTCCTGCCAATATGCACATCTTAATAGTATGTCCTTATTATCTACAAAATTTCATGAAATTCTGTTGTGTGGTTTCAGAGGAGTTAAGATGACAAACTGTTGCAGAAGTACATTGAGGCAAATAAGTTCAAAAGGGAATCGCAATTTCCCGTTGATCTGCACAACTACATAGTATGTCCTTATTATCTGAACAGGTTTCGTGAAATTCTGTTGTGTGGTTTGAGAGGAGTTGCGATGACAAGAAACAGGACTGACGGACGGACTGACAGACGGACTGACGAGTCAAAAACATTATACCCTCCGCAACTCGTTGCGTGGGGTATAATAAGGGGAGAAATTTGATTGGTTAACTTCCAATGATGGTTATTTTCTTATATGCAATGAAATGTGATGTGAAACTTTTTCTATAGAACTGGACAGGATAAAACTTTACTCATGCCAAGTATTTCTTTATTTGAAACAAAGATAAATTCTGCACAATTTTTTGAAAAGTGCAAATTTAACAAAGACTAATAGGGGAAAATCAATGGTGGTATTACACCTAGAGCCTTTTTTCATAGTTTTTTCCATGAATTGTTGCTTGTGCTAAAAAATCTCAATTCCGTCCAGCAAGATTTGCAAGGATTGATGGTTTTTCTCCTCCATGTTGCTGTGCAAATTTCTCTAGATGCTGTTAACCTTGATTTGCTGGCTAAAAATCATTTCAAAATAACACTTCTTGTCAAAAAGCCTCATCTGTTGAATTTTCTTTTCTTTGTTTACATCAACCTTAAATGTGAACAAATAGTATAGCATTTATATTTAATATACTTGTCCGTGTAGGCCTTTGTAGGGAATAATGTTAAAATACCAATTTCGCTGCACCAGATGTGCAGATCAACAAATAGTTTTCATCAGTGATGTTTGAGGCCAAATTATTACCATGCAAAAAACATATATATTTTTTCTACCATGCATGACAAACATGTACATTTACAAATGTAATTTTAATACAATGGCATGCATTATCAATAAAATACTTTTTTGGGTTCTTTTTGTAAGGTATCCCTCTTTTCATTCACATTGACAAATGTAATTTTAATACAATGGCATGCATTATCAATAAAATACTTTTTGGGGTTCTTTTTGTAAGGTACGTATCCCTCTTTTCATTCACATTTATAACTTCATGTACAAAAAAATAATAAAGACAAAGTATAAAAGAGACTTTAATCAGTGCGGGGCCACTAGGATATTTGCCCACTTTGCACCAGCACTATGATGATTTCCTAGGCAGGGAATCGAACCCTGGTACACTGAAAAAGTCTCATAAATATACAATGATTATAATGGTAGCACAAATTTTTTGGGCAATATATACAATGGTTTACTTGAATGATCTGTTTGATATTCTAAAAACTTGGATCATAATTTCAAAAATCTAAAATTTGAAAACTTTTTAATAACTTTAATTAATAATCTAATTGATTTAAATTTTATACAAACCCACCTATACACAAGTTACTGTAAATTCATTTGCATTTTTTCCCCATTTAACCATATGCTCCGCAGTGCCCAGCTTTATATGACCGCAGAGGTCCAACCATGAACAGTTGGGGCAAGTATTAACACAACAATTAAGCTTGATATAGCTCTGAATTTGGATTGTGATTAAATAGTTGACACAACATAGGTTTCTATCACAGAATGAATTTTGTCTAAGATCTTAAACTTCGAAACTTCGAAACTTCAAAATTTTAAATTATGGTCCAATACCCACAATCTAATTACATGGCTAGATTCAGCATATCATAGAACCCCAAAATTCAATTTCTGATGAAATCAAATAACGTACAATTTTACACCCTTTAGATGTTTCGATCTCAATGTGGAGCAATTTAATTCTATCCGGGCCAAAATATTAAAAATCTAAATACATGGTTAGATTCAGCATATTGAAAAACCCCATACATGTATATTCTATTTTTGTTGAAGTTAAAGTGACAGCCAGGGCATAATGAACATGATGAAGTCCAAAATCAACACTTGTATTAACTATAAAGTTCTAAAAACATCTTAAACCCTTGAAAAACACCCTATAAAATTACAAGATTTAGTTTGTTCTATTGTCATTCTCTTACCCAGTTCAAACCCTACCTTTGATAAACATCATTCTCCCATCAACTTTTTTTATGCAGACACCACTGTATTGATCTGAATCATGCATCTGATGAGTAAAAACCCCTACAAAAGAGTTTTAAATGTTTTTTTATTTTTGTGCTTTAACACCACTATCTCAGGTTAGAGAGAGGGTTTAAAATTTGGATCCATCAAATACGTTTAACCTAACTGCAGTTATACTATATGCACAATATGCCTGTCCCGACTCAGTATCTTTAGTGGTTGTACATGTAGCTTGTTAATCTTTTTATATTAGACTGGCCATAAGTTCGTCCTACCTGAATTGTTTCACATTAGTACTCATTGGGGCTTGAATGGAGAGTTGTCTTATTGGTAACGATAACACATCTTTTTGTGATTATATTCATGTACAATGTTATCAGATTATAACATGGTATTTTTCATATCGCATGTATTATCAGCCCTAGGTGCAATATCAGCCCAAAAGCCGCATGGCTCAAGGGCTGATATTGACCGAGGGCTGATAATACATGCAATAAGAAAAATGACATGTTATGATCTTTTTATCATATGCTTCAACAATGGAGAATAATAACGGCTAAAATCATAATTAATCATTTTACGTGGTTACCAGATAGAGTTCAAAGAGTGAAAAGATTACGGACGTCGGACTCATAATTAAGTTCATTCGATATGAATACTTTCGATCATCTGCTCAACAGAGAAGAAAAATATTTTGTTATAGACGAATCGACAAAATATATAATTAAACAATATACATAATTAACATTGTTTGGAGGTCAACTTTTTTAAGCAACTTTCTAAATTATGTTTGAAACTGTTTTAAAAATGCAATTATTTTTAATAATTTGTTTGTTTCTTTTTTTTCTAATTATTTTACACAATATATTCTCAAGTATCCAAATATTGTTTTGTACACTTCTTTGTAAATTGATGTGTTTTCACTGAAAACGTTGCATTGAGGTGTATTTTCCGGAATTTTCCGAGTATCACCGGAATGCCATGCGATAATGTTACGGAAAGGCATGCGATAACAATCGAAGCAAATGATAAACTTTTCATATCAGCCCGCCAAGCACTAATCGAAAAATATGGAATTTACGTTAATTAAATGCTATTATCACACAGTTAAAATGATATGTTATTTAGTCTGAGTATATGATAAATATATATATTTCATGTATTTTTGATCTTATTACATTACCTTTGTGTTAAATCAAATCAGAAGAGGGGGACTTGAAAGTACATGTAATCCATGGCTAACAAAGATGTAGCAATATGGATGATTTTGAAAATTAAGCATGGGATCATGTAAAATGGCAATATTTACAATTGTAGCTACACTCTTGTCAGAGTCTGTATAAGAATTGTGAAAGTATAAAAAATGAAGTAAGGCTACTCTATTCTGACATGATATTGGGGGATTATCTAAAAATAATATGTATTAATTAAGAAATACTTTATCATGTTTATTGTAGTTTTAACATTGGTAGGCATTATAATATATTCATGATTATTTTTGCACAAGCAAAAGTGAAGGACCAGTTTAAAGTTCACAAAATGGTGTCTTGCATTTTGTCAAAATTGAAAAACAAAGAATTTAGTATTTCCATCAATTTTGTTCATTAAACATAGTAAAATGATGTCCATCTATAATAAAGCAGGTGTAATGGATAATCAGCAGTACCAAGAAATACTTACAAAGGTTTTGTTGAAAAAAAGTACGATCATTGTTACTAGTTCACATTTTAGAAAGATTTAAATAACCATAAATTGAAAGACTGCAAACTTCTATGAAATATGTTGAAGTTCTTCTATCAAAATAAAATCTATTCGATATTAAAGATTTTTTTCATTCTCAGAGTGCATCTTACAATTCAAAGTAGTAGATAGATTTGATAAGAACACATATTCTTCTATTTGTCTTTTAGTTTCTAAGCAAAAGGGATCTGCAAAATGATATTATTATCTCGCAATTTCAACAAATACATTACTATTTACTTTACCTAAGATGGGATGAATTAGATGCACTCAACATTTGTTTTTGGATTTGATATATTGTAATATAAGTGTTTAGGCCTGTCTTTCGTTTTTGTTAAAATGCTTTTTCCATATGGGTTTTTGTGTTTCTGTATTACATATGACGTAGCTCTGTACTTATACATTCTGTCAGAGAGTTACTTTTCTATGAATATGTTCTATGACTTGTTTTTTTACTGTTACGAATCACAGTTAATGACTAAACTCAACAAAGACCCATCGAAATTTATTTGATAAATTCAACAACACTTACCGTTATCTTGATGATATTTTTTCATTAAATAATCAAGAATTTTCTCAATATACTGCTGAAATTTACCCTAAGGAACTTACTTTAAATAAATCAAATTTATTCGGTAATAACTGTCCTTTCCTGGATTTAGATATTTCGGTTTTAAACAGGAAACTACACTCTAAAATTTACAACACAAGAGACGACTTTTCTTTCCCTATTGTTATTTTTTTCATTTTTAAATGGTGATGTTCCTTTGGCACCATCTTACCGTGTTTATATTTCACAACTTGTTTGTTATGCCCATGTCTGTTATGACGTTTTTAATTTTAACGAACGCAACCTATGTATTACTGGTAAATTATTAAAACCAGGGATATCATGGATATCTTTACCATAAATTACTTAAAACCTTTACTGAATTTTTCCATAGACATGATAGATATAAAGATTTGTTTTGAAGCTTGATTGTACCTGTAGCAAACTTATTTCATACCGGATAGCACATCCTCATTTTTACGGAAATGTTGTTAACAGTGCCCAGAAATTTAGAAATGATCCATGTAAACTTGTCGCTCCCTTAAATAACTTATTCTAAAAGGTTACCAATTCAACACTGTGATAAGATCATTGAACATTGTTTTATTGGTATAAATATTGATTTTGATATCAGTAGATTAAAAGATTAACTAAATATTACTGGTATGTTATATACATACATGTATACATATTCATGGATCTACAATCTGTCGATACCTGTAACTTGGCATTGCACAAGGTCATGTTTTTCTCTGGCTGTTTAAGACGTCTTTACACTAAATCCATTGGATGTTGGATGTGTACAGATTGATTGTTTAGTCTTAGTTGCATGATTTTTTATTAGTTGTTAATGGCTTTGAACTAGCTGTGTCAGATAACTGTGAGTACTCTCGAGCTCACATCTGTTCATTGTGTCTTTTTGTGTCGGGATGTTTAAGTACCCAGCCACGTCCACTTGTATTTTTTGTCTATCTGACAAGTTAATAAAATTGAGAATGGAAATGGAGAATGTGTCAAAGAGACAACAACCTGACCTTGGATAAAAACAATAGCAGAAGCTCACCAACAGGTCTTCACTGTATCGAAAAATTCCTGCACCCGGAGGTGTCCTTCAGCTGGCCCCTAAAAAAATATATATACTAGTTCAGTGATAATGAATGCCATACTAATTTCCAAATTGTACACAAGATCTAAAATTAAAATACTACAAGACTTGGGATAGGCGCAAAAATGTGGCGGGGTTTAACATGTTTGTGAGATCTAAACCCTCCCCCTATACCTCTAGCCCATGTAGAAAAGTAAACGCATAACAATACGTAAGCCTTTATCAACTGATTTTTATAGGTCCTTCTTATGTTGTACTGTTATACCACTGTCCCAGCTGGTTAGGGGAGGGTTGGGATCCGGCTTACACGTTTAACCCCGCCACATTATTTATGTACAAAAAATGTATGTACCTGTACCAAGTCAGGAGCCTGTAATTCAGTAGTTCGTTTGTCTATGTGTTATATGTACATGTACATATTTGTTTTTCATTAATTTTTTTACATAAATAAGGCCGTTATTTTTCTCCTTTGGATTGATTTACATTGTCTTTTCTTGGCCTTTTATAGCTGACTATGCAGTATGGGCTTTGCTCATTGTTGAAGGCCGTACGATTACCTATAGTTGTTAATGTTTGTGTCATTTTGGTCTTTTGTGGATAGTTGTCTCATTGGCAATAATATCACATCTTCTTTTTTATATGGCATCATTTAACTAGAGGCTTTAAAGAGCCTGTGTCGCTCACCTTGTTCTATGTGCATATTAATTAAAGGACACAGATGGAATCATGAGCAAATAGTGTTTTGGTGATGGCGATGTGTTTGAAGATCTTACTTTATTGAACATTCTTGCTACTTACAATTTTCTCTATCTTTAATAAACTTGGCCCTTTCCAAAAATTACTGTTAATTTAAAAGTTATCATGTACATATTTTTAAATTACTGTACAATATCTAAGATACAAGGTATACAGAAAAAGGAAAACAATTTTGGACATTGAACGAGTTACCAAGGCAACAAATCATGACTTAATAGCATCATGTGCATAATTTGTAAAATTTCTTGATTTTCTTTGTTGTTCGTCAAATTTTTAAGTATATTTTAGATTGAAAAGGAAGTGCCAACCTAAGAAACAACTTTGGTGATATTTTGTTAATAGCATAAAAGTTGTAATAAAGCATCTGTTAAATTATTATGATTATTTTGTTGTTTCTTGGCTGATATGTTTTCACAACAGATACATTGTATAAAGATAGCAAACTGTATAAACTCTGTATTTTTCATCGTTTTTGTGAAAACAGTATATATAATACCTAATTGTGACGTCATCACATAAAAATCTTCATGTTTTTCATGTTTTTGTTGATATTTCTTGATCCTAATATGCATTTTTAAACAGTATGTGCCAATTTGAAAAAAGTTATTTAAAATTTGTTTTGGCCTTAACCAGGCCGAGGTATTTCTTAGTACTGCTGATTATCAATTTCACCTGCTTTATTATAGATGGACATCATTTTACTATGTTTAATAAACCCTACTAATTTACCCAACTTACTGAATTAAAGCAAGACAATCATAAGTCATGTAAGTATAGATCTGAGATGTTCCTCAATGTTTAGAATAAAAAGATTGACGTGAGGGTAATGCTCTGAGCCATCGGTATAAGTCTACAAATTGCTCTAAAGCAATTGTATACCAAAAATTGTTGAAAATTGACTATAAAGGTCAATAACTTCTTTAGGGGTCACTTGACCATTTTAGTCATGCTGACTGATTTGTAGATCTTACTTTGCTGAACATTATTGCTTTTACAGGCTATCTCTATCTATGATACTTTTCAAGATAATAACCAAAAACGGCAAAATTTCCTTAAAATTACTAATTCAGCCCAGGGGCAACCCAACAACCAGGTGTCAGATTCCCCTGAATATTTCAGGACAGATAAATCTTAGCTTGATAAACAATTTTAACCGTGTCAGATTTACTCATAAAAGCTTTGGTTTCAGAGTTAAAAGCCAAAATCTACATTTTACCCTTATGTTCTATTTTTAGCTATGGTGCCCATCTTGGTTGGTTGCCCGGGTCAATGGACACATTTCTTAAACAAGATACCCCAATGATGATTGTGGCCAAGTTTGGTTAGATTTTTGTAAATTAAAAATTTTTGTAAATTAAAAATTAAAAGTTAATAATATATGTAAACATGGTAAAAGACAATGGACGATGAAGACTGACGTGAAAAGATGAGAAAAGCTCACTTGGCCCTATGGGCCAGGTAAGCAAATCAGACATGGAGTCTATCCATGCTAAAATTTTACAAACATGCCTATCGGAAACACTTGCAATATTGGAAAAATCATGGTGTATGCAATTTTATCCCCACCAACATGACCAATGCAATGTCTAAAGGGAAACAAACAGGAAGAAACCTATCAAAAAATCAACAGACCATTTATACAGCCACCAGTTGAAAGAAGTTCAGGCTGACAAAATATTATTCGTACGAAAAGAAAATTCGCAAAAGAATCCATCTACCATTTTGTCTTACATGTCTTAGTACTAACACGAATAAATAGAACAATTTTTTTTATACAAAGAAGGGCTGCAAGGTATGTGACAACTGCTAGACATGATGGACTCCCTACAATAACTAAGAAAGGAAACCAGACTTGTTATGTTTTACAAAAATGACAGAAACATGTTTGAAAATATATATCATGAATATCTGAAGAAGCCATTTGCGCCAAGGAATAAATGAATAAACAGAAAAAACATAATGTACATCTAAAACTTAAAAGACAACCAAGTAACACACTCGCATATGCATATTGATGTCCTTCATGCCACAGATCATTGAGTTTAACTACTACATTGTATATCATAAGAAGACCATAAGAATGATCCAGGGGAGGATCCAGCAATTTAAAAAAAAGGGGGGGGTATTCCAACAATAATTATGTCCCCATTTAAAGCTTCAAACTCCCCTGGATCCGCCAATGTGATCTACCACCAGATATGCAACAGGCAGACAGACACCAGACGGCTGATGCATCCAAAAGGTCAAAGTGGCAATTTTTAAAGCTCAAATTTCACAAGTATATCAATTTCACTGGATCTCATCACCTGACTAAACAATCGTCTTGTTAAACAGAAAACAAATATAAAATATCTTAAATCTTTGACTTGTTGAAGAAGGAGTATATTTCTTTATTTACATGCATGATTTATATATAATTTAAATATCCGACAAAACAGTCAGAAGCAAGCTTCCGTACAACCAACATGCATGAGTAACGAATAAACAATAAAAAGATAAAAAAAAACTTATTTCTTCAATCCATCAAAAATACATCTATCTGCAACAATACGTTAAAATTCAGTTGAAAGATTGACATATAAAATAATGATTATATAACGGAACGATTTTACCTGCAAGCTGCCATTTTGTCCTATTTAATCGAAGCGAATGAAACCAAAGGTGTTCCGAATAAGATCTTCGAAAGAATATATGTGAAATTTCAGACGTGCTACTCATATATATGTCGAATATTTTTTCTATTTCTTACAATTTCTTGGAGAAAATTAATCGAAAACTGCAGAAAGTTCCCACCACTTTACTCAAATAATAATATAAGTGATATATATCAGTTTTTTTGGTGGAAAACCAAAAAAGGCGAATTAGCCCAAACGCCCGTTTATAACTCCAGCTAGATATGCACTTTACAGACGGTCATATTTCATAAACCGATAATTGTTCAAATAGTTGTCCGATATAAATGTTTGGAAGCGTTTTGGGGAGATATTATCTAGCTGTATATCATATTAAAACCACAAAATGATAACATTAACATAACAGGTTGAAATTAGTACAAACCTTTGGGCGAATTTTTTTCAATTACCCCAAAGAATTTATTACCCCAAAGGTACCAATTTTACATATAAACGGACACCAACAATTCATATTTCGATTATATATATATATATATATATAGTGTCTAAAAATAGCAACAATCAACATTCAATCTATCTAGGTGTGGATCAGTTTGTAAATAAACTAATGCAGTTACTGAATTGAATTATATAATCGTCTAAGAATGTAACTTTAACACACTAATGAATGTTATAAAATTAGGTGTTATATTTTATATATTATTCACGCAATATTTCGCTAAACAAATTAGCTTCATCGGGCGTGTGCATCTATCTAGGTGAAATCGGATGCATGACAAAAAATATCTTTGTAGCTTGAGCTAAACAAAAATTTAACATATTGATTGATGATCTGTATAAAACAAATTTTTGCCGTTTATTGTACATAAATATTTTTTTCAAAATTTAAAACAAATAGTTGTTTTAGTTAAATAGAAGTAAAATTGATGATTTATTCCTTTGGTTTCGGGTAGAACTGTTTTTCATCCCTCTCATTAAGTCCATCAGGTTCAAGAGTACGTAGCTGATGCATCCAGAACCTTTCTCTCTTTTTTCTCATTTCGGAGTCCCAATTTTGGTTTACCTCAATTATTTGAAAGGTGATATTTTCAAAAGTATGTCCTGTTCTTAAGAGGTGTCTCGTAATTGGTCAGTTTCTTCCTTTTGTATAGAACGACCGGTGGTTGTTTAGTCTGATGTTGAATGTGGTTTCTGTTTCCCCAACATACTGCAGCTTGCAAGTTCCACAAGTAAGAATGTAAATACTATTTTCCGTTTTGCAATTAGATGTAACATAGATGTTGTATCGCTGCTTTGTTACTGTGCTGCTGAAAGAGTGGTCAGTGTTGGCGGCTTTACAGCACTTACAGTTGCGTCTACCGCATTGTTTGTAACACCCAAATTTAGAAGTTTCGTGTTTCTTTACTTTAGATGTCACAAGTATGTCTTTGAGATTCTTGGGTCTGCGATAGGCAATAACAGGAGGTGATGGAAAAATTTCTTTTAAGGAAGAGTCATTTTCGATAAGAAGCCAGTGCTTTCGGATAGAAGATGAAATATTTGTCAAATCGGGATGGAAGGTTACAACAAACGGAATTCTATCTGCACGGGTCGTCTTATCTTTGTATTCCATGAGGCTAGCACGATCTTTTTCTTTGGCTTTATCAACAGCGTCTGAGATGTTTTGGGTTTTATATCCTGTAGATTTCAGTTGTGTTTTGAGTTGTCCCAAACGATAGTTAAGTTTGGATTCCGAGGAGCAAATTCGCTTTAGTCTGATGGCTTGACTGTAAGGTATACTCCTGGAGCAGTGTTTCGGGTGACAACTTTTTGGAGAAAGGAACTGGTGTTTATCAGTTTTCTTTGTGTGGAGATCAGTTGTCATGACCCCGTTTTTTACAAATGTGGTGGTGTCGAGAAAAGCAATTATCTCGCTTGAAAATTCAGATGTAAATTTAATTGAGTGATGGAACTGGTTACAATGATCTAAGAAATCTTGCAAATGTTCTGCAGTATCGTTCCATTTCATGTCAATATCATCAATAAAACGGAGCCATGACAAGGGTTTGTATGGCATACTCAAAAGGATGCGTTCTTCGAGATCCCCCATAAAAATGTTTGCAAAAGAAGGTGCCATTTTTGTTCCCATACTAGTTCCGTCAATCTGTAAAAAGTGCTTGTCGTTGAAAATAAAGTTGTTATTTTCAAGAACTAGCTTGAGCAATTGAACTAGACAGTCAGTTTGGGGATGTTTATCCTTTCGAGTATTCCATACTTTTTCACATGCGGCTATTCCTTCATCTTTTGGAATATTTGTGTATAAAGAACACACATCCATTGAAACCAAAATTGTGTTGTTGGGTAAAGGGCTTAAGGAATTCATTTTCTTCAAATAGTCAGTCGTATCTTGAATATGAGATGGTAGTTGTTTAACATGTGGTCTGAGGTGGAAATCAACAAATTCTGAAATTTTTTCGGTGGGATGGCCATTAGCAGATACTATAGGTCTCCCTGGAATCCCTTCTTTGTGGAGTTTAGGAAGTAAGTAAAATCGGGGTCATGACAACTGTGAAAAACGGGGTCATGACAACTGATCTCCACACAAAGAAAACTGATAAACACCAGTTCCTTTCTCCAAAAAGTTGTCACCCGAAACACTAAACATATAAAGTAAAGAAACACGAAACTTCTAAATTTGGGTCACTGCGTTGGATAAAAACCGCAATTTTTATACGTGTGCATGTCAAACAAATTTCGCTGTAGAAGGGTCTAAAAACAGCACAAACAACACTTTCCAAAAGACCAAAAGAGTGAAAAAGTATATTTAAACAAAACGCATTTGACTAACAGGTCGAACAACTGATGTTCTTTAACCCTGCTGACTGCCATTGGCGATTGCCAAATAAAATTGATCACAAGATGTAACAAAATGGATCTTAATATAAATTTAATACGTCACAGAAAAAAAAATGTTAACTTGTGGACATGATGTTGTTCCACAAACATTCGGTGTCAATATTTCTTATATACAAGACACATTACCTGACGATTAGGTTTTTTATATATATATACAAAAACTCACTCTATCTTTCTCTTTTACCACACTTACCAGGATCAGGAATCTGAACAACATAACTGTGTTCAATTCTTGTTCTTCTTTGCAAATCTTTAACTTTATTGTTTGTCTTTGAAACTACACCTACAACACATTTTATTTAAATATATAATTTTTAATAAAAATGTTAAAAAATAAAAGAGAATGCTATGCACATCGCATACAACGTTTTCCTATGAAAAAGTGATCCCTTCTTTGTTCCTAACCTCAATAAAAAAATATAGTTACACTAAATTATGGTCAAGGATTTATTAGACAACACATGCACCAGTGGATATTCTAATCCTCCTATTTCAAAAGTGTTAAGTAGGAGAACATTTAAAACATGTACATAAATGTAACAAATATTTTTGTTATTTCTAATTAAGGAATTCAAATCATATTCGAAAAATTATAAAATAATAACGTTTGCTAGATATACCTTAAGGTGAGGGTCTACATGTTATTAATTTGCCAAAATGTTATTTAATTCATGATTGTTATTTCATAGATAGAATGGGTCAGTGTTATTTATAAAACTTACATGTTATGAACAACTGCCAAGTTATATAGATTATACACGGAAGACACAATTTCATGTGATGGAATGAAAAGTAAAGGAAAAAACTTTGAGGTAAAAATTTAGCTCTTATAGTATTGCTGCCGGAAGACGCCATATATACATTTAAGCAACATATGGTTTCTGTACTAGATAATTATTAACTGGTGACACGTCTTAGTGAAAACATTAATCTATATACATCCATCTATTAATTTATCTATTAATACTTGCTTAAGATAACTTATGAGTTGTAAAATATCATGTAAAGACAAAGGAATAGGGTATATATTAATGAAGTAATATACATTCTGGAGGAAAACTGGATATGATCGTTGCAAAACAGAAACTAGCTGTTTATTTACTTCGTGACACACTGACTGTTAGAATATTTTTGATTTATTTAAACAAAAAAACCCACACTTACTGTCTAAAGTATTCTGCCGTATTGCTGTGGTTCTCCTAGATTTGAATATGATATCATAAACATGTCAAATATAAAACTCAATTGTTCTCTATTTTCGCTATTTTGAATTTTTAAAGGCCAAAACACTTTACCTGTGGAAATTAAGATCGATCAACAGACATGTGTGGAAACTGTCATGCACCTATGATTAGGATTATAATTACACTTGGCCTTTCTCAAAGTGTAAAAATAAACCGTCGACCCGAAACAATGTAACGATAGTATTTTTGTTATGTAGTTGAACATCGATAGTTTCTAATAAACATAAGAATAAGAATATTTTCCCAATTAAAGGGCCCTATAAAGAACATTCATCACGTTACACACAAGTTCATAAAATTGGACATAGATAAGAGACAATAAGAAAATAATATCGTTCTTATTTACAATACAATACAAATATGTTTAAAAAATAGTGAAATTGTGTACAAATATGTACAATATTTAAATATTTTAATAAAAATAACTTCCGGCCCAATGGACCTATAAGTCACTTATGTTGAACATGAATATAGAATGTTGAAATATGAATGTCGAAAAAGAATGTTAAATGTTAAAATCCGAATATTGAAAACGATTGTTGAATAATGAAAATCAAATATTGAAAACGAATTTTAAATGTAGTAAATGAACGTTGTATGTTGAAAACGAATGTTGAATGTTGAAAACTAATGTTGAATAGTGAACATAAATGGTTAGAAGTTGAATATTAAAACAAAAGTTGAATGATGAAAAAGTATGTTTTATGTTGAAGACGAATAATGAATGTTGAAAGCGAATGTTGAAAATGAATATTAAACATTTGGTATCCAAATAATGAAAACGATTTTTGAATGTTGAAAACGAATATTGAAATTGAATGTTGGTAGTTGATCGTTAAAAACGAAAGTTAAATATTGAAAACAAACGTTGAATGAAGACGAATATTGAATGTAAAAGTCGAATGTTCAATGTTGAAAGAGTATGTTTTAAAGTTGTAATTCGAATGTTAAAAACGAATTTTGAATGTTGAAAATTAATATTGTGATAGAATGTTGGTAATTAGATATAGGAAGATGTGGTGTGAGTGCCAATGAGACAACTCTCCATCCAAATAACAATTTAAAAATTAAACCATTATAGGTTTAAGGAGGCAGACCTTGGTTCAGGGAGATAACTCTTTACATCAGTAATGTGTTTGTAAAAGTCACGTTTAATCAACGTATTTTAAGCATTTACCTGAAACAGATTGAAAATAATCTATGTAACATAGAAGCTTAGAATATATAAATGAAAATGGTTGACACAAACGTACTGATGATTTTAAGAGTTACTTCCCTTAACCTAGGTCTACCTCCTTAAGTACGGCCTTCAACACGGAGCCTTGGATTGTTAAAAACGAAAATCGAATTTCGAAAACGAATGTTTAAAGGTAAAAAAAATTGTGTTTCATATTTTAATGTATTGGTTAAAATAAATACTAAAAAAATATTGGTAGTCGTATGTGTGTCCTCGTAATACCTATAAAACAGGTAACTTCATGGTTCATCGGGGAAAGTGCAACGTGATTGTCTCCCTTTGTTCCTGAATGCTGGTGACGTCATACGTGTCCTATCATAAATGTAAACAAACAAGCATGGCCGCGAATATGTGAACGACAATACAACGAATCAACTATGGACTATCGATTCCCAGACGATGAACGTGAACAGATAGACGTTGCCAGTACAATCATACATGTATGCTCCTGTAAGTCAGAGCCAGAGGCATGCCGGTGCCGAATCGGTAACGGGACAAAAAGCCAACATTTTCTACATCCTTGTGAGAATGGAAACGAAATAGATCTTTAACAGCCTGCCGTCTTCAAAATCTCTCATGGTGCGTAATTTATATAGTAAAATAATGTATTTAGGCATATTTTTTGTGAGTCCGAGATTACTCTGACATCCAACGGCTGTTTCGTATGACAAGCTGGGGCCCTCGGCACGACCCCAGCATGTCTGGAAAAACCGTTGGACGTCAGTCATCTCGGACAAAATTCTTGTAATCAGATAATAATGATAAATTCAAATATGTATTGCCATATAAGTAGGTTGGAATACACAGTACATGTGCATTGCGACCTTAAGCTGTTGAGGGAGGGGTTGGCAGGGAACATGAGAATTTGAGGGGGTAGGGAGCTGGAATTGGATGGGTTAGGGAACAGGAAAATTATCAAAGACTCCTGCCCACCTCTCTTCAGTTTAAGTTTAGATAAAAAGGAAAAAAAAGGGGGGGGGGGTGAGATTTTGTTTGATTTGATTGAAAATGAAGGCCTGAAATGGAAATGTCTTCAAATGATACTACCAATTCTTCCCTTTCTGTATGATATACATCATTACAATGTACAATGTATGTAACAATATAGTGGGTAATAAAAAGAAAAGCAATTGTGTGTGGTAATGTACAGTGAATCTACATGTGTGCACTATATATTATATATGTAGACAATTTTTGTGATGAATTATTGAACATCTCTGAATAAATTATATTTATAGTCACTAGTCAGTCCTAATTTTGAACAAATTTAGCAAATTTACAGTACTTTAATACATGAGTTGGTGAAATATCTTCATACATGTACATTTGTGTATGTCTTGGTGTGATGTACGTGTATATACATGTATATATCAACACATGGGGAGGGTGGGTGCATGTTTGATCATGTTGATTGTTTAAATTTTAAGTTGTGAATGGAATAAATTAAGAAAATATATTTCTCTCTTTTTTTAAATTCAATATATGATGATTGATCAACTTGGCAAACTTGCTACAGTAAGAGACTTGCATTTATGCTTATTAATTTGCTTGAACAGAGCAATTCTCTCTATAAACTCCATCTTATAAATATCAAAGTATTTAGAAAACTTGTTAAGGAAAGTCATGGCTTTGTTTGTAATCAATTGCACTTTGTAATAATATTATATTTGTCATACACATGACACATGTACATTGTACATGATAAAGCCCAAGTTAATTGGGTTTAGCTCTTGCAGAGTTGTTGATATACTTTATATATCCCTTTTGATTGATTTTGTCCGACCCAAACCATACCTTCTTGTTCATGTTGTATTATGAATACATGGGTGAATACCTTCAAGAAAATAATCCATTTCATTTGATCCAAATCATATGATTTATGAGTAAGTATACTGTCACATTGCTTAATTATGCCAGTAGCAAGTAACCCTTCATTATACACTAACTTGTACTACTTAAATGACTATATTCTTTTATTTTGCCAACACAATTATCGGAATTCCAATGGGGACTAACTGTGCACCACTTATTGCGGACCTCTTTTTGTATTGTTATGAGTTACAATTTATGACAAAAATAAGCAAAGACCCATCAAAACAACATCTGATAAACAAATTTAATAATACTTTTAGACATTTGGATGATATTTTGGCTCTCAATAATGACGACTTCAGTATGTATATTAATGACATTTATCCTGCTGAACTTACTTTAAATAAAACTAATACTAACAATGACCACTGCCCTTTCCTCGATCTTGATATCTATATCACTAACGGAAAGCTGAATACTAAAATTTATGATAAAAGGGATGATTTTTCATTTCCTATCGCTAAGTATCCGTTTTTAGATGGTGACGTTCCCTTGTCACTATCTTACGGTGTTTATATATCTCAACTTGTACGACTCGCTCGTGTATGAAACAATGTTTTAGATTTTAACGAGAGAAATTTATGTATTACTGAAAAATTATTACACCAGGGTTTTCGATATCACAAACTAATAGATCTCAACATGCAGACTTCTTATACGTTCAGGTTTTTCACATCCAATTTTTTTATGGAAATATTCTTTACAAAGCACAAAGGTGTCAGTATTCACCTCAGAAACTTACAAAACCTTTGAATAGAATTATTAAGAAGGGATACAATTACGATACTGTTGTCAAGTCATTAAAGATTGCATATTTTGGCGTTAATATTGAGTCACTGATAAGGTATTTCCGTCGGAACTAAACACATTTATTCTAAAAACAGTTGTTGGCATGACACGGGTTATATTCTTCTCATATATGTTATGATGGTATGATACTAAACCCCTAACGGGAAGGATTGTGCCTGATGTTCATATGATGAAATCATAGTCTTTCAGGATGTTTAATTGAAGTCTGGAGCTGGCATGTCAGTTAACTGCTAGTAGTCTGTTGTTATTTATGTATTATTGTCATTTTGTTTATTTTCTTTGGTTACATCTTCTGACATCAGACTCTGACTTCTCTTGAACTGAATTTCAATGTGCGTATTTTTATGCGTTTACTTTTCTACATTGGTGAGAGGTATAGGGGGAAGGTTGAGATCTCACAAATATGTTTAACCCCGCCGCATTTTTTCGCCTGTCCCAAGTCAGGAGCGTCTGGCCTTTGTTAGTCTTGTATTATTTTAATTTTAGTTTGTTGTGTACAAATTGGAAACTAGTATGGCGTTTATTATCACTGAACTAGTATATATTTGTTTAGGGGCCTGCTGAAGGACGCCTCCGGGTGCGGGAATTTCTCGCTACATTGAATACCTGTTGGTGACCTTCTGCTGTTGTTTTGTTATTTGGTCGGATTGTTGTCTATTTGACACATTCCCCATTTCCATTCTCAATGTAAATTATAAACAAATATTTGAAAACAAGTGAAACTGCGAGCTACTGCTCACTGATGATACCCCCGCCGCAAGTGGATAAGATTAATAGTGTAAAAATATCCAAGTGTTCGGTAAACAGGAAGTTGTCGAGTGATGAATCTGAAAACGCATCACACGGTATAGCTGACTTATTTAAATCCTGAATCCAAATTTCAGAAATCCTAGTATTGTAGTTCCTGAGAAAAATGTGACGAAAATTTTCAACTTGGCTATCATGTGTAAAATCATACAAGTTTTTCGGTAAACAGGAAGTTGTAGAGTGATGAATCTGAAAACGCATGACACGGTATAGCTGACTTATATAAATCCTGAAACCAAATTTCAGAAATCCTTGTATTGTAGTTCCTGAGAAAAATGTGACGAAAATTTTCAACTTGGCTATCATGTGTAAAATCGTACAAGTTTTTCGGTAAACAGGAAGTTGTCGAGTGATGAATCTGAAAACGCATCACACGGTAAGAATAAACTCATGATAGAAACCAGGACTAAATTAAGTATATACCCCAGACGCGCGTTTCATCCACAAAAGACTCATCAGTGACGCTCGAATCCAAAAATATATATAAAAAAAAGCCAAATAGAGTACGAAGTTGAAGTGCATTGAGGACCAAAATTCCTAAAAGTTTTGCCAAATCCAGCTAAGGTAATCTATAGCTGACTTATATAAATCCTGAAACCAAATTTCAGAAATCCTTGTATTGTAGTTCCTGAAATCCTTGTATTGTAGTTCCTGAGAAAAATGTAACGAAAATTTTCAACTTGGCTATCATGTGTAAAATCATACAAGTGTTCGGTTAACAGGGAGTTGTCAAGTGATCAATCTGAAAACGCATCACACGGTATAGCTGACTTAGATAAACCCTGAAACCAAATTTCAGAAATCCTTGTATTGTAGTTATTGAGAAAATACGACGAAAAATATTCATGGGACGGACGGACGGGCAGACAGAGGTAAAACAGTATACCCCCCTTTTTTTAAAGCGGGGGTATAATAAGGGACTGTCATATAAAAGATTATACACATACAGGTTAGCACGCGTTTGTTCTTATAATCGTATATATACATATTTTGTATATGCACGTCTCGGTTCATTGAAAATGGTTTATTATAATCTTATAATCAGCACAAAATTTATGGTAATCCTACTCTGGATAATTTCATATCTTACATTTTGTGGCTAGTTCTTGGTAATCTCTTGAATTAAAATTTACGATAAGATTTATGTGATTACTTGGATTTTCATAACTTATGTAATATTTGTTAATTATCCACTTCTCATCATGTGCATTAATATTTAAAAACGAAGATAAATGAATGATATCAATTATCTCCTTGACGGAAACACGTTGATTTGACCTGAATGAAATATTTTATTAATATACATAATAGCATGAAATGAAAACTCGGACAAACTAATTTCGTTTTCCCGAAACCGCATTACCCCTATCGGCGCTTTGATGATTAATCCCGAGATTGCTTTAACATGGGTATTTTAAATCAACACGTTATTTCCATCTCTAAGAATAGATATCATATTATTAAATTTAGTGGTGAAATCGAAATTTATTTGATGAACTCTTTATTATACTGATAAAGTAATAATAAAAATATTTATTTTAGATTTTTAAAGATTGAATTAATTTCTTATTTGATTTAAATAATAAAAACGTTGAGATAATGTTAATGACAAATTATGTAAACACACATATGCATCACTATTCGTTAATCCTCTTAAACATGTAAATTTTGATGCTGGTAGAGTTGTCTTTTGTAAACAGATGTCTTTATATAAGCCATAGCAATTATTTGGAAGACATGCAAGAAACTTCATGATATTTTTTCCATCGACTGCATTTAAAAAAAACCCATACACAAATCATTCAATACAACTCACAGTCATAATTAATATAGTTAACTTGATGAGCAGTATGGTCGAATTGTCCAATTCAACCTTAACTCAAGAAAATATCTTGAAACATGCATATCAAGCTGTGTGCCCCTTTTTATTTGTCTTAAAAGTTTCTTTTTAGAAGGAAGATAGAGCCGTTTGTTTTTAATCCATATTAAATTCTGTTTCACAGTTAATATTTATTATCAATACAATAATTGGATCTCAGTCTGATGGTTACAAAATTAAATGTGCTGCATTAAGTTAACTATAAAAAGACTAGCTAGTTGCATAATATCAAGACTGCATGGTTGTCCTTCTCCAGACATCTTAATTGTTTACTGTGTGTGTGTTGGTCTGTGTGTGTGCTTTATTATATCAGATTCATCAAAATGAATGTATTCCCCACACCTATGTTTATATTCATGTTAAAGGACAAACAACTTTGATTAATATCAATCTTTAATTATTTTACCTTTCAAGTTCAGCATACAGGAAAACATATTTTTAAAACCTTATTGGGTTTTAGGAGGCTCCTCTTTTTGACTAGTCCTTGTCATGGGATACAATTTTCTTCTGATTAGATCCACCTTCTGATAATCACTAAATTTGACAAATGAGCTGGTGTCCTCATTTCGGCTTATACCAAGAAACAATGCCTTATCTTCAGTCAGGTCACAATATATATTTACGCCTCTAAATCTAAATGTTTAGTCTTTTGACTTTCTATAAGCTGCTTTTTGAGCCTTTATGCTATGGTTGCCATCAATGACATGTATTTTATATGTTGATAATTTGTCTGTTAACAAAACTTAAGTTTTGGCTTTAGTTTCCAAAAGTACCAAAGTCGTGTTTTGTACAATGCCAATATGTACAGTACGAATCAACGAACTAGTCAATTCTTAATTGGTTGAACAATTCCATGGGATCGAAGTTTTCTCCCCTTATTGTTTTTTTTGCTAGGTAGTCCACAACGTGGTAACGTGCTGGGTCTCTTGTTGTTAGACGATCCAATGACTATAATGGGTTGTACAGCATAAGGGGATGGCGCTGACATAAGCTCTTGAAGGGTTGGTTGTTTGGGTTGTTGAATTTGAGGTGGCTGAGGCTGCTGAGTTTGAAGTTGTTGCTGCTGTTGTTCCTTGAAAAAATTCGTATCGATTTAATAAATTAGAAAAAAACTTTCCTCAAATTGTTTAAAAAGCTGCTCCAAGCCTTCCTTCATATTGGTAAACTCAAAAACTTATCCCAGCCATGAGAACACATCTTCCTGGATTTCGCGGATTATTATTTTACAAGTTTATATAGTCATTTACTTTTGTGAACACTACCGCCATGTGACGTCCAAAAGAGGTACGCATCTCCATATTTCTCCTGATACTTTGTTTTTTGGTAAAAGCGTAACTTTCCATAATTGTAAAACGTTTATTTATCTCTTGTCTTGAATATGCATCTGTACTTGGTGAATCATATGGTACATGCGGTTGACCTCCTTTATCAACTAATACTGCCTGGGGCATAACTATGGTCTTGTTTACCTTCTCTCTGTAATTTTATATAAAAAAAAATCTTTTAATTACCTTGTATATTTCAGTAGGGCTAGATACAAATGTATCTTCCATATTCCAAAAAAAAAGAAAATAATAAAACCAAAGACAATGAAATAATTATACTCGTGAAAATTATGTTTCACATTTGTATCATACCAAAATGTGGAGTCTATGACACGATTATTTCTGTCTTTGAAATTAACCAGCAAAGGGAAAATCTGAAATCTGAATTTTATTTTATCGTCCTTTGCTTGACCATATTTTTTAATTTTTTTATCAATTTTGGGATAATATTTAAGAACCATCCTTCAGAAGTCTCTTCCGAGAGAAAGGAATACGATGTACATAAAATAACAAAAAAATTAAATCGTGATAAAAATTATAATCTACAGATCACTTAAAAAATACTTTATGATAATAATTTCTTTGTTTGCGGGTTGAAATGAAAGCTGTAGAAAATTATTGATCAATAGATTCAAGAAGCTCAAGAATACAGATCAACTTAAAATGCAGGCAAACATCATGTATTCCGCTTGAAAATAAGAACAAGTCCGTAATCACGTTAAAATGAAAAGAATCATAAAATGTGTAACATATTTGTTTTTTTTATATACTTAAGGCCGTTTGTTTTCTCATTTGAACTGTTTAACATTGTCTTATCGGGGCCTTTTATAGCTGATTATGCGGTATGGGCTTTCCTCATTGTTGAAGGCCGTACATTTACCTATAGTTGTTAATGTCTGTGTCATTTTGGTCTCTTAATTGAAGACAGTTGTTTCATGGCAATCATACCACATCATCTTTTTTATATTGTCATTAAAATAGTAAGATTTTACTGTATATATACATGTAATATTATTGTGGTCTACCGTAAAGAAAAACGTGCAAAAAGGTCTAAATACAAGTTTTTAGTCATGAATGAACATGATGAAGGTATTAGCAAAAAAGAGTAAAAGTATGATAGATCTAAACAAAGTTTCACATAATAAAGTCATCAATATCTATTTTAACTAAATATTAAACAATTTTTTCCGAGTTGAACATTTTTGGATAAAAACAAGCATTCTGCGAGTAATACAAGGCAATACATAGTCCCCAACCCGTTACAAATTCATTGTTAATAATGGAACAAAAATTTGATCTATTATTTGTCATAATGTAAACTACATAAAAATATCGAGACAAAATCTTCCAGCAAAACGTAAAAACTTGTTGAATTCTGACTATCTAAGTGAATTTCCTATGTCCAAAGACCAAAACTCTGCACACAAATATCAAACTGGAACAAAATTGAATCACTAAATACCAAAGCAAAGAAAAAACATTCAAATTGTCATTTTGTCTTTAAAAAAATGAGTTATTTCCGTTTGAAACAGAAGTCTTCTAATGAATAAATATTTCATCAAAAATTTAATTCTAGAGAAAGGGCTTCAACTGAACAAGGAGAAAAGCTTATAAAGCGTGAATAATGAATTTGACCTGTAACTTGTCATGATAAATCAAATTAAAATCTACAAGCACAAAAAAGTCTTATTAGCCGAACTGACAGATAGACAGACTGATGACAGGCAGTGCAAACCTAAGTCCACTTAGACGTTAGCCGTTAGGGGACTAAAAATCAAAATCTCAAAGTATCAACAAACACGAAAGAGGTGCTCTATGGAGAGGGGACATTCAAGATAATTTTGGAAAAGCTTTCGATTTTTGAAGAAGTAGGGTTACCTCAAATGTCTTTTATCTTGATTTAATCTGAGATATAAGTCAAAAACTTTTATATGGCACATTATATATGCAAACATAATTTTTTTTCGTAGATAAAACAAAATGGCCACATTTTTTTTACATACGCTCTAATAGACACAACTTTCTAATCAAGACACTCAATGAGTGATTGGCCCTACAATTAAAAGTTTCAAAGAGGAAGATTTTTTTAAGTACACGTATGTTTACAACTCTGTTTCATATAACAAGCTTTTTAAAAGACTGTCATCAATTGAAAGTATGTAAAAACCAGGTGCACCGCAGGGCGCAGCTTTATACAACCGCAGTGGTTGGACTCTGAACAGTTGGAGCAAATTGAATATGGTCACAATGTTCAAGCTTGATGCTGTCTGAATTTGGAATGTGATTGAATTTTTGGCAAAAAAAAGGTTTTTGTTACAAAATAAATGTGGCCAAATATCAACAAATCTATTGCACAATACTGTGTAATTGAAGATTTCTTCTTGAAAATTTTGAAAAATTGAAATTTGAAAAAAAAGAAAAGAAATCCCTTAATTTTTTTAACAAATTCCCCCCAAACTTATTGAAACCCCCCTTTCAGCAGTTACCCTTAAAACAATCCCATCCTTTCTTTTTTAGTATAAAACCTTGTAGTACAATTACAGAGAGATCTATATACATGTACTTAAACCAAAGTTATTGTTTGGAAACTAGAAATGAGCTTCTTTTCGGCCCTTTTTTGGCCCCTTATTCCTACATATTTTGGGCAATTAATCCAAAACTAAATTCCAGCCCCCCCCCCCCCCCCTCTTGTTATATGGAGCATTGTGGTACAGTTCGAAAGACATCCATACAATAACACACAACTTATCGTCTTGAAATAAGAAAAATGCTTGTTTTGGGCCCCTTTTTGGCCCTTTATTCCTAACTTTGATTCCATGACCCATTTAAAGACTTCCAAACCTTCAACTTGTGGTTTTAAACATTATGATACAATATCAGAGCAATTGAAATACTTATACACAAGTTATTATCCTTAAACTATAAAATGCTTGTTTTGGGCCCCTTTTGGGCCTTTAATTCCTTAACGGTAGTGACCATCATCCCCAAAATCGGTCCAAAGCTTCCTTGTGTGGTATTGAACCTTCTGAAAAAAATTCATAAAGATCTATACACTTAAACTAAAGTTATTGTCCGAAATATAAGTCTACTTTGATCAGTTTTAGTTAAAATGTTAAGGTCCAAAAACTATTACAATAGTGCATTTTATAGATATTTGGGGGCATTTTTTACTAACTTCCCGTTATTTGCCAGGCTAAATTTTTTACTTGTCTTAGAACTGATATGCACCTTTAAAACAATTATAAAAATTAAAAAAACAAAAATATGATCTTGAGAGAAAACACCTACTGAGTACATGTACTACATGCAAGTTATCTAATTTTAAAAATTACCAATAAAGGTCAAATCTGAATGAATATCAAAAAGAAGAAAAAATTACTGAAAATATAGTACTGACAAAAAGGTGTAATTTTTAAAGGCAGTGCTTTAAGGCCTGACTTTTAAGTCATGAGGTTCATCTTTTCATACGCAATCTATGCTGGGGGTCTTTTGGCCAGAAATAGATCCGGAAATGTTCGAATTTCTCCTCCTCTTTTTATGGTATGATACGGTTTTTGTTTCTTTCATTTACATTGGGGACTAAAGAAACGATCAGTGTGTATTGTTCGTTTGATAGAACTTGTTATTAGTGTGTATTTTGCATTATAAGCAGTCAACCTGACTACAAACTATCATTATTTGTATATTCCGTGTGGAAAGAGGTCGGATCAATTTCAAGTGTTATCTGACATCTAAAGATTCTTTAATTAGTTCAGACGTTGATATAACAATGAAAAGTCGACTGAACATGATTAATATTGCATCTTCTATAATTCAAAGCGGAATTCGGTTTATGAACGAGAAACCGTAAAGCGTTTTCAATTTCGGTATTAGTTATGTATGTTGTCTACGTATTATCCTGGTTCCCGGTACTACGTTCCGGGTATTAGCTATTTGATGTGTAACATTACAATCGGGTACCAGCAAATCTACGTGTGTATGTGTACATGATTTCCCGCCAAAATGACCGACTTAAAAAAATAGTCCATAAACGTTCCGTATAATGATATGCAAATTCATAATTAATCGTAACTTTTTTTTATCTTTGTATAATTAATATAACAAAATGGATTCCACAAAATTGAAAATAGCATTATTTTACGAGGATTTCTCATATTTTTTTCACTTCCGGGCGCAGTAATACGTATGTTTTGAAGAAGCTCGAAGAATTTGACAGTGAATTGAGAAGGAAACGGATAGATCTACGTCCTTGCTATCAGGTAAAACAATTTAAATGTTCAGAACAAACACATTTACTTCACACAAATAGTACAGGCTTAAGCTTTTTATTGTCTAGCTTATACGCGACTGTAGTCAAGTGTTTAAACGACGGCGGTGACCTACAAGGTACGGGTCATACTGGGTCAAGTCTAAATATGTAAACATATCCACGTGCTATTAGGTAGAACGCATCGTAATGCAATATCTACAATTTTTTCCTCCTTTATACATCGTTTAACCAGATATATTTCTCCTTTTAACATCGTTCGACCAGATTTATTTCTCTTTCAAATACACTTAAACACGGGTTGTATGTACGTATCTTTTCTAGTGTTTTCTTGTCCTTATTAAACTTCATTTGTTGATGTTTAAATATTTTTGAACGACTAAACACAGGAGTGAATGAATGCAACAATTATATATACTGAAGACTTGGGCTGTACAATGGGTCGGTTCGTTTCTGGTATCCGGAACATACCCGGATCATCCGGAGCAACAGGTTTTACGTTCGTTTCTAAAAAAAATATAAACCGGAATAATCCGGAATGCACCGTTTGAACTGAAGCGACGATTCATGTCCAAGATGGCGGAAAAGTTGTAAGTGTGGGAAAATTTGACTGAGAAAATAAGAATAAATCGGAATAATTTGTAAATAATTCATTTTACATGTATCTGAAGTAAAATTTATTGAATTACATGTAAAACCAAAGAACTAAAATATATTTAACAATAGAATCTTGATTGTGTTGGGTGCATGTTGCATTAAAACATGATCAAACATGATCATACTGAGCAGTGGTGGATCCATGGGGGGGGGGTAGCACCCCCTTTATTTTGGCCAATTAATGCATTTGTATCGGGACATATGTTTTGCTCTCCCCTTTGTCCTGGGTAAGCACCCCCACCCCCTATTTTATGCACATTGATAATAAAAACAACAAAAAGTAAAAAAAATATAAAATACCAAAATAAGTCAAAAGAAATCATTAGAATAATAATGTAAATAGAAAATATCGCCTCCAGAGGTTATATATTAAAGGACTAGCACCCCCCCCCCCCTTTTGAAAATTGCTGGATCCGCCCTAGACCAAATAATTATGACGTCTTGCAAGGCTTTTTTATAACTTTTTTATGACATAAAAATATAAAAAAGCCTTGCAAGACGTCATAATTATTTGGACTAGATCCGCCCCTGCTGAGGATCACACATACATGTGCTGAGTTAAAGCATAAATTTGTGGACTTGCACCCACATACCTTTAATTGGGAAAGCATATACTGTAATTTAATTGCATGACATCTTGTTTTTGTACACAAATTATCACAAAGACTTTTCAATTTTCTTCTTCTTTTTACAGCCCCTTAGAACTGCAATTAAATTGTGGATCCGCCCTTCTCTAAACAATTTAAATTTTAAAAAGAACCTTTTCTTTGAATTCCAGAGTTCTTCCAAAGTTGCCGGCCAGGAGAGAAACTGCAATCATTTCTGTTGTCAAAGATGGAGAAATATTCCGAAAATTCATAGTAAGAACAGACATAGTAACGTTGCTAAAGTTAGAAAGCGGAGGTAAGTTGGTAATGCTTGAAACAAATTGGTTAAATTATTATATACAAAATAACCAAACGAATACACACCTTAAGAATATATTTTTAAATGAGCAACCGTGGCCCCACTAAAAACCAATAATGTAATTACTAGGTTCTGTAAAGATGATGCCACAAACGTGGCCACAAATGGATTTTATAATAAGATTTTTGTCCTTGATGAAATCATCAATTTTTCTCTGGAGCCATCAGGTGCAAAATAGAACTTGTGCAATATAGGAATATTTTTACCTTGCTTTTTATGGGGAATCAATATTGCTATACAATAAATTTATACCACTTGCTTACATACATGTCCGAAATACGACTGCAGTGTGCTTGCATTTTATTTGTTTATCGGTTTTTGTACTTTTAGATGGTCAGCGTTGTCATCAAAATATTTAGCGTCATTAACTTCAATGATTTAAAATGTGTTTGAACTTTGCAGATGAAGAGGCTATTTCCCGATTTTTGGAAGAAAGGGATTATGTCGATGGTCAGGTAACTGTTAGTATCCTGAGAGTGGAATCTAGCCAAGCTACGGATATGCCTAGTATGAGCACTCAAGCCAGCACAAGTGCCACTAGCCAAGCCAGCACAAGTGCCACTAGCCAAGCCAGCACAAGTGCCACTAGCCTAGCCAGCACAAGTGCCAAACAGATACCATCGACAAGCTCAACATGGTCTAAAGATTCTGAAAAATTTTTGCTTGATTTGTATGATAAATACGAGAAGAGTAAATCCTTCATAAAAAATAAATGGGTGAGAATATCCCAAGAGATTGCGGAAAAACTCTCAATACAAGTTACTCCAGAGCAGTGTAGGATCAAAATAAGAAGTATGAAGGATAGATTTGAAAGAATGAAAAAGAAACTAAAAACAAGTGGCGAGAGTAACATTGAAATCCCAACAGAATTTACAGTGTTTGAAAGCCAACATGATGTACAACCAAAATATCTGTTGGATTCCAGTAAGCCTAAAAAAGGTACTTTTTTTATTATGATATCATTTATATACAGAATCAACCTTGAGTTTCACACAGAGTTGGGTTGTATTTCATATATACATGTATTGATTATTTAGAGGTAAATTAATATAATATATTCATTTTATAATCTTTTGTCGTAAATTAATTTGTATATGTATTGATATTTAGAATTGCACCAACATAGGTATTATGACTTTTTTAAAAAAAGATGCATCAATTAAATCGAAATAGAATTCTTGAAAAATGATTCAAAACGTTGAACTGCTTATTGCTTGGAAATAAGTATCTTATTCTTGTTTTGCAGCTGAAAGTTCCAGTGAAGAGGAAGAAACTAGTAACCCAACGCCTTCCAAGAGAAAAATGAAAGTGTCTACTTCATGTCCTGAACCTCAAGGTAATAAAACTGTAAAACAAATGACTTTTTACCATTTTACCTTACAACAAAAAACCTACTATTATGGTTACATTAAAACACGTCATGTAATGACTTTTGAAAATGTATTTAGTATTTTGAATTAGAACATGAATTCTTGAAAAATAATTATTTTTTACCAGTTTACTTTACAACAAATAAACTAAACTATTATGGGTACATTTAAACACATGCAATGACTTCCAAACGTTGGACTAAAACGTGCTAGCTAAAAATTATATTTGCAAAATTGTAATCCAATATTAGTGGCATAACACACAACACTTCTTACAGAATAGATGTCAAATTCCTATGTGAAAATGCTGTAGAAATGAAATTATTATACACACCTTCTTTCAAAATGTCTGGCTACAACTTAGAATAAGGTTTTATGTAGGCAAACATCTGTAATTGGATTAAAAATTAAAAAAAAAAATATAGAAATTTGTATATTTCAGTTGACCTCATGACGCCTTTCACTAAGAATTCCTGGAGGGGGTATCTTTTACATCAGTCGTGTAACATTGCTGGTCATTCATGCCGAAATAGCATTGTAAAAAGCATAAACCAAAGGGAGATGGGAGGTTTTTTAGGAAATCCTTTTGGATTTATTAGAGTTGCTTACCTGACTAGGTTTCCAACCACTACGCCAAGATACCAAACATGTGACAAGATGACGAAACAAATCGAGTTTAAATTTCATTCAGGATGTCAAAATGGATGCTAAAGGGTAGGGACTACATGCATGTACATTAAATTATATACAGCAATAAAAAATCAGAATTACATGTATTATACAACACAAATTTAGACGTTTTGATTCAAACAACAAAAATAATAATACCAGAAAAATATGAAATTATGAAAATTATGATAAATATATTAACAGCATCCTTACTTTCTATGATAACAACCACTTTTGTGACTAGTCAATTTACACGACTGAAATAAGTACATTACCATATGATTGGAATCGATGTAATTTTGAAAATATATTTATAAAATCTATGATTATTTTATTCTTAATAGCTAAAGAAAAGAAGAAAAAGAAGACAACTGATCGTTTCGAGTTATTGGCTGAGGCATCAGAAAGGCGACACACGGAAAAAATGGAATGCTTCAAAAGTCTTATAGATGTCATGAAAGACATTGCAAAAAAGTAGATCCAGATGTAACTCTGTATCAGATCTCATTTCTTGTTGACACTTTTTTTATGTTTAATTGTTTCCACACAGATATGTGTTTTATTTGTTTTATTGTTACAGAGTATACCTGAAGAATATACTTATTATTAAATATACACAAACTGATGATTTTATTTGATTTTTATGAAATTCTTGAATCCAGCATTTCAGCATCAAGACAAACATATGTTGCATCTTTTTTTTTTTGGTTTCCTATTTGAATTTTTGAACACTAGTAATTTTGGGCCTTTATAGCTTGCTGTTTAGTGTGAGCAAACTTGAAAGCTTTGTGCTTAAGACCCTACTGTAACCTAAATTTGCTTATTCATCCGAACTCATACCATATCTTCTTCAGTATTTTTATTGAATAAGAATGGAAACGGGGAATATGTCAAAGAGACAACATCCCGGCTAAAACATACAAAACAACTCAAGGCCACTAAAACCAATAAAATCTACATAATGTACTTTAATCCTGGGTGTATTTGTTTGAATAACATTTCAAAGTTGAAATAATGTTTATTGTCATTTATTAGCTGTTGACTCTGTTTAATTCGATAGTTAGATTGTTTCTCTTCAAGATACCTTCTCCATTGTCTGCATTCACTGGAAAGTTCTCCCCTAAATTTGCGTCCAATTCATCAATTTCTGCATCAATAAATTCAGCAATGTCTTCATCACTTTGTAGGCAGATATTATGGAGAACACAGCAGGCTGAAATTATTTTACAAATACACTTGATATCTCTAATGCTAACGTATTTCAAACGACGAAAACGTCCTTTTAACAAAGCAAAGGCTCTTTCAATTACCTGTCTTTTGGATAACAGAAATTTGTTGAAATTATATTGCTCTCTTGTTAAATTTCCATTGTCGCGAAATGGTGTTATAAGCCACCTCATTAGTGCGTAAGCCGCATCGCCTAGAATGTGATATTGTCCTTGCCTGCAGAGTTCATCTCCAATTTCAGATAAATGAGAATGCTTAAACGCCTTAGCGTCATGGCATCTTCCTGGCAAACCTACACAAATGTTAACGAAACTAAGATCGTCTTTGCATACGGCCTGTAAAATTACAGAGTGAAATTTTTTTCTATTATAGTATGAATTGGGACATTCCAATGGCTGCTCAATCGGAATGTGGCTTCCATCGATTGCCCCTATAATGTTTTGAAATTCGTATGTCCCCATTTCATTAAACTTTATTGCGACAGAATCCAATTCTTCAGGCCACTGAACAAATCTGGGGAGAAGATCATTTATTGCGTTAACAACCTTTTCTCTGTACTTGGTAAATGTTGAAACAGTTATATTAAACCGATCGCTTATTCCTAAAATAGTTTCTTGTGATGCTAAATATCGCAAAACGATCATTACTTTTTTCTCCAATGGTATTTCTTGTCGTCCCCCTCGATATGTTCTTTTTGCCAATTGTTCATTAGCTCCTAACAGTTGACATACAAGTTCAAAAGACTGAGGTGAAATCCTAAAAAATTTCTTGAACATATCTGGGAAATATCTTGGAACTGTCCAATCGAAAAAGTCCTGTGTTTTATGACGATCCTTTCGATCACTGAAATTAAGAAAATAAAGATGTATATTTTCTGATACATACAATTTAATATTCAAAATATCCAATAGGAAAACGATTAAGTTGAACAGTGAAGAATTGATATGCTTGATAAATGTATTTGATATTATTTTTAGTACAATTGTTTATTCTGAGAATGCTGGCTTTATAAACTGCCACACTTTTTTTATGAAGGGTAATCTGGTAAACTTGTCCAGGACCGAATTCATAAAAAAATAAAAATGCCGAATCTCGAATTCACGAAAAAAGTAAGGAAAAGAAATCGGCCAAATCCCGAATTCCCGAATGATGTTATTTTTATAGCAATAAAAATGAAGGGGGATGGTATACATGCCGGTCACGCCCCTTTACACACATGCTTACACATACAAACAAATAGTAGGAAAAATCAACAAATTAGCTCAAGGTAGTATATTTCTTAAAAATAAAATACCTTTCCAAAAGGAAATCTGACTCATCATCTGAAGATTCCATCAATTCCATGGCAACACAAGTTGCCACACAAATAGCACTGCAATCGGCCATATTGTATATAGTCGGTTCGTTCGTTTCTACGGTTGGTCCGGTGTAGATCGACCACGTGGTCGGTGTATACCGAATTAGTCAGAAACGAATCGACCCAATGATAGTGTACGTATATCATACTGATAATTATTCTAGCAGTAAATTATGTTAATTTAGGATGTAATGTCTAATGACAGGAATTCATGAGCTATGCCTCAGGCTTTCTGAAAAAATATCAATGACAATGTAAACAGGAACAAAACATTGACACGAATGATGCTCTCTTATATGTTATATAGTTATTTAGGTATATGTGTTTCACAAGTTTCAATTAAACTTAAGTTATAAAACTTTTTTGTCAGGGCACAAACCCACTTTAAAGAGACTTGTCTACTGCCATACCCATCCTATTTTCATGCACCATTTGCAAGCAAGAGACTGAATGGTTTGCAAAATTAAAAATCAGGACGGTGTCCAATTAAAACAAAAGAACTAAACTGGATAAATAGTGTAGGAGAAATCTAGAGGAAAGTTTTGATTTGTGAAATTGGTTTTCCTGAAAGTCATTCATCCTAGCCTGCAGAAAGGAACTATAACTGTCCACCACCAACTGACGAGCTAATGTTGAGCTTCACATATGGAATACTCAAATACCATCAGTGTCTATGTTTTCAGCACAGATTTCACAATTTATGACACAGCTGTGCTTTTTTTATACCTGTTAAATAGTTGTATACTAAATTTTATTTTTTTATCAATAAATATATATTATATTAATTGTGTCATCTAAGAACTTGTATTTTGCCAAAAGATGCATACTAGTGAATGAAAGTGGTGCTGTTCATTTTGCTTTGGTATATAGAATTGAATTACAATTGTTCATGTTTTTGGAATGCATATAAAAATAAGGAGATGTGTTACAATGTATATGCTATTTAGTGAGTTTATCAAGCAAAAGTGAATAAGAAATAGGTATAAGCAGTTACAGGTACTACTGTACAATCTCAAACAATGAGAAAAACTCATACCGTAAAGAGAATTTCATATTTACAAGTAAGTTTTGTTTTTGCGTTGAATAATTTTCTTCTATTGTTTTAATTGCAAATATGGGAAGTGGTTAAAATGCTAATGAGACAGCTGTTATGGCCACAGAGCCTTAATTGAAAACTTCTTTTTCATTCATACCGGTAGATTTTGCCTGGAGTTAGAAACATATCTGCCAACTTTTCAAAATGCACATGGGGGTTTTACGTGAAAGATGGTTCATATAGTCATTCAAAACCTTCAAGGGGGCCTTCAAATGGAAGCAGGACAAGTCGCCCCACTGGCTAATCGCCCCACTTTTTAAAAAAACACCACAAACTGATTTATCAAATCGCCCCACATGTGAAATTGGTTAAATCATGTTTAATATTACTCCTGCCAACTCGCCCCACATGTGAAATTGGTTAAATCATGTTAAATCAGGGTTCTCGCTAAGGATTTTTGAAGGCGAGTCCAGGGACTCGTCATTTTTGGCCACGGTGAGTCATGGTAACTGTGTTCAGTTTATACAAAATATTTCAATATTGATGTATTTGTGGACTCACCAGTTTTGAAAATGGTGAGTCCAGACAGATTTTGATGAGTCCAGGACTCATGGACTCGCCTTAGCGAGAACCCTGTTTAATATTACTTCTGCCAACTCGCCCTACTTATAAAAAAACGGTAATTTTTAGATTAATATATATATATATAATTAAAAATAAAAACTCGCAACACTTTAATGAAAACTAATCTACACAGAATACAAACAAACGGAAAATTAATTTAATTACTATTATTGATATATACTGAAATTATAATTCTAAAAAAAAACTGATTGTTGAAGAATAAATGTAAGTTTTGAAGCTTAGTTTTTTGCATAACAATTGAAAAGAAACCTGTTAATTGTATCATAATGCAATATAAGGAATTGAACTTATATTCAATGGGATAACATCTTTTTCCATACGTGGGGCGAGTTGTCATTACTAAATTTATCCTGGTTAATGATATATTTATCTAGATTTCACCGATTTCCATTAGGTGGGACCAGTTGGCAGGAGTAATATTAACAGAATTTAACTTATATACAACGGGATAACATCTTTTTACATAAGTGGGGCGAGTTGGCATTACTAAATTCTTCCTGGTTAATAATATATTTATCTAGATATTATCGTTTTCTATTAGGTGGGGCGAGTTGGCAGGAGTAATATTAACGGGATTTAACACAGTTCACAAGTGGGGCGATTTGGTAATCCAGGTTGGGGCAATTTTTTTTTAAAGTGGGGCGAGTTAGTGAAAAAGTGGGGCTATTTGATAATGGGACGATTGTCATGGATTCCCTTCAAATATATTCTAATGTGGTTTTTGGCTTCTTCTTGCATTAACAAGCTTATAGCCATTGTTGAATTAATTGTTTTCTTTAAATAGTCGACAAAATTGCTCTTACAAAATTTCCATTTGGGAGCCTCGAGCTCGATGGAGGAAATACTCTGCAAGTACTGACAGTTGGCAGGTATGGTCATCAAAAAAATTGACATATTACTATGTACATTTACCATTATGTTACTTGATGTTCTTGATATACACACAGTACAGAGACTAGTCAATCTTTATGAACTATTTTTTATGGGAGTCATAGAATATGCGTATACAATCAATAATTAAAAATAGTCTATTTATATTGAAAAGGAAAAGTTCTTATATATGTTTAAAGAAGAGGGACGAAAGACACCAAAGGGACAGTCAAACTCATAAATTAAAGCAAACTGACAAGGACATGGCTAAAAATGCATTCCATGGCGAGGCACAGAAAATATACTGTAAACAGTAGACTATAGATATAGGTGAACTAGGTACAAAAGAACTCTAAATCTTAAATTCTACAAACCACCTCTGTTCTATGGTAGATAAATGATTGATTGATTGTTGGTTGCTTAACGTCCAGTGGCAAATATTTCATGCAAATTCAGGATGAGAACAAATTCACAATAAATACAATTGGTAGGTTGATATAATAGAGGCCATCTGGGATGATGGTCAGGGAAATTTTGACTGCCACTGGAAAATGAGGGAATATTGGTTAGGGACAGAAATTTTGCCTTGCAACAGACCACCTACGGACCCCTCAAAAGAGTTGTTGCAAGGGTTCTTAACGTGCAAAGAGCGTGGCACTCTCTTTACACGAGGCATCGGATTTAACGTCCCCCTTCTGACCGGACGTGACTGCAAACTTGATACATCCCGCACAGCCAAACGGACGCCCCACTTCGGCAAGCGTTTTACTGCCGGTCGGGAGAAGACCAAGTGGCCGTAGATAAATGATATAACTGGACTAGAAATACACACAACACTCTATTTGCACGTGGTGGCGTGACGTACTGTAACCGAATCGAGTACACTCAAAACAAAGTTGAAGCATGAACTTGTGTATTACCTTTGAAATATGTGTTAATAATTATAATATATATACGGTAATGCTACTACCTATATTTACTTTGTGTATGTAATACATTTGTATAAGTTCAAATAACTTGAAATCATATAGTTTAATATATACATGTAAGATAATTTATATACTCATTCTGTCATCTGAAATAATAATATACTATACATATGTGATGCTCCTGTAGCGCAGTTACTGCGTCTGAGTTTGATTGATAAAGTTTGAAAAGTTTGTAATTAACTGCCTTTACAGCGCTTTCGCGCTTTGATTAAATAAAGCTGTGGTTGTTTCAATTTTACGTCTCACACATTTGTCAATACATATAAGAAATCCATCTTGATCAAATGACCGATTTAAGTTTACATCGTTTACAATTATCCGAAAAAATGTCAAATAAACAGTAGATTGTTTTAAAAATTACCAATAAAGGTCAAATCTGAATGAATAGCAAAAAGTAGAAAAAAAATACTGAGAAAATAGTACTGAGAAAATGGTGTAAATTTTAAATAAATCTGTAGTTGTTTCAATTTTACTTCTAGTACATTTGTCAATACATATTAGAAAATTATCTTGATCAAATGACCGATTTAAAGTAACATCGTATACAATTATCCCCAAAAAATGTCAAATTTTCAGTAAAATGTTGAAAAATTATCAATAAAGGTCAAATCTGAATGAATATCAAAAAGTAGAAAAAATTACTAAAAAAAACAGTACTGAGAAAATGGTGTAATTTTAAAATAAAGAGGTGGTTGTTTCAATTTTACTTCTAATACATTTGTCAATGTATATAAAAAAATTGTCTTCAAATGACCGATTTAAGGTAATATCGTATACAATTATCCACACAAATGTCAAATTTACAGTAAAATATTGAAATAATTATCATTAAAGGTCAAATCGGAATGAATATCTATAAAGTAGAAAAAATTACTGAAAAAATAGTACTGACAAAAAGGTGTAATTTTTAAATAAAGCTGTGGTTGTTTCAATTTTACTTCTAATACATTTGTCAATACATATTAGAAAATTATCTGATCAAATGACCGATTGAAAGTTACACCGTATACAATTATCTAAAAAAAAAAATTCAAATTAACAGTAAAATGTTGAAAAATTACCAATAAAGGTCAAATCTGAATGAATATCAAAAAGTAGAAAAATTTACTGAAAAATAATACTGAGAAAATGGTGTAACTCTTAACTAAGTTTCACTAGATTTTGACCTGTGAACCTCCAATTACACATTCTTACAATTCAATATTCATCAATGTATTCAGAAATAAGTATGAACCTGGGTGTTTTTACTGCAAATTTAATATTAAGTACCTTGCAGGAATTCCCAGAACATTAGGCAAATGTTTGGATCGTTCCTGAATTGTCCCCATATTTCCACTAATATACCACACAGCATTGGTCAACGGCATTATCACCTGATCACTAATGACATTGTCTGTCATAACGACTGGAAACTTTTCTTCAGATGCCAGAAACATGTCCACTATCCCATTGAACAGTTTGTGTTTAGCTGAAAAACATTTTTTTTTAAAAGATGTGCCAGTATGATTGCTAATGAGAGAACTCTTCACATAAGACCAAATGACACATAAATTATTAACTATAGGTCACTGTACGGTTGCAACAATTAGCAAAGCCGATCCATAGTCAGCTGTGTAGTCTATTTTTAGTAACAGTGACCAGGATTTTAACTGATCGAAAATCCAAACATTAATTAATAGTTCCTTTTAAGATGCCATAAAGTCATTCATACCATATCTATTCGAGTCGTCTCAAGGCAATTCACAAATTATTATCCGTAGACATTGGACCTTTAAATCAAACCATAATCATTCTCAACTCCTTTATCAGAAGCATACAGGATTCAACATCATGTTCATCACTACCATGAACCACATACTCATTTTATACAGCCACGTGGACTGGAACAAGCAAAGTAAAATATCTTGCTCAAGGTGACAACACAATATTGACGGTGACCAGAGTCGAACCCATAACCCTTCAGTAACTAGCTGCGGAACCGTAGCTCTTTAGGTCCTTATGTTATTTTTTTTATTTTTAACGGAGTCTGCAAAAAATAAAAAAAATACCACAAGGACCTAAAGAGCTACGGTTCCGCAGCTATTCAGTTACAAGCCTTCCTCTTACCACTGCCAGGTTATCATTCACGTGTCAAAGATGCCCAAAAAAAATGGATATATGGATTTATCTGTATGGTATATTAGTTTTTTTTTAACAAATTCGAGAAGTTTTCTCCTTCATGCAGCACGTCGTTCCATGTTTCTTGATCCTCATACTCGTACAGGTGATTTTTTGCACAAGTTTTTTTTATTTCATTACTACTGAAGAACACAAGGTAAACGTTCCGCCACCCTTAACTCTTTTGTCTCCTCGTGTAGACGACATTTCATTGATTGATTGATTGTTGGTTGCTTTACGCCGCATTAGCACAAAAAGGCTATATCGCGGCGAGAGCCAATTCGAATATTTTTACAATTTAAAGCATAATTATTTTTAAAATAAGACAAAAGGTCCTTCAATACACTAAAATTCTTGACTAAAGCAAATTGATTATATACAAATAAAAATCAACAGTAAAATAACGTGATAAAAATTAAAATCGATTTAAATATAACATTTTTATATTTTATAATAAATTCCAATTTCTTTTAAAAAAGCAACAATATTTGTAAATGGAACATTATTAAATAAATCATACATATTATTGACATTGAAATGCTTCTTACGAATATCAGCAAAGTCAATACAATTAATTAAAACATGTTTAATAGTATACTTGCAGTTGCAAGGAACACATTGTGGTTCATCTTCATTTTTTAAAAGATACTCGTGTGTTATTCTAGTATGACCAATACGACATCTAGTAATAACACACTGATCTTTTCTGCACATAATATTATCAAAAGGTTTGCCTAAATTAGGTTTAATTTCATGCAATTTATTATCGTCTTTTTTACTCCATTTATTTTTCAATATATTAAAAACATATTCTCTAATATTAGATTTAAAATCAGTATATGGTATATCACAGTTAGATAGAGGGTCACCAAGGGCATTCTTTGCCTCAAGGTCTACAGCTGTGTTTCCAAGGATTCCAACATGACTCGGAACCCATAGAAATATTATTTCTTTCAGAAGAATTTTTAAATTCCTCATTACATATAAAATTTTCAGGATTGTTGGGTTTTTAATTTTAGTATTTCGTATAGCTTGTAAGCATGAAAGTGAATCCGAACATATAATAAATTTGGATTTATCTGAAGAAGCAATAAATTTCAAAGCCAAAATTATTGCTTCTGCTTCAGCAGTAAAGATGGATGCATCAGATGGCAAACGGAGGGTTGCAGCTCTGTCCCTGAAGACAGCAGCAGATGCAACTCTATCACCATCTTTTGATCCATCAGTATAGACAGTTGAAAAATCGAGATAATCGGCTTTAATTTCAGCATAGTGTTGCTGAATTAAAAGAGGATTTGTTTTATTTTTATTGTGTTCACGGAGATCAAATATCATTTTTGGTTTGGGAAGTTCCCATGGAGGACATTTGCAAGTTTGAACTTGAGCAACAGATTTTAAATCAAAAGAAGCTAAATGTGGTTTTAAACGTAAACCTAACGGAGGAATTTTATTTTCATGTTTTGCAAAAATATCTTCATAAATCGGATTAAAAACACAGCTGTAGGCAGGATTATCTGAATGCGCTTTTAGTTTGACAGCATATTGAAGTCCAAGCTTCAAACGTCTGTCAGTGAGTGAGTGCTCATCAGCCTCTACATACAGACTCTCAACTGGTGAGGTTTTAAATGCGCCAAGACAGAGACGCAAACCTTGGTGATGCACAGCATCGAGAATATGTATGTAGGACTTCCTTGCAGAGCCATACACTATAGAGCCATAATCTAATTTAGATCTAACAAAATATCTATATAAATTGAGTAAAATGTTGCGATCAGCACCCCAGTCAGTGCTGCCGACAACTTTTAAAATATCTAAAGCTTTTAAACATCTCGCTTTTAACATTTTGATATGGGGTAGAAAGGTTAACTTTTTATCGAAAAGTAAACCAAGAAATTTGGATTCATCAACCATTTTAATTGGGTTGCCGTACAAAGTTAGTTCTGGATCAAGATGCAATTTTCTTTTGTTACAAAAATGCATCCCGACCGTTTTTGAAGTGGAAAATTTAAAACCGTTTTCCGAGGCCCATTTTTCAATTCTTCCAAGACATAATTGTAATTGTCTTTCAATGTTATTCATATTTTTGCCTCTGTAACATATTAAAAAATCATCAACGTACAATGAACCTTCAATATTACTTTTTAAAACTTCAACAAGGCTGTTGATTTTAAGACTAAATAATGTAACAGATAAAATACTGCCCTGAGGGACACCCATCTCTTGATCATAAAGATCAGACATGGTCGAATTAACTCTAACATTAAATTGTCTGTTAGAGAGAAAATTAGAAATAAAATTAGGCATATTGCCTTTCAACCCCATATCAAATAGATCTTTTAAAATACCATATTTCCATGCAGTATCATAGGCCTTCTCAAGGTCGAAAAAGACCGACACCACATCCTCATTTTTCGCAAAACCATTACGGACAAATGATTCGAATCGAACAAGATGATCAAGAGTACTGCGACCCTGTCGGAATCCACACTGGATATTGGCTAATAGCCCATTGGATTCCAGGAACCAAACAAGGCGATCATTGACCATCCGTTCGAGTGTTTTACAGACACAACTGGTAAGAGCAATTGGTCGATAATTAATAGGATCCGTATGATCTTTACTTGGTTTTGGAATAGGCACGACGGTTGCAAGCTTCTAGATTGATGGTAAATCACCAGATTCCCAGATGTTATTCATGAGCTGCAAGAGAGCTTCTAGCGAGGAATCTGGCAAGTGTTTTAAGAGTCGGTAGTGAATATTATCAGGCCCACAAGCTGTATCATGGGCTTTTGACAGAGATGTTTTAAGTTCTTCAAGAGAAAATAGTTTATTATAATTTTCACCATTTTTTGATTTAAAGTTTAATTTAATTTTTTCTTTTTGTTTTTTAACTTTTTTAAAGTCTTCCCTGTAGTTGTTACAAGAAGAAGACTTTGCAAAAGTTTCACCAAGTTTGTTGGCAATATCCTTTTCAGATGTTAATAAATTATTGCCGTCTTTCAAATGTTTTACAGTGGCTTTAGAATTTTTACCTTTTATTTTATTTACCATATTCCAAACTTTTGTCATCGGAGTGCGAGATGTAATCCCCGAGACAAATATCTTCCAGGATGTTCGTCGGGCTTGCCTACAAGTCCGCCGTGCCTTAGCGCGAAAAATACGGAAATTACTCAAGTTTTCCGTCGTTGGTTGTTGTTTGAACCGTCTTTCAGATTTTTTACGGTCACCTATGGCTTGATCACATGCGTCATCAAACCATGGTTTACTGGGATGTTTTGGATTTGCCGAGGTCTTAGGAATAGTTCTGTCAGCAATTGACGTTAGAACTGTATTAAAAGTTAAAATTGGATCTTGCACAGTCTTAAACATCTTTGACTGAAGTTCCGCTCGACAGAGATTCTCAAACAAGGACCAGTCCGCCTTGTCAAGTTTCCAACGTGGTACTCTCTGTTGGGCAGAATTAAAAAGATGTTCAAGTACTATTGGAAAGTGATCACTACCACATAGATCATCATGAACACGCCATGAATAATCCAGAAGCAGAGAGGGATCGCATATAGTGATATCAATAGAAGAATAAGACCCGTTTCCAGGATGAAGATACGTATTAGATCCATCATTAAAAATGCATAATCCTTCTTGAGAGACAAAGTCCTCAATGATCTTACCTTTGGCATTATGAGTATTGCTACCCCATAATGGATTGTGGGCATTGAAGTCGCCCATAAGTATAAATGGTGAGGGTAATTGATCAGTGAGGTTTTTGAGTTTTGCTTTATCGATAATTGAATTAGGTGGAATATATATCGAACATAATGTAATTGTTTTGTCTAATGATAAACGAATTGCAACTGCTTGCAGATCCGTTGTGAGTTGGACTGTGCTATGAATGACGTTGTCCTTCACAAAAATGGATGATCCGCCTGCAGCACGTTCATCTGCCTTAGAAAATGTACTATACATGTTGTATCCTTTTAAAGATACGTTGTCACTTTCTTTTAGATGAGTTTCTTGAAGACCAAATGCAATAGGTAAAAAAGACTGAACTAGAAGTGTTAACTCGAGAAGATTTATTTTAAGACCTCGGCAATTCCATTGGATTATATTTGTCATTATTTAATAAAAGAAGGGCGAATGCTGTCGAGTTTGCCAGCATTCTTATTTCGCTCACCCTGAGATCGTGATCTTTCGGGTGGCGGAACACTTTCAGTTTCCATTTCAGTTTCGATGATAAGTGTTGAAAATCTGTTGTGCGAGGAGAGTCGTCGATCTCCAGGACTACGCGCAGCTGGTGTTACTCCGCCTCGACCCCTACCCCGCGACCTCGAATCAGAAGACTTCTGAGAGTATGTATTTCCTGGCTTCTTTTGGACATCCTTCTTTTCTTGAGAACGAAGAGGAGATGTGGCTCTGGTAGACTGTGTACTGGACGAAGAAGATACCTTCTTGGATGCAGATGAAGGAAGACTTTTGGAGGTGGAAGAATCATCTATGTCACTGGGAAGATCCCAGACAGATTCACCGCTCCAATTGTGTATTTCTACTGTTTCTTTTTTCTTTTTATTTTTTTTCTCATTTTTTTTTTGGTGATGATAGTGAGCTCTGTAGGGAAGATTGAGTTGACTGAGTACTGGTTTTGGAAGATTTTCTTGGAATTAATATTCTATCGGTAGGTTCTGTTTCAACAGGCAGCATTTTAAAATTGTCCGCATCAATTGGCCAAGTCATGCGAGTTTGTGTATTCTCGTGACTGAATGAACGGACAACTTTGCTGGCGTACGATGGTCTGTTTGAAACAAGGAGATCATTCGAAACAGAAGCTATCTGTTTAGCTTCTGGGTAACTAATGTTTCTTTCTGTTTTAATTTTAATAATATTTTTTTCTTTAAGGTAAACAGGGCAGTCCCTAGACGATGAAAAATGGGATTCACCACAGTTTACACATTTAGAAGATTCAGAGTGACAGTTTGTTCCCTCGTGTCCTTCGTCAGAACACTTGAAGCATCTCTGCTTACCACGACATTGTTTGCTTCCATGACCAAACTTTTGACAAGTAAAGCATCGAATTGGGTTTGGGATAAACATGTCAACTCTGATTCCGAAGCAACCTAAAGTAATAGATGGAGGAGGAGTTGGAGTTCTAAAGGTCAAAAGATAAGTATTTAATTTGATTATATTTCCATTCTTTTTAATTTGAAATCTAATAACATTAGTTACACCTTGTCTTGAAAGTTCCTCACCGATTTCTTCCACGGTAAGGTCACCAAGGTATTGACTTCTGTCTCGAATGATCCCCTTACAGCTGGTCAAACTGTTATGAGGAGAGGCAGAAACAGGAAAGTTTGATATTGTAGACATTGTAAGTAAATTTGTTGATTGACTTTTGTTGGAACATTCAACCAACAAATTGCCAGATCTCATTTTTGAAACTTTTTTAACAGTACCAGCAACGCTTTGAATTTGTTTGTGAATTACAAAGGGCGATATTTTTGAAATTGGTTTTTCTTCTGTTCCTTTTATTACAATAAATCTGGGCCAACTGTCATCTTCCCGACAGGGCACTGAATCATCACATTTTCTTTTCTTATGTATTAAAGCTGATTGAGAGGGTTTGTTTTGTTGTGCCATATGAAAGGATAAAGATTCACCATTCTTGCCATCCACCCACCTCGGAGTGCCTACAAGGGCGATGCTGTGTTTCCGTGGCGAACCGGGATCGAGTGCTAATGCTGAAAACGAGCTCCAAATATAATGTAGCTGGTCCTCAAAATCAACACCCAAGATCCACTGCGGAAAGCACCAGATGTTCCAAGAATAGTATACTCAAGCAGAGCGTATCCATCAAGCGAAAAAGAAAGCGTACCACTTGATTGACCCATGAGCCATCGCCTTCTTCAGTTATCCAAAATATAAATAGCTTAATTTAAAATACATGTGTATATTATGAAAATTGTAACAAGAAAGCTTATTGTTGAGGATTAACTGAAGGGCTCGACATGACCAGCCGATTGATCGAACCGGGTCCATCCGACCTCCCGTTTAGATGATTTCGAAGCCAAAGCAGCTTATTGAACTATAGTCTCGTCCGTCCGGGTATTTTCTGACCGTAAGGAGTCTGGCTATAGCTCTCATCCACAAGGATCTCGTCAACCACCGACACGGGTAGCAACCCACGGCAAACGGGTTGGAGAGCCTATTTTATTTAAAACATCGGGCATCTCACGATGTTCGGATCACTTAAGTCTGGTCTCTACCCTTCGACCTGTCCAGCATGGGTAACCCTACCAGGAGACGAAGCTCCAGCTGGCATAGCTCTTGGGGTCACTGAGATACGCAAGCCCTCCGACCACGGCAAGGATAGCGATCCACCGGAGGGACGACATTTCATAGCAGACCACCTAAATATTCGTATCGTTTCTTGACTTTTAATAGAATCTGATGAAAAATTAGAAACTTCCGGTCACCATAAAATGATCATCGGCACCGGAAACAACCCCGAAAAATTTCCGGAAAAAAATGTTACAAAAAACCGGAATAAAAACTTTTGAGTCGGCGGGATTTCTTCGAGTCGGTCGGGCGAGGGGAAACAAACCATATTTTTATTTTGGCCTGATGTGTAAAATCATACAAGTGTTCGATAAACAGGAAGTTGTCAAGTGATCAATCTGAAAACGCATCACACGGTATAGCTGACTTAGATAAATCCTGAAACCAAAGTAGGTTCAGTAAAACGCTTTTTCGGCCCCAAAATATAGCAGTTTTACAAAATTCCTAAAATGTAAACTTTTAGTTATTTATTGGACAGTAGAAAGCTTCTGCTACATAAATTTGGGCTGATTTTGACAATACAATGCACATATATCGAGTACTAGCACCATAAAGTCATGCTAAATTACTGAAATCTTCACAATTCTAGCATTTTAGGTAAATTTTAGACGGTTTTCTTGCAAAACGAAAGTGGCCGCATTCGTGGTCATCCCTAATATTGAAATGTAAGTCGTATTTTATTTTTATACATAACATATTTAAAGGTTGAAAATGAACACGGATGCGGCCACTTTCATTTTTTTAAAAAAACCACCTGAAAATTGACATTTTTCGGCATATTTGGTAGCTTTTTCACATTTCGGCTTGAATCCGTGCGTTTTTATGACTAATTCAGTTGAAATCTTTCACATAAACTAATTGATTCAAATAAAATAGACACTTAAGTGTTTAAAAAGTGGTCAAAATCTTTCGTCAGATGAATCTGAAATTTGAGGCCAAAATCGGTCCTTACCGGACCTACTCCTTTCAGAAATCCTTGTATTGTAGTTCCTGAGAAAAATATTCATGGGACAGACGGACTGACTGACGGAAGAACAGACGGGTTAAACAGTATACCCCCCCCCCCCTTTTTTTTTAAAGCGGTGGTATAATGAGTATAAATTTGTTTTTTCTAGTCTAGAAAACTTCAAAACCTTTCTGTATTATATGAATACATGTATATACTATTTTGAAAATTTTAAATAATCTGAAAATTTTTTAGTCTGGAGCATTGATGATGGAGGTTAACTACATTTTGTACCATGGCTGGCTATACAGCTCTTGCATTCATTTCAAAATTGTCTGTAATTGTGATAACATTTAACACAGTATTTTTAGTACAGATATGCAGCTACATTATTGAAGGTAGATTTGGGACATTTATAGCATGCCTCATTAACAGTTAGGTACACTCAGACTCGGGCTAGCAGGTGGCATAATTTGTAAGTACTAACACAGCACACATCAGCACATGTCATATGTTAAAAAGTTAACCTAACCATGTGATGCAAATGAAGACCCCTCAAATTGGTTCACAAAGGGTGGGGCGCTTCCTATGATATTAATATATACAATGTGCAAGGACATGCTGCCGGAATAGGTTGGGAAAACTATCAGAAATATTAAGACAAGTTAATAAAATTCCATAACTTCTCCACTCATCTTTCTTGGTTGTCTGTTGGGTTTATACTATCAACCCTTGTTTCTCTTTTAAAGGACACATTGACAGGGGGGGGGGGGGGGGGAGTTTGACGTAAAAATATTGAAATTGCCGTCATCCCCTTAAAACAACTAGAATCAAAAGGTCAACCGCTCCTTCTTCAGGTTGTCATAACCATAGGCAGATCACCCCCTTTTCTTTGTTGATCAAGTTGATTAATATCTCGGCTGAGCGTCCTTCACAACAATATAAAATGTGGAAATTTTTGGAACGAGTTAAACCACTAGACAAAAAAAATAAGATAAATGAAAATCAAAAGGAAGATCGAAATAAAGTATATGAAAGTGACAAAAGGAAACGCAAATACCAAAAATCATGGGGAAAAGGTCGTGAATGGTTGCATTATATAGTAGATCGGAATTTAATTGATTGATTGATTGATTGTTGGTTGCTTAACGTCCAGTGGCAAATATTTCATGCATATTCAGGACGAGAACAAGTTAACAATAAATACTATAGGTAGGTTGTTATAATAGAGGATGATGGTCGGGAAAATTTGGACTGCCACTGGAAAATTAGGGTATATTGGATAGAGACAGAAATTTTGCCTTGCAACAGGCCACCTACGGACCCCTCAAAGAGTTGTTGCAAGGGTTCTTAACGTGCAAAGAGCGTGGCACTCTCTTTACACGAGGCATCGGATTTAACGTCCCCATCTGACCGGACGTGACTGCGAACTTGATACATCCCGCACAGCCAAACGGACGCCCCACTTCGGCAAGCGTTTTACTGCCGGTCGGGAGAAGACCAAGTGACCATACTTCTATACCCCAGTCACCCTTGGGGAATTTAATGAACTGTACAATATGTGAAAAATTTAATCCTAGCCCTTCCTGCTCATTCTGCTGATGCAGGAAGGGGGTTTTCTGAGATGAAACTTGTAAAGAATGATTGGCGATCAAAATTGCGTCCAATTTTTTATCAGATATTTTATTCATTATGTTTCACACTTAAGATATAGCATCATTTGATCCGGTCCCGGCTATTGCAATGTGGAATATTTCTGGACAGCGCTCCAGACGGCCTAGTCAGGCACCCTATGCTATAGTCGTGAGGATTGCGATGACGTGGAAGACAATGTTGATATTTTTTCTGTCCTTGATCCTGATTTGTATAAAGAAAATCATTGAGATTACCAAAGCCTTTATCAAAATCAGAATAAAGACTATTCCTTTGTTACTGTCTAACCAAGGATTTGTATAGTAACCTTCCTATGGGTTTTTTTTCTGTGCAAACTTTTTTTTTCGCCTTCGGCGAAGAACAATCTATTTTTTTAAAAACTAGATACCCCAATGATGATTATGGCCAAGTTTGGTAAAATTTGGCCTATTAGTTTCAGAGGAGAAGATTTTTGTAAAAGTTAACGCCGGAGGCTAAGTGATGAGAAAAGCTCACTAAAATAATGACCTAATTGCATCATACCAAACTCTACATTGTATTTGCCAATAGATTTAACAATCTGTTGTAGTGTAGCATAGTTCAGTCATGAGAGTGCGAGGTGATTTAATTTTTAATTTGTTTTAATTATATTTCATGTACTTAGAAATTGATGAATGTCTCAATTTTTTTTAAGCACGTACATTATTTAGACAGTCACACACACAATGCTATCACAAGGTTTTCTGGAAACATTTTTTTAACTTGCAGGCTACATGGGACATCAGAGCTTAAATCATATAATGTTGGTGCTGCTTAATAAACTTTATATTGTGAAATTACCAAGTTAACAAAAAAATAATTCCTTCATGTCGTACCTATGTCTTTCATCCTATTAGAGGTATCAACAAGTTGAAACTTGGTACACATATTCATGTGCTCTTTCAAAATTATTATGTAGTTACTAATACAATAATGTTTACAATACATGGTGCCTATTGAAATTTTTAGATAAATTATTGTTTGTTACATTGAATTAGAAAAATAAAGTGAAATGGGGCATTTTAGTGTGCTGTTCGAGCACAATTTCTTAATATGTTATGTATGCATTTAAATAATGAAATACAAAATAATTACTTTTTTGCTATGGTCTTGTGAATGCATGTAAATTAATGATTTAAAGCAACAAATTATTTGTTAATTTTCAGAAATAGGCAGCAATGGTCAGGAGCTGACATTCAATGTGTTGGCCTTCATAGAAGGAACATATAAAACTATAGGGAAAATGCTTGCAACAATAATAATACAAGGTGGAGCATTTTCCCCTATTCTGACACATGCTATGGTTACCTATGGCTACATGGGTGCAGATTCAGCAACTATTGACACGCTGGATGACCATTGTGTTGATTCAAAACTATACATATGGAAATTTTATAGAAAATCCACAGCCTTTTTCCTGTATCTGTATTAAACTAAATTAGGCTGTGAATTTTCTATAAAAATCTTAGTTTCTTTGCAACAAAGCCTTTTTTCTATTAAATGCAATGAAACAGTAAATAGTAATGCTCTGCATCAAGTTTCCTTGGGCCCTTTGGATAAATACAAAATGGCCTACCCCTATACCTGTACAGAAATTGCTAACAAAAGCACATGAGTTTCACATGTGAAGCACATGAGATGTACGTAAGAATTGTATGTGTTCCAGACAATATGAGTATTTGGACCTTACATGTATGGTCCGGACCATTTGAGTATACGCGTATGGTCCAATACCAGCTGACTATACATGTTAAATTTAAACAAGCATTTATCACAATCTTTATTTTAAGTTTTATAAACTGTTATGATTACAATTAGATGGATAAAATGAACAAACAAACATTTGGAAATAAATATTTGTTAAATTGTATATCTGAATCCTATTTAAGTAATCTCTTCCAAGGTGACACAAGTTACGTAATTTCTTTACATTATCATGTTTGCAGTTCATGCATGTCCCTTTGCATTTGCATTTTTTGTAAAGTTGCTAAATATTCTAAAACAATTGTTCTACCACATTATGTTTACTTTGATATCTTCAATTTCAGTGATCCAAATCCAATTAATGTATTACAGATCCACATACTAAATACAAGTAGAGATTAAAACGTTTAATCCCGCTGCAAATGTTTGCACCTGTCCTAGGTCAGGGATCTGATTTACAGTAGTTGTCGTTTGTTTATGTAATATATGCGTGTTTCTCGTTTTGTTTATATAGATTAGACCGTTGTTTTTTCCCGTTTAAATGGTTTTACACTAGTAATTTTGGGGCCCTTTATAGCTTGTTGTTCGGTGTGAGCCAAGGCTCCGTGTTGAAGGCCGTACTTTAACCTATAATGGTTTACTTTTTAAATTGTTACTTGGATGGAGAGTTGTCTCATTGGCACTCACACCACATCTTCCTATATCTATTAACAGATTTTAAGTTTTTATTTCACTTAAAATTGAACTATTTCTTTTATTAATTCGAGAGTTAAGTTATGTTGATCTGTTATATGCATTTGCATCTAATAACCTTGACCAACTTCTTAATATAAGTCAAACTGTACTTGTACGGTCCGACCGTACAAGTATTTTGAAAAAAGTATGCATACGGTCCAGACCGTACTCGTACGTACTAGTACGGTCCAAATACTCGTACGATCTGGAACATATGCAAATCAGATTGCTAACATGTGCAGTTTTGGTAGTTTATATGTGCACAAAAAAATCTAACATAATGCTCTTATGTGCAATTCAAACCTCAAGTGAGCTTTTACCATCTATGTTAGTTTTGTCCATTCTTCTAACCATTTAAAACTAACATTGAAAATTGCTCATATCAGCTTTTTCAAAATGACATGCCCAGTCATGTACTTCTTGTAAATTCAAACTCATAGCATCATTTTGGCGGGAGATGGAGAGCAATTATTCATTGTTTTTATACTACTGAAGTTTGAAAAGTTTGTATAATAATGGCTACTGAAAAGGTCATTAACCTTAAAGAAGAGCCATTTCTGTCATTTTTATTACTCTTGTAATGTACACAATTAGAATTGAAAAATTAAATTATTTGGTAAATTGCAAACAGATTATTTATCCAAAAACAATAATTTTTAACATCAGATCATGACAATAACATACAATGGTAAGAGTTGAAAGAAATGTTTCCTTGCCTCAATTTGGAATGTGAGATATTACTAAAATCCCAATCTTTCTTTTGAGATATTGAACCTTCTTATTATATTCAAAGTTAGGGCTATATAAATTTCAAATCCCCTCAACTTTCCTTTATAAACTTTTAACAAAAATATTCAAACCTGGTAGATTTTATGAGTTTTGAATTTTGGCTACTTTAATATATATATCTTACAAATGTCTTTAATATGTGAATAATATATTTATCAAATTTTTCTTCAGATCCAAAATGAACCAGTTGATCAGTTAAATACAGACGATGAAGTGTTAACAGCAATGGAAGAGTCGGGAATAACATCAAGGTTATCTCCAACATCCAGATTATTCATTGCAAAGGCTTTGATAGCTCATTTTTCACGAATAACATAAAAAAAAAGGAATACTTGACCAGTGTTGGGAAGGAGCAGAAGAATTAGGTCTACAGTCATTGCTTAAATCTAAACCAGGTAATTTAAAAAGAATAATTCCAATATGATTTGCCTTTAATATAACAAATACTTGAATATATTATAGGTCTGTTACTTTTTTTTTTATAAATTTTGCAAAGCAAAGTTATCATCCAGCAACCTCAAATGACGGTAAACTGACTTCTCTACAAGATCAAGATGAAAGTTCAGCTATATTTGACGACCAAATAAAACTGTGGACTAAGGGAACATCCATAGAGGCACAAGAAGAAACACGTATAGGTACTTGCATAAATTACAGTGATGTTGAACAGTACATTATCCAAGATGTCTGTACTTTATTGTCTCGAATAAGTGAAAAGGCTGATCGTTTGTTTGGTAACAACACAACCAATCTTGCAGAATCTTGGATGCACATACGGTGTAAGTTTGACGGAGGAAAGTTGTATAGTGAGGTGCTTTGGTTGAAGATTGCGAATGAACTTTGGACCAGAGTGATCTCCTAATGTATGGCAAAAACCAACAGCTACCCAATCAGGATTTTTTTCACACGACATATTAAGCGTAGTGATATAAGGCTAGCCAACAGCACTAGATATACGGCTAAATATGATACACATCAAAAGCGTAATCTTCAGCCCAATGAAACACTGATAATAATGGACTGGATTATGAAGTTTATTCCTTTTCTTCATAGAAAAAAAACTGACATAATTCTTTGGCAAAAATGGAATCTCGTGGCACTTCACTTTTGCAGTCTTAAAAGAACTTGACGAATTAAAAATACATTGGTACATCCACATCTTAGACGATGGAAAACAGGGTTGGTACTCTGTAGCATGCATTTTGAATAATAACTTGGATGAAGACAACATTTCCCCACATAAAAGCTTTTATCAAAAGTGACAATGCAGGGTGTTATCACAATGGACACTTACTTGCTTATATACAATCAAGAAATCAGATTCCAAAAGAACCAAGTATTAAGAGTAAGCAGTATAACTTCAGCGAGGCACAATCAGGCAAAGACTTATGTGACAGTAAAACATCACACAGTAAACTACATATGATAAGATTGGCTAATGAAGATAATGACATATTAGGTCCATGTGATATGAAAAATGCACTGCTATGGTGACCTGAGAGGAACCTATTCTTCTGTCATATCTGTAAACTTTCAGCAAGAGAAATTTGCCAAAAATGCAGTGAAAATCCCCGGAATTAGCTACATGAACAATTCAAAGAAGATGGAATTTATGCCAAAAGAGCGTACAATGTAGGCATGGGGAAGGTCCTGACAAATGCAGACCTGAACATTGCAGAACTTAATGAGCTTAAAACATTTTCGGGTAAATATTACGTATACATAATTTTTTGGCAATACCACATTGATGATGTTGCTTCTGTTGGTAATGGGCCAATGGTTGAAGGGTGGACACATTGGTTTAAATAAATTAGTCAATTTGCATTCTCACATTGGTTCTACAATTACCTTACTAGTATCTGCAACTCTTCTTAATCACTGAATGGTTTTCAAAGAACAATTCTAGAGCTCATTATGTACAAAGTAAGGAATATGACAGTTGGTATCCATTCGTTTGATGTGTTTGGACTTTTGATTTTTGCCTTTTGATTTAGGACTTTCCTTCTTGAAATTTCCTCGTGAGTTCATTATTTTTGTGTTTTTAATTTTTACGATTCAGAGGCAGACTTTGATTCTCACTGGGTTCAGTGTAATTGGAAGGGTTGCAATTAGAGGGTACATTGTAATAAACTCATCATTAAGGAATTTAAGGAATTTCCAGCGGTTGGTATTACACATCCGAAAGACGCCCAACATTTATGCATTGATAGAATAATTGAATGCATGGTTGCACAAATCAGTATAAATGCTGCAGTTCTTTCCTGGACCTGTCCATCATTTCTGAAAATGTTCCTGCTTCTAGAAGTTATTTTGGTCCTCATCATGGGAAACATAGATGCCACAGAGAAGGCGCAGTCATTAATTCAACTACTTCAAAAGCAGTGAAGTCGTTGGAATTAGTAATCACAATTGCATAAGATATGAAGGAGTACTGTGACAAACGGTTTGGAGAAAATAAAGATATACATGAGTGCTTAAACCATTCTAGACGGTCATCCTGGGTGCGGGATTTCTCGCTACATTGAAGACCTGCTGTTGTTTTTTGCTATGGTCGGGTTGTTGTGTGATTTTGTGCTGACATGAATTGTCATTGATATGGTTATATTTATAAATTTACTGTCTACATTTTTTTTGATTTTTTTGAAATATTAAGGCTTTTCTACCTCAGGCATACATTACCTTAGCTTTATGTGGCGAAACTTTTAGGAATTTTGGCCTCAACGCTCTTCAACATATGGTTGCAATGACAATATCAAAGGAGTAGGCAATTTGTCAAGTCCTGCCTGCAGTGATTTTTATGTCATGAGTTTATTTAATACTACGACAACAACGTAGTCATGGGCAAAAACATTACCATCGGCCTAATGTGAAAAAGTCTTCCAAATCTAGATCACCATCTTGCAGCTTTGATGACCTTCTTTCACATATTCATCATCCACTAGGGTTACATTACATAAGAACTATTCTCTTTTCACTGCCAGTTAATTTTCTAAAACGTTTGAGAGATTATGCACTTGACAAAGGGGGCACCAAATACATTTTCTGCAATATACAGACTAGTCAGTATTATTTGTGATGTAGCTCTTTCCCGTCTTTTCAAACCAGTAAGATCGGAACCTTTACATGAGGAAAAGAGGAGATTCCTTCCTGTTGATTTTGCCAATAGAAGAATCGATGGAATCAATATCTGCAACGTTTTACATCACAAAGAGGTAACATCTATTCTAGTTTAATGGTAAATACCACATACAGCAGTCACACAGGCATAAGTCCATACAGGTATATCATCATTCTAAAAAATAATATTTATAATGTTTAATTTACATTTTCAACCAAGAAAACAACTTTAAACTATACATTAGATTTTATTATCTTACATCTTAAATCAAATTTAATAAAAAAAAATCTTATTTATTAAATAGTTTAACTCTAAGCAAAGAAATATTACAGACAAATACAACAATTCAACACCTACATTTGTACTTTTTATGTATTTTAAAGTATACATATTTTTTATACCATTCAGAAAGCAAGTCTTGGGAAAAATTGTTCAAAGCCCAACATGGGGGTACCAACCTGAAGATCAGGAGTTTCAACAGGGGAGCTCTGTTGATGATCAGCTTGATCAACTACTGGAACAGGACTCTGCTGATGGTGAGTTGTTGGATGATTTGGTGGATTGGTTTTCACCGAGGATGAATGAGCATGACTATGCCCAGGCATCCTTGTCTGCTCAACCTAAGTCTTTCTCTCCCCCACTGTCGACCTCAGACTAATTGTTGAGAAGGCTGAAGATGAAAATATGGAAAAAGAGACTGTGCTTTAATAAAGAAATGTTTAGTATGTATTGCCACAATAAATATTCATCCTATTTACAACAGAAAATGAAGAAGATGAATATTAATGTTTTTATTTGCTAAGAAGAGATAAGGAGAATATAAAAGATAACAAATGTTAAATATTCCCATGAACACATATTTTATAGTTTTATCTGATTTTATCCTGATCTTATTTAACCATAATTGTTTTCTCTTTAAAGTTTCACTAAATAATACAACTGTTTGTAATAATAGCTCCCTTGCCATTTGAAAAAAAAATTCTGTTTAGAAGATAAAATAAAATTAAACCAAGATTCGTAAAAGTATAATTCTACTAGTAATTTTGATCTGTCTATTGATTGTTTTAAATAACTTTAAATTTACTTCAAACTTCTACAGAGCTAATATACTAACTAATTAGCACCTAAGACTATGTGCTAAAAGGGGGAAAATACACTTACACATTCAATTGTTCCCTTCATCAGTCTTTATGTTTTTACACAAGGTGAGATCCCCCTGATCGACAATAAACTTTCTCACTGTATATTGTTCCGATAAATAAACAAATGTCTTCATGGTCATTCTTGTGAGACGAATTTCCTGTGGGTCTAGCGGACCGTCATGATAGTACAATCCTTTCCCGACAAAGGTACACATTAACCTTATAGGGTGGAAACTTATATCAGTTTCCATACTGCATGTTTCAGGGTTCATTTCATACCCAAAACTAACAATTAATAGTGATAAACACACGAACGAGAACATGTTGTTTTCAAGATTTTACAAATTGCATTGTGGAATATGTTCACATAAGATTAGAATGGGAACAGTCGCCCCATTATTGCCTCGCCATTTGGTCCACAACAACCCGACCTGACCGTTAATTCTTATTTTCACCCGAAAAGTTTAAGTCAGTTATGTTTTACATGTGAGATATTAATAAGATTTATTAGAATCAAAGCACACGGGTGTTACCACGAATCTGGATCATATATTGTTTTCCACATGTGATTTTTCAAATTGTATTCATGCACTATGTTTTGTCTTTAAGTGTAGTTATCAATATATAAAAAAAAATCGATATTAACTGATAATTATGTTTTAATTTTATGTTTTAGTTTACTGTAATACCCCTCAACCTAAAAATCATGGTGTCATGATTTTGAAACATTTTTTTCCTACAAACTTTAAAGAACTATTCTAACAACACTTAACATGAGTATAGAAACTGTTTTTAGATTCTGTCAAAAATAATGATGTTATTGTAAGTGTTTAGTGTTCAATTTGAGGTGAACTTTGAATAATGAATGAGGGGTTGAACCAGTTCACTACGTGAGTATACTTAAATAGCACAACTACAATTCGACTCTTCAAAGTAGTACTATAATAATTTTTGTTATATAAGAATCCAATCCTAATTATTTTACGTGACACAACGAAAGGCGAACAAATTGTTTATAAATTAGACACCTACTTCAACTCTCATCTGTTGTGTGAACCAATACACAATTTTATCTTTTCAAGTGTTGAAAATTACAGGAGACCCTCTTAATGAAATTGTCATTGTAAGTCTTAATGTAATGTGCCACAACTATTTTCATTGGTGTGCATAGAAATTTTTATCAATAAAACTGGAACGCACTGTGGCTTGGACTCATACCCAACATTTGAAACAATCATGGCACAACCCGTGACTTTTACTAAAAGATATAGGAATGATAACATGGAGATGAGGACATCGTTTCGTTTGGAAGATTGATTGATTGTTGGTTGCTTTACGCCGCATTAGCACAAAAAGGCTATATCGCGGCGAGAGCTAATTCGAATAATTTTTATAATTTAAAGCATATTTTTAAAATAAGACAAAAAATCCATATACTAAAATTCTTGACTAAAGCAAATTGATTATATACAAATAAAAATCAACAGTAAAATAACGTGATAAAAATTAAAATCGATTTAAATATAATAACATTCTTATATTCTATAATAAACTCCAATTTCTTTTAAAAAAGCAACAATATTTGTAAATGGAACATTATTGAATAAATCATACATATTATTGACATTGCAATGCTTCTTACGAATATCAGCAAAGTCAATACAATTAATTAAAACATGTTTAATAGTATACTTGCAGTTGTAAGGTACACATTGTGGTTCATCTTCATTTTTTAAAAGATATTCGTGTGTTATTCTAGTATGACCAATACGACATCTAGTAATACCACACTGATCTTTTCTGCACATAATATTGTTAAAAGGTTTTGGTTTAATTTCATGCAATTTATTATCATGTTTTTTACTCCATTTATTTTTCTATATATTAAAAATATATTCTCTAATATTAGATGTAAAATCAGTATATGGTACACCACATTCAGTGCTGCCGACAACTTTTAAAATATCTAAGCTTTTAAACATCTCGATTTTAAAATTTACGAGTCCTGAATATCCATGAAATATTTACCACTGGGAGTTGAGCAATTAGGATTTAATCATGGAACACGGATTTAAATGTATACAGAAATGTGTTCCTTAAATTCGAAATTTAATAATTGTAAATTTTTACAAAACAATTCGCGAATTGAACATCCTAGCACTTAATTTCTAGGAGGTGAAAATACATGAACATGATATACTAGTACAATTTGAACTCGATGAAAAAAATTAGTGTTGCTATAACCAATAAAACATTCACAAAATATGATCCAGTCGACTAGATATAGGAAGATGTGGTGTGAGTGCCAATGAGACAACTCTCCAATGTATTGCAAAAAGAATTCAATTCAGCTGGCGTTTGCAATAACAATACATAAATCTCCGGGAATGAACATTCCTTATTTGGAAATTAATTTGCAAATTGCAAACCAACCAAGACAATTTGGTATGGCAGTGGGACGACCTAAATCAATCAGTGGAATTAAAGTGACCAATTATAAATCTTCCAATATAAAAAGGCATTCTAAGGCTGTGTATCAGTTGTAACGTTTAAGAGAAGTTTCCTACTTTATCAATTTTGAAAATTAATGCTGTGAAATTGCTTGTAAAGAAGAGAATATTACAGAAGTACCTATAAATGAATAGATAGAAAATAATCTGCTAATTATATAATTCTAGCAGTAATGAAATATGTAACACTACGTATGCCAAAAATATGTTTCAACATCCTGTGGGACTATATGAGAGGAAGATCTTGAAACATTTTCACAATGTATCATGTAAAAGCCTTTCGAGTACCAAGATTGAAATATTTCACACTACGTATGACAAATATATTTTTCAGCTACCTGTGTGACGTCAATAAAAATAATTAGTAGGTTTTGAGTACGATTGAAAGGAAAATGTATAACATATTTTCGAACATGCTGGCACTTTAAATTTCTAAGTTTTAGTTTTAATTTCTGTGATTTTAATTTTTACTTTTGGGCTCATTTTCTTTATTCTATATTCTGTCATTTGCATATCATTAAGAATTAATAATAATCATTGTAACAAATTGCTTGTAATTATACTGCTCTTTTAGGGCGTCCATGATTGATAATAAAAATATTGTATTGTATTAATTTTATTTTTACAATTATACTTTCTGTTCTTGCATGTCCCCAACTTCGGCCCCTAGGAACTTTTAGTATGACGTCACTCATCTGGTTTGGGGCAGTCGATCTACACTAAAGGATTTAAAATGAGCAGACGCTCATATGTTGGCTTGCGAATATGGAACCTTAATTCACACAAGTAGGCTAGCCACCACCATATATTTATTTATGTAAACCTAATGTTCAACGATATATATTTTTCTAAATAAACATCTTGTTTATGTTTATGTGCTTTTAGTAGTTTGTCAAATATCCCAGAACTTGGGTTTTAAAAATTTTGATGTAAATGATTTTTTATCTGATTTGAATGAGTTAAATTGGGATGTTGACCCTCATAATAACATAAATACTGAGTATGAAAACTTCAACAAGAAGTTTATTGAAACAGCAAATAAACATGCACCCTTTAAAGAAAGAAAAATACTATCTAAACAGATACCATACATGAACAAACAGTTAAAATCTGCAATTTATAAAAAGAAAATGCTTTACAACAAATTTCATAAAATGAATAACAGCAAGACATGGGATGCATACAAAACACAAAGAAATTATGTCACTAAACTTAAAAAACAATCCATAAATAGATACTTCATAGAACGCTGCACAGGTGGTTCTAAGTCGAAAGATTTCTGGCCAACAGTTAAGCCATTCCTTACAAACAAAGGATGCACCAGCCAAAAAGAAACCATACTGCAGGAAAACAACAAAATCATCACGAACCAACAAGAAATATCTGAAATTTTTAATGACTTTTTTGTTAATGTTGCAAAAAACATTGGTGACAACAACGTACAGGTGAATGACAAACACCCAAGTATAGAAGCTATAAGTAATAAATACTCAAACGGGTCAACATCAAATAAACTTATTTTTCAGCCTATAAACGAGGAATTTGTTTCTAAAAGAATTGGTAAAATAAATGTTAAAAAGGCTACTGGTATAGATGGTATATCACCAAAAATTTTACACGCTGCTAAACCTGTAGTGATTAAACCTATCACACAGCTTGTAAATTTATCATTATCCACTTCCATTTTTCCAGACTCATTAAAAATTGCCCAAGTGGCAACTGTTCACAAAAAAAACAGTGTTCTTGAAAAGGGTAATTATAGACCAGTTAGTGTTTTACCTGCTATATCTAAAATTTTTGAAACAGCCATAGAAAATCAACTCACTAAATACTTTGATGATATTTTCGACCATTTTCTTGCGGCATTTCGAGCTGGTTATGGCTGCCAGTCAACATTACTAAAAATTTTGGAAGATTGATAAAAGGCACTGGATAACAATAAATATTTAGCGGCTATATTAATGGACCTAAGTAAAGCCTTTGACTGTCTTCCACATGATTTACTTCTTTTGAAATTGGAAAAATATGGCCTTAGTCCATCTGCTCTGGAATTACTCAAAAGCTATCTGACTGCAAGAAAACAGTGTGTAAAAATAGGCCAGAGTATCAGTCAAATGCAAGATATATATAAAGGTGTTCCTCAGGGATCTATACTAGGCCCTGTATTATTTAATGTTTTTATAAATGATATTTTTCTTTTTGTCAAACACTGTGATTTATAAAACTATGCTGATGATAACACCCTCTCAAAAACAGGTACTACTTTGGAATCAGTTATTAAACCCTTAGAGGAAGATAGTAATTCCCTAATCTCATGGTTCTCTTTCAAAAAAATGCAGGCAAACCCCGAAAAATTCCAGGCAATTTCCATAGGTAAAAAAACACACACTCAAAATATTACTTTCAACCTAAATGGATTCAACATAAAATGTGACGACGAAGTGAAACTGCTCGGTGTAACAATAGACTTTAAACTGGATTTTAACACTCACATCTCAAATATTTGCAAAAAAGCTGCACGACAACTAAACGTTCTAAAAAGAATTGGCACTCATCTCACCAGACTTTCAAAACTTACAATATACCACTCATTTATCATGTCAAACCTCAGCTACTGTCCTCTTACATGGCTGGCACTTCTGCAGTGAACAAAACACAAAGAAAATAGAAAAAATACAAGAAAGAGCACTCAGATTTATTTATGACGACTACACAAATTCTTACAATACACTTCTTGAACAATCTAAGCTACCAGCACTAAAAATCAGAAGATTGAGAACCATGGCATTAGAGACATATAAAATAATAAATAAATCAAGTCCAGAATTCCTACATAATTAAGTAAATATTAAAGAAAATTCATATAACTTCAGGTACAAAGGCATAGCAGATATACCACGGCCAAAAACAACAAGGTATGGTAAGAAAAACTTTAGTTATGAGGCAGCAAAACTCTGGAACTCCTTGCCAAATGAGGCAAGGAGCTTATCAACTTTTGGCCAGTTCAAAAATTTTATCTCCACCTGGTGTTTTTCAGAAAAATGTACATGCAGTTCTTGTAAATAATGTACTTACTTGCTGCCCCATAACTTGATCTCGAAGCCTGCTGTTTGTTTGGTTTTTTTTTAATGTTTTATTTTTTTTGCAGTTATTTTTATTTTTTATTTAGCCATTTATTTCTTTTGCTTATGCATTACCTTTGCTATAGCTGCATGCAGTCTTTTGTTTGTGCTTAAAGTGTTTGAGTTTGCATGTGCTACTGTTATATAAATACTATGTGCTACTGTATATGTGCTGATATTAGACATTTGTTTTAATCTATCTTGCTTAGCTTTTATTCTGCATGTGCTATCTATGTATTAATATATATATGTGCTGTCTGTTTGCATGTTTGTGTTGTATGTGTGTCTGATGTTATTACATGTATGTTTTGTTTATTAATATCAGTCGGTTAAAGAGCTCTTAAGAGCTCATGTTCATTGTTATTATGTATATATATGCAACCCGACTTTAAATAAAGATTAAATAAAGATTACTTTACTTTGGGTAGACTAAAACAAAAACCAATGGAAACTTCCACTCGAGTTACATGTATATTATAATGGTATAGTTATTTATTGGCTAGAACGTTGGAGGAAGGCGTCCCAGAAAAAACCTAAAAAATAGTCTTCACAGTTAACTGGACTACATGTAGCTAGGAATTTGAGAGAAGTTTGCTTTCATTTTCATTCAGCCATAAATTATATGGTCCGAGACCACAATTGTCGTCCCTTGATTTTGGTTGTTCACGAATATAGTCCCTAGTGTTAACAGTGGGTTACTTGCCAATAATTTTTATACCCCTTCCAAATTTATTTCTCCATGTTTAATGCCTCAAATTGTAAGTAGGGGGGTGAAATTACACTGTAAAAAAATTTGGGTCAAGAATTTTACAGGAAAGTAGTGATTCGGTCCAGCTGAAAAAGGTTAAAAATTAGCACTTCGGAAGCTGTCAAAAGATTTCAAGACACCCTAAACACAAAATTGTCCATATTTTGAGTTTGAGGCGATGAAGTTTTCTATTATTTTGATATAATTTGTCCCAAAAGTAGTACAACACACTGTAAACATTTCATTGAGAAAGCGCAGGTGGGATTTTTTAAATTTTCATTTATGTTCTCAAAGAAATGCACTACGAATTAATTGTGTTCTCGGACCTATTAGGTGAAGTCTGTAAAAATAGAATCTGTAATTTGGCAACTTCCCTAAATGATTTGGTGGTGTCAATTTGTCAAATAGCATGAAACTAAAGGATTTAAACTTTTATTTTATAGAATATCTGCAAAAATGACCAATTTTGGCATTTTATGGTCAAAATAGGCATTTTAAGGCTTTTTCAATATTGATGCATACATGGCATCCTGACTTTCTATCTGACAGGTTTTCATGTGTCAATACTTGTGTTTCTATGCCTTTATCAAGTTCTTTTACTTGTTTATGAACTCAGAATCTACAGAAAAGAAGATTATCTCAGACAATATGTACAAAATGTGTTGTATAAATGACCCTTGTCTAACGCCCTGTTTGGATGAAGTCAAAAGTGGGGTTCTTGGTACATAAAATTTGAAGTCCACAATTAAGACCTCACTAAATTTGTATCCAAAGCACTTTACAATGTCTATTGTACCTGTTCCATCTCACATAATATCTTTTTTTTCTTCTGTAGGATAGCAAGTGGTTTAAATATAAGCCTGTTGAGACTAAAATTGCATTCAAGTATTTCATTAAAAAGGCAAAAATCTTTGTTTCAGACCATACTCTCTGTAAGAAAAGTTAATTGCAAGAGCCTTTTTGTGCTCGGATTTGTTGTATCATGTCACATGAGTATAGAAATGATAAAAAAGACACAATTTTATATTTCTTATAGCCTCAATATGCATTTTTAAATGTAAATATGTGGCACGGCCTAAATTGACCCTTATTATTTTCCAGTCTTACTTGGCTTAAGACCCTTTTAAACTAATATGATATGTTATTTGTGACTTTTCTTTCCATTTAAAGTACATTCAATACATATGTAAGGATTATTTATAACCAAAAAGCTTCACAAATTTAAAATTGCTGGAAAATATTGCATCTTCATGTAAGGCCCCTTTCATCGAAAAACCTCAATTTTTAGGCCCAGGCTGATATAAATTTCACTTTTGAATAATTATGCTAAGTCTGATAAATCAAATGAGTACTCTATTGCTTTAAGTACATAATAAATGATATATTAGGGCATTTAAAATGTATTTTTTTGCAATATTTTAATTTTCAAAGCCCATAATGTTGATAGTTAAAATTATTCAATTTTAACGTCAAAATTTAACACGCAAAGATGAGTATTGAATTTAATATATTGTCTATAATATATATCCTATTGTTATGAAACTTTGCAAGCAGTGTTATAATTCATTAAGCTTTGGTCACACCAAGTTTTTTTAAGATTTGTCAACTCTTTCTATCCTATTAGGTGAAGTCTGTAAAAATAGAATCTGTAATTTGGCAACTTCCCTAAATGATTTGGTGGTGTCAATTTGTCAAATAGCATGAAACTAAAGGATTTAAACTTTTATTTTATAGAATATCTGCAAAAATGACCAATTTTGGCATTTTATGGTCAAAATAGGCATTTTAAGGCTTTTTCAATATTGATGCATACATGGCATCCTGACTTTCTATCTGACAGGTTTTCATGTGTCAATACTTGTGTTTCTATGCCTTTATCAAGTTCTTTTACTTGTTTATGAACTCAGAATCTACAGAAAAGAAGATTATCTCAGACAATATGTACAAAATGTGTTGTATAAATGACCCTTGTCTAACGCCCTGTTTGGATGAAGTCAAAAGTGGGGTTCTTGGTACATAAAATTTGAAGTCCACAATTAAGACCTCACTAAATTTGTATACAAAGCACTTTAAAATGTCTATTGTACCTGTTCCATCTCACATAATATCTTTTTTTTCTTCTGTAGGATAGCAAGTGGTTTAAATATAAGCCTGTTGAGACTAAAATTGCATTCAAGTATTTCATTAAAAAGGCAAAAATCTTTGTTTCAGACCATACTCTCTGTAAGAAAAGTTAATTGCAAGAGCCTTTTTGTGCTCAGATTTGTTGTATCATGTCACATGAGTATAGAAATGATAAAAAAGACACAATTTTATATTTCTTATAGCCTCAATATGCATTTTTAAATGTAAATATGTGGCACGGCCTAAATTGACCCTTATTATTTTCCAGTCTTACTTGGCTTAAGACCCTTTTAAACTAATATGATATGTTATTTGTGACTTTTCTTTCCATTTAAAGTACATTCAATACATATGTAAGGATTATTTATAACCAAAAAGCTTCACAAATTTAAAATTGCTGGAAAATATTACATCTTCATGTAAGGCCCCTTTCATCGAAAAACCTCAATTATTAGGCCCAGGCTGATTTAAATTTCACTTTTGAATAATTATGCTAAGTCTGATAAATCAAATGAGTACTCTATTGCTTTAAGTACATATTAAATGATATATTAGGGCATTTAAAATGTATTTTTTTGCAATATTTTATTTTCAAAGCCCATAATGTTGATAGTTAAAATTATTCAATTTTAACGTCAAAATTTAACACGCAAAGATGAGTATTGAATTTAATATATTGTCTATAATATATATCCTATTGTTATGAAACTTTGCAAGCAGTGTTATAATTAATTAAGCTTTGGTCACACCAAGTTTTTTTAAGATTTGTCAACTCTTTCTATCCTATTAGGTGAAGTCTGTAAAAATAGAATCTGTAATTTGGCAACTTCCCTAAATGATTTGGTGGTGTCAATTTGTCAAATAGCATGAAACTAAAGGATTTAAACTTTTATTTTATAGAATATCTGCAAAAATGACCAATTTTGGCATTTTATGGTCAAAATAGGCATTTTAAGCACAGGCACTTGTTTCTATCCATTGGAAGAACCACTATCAACGTATATTTACGAGAAGGTACCCAACTACTTTTTTCACCTCTCCGCTTAAAACCCTTATTTCTCTGTCAATTCAGTCTCAAATTTTTTGTAACATACACCATTCGATTCATGAAAAGTTTATCTTTCAGATGATATGCATTGTATTTACCCTTAGAGTACCCCTTACCCCCAATACACAAGACTAGTCAATAAATTTTCATATTCTCATTTTAGTCCTCCTACAAAATACAACAACAACCGGTTTAAAGCAGAATGATTTAAAACCACTTGTGATTGGTCGATTCATAGTTCATAGGGTCATTCACTCTCTAGACTTTACATTAATCATTTGTGACTCTTTAGATTTATCCTTTACTGTTTTATGCAAATGATCTAAAACGGAAATAGTTGTATTTTGTAGGAGGACTAAAAACGATCACATGAAAATTTATTGACAAATCTTGTGTACTGGGGGTAAGGGGTATTCTAAGGGTAAATACAATGCATATCATCTGAAAGATAAACTTTTCATGAATCGAATGGTGTATGTTACAAAAAATTTGAGACTGAATTGACAGAGAAATAAGGGTTTTAAGCGGAGAGGTGAAAAAAGTAGTTGGGTACCTTCTCGTAAATATACGTTGATAGTGGTTCTTCCAATGGATAGAAACAAGTGCCTGTGATTTTAAGGCTTTTTCAATATTGATGCATACATGGCATCCTGACTTTCTATCTGACAGGTTTTCATGTGTCAATACTTGTGTTTCTATGCCTTTATCAAGTTATTTTACTTGTTTATAAACTCAGAATCTACAGAAAAGAAGATTATCTCAGACAATATGTACAAAATGTGTTGTATAAATGACCCTTGTCTAACGCCCTGTTTGGATGAAGTCAAAAGTGGGGTTCTTGGTACATAAAATTTGAAGTCCACAATTAAGAACTCACTAAATTTGTATCCAAAGCACTTTACAATGTCTATTGTACCTGTTCCATCTCACATAATATCTTTTTTTTCTTCTGTAGGATAGCAAGTGGTTTAAATATAAGCCTGTTGAGACTAAAATTGCATTCAAGTATTTCATTAAAAAGGCAAAAATCTTTGTTTCAGACCATACTCTCTGTAAGAAAAGTTAATTGCAAGAGCCTTTTTGTGCTCAGATTTGTTGTATCATGTCACATGAGTATAGAAATGATAAAAAAGACACAATTTTATATTTCTTATAGCCTCAATATGCATTTTTAAATGTAAATATGTGGCACGGCCTAAATTGACCCTTATTATTTTCCAGTCTTACTTGGCTTAAGACCCTTTTAAACTAATATGATATGTTATTTGTGACTTTTCTTTCCATTTAAAGTACATTCAATACATATGTAAGGATTATTTATAACCAAAAAGCTTCACAAATTTAAAATTGCTGGAAAATATTACATCTTCATGTAAGGCCCCTTTCATCGAAAAACCTCAATTTTTAGGCCCAGGCTGATATAAATTTCACTTTTGAATAATTATGCTAAGTCTGATAAATCAAATGAGTACTCTATTGCTTTAAGTACATAATAAATGATATATTAGGGCATTTAAAATGTATTTTTTTGCAATATTTTAATTTTCAAAGCCCATAATGTTGATAGTTAAAATTATTCAATTTTAACGTCAAAATTTAACACGCAAAGATGAGTATTGAATTTAATATATTGTCTATAATATATATCCTATTGTTATGAAACTTTGCAAGCAGTGTTATAATTAATTAAGCTTTGGTCACACCAAGTTTTTTTAAGATTTGTCAACTCTTAAGGACAGAAATTTAGCCTTGCAACAGGCCACCTACGGACCCCTCGGAGAGTTGTTGCAAGGGTTCTTAACGTGCAAAAAGCGTGGCACTCTCTTTACACGAGGCATCGGATTTAACGTCCCCCTTCTGACCGGACGTGACTGCGAACTTGATACATCCCGCACAGCCAAACGGACGCCCCACTTCGGCAAGCGTTTTACTGCCGGTCGGGAGAAGACCAAGTGACCATATTTCTATTCCCCAGTCACCCTTGGGGGTGTTTACTATTAATGTAAATCTATAAAGCCAGTTGAGCTTTGGATTTTTCCATTTGATGAGAGACTTTCCTTTTTGAATTTTCTTCGGAGTTCAGTATTTTTGTAATTTTACTTTTTAATGCCGGTACCAAGGTAGGAATATGCCTATATATGTATCCTTAAATCATTCTAATCTTATGGCCGTTGTTTTCTATTCGTTTGGTGTGTTAAATTAAGCTTTTGTATTTGCCATTCCATAAAGGACTTTCCGTTTGAATATTCCTAGGAGTTCGGATTTTTGTTATTTATCATTTTTTTTTAATATAATTACACCTACGAATAAAGATTTTTTGAAAGTTACTGACATCATTCTAAAGTTACGGACATCACTATTGGTATAAGGAAAAAAGTTACGGACAAGTTGTTTTGAAGTTACGGACATCATAAGTGTTTTGGAAAATCGTGCTGTAATCGTTTATTTTGTAACAACCAACCATGTTTTTCATTGCAGAGTTTTCCTTAAAGATTTATATAACTTTTTAATTACTGAACATTTCTTTTGCATTCATGGTATTGTAATTATATAGGAGCAAACTTCCTAACCGAAGCCAGGCGGCTCCATCTTGGGCTGTGGGTATTTAAGCACAGTGAAGGAGCCTGTGTTGCTCCAATGATAATTTTATTTACAATTGATGCATGGAATAATGCAACAGTTGTTATACTTTTGCTCTAGTTTCAGAGATACAGGTATGGAACAGTCAAAAACTGCATTTTTCCCCATGTTCTATTTTTAGCTAAGTCTGTCATGTTTTAGGCAGACAGGATCACTGGACACATGTCAGATTTGCTCTAAATGCTCTGGTTTTTGAGTTATAAGCCAAAAACTGCATTTTACCCCTATGATCTATTTTAGCCATGGTGGCCATCTTGGTTGGTTGGCTGGGTCACTGAAGTTTGGTTTAATTTGGCCCAGTAGTTTCAGAGGAGAAGATTTTTGTCAGAGGAAGCAACCTAATAAGTTTGTTAGAATGATTTAAGGATACATATATCTGAGCTTAATGAACATTTCTGCCTATGTCAAATTTGCTCTTAATGCTTTAGTTTCAGAGATATAAGCCTAAATTTACATTTTACCCCTATTTTCCTAAGGTGGCCATCTTGGTTGGTTAGCCAGGTCATTGGACACACTTTTTAAATTAATACCCAAATGATAATTGTGGCCAAGTTTGGTTAAATTTGGCTAATTAGTTTCAGTGGAGAAGATATTTGTAAAAGTTAAAAGACAACGAAAACAGACAAGTGATGAGAAAAGCTTTAGAGCCATGTGAGCTAAAAAAGTAAAAAAAGAGTTGCAGTGCATGATGTGCTGTTTGCACTATCATATCAAGGGTTCAGTTTAAAGTTTGATATTGAGACAGATAGTAATATTATATAAGGAAATTATGCACTAAATTTCAAACTATTCTGACTTTTTACTATGACCAAAACCTTTACCCTGAAAAATAACTGTTTTAACATTGATTAGTTTTTTTATGATATGGTCCTAATCTGGCATACAATTTGATTTTTGTAAAAAATTGTGCAAGAAAAAAAATTGAATCATAATTTTCTGTTGATATGCACATCTGCATAGTATGTCCTTATTATCTACAAAGTTTCATGCAGATCTGTTGTGTAGTTTCAGAGGAGTTGCAAAGACACTTTTGCAGAAGTACATTAAAGCAAATAATTTCAAAGGGGTGTAACTCATAGAAAAAAAAAGAATCTTAATTTCCTGTTGACACATGGTTGATATGCACATCTACATAGTATGTCCTTATTATCTACCGAGTATCATAAAATCATATTGAATATATATCAATATATGTTCTATGAATTAACTATATAATTGTAGTATCACAAGTACGTCTGAGTCAGTGACAACCCTACAACCGATGTATCCATCGGATCGCCATCAATGATGGTGAGACATGGCTGTGTACATAATGTATATACAACTCGTCTAAACATCAACCCAACAATGTTAGATCTGTAAATTTGCTTTCGCAAATTTTTGGTTCTTCCCTCGCCGGGATTCGAACCCATGCTACTGTGATATCGTGACACCAAATCGCCTGCACTGCAGCCGTCCCGCTAGACCACACGACCAACTGGGCTCTCAAAAAAAGAGCTTTCGGTGGGCCTGTGTTACCTTTCCACGTCAGTTTTAATCTAGCGGCGTACTACAGTACATGATATATAAGGCATGAAGATGTTATTGTTACAGATCAGCTAAATTATCTATAGTAAAGGATCCTACAAATTAATGTAAGATACAGTCACAGAAAATAATGATATTCATAAGTACGTCTGAGTCAGTGACAACCCTACAACAGATGTATCCATCGGATCGCCATCAATGATGGTGATACATGGCTGTGTACATAATGTATATACAACTCGATATTATAGTATCACAATATATACTTGAGGGAGGGGGGGAGGTTCTGGGGTTGGAAGCCTCCTTTTTTTTTTTGCAATACATTTGAATGAGGACATATAGTTGGGACCCCACCCCCCCTATTGTCCTGGTTTGGAACCCCCCTTTTTAAAATGGCTGGATCTACCCCTGATGTGTATGTGAGCCTCAGCCTGTGACTCAAGTCTAACATTTTGAAATTATCATGTCAGATTTATTTGTGAAATGAAATTTACTTCTGAGATTCAGACTCTCTCTGAAATTGTGTATAGAACCAGATTTGCTTATTTTAACAGGGCACATTTAGTTCACAGTGGGTTTGTGTTGTACTTATGTTTTCTGTTTGAACAATGTACATTTTGTTAATTTACCTGTTCTAGAGTGAAGGGCAGTTTTCATATCAGCTGCTGTTACAATGTTTTTTCCAACTTGCAACCCAACTTTTCATCTTTTTGCGCATATTTGCCATCTTTGAATCACTGCATGGGCTTCAGACTTTCAATACCCCGGAATATTTATCCCTATAAAATATAAGATATTCATTACTCTGCAATTTAAAAATACAAAAAATAACTAAAAAGTATTGTGTATAAGTTTTATTACATTAGATTAAGGCAAACTACAGAAAGAGGAAGAAAACTAAAAATTTAGCAATTTTACCATTTGTTAAGGGGCATAACTTTAGAAAGGCTAAAGTGACGCCCCCAAAATTCAAACTTGATTGTGTTAAGTGGTAATACGCATTGTATTAAAGTTTACTAACATTTGGTTAAGGCAAACTGAAGGTTATCTATAGTTGTTAATTTCTGTGTCATTTTGGTCTCTTGTGGCAAGTTATCTCTGACATTGGCAATCATACCACATCTTCTTTTTTGTATAAATAGTAAGAGTACAGACATATAGTGGTTGTCGTTTGTTTATGTGTTCCATATTTGTTTTTCGTTCCTTATTAGTTCATTTATCAGGCTATTAGTTTTCTCTTTTGAATTGATTTACATCGCCATTTCGAGGCTTTTTATAGGTGACTGTGCAGTTTGGGCCTTTGCTCATTGTTGAAGGCTGTACTGTGACCTACAGTTGTTACTTTACGTGTCATTTGGTCCCTTGTTTAGAGTTGTCTTATTGGCAATCATACCACATCTTCTTTTTATGCAGGGGGCATAAAATAAGTTTATGAGTAACATTTGTACATCTAAAATAATATCAAGGTTATAACAAAATGCACTCAAATTTCCTTTCGAAAAAGGGCAATAACCCTTCAAGTGTTGTCTGATTCATCAGAAAGTTCTTGTTAGATAGCTTTTGACATGGTGAAAAATTTTACTACTTTAGTTTTCCCAAAATTATAATTATATTATTTTATAGATATAAATTAAATGATATCTCTAGGTTTTTCTTTCCAAAGCAATGTCTCAAGAAACATATATGTGCTTTAATAAAAATAAAGATTATAGCTAACTTCCTAATGCATGTAGAGCAAGACTTTTTTACTTTGTTTGTATATTGTACATGTTGTACAATAGGAATTTAGATAACATCCAATTGCTTTAAACTATTATATTTACAGGTTTAAGGTTGCCTATATTTATTGTTTGAAGATTTCAGTCTTAATTACAAAGCTTGGATAAACGTTTAAAATCAAAATGTTACTCTACAAGCATAAAGAAATAAGCTGTAAGATGAACATTAAACTACTGTCACTTATGGGAAACATAAAAAAATCAATGAAGGATAATAAACTTAATTCAAATAGTTTGGGGTGGGGGTAAAGTTGCTGCAAGTTTTCTTTAATTGAAATGATTTTATACTTTCAATTTTCCCCAAATTAAGTTAAGAGGGGAGTAAGGGGGTCAGTGAACAAAAAATATGTACTAGTACATATATAAATAATTGTTTTTTATCCTACATTGAACTTTTGATGTTGTTCCTAATTCTGATATTGTTGTCTTCTGTTTTTACTTTATATTTACTTAGCCCAACTTTTTTTGTAATATACATTGTATCTTACCTGTTCTTTTACTTATTTCTTGTAAGCATAACCAGATATGTCCACAGTGTTACATGTCATTAGTCATTATAAAATTCTGAAGAAGTGAAGCCACACAAAACCAATTCTGCTTCACAGATTCTAAAACATTGGTGAAAATTCTATGCTGAAAAAGAAATGCACAAGACAATTTTTATAGATGTTGATACTGAATTCATTCCAAATAAAAGACAACATGTACATTTATTTATATTCATTTCATCATGTTTATAAGAATCTATTCCATTAGGACATGTAGGAGCTTAAATCAAGGATTTTTTTGTTTGTTTATAGTCAGTGTGATACATGTAATTATAAGTACACAATGCAAAATTATATAAACAGTCTCAAACTTAGAACAACCTTATACATATTTTACAAATAAGCATATTTTGGTTTTCACGTTTGAATGTTTTTACACTAGTAATTTTGGGGTCCTTTATAGTTTGTTGTTCGGTGTGAGCCAAGGCTCCGTGTTGAAGGCCGTACATTTACCTATAATGGTTTACTTTTTTAAATTGTTATTTGGATGGAGAGTTGTCTCATTGACACTCACACCACATTTTCCTATATCTAAAGATTATATGTGGTGTGATTGCAAATGAAGTAACTCAGGGTTCTCATTAGAGACTTTTCAAATTCCCATGAGTCCAAAACTCACAGACAACTGAGAGTTACATGTATGAAATTTTCCAAAAGAGAGCAAATGAAGTAAGTTTGGATTAATTTGGCCCAGTAGTTTCAGAGGAGAAGTTTTTTGTAAAGATAACTAAGATTTACGAAAAATGGTTAAAAATTGACTATAAAGGGCAATAACTCCTTAAGGGGTCAACTGACCATTTCGGTCATGTTGACTTATTTGTTAAACTTACTTTGTTGAACATTAATGCTGTTTACAGTTTATCTCTATCTATAATAATATTAAAGATAATAACCAAATACAGCAAAATTTCCTTAAAATTACCAATTCAGGGGCAGCAACCCAACAATGGGTTGTCCGATTCATCTGAAAATTTCAGGGCAGTTAGATCTTGACCTGATAAACAATTATATCTCTGTCAGATTTGTTCTAAATGCTTTGTTTTTTGAGTTATAAGCTAAAAACTGCATTTTACCCCTTTGTTCTATTTTTAGCTGTGGCAGCCATCTTGGTTGGTTGACCAGCTCACGCCACACATTTTTTAAAGTAGATACCCCAAAGATGATTGTGGCCAAGTTTGGATTAATTTGGCCCATTAGTTTCAGAGGAGAAGATTTTTGTAAAAGATTACTTTAATTTACGAAAAATGGTTAAAAATTGACTATAAAGGGCAATAACTCCTAAACGGGTCAACTGACCATTTTGGTCATGTTGACTTATTTGTAGATCTTACTTAGTTGAACATTATTGCTGTGTACAGTTTATCTCTATCTATAAAAATATTCAAGATAATAACCAAAAACAGCAAAATTTCCTCAAAATTACCAATTCAGGGGCAGCAACCCACCAACTGATTGACCGATTCATCTAAAAATTTCAGGGCAGATAGACCTTGACCTGATAAACATTTTTACCCCATGTCAGATTTGCTCTAAATGCTTTGGTTTTTGAGTTATAAGCCAAAAACTGCATTTAACCCCTATGTTCTATTTTTAGCCGTGGCGGCCATCTTAGTTGGTTGACCGGGTCACGCCACACATTTTTTAAACTAGATACCCAAATGATGATTGTGGCCAAGTTTGGTTTGATTTGGCCCAGTAGTTTCAGAGGAGAAGATTTTTGTAAAAGTTAACGACGCCGACAGACAACGGACGCAAAGTGATGAGAAAAGCTCACTTGGCCCTTCGGGCCAGGTGAGCTAAAAAGAGAACCAATAAATTGTCTAATTTATATAACCCTTATAAAATCTATAAACATGCCAATTTAGACTTAAAACTACCTTGAGGAACAAAAGTTGAAGAACCAGCCTGAGGCCTAGGGTCGGTTAAGCTTGAACCCTTAGGTGCTCCAATCAGATTTGCAAAGAGAATGGTTTGGTGCAGTAACAGCCTTGAATTATCAAAATCAAGGTCTTTACCCGCCAGCAGCATCACATTTTTCAACTCGTCTCCCGTGATCTTTACAAACTCCGCCACCAGCTCATCTACACTATACTTTGTCAGAGGATAAGTGCTTTTCAGCCTGGCTAAATTCTCTGGATCAATGTCATCCGCCGACTTAAACTTGATAATCATAGGCAAAAGGCTCTTGTCGATCAACGTGTGCTTAGGCTTTAAAACCAGGTGAGACATCTGGAAAATAATTTAGAAAATAAAAATAACTAACACATCATTCAAAACCAAAACACGTGTAAAATATATTTTCCTACAAAAATGTATCCATCATTTTTGTATTTTTTTTTTTTTTGTATTTTTTTTTAATGTCAAACTATTAAACAATTCAAATGAACACCCATTAAATAAAAGTTTGGTTAGCGTTATATTTAAATGTCGGTCACGAAAACCAGTTATTAAAGTACATATGCGACAAGTGATGTACATTTCACTACACAATTTAATGATGAACATTCCATAGTAAAAGTGTATCTTCTGTTTATAGTTAATAAAAGGCAAACATACAACACAAGGTCATCACTACAATTACCATGAAAGGTGTGCTCCAAAAATTAACAGACAAATTCGTAAAATCAGGTATTTATCCGAACTTAACCATAGATAATAAGCTATTGCAATTAAAAGTACCAGTAACTCGAACACACCCCGCGCCCGCACACAAGGCGTTGAATCTTAAAATTTATCGTATCGTACGAACCAAACCATTTTAAGCGAAATATGCAAATAAATAAATACATGAATGTGTCCCTAATAAAAGTTTATGCAAATGATCATAGAGCTGGTTATGACGTCTTTACATTAAATCCATTATATGTTGGGTGTGTACGGAAGTGAAGTGAAGTGACAAAGATTTTGACATTAATTGCATAAAAATTAACTACATAAGACACATAATGATTGCATAACAAAAATAATGGATTCATTTAAAAGGTTAATATTTTATCTATATATACCGCTTTTATTAATTTAAATGCAATCTTAACAAAGCCACTAAATTTTAACAAATTTTCTTTTATCAAGGCTTATGAACAATTGCCTAAACTTAAAAATAATACATGCAACATAATGAAAATGTTTCAAGATCTTTCTCTCACATATTCAATTTAAGCCAAAAAGTCCCCCTCAATACACTAAAATTATTGACTAAATCAAATTGATTATATACAAATAAAAATCAACAGTAAAATAACGTGATAAAATTAAAATCGATTTAAATATAATAACATTTTTATATTCTATAATAAATTCAAATTTCTTTATAAAAAAGCAACAATATTTGTAAATGGAACATTATTGAATAAATCATACATATTATTGACATTGAAATGCTTCTTACGAATATCAGCAAAGTCAATACAATTAATAACAACATGTTTAATAGTACACTTGCAGTTGCAAGGAACACATTGTGGTTCATCTTCATTTTTAAAAAGATACGCGTGTGTTATTCAAGTATGACCAATACGACATCTAGTAATAACACTCTTGATCTTTTCTGCACATAATATTGTTAAAAGGTTTGCCTAAATTAGGTTTAATTTCATGAAATTAATTATCATCTTTTTTACTCCATTTATTTTCAATATATTAAAAACATATTCTCTAATATTAGATTTAAAATCAGTATATGGTATATCACAGTTAGATAGAGGGTCACTCAGGGCGTTCTTTGCCTCAAGGTCTACAGTTGTGTTTCCAAGGATTCCAACAGGACTCGGAACCCATAGAAATATTATAACATAAGAGTCGATAAACTAGCAAGATCAATTATATCAGAGACACAATTCAGCAAGAAAAAGAGCTTCCCCACCCGAAAGACATAGCAAAGTTCGCATCTTTTCTAATCAACAAGTGTCAATCGCTAAACATTGATCCTGCTACTGCTGATGGAAACATATTCAGACAGACAGTTATGTTGATACACACACGTCTATTGTAGTACAACCGCAGGCGACCTTGAGGCTATGAGGTGGGTATATAATTATTTATTTTACCTTGAAAAAAATATCTGAAATGTAAAAACCAAACCAATCCCGTTCCAGTTCAATTTTCTTTAGGTAATAGTGTTACATTTAAGTGCCAGTCTGTCTAAGGATCAGGCAGTGACCAAAACATGATAGTCTCAGATTTTGATAAAAACTTGCACAAATCATCTTAAAAACAAGTTGTTAAGAAAAAAATACTTTTCGGACCATTAACATATGGTTGCTATGGAAACAGAGCCATATGATTTTTACAAAGCAACGAGTTGGTGAAATAAGCATAAAACTCACAGTTTTTCACTATTTTAGTTTCATAAAAACTTATGTTCAGATAAAGTGTAGTACTTCTCCATTATACTGCAACTTTTTCAACTATCAAATATTCTTGAAGAATAGCTGTTTTGATGAAATTCTATTTCATTCTAGAATTTTTGAGGTACAGAAGCGTCTCCATGGACCGTTATGTCCAAAAAAACAAAAATGACCAGAAATCAAGTTCAAATATTTTCTATTACCAGAACAGCACACACATGGTGTCACTAAATATGGAAGAAGTAGTATTCATACTTTCATTATTTTATAAAAGCTCGATGTTTTTTTCTCTCCAAATATTGAGTAACCATAGCAACAAAGTTTACCCTATAGCAACAAGGCTAAAAACAAATTGTAACAAATGTATTCAATATTTTAGTCTAAATGCATATACATGGACTAAATATGATTTATTTCAGCTAGTCACATTCAAGTGTTGTCAATTGTTACATTTTTTGGCCCAGAAAGTATTACATAGCAACCAAAATGAACAAACAAAATTTTTTATATTTTTTTTTCTCTACTGCAAAAAGTGACTATTTAGTGGTCAGATATCAATAAATTCTATATAAAGAAGTAAATAAAACGATATCTTCATTTCATCAACAAAAACATAAACCCCCCTAGTTACGAAATAAATTCTATCCATGCCAATAGTTAAAATAAAAAAAGATAATAAAAATAATACCATCAACATGTATTTTTTAAACTGAAGACCTTTTTTTAACCAAAATCTAGGAAAAACAATTAAAATATTGTTATCGGTCCTCAACACCCCCATACTTATAACTGACAAACAGTTTTATGCATACATGTAATAACAAATAAAGGAAGATATTTTCAAAATTTTTCATTTTTGGTGTTAGCTTACTTTTTTTTATCTTTAAACAACCATAGAGGGGGGTAGGATCTTTATCTGGACTCTCAGATCGGGTGTTTTTAAGTTAGGGATTTCTAAATTGACCCTTGGAATCATTGGAAACACAGCTGTAGACCTTGGGGCAAAGAATGCCCTGGGTGACCCTCTATCTAACTGTGATATACCATATACTGATTTTAAATCTAATATTAGAGAATATGTTTTTAATATATTGAAAAATAAATGGAGTAAAAAGACGATAATAAATTGCATGAAATTAAACCTAATTTAGGGAAACCTTTTGATAATATTATGTGCAGAAAAGATCGGTGTGTTATTACTAGATGTCGTATTGGTCATACTAGAATGACACACGAGTATCTTTTAAAAAATGAAGATGAACCACAATGTGTTCCTTGCAACTGCAAGTATACTATTAAACATGTTTTAATTAATTGTATTGACTTTGCTGATATTCGTAAGAAGCATTTCAATGTCAATAATATGTATGATTTATTTAATAATGTTCCATTTACAAATATTGTTGCTTTTTTAAAAGAAATTGGAATTTATTATAAAATATAACCAGATGCTCCGCAGGGCGTAGCTTTATACGACCGCAGAGGTTGAACCCTGAACGGTTTGGGCAAGTATGGACACAACATTCAAGCTGGATTCAGCTCTAAATTTGGATTGTGATTAAATAGTTGACACAGCATAGGTTTCTGTCACAGAATGAATGTGTTCTAATGAAATTAATTTTTTTGTTTTCTCTTAGAGCAATTCACTATGCTGTTGAATATTATTCCTCTCAAAAAAAATGTTTGAAGAAATTTTCTTTTTATTTAAGAAATTTCAAATGAGAAAATTGAACCCAATTTTTTTAATCACATCCCCCTTTCCCTTATTGCAAAACTAATCTCATTTAAAATTTCTAATGGAGTTTGCAACAATTACTACTCATTTAAATACATCATAAAATATTAAGATGTAAAAAAACTGCTTGTTATCAATGAAAGGTAAAGATTATTTTAATTTATCAGTTGGTAGTAAAAAGTGAATATACATTGTATATTGTATATATAACAAAGATTTAAGTTGATTCTGGACAAAGAAAGATAACTCCAAATAAAAAAAATTCTTACAATTAGATATTTCTTGCTTACTATTCTGGACAAAGATAGATAACTCTAATTAAAAACAAAATTGCTATTTCACAATATTTTGCAATAAGATATTTCTTGCCATTGCGCAATACTGTGCAATTGAAAAGACTTGCTATTGCACAAAACTTAATATAATAAATTTAGATCCTGATTTGGACCAACTTGAAAACTGGGCCCAGAATCAAAAATCTAAGTACATGTTTGGATTCAGCATATCAAAGAACCCTAAGATTTCAATTTTTGTTAAAATCAAACTAAGTTTAATTTTGGACCCTTTGGACTTTAATGTAGACCAATTTGAAAACAAGACCAAAAATGAGGAATCTACATACACAGTTAGATTTGGCATATCAAAGAACCCCATTTATTCAATTTTTGATGAAATCAAACAAAGTTTAATTTTGGACCCCGATTTGGACCAACTTGAAAACTGGGCCGATAATCAAGAATCTAAGTACATTTTTAGATTCAGCATATCAAAGAACCCAACCGATTAATTTTTTTTCAAAATCAAACGAAGTTTAATTGTGGACCCTTTGGACCTTAATGTAGACCAATTTGAAAACGGGACCAAAAGTTAAAAATCTACATACACAGTTAGATTCGGCATATCAAAGAACCCCAATTATTCAATTTTGATGAAATCAAACAAAGTTTAATTTTGGACCCTTTGGGCCCCTTATTCCTAAACTGTTGGGACCAAAACTCCCAAAATCATTACCAACCTTCCTTTTATGGTCATAAACCTTGTGTTTAAATTTCATAGATTTCTATTTACTTATACTAAAGTTATGGTGCGAAAACCAAGAAAAATGCTTATTTGGGTCCCTTTTTGGCCCCTAATTCCTAAACTGTTAGGACCTAAACTCCCAAAATCAATACCAACCTTCCTTTTGTGGTCATAAACATTGTGTTTAAATTTCATTATTTTCTATTTACTTAAACTAAAGTTATTGTGCGAAAACCAAGAATAATGCTTATTTGGGCCCTTTTTTGGCCCCTAATTCCTACACTATTGAAACCAAAACTCCCCAAATCAATCCCAACCTTTCTTTTGTGGTCATAAACCTTGTGTCAAAATTTCATAGATTTCTATTAACTTAAGCTAAAGTTGTAGTGCGAAAACCAAGAAAATGCTTATTTGGGCCCTTTTTGGCCCCTAATTCCTAAAATGTTGGGACCAAAACTCCCAAAATCAATACCAACCTTCCTTTTGTGGTCATAAACCTTGTGATAAAATTTATAGATTTATATTCACTTTTACTAAAGTTAGAGTGCGAAAACTAAAAGTATTCGGACGACGACGACGACAACGACGCCAACGTGATAGCAATATACGACGAAATTTTTTTCAAAATTTGCGGTCGTATAAAAATGTTATTATATTTAAATCCATTTTAATTTTTATCACGTTATTTTACTGTTTATTTTTATTTGTATATAATCAATTTGCTTTAGTCAAGAATTTTAGTGTATTGAAGGACTTTTTGTCTTATTTTAAAAATATGCTTTAAATTGTAAAAATATTCGAATTAGCTCTCGCCGCGATATAGCCTTTTTGTGCTCATGCGGCGTAAAGCATCCAACAATCAATCAATCAATAAATTGACCCTTTTGGGATCCAAGTATTCTTTTTCATAGTCTCTGGATGTCAGGATTAAAATTTATTTAAATTCAAGAAATTAGGATGTCATGTTTTTAAGCCTGCGATTTCGGGATCAGGATTTCTGAATTGACCCTTTTGGGATACCAGTATTCTTTTTCATAGTCTCTGGATGTCAGGATTAAAATTTATTTAAATTTAAGAAATTAGGATGTCATGTTTTTAAGCCAGCGATTTCGGGATCAGGACCCTTCCTAACCCCCTCCCCCCCCCCCCCCTCACCATACATTATCCTTAGTAAGAGTAAATTATGTATTATCCAACTTCTTTCTATCAAAATTATAGGTGATTTTAAGATTGTTCAAACATTGTACAAATATCAATTGCTTCAATTTGGATCCATTTTAAATTTTGATGAATTTTTGCTATGATCCCTATCAACTAAATATTCTTCCTATCAACTACCAGGTAGTTAAATATTTTAAATGATATACAATCCGTTAATCTACCATATGTTATTAATAATTACACATGTCAGGACAAATATTCTTGTGAATATGAAATAAAAATTGAGTTTTTTTTAATACTCCCTAACATCTGTTTCCCTTCCTTGCAACAACATCTCAAAGATGTGAAATTCACATATACAATAATTTACATTTTGTCATTCAAATGTGACTTTGAAGAAATCGTAACGTGATCATGTAACAATATCATTTATGATTAATATTTTGAACATCAACTTATCAATTTAACAATAACAAAAGGCATTCCTAAGCAACCAATGCTTGATCAAATTGATTTTGAAAAGAAGACAAAAATCTAGTCTAACATGTTAAAAGTGACATCGAATATACGCGTTTGACAAATTTGTTCTGCAACATGCAAGGGTTTATTTATATATATTTATCTTGATATAAAGCAGGACTAGACGAAATAAGAATAAATGTTTAAACCCTCATGTTGGGTCCTTAGTTCTTAAGATTGCTTGACATACAGTATTCTGTATATATGATTATGATGTTGTCATGTTAGATTTTAGTAATCGCACACAAATTATAACAGTTTCAGAATATTTTCCTCATTATGAACTAAACAAAATGCAAAATCTGTCTTAAATATGCAACTGGAGGTAAAGTTAAATACAATTTAACTAATTTGCTCTCTGACATGGTCCATCTCAATATCATTTAAAATGTCAACTAAATTGTCATCATCAACATAAGCATCGACAATTCTTACAGTTCGGTCAACCTTCTTTCCTGTTCTGGTTAATAAAGCCAGTCTTGAGATATAAGACATTATCTGATTTGGCTGTACACACTGTTCAAGAGCAAATAGTCTTTCACCATCTTCATTCATGGCAGTCTTCATTTTTGTAGCAACAACATTCGGATTTGCTTTTTTACCTGTTCTATCTCCTACAACAAAAGTATTTTCTAGATAGTTCTTCACTGCATTAGGAATTCGCACCACTTTTTTGTCTTTCTTCAGTGCCCAACCTCAGGACGAGAACAAGTTCACAATAATTATAATAGGTAGGTTGTTGTATAGAGGCCATCTAGGATGATGGTCGGGGAAATTTGGGCTGTCACTAGAAAATGAGGGTATATTGGATAGGGACAGAAATTTTGCCTCTTCTTGCCGACCTCTTCTTATTTTCATATGAATCGGAGTTCCTCCAGACACTTGTCAAAAACAAGAGGATCAAAGAAGCCAGATTATTTAATTTCACTTTCAGATATATTGATGATATTCTTTCCATAAACAATCCGAACTTTTCTGATTGGGTTCCATTGATATATCCCCCAGAACTAGAGATTAAAGAAACAACAGATACCGCTTCCTCCGCCTCATTTTTAGACTTATATCTCGAATTTGACTTACACAGTCATGTCAGTACCAGAATCTATGACAAACGAGACGATTTTAATTTTGAAATTATAAATTTCCCCAACCTTAGTAGCAACATACCAACTTCACCTGCATATGTGATATATATTTCCCAACTTATTCGATATTCAAGAGCTTGCAGCTCCTACTCAGACTTTGTAAAACGTCATCAGTGTCTGAGTAGAAAGTTGATGAACCAGGGGTATGTCAAAGAACGTCTCGTCCTTTTTCTAAAAAAGTTCATCGGAAGGTACCAAGACCTTGTTGATTAATATTCCGTATCAACTTCTCAAATAATACACGATGGTCTTGATGTATAGATTCTGCGTACTGATGTTGTTTATCATCTTAACAACATGTTTTACTGTTCTTTCATTTGTCTTTGTTCTATTATTATATTACTTTTACTGTTGAACGGTTTTATGGGATATCCGTTTGACGTGGCTCGGTACTTATACATCTCGTCAATGTGTGTGTATTGGCTTTCATTTTTTGGTGGTTTGTTTTGTATATGCGACTCTTTGTATTTCTTTTGTTCTTATTACGTGACTCTGTACTTTAACAAATCCCGTCAGTATTATTTTGGTCTATTATATGTCATTATGATATATTTCTATTATGAATTACTATATACGTTGAACCACAAACGTCAAAATCATTCAATCGCGTAGTGGAATTAACTATTTTTGAATTCTCATAAATTCTACCTATAACTTTTGGACTAGTTTAAATCTCGGTCTATTTCTGTAATTTGTTCTTACATACTTTTGATTTTTTAACTCTTTATGCTGACATTAACTATGTAAATTTTTAAACTGTTTGTATGCACATTGAACGACAAATTTATGTGACGTATACAAATTTTATAACGTCAGACACTCAAGTCAATCCATATGTTCGTAGATAGATGTTTTTGTGTTCTGTTAAATTGTCCCTTTTAAAATTGTTATCGATGATGACTGATGTACCCATATTTTGATTATTTTTATTAATTGTGACTGTTTATTTTACGCATCATGTAAATAAAACGGAATTTGATGAGACTGTTATTAAAGAGAGAGGGTTAGCGCTATATAACCAGGTTAAATCCTCCATTTTCTACATTTGAAAATGCCTGTACGAAGTCAGGAATATGACAGTTCTTGTCTATTCGTTTTGATGCGTTTTGTTATTTGATTTTGCCATGTGATTATGGACTTTCCGTATTGATTTTCCTCTGAGTTCAGTATTTATGTGATTTCACTTTTTGCCTTGCAACAGGACACCAACGGATCCCTCAAAGAGTTGTCACAAGGGTTCTTAACGTGCAAAGAGAGTGACTATACTGTAAAACAAAATCATTGTAAAATTTGAACGATTTCTGTTATAAAGTTCATTTTTTTAATTTTATATACCTCTATTTCTCATATTAGTTCAACAACAAAAAGTTATCTTTAAAAAAATGTTCCTTTCGAAGGCAGATGTTGAGCGCATTACTTTCTATATTATATATTATTAAAGAAAGTCCCTGTTGAGTGTAAATGAATGGTGAGGTAAAAAAGATGTGCTATGATTGCCACAAGAGACCAAAATGCTGGGCTTACAAAATATATTTGAGCCAGCCGATCATTTTGCATGTGATCCCGATTTTGACAAAAGGATACAGACATTTACAACTATAGGTCACTGAACGGCCTTCAACAATGAACAAAGCCCATACCACATAGTCAGCTTTAAAAGGCCCCGATAACACATGTAAAACAATTCAAATGAGAAAACTAACGACCTTATTTATATACAAAAACGGACGAAAAACAAATATGTAACACAGAAATAAACGACAACCACTGAATTACAGGCTGATGACTTGTGACAGGCACATACTTTAATAATGTGCGGGGTTAGACATGACAGCAGGATCCCAACCCTCCCTTAATCCTTAACAGTGGTATAACTGTACAACATAAGAACGAACTATCAAAATCAGTTGAATAAGGCTTAACTCATCCTATGGACAAAAATACAAGTAAACGTGGCTGGGTAATTATACATCCCGACACGAAAAAAATATCTATAGTTTTGATACTATAATCAAGACGTAATTTGTATAGAAGATAAATGTGTTTTTAGCACAGCAATCACAATGGGTAGTAGTATTGCATCCTGCTGCTGGTGGTGCCCTCGGCAATGGTGTATCTGTTATTTCTTGTCCAAATAAATCATTTTGTAAATTTTCTTCTTGGCTATTCTAAAACCTTTTTAAATATATATGTAACACTCCCAAACGTGTCCTTCCCCCAAAACGTGTCCGATTCCCCCAAACGTGTCTTTTCTCCCTAAACGTGTCCGAAATGGACAATATTCCCGAAACATGTCCGATTTCATAACCCCCAAACGTGTCCGATAATTGTTATTCGCCAAAACGTGTCCAATATTTTACGCCAAAACGTCACACGATTTTTAGCGCTAAGTCTGTACATGTACATGAATCTCCTAAATAAAATCGCTGATAACGTTAACGTTTAGTTTGATACCCCGATTTTGTTTTTTGTCAATGGATTTATGAGTTTTGAACAGCGGTATACTACTGTTGCCTTTATTTACGGCAATTCTATGATGGGTGATGAAGTTGTCATTTATCATTTTAATTCAGTACAATGTAGGTTTTTAATAAATATAATAATTGCAAAATTAATCTGTTATTATTAACTAACTTTGACTGAAATTACGTATTGTCCAGTTGCAAGTATTTTATATTCATTTAAAGGGAACATGCACATAATTCTGGAGTTGAATTAATCGTTAACTTTGTTAATTATTTGTACTTATAAACTCTAATGATGCCGTTTGGTTTATATTTATCCGAATATTGCATGGCGGGTTTTTAACAGCATTTTTTCCCCACTTTTGTCAATAGTTTGTGTGTATTTCAAATCCATCAAATCATGGTTATCCGGTGGTTTTTTTTAATAAATTGTAGGTTTCCAGCATCACTAAAGACACATAATATAGAGACATAACGTCCAGTGCCAAATATTTTATGCATAGGTTTCATAGATTCTTTTTTTATAAATATAATTGTAATGTGATCAACGCCGGTTTTAATTGCAAAATTATTTTGTAGTGTATAAATAAACTTTAGACTGCTTATTACGTATTGTCCAGTTAAAAGTACTTTATGCATACTTAGAGCGCACAACAGTTTTGCAAGTTTTAATGTTTTTACAGTTGTACTGTACAAATTAACTTTAAACTGATGATCGCGTATTGTCCAGTTGCAAGTATTTTATGCATATTTAGAGAGAACATACAAGTTTAATTTTTTCGCAGTTCTATTTAGAGAGAACACACTCAGGATACCTGTTGTTTTTTTTACATTTGAACATACATGTTTAAATGTTTTTCCTGTTTCATGGTTAAGCTAAACTTTAGACTGTTGGTTGTGTATTGTCCAGTTGCAAGTATTTCATGCATATTTAGAGAAAACACAAGTTTTTTTTAGGTTTTTTTTCAGTTCTTCTGAAAAAATTAACTTAAGACTGTTGATTGCGAATCGTCCAGTTGCCAGTATTTCATGCATAATTAGAGAGAACATTAACGTTTTAATGCACAGAGAAAGGGACATTTTAACCCGTTAACTGTACAGTTTAATTTAACTTTAAAACATGTTGGCCTACAATTTACATACAATATAGCCGAAATGACGCCCCCAGTTTAAATCTGCCGGTTTGAAAAATTACTTACGTGCCTTATTTCTATTTTTAATGAAATGGTAAAATTAGTATATGTTAATAAAATATAGCAATAACCAAATAACGCTTGATATGGACACGCTTTGGGGATTGGACACGTTTGGGGGTTAGTTGAGAAATGGACACGTTTTGGGCGTTTATACAAATGACACGCTTTGGCGCAGTTTTCAACTAGACATGTTTGGGGGAATCGGACACGTTTCTGAGTGTTACATATATATCTATCAAAAGCAAAACTTTACAATACATTCTTTATAATTGATATTTACAAATACTACTTTTAATCAATTAAGTACAAACGGTCATGAATATCTTATTCCCCCTATTTCCTAAATCAAAACTAAAAAAGTGTCCTTTTTGTCGAAAAATAAACTGTTACAGATACAGCTATGAAAGATAATTTGCTAAATTTTAAATTCCAAACAATATCCGAATTAACAAAAAAAAGCTTATTTACAATCTTACCGATAGTTGACATTGTAGTTATTTTGACAGAAATCTGACAGTAAGTACTGTATTCTTTTTGACAGCGCAGTGGTGTCGTTTGTATATGACGTCACGCACTTCAGTTAAACGTTTTAAAACACGCTCGAATAATGTTTAACATTCAAGCATCTAAATGACAGTGATTTCTTGAATGTCAACAATGTTCTCGCGCTATCGGAAATCGTTTACGCAAGAAGAAACCACCTACAAATGTGAAGATTGTACATACGGAACAGACAAAAAATCAAATTTTGCTAGACATTTAACATCTTCTAGACATAGACATCTTTATTTACATTATATACAATAGAGGTCTCCTTTTTGTATCTTTAATATTATTATAATATCTTTATTAATTGGAATCATATATGGCATTTGTAATTTTAAGCTACCGATTGAAAAAGTAACATAATTTGAAATGTCTGTCCGCTCACCTCTTTTTAATTAAATCAGCTATAATGATCAATTAATTCTTGATACAACACTTTTTTCAGCTATAATGTTCATGGTTTTTGTATTTTATAAATGTTTATGGTTACCATTTCTTCAATAAAAGTTAATTTCAATCAAATGCGATGAATAGAAAATCACAAGAAATTTACGCGAGATTAAGTTTTCATTCATTCATGAATATTTCATGAATGAACATTTTCCCGCTCTACTATATGTACGTACGTAAACGTGGTTAAATCCCGAGTGTATCAAAAGAATCGGGAATGACTAATTAAAATGTGAGAACAAGTTGATATTTTGACCAAGCCGTCGGATAATTGAAAAATGATAACTGTTTGTTTAAACAGTTGAAAGAATATAAAATACTCGATAATTCTATTATATGTCTAACGTCTGACGCCAAGGACGAGTAAAGATTATCCTAATGCAATTATTTTGTAACAAGTGTTCTGATTGTATAACAGCAAGCGTAAAATTCTCTATTTCCTTGTCTGTAACTAAGGAAGCCGACATTTTGAATTTCGGAATGTATTGACATGTTATTTCTACAATAATAAACAACAAACTCACTTGTTGCGCCTAAAAATCTTCTTTTTACCAAATTTTATTACATTCTGAAGCGACACAGAAGCCAGAAAACGCCCGGTGTTTATGTTTGACGCCGGAAGCATACATATGACGTCACCTAGTGTAGGGACCAAAGAACATAACATCTTTTCGCGGAATTTTCCTTAATGAACATTTTACACTGAAATAATGATTGAACTTTAATTATAAACTTGTTATGCATTAGAATAGAGATAACTGTATCGTATTTGAAGCTTTGCGGACGTCCATCGGTAGTTTTACTGTCGCACATACCCGTTTACTAAATTTGCGACAGTAAAACTACAGATGGACGTCCTTAAAGCTTCAAATACAATACAGTTATCTCTTAAATACCGGCTTTGATTAAAAAAAAATAATTGTGTTTGTCTGAACATCGATCGGAAATGTGAGATACCAAAAATCATTTGAAAACTTAATTTTGTTATTTAATTACTAATTGTTTCATATTCCAATGTGGATATAAGGAACTTTACTCGTTCAGCATGCTCAAATGGATCAAACTGACAGCAGAAACACTTTGAACTAACGTCAGTTCTTCTTCAGTCTTTTTCCAATAATTTACATCATACTACTTCTGGTGTATTATTGTAATTTTGTATCATATATCATCCGTATTAAAAGCAACCGAGTCAGCATCTACTTCTTCGAATATTGTAGCTCAGGGTATCAAGACAAGCTCTGTAGAAACGATTAAGGTTCATGATGTGTACCTTTTGGCTAAAATGGCTGCATCATTTTCACCCCAAAATTTAGATAGATGACAAACCTGTGCATCTTGAAAAGGTTTAAGGCATACCATGGCTTTGATTATTATCAGTCATAATATTATGTGATGGCTGTTCCCAAAATAATACTGCCCACATAAACATTTGCATTCTGGTATTACAAATTGCACCATTTACATGAAATAACATATAATGGACTCTTGTGTCACGCATCATATCAGAATAAGAGCAATTCAAGGATTTTATTTTAATTAGATTGACAATTTATTTACGATTGACGTTCAACGACACGTATACTTACGAAGGCTTTCTGAAACGGTGCACTGAATCGCCGAAGTTGATTTGACCTTTTTCTTCTGCTTTTCAGTTCCAGAACAGAACATATTGGTCTAAGGCCGTCACAGGTTGGGGGTATTGGACGCCCTCGATATCATATTTCACGTGAACAGTTGACATTTTTAGTTGAAATGGGATTTTCTACAAAATGCATGGCAGATCTCCTAAGTATCAGTATCCAGCGTAAAGCGTCGATTGAGGTAAATATCAAATTAAACTATGAACCATTAGTATAAATCAATGGAACCATGCTTTAAAGTTAAGTCCAATTGAGCTTTGCACAGCCACTACTGGTCTGAGTTAAATGACTCGCCTGCTATAGTGTTGATAATTGAATATTTAGGAATTGAATGCTTCTTTTTGCTACTTTATTTGGGGCATAAAAGCGTTGATACATTTTTGTTTCCGCGCTTTATTCTAAATATGTGCGCGCGGTCAACGTTTTTACAACCCTGTGAAAAAAACAAAAGGAAGCATACAGTAGTCATAATTACATGTTTAGCTAGGATCATGAAAACATGATTTTATCATTTTTTTATGTAATTTACCTGTGCACTTTATTGTGGGACCTCGTGGAGTAACGCGATATTGCAGTGTAGCCGATCAGAAAACCGTAAATAATGAAACATACATCTAAAATTTGCAGATTTGGAAAAATAAATAGACCGTTTTTGTACTGGGATGATGCTATACCATGCATCTAACTTAAACCATGCCACCTCTCCCGAATTATGCGAAGTAATTTTAGAATCTTTCATAATTGTAATTTAAATTGTATGAGATTATATTTGCCAAATAAGACCTTTTATTTTAGATGTAGGTAAAACGAATAAATATTCCAGCGACTACAGAATACTTCTGAGGAGGTGTATGCTGACATAAGTGACATTGATTTAGATGCTCGTGTTAGGAGAATAACACAGAGCAACCGATCTGTAGGTCAAAGAATGGTACAAGTTTTTCTGCAAACAGAAGGCGTCAATTTGCCAAGGCGACGCGTTGCTGACGAGGCTGGTGTGCCGATAAGGTGGTGCCGAACAATCAGGAGGAGGTCATATCAAGTTTCCGGTTTTAACGCGTTGTAGCATGTGGATGGGAATCACAAATTAATAAGGTAAAACAACTGGAAAGTATTTAAGGCGTTTTGGGAGAGATCCGTTTGCTTCTTCTTGCGCCACACCTTTTTTCTACAATGCTACGTTTGCCCAACCTATTTTCAAAGTACATAATATTATTTGCGCCAAAAATAAAACACACGATTGCGCCAATTAGAAGAGAAATTACTTCCCTCCTCCTTTATTCGGTCATTTTTTTCTTTTTCTGAACAAAAAAAGAATATACGAGAACTTGAATAAGTTGAAAGAAAAATCCGTGAAAAATAAATAAAATTGAGAATGGAAATGGGGAATGTGCCAAAGAGACAGCAACCCTGATACAAAGATACATATCTAATAACGGTATGCAGAGACAAACACGACCATTATTTTCGAATAAAGCACCACTTATACCCGTTGATGCCAAACAACCAATGGAGAGACACCACGTTCACCTTGTGGACATGCGTAAGCTAATAGTGGAGAAAGACGATGTTTCGTATAAATAGATCTTTCGAAGCTATCGATCTCATGAAAAAAAACACAGGAAACATTGATAAAAGAAGGAAATTTGCGATTACATAAAATTGCATCTAACAATCATAACGTCAAGAATGCCTTTTTCAGGATGACATAGCAAGCCATTTAAAGGACATTGATCTTGGTGTTTCTAAGGCTCCTATGCTGTCACTATCGGGATAGGGAGGAAAATATTGCCCAAATGTTTTTTCCTTCAGATTTCAAACCGAAGTTCTAGACAAAAGCAAATTGATTATTTACAAATAAAAAATCGACAGTAAGAGAACGTGATAAAAATTAAAAACGACTTAAATGTAATAAAATTTTTATATTCTATAATAAATTCCAATTTCTTTTAAAAATGCAGCAATATTTGTAAATGGAACATTATTGAATAAATGATATATATTATTGACATTGAAACATTATTGAATAAATGATATATATTATTGACATTGAAATGCTTCTGACGAATATCAGCAAAGTCATCAATTTGCTTAAGTCTAGAATTTTAGTATAGTGAAGGACTTTTTGTCTTATTTTAAAAATATGCTTTAAATTGTAAAAATATTCGAATTAGTTCTCTCCGCTATATAGCCTTTTTGTGCTAATGCGTCTTTAACCAACCAACAATCAATCAATCAATATAATATGCTTTTCATGCTTTATTATGAATATCAGGCTTGGATATTTTTGTTTTATTGACATAAGTCCCGCCAAACAATTGGTTAGAAATGGAGGTAGAAAACCTGCTGGATTAATGAGGTAGAAAGGGAAAAACACCAAAGATACATCCGGGTGCGGGAATTTCTCGCTACATTGAAGACCTGTTGGTGACCTTCTGCTGTTGTATTTTTTTATTTGGTCGGGTTGTTGTCTCTGACACATTCCCCATTTCCATTCTCAATTTTATCAGTGCAGGAAAAAATTTGGTTGAAGTGCAAAAGTCATGGAACCAGATATGGTAATAGACCTAGTCAGAGAAGCAAAATTAAGAGGTATAACATCTGTACTTTCGTTGGTGAGGAGAACTCAACTACAAATGCTAGAACATGATCTAACGTTAGTAAAGACATAATAAAGCAGTCCGACAATAATCACATCAAAAATATCATCCCAAAGACAATTTTACACAATTTGTTCATAAATTTTGCTAACATTTAAAAATCCTCTCTGAAAGACAGTTGAGCGATTCAGGCTCTTGTTTGAAGTAGCTACGGTGATTATGAATTTCCATTTAACCATTAACCATACAGGCATGCCACGCATCTTAAATTAAGGATGTGTACTATGATGAAATTAAAATAAAAAAAATTAAATTGATACTTTGAGTCAGGAGCATAAGTCATAGAAAAAATAACATGAACATATTAAAGTTTGTGAAGCTCTTTTTTTTTTGGAGATATTTGCAATTAAAAAATGACAGGAAAAATCCCAAGCATCATCTTAGTATTAAATCTTAATAAAGAAAGAAAATCTTGATTTTTTTCTGATGGAGAAAATACATTAATTTTATCAAGATGTAACAGATGAAAAAGACTGGACTTTCGCAATACACAGCTGATGTTTGTAAAATGTAAAATTCACACCCCAAATATGGTCACTTGGTCTTCTCCCGACCGGCAGTAAAACGCTTCAAGTTCGCAGTCATGTCCGGTCAGAAGGGGGACGATATATCTGATGCCTCGTGTATGAGAGTTCTACGCTCTTAGCACGTTAAGAACCCTTGCAACACCTCTTTCAGGGGTCCGTTGGTGGCCTGTCGAAAGGCAAAATTTCTGTCCCTATCCAATAAACCCTCATTTTCCAGTGGCAGTGTATTTATTGTGAACTTGTTCTCGTCCTGAATATGCATGAAATATTTGACATTTAAGCAACCAACAATCAATCAATCAAAAATTACATACAACTCGCAAAATTTGCACATTTCACCAAATATATAGACCAAAGATATCTGCTTATTCAAAATTCAAGATGGAGGAAGACACCCGAGCCTCCTTACATGGTGTTGTAAATCAGGAGCTACTACAAAGGAATAATTTTATTTTTTGAAGCAAAATTTATCAAAAGTACCAGAGTTATAATTTAGGAGCATGAAAAAGCTATCCATTGTGTTGAAGTCTTGAGTGAGATGTAGTTTAATAATTGAGTTAATCCTGAATTGCCGATCTTATTAGCAATGCTAAAAAAACCTCTTTTTGTAAAATATTACCAGTGGAGGCCATAAAGCCGTCATCGCTATATTGACAGTGTAATTTAATGTGTGTTCTGTACTGGAATTTATCTAATATCATCTTTAGTATAGAGGCTAGTTGTAAATCTGTGCACGAAGGCAATAAAATACCTGCCATGGGGGCGCCTATTTGTTTATAGATGTGTCCATTAAATTCAAATTCATTGTTTTCTAATACTATTTTAATTAGCTCAGCTAAATCTGCTACATTGGGGATTTGAAAATTATATGATTTATAATTATATAATTAGTTATTTCCTCTCCATCCTTCATTTAAAATTGATGGACCAAGTTACAAAAACCGATTGTTTTGTCATTTTCCGTCTTCGCTTGTTTTAATATTTCAGACTTACATTTGTGTTAATATCTGAAAAAAGGAATTTAAATCCAGATCAGGTCTTTCAAGACATAAGAGATTTTTTCACACAGAAAACCAACTAGGGTGTGGAATATGCACAAAAACCTATAAGTCAAGAGATGCTCTACGACGACACGAGAGAACAGTGCATCAGGTAATTATATGGTACAAAATCTTTAAGCAGTATCAAACATAAGTCGATTTTATATAATTGTATATAATAATCAATTAAAATGAGAAATAACTTTTAAAAGGGATTTAAATTTGTATTTTTTTCTGTCAAAATGTCTATCGATTACCGATAAAGGTCACGTGACTTAAAACCCTTATTACTAGATAAGCTGTTGTTTGTAATAAAATGCATCATAATGGTTCCTTGATTCCTTATAAACTACCCCATGAGGGATTAAATGATTTCTTATTTATATATCGAAATCTAAAGACACACATATCTTTAATAGGACATAGCATGAAAAGATTTGATTGTCATATCTATTTAAAACATTGTCCTCTCCAAATATGTGGAATGATTTCTTGTTTTTTTTTAGATTTATCGAATGTATTAGCACACGTTGCTCCTGGAGCTTTCGTGGCTGTCCACTGAAAAAATAACGTTTTCATTAAATATCTTCAGAACGCATTTAAGCAAGGTGTCACTAAAAAACTATGCATGGCTGGATCAGGATAAGTAAACCTGCCAGACTCGACTCAAATGAAGTCTACGAAGACTGATGCTCTCAACAGATTTCTTATTTATAAAGACAAACATATCATAAACAGAAATTCATCAGTTGGAATAAATGCATAATTGATGTGTGTGTTTTGTCTATTGTTTTTATAAATCACAGAATTGCTGTCCCTTTTTTGTTTAATTTTTGCTATGTCCATGTATTTCAGCAATGATCCTTTCGTATTGGATTTTGTACTGACTAAAATAAGTTAGTTTATTCGCTTGTTACTTTGGGTGCTAATTAGTTATTTCCTCTCCATCCTTCATTTAAAATTGATGGATCAAGTTACAAAAACCGATTGTTTGTCATTTTCCGTCTTTGCTTTGTTTTAATATTTCAGACTTACATTTGTGTTAATATCTGTAAAAAGGAATTTAAATCCAGATCAGGTCTTTCAAGGCATAAGAGATTTTACACACAGAAAACCAATTAGGGTGTGGAATATGCACAAAAACCTATAAGTCAAGAGATGCTCTACGACGACACGAGAGAACAGTGCATCAGGTAATATATGGTACCAAATATTTAAGCATTATCAAACATGAGTCGATTTTATATAGTTGTATATAATAATCAATTAAAATGAGAAAAAACTTTTAAAAGGGATTAAAATTTGTATTTTTTTCTGTCAAAATGTCTATCGATTACCGATAAAGGTCACGTGACTTGAAACCCCTATTACTAGATTAGCTGTTGTTTGTAATAAAATGTATCATAATGGTTCCTCGATTCCTTATAAACTACCCAATGAGGGATTAAATGATTTCTTATTTATATATCGAAATCTAAAGACACACATATCTTTAATAGGACATAGCATGAAAAGATTTGATTGTCATATCTATTTAAAACATTGTCCTCTCCAAATATGTGGAATGATTTCTTGTTTTTTTTTTAGATTTATCGAATGTATTAGCACACGTTGCTCCTGGAGCTTTCGTGGCTGTCCACTGAAAAAATAACGTTTTCATTAAATATCTTCAGAACGCATTTAAGCAAGGTGTCACTAAAAAACTATGCATGGCTGGATCAGGATAAGTAAACCTGCCAGACTCGACTTAAATGAAGTCTACGAAGACTGATGCTCTCAACAGATTTCTTATTTATAAAGACAAACATATCATAAACAGAAATTCATCAGTTGGAATAAATGCATAATTGATGTGTGTGTTTTGTCTATTGTTTTTATAAATCACAGAATTGCTGTCCCTTTTTTGTTTAATTTTTGCTATGTCCATGTATTTCAGCAATGATCCTTTCGTATTGGATTTTGTACTGACTAAAATAAGTTAGTTTATTCGCTTGTTACTTTGGGTGCTAATTAGTTATTTCCTCTCCATCCTTCATTTAAAATTGATGGATCAAGTTACAAAAACCGATTGTTTGTCATTTTCCGTCTTTGCTTTGTTTTAATATTTCAGACTTACATTTGTGTTAATATCTGTAAAAAGGAATTTAAATCCAGATCAGGTCTTTCAAGGCATAAGAGATTTTACACACAGAAAACCAATTAGGGTGTGGAATATGCACAAAAACCTATAAGTCAAGAGATGCTCTACGACGACACGAGAGAACAGTGCATCAGGTAATATATGGTACCAAATATTTAAGCATTATCAAACATGAGTCGATTTTATATAGTTGTATATAATAATCAATTAAAATGAGAAAAAACTTTTAAAAGGGATTAAAATTTGTATTTTTTTCTGTCAAAATGTCTATCGATTACCGATAAAGGTCACGTGACTTGAAACCCCTATTACTAGATTAGCTGTTGTTTGTAATAAAATGTATCATAATGGTTCCTCGATTCCTTATAAACTACCCAATGAGGGATTAAATGATTTCTTATTTATATATCAAAATCTAAAGACACACATATCTTTAATAGGACATAGCATGAAAAGATTTGATTGTCATATCTATTTAAAACATTGTCCTCTCCAAATATGTGGAATGATTTCTTGGTTTTTTTTTAGATTTATCGAATGTATTAGCACACGTTGCTCCTGGAGCTTTCGTGGCTGTCCACTGAAAAAATAACGTTTTCATTAAATATCTTCAGAACGCATTTAAGCAAGGTGTCACTAAAAACTATGCATGGCTGGATCAGGATAAGTAAACCTGCCAGACTCGACTTAAATGAAGTCTACGAAGACTGATGCTCTCAACAGATTTCTTATTTATAAAGACAAACATATCATAAACAGAAATTCATCAGTTGGAATAAATGCATAATTGATGTGTGTGTTTTGTCTATTGTTTTTATAAATCACAGAATTGCTGTCCCTTTTTTGTTTAATTTTTGCTATGTCCATGTATTTCAGCAATGATCCTTTCGTATTGGATTTTGTACTGACTAAAATAAGTTAGTTTATTCGCTTGTTACTTTGGGTGCTAATTAGTTATTTCCTCTCCATCCTTCATTTAAAATTGATGGATCAAGTTACAAAAACCGATTGTTTGTCATTTTCCGTCTTTGCTTTGTTTTAATATTTCAGACTTACATTTGTGTTAATATCTGTAAAAAGGAATTTAAATCCAGATCAGGTCTTTCAAGGCATAAGAGATTTTACACACAGAAAACCAACTAGGGTGTGGAATATGCACAAAAACCTATAAGTCAAGAGATGCTCTACGACGACACGAGAGAACAGTGCATCAGGTAATATATGGTACCAAATATTTAAGCATTATCAAACATGAGTCGATTTTATATAGTTGTATATAATAATCAATTAAAATGAGAAAAAACTTTTAAAAGGGATTAAAATTTGTATTTTTTTCTGTCAAAATGTCTATCGATTACCGATAAAGGTCACGTGACTTGAAACCCCTATTACTAGATTAGCTGTTGTTTGTAATAAAATGTATCATAATGGTTCCTCGATTCCTTATAAACTACCCAATGAGGGATTAAATGATTTCTTATTTATATATCAAAATCTAAAGACACACATATCTTTAATAGGACATAGCATGAAAAGATTTGATTGTCATATCTATTTAAAACATTGTCCTCTCCAAATATGTGGAATGATTTCTTGTTTTTTTTTTTAGATTTATCGAATGTATTAGCACACGTTGCTCCTGGAGCTTTCGTGGCTGTCTACTGAAAAATAACGTTTTCGTTAAATATCTTCAGAACACATTTAAGCAAGGTGTCACTAATCAAAGCGCTGTAAGCACTGTAGGCAGTAAACCAAAAACCAAGGCAAACATAATTATGAAGACTGTAGGCCACAGACCACAATTAATTCCTCTATTAGTTCTTATAACTTTTTGTCTCATTAAAAAAATTGGACCTAATCTTTTTGTCAAATTTTGTGTGTGTGTAATGTATAGTACTAGTCCAAAAACATATCCAAAATTCAGAAAGATTGCTCTGATGTAACTTAAAAATTTAGCCAATACACATCCATACCCCTATGGACAAGTCAAGAGATGTTCCGAAAACTGAAAATATTACCTTTTTGCACTTGACCTAATCACTCTTTCCATATTAAAATCAGTTAAAATACCTTCAACAAAAAAGTTATTTCACCTCTCTTCTTTCATTTCCACCCCATAAAAACTAACAAATGAATGAAAAAGGCAAAGAAAGAAAATAAAGAAAAAAATACACTATAATTAAGGGGAACTATATTCGTGAACAACGAAAAGCTGGGTGATTAATTGTGGTCTTGGGCCTAGTAGCAATGTTGCTTCAATATTTTTTTTTTAGATTTAAAAGAACAAACATTAAACATTCATATATAATTGTACATTTGTGTACATTTAATGAATTATCTTTATGGCAAATAATTCATATTTTATCAAGGTTTTCATTAGCAACGCACATGACCACGAATGGTCATGAGTCTTTCACGAGTCGGCAGTGGTACAAATTTGCAATGATTGCAGTTCTTTTAGTTTATCGCAGTCAGTGGCGGATCCAGGAATTTTCATAAGAGGGGGCCTGCTTCAGTCACGCTTCAGTGATTCCCTATATAAGCAGCCAATTTTTCCCCCAAAAAGGGGGACCCGGGCCCCCTGGGCCCGCCCCTAAATCCGCCTCTGGCAATTGTTCGCGTTAGTTGACTGTTAGTAGTTCAAGTTGTATGAGTGGACTTGCTTCCCTGGAAAGAAAACTAAGTTTGTGTTGTACAGTACAAAAGTTATGAGACACAAATCAGACAAATGTTTACTACTACAGGGATCAACGGTGAGGTCTGACTGACCTGTCCATAGTAAAGGTAAAAGACTTCCACCTTCACCTCAAGTCCACAATGTCCAAGTTTGGAATAAAATGACAGGTGTTAAGGTCTAGCAAAGTGATATGCATATGAATTGTTTAAATTGTTATTTGGATGGAGAGTTATCTCATTGGCACTCACACCACATCTTCCTATATCTATATGAGATTGACCTTGCATGTCATTCAATTTTTTTTTAAATGACAAACAGGAATGAATATGGTTTAGGTGTTGGTATCTCAATCTTTTACAAGTTGTCAAAACACACACAAGAGAGTGTGGGGTGGCCCTAGGGACTACCCCTATTTTTCATTTGATTGTTCATATTGTCCCATAAATAAATATATATGATTTATGGGTGGGAATCTCGACCGTTATCAAGTTTTCAAACAGGAGGGGTGGGGGCCCCAGTGACTTCCCCTATATTTCATTTGATTTGTTATATTGTCCAATACATAAATATATATGTTTGAGGGGTGGGGATCTCATCTGTTTCTAATTTATCAAACAGGAGTGGGTAGGGTGACCCTAAGGACTCTCCCTATATTTCATTAGTGCTCATACATGAATATATATGGTTCAATTTAAAGGTGGGAGTTCGACTGTTTCCTAATTCTCATAAATATATATTGTTAAAGATTGTGGATCTATACCGTTATAAATTCTCCAACGACCTCCACCTATATTTCATATGATTTGTTATATTGTCCCATACGTGAATATATATGGTTTAGCATGTTTATGGTTGGGGATCTTGATCGTTACCAAGTTTTGGTCATGTTGGTCGCTTGTGAATAGTTGTCTCATTGGCAATCATACCACATCTTTTTTTTATATAAGAAACTTCCAGCTATTTTAACTGACCTATCAAAATTGAGAAGAAATCAAAGTGATGGATATCACTCATGGATAGATTAGAACAGTAGTTTGAAAAATTTCATATTAAGCTATGGTGGGGAAAAATGAACATTTATAAAGCACTATTGCTGAAAATTGCATTTACAGCAGGTCTTTAGAAGGAAACTTGATTTTCCAGTATGAGGATAAAATAAGCTCAAATTAAATAATATGGGTCTCTAAATTTGCACAATTTTATTGAAACTGCAGTTTATATCTAATCGAAATTATGTTGCCAGTTCTGAACATGTTTAAAAAAAACAAAAAAATGCAAAAATTCTTCTAGTACTGATGTTACCAAATATCCTTGTAAGACATAAATTTAGACCAACAGCTAAAAGCTTTAAAGTGCCAACAAAAATAATCTAAAAATGTTGTTTTGGGGCATTTTTTAATTTGAATCCCCAAGGATGACTGGGGTATAGAAATATGGTCACTTGGTCTTCTCCCGATCGGCAGTAAAACGCTTGCCGAAGTGGGGCGTCCGTTTGGCTGTGCGGGATGTATCAAGTTCGCAGTCACGTCCGGTCAGAAGGGGGACGTTAAATCCGATGCCTCGTGTAAAGAGAGTGCCACGCTCTTTGCACGTTAAGAACCCTTGCAACAACTCTTTGAGGAGTCCGTAGGTGGCCTGTTGCAAGGCACAATTTCTGTCCCTATCCAATATACCCTCCTTTTCCGGTGGCAGTCCAAATTTCTCCGACCATCATCCCAGATGGCCTCTATTGTATCAACCTACCTGTTGTATTTATTGTGAACTTGTTCTCGTCCTGAATATGCATGAAATATTTGCCACTGGACGTTAAGCAACCAACAATCAATCAATTAATTTGAAACCGAGGTTATATGGCATTGAAAATTAAAAGTTATAGAGTGCCTTTTGATCAAATTTTAATGTATTTTTCTACACAGGGCATTTTCAATTTTATTTTTCAACGTAAACTAATTAAAAAACTAATGTTATTGAAATGTGGATTCTTTCTTGATTACAAAAATATATATTTACTTCTAATAAAAATTCAAATGACTAAAATATACATAATGATTGATGGGAAAAAACTAATAAACAATTTTTTTTTATTATTAAAAGTTTATAAATTTTATAACTGTTTCAAGCCAATTCCTGATAAAAAAAGTGAACTAATCTAAATTGTTGATTAATTACAGATGATTAATGGAAATTTATCAAGTTGATTTAAGGCCATACTTGAATACCTTTTATGTATTCATATTTCATTTTTTTAAGATCTTGCTAATCCATTAATCATTTATCCTTCAGATATAATTTACAGAATTACTTTATGTAATGTAGATCAAAAGTAATTGGCAATAAATAAATCTATCATCCTTATAAATATCAAACAAATAATAAACACATTTGTGTAATCAATTATGAGGTCAAATACTTGTGTACTGAGAATTAGATGCATATTGGAGTGGTCTGTACAATTATGTAAGACTGATGTAGAGGCCTATCACCAGTGATTCCTTGTTTTTAGCTGAAACTCCACTCTGAAAAAGGTATTGTCTGCCAAAGGTACTAGATGACATGCAGCAAAATCAGCTGTTCAAAGGATGTCGACACATTCTAGATTTCGAGGATGAGAAGTGGAAAACTCGCGGAGATGTTTTTCAGGGATTAACAGTTCTCGAAGACCGAGGACTGACATTTGACCTACTACTCAGGCCACATTTTACTAAAGTACATTCCGGACCTTATAAGACGTTTGCCAAAATTAAGGTTTGTTGTTGATCATATCGCTAAACCCTACGTCAAAGATGGAAAAATGTCGCCTTGGAAAGAGGAAATAGCAGCCATTGCAGAGTTTCCTAATGTATGGTGTAAAATGTAAGTTTCCTATGTATTAAGTAAAATGTAAATTTCCTAATGTATGATGTAAAATGTAAGTTTCCTATGTATTAAGTAAAATGTAAGTTTCCTAATGTATGATATAAAATTCAAGTTTCTTAATGTATGGTGTAAAATGTAAGTTTCCTAATGTATGGTGTAAAATGTAAGTTTCCTATGTATGGTGTAAAATGTAAGTTTCCTAATGTATAGTGTAAAATGTAGGTTTTCTAATGTATGGTGTAAAATGTAAATTTCCTAATGTATGGTGTAAAATGTAAATTTCCTAATGTATGGTGTAAAGTGTAAATTTCCTAATGTATGGTGTAAAATGTTTATAAAGGCAACAGTTGTAAAAAAAAAAAAAGACTGATGTAGATAGGTAATATGGTCAATTTGATTGGCAGTTTAGGAGGTGGGGCATTGTAATTAAAAGTCCACCTTGTCTCTGATTGTTTAGTGATAATGACAGTTGTCAATCATACTAGATGAATCAATACCCACTTACCTAATCAAAACGTTTTTAAAAAAGCCTGCACATCAACACACATTAATGACATACATTCTTGAATGAACTGCTCCAATAATATACCCAGTTTTTTCAGTTTATTTGTGTATTATGTGCACATACATGAGAACTATAGGGAACTATATTTTAGTGTGAATACATTTAGTAACAGTAGCTAACCTGTCCTGTTGTTAGGGAGGGTGGTGCATAAGTAAAGATTTCTAATCTAATCTAACAAGTTCTAATCTTTCAAAAAAAAAAAACACTTAAAATTGCACAAATATGTTTAACTTGAAAAGCATTTAACATACATTACCAACATTTATCACTGATAAAGAAAATGTATACTGTTACCAGGAACATATATATTGTTAGATAAACTGTTCCCAACTGTCACATTGTATTGGATTTTGACATTAAAATTGGTGTACAAAATATTTTCTGATTTTTCTTTCTTTTGGTTTTCAATTCTAGTGTTTATATTTATTTACCATGCATAGATGTAATTTGTTCACCCGTCTGGATTTTTTTAGTTTAAAGCCAAAACCCGGGATTACCCTTATCCGCTTCCGGAATCGGATCCGATTTTGTATTGTCTTCTCGCGGCAGCCATTTTATTTTGAATGTTGTTTTTGACAGATAGTGTGATACGATTTTGCTTGGATTTACACATTATTTATCGGCGATTTTCCAGATAAAGCTAGCGGTTGAACAAATTGAACATGAATAGTTACGATGAAAATAAGTTTGAGATCGTTTATTAGGAAACTTTGGTAAAAATGTTTGCAAAGTTATTTTTTTCTTTCAAGGTCCGTCGGGCGTAGCTAGTACGTAACTTGGGCAAGTAGAAAGTTCGACTGCAAAAGTGGAAGGTCGCAGACATTGGACCACCGCTAATTTAAACACCTGCGTCCAAATTGAAAAGATATTTCGTCTTCTAATTCAAAATTGCCGCCAATCGCGTCATCAGTTGAATTTATACTGACGTATATATACGTAGTTGACTACTTATTGACGACAAACAATATTCCTACAACTTTTGCAATTGAGGAAATCTAAACTACTTGTCTTTAGAGATTTTCGGCGATTAAATATTTCATACATTTGTTCTTTGACAGCTTAGCCAAAAGCTCAGGGAATAATAAGTTACATAAGGATTCCTAATGTGCTCTACTTCCTATGTGCAACTTCAAAACTTTTGGGAAAATCGACGATCATTTAAGGTTTTTCTGGTTATATTTTTTGTAATCCAGAATGAAAAGTATGAAAAAACTGTCCAATAAGTTATAAATAATATAGTAGACAGCTAGATGATAACAATGGCACGTATTTCAGCACTTATTGGGTAGCATACAAAACCAGGGTGCTCGCATAAGGCAGCTTAACTGCCTAAAAAATTATGCATGGCTGGATCAGGATAAGTAAACCTGCCAGACTCGACTTAAATGAAGTCTACGAAGACTGATGCTCTCAACATATTTCTAATTTATAAAGACAAATGTATCATAAACAGAAATTCATCAGTTGGAATAAATGCATAATTGATGTGTGTGTTTTGTCTAATGTTTTTATAAAGACAGCACAGTAAAATATTAAGAAAAGATCAATAAAGGAATCTCACGATGAGTCTGAACAACGACAACATAGACGATCCGAAATACGAAGCTGGTATTGAAGAAGTGAGATCAAGAAGACTTCGAACACTTACAGAAGAAGGACAACAACTATACGACGTGTCACCAGATGAAGACAAAATGGTAACTCAAAATAGAAAAAAGATGGCAAAACGTATAGGAGTTGTTGAAACAAACAATACCTAACGACCTAAGACAATCGCAAGATTATACAAAGAATTTCACTGATCGCTATGAGGCATACGAAGTTTTGTCACTTGACTACACTTCATTCCTTCACAGAACCGGAACTAAAGAATCAATGGACGCATTTGAAAATCAAACCTTAATAATGAGATCAAATAAATCACTAATTCAATTCACTTGTAATTAAATTGATCTACTCGAGAAGCTGCTCACAGTATCGAAATCTGTAAAGTCTGTCAGGTCACATAGTTCCCACTCATCTAATCATTCAACGTACAACAACTAGAGCTAAAGCAGTAACAGTAAAGCTACAATTCTCACAAAAGGAGACAGATATTCTTAAAGAGCAAGCACGTATTGCAGAACAAGAGAAAATCTCCGAAGCAGCCTCACAAAGACGTCAAGCCGAACTCAATGCGACATTAACACTATACTAGAAAACGAGAAAGAAGCAGAGGCAGTTAGAGCCGAGTTAGAGGCATTAGAACTAGGAGAGCTTGATATAGACGAACCGCTGGAAAAACAATTCAACGTAGCTTGGCGAGTTGACCCTGTCCAACGAACAGCAAACTACGTACTCCAACAAACTACGCCTCAAGATCTATTAAGTTTACCGAAGGCTACCTCACCTCAACTTACATTGAACGTTAATGCGCCCGTCTTTGAAAAGAAATTAGAAGTAAAACATGTTAAACAAGAAACAAAACATGAAGACGCGAGAACACACAAAACAAGTACTGAACTATCACAATTCCTGCTTAAAAAGGATCTATCATTTTCGAGGCTCACTTTTTTAAACTTCACCGACAAGCCGGAAATGTATGCAGTTTGCAAGTCAAGCTTAACAGGTGTAATGAACGAGCTTGTAATAACCGATTACGAACAATTACATCTATTGGTGAAATGGCTTGGTAACGAATTCAGCAACTTCGCAATTAGTATAAGAGTATCTAACATCATCAATCCTTCGAAAGGTTTAACCAAATTATGGTCACGACTAGACGGGAGATACGGTTCACCAGAGAAAATTGAAAGCCCTCTCAAAACACGAGTTTCATCATTTCCGAAACTTTCTAACAAAGACAATGTAAAACTGTACGAGCTGGCAGATCTATTATCCGAAATTCTTTACGTATAATCACAACCTGCATACAGTACGCTGTTAGCCTATTTTTATTCTTCCGTTGGCGTTAAACCTATCGCGGAATTTTATATATATTTTTTTTAAGCTCCCGTATTCTATATAAGAGAAATGGACCAACCGAGCAGCTCGCTACAAATTGGAGAATTCTGTCGCATATCGTCCCTTTGTTGATTTTATATCAGAAATAAGCCGCATTAAAAACGACTCTAGCTTCAACCGTTCCATTGGATCTCCTCATACTGTAAATGACAAATTTATTTTCCATTACCTAAATAAGTGCATCGATCAGTAAGTAACGAATAAATTTAAATCGGTTCAATTGTTGTCAAACGCAACCTCACCTACACATGCGCCGCCGAGCGAAGGTCATGATAGTTATATTTTCTGCAATTTTAAACACTTACAGGATATATCTCTAACAATTTTCTTTTTTGTTAATCATGTAAATATATTGGACGAAATTATTTAAGGATTATGTACCCTTGTGTTGCTTCAATGCTAAACATATGGAAATTTTATAGAAAATCCACAGCCTTTATCCTTGTTTTATCATATTTGGCAATTTGATGACCGAAAGATATAGGATTATTGCATGCAGTGCTAGCATTGATTTCCTTAAAACAAGTTTATTAATGTAGTTATTGGTTAGAACAAATAAAAATATGGACCAAATCAAGTACACCTTTTAGGGTGCGCTCGACTTTAGTTACTCTGCACGAGGTATTTTGGAATTTACAGGTTGGTTAGAACTTTTTGTAAAAAATAAACACTAGCACATCATAGAAAAGCAAGTGAGTAATCTATGTTTCAAATCTTATAACAAAAAGCTCTGTATTAAAGGCTGTGGATTTTCTATAAAAATCTTAGTTTATTTGCCACAAAGTACTCTTTTTCTACTAAATGCAATGCAACAGTAAATAATAATGCTTTGCATCAAGTTTCCCCCTAATATATGTTCAAAATGACGTGTCTCTATTATTCATTATATCTGTAGTTTTGATACAATTGATGTTTGAAAAATTCGTACAAAAATGGCTTCAGAAGGGTACATAAACCTTAAGTAAGTTACAGGACATGAAGTGACTATTATATTTTCTTACGTCACTCAGGTAATTGTAATTTCAATGAAAAAAATCAACACAATTATTTGTACACTTTAATTTAAACTGTAATTGTACTGCTCCTCGGGGCGTCTTGATTGACAAATAAAAAATTGTTGTTGTTGTTGTTGTTGGTAATGGGAAATAAAATTGACGTTTATAGTATGGTGGTAGCGAAGGTAATGACTTGAATCGTATGCATTTAGTTTACCTAAATTATGAAATCGTGAAGCAAACTGCACACAGGAGCCAAGTTCTGGTGTGGATATCAATGCACGTGTTGTTCATCAAGAGTGTTAGTAATAATGCCCTTGTTCACCCGAGCTGCGTTGATGGGGTCCCAAAGTAATCCCGGAGTACCATCGGTTGTTTTCGTAGGACGTATATGGTTCAGTAAAGTGGGTGGATTTATCAAAAGTAACAGAGTTATAATTTAGGAGCATGAAAAAGCTATCCATTGTGTGGGATGTAGTTTAATAATTGAGTTAATCCTGAATTGCCGATCTTATTAGCAATGCTAAAAAAATCCTCTTTTTGTAACATATTACCAGTGTAGACCATAAAGCCGTCATCTCTATATTGACAGTGTAATTTAATGTGTGTTCTGTACTGGAATTTATCTAATATCATCTTTAGTATAGAGGCTAGTTGTAAATCTGTGCACGAAGGCGATACAATACCTCCCATGGGGCGCCTATTTGTTTATAGATTTGTCCATTAAATTCAAATTCATTGTTTTCTAATACTATTTTAATTAGCTCAGCTAAATCTGCTACATTGGGGATTTGAAAATTATATGATAGCTTGTCAATTTTTTCTAAATTGTTGGCTAATGTTTCTTGCAAATCTTTTATTTGCATGTTTGTATACATCGAAGAAACATCATAGGCAATCAGAAAACATTTGTTTTCTCATTTGTTTTCTATCTTTTCTTTCTCTAATTTTACAATAAAATTGAGTCTTGAATGAAGAATGGATCTTTCCTCAATAAAGGTTTAAAAATTAGATCTAAGAATTTTTCAATTCTACAAGTTGGGGAATTGCTTTTGTTGACAATGGGTCGCTATGCAACCTCAATACTTGGATGGTTTAAACCTTGTTGAATGATATTTTTATTTATCACTTTGAAACAATTAGAAAATCTGTTGTACCTTGATTTTCAAATATTGTACAGGCCACTGTAGTGCTGAATTTCAGAAGATTAATTTCAAAAAATAAAGGTAGGGAGCTTAGGTACTTCTCAGCAAACTGAAAAAAAAAATCATAGCAAATAAACTGCAGCAATAATTATTAATCAAATATATTTAAGTAAAACTGGGAAACATCAATATTAAGATATATTGTATCATATAGTATTGAAAGATATTCAAATACCATGTAAAATAATTTTCTATGTATGGTTAATTTTTATTATTATCTTTTATAACTTATAACAACCATACACAAATGCTACATGTTATTTATTATTTATTTAAAGTACCCTTACCCTTTTTAAGTTATAACAGTTTTTCATACTGTAAAGTGATATAAGTGATATCAAAGGAGTTGATTTTTTAAAGAAGACTTGCAACTGACTTAATGCTTGTTAACTTTCCAAAAGACATAAAATCCCGCAGGAGTTACTGTCATTTGTTTTATGTGTGGCAGTGTTTCAACATTCCAGCTAGAACCAATTTTCAAACTTGGATTACTGCTGTTTTGTATAAACTTCCTGCAATGAATATTCACTATTAGTAAATCAAATCTTAAAAAATCTGATGCTGTTGAAATATGTCTTCTTTTTCTGCTTATTTGTAACCTGTTCAGTCACTATTAAGAAAAGCCTTAGTATTTCAAAAATTCAAAATTTTGTAAACAGTTAATTTATAACTATAACCATATCAATGTTAATTCATATTAGCACAAATTGTGCTGACTACTTTGCTGGTGATACCCTCGGAGAAATAAATCTTCAGCTGCAGTGACATCGACCCAGTGGTTGAAAATAAACTCATAATAGATACCAGGACTAAATTGTGTATAACGCCGGACTACAAAAAACTCATCAATGACGCTCGAATCCAAAAAAGTAAATAAAACAAAGACAATTAAATAAGTTGAAGTGCATTGAGAACCAACATTCCTAACAGTTATTTATAAATATAACCATATCAATGATAATTAATGTCAGCATAAAAAGTGCAAAAGTACTGACTACATGGGCGGTGAAACTCTCGGGAAAATAAATCACTAACTGTAAAGTTCTGCTTTGAGGCATTATTTCGTGGTAAGCCTGGTCACTCAATTTAAACTTCTAAAAAGAATAATTCTGCCTTCATTTTCGCCAGATGCATGCTTCTACGGGTTGACCATCTTCATTTGCTAGATGTGACTGTTTTTTGTTCCCCTGATAGTGATTAGTTTCAAACTAGAAGGTTTCAGTCCAAAAGATTCTAAAAACCATGAAGCCTTGTCGACTTTGTGAGTGTTTTGATTTTTTCGTAGCGTTGAATTTTATCAGCTTCCTGAAAGCTCTGTCCATGATTTATCAAAATAGGGTATATTGCATTACACATTCGCTAATACAATACAACATACAATACAGCCACTATGTTCCGTCAGTTTCTTTGTTACGGCGGAACTTTTCAACTAGTTAATATTACGTTCCGATGGAACTTTTCAACTAGTTGTTATATTCCGAGTGCAGTTGAAAAGTTCCGGAAAAGGTAGCTAGTTAAAAATTACCAGAACAATGTAGCTAGTTGAATAGTTCTGGCTGTGTCAGTATATCTACATATTTATTTTAATTTGATGTCGGAGTATCGAACTGTCGGACTATTGAACCGTCGGACTATCGAACTGTCGAGCGGACCACAGTTAAAACAATGACATGTTAAATTTTTCGATCGGTAAGAAAATCTTACTCTCGCTACATTATAATGTTAGATTTCCAGTGTAATTGTGTTAATTTTTGCATGTTGGTTTTTTTTTATTCATAAAAAATATACCTTCGTGTGCTACTTTTTGAGTAAAAATGAGGTCCAAATTTTATATATTTGCAAAAATTAACAATTTACATATTAAGCAATGTCATTACCTCCCCCTGAAAAGCAGAGGGAGGTTGCTTTTAGTGGGGTCTGGATCCCTTATTTATACTTCTAGTTTTTGACTTTGAGTGTTAACATTTTTTTATTTCATGCTGTTTTCATTGAATGTGTTAGGTTGTACATGTCTCTGATTTTTCTTTTAATTTTGTCTAGCCTTAAAATTTCCATTGCTTTGTTTCCACTTTTAAAGAAAGTAAGTGCTGCAAATTTTAATCTTATTTGACGGATAACAAAATGTACGACCAGGGTATAAAAAAACCAAATGAGACCCCTAAAAACAGACGAGGGAGAAAATTTGACCATTTAAATAAATTACATGTAATGGAACATCCTTAGCAGGAACAGTTTCATCAAAGTCATCTAGGCTAAGAAACCCAACTCGATTTCTGGTGGCAAAGGACAAGGCCCACAACATCATCGTATTGTCTGTTCCATCAGCTTTGTGCCTAGCAATTCTTAGCTTTTGAACGTTGTCCAAGCACAGGGAAAATCCAGGCTCTGAAATTATCAATTGGTCATTTATTTAGTTATGGGCAACAACTGTTGGATTGTTTGGCCAACAAAACATATCAATAGATTGTGAATTTTGAGAAAAATAATTTGTCTCAATAGGACACAATAATAATAATCTGATGAATATTGTTATGTTAATTATTAATATAATAATTTATTGTGTCATGTCAAAAATTAGACATAACAGACGCTATTTTTATAAAATTGAAAATTAATATTAATGTATTGTTTACATCTTGTGGCTATCATCTTTCAATCAAAATGTTTGAAGATGTTTAAAAACTTAAACAATATCTAGGTTATGATCAGCAGGATCATGTTGGTCATCAATTACAGATGATTCCAATAGTGGAACTATGCCATCTAGATCATCATGCACATGTGATCTATCAGTTTCTGGATCTAAGTCGTCATTGCTATGCGAATCTTCATCCATGGTGTCATTAGGTGATGATTTTCTCAAATTTGAAAAATCCTATCGGCCATAAACTTATCATAAGGCTCCATGACTTGAAGAAACCCACCGTTGTTGATTGAATTTGTCAATTGCCCTTCCTCCATAGGCTTGTGAATCATAATTTATCATTCCTGATGGAGTGATATTAACAAGAAACTTTGCTGCTTGGTGGTTATTGTAATCACTCCAAGTAAGTGCCTGATATTTCTAAATAATTTGACCTTTCAATAAAAACCTGAACAATCAATAATATGGCGAACAACCTGGAACCTTTTGTTTTTAAATGATGGTGGTAACCCTGCCCTTACAACCTCCTTTTAAGGGTTAAAAACAAATTGTCCAAGTATACAAGTAAGCACTCTTATCCATGTCGTAAAGACACTAGAAACTTGCTGTGTAGACATCAAATCGATCAGCTGGATCTTCCGACAACAAGCCTAATCTTATTTTCATTAGGGTTAGCAAAACATCTTGACGCAAAGATAATGTTCGCTTAAAAGTTCTCAAAGTTGCTTTATATTTCAAAGTAATAACGCAAAGACACGAGATATGTTTTTTTTTTTGCAATATATATTTAATAAGTATATTTTATATATGATATGATTTTTAAAATAAAATAAGAAAATAGGATTTAATTATAGAAAAAAACCATTCAAGTCTAGTACTAAACTTTTTCCGACTCATTTTTTTGCACTAAAAAAAATGACCCTGAATGACCCAGGTTACGTACTATAATTGGAACGCCCTAATTAAACATGTTTTGGTGCATCTGCTAAAGAAGGATTGTCACGACCTTTTTATAGGCGGAAAGATAGATTGAAAAAAAAAATGCATGACCAATAAATTAAATTTAATTTAGGTTTGATGTTCTTAATCTGTTATAGATGTTTAATGAGTGGGGTTTTTTTTAATTGAATTGACTTAATATGCTCATCCAATTTCAACAAATTAAAAATAATGTCATCATACCTTAAAAGTACATTTTATTTTGGAAGAACTATCTGTGGGATATTTGTGTCACTGGTAACCATGCCACCTTTTTTTCATTTTTATAATGCGTTTTAAAAATAATCATCATTTTATTATTTAATTAACTAAGGCCAAACGATTGGTAAATGAAACCTTGTGATAATGCTCATACCATATCAAAATGCAGTTCATAATTCTTGAACAAAATAGTGATCAGCTCAAGAAAAGATTTATGCTGCTTACAATATTCAATTTTAAAATTCACAATGTTAACAAAAAGTTTTTATTTATGTACATATAATTTAAACACATTATGTTTACAAGTATTACAGGTAAATGAATACATTTACTTTGTCAGTTAACCAACTGTGTTCGTTGAGTGAATCAATGTCCTCATATGTGATGACATTGCCGTATACCTTAGCCAGAAAATACCGCTGGTTAACACTCTCCACCCAAATCTTTTTCACCTTATTCTTAGTTGAAAATTTAAATGCATTCCAGACTATCTAAAATTTAATAATATTTATCTTTCAAAGTCAAGCTTTTCTTCATATTAATTGACGTATATTTGGACTCGGCCTGAAACAGGTGGTAGCTCAAAGCTCACATACACCTTATTTTCTAGCCTCGTACAAATACAGCTGATATTAAAAGACACTAAACAATAATTGTTTATGTATCCGTTTGGTTTATTTTATTTTGTAGATAAGGTTTATAGTATGTATCAAAGGTTTTTTTTTTTTTTTAACTTTTAGCTGATATTATAAGAAATTTGTTAGCATTATCAGTCCCATATTAAAAGTAACAAATTAATACAGCGAGACCATGCGGTCTAACAAATGTGTTCCGTACTTCCCCTGCATAACTGCAAGACATTGCCGCATCCGTTTTAGCTTTTATATTGTTTTATACCATGAGCACGCTGCCTCCATTATCACGAAAACCAGTAATAGCTGTACTGATATTGAAAGGGAAAACCATAAAAATAGTGAATATATGATATATATATACACCATGTATATCCTCTGGCTCTGAATTTTGCCTTTTTCATAAAACAAACTTGTTAAGACCGTACGGTTACCTATAGTGTTAATGTTTGTGTCATTTTGGTCTTTTGTGGATGGTTGTCTAGTTGGCAATCATACCACATCTTCTTCTTTATATTGTACAATATTTTAATACAATCTTTACAACCGGTACATCTTAAACATTATAAACTGTATCTAGTTACGTTCATTATAAAGAAGGTAGGGTTCTTTATGTTGTTAAATTGTTTTAAATGCTGTTTTAGAACGAAGAAAACGTCCACGTGTTCATATCAGTTACACGTTAACTTTGTTTCTTACCTAACCGCAGGAGATGACGTTGAAGAACAACACACATCTAAATTTACAATTTTCAACACACAAATCAACAATTTCTGTACACTTCATGACCAGGAAGAACTCCTTGGTGATCCTTTACAGATGAAAGAATTCTTCTTTGAAGAAACTTAGTTTGTTGATTCCTTTATAGTTATGTAGCTATATATTTTTTTATGTTAACTCATGTAGCTACATAACTAATCAGTAATCATAAATACCAGAACTAAATTTAGTACAAACGCCAGACGACAACATTCATTTCGTAAGTGTTGTATCAAATATATAATCCCTAATCACAATCAGAGATGTATAAAGCTTGAATGCAGTGTACATGCTTGCCCCATTTATCATGTGTATTATAGTTTAACCTCTGTGAGTGTACAGCTACGTACTTTAAGAGGTGGACCATTCATATTAACTTTGCCCTAAAATAATCTAAAAAAAATCTTTCTGAGAAACAGCAAATATAGTTAAAATTCATTATTATTAAAATTATCATTTCATATCAAATCCATCAGTCCCAACTATGATGTTTAGTAGATGGTTTTCCAATGTTGAGTAATTTTGATTCTGTGATATCTGTCTTATTGAATTTGTGATTGATGGATCTCAAATGTTAACCGATGACAGGTTTTCTCTTTGATGATCAAACTCAAGTATTCCAAAGTCTATATCTGTAGACCCTCACTTCCAACAAATGCTTGAAGAACATTCTTCATACTGATATTGATGTCCTTCTTTTCTTCAATTGAATCTAAATCTACCCAGTTAGTTGTGATCCTCTGACCTGTTAAATGAAACATGAACCTAATTTGTTTTCTTGAAAGATGGTTGCTGCTCACAAGGAAGCTATTAAACCAAGAGTTCCAAATGGTGAAGTTAAAATCATCCCTTCGTAAATTTCCTTAACCATCATCCCAGATGGCCTCTATTATGACAAGACCTACATATTGTATTCATTGTGAACTGGTCAGAAGGGGACGTAAAATCCGATGTCTCGTGTAAAGAGAGTGCCACGCTCTTTGCACGTTAAGAACCCTTGCAACAACTCTTTGAGGGGTCCGTAGGTGGCCTGTTGCAAGGCAAAATTTCTGTCTCTATCCAATATACCCTCTTTTTCCGGTGGCAGTCCAAATTTCTCCGACCATCATCCCAGATGACCTCTATTGTATAACCTACCTATTGTATTTATTGTGAACTTGTTCTCGTCCTGAATATGCATGAAATATTTGCCACTGGACGTTAAGCAACCAACAATCAATCAATCTTACTGGCACACTTTCTTCTGGTAAAGTTAATGTCCTTGTAACTGTTTTGTTTTTCTTAAGCTGGGTTTTATTTGTTATTTAGACATGTTTGAGTTTGTAGACTTTGTGTTACTAAAGAAAAAATTCACTGAATTAATCTATTTTATTTACTTGTACATGTTGTTCTTTTAATTTACAATTATCATGAAAATGTGCATTTTATGTTTAACAAAGAATGCAAGTCGGGCACTAAACGTGCAAAACGACAACATTAAAACCAAAATATTCAAAGGATGATTATTTGGTCACAAAAATGAGTTAATTGTAAATGTTTTCTTCTAGTTAGGCCTTTGGTGTCATCTTATTTACACCCGTGATATTATGGGTGTAAATAAGATGACACCAAAGGCCTAAGTATAAAAGCAGTAATTTTCTATTATTTTATGCTCAAGAATAATAAATTCAGGGTAGCAAATTAATTTTAACTTCAGTATCATGTGATTAATCAAAGATATATGGCCAAAGGCATTTATCATTAACTCTAGCCATGACAGGGGTTTTTCCCTTTTTTACTGGAATCCTAGCAAGTTGATTATTTTTGGAAAGCCTGCATCAATAGAAGTCATTTGGTACCAAATTTGTTGATTTAGACCAAAAAATCAAAAAGTTGTGGACATTTGAAGCTATCAATTTTGGAAAATCTGTCTGCCGATTTTAAGTTTTTTTTACATATAGGCTTGGAAGAATCCAATTTTTTTGTCATGCTGCACTTAAAACTCAATCTAATTGTATACCTATTGTACCAGACACTTGTAGAAATAAAAAGAAACCAAGTTTTTTTGGAAAATGACGCTGTCATTGTTCCATTACTACCGACCTGAACTTCATTACATTTCTCTGCCTACCGCGCTTGGTTTCGTATTTACTATTTTCTATACAAACTGGAATCTGCTTGTGTTATCATTATGCATGATCACTGTGTAGTAATCAGACAGGAACCAGTGTACGCTCGGTTTCATATTTACTTACAAACTAACTGGTTTCTGCTTGTATTCCACTACACTCGAACAAAGTGTTGTAGTTTGACGGAAAACAGTTTAGACTTTGATTTGTAAACTACAAAACGTAATCGGTTATTGTTCATTCCGTTTTGGCGTTTCATACCGACTTATATGGTTTGAATAAGCTTAAGACCCTTCAAACATTAAGTACGGAAATATTTCGCTGGTGTAGGTAACAGCAACATCAAAATCATCAATTTTTCAGGTTTTTTTTTTTTTTTAATTTTAAGATTTTTACGCCCCATATTGATCAAATTTAGGTGAAATATTCACTTATATCATCAATTTCTATACATATGATATACCAGGGTTTATAGGGTTAATATTTTGCATTTTAAGTGTAACAATATATATAGCTTGTTTGTGTATGTTTGGAGAGGAGGGTTGCTTGAACTATTTCCAATGGGAAAAATGTTATGAGCCAAAATCCACAATAATTGTGTTGTTACCTTGCAAGCATCAACAAAGTCTGAATTGATATAAATGAAGGATTTGATTTCTTAGAAACAAATAGTTTTCTCAATATATTGATCCAAATATCACACGGCACTTTAGTGTAGTAATTTTAGCAAACGATTACTATGTTTTGTGTCTCCCACATTGATATTTTTTATTTCAGATGTGATAAACAGATACTTCTACAATATATTTGTTCAGTGGTACAAGCAGTTAAATAGAAATTAAACAGGCGTCACCATTGTCTTCCTCAATATGTGAATATGCAAGAGTAATAGGTCTTGCATACAGATTTTTTTCCCTTTGGAACAGAACATATCAAGTGAACTAACATGTATAAAATGAAACCACCCTTATTCCCATAACAATAATATTGAACTTAAATTCAATGTGTACTACAAGGAAGAAAAAAATTATAAAATTATAATACTTTTTTAATAAATTTTACCACTTTTTGGATAATTCATTCAGATGTTACCTTCAATTGACCATATTTATAGGATAATTGTAAATAATACAACAGCAAACTTGTTGTGGGTATATTGATAACTTTTCGACATTTTACTTGAAATTTGAATTTTTTTTGGGGGGGGGGGATAAATGTAATTGATGTTACCTTAAATCGGTCATTTGACCAATACAACTTTCTAAAATGTATTGATAATTGTATTATATGTTACCTTAAATCGGTCATTTGACCGAGATACTTTTAAATATGTATTGACAAATGCATTTAAAGCCAATTCGGACCAACCAAACCTTCATTTTAGAATTATAACACTTTTTAGTAAATTTTACCACTTTTTAGATCATTCATTCAGATTGTTACCTTCAATTGACCATATGTATAGGATAATTGTAAATAATACAACAGCAAACCTGTTGATGGTATATTGATAACTTTTCGACATTTTACTGTAAATTTGATTTTTTTTGGATAATTGTAATTGATGTTACCTTAAATTGGTCATTTGACCTAATATGTAATGATAATTGTATTTGATGTTACCTTAAATCGGTCATTTGACTGAGACAACCTTCTATTATGTATTGATAATTGTATTTGATGTTAATTTAAATCGATCATTTGACCGAAATACTTTCTGACATGTATTGACAAATGCATGTGAGTTCAATTTGAACAAACCAAACCTTCATTATAGAATTATGATACTTTTTAGTAAATTTTACCACTTTTTGGATAATTCATTCAGATGTTACCTTCAATTGACCATATTTATAGGATAATTGTAAATAATACAACAGCAAACCTGTTGTTGGTATATTGATAACTTTTCGACATTTTACTGTAAATTTGATTCTTTTTGATAATTGTAATTGATGTCACCTTAATTCTGTCCATTGACTAAGAAAACTTTTTAAAATGTATTGATAATTGTATTTGATGTTACCTTAACTCGGTCATTTGACCGAGATACTTTCTAATATGTATTGACAAATGCATTTGAAGTAAATTTGGAACAACCAAACCTTTATTATAAAATTATAACACTTTTTTTAGTCAATTCTACCAATTTTTGGATAATTCATTTAGATCTTTTCTTTTGGGATAAATGTAATTGATGTTCCATAAATTGGTCATTTGACCAAGACAACTGTCTGATATGTATTGATTATTGTATTTGATGTTACCTTAAATCGATCATTTGACCGAAATGCTTTCTAACATGTATTGACAAATGCATTTGAAGTCAATTTGGACCAACCAAACCTTCATTATAGAATTATAATACATTTTTAGTAAATTTTACCACTTTTTGGATAATTCATTCAGATGTTACCTTCAATTGACCATATTTATAGAATAATTGCAAATAGTACAACAGCAAACCTGTTGTTGGTATATTGATAACTTTTCGACATTTTACTGTAAATTTGATGGTTTTTTTTTTATAATTGTAATTGATGTTACCTTAAATCGGCCATTTGACCAAAACAACTGTCTAATAAGTACTAATAATTGTATTTGATGTTACCTTAAATCTGTCATTTGACTAAGACAACTTTCTATTATGTATTGATATTTGTATTTGATGTTACCTTAAATCGATCATTTGACCGAACTACTTTCTAACATGTATTGACAATTGCATGTGCATTCAATTTGAACAAACCAAACCTTCATTATAGAATTATAATACTTTTTAGTAAATTTTACCGAGATACTTTCTAATATGTATTGACAAATGCATTTGAAGTCAATTTGGAACAACCACACCTTTATTATAAAATTATAAAACTTTTTTTGTAAATTCTACCAATTTTTGGATAATTCATTCAGATCTTTTCTTTTGGGATAAATGTAATTGATGTTCCATAAATTGGTCATTTGACCAAGACAACTTTCTGATATGTATTGATTATTTTATTTGATGTTACCTTAAATCGATCATTTAACCGAAATGCTTTCTAACATGTATTGACAAATGCATTTGAAGTCAATTTGGACCAACCAAACCTTCATTATAGAATTATAATACTTTTTTAGTAAATTTTACCACTTTTTGGATAATTCATTCAGACGTTACCTTCAATTGACCATATTTATAGAATAATTGCAAATAATACAACAGCAAACCTGTTGTTGGTATATTGATAACTTTTCGACATTTTACTGTAAATTTGATTTTTTTTTGATAATTGTAATTGATGTTACCTTAAATCGGTCATTTGACCAAAACAACTGTCCAATAAGTACTGATAATTGTATTTGATGTTACCTTAAATCGGTCATTTGACTAAGACAACTTTCTATTATGTTTTGATATTTGTATTTGATGTTACCTTAAATCGATCATTTGACCGAAATACTTTCTAACATGTATTGACAAATGCATGTGAATTCAATTTGAACAAACCAAACCTTCATTATAGAATTATAATACTTATTTTAGTAAATTTTACCACCCTTTGGATAATTCATTCAGATGTTACCTTCAATTGACCATATTTATAGAATAATTGTAAATAATACAAAAGCAAACCTATTGTTGATAAATTGATAACTTTTCCACATTTTACTGTAAATTTGATTTTTTTTTGATAATTGTAATTGATGTTAACTTAAATCGGTCCATTGACCAAGACAACTTTCTAATATTTATTGATAATTGTATTTTATGTTACCTTAAATCGGTCATTTGACTAAGAAAACTTTCTATTATGTATTGATTATTGTATTTTATGTTACCTTAAATCGATCATTTGACCGAAATACTTTCTAACATGTATTGACAAATGCATGTGCATTCAATTTGAACAAACCAAACCTTCATTATAGAATTATAATACTTTTTTAGTAAATTTTACCAGTCTTTGGATAATTCATTCAGCTGTTACCTTCAATTGACCATATTTATAGAATAATTGTAAATAATACAACAGCAAACGTGTTGTTGGTATATTGATAACTTTTCGACATTTTACTATAAATTTGATTTTTTGTATAATTGTAATTGTTGTTACCTTAAATCGGTCCATTGACCAAGACACCTTTCTAAAATGTATTGATAATTGTATTTGATGTTACCTTAACTTGGTCATTTGACCGAGATACTTTCTAATATGTATTGACAAATGCATTTAAAGCCAATTCGGACCAACCAAACCTTCATTATAGAATTATAACACTTTTTAGTAAATTTTACCACTTTTTGGATAATTCATTCAGATGTTACCTTCAATTGACCATATTTATAGGATAATTGTAAATAATACAACAGCAAACCTGTTGTTGGTATATTGATAACTTTTCGACATTTTACTGTAAATTTGATTCTTTTTGATAATTGTAATTGATGTCACCTTAATTCTGTCCATTGACTAAGAAAACTTTTTAAAATGTATTGATAATTGTATTTGATGTTACCTTAACTCGGTCATTTGACCGAGATACTTTCTAATATGTATTGACAAATGCATTTGAAGTAAATTTGGAACAACCAAACCTTTATTATAAAATTATAACACTTTTTTTAGTCAATTCTACCAATTTTTGGATAATTCATTTAGATCTTTTCTTTTGGGATAAATGTAATTGATGTTCCATAAATTGGTCATTTGACCAAGACAACTGTCTGATATGTATTGATTATTGTATTTGATGTTACCTTAAATCGATCATTTGACCGAAATGCTTTCTAACATGTATTGACAAATGCATTTGAAGTCAATTTGGACCAACCAAACCTTCATTATAGAATTATAATACATTTTTAGTAAATTTTACCACTTTTTGGATAATTCATTCAGATGTTACCTTCAATTGACCATATTTATAGAATAATTGCAAATAGTACAACAGCAAACCTGTTGTTGGTATATTGATAACTTTTCGACATTTTACTGTAAATTTGATGTTTTTTTTTTTATAATTGTAATTGATGTTACCTTAAATCGGCCATTTGACCAAAACAACTGTCTAATAAGTACTAATAATTGTATTTGATGTTACCTTAAATCTGTCATTTGACTAAGACAACTTTCTATTATGTATTGATATTTGTATTTGATGTTACCTTAAATCGATCATTTGACCGAACTACTTTCTAACATGTATTGACAAATGCATGTGAATTCAATTTGAACAAACCAAACCATAATACTTTTTAGTACATTTTACCGAGATACTTTCTAATATGTATTGACAAATGCATTTGAAGTCAATTTGGAACAACCAAACCTTTATTATAAAATTATAAAACTTTTTTTGTAAATTCTACCAATTTTTGGATAATTCATTCAGATCTTTTCTTTTGGGATAAATGTAATTGATGTTCCATAAATTGGTCATTTGACCAAGACAACTTTCTGATATGTATTGATTATTTTATTTGATGTTACCTTAAATCGATCATTTAACCGAAATGCTTTCTAACATGTATTGACAAATGCATTTGAAGTCAATTTGGACCAACCAAACCTTCATTATAGAATTATAATACTTTTTTAGTAAATTTTACCACTTTTTGGATAATTCATTCAGACGTTACCTTCAATTGACCATATTTATAGAATAATTGCAAATAATACAACAGCAAACCTGTTGTTGGTATATTGATAACTTTTCGACATTTTACTGTAAATTTGATTTTTTTTTGATAATTGTAATTGATGTTACCTTAAATCGGTCATTTGACCAAAACAACTGTCTAATAAGTACTGATAATTGTATTTGATGTTACCTTAAATCGGTCATTTGACTAAGACAACTTTCTATTATGTATTGATATTTGTATTTGATGTTACCTTAAATCGATCATTTGACCGAAATACTTTCTAACATGTATTGACAAATGCATGTGAATTCAATTTGAACAAACCAAACCTTCATTATAGAATTATAATACTTATTTTAGTAAATTTTACCACCTTTTGGATAATTCATTCAGATGTTACCTTCAATTGACCATATTTATAGAATAATTGTAAATAATACAAAAGCAAACCTATTGTTGATAAATTGATAACTTTTCCACATTTTACTGTAAATTTGATTTTTTTTTGATAATTGTAATTGATGTTAACTTAAATCGGTCCATTGACCAAGACAACTTTCTAATATTTATTGATAATTGTATTTTATGTTACCTTAAATCGGTCATTTGACTAAGAAAACTTTCTATTATGTATTGATTATTGTATTTTATGTTACCTTAAATCGATCATTTGACCGAAATACTTTCTAACATGTATTGACAAATGCATGTGCATTCAATTTGAACAAACCAAACCTTCATTATAGAATTATAATACTTTTTTAGTAAATTTTACCAGTCTTTGGATAATTCATTCAACTGTTACCTTCAATTGACCATATTTATAGAATAATTGTAAATAATACAAAAGCAAACCTATTGTTGATAAATTGATAACTTTTCCACATTTTACTGTAAATTTGATTTTTTTTTGATAATTGTAATTGATGTTAACTTAAATCGGTCCATTGACCAAGACAACTTTCTAATATTTATTGATAATTGTATTTTATGTTACCTTAAATCGGTCATTTGACTAAGAAAACTTTCTATTATGTATTGATTATTGTATTTTATGTTACCTTAAATCGATCATTTGACCGAAATACTTTCTAACATGTATTGACAAATGCATGTGCATTCAATTTGAACAAACCAAACCTTCATTATAGAATTATAATACTTTTTTAGTAAATTTTACCAGTCTTTGGATAATTCATTCAGCTGTTACCTTCAATTGACCATATTTATAGAATAATTGTAAATAATACAACAGCAAACCTGTTGTTGGTATATTGATAACTTTTCGACATTTTACTATAAATTTGATTGTTTGTATAATTGTAATTGTTGTTACCTTAAATCGGTCCATTGACCAAGACACCTTTCTAAAATGTATTGATAATTGTATTTGATGTTACCTTAATTTGGTCATTTGACCGAGATACTTTCTAATATGTATTGACAAATGCATTTAAAGCCAATTCGGACCAACCAAACCTTCATTATAGAATTATAACACTTTTTAGTAAATTTTACCACTTTTTAGATCATTCATTCAGATTGTTACCTTCAATTGACCATATTTATAGGATAATTGTAAATAATACAACACCAAACCTGTTAATGGTATATTGATAACTTTTCGACATTCTACTGTAAATTTGATTTTTTTTTGATAATTGTAATTGATGTTACCTTAAATTGGTCATTTGACCTAATATGTAATGATAATTGTATTTGATGTAACCTTAAATCGGTCATTTGACAAAGACAACCTTCTATTATGTATTGATAATTGTATTTGATGTTAATTTAAATCGATCATTTGACCGAAGTACTTTCTGACATGTATTGACAAATGCATGTGAATTCAATTTGAACAAACCAAACCTTCATTATAGAATTATGATACTTTTTAGTAAATTTTACCACTTTTTGGATAATTCATTCAGATGTTACCTTCAATTGACCATATTTATAGGATAATTGTAAATAATACAACAGCAAACCTGTTGTTGGTATATTGATAACTTTTCGACATTTTACTGTAAATTTGATTCTTTTTGATAATTGTAATTGATGTCACCTTAATTCTGTCCATTGACCAAGACAACTTTTTAAAATGTATTGATAATTGTATTTGATGTTACCTTAACTCGGTCATTTGACCGAGATACTTTCTAATATGTATTGACAAATGCATTTGAAGTAAATTTGGAACAACCAAACCTTTATTATAAAATTATAACACTTTTTTTAGTCAATTCTACCAATTTTTGGATAATTCATTTAGATCTTTTCTTTCGGGATAAATGTAATTGATGTTCCATAAATTGGTCATTTGACCAAGACAACTGTCTGATATGTATTGATTATTGTATTTGATGTTACCTTTAATCGATCATTTGACCGAAATGCTTTCTAACATGTATTGACAAATGCATTTGAAGTCAATTTGGACCAACCAAACCTTCATTATAGAATTATAATACATTTTTAGTAAATTTTACCACTTTTTGGATAATTCATTCAGATGTTACCTTCAATTGACCATATTTATAGAATAATTGCAAATAATACAACAGCAAACCTGCTGTTGGTATATTGATAACTTTTCGACATTTTACTGTAAATTTGATGGGTTTTTTTTATAATTGTAATTGATGTTACCTTAAATCGGTCATTTGACCAAAACAACTGTCTAATAAGTACTAATAATTGTATTTGATGTTACCTTAAATCTGTCATTTGACTAAGACAACTTTCTATTATGTATTGATATTTGTATTTGATGTTACCTTAAATCGATCATTTGACCGAACTACTTTCTAACATGTATTGACAAATGCATGTGAATTCAATTTGAACAAACCAAACCTTCATTATAGAATTATAATACTTTTTAGTAAATTTTACCGAGATACTTTCTAATATGTATTGACAAATGCATTTGAAGTCAATTTGGAACAACCAAACCTTTATTATAAAATTATAACACATTTTTAGTAAATTCTACCAATTTTTGGATAATTCATTCAGATCTTTTCTTTTGGGATAAATGTAATTGATGTTCCATAAATTGGTCATTTGACCAAGACAACTTTCTGATATGTATTGATTATTTTATTTGATGTTACCTTAAATCGATCATTTAACCGAAATGCTTTCTAACATGTATTGACAAATGCATTTGAAGTCAATTTGGACCAACCAAACCTTCATTATAGAATTATAATACTTTTTTAGTAAATTTTACCACTTTTTGGATAATTCATTCAGATGTTACCTTCAATTGACCATATTTATAGAATAATTGCAAATAATACAACAGCAAACCTGTTGTTGGTATATTGATAACTTTTCGACATTTTACTGTAAATTTGATTTTTTTTTTATAATTGTAATTGATGTTAACTTAAATCGGTCCATTGACCAAGACAACTTTCTAATATTTATTGATAATTGTATTTTATGTTACCTTAAATCGGTCATTTGACTAAGACAACTTTCTATTATGTATTGATTATTGTATTTTATGTTACCTTAAATCGATCATTTGACTGAAATACTTTCTAACATGTATTGACAAATGCATGTGCATTCAATTTGAACAAACCAAACCTTCATTATAGAATTATAATACTTTTTTAGTAAATTTTACCACTTTTTGGATAATTCATTCAGATGTTACCTTCAATTGACCATATTTATAGAATAATTGCAAATAATACAACAGCAAACCTGCTGTTGGTATATTGATAACTTTTCGACATTTTACTGTAAATTTGATGGGTTTTTTTTATAATTGTAATTGATGTTACCTTAAATCGGTCATTTGACCAAAACAACTGTCTAATAAGTACTAATAATTGTATTTGATGTTACCTTAAATCTGTCATTTGACTAAGACAACTTTCTATTATGTATTGATATTTGTATTTGATGTTACCTTAAATCGATCATTTGACCGAACTACTTTCTAACATGTATTGACAAATGCATGTGAATTCAATTTGAACAAACCAAACCTTCATTATAGAATTATAATACTTTTTAGTAAATTTTACCGAGATACTTTCTAATATGTATTGACAAATGCATTTGAAGTCAATTTGGAACAACCAAACCTTTATTATAAAATTATAACACATTTTTAGTAAATTCTACCAATTTTTGGATAATTCATTCAGATCTTTTCTTTTGGGATAAATGTAATTGATGTTCCATAAATTGGTCATTTGACCAAGACAACTTTCTGATATGTATTGATTATTTTATTTGATGTTACCTTAAATCGATCATTTAACCGAAATGCTTTCTAACATGTATTGACAAATGCATTTGAAGTCAATTTGGACCAACCAAACCTTCATTATAGAATTATAATACTTTTTTAGTAAATTTTACCACTTTTTGGATAATTCATTCAGATGTTACCTTCAATTGACCATATTTATAGAATAATTGCAAATAATACAACAGCAAACCTGTTGTTGGTATATTGATATCTTTTCGACATTTTACTGTAAATTTGATTTTTTTTTGATAATTGTAATTGATGTTACCTTAAATCGGTCATTTGACCAAAACAACTGTCTAATAAGTACTGATAATTGTATTTGATGTTACCTTAAATCGGTCATTTGACTAAGACAACTTTCTATTATGTATTGATATTTGTATTTGATGTTACCTTAAATCGATCATTTGACCGAAATACTTTCTAACATGTATTGACAAATGCATGTGAATTCAATTTGAACAAACCAAACCTTCATTATAGAATTATAATACTTATTTTAGTAAATTTTACCACCTTTTGGATAATTCATTCAGATGTTACCTTCAATTGACCATATTTATAGAATAATTGTAAATAATACAAAAGCAAACCTATTGTTGATAAATTGATAACTTTTCCACATTTTACTGTAAATTTAATTTTTTTTTGATAATTGTAATTGATGTTAACTTAAATCGGTCCATTGACCAAGACAACTTTCTAATATTTATTGATAATTGTATTTTATGTTACCTTAAATCGGTCATTTGACTAAGACAACTTTCTATTATGTATTGATTATTGTATTTTATGTTACCTTAAATCGATCATTTGACCGAAATACTTTCTAACATGTATTGACAAATGCATGTGCATTCAATTTGAACAAACCAAACCTTCATTATAGAATTATAATACTTTTTTAGTAAATTTTACCAGTCTTTGGATAATTCATTCAGCTGTTACCTTCAATTGACCATATTTATAGAATAATTGTAAATAATACAACAGCAAACGTGTTGTTGGTATATTGATAACTTTTCGACATTTTACTATAAATTTGATTTTTTGTATAATTGTAATTGTTGTTACCTTAAATCGGTCCATTGACCAAGACACCTTTCTAAAATGTATTGATAATTGTATTTGATGTAACCTTAACTTGGTCATTTGACCGAGATACTTTCTAATATGTATTGACAAATGCATTTAAAGCCAATTCGGACCAACCAAACCTTCAATATAGAATTATAACACTTTTTAGTAAATTTTACCACTTTTTAGATCATTCATTCAGATTGTTACCTTCAATTGACCATATTTATAGGATAATTGTAAATAATACAACACCAAACCTGTTAATGGTATATTGATAACTTTTCGACATTCTACTGTAAATTTGATTTTTTTTTGATAATTGTAATTGATGTTACCTTAAATTGGTCATTTGACCTAATATGTAATGATAATTGTATTTGATGTTACCTTAAATCGGTCATTTGACTAAGACAACCTTCTATTATGTATTGATAATTGTATTTGATGTTAATTTAAATCGATCATTTGACCGAAATACTTTCTGACATGTATTGACAAATGCATGTGAATTCAATTTGAACAAACCAAACCTTCATTATAGAATTATGATACTTTTTAGTAAATTTTACCACTTTTTGGATAATTCATTCAGATGTTACCTTCAATTGACCATATTTATAGGATAATTAAAAATAATACAACAGCAAACCTGTTGTTGGTATATTGATAACTTTTCGACATTTTACTGGAAATTTGATTCTTTTTGATATTTGTAATTGATGTCACCTTAATTCTGTCCATTGACCAAGACAATTTTTTAAAATGTATTGATAATTGTATTTGATGTTACCTTAACTCGGTCATTTGACCGAGATTCTTTCTAATATGTATTGACAAATGCATTTGAAGTCAATTTGGACCAACCAAACCTTCATTATAGAATTATAATACATTTTAAGTAAATTTTACCACTTTTTGGATAATTCATTCAGATGTTACCTTCAATTGACCATATTTATAGAATTATTGCAAATAATACAACAGCAAACCTGTTGTTGGTATATTGAAAACTTTCCGACATTTTACTGTAAATTTGATGGTTTTTTTTGATAATTGTAATTGATGTTACCTTAAATCGGTCATTTGACCAAAACAACTGTCTAATAAGTACTAATAATTGTATTTGATGTTACCTTAAATCTGTCATTTGACTGAGACAACTTTCTATTATGTATTGATATTTGTATTTGATGTTACCTTAAATCGATCATTTGACCGAACTACTTTCTAACATGTATTGACAAATGCATGTGAATTCAATTTGAACAAACCAAACCTTCATTATAGAATTATAATACTTTTTAGTAAACTTTACCGAGATACTTTCTAATATGTATTGACAAATGCATTTGAAGTCAATTTGGAACAACCAAACCTTTATTATAAAATTATAACACTTTTTTAGTAAATTCTACCAATTTTTGGATAATTCATTCAGATCTTTTCTTTTGGGATAAATGTAATTGATGTTCCATAAATTGGTCATTTGACCAAGACAACTTTCTGATATGTATTGATTATTTTATTTGATGTTACCTTAAATCGATCATTTAACCGAAATGCTTTCTAACATGTATTGACAAATGCATTTGAAGTCAATTTGGACCAACCAAACCTTCATTATAGAATTATAATACTTTTTTAGTAAATTTTACCACTTTTTGGATAATTCATTCAGATGTTACCTTCAATTGACCATATTTATAGAATAATTGCAAATAATACAACAGCAAACCTGTTGTTGGTATATTGATAACTTTTCGACATTTTACTGTAAATTTGATTTTTTTTTTATAATTGTAATTGATGTTAACTTAAATCGGTCCATTGACCAAGACAACTTTCTAATATTTATTGATAATTGTATTTTATGTTACCTTAAATCGGTCATTTGACTAAGACAACTTTCTATTATGTATTGATTATTGTATTTTATGTTACCTTAAATCGATCATTTGACTGAAATACTTTCTAACATGTATTGACAAATGCATGTGCATTCAATTTGAACAAACCAAACCTTCATTATAGAATTATAATACTTTTTTAGTAAATTTTACCAGTCTTTGGATAATTCATTCAGATGTTACCTTCAATTGACCATATTTATAGAATAATTGCAAATAATACAACAGCAAACCTGTTGTTGGTATATTGATAACTTTTCGACATTTTACTGTAAATTTGATTTTTTTTTTGATAATTGTAATTGATGTTACCTTAAATCGGTAATTTGACCAAAACAACTGTCTAATAAGTACTAATAATTGTATTTGATGTTACCTTAAATCGGTCATTTGACTAAGACAACTTTCTATTATGTATTGATATTTGTATTTGATGTTACCTTAAATCGATCATTTGACCGAATTACTTTCTAACATGTATTGACAAATGCATGTGAATTCTATTTGAACAAACCAAACCTTCATTATAGAATTATAATACTTATTTTAGTAAATTTTACCACCTTTTGGATAATTCATTAAGATGTTACCTTCAATTGACCATATTTATAGAATAATTGTAAATAATACAACAGCAAACCTGTTGTTGGTATATTGATAACTTTTCGACATTTTACTGGAAATTTGATTTGATTTTTTATAATTGTAATTGATGTTACCTTAAATCGGTCCATTGACCAAGACAACTTTCTAAAATGTATTGATAATTGTATTTGATGTTACCTTAACTTGGTCATTTGACCGAGATACTTTCTAATATGTATTGACAAATGCATGTGAATTCAATTTGAACAAACCAAACCTTCATTATAGAATAATAATACTTATTTTAGTAAATTTTACCACCTTTTGGATAATTCATTCAGATGTTACCTTCAATTGACCATATTTATAGGATAATTGTAAATAATACAACAGCAAACCTGTTGATGGTATATTAGTAACTTTTCGACATTTTATTGTAAATTTGATTTTTTTTATAATCGTAATTGATGTTGCCTTAAATTGGTCATTTGACCTAATATGTAATGATAATTGTATTTGATGTTACCTTAAATCGGTCATTTGACTAAGACAACCTTCTATTATGTATTGATAATTGTATTTGATGTTACCTTAAATCGATAATTTGACCGAGATACTTTCTAATATGTATTGACAAATGCATTAAAAGCCAATTCGGACCAACCAAACCTTCATTATAGAATTATAACACTTTTTAGTAAATTTTACCACTTTTAAGATCATTCATTCAGATTGTTACCTTCAATTGACCATATTTATAGGATCATTGTAAATAATACAACAGCAAACCTATTGATGGTGTATTAATAACTTTTCGACATTTGACTGTAAATTTGATTAGTTTTTTTGATAATTGTAATTGATGTTACCTTAAATCGGTCATTTGTCCAAGACAACTGTCTAATTTGTATTGATAATTGTATTTGATGTTACCTTAAATCGGTCCATTGACCAAGACAACTTTCTAATATTTATTGATAATTGTATTTGATGTTACCTTAAAACGGTCATTTGACTAAGACAACTTTCTATTATGTATTGATTATTGTATTTTATGTTACCTTAAATCGATCATTTGACTGAAATACTTTCTAACATGTATTGACAAATGCATGTGCATTCAATTTGAACAAACCAAACCTTCATTATAGAATTATAATACTTTTTTAGTAAATTTTACCAGTCTTTGGATAATTCATTCAGATGTTACCTTCAATTGACCATATTTATAGGATCATTGTAAATAATACAACAGCAAACCTATTGATGGTGTATTGATAACTTTTCTACATTTGACTGTAAATTTGATTAGTTTTTTTGATAATTGTAATTGATGTTACCTTAAATCGGTCATTTGTCCAAGACAACTGTCTAATTTGTATTGATAATTGTATTTGATGTTACCTTAAATCGGTCCATTGACCAAGACAACTTTCTAATATTTATTGATAATTGTATTTGATGTTACCTTAAAACGGTCATTTGACTAAGACAACTTTCTATTATGTATTGATTATTGTATTTTATGTTACCTTAAATTGATCATTTGACTGAAATACTTTCTAACATGTATTGACAAATGCATGTGCATTCAATTTGAACAAACCAAACCTTCATTATAGAATTATAATACTTTTTCAGTAAATTTTACCAGTCTTTGGATAATTCATTCAGATGTTACCTTCAATTGACCATATTTATAGAATAATTGTAAATAATACAACAGCAAACCTGTTGATGGTTAATTAGTAACTTTTCGACATTTTACTGTAAATCTGATTTTTTTTATAATTGTAATTGATGTTACCTTAAATTGGTCATTTGTCCTAATATGTAATGATAATTGTATTTGATGTTACCTTAAATCGGTCATTTGACTAAGACAACCATCTATTATGTATTGATAATTGTATTTGATGTTACCTTAAATCGATAATTTGACCGATATACTTTCTAATATGTATTGACAAATGCATTTAAAGCCAATTCGGACCAACCAAACCTTCATTATAGAATTATAACACTTTTTAGTAAATTTTACCACTTTTTAGATCATTCATTCAGATTGTTACCTTCAATTGACCATATTTATAGGATCATTGTAAATAATACAACAGCAAACCTATTGATGGTGTATTGATAACTTTTCGACATTTGACTGTAAATTTGATTAGTTTTTTTGATAATTGTAATTGATGTTACCTTAAATCGGTCATTTGTCCAAGACAATTGTCTAATTTGTATTGATAATTGTATTTGATGTTACCTTAAATCGGTCCATTGACCAAGACAACTTTCTAATATTTATTGATAATTGTATTTGATGTTACCTTAAATCGGTCAATTGACTAAGACAACTTTCTATTATGTATTGATTATTGTATTTTATGTTACCTTAAATCGATCATTTGACCGAAATACTTTCTAACATGTATTGACAAATGTATGTGCATTCAATTTGAACAAACCAAACCTTCATTATAGAATTATAATACTTTTTTTAGTAAATTTTACCAGTCTTTGGATAATTCATTCAGATGTTACCTTCAATTGACCATATTTATAGAATAATTGTAAATAATACAACAGCAAACCTGTTGTTGGTATATTGATAACTTTTCGACATTTTACTGGAAATTTGATTTGATTTTTTATAATTGTAATTGATGTTACCTTAAATCGGTCCTTTGACCAAGACAACTTTCTAAAATGTATTGATAATTGTATTTGATGTTACCTTAACTTGGTCATTTGACCGAGATCCTTTCTAATATGTATTGACAAATGCATTTCAAGCCAATTCGGACCAACCAAACCTTCATTATAGAATTATAACACTTTTTAGTAAATTTTACCACTTTTTGGATAATTCATTTAAATTGTTACCTTCAATTGACCATATTTATAGGATAATTGTAAATAATACAAAAGCAAACCTGTTGATGGTATATTAGTAACTTTTCGACATTTTACTGTAAATTGATTTTTTTTTATAATTGTAATTGATGTTACCTTAAATTGGTCATTTGACCTAATATGTAATGATAATTGTATTTGATGTTACCTTAAATCGGTCATTTGACTAAGACAACCTTCTATTATGTATTGATAATTGTATTTGATGTTACCTTAAATCGATAATTTGACCGAGATACTTTCTAATATGTATTGACAAATGCATTTAAAGCCAATTCGGACCAACCAAACCTTCATTATAGAATTATAACACTTTTTAGTAAATTTTACCACTTTTTAGATCATTCATTCAGATTGTTACCTTCAATTGACCATATTTATAGGATCATTGTAAATAATACAACAGCAAACCTATTGATGGTGTATTGATAACTTTTCGACATTTTACTGTAAATTTGATTAGTTTTTTTGATAATTGTAATTGATGTTACCTTAAATCGGTCATTTGACCAATACAACTTTCTAATATTTATTGATAATTGTATTAGATGTTACCACAAATCGGTCATTTGACTAAGACAACCTTCTATTATGTATTGATAATTGTATTTGATGTTACCTCAAATCGATCATTTGACCGAAATACTTTCTGACATGTATTGACAAATGCATGTGAGTTCAATTTAACAAACCAAACCTTCATTATAGAATTATGATACTTTTTAGTGAATTTTACCACGTTTTGGATAATTCATTCAGATGTTACCTTCAATTGACCATATTTATAGGATAATTGTAAATAATACAACAGCAAACCTGTTGTTGGTATATTGATAACTTTTCGACATTTTACTGTAAATTTGATTCTTTTTGATAATTGTAATTGATGTCACCTTAAATCTGTCCATTGACCAAGACAACTTTTTAAAATGTATTGATAATTGTATTTGATGTTACCTTAACTCGGTCATTTGACCGAGATACTTTCTAATATGTATTGACAAATGCATTTGAAGTAAATTTGGAACAACCAAACCTTTATTATAAAACTATAACACTTTTTTTTAGTAAATTCTACCAATTTTTGGATAATTCATTCAGATCTTCTCTTTTGGGATAAATGTAATTGATGTTCCATAAATTGGTCATTTGACCAAGACAACTGTCTGATATGTATTGATTATTGTATTTGATGTTACCTTAAATCGATCATTTGACCGAAATGCTTTCTAACATGTATTGACAAACGCATTTGAAGTCAATTTGGACCAACCAAACCTTCATTATAGAATTATAATACTTTTTTAGTAAATTTTACCACTTTTTGGATAATTCATTCAGATGTTACCATCAATTGACCATATTTATAGAATAATTGCAAATTATACAACAGCAAACCTGTTGTTGGTATATTCATAACTTTTCGACATTTTACTGTAAATTTGATTTTTTTTTTGATAATTGTAATTGATGTTACCTTAAATCGGTCATTTGACCAAAACAACTGTCTAATAAGTACTGATAATTGTATTTGATGTTACCTTAAATCGGTCATTTGACTAAGACAACTTTCTATTATGTATTGATAATTGTATTTGATGTTACCTTAAATCGATCATTTGACCGAAATACTTTCTAACATGTATTGACAAATGCATGTGAATTCAATTTGAACAAACCAAACCTTCATTATAGAATTATAATACTTATTTTAGTAAATTTTACCACCTTTTGGATAATTCATTCAGATGTTTCCTTCAATTGACCATATTTATAGAATAATTGTAAATAATACAAAAGCAAACCTATTGTTGATAAATTGATAACTTTTCCACATTTAACTGTAAATTTGATTTTTTTTATAATTGTAATTGATGTTAACTTAAATCGGTCCATTGACCAAGACAACTTTCTAATATTTATTGATAATTGTACTTGATGTTACCTTAAATTGGTCATTTGACTAAGACAACTTTCTATTATGTATTGATTATTGTATTTTATGTAACCTTAAATCGATCATTTGAACGAAATACTTTCTAACATGTATTGACAAATGCATGTGCATTCAATTTGAACAAACCAAACCTTCATTATAGAATTATAATACTTTTTTAGTCAATTTTACCAGTCTTTGGATAATTTATTCAGCTGTTACCTTCAATTGACCATATTTATAGAATAATTGTAAATAATACAACAGCATACCTGTTGTTGGTATATTGATAACTTTTCGACATTTTACTATAAATTTGATTTTTTTTTGATAATTGTAATTGATGTTACCTTAAATCGGTCATTTGACCAAAACAACTGTCTAATAAGTACTGATAATTGTATTTGATGTTACCTTAAATCGGTCATTTGACTAAGACAACCTTCTATTATGTATTGATAATTGTATTTGATGTTAATTTAAATCGATCATTTGACCGAAATACTTTCTGACATGTATTGACAAATGCATGTGAGTTCAATTTGAACAAACCAAACCTTCATTATAGAATTATGATACTTTTTAGTAAATTTTACCACTTTTTGGATAATTCATTCAGATTGTTACCTTCAATTGACCATATTTATAGGATAATTGTAAATAATACAACAGCAAACCTGTTGATGGTATATTAGTAACTTTTCGACATTTTACTGTAAATTGATTTTTTTTTATAATTGTAATTGATGTTACCTTAAATTGGTCATTTGACCTAATATGTAATGATAATTGTATTTGATGTTACCTTAAATCGGTCATTTGACTAAGACAACCTTCTATTATGTATTGATAATTGTATTTGATGTTACCTTAAATCGATAATTTGACCGAGATACTTTCTAATATGTATTGACAAATGCATTTAAAGCTAATTCGGACCAACCAAACCTTCATTATAGAATTATAACACTTTTTAGTAAATTTTACCACTTTTTAGATCATTCATTCAGATTGTTACCTTCAATTGACCATATTTATAGGATCATTGTAAATAATACAACAGCAAACCTATTGATGGTGTATTGATAACTTTTCGACATTTTACTGTAAATTTGATTAGTTTTTTTGATAATTGTAATTGATGTTACCTTAAATCGGTCATTTGACCAATACAACTTTCTAATATTTATTGATAATTGTATTTGATGTTACCACAAATCGGTCATTTGACTAAGACAACCTTCTATTATGTATTGATAATTGTATTTGATGTTACCTTAAATCGATAATTTGACCGAGATACTTTCTAATATGTATTGACAAATGCATTTAAAGCCAATTCGGACCAACCAAACCTTCATTATAGAATTATAACACTTTTTAATAAATTTTGCCTCTTTTTAGATAATTCATTCAGATTGTTACCTTCAATTGACCATATTTATAAGATAATTGTAAATAATACAACAGCAAACCTGTTGATGGTATATTGATAACTTTTCGACATTTTACTGTAAATTTGATTTTTTTGGCTAATTGTAATTGATGTTAACTTAAATCGGTCCATTGACCAAGACAACTTTCTAATATTTATTGATAATTGTATTTGATGTTACCTTAAATCGGTCATTTGACTAAGACAACTTTCTATTATGTATTGATAATTGTATTTTATGTTACCTTAAATCGGTCATTTGACCGAAATACTTTCTAACATGTATTGACAAATGCATGTGCATTCAATTTGAACAAACCAAACCTTCATTATAGAATTATAATACTTTTTTTTTAGTAAATTTTACCACCTTTTGCATAATTCATTCAGATGTTACCTTCAATTGACCATATTTATAGAATAATTGTAAATAATACAAAAGCAAACCTGTTGTTGATAAATTGATAACTTTTTCACATTTTACTGTAAATTTGATTTTTTTTTGATAATTGTAATTGATGTTAACTTAAATCGGTCCATTGACCAAGACAACTTTCTAATATTTATTGATAATTGTATTTGATGTTACCTTAAATCGGTCATTTGACTAAGACAACTTTCTATTATGTATTGATAATTGTATTTGATGTTACCTTAAATCGATCATTTGACCGAAATACTTTCTGACATGTATTGACAAATGCATGTGAGTTCAATTTAACAAACCAAACCTTCATTATAGAATTATGATACTTTTTAGTGAATTTTACCACTTTTTGGATAATTCATTCAGATGTTACCTTCAATTGACCATATTTATAGGATAATTGTAAATAATACAACAGCAAACCTGTTGTTGGTATATTGATAACTTTTCGACATTTTACTGTAAATTTGATTCTTTTTGATAATTGTAATTGATGTCACCTTAAATCTGTCCATTGACCAAGACAACTTTTTAAAATGTATTGATAATTGTATTTGATGTTACCTTAACTCGGTCATTTGACCGAGATACTTTCTAATATGTATTGACAAATGCATTTGAAGTCAATTTGGAACAACCAAACCTTTATTATAAAACTATAACACTTTTTTTAGTAAATTCTACCAATTTTTGGATAATTCATTCAGATCTTCTCTTTTGGGATAAATGTAATTGATGTTCCATAAATTGGTCATTTGACCAAGACAACTGTCTGATATGTATTGATTATTGTATTTGATGTTACCTTAAATCGGTCATTTGACCAATACAACTTTCTAATATTTATTGATAATTGTATTTGATGTTACCACAAATCGGTCATTTGACTAAGACAACCTTCTATTATGTATTGATAATTGTATTTGATGTTACCTTAAATCGATAATTTGACCGAGATACTTTCTAATATGTATTGACAAATGCATTTAAAGCCAATTCGGACCAACCAAACCTTCATTATAGAATTATAACACTTTTTAATAAATTTTGCCTCTTTTTAGATAATTTATTCAGATTGTTACCTTCAATTGACCATATTTATAAGATAATTGTAAATAATACAACAGCAAACCTGTTGATGGTATATTGATAACTTTTCGACATTTTACTGTAAATTTGATTTTTTTGGATAATTGTAATTGATGTTAACTTAAATCGGTCCATTGACCAAGACAACTTTCTAATATTTATTGATAATTGTATTTGATGTTACCTTAAATCGGTCATTTGACTAAGACAACTTTCTATTATGTATTGATAATTGTATTTTATGTTACCTTAAATCGGTCATTTGACCGAAATACTTTCTAACATGTATTGACAAATGCATGTGCATTCAATTTGAACAAACCAAACCTTCATTATAGAATTATAATACTTTTTTTTTAGTAAATTTTACCACCTTTTGCATAATTCATTCAGATGTTACCTTCAATTGACCATATTTATAGAATAATTGTAAATAATACAAAAGCAAACCTGTTGTTGATAAATTGATAACTTTTTCACATTTTACTGTAAATTTGATTTTTTTTTGATAATTGTAATTGATGTTAACTTAAATCGGTCCATTGACCAAGACAACTTTCTAATATTTATTGATAATTGTATTTGATGTTACCTTAAATCGGTCATTTGACTAAGACAACTTTCTATTATGTATTGATAATTGTATTTGATGTTACCTTAAATCGATCATTTGACCGAAATACTTTCTGACATGTATTGACAAATGCATGTGAGTTCAATTTAACAAACCAAACCTTCATTATAGAATTATGATACTTTTTAGTGAATTTTACCACTTTTTGGATAATTCATTCAGATGTTACCTTCAATTGACCATATTTATAGGATAATTGTAAATAATACAACAGCAAACCTGTTGTTGGTATATTGATAACTTTTCGACATTTTACTGTAAATTTGATTCTTTTTGATAATTGTAATTGATGTCACCTTAAATCTGTCCATTGACCAAGACAACTTTTTAAAATGTATTGATAATTGTATTTGATGTTACCTTAACTCGGTCATTTGACCGAGATACTTTCTAATATGTATTGACAAATGCATTTGAAGTCAATTTGGAACAACCAAACCTTTATTATAAAACTATAACACTTTTTTTAGTAAATTCTACCAATTTTTGGATAATTCATTCAGATCTTCTCTTTTTGGATAAATGTAATTGATGTTCCATAAATTGGTCATTTGACCAAGACAACTGTCTGATATGTATTGATTATTGTATTTGATGTTACCTTAAATCGATCATTTGACCGAAATGCTTTCTAACATGTATTGACAAACGCATTTGAAGTCAATTTGGACCAACCAAACCTTCATTATAGCATTATAATACTTTTTTAGTAAATTTTACCACTTTTTGGATAATTCATTCAGATGTTACCATCAATTGACCATATTTATAGAATAATTGCAAATTATACAACAGCAAACCTGTTGTTGGTATATTGATAACTTTTCGACATTTTACTGTAAATTTGATTTTTTTTTTGATGATTGTAATTGATGTTACCTTAAATCGATCATTTGACCAAAACAACTGTCTAATAAGTACTGATAATTGTATTTGATGTTACCTTAAATCGGTCATTTGACTAAGACAACTTTCTATTATGTATTGATAATTGTATTTGATGTTACCTTAAATCGATCATTTGACCGAAATACTTCCTAACATGTATTGACAAATGCATGTGAATTCAATTTGAACAAACCAAACCTTCATTATAGAATTATAATACTTATTTTAGTAAATTTTACCACCTTTTGGATAATTCATTCAGATGTTTCCTTCAATTGACCATATTTATAGAATAATTGTAAATAATACAAAAGCAAACCTATTGTTGATAACTTGATAACTTTTCCACATTTTACTGTAAATTTGATTTTTTTTTATAATTGTAATTGATGTTAACTTAAATCGGTCCATTGACCAAGACAACTTTCTAATATTTATTGATAATTGTACTTGATGTTACCTTAAATTGGTCATTTGACTAAGACAACTTTCTATTATGTATTGATTATTGTATTTTATGTTACCTTAAATCGATCATTTGAACGAAATACTTTCTAACATGTATTGACAAATGCATGTGCATTCAATTTGAACAAACCAAACCTTCATTATAGAATTATAATACTTTTTTAGTGAATTTTACCAGTCTTTGGATAATTCATTCAGATTTTAACTTCAATTGCCCATATTTATAGGATTATTGTAAATAATACAACAGCAAACCTGTTGATGGTATATTGATAACTTTTCGACATTTTACTGTAAATTTGATTTTTTTTTGATAATTGTAATTGATGTTACCTTAAATTGGTCATTTGACCTAATATGTAATGATAATTGTATTTGATGTTACCTTAAATCGGTCATTTGACTAAGACAACCTTCTTTTATGTATTGATAATTGTATTTGATGTTACCATAAATCGATCATTTGACCGAGATACTTTCTAACATGTATTGACAAATGCATTTAAAGCCAATTCGGACCAACCAAACCTTCATTATAAAATTATAACACTTTTTAGTAAATTTTACCACTTTTTAGATAATTCATTCAGATTGTAACCTTCAATTGACCATATTTATAGGATAATTGTAAATAATACAACAGCAAACCTTATGATGGTGTATTGATAACTTTTCGACATTTTACTGTAAATTTGATTTTTTTTTTTTTATAATTGTAATTGATGTTACCTTAAATTGGTCATTTGACCTAATATGTAATGATAATTGTATTTGATGTAACCTTAAATCGGTCATTTGACTAAGACAACCTTCTATTATGTATTGATAATTGTATTTGATGTTACCTTAAATCGATCATTTGACCGAAATACTTTCTGACATGTATTGACAAATGCATGTGAATTCAATTTGAACAAACAAAACCTTCATTATAGAATTATGATACTTTTTAGTAAATTTTACCACTTTTTGGATAATTCATTCAGATGTTACCTTCAATTGACCATATTTATAGGATAATTGTAAATAATACAACAGCAAACCTGTTGTTGGTATATTGATAACTTTTCGACATTTTACTGTAAATTTGATTTTTTTTTGATAATTGTAATTTATGTTACCTTAAATCGGTCCATTGACCAAGACAACTTTTTAAAATGTATTGATAATTGTATTTAATGTTACCTTAACTCGGTCATTTGACCGAGATACTTTCTAATATGTATTGACAAATGCATTTGATGTCAATTTGGAACAACCAAACCTTCATTATAGAATTACATTGTATAATACTTTTTTAGTAAATTTTACCACTTTTTGATAATTCATTCAGATGTTAAATTCAATTAACCATATTTATAGAATAATTGTAAATAATACAACAGCAAACCTGTTGTTGGTATATTGATAACTTTTCGACATTTTACTGTAAATTTGATTTTTTTTTTATAATTGTAATTGATGTTACCTTAAATCGGTCATTTGACTAAGACAACTTTCTATTATGTATTGACAATTGTATTTTATGTTACCTTAAATCGACCATTTGACCGAAATACTTTCTAACATGTCTTGACAAATGCATGTGAATTCAATTTGAACAAACCAAACCTTCATTATAGAATTATAATACTTTTTTTAGTAAATTTTACCAGTTTTTGGATAATTCATTCAGATGTAACCTTCAATTGACCATATTTATGGAATAATTGTAATTAATACAACAGCAAACCTGTTGTTGGTATATTAATAACTTTTCGACATTTTACTGTAAATTTGCTTTTTTTTTATAATTGTAATTGATGTTAACTTAAATCGGTCCATTGACCAAGACAACTTTTTAATATTTATTGATAATTCTATTTGATGTTACCTTAAATCGGTCATTTGACCGAGATACTTTCTAATATGTATTGACAAATGCATTTGAAGTCAATTTGGACCAACCAAACCTTCATTATAGAATTATAACACTTTTTTTAGTAAATTTTGCCAATTTTTGAATAATTCATTCAGATCTTTTTTTTTGGGGGGGGGGGATAACTGTAATTGATGTTCCATTAATCGGTCATTTGACCAAGACAATTGTCTAATATGTATTGATAATTGTATTTGATGTTACCTTAAATCGGTCATTTGACTAAGACAACTTTCTATTATGTATTGATAATTGTATTTTATGTTACCTTAAATCGATCATTTGACCGAAATACTTTCTAACATGTATTGACAAATGCATGTGCATTCAATTTGAACAAACCAAACCTTGATTATAGAATTATAATACTTTTTTAGTAAATTTTACCAGTTTTTGGATAATTCATTCAGATGTTACCTTCAATTGACCATATTTATAGATTAATTGTAAATAATACAACAGCAAACCTGTTGTTGGTATATTAATAACTTTTCGACATTTTACTGTAAATTTGATTTTTTTTTATAATTGTAATTTATGTTAACTTAAATCGGTCCATTGACCGAGACAACTTTCTAAAATGTATGGATAATTGTATTTGATGTTACCTAAACTTGGTCATTTGACCGAGATACTTTCTAATATGTATTGACAAATGCATTTGAAGTCAATTTGGACCAACCAAACCTTCAATATAGAATTATAACACTTTTTTAGTAAATTTTACCAATTTTTGAATAATTCATTCAGATTTTTTTTTTTTTTGGGGGGGGGGGAATAACTGTAATTGATGTTCTATAAATCGGTCATTTGACCAAGACAACTGTCTAATATGTATTGATAATTGTATTTGATGTTACCTTCAATCGGTCATTTGACTAAGACAACTTTCTATTATGTATTGATAATTGTATTTGATGTTACCTTAAATCGATCATTTGACCGAAATACTTTCTAACATGTATTGACAAATGCATGTGAATTCAATTTGAACAAACCAAACCTTCATTATAGAATTATAATACTTTTTTAGTAAATTTTACCACTTTTTGGATAATTTATTCAGATGTGACCTTCAATTGACCATATTTATAGAATAATTGTACATAATACAACAGCAAACTTGTTGTTGGTAAATTGATAACTTTTCGACATTTTACTGGAAATTTGAATTTTTTGGGGGATAAATGTAATTGATGTTACCTTAAATCGGTCATTTGACCAAGACAACTTTCTAAAATGTATTCATAATTGTATTACATGTTTCCTTAAATCGGTCATTTGACCGAGATACTTTCTAATATGTATTGACAAATGCATTTAAAGCCAATTCGGACCAACCAAACCTTCATTATAGAATTATAACACTTTCTAGTAAATTTTACCACTTTTTAGATAATTCATTCAGATTGTTACCTTTAATTGACCATATTGATAGGATAATTGTAAATAATACTGTTGTTGGTATATTGATAACTTTTCGACATTTTACTGTAAATTTTATTTTTTTTTATTTTTGTAATTGATGTTACCTTAAATCGGTCCATTGACCAAGACAACTTTCTAAAATGTATAGATAATTGTATTTGATGTTACCTTAACTCGGTCATTTGACCGAGATACTTTCTAATATGTATTGACAAATGTATTTGAAGTCAATTTGGAACAAGCAAACCTTCATTATAGAATTATAACACTTTTTTTAGTAAATTCTACCAATTTTTGGATAATTCATTCAGATCTTTTTTTTTTTTGGGGGGGGGGGGGATAATTGTAATTGATGATCCATAAATAGGTCATTTGACCAAGACAACTGTCTGATATGTATTGATAATTGTATCTGATGTTACCTTAAATCGATCATTTGACCGAAATGCTTTCTAACATGTATTGACAAATGCATTTGAAGTCGATTTGGACCAACCAAACCTTCATTATAGAATTATAATACTGTTTTAGTAAATTTTACAACTTTTTGGATACTTCATTCAGATGTTCCTTTCAATTGACCATATTTATAGAATAAGTGTAAATAATACAACAACCATTGACAGGTTTGGTAATATATTCTATACATTTATCTTTAGAATATGGTCGATATATGGTCATATCAGAATGAATTATGAAAAAGGGGTAGAATTTACTAAAATATATAATATTGTTACAAGAAATTAAGTTGGTTCAAGTTTACTTCGGATACAATTGCCATTACATATTATAAATTTAACTTGATCAAATGACCGATTTAAGGTATCATCTATTACAATTATCGAAAAAGATGTCAAATTTACAGTGAAATTTTAAAAAAATCGTGAATAAAACTGTTGACAGGTTTGGTAATATATTCTATCCAACTATCTTTAGAATATGGTCGATATAATGCAATATCAGAATGAATTATGAAGAAGGGGTAGATTTTACTAAAAAATATAATATTGTTAAAAGAAATTAAGTTGGTTCAAGTTTACTTCAGATACAATTGTCATTACATATTATAAATCTATCTTGATCAAATGACCGATTTAAGGTATCATCTATTACAATTATCGAAAAAGTTGTCAAATTTACAGTGAAATTATAAAAAATCGTGATTAAAACCGTTGACAGGTTTGGTAATATATTCTATACAACTGTCTTTAGAATATGGTCGATATAATGTAATATCAGAATGAATTATCAAAAAGGGATAGAATTTACTAACAAATATAAAATTGTTAAAAGAAATTAAGTTGGTTCAAGTTTACTTCAGATACAATTGTCATTACATATAATAAATTTATCTTGCTGAAATTACCGATTTAAGGTTTCATCTTTTACAATTATCGAAAAAGTTGTCAAATTTACAGTAAAATTTTAAAAAATCGTGATTAAAACCGTTGACAGGTTTGGTAATATATTCTTAACAACTGTCTTTATAATATGGTCGATAGAATGTTATATCAGAATAAATCATCAAAAAGGGATAGAATTTACTGAAAAATATAATATTGTTAAAAGAAATTGAGTTGGTTCAAGTTTACTTCAGATACAATTGTCACTACATATTATAAATCTATCTTGATCAAATGACCGATTTAAGGTATCATCTATTACAATTATCGAAAAAGTTGTCAAATTTACAGTGAAATTTTAAAAAATCGTGATTAAAACCGTTGACAGGTTTGGTAATATATTCTATACAACTATCTTTAGAATATGGTCGATATAATGTCATATCAGAATGAATTATCAAAAAGGGGTAGAATTTACTAAAAAATATAATATTGTTAAAAGAAATTAAGTTGGTTCAAGTTTACTTCAGATACAATTGTCATTACATATTATAAATCTATGTTGATCAGATGACCGATTTAAGGTATAATCTATTACAATTATCGAAAAAGTCGTCAAATTTACAGTGAAATTTTAAAATTCGTGATTAAAACCGTTGACAGGTTTGGTAATATATTCTATACAACTGTCTTTAGAATATGGTCGATATAATGTAATATCAGAATGATTTATAAAAAAGGTGTAGAATGTACTAAAAAATATAATATTGTTAAAAGAAATTAGGTTGATTAAAGTTTACTTCAGATACAATTGTCATGACATATTATAAATTTATCTGGCTCAAATGACCGATTTTAGGTATCATCTATTACAATTATTGAAAAAGATGTCAAATTTACAGTGAAATTTTAAAAAAAATCGTGATTAAAACCGTTGACAGGATTGGTTATATATTCTATACAACTATCTTTAGAATATGGTCGATATAATGTCATATCAGAATGAATTATGAAAAAGGGGTAGAATTTACTAAAAAATATAATATTGTTAAAAGAAATGAAGATGGTTCAAGTTTACTTCAGATACAATTGTCATTACATATTATAAATTTATCTTGCTCAAATGACCGATTTAAGGTATCATCTATTACAATTAACGAAAAAGTTGTCAAATTTACATTGAAATTAAAAAAAAATCGTGATTTAAACCGTTGACAGGTTTGGTAATATATTCTATCCAACTATCTTTAGAATATGGTCGATATAATGTAATATCAGAATGAATTATCAAAATGGGGTAGAATTTACTAAAAAAAAATATAATATTGTTAAAAGAAATTCAGTTGATTCAAGTTTACTTCAAATACAATTGTCATTACATATTACAAATCTATCTTGATCAAATGACCAATTTAAGGTGTCATCTATTACAATTATCGAAAAAGTTGTCAAATTTACAGTGAAATTTAAAAAAAAAGCTTGATTAAAACTGTTGGCAGGTTTGGTTATATATTCTATACAACTATCATTAGAATATGGTCCATCTTATGTAATATCTAAATCAATTATCAAAAAGGGGTAGAATTTACTAAAAAATATAATATTGTTAAAAGAAATTAAGTCGGTTCAAGTTTACTTCAGATACAATTGTCATTACATATTATAAATTTAACTTGATCAAATGACCGATTTAAGGTATCATCTATTACAATTATCGAAAAAGATGTCAAATTTACAGTGAAATTTTTAAAAAATCGTGAATAAAACCGTTGACAGGTTTGGTAATATATTCTATCCAACTATCTTTAGAATATGGTCGATATAATGCAATATCAGAATGAATTATGAAGAAGGGGTAGATTTTACTAAAAAAATATAATATTGTTAAAAGAAATTAAGTTGGTTCAAGTTTACTTCAGATACAATTGTCACTACATATTATAAATCTATTTTGATCAAATGACTGATTTAAGGTATCATCTATTACAATTATCGAAAAAGTTGTCATATTTACAGTGAAATTTTAAAAAATCGTGATTAAAACCGTTGACAGGTTTGGTAATATATTCTATTCAACTATCTTTAGAATATGGTCGATATAATGTAATATCAGAATGATTTATAAAAAAGGTGTAGAATGTACTAAAAAATACAATATTGTTAAAAGAAATTAGGTTGATTAAAGTTTACTTCAGGTTCAATTGTCATGACATATTATAAATCTATCTTGATCAAATGACCGATTTAAGGTATCATCTATTACTATTATCGAAAAAGTTGTCAAATTTACAGTGAAATTTTAAATAATCGTGATTCAAACCGTTGACAGGTTTGGTAATATATGCTATACAACTATCTTTAGAATATGGTCGATATAATGTTATATCAGAATGAATTATCAAAAGGGGGTGGAATTTACTAAAAAATATAATATTGTTAAAAGATTTTAAGTTGGTTCAAGTTTACTTCAGATACAATTGGCATTACATATTATAAATCTATCTTGATCAAATGACCGATTTGAGGTATCATCTATTACAATTATCGAAAAAAGTTGTCAAATTTAAAGTGAAATTTTAAAAAATCGTGATTCAAACCGTTGACAGGTTTGGTAATATATTCTATACAACACTCTTTAGAATATGGTCAATATAATGTCATATCAGAATGAATTATCAAAAAGGGGAAGAATTTAAAAAAAAATATAATATTGTTAAAAGAAATAAAGTTGGTTCAAGTTTACTTCAGATACAATTGTCATTACATATGTTAAACCTATCTTGATAAAATGACCTTTTTAAGGTATCATCTATTACAATTATCGAAAAAGTTGTCAAATTTACAGTGAAATTTTAAATAAACGTGAGTAAAACCGTTGACAGGTTTGGTTATATAATCTATACAACTATCTTTAGAATATGGTCGATATAAAGTCATGTCAGAATAAATTATCAAAAAGGGGTAGAATTTACTAAAAAAATATAATATTGTTAAAAGAAATTAAGTTGGTTCAAGTTTACTTCAGATACAATTGTCATTACATATGTTAAACCTATCTTGATAAAATGACCTATTTAAGGTATCATCTATTACAATTATCGAAAAAGTTGTCAAATTTACAGTGAAATTTTAAATAAACGTGATTAAAACCGTTGACAGGTTTGGTTATTTATTCTATACAACTATCTTTAGAATATGGTCGATATAATGTCATATCAGAATGAATTATGAAAAAGGGGTAGAATTTACTACAAATATAATATTGTTAAAAGAAATGAAGATGGTTCAAGTTTACTTCAGATACAATTGTCATTACATTTTATAAATTTATCTTGCTCAAATGACCGATTTAAGGTATCATCTATTACTATTATCGAAAAAGTTGTCAAATTTACAGTGAAATTTTAAATAATCGTGATTCAAACCGTTGACAGGTTTGGTAATATATGCTATACAACTATCTTTAGAATACGGTCGATATAATGTCATATCAGAGTGAATTATCAAAAAGTGGTAGAATTTACTAAAAAATATAATATTGTTAAAAGAGATAAAGTTGGTTCAAGTTTACTTCAGGTACAATTGTCATGACATATTATAAATCTATCTTGATCAAATGACCGATTTAAGGTATCATCTATTACTATTATCGAAAAAGTTGTCAAATTTACAGTGAAATTTTAAATAATCGTGATTCAAACCGTTGACAGGTTTGGTAATATATGCTATACAACTATCTTTAGAATATGGTCGATATAATGTTATATCAGAATGAATTATCAAAAGGGGGTGGAATTTACTAAAAAATATAATATTGTTAAAAGATTTTAAGTTGGTTCAAGTTTACTTCAGATACAATTGGCATTACATATTATAAATCTATCTTGATCAAATGACCGATTTGAGGTATCATCTATTACAATTATCGAAAAAAAGTTGTCAAATTTAAAGTGAAATTTTAAAAAATCGTGATTCAAACCGTTGACAGGTTTGGTAATATATTCTATACAACACTCTTTAGAATATGGTCAATATAATGTCATATCAGAATGAATTATCAAAAAGGGGAAGAATTTTAAAAAAAATATAATATTGTTAAAAGAAATAAAGTTGGTTCAAGTTTACTTCAGATACAATTGTCATTACATATGTTAAACCTATCTTGATAAAATGACCTTTTTAAGGTATCATCTATTACAATTATCGAAAAAGTTGTCAAATTTACAGTGAAATTTTAAATAAACGTGAGTAAAACCGTTGACAGGTTTGGTTATATAATCTATACAACTATCTTTAGAATATGGTCGATATAAAGTCATGTCAGAATAAATTATCAAAAAGGGGTAGAATTTACTAAAAAAATATAATATTGTTAAAAGAAATTAAGTTGGTTCAAGTTTACTTCAGATACAATTGTCATTACATATGTTAAACCTATCTTGATAAAATGACCTATTTAAGGTATCATCTATTACAATTATCGAAAAAGTTGTCAAATTTACAGTGAAATTTTAAATAAACGTGATTAAAACCGTTGACAGGTTTGGTTATATAATCTATACAATTATCTTTAGAATATGGTCGATATAAAGTAATATCAGAATAAATTATCAAAAAGGGGTAGAATTTACTAAAAAAATATAACATTGTTAAAAGAAATTAAGTTGGTTCAAGTTTACTTCAGATACAATTGTCATTACAGATTATTAATTTATCCTGATAAAATGACCGATTTAAGGTATCATCTATTACAATGATAGAAAAAGTTGTCAAATTTACAGTGAAACTTAAAAAAAATCTTGATTAAAACCGTTGGCAGGTTTTATAATATTTTTTATACATTTATCTTCAGAATATGGTTGTTATAATGTCACATCAGAATGATTTATCAAAAAGGGGAAGAATTTAAAAAAAAAAATTATAATATTGTTATAAGAAATTATGTTGGTTCAAGTTTACTTCAGATACAATTGTCATTACATATAATTAATCTATCCTGATCAAATGACCGATTTAAGGTATCACCTATTACAATGATCGAAAAAGTTGTCAAATTTATAGTGAAATTTAAAAAAATCGTGATTTAAACCGTTGACAGGTTTGGTTATATAATCTATACAACTCTCTTTAGAATATTGTTGATAAAATGTAATATCAGAATGAATTATGAAAAAGTGGTAAAATTTACTAAAAAATATAATATTGTTAAAAGAAATTAAGTTGGTTCAAGTTTACTTCAGATACAATTTCATTACATATTATAAATCTATGTTGATCAGATGACCGATTTAAGGGATAATCTATTACAATTATCGAAAAAGTTGTCAAATTTACAGTGAAATTTTAAAAAATCGTGATTAAAACCGTTGACAGGTTTGGTATCATCTATTACAATTATCGAAAAAGTTTTCAAATTTACAGTGAAATTTAAAAAAAATATTGATTAAAACCGTTGGCAGATTGGTTATATATTCTATACAACTATCTTTAGAACATGGTCGATATAATGTAATATCAGAATGAATTATCAAAAAGGGATAGAATTTACTAAAAAATATAATATTGTTAAAAGAAATTAAGTTGGTTCAAGTTTACTTCAGATACAATTGTCATTACTGATTATAAATCTATGTTGATCAGATGACCGATTTAAGGTATAATCTATTACAATTATCGAAAAAGCCGTCAAATTTACAGTGAATTTTTAAAAATTCGTGATTAAAACCGTTGACAGGTTTGGTAATATATTCTATACAACTGTCTTTAGAATATGGTCGATACAATGTAATATCAGAATGATTTATAAAAAAGGCGTAGAATGTACTAAAAAATATAATATTGTTAAAAGAAATTAGGTTGATTGAAGTTTTTTTCAGATACAATTGTCATAACATATTATAAATTTATCTTGCTCAAATGACCGATTTTAGGTATCATCTATTACAATTATTGAAAAAGATGTCAAGTTTACAGTGAAAATTTTAAAAAAAATCGTGATTAAAACCGTTCACAGGTTTGGTAATATATTCTATGCAACTTTCTTTCGAATATGGTCGATATAATGTCATATCAGAATGAATTATGAAAAAGGAGTAGAATTTACTAAACAATATAATATTGTTACAAGAAAATGACCGATTAGAGGTATCATCTATTACAATTATCGAAAAAGTTGTCAAATTTAAAGTGAAATTTAAAAAAATCGTATTTAAAACCATTGACAGGTTTAGTAATATATTCTATACAACTATCTTTAGAATATGGTCTTTATAATGTAATATCAGAATGAATTATCAAAAAGGGGTAGAATTTACTAAAAAATATAATATTGTTACAAGAAAATGACCGATTTAAGGTATCATCTATTACAATTATCGAAAATGTTGTCAAATTTACAGTGAAATTTAAAAAAATCATGATTAAAACCATTGGCAGGTTTGGTAATATGTTCTATACAACTATCATTAGAATATGGTCGATATATGGTCATATCAGAATGAATTATGAAAAAGGGGTAAAATTTACTAAAAAAATATAATATTGTTAAAAGAATTTAAGTTGGTTCAAGTTTTCGTCAGATACAATTGTCATTACATATAATAAATTTTATTTTGCAGAAATGACCGATTAGAGGTATCATCTATTACAATTATCGAAAAAGTTTTCAAATTTACAATGAAATTTCAAAAAATCGTGATTAAAGTCGTTGACAGGTTTGGTTATATATTCTATACAACTGTCTTTACAATATGGTCGATATAATGTAATATCAGAATGAATTATCAAAAAAGGGATAGAATTTACTAAAAAATATAATATTGTAAAAAGAAGTTGAGTTGGTTCAAGTTTCCTTCAGATACAATTGTCATTATATATTATAAATCTATCTTGATCAAATGACCGATTTAAGGCATCATCTATTACAATTATCGAAAAAGTTGTCAAATTTACAGTGAAATTTAAAAAAATCATGATTAAAACCATTAGCAGGTTTGGTAATATGTTCTATACAACTATCATTAGAATATGGTCGATATATAGTCATATCAGAATGAACTATGAAAAAGGGGTAAAATTTACTAAAAAATATAATATTGTTAAAAGAATTTAAGTTGGTTCAAGTTTTCTTCAGATACAATTGTCATTACATATGTTAAACCTATCTTGATAAAATGACCGATTAGAGGTATCATGTATTACAATTATCGAAAAAGTTGTCAAATTTACAGTGAAATTTTAAATAAACGTGATTAAAACCGTTGACAGGTTTGGTTATTTATTCTATACAACTATCTTTAGAATATGGTCGATATAATGTCATATCAGAATGAATTATGAAAAAGGGGTAGAATTTACTAAAAATATAATATTGTTAAAAGAAATGAAGATGGTTCAAGTTTACTTCAGATACAATTGTCATTACATTTTATAAATTTATCTTGCTCAAATGACCGATTTAAGGTATCATCTATTACTATTATCGAAAAAGTTGTCAAATTTACAGTGAAATTTTAAATAATCGTGATTCAAACCGTTGACAGGTTTGGTAATATATGCTATACAACTATCTTTAGAATACGGTCGATATAATGTCATATCAGAGTGAATTATCAAAAAGTGGTAGAATTTACTAAAAAATATAATATTGTTAAAAGAGATAAAGTTGGTTCAAGTTTACTTCAGGTACAATTGTCATGACATATTATAAATCTATCTTGATCAAATGACCGATTTAAGGTATCATCTATTACTATTATCGAAAAAGTTGTCAAATTTACAGTGAAATTTTAAATAATCGTGATTCAAACCGTTGACAGGTTTGGTAATATATGCTATACAACTATCTTTAGAATATGGTCGATATAATGTTATATCAGAATGAATTATCAAAAGGGGGTGGAATTTACTAAAAAATATAATATTGTTAAAAGATTTTAAGTTGGTTCAAGTTTACTTCAGATACAATTGGCATTACATATTATAAATCTATCTTGATCAAATGACCGATTTGAGGTATCATCTATTACAATTATCGAAAAAAGTTGTCAAATTTAAAGTGAAATTTTAAAAAATCGTGATTCAAACCGTTGACAGGTTTGGTAATATATTCTATACAACACTCTTTAGAATATGGTCAATATAATGTCATATCAGAATGAATTATCAAAAAGGGGAAGAATTTTAAAAAAAATATAATATTGTTAAAAGAAATAAAGTTGGTTCAAGTTTACTTCAGATACAATTGTCATTACATATGTTAAACCTATCTTGATAAAATGACCTTTTTAAGGTATCATCTATTACAATTATCGAAAAAGTTGTCAAATTTACAGTGAAATTTTAAATAAACGTGAGTAAAACCGTTGACAGGTTTGGTTATATAATCTATACAACTATCTTTAGAATATGGTCGATATAAAGTCATGTCAGAATAAATTATCAAAAAGGGGTAGAATTTACTAAAAAAATATAATATTGTTAAAAGAAATTAAGTTGGTTCAAGTTTACTTCAGATACAATTGTCATTACATATGTTAAACCTATCTTGATAAAATGACCTATTTAAGGTATCATCTATTACAATTATCGAAAAAGTTGTCAAATTTACAGTGAAATTTTAAATAAACGTGATTAAAACCGTTGACAGGTTTGGTTATATAATCTATACAATTATCTTTAGAATATGGTCGATATAAAGTAATATCAGAATAAATTATCAAAAAGGGGTAGAATTTACTAAAAAAATATAATATTGTTAAAAGAAATTAAGTTGGTTCAAGTTTACTTCAGATACAATTGTCATTACAGATTATTAATTTATCCTGATAAAATGACCGATTTAAGGTATCATCTATTACAATGATAGAAAAAGTTGTCAAATTTACAGTGAAATTTAAAAAAAATCTTGATTAAAACCGTTAGCAGGTTTTATAATATTTTTTATACATTTATCTTCAGAATATGGTTGTTATAATGTCACATCAGAATGATTTATCAAAAAGGGGAAGAATTTAAAAAAAAAAAATATAATATTGTTATAAGAAATTATGTTGGTTCAAGTTTATTTCAGATACAATTGTCCTTACATATAATTAATTTATCCTGATCAAATGACCGATTTAAGGTATCATCTATTACAATGATCGAAAAAGTTGTCAAATTTATAGTGAAATTTAAAAAAAAAATTATAATATTGTTATAAGAAATTATGTTGGTTCAAGTTTACTTCAGATACAATTGTCATTACATATAATTAATCTATCTTGATCAAATGACCGATTTAAGGTATCACCTATTACAATGATCGAAAAAGTTGTCAAATTTATAGTGAAATTTAAAAAAATCGTGATTTAAACCGTTGACAGGTTTGGTTATATAATCTATACAACTCTCTTTAGAATATTGTTGATAAAATGTAATATCAGAATGAATTATGAAAAAGTGGTAAAATTTACTAAAAAATATAATATTGTTAAAAGAAATTAAGTTGGTTCAAGTTTACTTCAGATACAATTTCATTACATATTATAAATCTATGTTGATCAGATGACCGATTTAAGGGATAATCTATTACAATTATCGAAAAAGTTGTCAAATTTACAGTGAAATTTTAAAAAATCGTGATTAAAACCGTTGACAGGTTTGGTATCATCTATTACAATTATCGAAAAAGTTTTCAAATTTACAGTGAAATTTAAAAAAAATATTGATTAAAACCGTTGGCAGATTGGTTATATATTCTATACAACTATCTTTAGAACATGGTCGATATAATGTAATATCAGAATGAATTATCAAAAAGGGATAGAATTTACTAAAAAATATAATATTGTTAAAAGAAATTAAGTTGGTTCAAGTTTACTTCAGATACAATTGTCATTACTGATTATAAATCTATGTTGATCAGATGACCGATTTAAGGTATAATCTATTACAATTATCGAAAAAGCCGTCAAATTTACAGTGAATTTTTAAAAATTCGTGATTAAAACCGTTGACAGGTTTGGTAATATATTCTATACAACTGTCTTTAGAATATGGTCGATACAATGTAATATCAGAATGATTTATAAAAAAGGCGTAGAATGTACTAAAAAATATAATATTGTTAAAAGAAATTAGGTTGATTGAAGTTTTTTTCAGATACAATTGTCATAACATATTATAAATTTATCTTGCTCAAATGACCGATTTTAGGTATCATCTATTACAATTATTGAAAAAGATGTCAAGTTTACAGTGAAAATTTTAAAAAAAATCGTGATTAAAACCGTTCACAGGTTTGGTAATATATTCTATGCAACTTTCTTTCGAATATGGTCGATATAATGTCATATCAGAATGAATTATGAAAAAGGAGTAGAATTTACTAAACAATATAATATTGTTACAAGAAAATGACCGATTAGAGGTATCATCTATTACAATTATCGAAAAAGTTGTCAAATTTAAAGTGAAATTTAAAAAAATCGTATTTAAAACCATTGACAGGTTTAGTAATATATTCTATACAACTATCTTTAGAATATGGTCTTTATAATGTAATATCAGAATGAATTATCAAAAAGGGGTAGAATTTACTAAAAAATATAATATTGTTACAAGAAAATGACCGATTTAAGGTATCATCTATTACAATTATCGAAAATGTTGTCAAATTTACAGTGAAATTTAAAAAAATCATGATTAAAACCATTGGCAGGTTTGGTAATATGTTCTATACAACTATCATTAGAATATGGTCGATATATGGTCATATCAGAATGAATTATGAAAAAGGGGTAAAATTTACTAAAAAAATATAATATTGTTAAAAGAATTTAAGTTGGTTCAAGTTTTCGTCAGATACAATTGTCATTACATATAATAAATTTTATTTTGCAGAAATGACCGATTAGAGGTATCATCTATTACAATTATCGAAAAAGTTTTCAAATTTACAATGAAATTTCAAAAAATCGTGATTAAAACCATTGGCAGGTTTGGTTATATAATCTATACAACTCTCTTTAGAATATTGTTGATAAAATGTAATATCAGAATGAATTATGAAAAAGTGGTAAAATTTACTAAAAAATATAATATTGTTAAAAGAAATTAAGTTGGTTCAAGTTTACTTCAGATACAATTTCATTACATATTATAAATCTATGTTGATCAGATGACCGATTTAAGGTATAATCTATTACAATTATCGAAAAAGTTGTCAAATTTACAGTGAAATTTTAAAAAATCGTGATTAAAACCGTTGACAGGTTTGGTATCATCTATTACAATTATCGAAAAAGTTTTCAAATTTACAGTGAAATTTAAAAAAAATATTGATTAAAACCGTTGGCAGATTGGTTATATATTCTTTACAACTATCTTTAGAACATGGTCGATATAATGTAATATCAGAATGAATTATCAAAAAGGGATAGAATTTACTAAAAAATATAATATTGTTAAAAGAAATTAAGTTGGTTCAAGTTTACTTCAGATACAATTGTCATTACTGATTATAAATCTATGTTGATCAGATGACCGATTTAAGGTATAATCTATTACAATTATCGAAAAAGCCGTCAAATTTACAGTGAATTTTTAAAAATTCGTGATTAAAACCGTTGACAGGTTTGGTAATATATTCTATACAACTGTCTTTAGAATATGGTCGATACAATGTAATATCAGAATGATTTATAAAAAAGGCGTAGAATGTACTAAAAAATATAATATTGTTAAAAGAAATTAGGTTGATTGAAGTTTTTTTCAGATACAATTGTCATAACATATTATAAATTTATCTTGCTCAAATGACCGATTTTAGGTATCATCTATTACAATTATTGAAAAAGATGTCAAGTTTACAGTGAAAATTTAAAAAAAAATCGTGATTAAAACCGTTCACAGGTTTGGTAATATATTCTATGCAACTTTCTTTCGAATATGGTCGATATAATGTCATATCAGAATGAATTATGAAAAAGGAGTAGAATTTACTAAACAATATAATATTGTTACAAGAAAATGACCGATTAGAGGTATCATCTATTACAATTATCGAAAAAGTTGTCAAATTTAAAGTGAAATTTAAAAAAATCGTATTTAAAACCATTGACAGGTTTAGTAATATATTCTATACAACTATCTTTAGAATATGGTCTTTATAATGTAATATCAGAATAAATTATCAAAAAGGGGTAGAATTTACTAAAAAATATAATATTGTTACAAGAAAATGACCGATTTAAGGTATCATCTATTACAATTATCGAAAATGTTGTCAAATTTACAGTGAAATTTAAAAAAATCATGATTAAAACCATTGGCAGGTTTGGTAATATGTTCTATACAACTATCATTAGAATATGGTCGATATATGGTCATATCAGAATGAATTATGAAAAAGGGGTAAAATTTACTAAAAAAATATAATATTGTTAAAAGAATTTAAGTTGGTTCAAGTTTTCGTCAGATACAATTGTCATTACATATAATAAATTTTATTTTGCAGAAATGACCGATTAGAGGTATCATCTATTACAATTATCGAAAAAGTTTTCAAATTTACAATGAAATTTCAAAAAATCGTGATTAAAGTCGTTGACAGGTTTGGTTATATATTCTATACAACTGTCTTTACAATATGGTCGATATAATGTAATATCAGAATGAATTATCAAAAAAGGGATAGAATTTACTAAAAAATATAATATTGTAAAAAGAAGTTGAGTTGGTTCAAGTTTCCTTCAGATACAATTGTCATTATATATTATAAATCTATCTTGATCAAATGACCGATTTAAGGCATCATCTATTACAATTATCGAAAAAGTTGTCAAATTTACAGTGAAATTTAAAAAAATCATGATTAAAACCATTAGCAGGTTTGGTAATATGTTCTATACAACTATCATTAGAATATGGTCGATATATAGTCATATCAGAATGAACTATGAAAAAGGGGTAAAATTTACTAAAAAATATAATATTGTTAAAAGAATTTAAGTTGGTTCAAGTTTTCTTCAGATACAATTGTCATTACATATAATAAATTTTATTTTGCAGAAATGACCGATTAGAGGTATCATGTATTACAATTATCGAAAAAGTTGTCAAATTTAAAGTGAAATTTCAAAAAATCGTGATTAAAGTCGTTGGCAGGTTTGGTTATATATTCTATACAACTGTCTTTAGAATATGGTCGATATAATGTAATATCAGAATGAATTATCAAAAAGGGATATTTACTAAAAAATATAATATTGTAAAAAGAAGTTGAGTTGGTTCAAGTTTCCTTCAGATACAATTGTCATTACATATAATAAATTTTATATTGCAGAAATGACCGATTAGAGGTATCATCTATTACAATTATCGAAAAAGTTGTCAAATTTAAAGTGAAATTTAAAAAAATCGTATTTAAAACCATTGACAGGTTTGGTAATATATTCTATACAACTATCTTTAGAATATGGTCTTCATAATGTAATATCAGAATGAATTATCAAAAAGGGGTAGAATTTACTAAAAAATATAATATTGTAAAAAAAAATTAAGTTGGTTCAAAATTACTTCAGATACAATTGTCATTACATATTATAAATTTATCTTGATCAAATGACCGATTTAAGGTATCATCTATTACAATTATCGAAAAAGTTGTCAAATTTTCTGTGAAATTTAAAAAAAATCTTGATTAAAACCGTTGGCAGGTTTGGTAATAGATTCTATTCAACTATCTTTAGAATATGGTCGATATTATGTAATATCAGAATGAATTATCAAAAAGGGGTAGAATTTCCTAACAAATATAATATTGTTAAAAGAAATTAATTTGGTTCAAGTTTCCTTCAGATTCAATTGTCATTACATATTATAAATCTATCTTGATCAATGACCGATTTAAGGTATCATCTATTACAATTATCGAAAAAGTTGTCAAGATTACAGTGAAATTTAAAAAAAAAGCTTGATTAAAACTGTTGGCAGGTTTGGTAATATATTCTATACAACTATCATTAGAATATGGTCGATATTATGTAATATCAGAATCAATTATCAAAAAGGGGAAGAATTAACAAAAAAATATAATATTGTTAAAAGAAATTAATTTGGTACAAGTTTCCGTCAGATACAATTGTCATTATATATTATAAATCTATCTTGATCAAATGACCGATTTAAGGTATCATCTATTACAATTATCGAAAATGTTGTCAAATTTACAGTGAAATTAAAAAAAATCATGATTAAAACCATTGGCAGGTTTTGTAATATGTTCTATACAACTATCATTAGAATATGGTCGATATATGGTCATATCAGAATGAATTATGAAAAAGGGGTAAAATTTACTAAAAAATATAATGTTGTTAAAAGAATTTAAGTTGGTTCAAGTTTTCTTCAGATACAATTGTCATTACATATAATAAATTTTATTTTGCAGAAATGACCGATTAGAGGTATCATCTATTACAATTATCGAAAAAGTTGTCAAATTTACAGTGAAATTTCAAAAAATCGTGATTAAAGTCGTTGGCAGGTTTGGTTATATATTCTATACAACTGTCTTTAGAATATGGTCGATATAATGTAATATCAGAATGAATTATCAAAAAGGGATATTTACTAAAAAATATAATATTGTAAAAAGAAGTTGAGTTGGTTCAAGTTTCCTTCAGATACAATTGTCATTACATATAATAAATTTTATTTTGCAGAAATGACCGATTAGAGGTATCATCTATTACAATTATCGAAAAAGTTGTCAAATTTAAAGTGAAATTTAAAAAAATCGTATTTAAAACCATTGACAGGTTTGGTAATATATTCTATACAACTATCTTTAGAATATGGTCTTCATAATGTAATATCAGAATGAATTATCAAAAAGGGGTAGAATTTACTAAAAAATATAATATTGTAAAAAAAAATTAAGTTGGTTCAAAATTACTTCAGATACAATTGTCAATACATATTATAAATTTATCTTGATCAAATGACCGATTTAAGGAATCATCTATTGAAATTATCGAAAAAGTTGTCAAATTTTCTGTGAAATTTAAAAAAAATCTTGATTAAAACCGTTGGCAGGTTTGGTAATAGATTCTATACAACTATCATTAGAATATGGTCGATATTATGTAATATCAGAATCAATTATCAAAAAGGGGTAGAATTTACAAAAAAATATAATATTGTTAAAAGATATTAATTTGGTTCAAGTTTCCGTCAGATACAATTGTCATTATATATTATAAATCTATCTTGATCAAATGACCGATTTAAGGTATCATCTATTACAATTATCGAAAATGTTGTCAAATTAACAGTGATATTTTAAATAAACGTGAGTAAAACCGTTGACAGGTTTGGTAATATATTCTATACAACTATCTTTAGAATATGGTTCATATAATGTCATATCAGAATGAATTAGTAAAAAGGGGTAAAATTTACTAAACCATATAATATTGTTAAAAGAAATAAAGTTGGTTCAAGTTTACTTCAGGTACAATTGTCATTACATATGATAAATCTATCTTGATCAAATGACCGATTTAAGGTATCATCTATTACAATAATCGAAAAAGTTGTCAAATTTACAGTGAAATTTTAAATAATCGTGATTAAAACCGTTGACAGGTTTGGTTATATATGCTATACAACTATCTTTAGAATATGGTCGATATAATGTTATATCAGAATGAATTATCAAAAGGAGGTGGAATTTACTAAAAAATATAATATTGTTAAAAGAAATTAAGTTGGTTCAAGTTTACTTCAGATACAATTGTCATTACATATTATAAATCTATCTTTGATCAAAAGACCGATTTAAGGTATCATCTATTACAATTATCGAAAAAAGTTGTCAAATTTAAAGTGAAATTTTAAGTAATCATGATTCAAACCGTTGACAGGTTTGGTAATATACTCTATACAACACTCTTCAGAATATGGTCAATATAATGTCATATCAGAATGAATTATCAAAAAGGGGAAGAATTTAAAAAAAAATTATAATATTGTTATAAGAAATTTTGTTGGTTCAAGTTTACTTCAGATACTAATGTCATTACATATTATTAATTTATCCTGATCAAATGACCTATTTAAGGTATCATCTATTACAATTATCGAAAAAGTTGTCAAATTTACAGTGAAATTTAAAAAAAATCGTGATTAAAACCGTTGACAGGTTTGGTAATATATTCTATACAACTATGGAAAAAAAGGGGTATAATTTACTAAAAAATATAATATTGTTAAAAGAAATTAAGTTGGTTGAAGTTTACTTGAGTTACAATTGTCATTACATATGTTAAATCTATCTTGATCAAATGACCGATTTAAGGTATCATCTTTTACAATTATCGAAAAAGTTGTCAAATTTACAGTGAAATTTTAAATAAACGTGATTAAAACCGTTGACAGGTTTGGTAATATATTCTTTACAACTATCTTTAGAATATGGTCGATATAATGTCATATCAGAGTGAATTATCAAAAAGTGGTAGAATTTACTAAAAAATATAATATTGTTAAAACAAATTAAGTTGGTTCAAGTTTACTTCAGATACAATTGTCATTACATATTATAAATCTATCTTGATCAAATGACCGATTTAAGGTATCATATATTACAATTATCGAAAAAAGTTGTCAAATTTAAAGTGAAATTTTAAATAATCGTGATTCAAACCGTCGACAGGTTTGGTAATATATGCTATACAACTATCTTTAGAATATGGTCGATATAATGTCATATCAGAATGAATTATCAAAAAGGGGTAGAATTTACTAAAACATATAATATTGTTAAAAGAAATTAAGTTGGTTCAAGTTAACTTCAGATACAATTGTCATTACATATTATTAATTTATCCTGATCAACTGACCGATTTAAGGTATCATCTATTAGAATATGGTCGATATAATGTTATATCAGAATGAATTATCAAAAGGGGGTGGAATTTACTAAAAAAATATAATATTGTTAAAACAAATTAAGTTGGTTCAAGTTTACTTCAGATACAATTGTCATTACATATTATAAATCTATCTTGATCAAATGACCGATTTAAGGTATCATATATTACAATTATCGAAAAAAGTTGTCAAATTAAAAGTGAAATTTTAAATAATCGTGATTCAAACCGTTGACAGGTTTGGTAATATATGCTATACAACTATCTTTAGAATATGGTGTAATATAATGTCATATCAAAATGAATAATCAAAAGAGGGAAGAATTTAAAAAAAAATATAATATTGTTATAAGAAATTATGTTGGTTCAAGTTAACTTCAGATACAATTGTAATTACATATTATGAAATTATCCTGATCAAATGACCGATTTAAGGTATCATCTATAACAATTATCGAAAAAGTAGTCAAATTTACAGTGACATTTTAAATAAACGTGAGTAAAACCGTTGACAGCTTTAGTAATATATTCTATACAACTATCTTTAGAATATGGTCGATAATGTCATATCAGAGTGAATTATCAAAAAGTGGTAGAATTTACAAAAAAATATAATATTGTTAAAAGAAATAAAGTTGGTTCAAGTTTTCTTCAGGTACAATTGTCATGACATATTATAAATCTATCTTGATCAAATGACCGATTTAAGGTATCATCTATTACTATTATCGAAAAAGTTGTCAAATTTACAGTGAAATTTTAAATAATCGTGATTCAAACCGTTGACAGGTTTGGTAATATATGCTATACAACTATCTTTAGAATATGGTCGATATAATGTTATATCAGAATGAATTATCAAAAGGGGGTGGAATTTACTAAAAAATATAATATTGTTAAAAGATTTTAAGTTGGTTCAAGTTTACTTCAGATACAATTGGCATTACATATTATAAATCTATCTTGATCAAATGACCGATTTGAGGTATCATCTATTACAATTATCGAAAAAAGTTGTCAAATTTAAAGTAAAATTTTAAAAAATCGTTATTCAAACCGTTGACAGGTTTGGTAATATATTCTATACAACACTCTTTAGAATATGGTCAATATAATGTCATATCAGAATGAATTATCAAAAAGGGGAAGAATTTAAAAAAAAATATAATATTGTTAAAAGAAATTAAGTTGGTTCATGTTTACTTCAGATACAATTGTCATTACATATTATTAATTTATCCTGATCAACTGACCGATTTAAGGTATCATCTATTACAATTATCGAAAAAGGTGTTAAATTTACAGTGAAATCTAAAAAAAAATCGTGATTAAAACCGTTGACAGGTTTGGTTATATAATCTATACAACTTTCTTTAGAATTTGGTCGATATAATGTTATATCAGAATGAATTATCAAAAGGGGGTGGAATTTACTAAAAAATATAATATTGTTAAAACAAATTAAGTTGGTTCAAGTTTACTTCAGATACAATTGTCATTACATATTATAAATCTATCTTGATCAAATGACCGATTTAAGGTATCATATATTACAATTATCGAAAAAAGTTGTCAAATTAAAAGTGAAATTTTAAATAATCGTGATTCAAACCGTTGACAGGTTTGGTAATATATGCTATACAACTATCTTTAGAATATGGTCAATATAATGTCATATCAGAATGAATAATCAAGAGGGAAGAATTTACTAAAACATATAATATTGTTAAAAGAAATTAAGTTGGTTCAAGTTTACTTCAGGTACAATTGTCATAACATATTATAAATCTATCTTGATCAAATGACCGATTAAAGGTATCATCTATTACAATTACCGAAAAAGTTGTTAAATTTACAGTGAAATTTTAAATAATCGTGATTCAAACCGTTGACAGGTTTGGTAATATATGCTATACAACTAACTTTAGAATATGGTCGATATAATGTCATATCAGAATGAATTATCAAAAAGGGGTAGAATTTACTAAAACATATAATATTGTTAAAAGAAATTAAGTTGGTTCAAGTTTACTTCAGATACAATTGTCATTACATAGTATTAATTTATCCTGATCAAATGACCGATTTAAGGTATCATCTATTACAATCATCGAAAAAGTTGTCAAATTTACAGTGAAATTTTAAAAAATCGTTATTCAAACCGTTGACAGGTTTGGTAATATCTTCTATACAAAACTCTTTAGAATATGGTCAATATAATGTCATATCAGAATGAATTATCAAAAAGGGGAAGAATTTTAAAAAAAATATAATATTGTTAAAAGAAATTAAGTTGGTTCATGTTTACTTTAGATACAATTGTCATTACATATTATTAATTTATCCTGATCAAATGACCGATTTAAGGTATCATCTATTACAATTATCGAAAAAGTTGTCAAATTTACAGTGACATTTTAAATAAACGTGATTAAAACCGTTGACAGCTTTAGTAATATATTCTATACAACTATCTTTAGAATATGGTCGATAATGTCATATCAGAGTGAATTATCAAAAAGTGGTAGAATTTACAAAAAGATATAATATTGTTAAAAGAAATAAAGTTGGTTCAAGTTTACTTCAGGTACAATTGTCATGACATATTATAAATCTATCTTGATCAAATGACCGATTTAAGGTATCATCTATTACAATTATCGAAAAAGTTGTCAAATTTACAGTCAAATTTTAAATAATCGTCATTCAAACCGTTGACAGGTTTGGTAATATATGCTATACAACTATCTTTAGAATACGGTCGATATAATGTCATATCAGAATGAATTATCAAAAAGGGGTATAATTTACTAAAAAATATAATATTGTTAAAAGAAATTAAGTTGGTTGAAGTTTACTTCAGATACAATTGTCATGACATATTATAAATCTATCTTGATCAAATGACCGATTTAAGGTATCATCTATTACAATTATCGAAAAAGTTGTCAAATTTACAGTGAAATTTTAAATAATCGTGATTCAAACCGTTGACAGGTTTGGTAATATATGCTATACAACTAACTTTAGAATATGGTCGATATAATGTCATATCAGAATGAATTATCAAAAAGGGGTAGAATTTACTAAAACATATAATATTGTTAAAAGAAATTAAGTTGGTTCAAGTTTACTTCAGATACAATTGTCATTACATATTATTAATTTATCCTGATCAAATGACCGATTTAAGGTATCATCTATTACAATTATCGAAAAAGTTGTCAAATTTACAGTGAAATCTAAAAAAAATCGTGATTAAAACCGTTGACAGGTTTGGTTATATAATCTATACAACTTTCTTTAGAATATGGTCGATATAATGTTATATCAGAATGAATTATCAAAAGGGGGTGGAATTTACTAAAAAATATAATATTGTTAAAACAAATTAAGTTGGTTCAAGTTTACTTCAGATACAATTGTCATTACATATTATAAATCTATCTTGATCAAATGACCGATTTAAGGTATCATATATTACAATTATCGAAAAAAAGTTGTCAAATTTAAAGTGAAATTTTAAATAATCGTGATTCAAACCGTTGACAGGTTTGGTAATATATGCTATACAACTATCTTTAGAATATGGTCGATATAATGTCATATCAGAATGAATTATCAAAAAGGGGTAGAATTTACTAAAACATATAATATTGTTAAAAGAAATTAAGTTGGTTCAAGGTTTACTTCAGATACAACTGTCATTACATATTATTAATTTATCCTGATCAACTGACCGATTTAAGTTATCATCTATTACAATTATCGAAAAAGTTGTCAAATTTACAGTGAAATTTTAAAAAATCGTTATTCAACCGTTGACAGGTTTGGTAATATTTCTATACAACACTCTTTAGAATATGGTCAATATAATGTCATATCAGAATGAATTATCAAAAAGGGGAAGAATTTAAAAAAAATTATAATATTGTTAAAAGAAATTAAGTTGGTTCATGTTTACTTCAGATACAATTGTCATTACATATTATTAATTTATCCTGATCAAATGACCGATTAAGGTATCATCTATTACAATTATCGAAAAAGTTGTCAAATTTACAGTGACATTTTAAATAAACGTGATTAAAACCGTTGACAGCTTTAGTAATATATTCTATACAACTATCTTTAGAATATGGTCGATAATGTCATATCAGAGTGAATTATCAAAAAGTGGTAGAATTTACAAAAAATATAATATTGTTAAAGAAATAAAGTTGGTTCAAGTTTACTTCAGGTACAATTGTCATGACATATTATAAATCTATCTTGATCAAATGACCGATTTAAGGTATCATCTATTACAATTATCGAAAAAGTTGTCAAATTTACAGTCAAATTTTAAATAATCGTCATTCAAACCGTTGACAGGTTTGGTAATATATGCTATACAACTATCTTTAGAATACGGTCGATATAATGTCATATCAGAATGAACTTATCAAAAAGGGGTATAATTTACTAAAAGATATAATATTGTTAAAAGAAATTAAGTTGGTTGAAGTTTACTTCAGATACAATTGTCATGACATATTATAAATCTATCTTGATCAAATGACCGATTTAAGGTATCATCTATTACAATTATCGAAAAAGTTGTCAAATTTACAGTGAAATTTTAAATAATCGTGATTCAAACCGTTGACAGGTTTGGTAATATATGCTATACAACTAACTTTAGAATATGGTCGATATAATGTCATATCAGAATGAATTATCAAAAAGGGGTAGAATTTACTAAAACATATAATATTGTTAAAAGAAATTAAGTTGGTTCAAGTTTACTTCAGATACAATTGTCATTACATATTATAAATTTATCTGATCAAATGACCGATTTAAGGTATCATCTATTACAATTATCGAAAAAATTGTCAAATTTACAGTGAAATCTAAAAAAAATCGTGATTAAAACCGTTGACAGG